>NC_142860.1:20002500-22469564 GCF_061612785.1 Hesperophylax consimilis
GTGATTTAAAAAAAATTCCGCTTGTGAATTTTCTAGATAATGTACTTTGAAGGAATTCTACAAATATTAAATTTTTATAGATTTAAATGGAATCCAACTGTATTTGAAAATACACCAAGTACGATAAAATAATATCCATTTGGGAACCAATATTATTATCCAGGTATTTATAAAATCTTATTTATTTATTTAAACGCCATAAAATGGCTATTACAATAGAGTGATTACAGAACAAGTAATGTGTACACAAACATATTATTGCAAGTGATACAGTTGTTAATAGAAGTGCAGTTAAACAATGAATACTAGGTTTGTATAAGACCTGACATAAATCGAGGTATGAGGTGTTTATGATAATTAATATAAAATAAAAGGCTATTAAGGCTTAGAATGTTATAATAACAGAGAATATTTTATTTGAACAGAATATTAATATGTATTAAAAAAGTGACTTTTTAACATGTATAATCTAGCAAAATATTATAATAGAGTAATTAGTAGTGAGTTTATTGATGCCTTCAAAATAAAATTCTACTTGGAATAGCTAATTGGAATAGCTTGGAATTATACGAATAATGATAAAATTCTAATTTGAATAACTTGTAAAGAAACCTTTTTGTGTAAAATCGTAGTAAGAATAAGAACGCTATATAATTATGAATGCTTCGCACCTGTTGTCACTCGGGACCTACGTATCAAAGATGTCACCATCTTTGAGAGAGCTGTGTGGAGGGTCTTTTTGAGACAAGGAAAGAGTGAAAATGGGTCTGGAAGGAAACATTAATCTCGGCAAATCGTTCCCCAGCCACAATAATAATAACATATCATGTAAATACCTCAGTTTAGTGTTATTTCACTTCAAGTGCGCCATGCTGTTAGTATGCTTTCTGTATATTTTTGCAAATAATTAGATAATATATTTGTAATGTGCACTTGAGGTAATTAGTCTCAAAAACGGCGCTATATACATAATATCCCATATTTTTCCGATTTATGTCCGGGTTAAATCTTCCCCATAGGAAAAACAAAACCCTTCCACACACTTTTCCACAAGTGATTATCTTGTCAATCAACATTATGCAAGTGCATTATGTAAGCAAAATAAATACAAAACAATTCAAGAACAACACGACAACTCACCAGAGATCAAATGGGAAAAAAATTGACCGACTCTAGATATTTTCATATCAGAGGGTTCGGTTCGGTAGAACTCCTAACAGGGTCTATAAAACCTACTGATCCTTCAACATAAATATTTGAAAAATCTTTCGTTTTCCTACGTGTATTTAAAATGACTGATTTTTGCATTTTTATACATAATTTTTTTGATAGATCTAATACGCGTAAATTTTTAATGAGAGAGCTAGGTATAATGCCAGTAGCCGAAATAATAATAATTATTATTATTGTTGTTGTTGAACTCAAGAACGCGTTGTAGAAATGACGAACGATCATTTCTTATGTGACAAAAAATGATTCCCGACTTTGAAAATATTAAGATCAAATATTTAACTAAACCCAAGACATAAATTTCTCTTGTAACTGACATTTTGTTTTTTAAATTCACTTTTGCATACGTAATAGTTATTATATTACATAATTTGAATATTCTATCATACATTTTAGAGAACTAACTAGAATCTGCCTTCAAATCCACTTAGAATTAGATTAGTTAGATGTTACATGTCAAGTACACTATCTTCGTAGTGAACCAGTCAACAAGTGGACACATATATTTTCATATCCATAGTTTCTTCACAAAAAAAACCAATGAAAAAACAACAAAAAATCTGGATATTTTACGAAAAGTTCTACTACTAAATATTTAATATCATCTGTCTAATTATTTGACAATCAGTATGAAATTAAGTATAGTTCTCAGAGATCATTTTGATGTGCATCATTATTAACTCTCAGCTATTAGTGACTTTGTATTTTGGCAGAAATGGTGGAAGACAATTGGATAAAAAACCTCTTGTTCAAATAGAGTTTAAACTGCAGACTTACTACAGTTGAATGTGTGTCGGATCTGCGGTCAATGTTCTGTGCCACTGGTTCTCAACGTTTCATAACATATAGTCCAGTCAGTGGGGGATAAAAAAGGGCTCCACCTTGCAAAAGGTTAGGTAGTAGCGATTTTCACATATGTTGTTAAGATTGGGACTCTAAAGAAAAAAAAAAGTTTTCGACCTTGGGGGGGTCGAGCTCGACCCGCCATCTTGGATTGAAGGTGCCAAAATTTGGTTTTTTCAAAATAATTATGAAGTGGTTGATTTTAAAACCAAATTGCTGAAGGCAAACTTAAAGACAACTAAATTACCTACATTTTTTGTGGAATGTTTTTTTTTTAAATCTAATAGGTAACGAGTTACAGCGGTTGAAAGAAGAAAAATTTGACAAAAAATTGTAAAACTCCAGTTTTCTTGATAAATTTTGTACGAACATATTACACAATATCATTTTAACGTATTTTTACGTTACAATATACTTATATAGCATCATCCGTGTGCTCGATGACGTTGATTTGTTATAGTGGGATCCTAGTCTAAAGCTTCCTTAAATTCGAACTCGCCCCATTTCCTTTGTCGCTTTTCACTGAAGAAGGAATGCGCAAAGGTACGAAATCATCATTTTATGGTGTTTTCGAACAACTTCCAGAAGGCGTGCAACTTGAATGTAGCAAAATTAATGTTGTGGATGGAGGATATCTTTTACATAAAGTTGTATGGAATCGGAATGATTATTTTGGGTCAATTTGCGAGAAGTACGTTCACTATGTAAGAAATCACTATGGATCACATGCAGTCATTGTTTTCGATGGATACCTGCTTGATGATGGTGAAAAGAATACGAAAACCGCAGAAAGACTTCGCCGATCGAAGAAGCACATGTCTGCAGATGTTCTTTTCGATGAAATAATGCCAGTTCAAGTTTCACAAGAACGATTTTTAGCCAATGAAAATAACAAAGTCCGTCTGATTTCGATGCTTACAAAGCAATTTATACAGGATGATTTTACAGTTAAGCAGGCTGAAGAAGATGCTGATGAGTTGATTGTCAATACTGCGATTTCCTTGTGTTCATCATATGACGCTGTTTTCATTATTGGCGAAGACGTTGATCTCCTAGTTCTGCTGACAGCATTAGCACCACCCAAAAGTAGTATATATCTTCGCAAACCCTGGAGAGGCAAAACTTTTGAAATACTGTATTCCACGAATAGTGTGAAATACAAAGAGGCGGCTGAGAATATTCTGTTTCTTCATGCCTTTAGCGGCTGCGATACAACATCGTCCTTCTTCAACCAAGGAAAAACAAAATTTTGTTTGCTTGTGCAAAACGACACAAGACTCAATGCCATGATAGGAATCTTCAAACAACATGATGCAACACCCGAAGACATAGCAGTTGCAGGAACACGCTTTCTTGTTGCTTTGTACGGGGGTGACATGGATAAGGAAACCTTGGAAGAAGTACGCTACAAACGTTTCGCAAAGTCGACAGCAAAAAGCAAATTCAATCTTGCCTCGTTGCCAACAAAGAACGACGCTGCACGGTACCATGCATTTAGAACGTACCATCAAGTCCAAAAATGGTATGGAATCCGAAAAAATCAGAAAACTGGGGCTGGAAACGTGACACCAACGGGCTTGTTCCAGTAAGAATGACAAAGAAACCAGCACCCGAGACTTTATTAAAATTTATTTCATGCAATTGTAAAAAAGGATGCGGCGTTGCATGTAGCTGCAAGAAAGCTGGATTGAAGTGTTCTATTGTATGTGGGTGCTGTAATGGTCAAACATGCCGAAATTCGCCAGAGGTTCACATCGATGTCGAGGACGAAGAAGAAGAGATTTTGTCCATGGAAGCCCAGAATCTCAGTATCACAGGCAATGAGTTAGATGATGACATTGATGATGAAGACTGTTATTAAGTAACATAATTTATAGTAACATAATTCATAGTAATGTAACATAATTTCGAAATCTACCATCGCTGGTATATCTGTGGAGCAGACCTACTGAAGATACAACAATAAAAAAATGCGCCATGTTCTTGACCTCATGGTGGTGTGGAAATGAGTTAGCAAAATTATTATAATTATGTAATGAATAACCCGAAAAAATTACAAAGTTGGGAATTTCATCATTTTTTAGAAAAATATTCACATTTCCGCCACTGTAACTCGTTGCCTATTAGATTTACAAAAAAAAACTTTGTACAAAAAATGTAGGTAATTTAGTTGTCTTTCAGATTGCTTTCAACAATTTGGTTGTAAAAACGACCACTTCACAATTATTTTGAAAAAAACAAATTTTGGCACCTTCAATCCAAGATGGCGGGTCGAGCTCGACCCTCCCAAGGTCGAAAACTTTTTTTTTTCCTTAGAGTCCCAATCTTAACAACATATATCAAAATCGCTACTACCTAACCTTTTGCAAGGTAAAACTCCCCACTGACTGGACTAATAATAAACATTTCAATGTTTATAAGACACGGTTTTTTATGCATAGCACAATGTTCCAGAGCATCTGACCGGACATCAGAAGGTGCGGGTTCGATATTTTCAATTTGTATTGTTGATATTTCAGGCGACTAATTATTGCTTATAAAAATTTGTATTCCTTTGTTCTATGCATAAAAAAATTGTCTTATAAACATTATTTTATCATTGAAAAATTAATGTAGTATTTTGTTTTCTAAAATACGTTATCTTCAATAATTTTCAAAAATTGATGTGGTAATAAGGGTAGCGAAAGGCACGTAGGAATTTCAAGGAATTGGTCCCATTAGAGTCGGTGGATTAGTCAAAATATTTTCATTTCTTAACGATAAACCTTTTTGATTTAATGGCCACATAATTATCAACCCTACCCAAACAAATGTAAACACAATTAATAGTATAAACATTGTCAATATTGAGTCATGAACACAGAACTAAAACTCGTTCAATATATATTGTTTGTTGATATGCAAAGAAGAATAATATTTTAATATTGAAACAAACCACAGGTACAGATTGACAAACATAACTATGCAGTCGGGGACACCGCCACTGCGTATATTTATTTATTTGACAATTTTTATAGCGCCGTTTTTGTGAGATATCACCTTAGGGGCGCTTTACAGTTGATGCAGGTCTTACAAAAAAATATAAATATTACAAAAATAAAGTGAAGTTAAGTTAAGTAATATGAAGTAAGGGAACAGATTAAACGAAGATAGAAGATGGAGACTCTGCAGCAAGAATCCTAGGTGGTGAAGAAACTGGACCAGCTGCTGCAGCGAGAGAGTCCACCAACAGTGCCAGCACGAGGTTCGTCATCCGTCCAGGTATGTGTCTGCTGCTAATAAAGCGCTGACACAATATCCTCACATAGATAAGAGACCCTGGCAGCACCGCTGTGACGTTCGGCGAGTCCATCATTCATATCCTTGTTCCTGGTGATTGTTATATATTTATAACAAAAAAGCGTGTCTGTGACGGGAAGGCACGCTGCGTGGATTTTTTATGCTAATTTACAGTTTTATTCTGAGATTGATGAAATTTTGCACACTTGACCTTCAAAACAATATAAGGGTCGTTGTCTATATTAGATGTTGAAAAACCACCCCCATTCTCTTTACCAATCCCTCAAAGCCGATTTGATGTCTTGATGAAATTTTGCACACTTGACGTTCAAAATAAGAGGAAAATTCGTGTCTGCGTCAGATTTCAACAAAACGCTGGAGACTTCAGCTAGTTTTTGATGCAAATATTGAATAGTGGTTCGATGGTTAGTTTCTCTAATATGACCTGCAAAATTTTGTTCGAAACATTTTAAAAAATTAAAATTGTTCCATGATAACTCAACATAATCACAATTCAAAAATGAATATAAATTCAATAAAAGCGGTAAAAAAATATTAAGGCGATGCCATACGTAGTAATGCAAAATCATGTGTTTTTGGTTTGAAAATTTTGTCGCTTAGAAATGTTTCAGATGCTTCAATTGAATACTGCGAGTAGAATACATCTTGGCCTTTGAAATAATCGAGTATTTTTTAGATAAGTCTTTTTATAAGCCCAGAAAAAAATAGTGTAAAGTGCTATGAAAACTGATTTAAAGTTCAAAATCTCCTACTTACGAACCCATTTTCCGTTATGATTTTATAGTATAATGTGGAAAATTAAGTTATTTATAAAATGATCGAAAAAACAGGCGGATGGCGCTAAGCGGGAATTTAAACCTTATCGCCATCTACATAAGGGTTGTTATTGATAGCGGCTCAATTTAAAATATTACACGACGTAGTGCATCGCCTTAACCTAAAAGCGATAAAAAACCTAACCTAACCTAACCTACGTTACCTATTTAACCTATTAATTTTTTCATCACTTTATATCACTTTTTAAAAGTGTGTTGAATTGTAATTTTGATCAGTTTTCCAGACACCTATTAAAATAGACAAATATTATTTTGAAACTTTTGCTGCAAGTAGGATAGTTTGACTAATAGGATGTTATTAGTGCTTCTGATTTCATTTTTCGCAACAACCACTTTCACCAATTAGCACTGAGGGAACGCTGAGTCAAGTAAAATTGGTTTACCCTTTGCAGAAGGCTTAGCAACGATCCAGGGTGATACTGAAAATATCTCCATGTATAAATAAATAAAAGTGTATGATATGTCGGTTATCACGATAGCTCGGTAACTTAGAGCAGTCACTTGGTTAGTAATCTGGTAAAATTATTCGTTTTCCTTGATATTTACTACGGATACAACACTTGTTCTCGATATATTCAAAATGACTAATATTTTATCAAGAAAATGGGATCACTTTTTTAACAGGATAATTTTTCTCGGTGCAGTCAAAGGAAAAAACCTTTTTTATGTATGACTTATTTTGAATTACGCATTTTTTTACATTAATGTTATTAATATAATTAAAAGTTTGAGAAACTTATGAATCTAAAATTTCTCTCGGAGTTGACTCACTCCATCGGATGCCAAAAAAAAAACTTTTCACTCGCCATTACTACGCAGAAAAAACCTCAGTTTTTCTACTCCGACGTCCTATTTTGGAACATGAACGCTTCGGGCGTTCTTTTTTCAAATAATTCAAAAATATTCTATTTTTAAACTATTAAAGCACGATTTTGAATTTAATAAATTGTTGGATACATTCCATTGAAATTCCTTCTAACTTCTTATTTTTCCTACACACTCGTATCGGTATTAGATACCTACTAACTCTATCTTAATAAAGTGGTAGATGCTCTCAGTATTGCTCTGGCAAAATACCATCAATAAGAATCAAAACGTTGCTTGAAATGGCACTTGAACTCAACATGCTACGAGTCGCCACCGGTTTGGAGGTGAGGAAGTCATTTTTAAGAGCAGCCAAAGAAGATTCCTAGATATAAACCATATAATTTTATATCTAAATAAACACTACACTATAAAAAATACCTTACCTCTATCCACTCGGCCATTGTGATTATTATTTATTATCATTTGCTTGTTGCGAACTTCTCACAACCCTTGTGTGGTTTTTATTTATTTTTTCATGTTCTCCATAAAACGGTTATACACCAATATATCATGGAGAAGATTACAAATTAAAAAGTTTACACAGGCAGTTTTACTATTTTGTGACATGTGTTAAAGATAGTTACTGAATTGTCTGTAGGTGACATTGAAAATGTCGATGGCTAATGCAGAATCGTTAAGCAGTTGAGTCGCTCTGTTTATTGGCTAGATGTATGTATGTAGCATGTCTAGACCAAGCAATTGATTGTACTTATACATAATTAAAATTTGTTAAAAATTAAAGATTAAGTTCATACCTACAAAATCACTCAGTTTGTTTGGCAAAAGCGGTTTCAGCTTTGGAACATTCGTAAAATACTTGGTTTTAGAACAATTAGTACTAAAACCCTTTCTTATTTCTTGGGAAAGTTTTAATTTACAGTAGTTTTAACAATACGGAAGCCGACAGGAGCCAGTCACGATAATTAAGAAACATATTTTTACGATACTGAAAGGCCGTGCTGAAAGAAGTCATATTTCTTCGCGCCACTGAAAGAAACTGGGTTGTAAAATAGAGTTGGTTTAAGTAAAGGATTTCAGGTTAGATAATACTCATTTTTAATATTGCTTCTGCTAATATAACCGTTAGAATACTCAGAAAACAGTTAAGTTGTTATATTGATGCGTTTATCTGTACCCAACGGTTAGCATCCCTTAAAACCGTTTCATTATTTAGAGGCTGTTGAGTAGTTATTAAATAATCTAAAAGGTTTTTTGAAAAACAGTGTATTCAATGTCTACATCATTCATTTATAATCTTAGCATAATACTTTTTTACGTTTATAAACTTTAATATGGTATGGATAACAGTTAACAACGTGAAAATAAAAATAAAAATAAAAATACAGTTGTAAAACATTAATTACATGATTGTGCTCAGTACTATTTTCGATAGGATTATTTAGGGCAAGGTAATGAAAAAATAATTAATTCCATTATCTTTTACGAGAGATGGGCAGGTTGACAAAGATATTGAACGAAAGGTAAATGCAGGTAACTCTATTAATGGAGGACTGAACGCAGTTGGTGCTAACAAAAAAAATGTCTAAAGAAGCGAAGCTAGCAGTCCACAACGGAGTGCTGGTACCTACCCTGATGTACTTGCGAGGCATGGAACTGGCAAAAAAAGGATGAAAGTAGACTGAATGCTGTAGAAATGAGAGTTTGGGCATGTAGAGCGAATGAGCGAAGAAAGGATTGTAAGGAGAATATACCATGGAAATTTAAATGGTAGCAGAAGTCGGGGACGCCCGAGAAAGACATGGCACGACCAAGTGAATCAGATACTTGAGTCGGGCCATGTCTAGAGTCAGAATAATAGAAGAAAATGTATGAGACGATGAATGAATGTGAATGAGGCAAGGAGTGTGTCCCAAGACCGAGTTGTTAGGCGGTTCTTCCTCTCTGCCTACTCCTGCGGGGAAACGGAGTGATTAAGTTAGTTAATTAATTCCATTTATACAAATATACAGTCCCAAGTCGTAAAAATCTGCCTTAATTTGGTATTTGCAAGTTACAGGTGTATGTATAATTTATTCAGTAACTAAGCGATTTTTTATAAATATTTTCCTCACATCCTCTTTTGGAAGGTTGTCTCTTAATTTATCTTCGACAATTTTTGGCACAGTAATTTATCAGACATATTAATTAATTCCTCATTCATAAAATACAATGTTTCAAGACTCGACAAGTAGTAGTTCTGGCTCCCAATTCCTTTATGATAAATCTCTTTGAACACTTAAGGGTTGTTAAATCGTCAGAGCTTATGTCAACTGTACAGCCACCTTCAGACCTCTCCGTGAAAGGGTTGAGGGTTCTTTCTGACCACATTGTCCCGCAAGTCCGTTATTATTATTTATGGATATTTTTTTAAAGCCCGTTTTGTTTACGGTAAAACTATAGAATTTGAAGATACGGTAAATCCTGGCGGGCACATTTCAATGATAAACAATAGTTGAGAAAGCCCCAAAGCTCTATCCCTCTAGAAATGAATAATTTCTTGTAGTAAAATGAACTGTTCAGTATCTTTCAGCATTCTATTTTTTTTAATACAAATGGGTTATCTATAAATGAACAGTTAGTAGCCAAGTGGACAAATGCATTGGGTTTGACACGCCGGCGTTCACTCCTCTGTCATCACAAAAGCAACACGTTCTGCTTATAGCGATGATTTTTTCAAATATCATAGTTTTTTCTTAAACTCGCAATTTTTTTTTAACTTTAATAATTAAACATAAAATTAATGCTGGCGATAGGTTTTCTAATGGTATTGGTCGACAAACCCCCAAGTCTAAATATATATATTAGATGCATTCGGAAAGCGAACGAGCTATCAGACGAATACATCTTTTGACGGCCTCCGCAGTCGAAGGGTAAGACTCTCGACTAGCAAGCAGAAGGTCGCGGGTTCAAATCCCGGCAATTTCACAAATTATTCATTTAAAATAATATTTGGTGCACTTGCAGCACGTTTCTGAGAGGAAGTTACTCTCCGTAGCGCCCTTGTGTAAAACCACCTTTCAGTATTGAAAAGTTGCTTGAAATGGCTTTAGTCATGTTTGGTGACCAGATCTGAATAGCCAGGTACTCCCTACCATTCTCTTACCCATCTCCTCACCCCCCCCTCCACAACATTCAGCATTACAACAATACCCAATTGGGGATGCCATAATCTCACTGGTTCCAGACGATTGGGGGCAGTTGGGACTTTTATTACAATAAATTATAATTTGATCATTAGAAATAATAAAATGTGATTTAATGGACATGAAAGAAAGTATGCATTTTACGACTTATCAAAATTCGGTTTTAAAATAAATAAGCACAGGCCGTCCGCCCGCCCTCTACAGACACTCTTATTTTATATATATGATTTATGGGAATTAGGACTTAATTCTTAATAAATTCACTTTTTACATAGTGGTAGGCAGAGAGTATAGAACGCCATTTAAACTTTGGTTCTGTTAGACACTATTATTTGCTATCTTCTTGACGGTGACCGGATAAATCATCACATCTTTAAAAAGTTATATAAAGTCATGGAAAGCTATGAAACAAAAACATTATTAACTGGGTTAAGTAGGTTAGGTTAGGTTAGTTGAAAAAAAAATTTTCATCGTCTCTAATGAATCACTTTTTAAAAGTGTGTTGAATTGTCACTGTGTTGAGTTATCATGGAACCCTTCTTGACATGTCACGCACTTGATCGTAATACGGTATATTTATTTGTAATCACAGACGTCCACCATCTTTGTCAAATCTTCTTCTGCGTCCATATTACCATCCTCCCTCTTAACTATTCCCTTCTTAATCTTATTCACAATGGATCTTCTTCTCATTCGTACCTATTTACGAAATATGGTAGAAAAGCAATATAACTTGCATGTGTTATTTAGTCTTATTATTTTTTTATCACCATTACCATAATAATAATAAAATTTATACAAAATTGGACCACGCCGATTGTGTTAGATTTTTACTATATTTCAAAGTGTCGGCAAAAGAGAGACAAATCATAGCAAAAGATTAAAAAAGGACGAAACCAAGAAAAAATACTATTTCTAAACAAATTGGCAAAGTTTACAATACCCGAGTATAAGTAATATAGTCTCCGTTCGTACCCTAACCTTTATGTCTGATCCAGGTATAATATTTTCTCATTATGCAAATATTAGGTTTGGCAAATGGTATTTTTTAGAATGTACCACGCGCAAGCGTGTTTAAGGTGATGCACTACGTCGTGTAATATTTTGAATCGAGCCGCCATCAATAACACTCCTTATGTAGATGGCGATAAGGCTTATATTCCCGCTTAACAATATAACAATAACAATATTTTCTAAATCATATCCAGCTGTTATGATTTAGAAAAAAACATGGCCAAAATATGCCATTTATTTTATTTTGTGCACATTCAGCTATAAATATTTAAATTTTTTCCGTTCATTTTATAAATAACTTAATTTGCCACATTATACAATAAATCCATAACCGAAAATGTGTCCGTAAATAGGAAATTTTGAACTTTAAAGCAGTTTTCATAGGCTTTATAAATTATTTTTTTCTGGGCTTATAAAAAGACTTATGGAAAAAATACTCGATTATTTCAAAGGCCAAGATATTCGCGGTATTTATTTAAAGCATCTGAAACATTTCTAGGTGACCAAATTTTCAAACCAAAAACACATGATTTTGCATTGCTACGTAGTGCATCGCGTTAACATTAACTCCACTCAAAGGAGTTCCTGTGGAAAATAATTTCCCTCAGGTCCTTTGTTATCTTTGAGGATGTTGTTTAGAGGGTCTGTACAAGGAAAGTAAGGAGAGAAAGTTCTGTTTAGGAAATAGGTATGAGTGGTGGAGAGTCCAGCTATATAAGTCAAAGGGTCTCCCGATCAGGTTCACCACGCTGATGTTGGGAATCACCCGCCAAGACATGTACATACCTAACTAAGGCACCCCTTGCTAAGTCACCTAATGTAGCTTACCTATTGGTGACCTATGGCAGAGGTGGTGCTTATCTAAAAAATAATTTCCGGGGCGGTGGTACCCATACCTTCCTCCCAAATTTAAAAGACATGGCTTGTTTAATACAGGTAATCAATTATTTGAGTCGGGTCATGTTGAGCCGCAAAAATATTAGAATATTATGTGGGAATGGGGTTGTAAAATTATGAATGAATGGAGCAAGGAGTGTTTCCCCTTCGGGGAAATAACATGACGGCTAGTTAATAAGTAAGTTATTAATAATTTATTGCTGGCTGTCACTAAGGATTTGGTTTTAACCCCTTAGGGATGCGACAGTGTGAAGGTTTTTGTCGGCTTCAATTGGTTTTCAGTTCTTTTCGCTTTCTTACAAATTACTTAAATAAATAAAGTCCAAGAAGTAAAGGTTATGGATGAGGCTCTACCGCTGAAAACATGGCATTGATTGATTGATAATATTGTCCAATGATCTTTGAAGTCGAACAAACTATTATCATGTATGTACACTCAAAAGTATTTAAAATTGTACATCGTTTGCCATATTTCCCTAGGGGAATATAATGGTATTGAAAAAAAAACTCAAGTAGTGTGGTAAAATCATTTTTGACTGTGCCACAATGAGGAAACATGAAAATAATGCAAGACCGATGTAAGAGTTATGAACAAAGATAAGAAAGGGCTACATAAATAACACAAATATATACATATAGAACGGAATGACAGAAAAAGCAGTACAAGGGAATTGTTTTTTGAATGGCTGGTGGAAAGCAGAATTCGAGGAAGAGAAACATAAAATTGCTTGAGTTGTGTCTCGTCACGATTTGGATTAAGAGAAGTGTATAGAGAGAGGATGAAACGCGTTGATTTAATCACATTCATCAACCCTCAGAAACATACTTTTCTGATGTTCCTATTCTTACTCCTTAAATGACCCAACTCAAGTAGGTACCTATTTGATTCACCACGATTTCCAGGGTCGTTTGATGAAAGTTTTATCGATAATGTCGGTAACTTATCATCGTTCCAGAACATGACTGCAGATTGCCAACGAACAAATAACAGTTCGGAGCGACTAAGTGTTCTTTATTTATACAACGGAAACTGTTGTCGTGCTCAGGAACATAACAATAATAATAATATATTTCATATAAAATTATACAATAAAACATACGCGGAAACTTTGACTGGCCAACTAGGAATGGATCCTGTTTTAGTCCAGTCAAATTGACAAATTTAGTTCATATCATGATTTCATATTACATTGTTTAATTATACAACATATTATTTTATAGAAGGAAAAAAATGTTAAGATTGAATTCCTGTTAGAAGCTTTAGATAAATATACAATTTTGTACTTAATAAGAGAATAAGCGAAAAGAAAAATAATATTTTAAAATACAAAATTAGTATCGAATGCTTATGTTTAACAATACATGTATGTTTGGTTATTTAAATCGCTTGCAAAAATCGCAAAACAAAATATTCTTCAAGTGTAATTACAAAATATTATACCAATGTAATGTAATCACAAGTGAATGACGTGTCCCCCAGCTTTAGGAGCCGGCAAAGAAACTCAAAAGGATGCTATTCGAAAAGGATTCAGAAAATGATTAATGACAGATTGATATTTATCCTAAGTAACAACAGATTCCTATTTATCTTGAGTAAGTGTATAATTAGCGACACGAGAAAATGGTTGAAAAAAAAATATACATCTTAAAATTTACAAATATCGACTTTATCGATGAATCCTTTATTGATTGACCGAATCTTCTATTCTCTGGCGTAGGTACCAAATACTCCTTTCTCTATCGATCCATTCTACATAAACCTCTCCAAATCCATTCTCATTTTGATGAATTTCATTCGTAATACGGTCATTCTACGGTAATATTTGTAGTGCTAATTTATTTGGTAAAACTCACATTTGAAAAATTCGTTTCGTGCAGGCAGAATTAGTAGCAGTTATTTATTGTCAATCCAATAGAAATTCAATAAATAAATATCATAGTATTATCCTCATAGTAACATCCCATTATGCGTTACCAAAATAACAGGATTAACTTTCCAAACTTTGTTGTCATAACAATATTTAAATCCATGACTCAAAAATATTAATTGCCGACCCTTATTGTATGACCAACATCAAAACATAGCCTTAATTACTTGTGTACCCCAAACATTTCATTATTTTTACATTAAACTCAGAAAACAAACCATTAGCAAAATGAAAATATTTTGACAAATTCCCGAGACATTTCATTCGGCAATTAAGGCCATTCCCTTTTCTGCGAATTCCTCAAGTTTTAATCGCCCCACAGGTACAAAACCTACAATGTTTGTATGCAACAAATTATTCAATATTATTTTATGTAAACCTAATGGAATTTCCAAGAAATTTCTAATTTTTGTGAGTTAAACATATCTACGTAATTATTTTGAGATTTTTTCTTGTCGGCATGTAGAAACGATACAATTTATCATATTCTGTTGAAATTGAAAGCACATAAGATAACCAAAGGGGCTTTTTTTAATGTGATACTATATGTAAAAACGTTTCAACCGATTTAAGCCAGAGCATCTATGGCATACCCTTTAAGGCGATGCACTACGTCGTGTAATATTTTAAATTGAGCCGCTATCAATAACAAACCTTACGTAAATGGCGATAAGGTTTAAATTCCCGCTTAATACCATCCGCCTGTTTTGATTTATGCAATAAAAAAACATGGCCAAAAAGTGCCTTTTATTTTATTTTGTGGATGTTCAGGCATGAATATTTAATTTTTCATGCCTGAATCATTACCGAAAATGGGTTCGAAAGTAGGAGATTTTGAACTTTAAAGCAGTTTTCATAGGCCTTTTACATTATTTATTTAGGGCTTATAAAAAGACTTATCTAAAAAAGACTTGATTATTTCAAAGGCCAAGATGTATTCTACTCACAGTATTTAATTAAAGCATCTGAAACGCGACCAAATTTTCAAACCAAAAACACATGATTTTGCATTACTACGTATGGCATCGCATTAAGGATATTTTCTGGGTGAAAAAAATGGCGGCGGGTTATATCTTAAATGCCAAGAAGATACTTCCAAACCTTCCTCTTTCACCTCTCCATCTTGGTTCGCACTTCCTCTAGACTCACAACATTTCTTAAAACGAGGATGTCATTTATTTATTTATTTACACCCATCTACCTACAGATATATATTGAAAATGACTGAGAATTGTTTTTGGCAAAACGCTTATTTACCTACCAGTTGACAGAACAGTCATATTAATTATGAAATTACTTGTAGTTAATAATTGTAATATTTTATTACTATTAACTGATAACAGAAGAGCATGGAATGTTCTGTAATAATTGACACTTTAAACAACATTTCCGTGCTTCATAGCTCATGATGGAAACGTTGCTGGGATCTGAAATAGTAGCTACATAGACATAATTTCGAGATATTTTAATTCATAATAGGATTTGTTGAGCTGCGGTTGTTGTTAAGGTGAAATTTTATATTTAAAAAAAACGCATCAGAACAAAGACAATTTTTATAATTATTGCGTTAGAATGATCAAGAAAAAGTAAACTAAATAACTAACCGTCGACGGACCGCCAAACAACTCGGTCTTGGTAAACACTTATTGCCTCATTCACATTCATACATACTCTATTATTCTGACTCTTGACATGGCCCGACTCAAGTATTTCATATTTTTTGTGGTGCCATGTCTTCCTCGGGCGTCCCCGATTTCTCCTACCATTTATTCACGAAAAAATATTTACAGTGGCAATTCTTTAATAACAGAATATGTTTTCTTAATCAGTTATGTTCTCAATTTGGGAGCCGGGTATCGTTACCCCCGCCCAGGAACTATTTATTGGATAACCAACATTTTTACCACAGGTCAAACCAATTGGATCGTTACGTTTGGTGACCTAGCATGGGTGCCCGGGTTTGTCGCACGAGGTGCTTAGGTCTTGACGGTGGATGCGGCTGTTCACCAGCAGTTTATGGAGACCCTTTGACCTCTACAGCTGATCTCTCTCGACCCATTGTCTTGCACCACAGCCAGAAGAGGGATGGATTCGTATTTGATCCGTCACTTCTGGATACACTGATCCCTAGATTCCCTCCCTCTTATCATGCCCTTTTTCTTTCCAGAACTTCATATTCTTCCTTTCTTTAAAAAGACCCTCCACACAGCATCCCCAAAGATGACACTGGCCTTATTTTCCTCCTCCTATGTGGGGTTTGTGTAAAATATTATGTTTGTAAATTATCAATTTTTTATAAATTTTTGATCAGTTCCAATTTTGAAAATAACACATAAATTAAAATTCATTGAATCAGAGTTACAATCACAGACATACCCACAACCGAAATGAGTATTCTAGATTGTGATGAATAATATTCCAAAAAAATAACTGAAACAATTTAATCTCTCTTTAATTTCCATAGATTTTTTTTAATAAAGTCTATTATATATAGCTCCTTATTACCAGAGATATCTAAACGGATATCAACTGTTTTTGCATCTTCTCGCTATGCCCAGGGGTCAGCGAATTTGACGGACCATAATTTTCTAAGACTTCTTGAATTGAGAACAATGGCGAATACAGAATTGGGATCAAATTTAAAATAAAATCTATCAACTATAATATTTTATTGATTGAATAATAAGTTTACTATTAATACAAAGATTATGGGTTCGATTCCCAGTTGTTACCATCTTAATTCCTGTGTCTTATTCTGTTTCATGTTTTTACACCTTTTAATCTGTGGTATCTACTACACGGAGAAAAATGAGTATGGATGATTTATCAAAATACTGTGATTGCATGCTCATTTCCTAATAAAATATTAGTAATTCAAAATATAGCTCAAGAAATGTTCACGCAGATGGCCTTGTTCTAGTAAATATAATGGATGAAATGCTAAAATCTTATAATTCTAAAGAACACGTGTTCCGACTTCCCCATAACATGTTCGTGCTTTACTGATGGTTTGTTTTGAAACCTGTCAATTCATTAGTTAAAGTCCGATTTTTAACAGGAAAACGAATAATTTTACGAAATTGTTAATAAATTAACAATATTTTATAACAGTATGTTAGTAATATAATAAAACTACTAAATAACAAAATGAAAATACATTCTACTGCACATTACCAAAACAAACTTTAAGTTTAATAAACAAATTTTTGTGTCATAATATTATTGTACTGATATCTTAGCTACCTAAACTCCAAAAAATACACAATTAATTTTTTGTATAAGTTAATTGAGAAAAATTACACATTAAACTTTATACACAAATTACCCCTACAGTAGTAAATTACACATTTAACTGCTTTAAATAAGTTTTTTAATTAAATAATGCAACTCATAATTAAAGGCTTTTATTAGATATATAACAGAAAAAACAATATTATTTATAAGAAGAAAATAATATATTTTATCAATTAATTTGATATTTATAACTCTAGAATAATACTAACTACCTTTCTTTATGTAATTAAAATTAGCATAAGATTTCATAAATAAATAAATTATTTACTTGTAACTTCATAAAAATACGAAATTCAAAAAAAAAAAATTAAATTTCCAATATTTAATTGAATTTATAAATTCCTTTCATATTTTATGGAAGTAGGTACGAATTTCAAAGCGCTCCATCTGTCACAAATTGGGGGGCTTAAAAAAACTGAAATTCGAATATGGAACTACCGTGATAAGGGCGCGCTCGTACCGTCGCCCGCCGCAAGTGCATAAAAGGCGCTGCGCGGCCTTACTGGAGTCATTCCACCGCGAGCAGTCGACGCGGCAACGTGCTCTAATCATCGCGCACTCACTTCAAATTCGTTACAGTATTCCGATCTATTCGCTGCTACAACATACACTTCCGTATACTCTAATCTTTCGCTTCTTCAATTTTAAATATCTATTGCTTAAAGTGTTAGTGTTTGTATCACAAAAGTGTTAGAATTCTACGAGAAACAATTATATTACAAGTGCTTTTTTAAAGTATTATTCGAATCTGTGATATCAAGTCTTTGGATCCTACCGGACTCTACTACTGATTGAAGAAGAGGAAAATTGTTTTTTTGTAACATCATTAACAACATCTACAATGGAGTTTCAATTAGACCCCACCGGGCTGTACTGAAAGGAGAAGACATCTACAATAATTATAATAATTTGACTGACTGCTATTATTGCAATTCTTCATCATCATCAACATGGATTCAATCAAAGTTTTGGACCCGACAGGATTGTATTAAATCAATCCCATTTGCTGTAAAGGAGATAAATTTAAAAAGACTGATCTATCATTTCATCATGGATAAAGTACTTGATCCCACTGGTCTCTACTGAAGAATAAGGAAGAAGATATTGTTTTTGAAGAATTGAAAAACTTAAGTAAAAATGTCTCAAGTACGATCTCTCGACCCTACCGGTCTTTACTGAAGACGTTTTTTTCGCTCCTATCTGACGTAATTATCAGAAATCATCATGGATATCAAATCGCTCGATCCCACAGGGCTGTATTGAAGACAGAAACAAAGTATTTAAATCAAAGAAAATATCAGTTCTTCAAAATGGATACTAATACCAAGGTTTTGGATCCAACCGGGCTGTACTAGAAGTGCCAAAAACATTATTGCTGCCATTTTAAATAAATAATTAAGTTCGCGTCAAAGAACTCTAACCAAAAAGAAATCATGGCTGCAGATCTTGACCCCACGGAAGTCTACTAGAAGAGAAGGCGGAGGAAGAAGAAGAGGTGGCGGAATAGGATGTGGTAGTTCTGAAGATGTATTGCGTGATCAGGATGGTATCCCTGACGATGAGAGGAAGCAGCGAGACGTCATCTTGCAGGAAGAGGAGACTAGCCGTGGACCAGAGGCCTCTGACGCTACCGGGAGATCAGCTGAGAGGAGGGGAAAGGTGATCAGTGATTAGCGATCAGTAATCAGCGATCAGCTGTGTTGCGCTGCCGCCGCTCTACAGGTGAGCTACTCGGCTGTGCCGGCTGGTACGGACTCCGCACGAATCCAGTAGTGACCCCAATGTTGTTGAACTCTATCATAATTCTTCCATCGTTATAGCCGTCCTGACTGCTCTCTCAGGAAAGTTGATCATTGATTATTCATTATTATATTTGTAATGTGTTGAATTATTAGTTGTTCTTGTTGTTTCACTGCCGCGAGTCTAGAATCGTTCTGTAATCTTATAGAATTCAATTTTCTCCCGTTCGATTCGGTTCTGTGAATTTTTTCTCAATGTTGTTGAACTCGATCCTACTGTCTTTGAACCTGACTCTCGAAGAATGCAGCGTGGTGGCGGTCCGAAATTCTAGCTCTATTTCCCTACAATAATCATTATTGTTTGCGTTTCTCTTCTTAGCTCTCGATCTATCTTGTTGTCTTAGTATTGTAGTGTATTTATTGGAAAGAACTGCTCAAACCACCTTTATTTAACTTATAAGATAAAGATTGCATTTTTTATCATTTATTAATCGATATGTCACTGTTGTAATTTTGTACGATTTACTTCGTACACACTTTTTGTTGTCTTATTTTTCGAGTTTGTACTGTTAATCTATTGAGATATTGTGTTGTGACCGAAAGAAAATCATTAAAAAATTATCAAAAATCATTATTGTATTTGCCATAATATACTCATTTGTCGTTTATGATTATAACTTTAATTGGATAGAATGTTAGATCCACTCATTGATGTGTTTGTTATTATTTTGTTGTCTTTGACGTAGAAATGAAACTGCTTAACCGGTATCTAATATGACTTATTCTATTTTAAGTATTATCCATAACTTCTAGAAAGGTTTTATACTCATGTGTTCAATAATGTACATAAAGTTATTACGTGAAAATTTAATCAAATTTTTGGTTACCAGAGGAAGAAGTATTAATTGTAGGCAATTGAAGGATTATTTATTTACTCGAAATTTTATATTAATTCATTTTAGACCTAAGATGTTTTTTTTATTATTACTCATCGTATCTTATGGATACCATTATATCTACTCGATAATATTTATGAAATACAAAAAATGAAAAATACTTTACCCTTTTTTACTTATTATTTCCTTTTATTAATTCCACATGTTACACACAAACTGAAGCTTACAAAAATTAAAAACACTTCAAAATACACGTTGAGACATGTTTTCATGGCAAATAGTTGTACTTTAAATGTGGACATAACAATTTATCGTATCTGATTAGATTATTTCAAAGATCTTATTTTTGTCCCAAAATAACTCCCAATATCTACATTAACAAATTTTTAAGGTATACAAAACGACAATGTAAATGTTGAGATTCTTGTTAATTAATTTCATATTAATCTTTAAACAGTCAATACATTTATTTTCTTTAGGACTTTGATACTTTTAGCATAATCACAGATACATAAACAGATTGTAATATTACTTACAACAGAAGAAAGAAAGGATACAACATTAACTTAAAGTGGAACTCATGCTTTAAATATTAACAAATAAATAATCCGTTTTGATGCTACAGAGAAAAGATTATTATTTACTGAAAGTCTACTGAAAACACCTATCTAGGTTGTAATTAGATTGAAAAGATTAGTAATTCTAATTGAGAGAAATATCAATTAATATACATATATCAGCTGAAGTTGACTTGACTCTTACTAAAAAATACTAAAATAACTTATCTTTAAACTAGTTAAACTTATTTTTAATTTTATCATACATACATTTGAATTGTTTTTACGTCAACAATTTGATATTTCACCTATTTTGTAACAAGCCTAGAGGCACAGAAATAATAATAAAAAACACATGTTACATCTACACACTTCGTAATATTTCAAGGTCTTTTTTGTTTACATTAAAATACATCAAGTTTAAACACATTTGCATAAGTTAATACCTACCTAATGCGAATGACTTGTGTAAAACATATATTCAAGAATGTTTACTGATTTCTAAACACGATCAGATATAGATGAAAATAATTCAACAGTATTTAAAATAGTGCCATTTAAAAAATTGATTTAATTAATTTAAAATGAAGCCACGGTGTATAATTTTGCAATTATTGAAGAAATAATCAGAATTGATCAAAATGAGTTATTACGCACATACTGGTGAATCTACAAATAACCAATTAAAAAGCAATTCAAAGTATATGGTTTGTATGTTGAATCTATCAATTTGTTGAACACAGTTTATCAAGGACTAAGTATAGAATTTATTATATCATCTAGTATTTTCATAAGTAGGATCTAATTGTCTTACATTAAATAATACTGGAATACTACGTCATTCAAAGTTGACAGAGGAGTGACGTAAATTCTCGGCGTATTTTTTTGATTCGTGTTTGGGTTGCATTGATAATGCCTGCCAGGTTAAGAACCTCAGGAATCTCTACACTTTTTTAATTGGTTAATTCATTCACATTGTTGAAGGTTACGGAGCATAACACGAAATGTATACTTCTCACTCGACGTCATTATTACTGAAACTCATACATTTGCTGACATTAGCACTTACTTAAAAAATCACTGAAGGAATTTTTCTTTCCGTTTATGGCAAGGACTTTAAAAAAATGAAATAATCATGTATTAAAATAAAAACTTTTACTGTTTACCAAGTAAATTATTTAATATCTCATAGTTTTTAGTTCCTTTTTACATCACACAACTTTCCCATTTATCCGAACCTGGCATCCAATCGGAGTGGAATCGGATTTCTGTTGGTAACGTAATGATCTACGCATTTGACTTCAAACTAGAGGTTATTTTAATTATTTTATGTTAATACATTAACAAAGTTACAACTGTCCGGGACCAGTGGGACTATGGCATACCAGGATGGAGTACGTTGTGGGGCTGAAGGGAGTAAAGGAAGAAAATTAGTAGGAGGAAGTTTGGAAATGGCCTGACTAATCAGATTTGAAAATTAATATATTTTTCTGTGAATACCGCGTACTTGTCCCAACTGTCCGGAACCAGTAGTACTATAGCAACCCCAATTAATAATGTTGTGATTCTAAAGGTAGTGGGATTCGGGTACGGGTACCGCCGCTCCGGTCACCATTTATTGGATAATCAACACCCCTGCCATAGGTCACCCCAAGTGCTTCCCTTAGCAGGGGTGCCCGGGTTAAGGGGGTGACGTTTTGCTCCACCTTGTATGAGATTATTAATTACGTGACTAACTAACTTAACATCACGAAGTTTCCCCTCAAGGTGAGGCAGAGAGGATACATCGCCGCAAAAATCTGTCTTCGTCTCATACTTATTTACTCTAACTTCTGTTATTGATTTACTTGTTTGCGCCATGTATTTAATATGCCATAATTATGTATTTTTTAACATATTAGTTATCAAGTTTAAGGTCGAGGAATTTCCGACACAACTGTGTCAACGAAAACAGAAAATATGTACTTTTTCAACCTTGAAGGAGGTACAATTGCGTACGAAATAATCATGCTTTTAACTCAAGTTCAAAATTTTGTATATTCAAGGGACATTAAAAAAAACACTCAATCCGTGAAAAACTAAATTTTCTTACTATTATACATCTATTTAAAAATGTATAATTTTGTTTTTTTTTCATTTATTTGACTGAGAATTGCACCTTCCTCCCCAGGTAGTCATTGTGAACTATTAAAATGAGTGAACGGCGCTGTCGCTTAAGTCAAATCCTTATTGAATAGTACCGAGATTTATTTCGCATATTAACTACTGTAAATTTTTATTATCTCATAAAATTTTAGTGCTAAAAAAATTTGTCATCGACAACGATTCTATTTGCAGAGTGTCAGCTCGATTAGATGTCGGGAAGTGGGTTTATTTACATTTCCAAGATTCAATTTCATTAACTTATTTATTCGTGAAAACAAAATCAAAATGCAAATAGACGTATTTAAGGCGATGCACTGCGTCGTGTAATATTTTAAATTGAGTCGCTATCAATAACAACCCTTACGTAGATGGCGATAAGGTTTAAATTCCCGCTTAACACAATCCGCCTGTTTTGATTTATGCAAAAAAAAACATGTCCAAAAAGTGCCTTTTATTTTATTTTGTGGATGTTCAGGAATAAATATTTATTTTTTTTCTGATCATTTTATAAATAACTTAATTTGCCACATAATACAATAAAATTGGATCCGAAAATGGGTTCGTAAGTAGTAGATGTTAAACTTTAAAGCAGTTTTCATATGCTGTTATTTTTTTCTGGGCTTATAAAATACTATATAAAATTATTAAAAAAACACTCGATTATTTCAAAGGCCAAGATGTATTCTACTCGCAGTATTTAATTAAAGCATCTGAAACATTTCTAGGCGACCAAATTTTCATACCAAAAACACATGATTTTGCATTACTACGTATGGCATCGCCTTAAAACATCTGCAAAATGTTTTTTCTGCTACAGAGTTTCAAATGACTTAATTCAATAATGAATAATAAATTTATTGCATCTGCCAAACAGTTTTGTATGAAGCCTTCTTTCGTCTTGAAATATCTCTCTGTACTGTACGTAGGTACACAGCTAATTATTTTTTTTGTTCTTAAAACAGCGTAGGTGTTGGTACCTACTTAGTAATCTGTTTAAATTAATTTATTTATATTAAACCGTAATGGTAACTGAAATGGTAAATACTCAATATTTACCTGGCGAGACCATAAACCATGCAGATTCGAAACATTGAAATGACTTGTGCCATGTTTATTGTTTAGTTAACAGATCTGCATTGTCAAAATTCCCTCTTCCGTATCTGCTCCACCTTAAGGTGAAGCTTAATGCCAAATCACTATTTTGATTAATCTTTTTAACGAACTTGGTGTATATTATGAATACCAAAAAATATGCTTTAAAGAAATTGAAGTTTTCCTATCATTTTGCTTGAGTAGAATACAAATAAAATAATAAATTACTTTAAAAAATATAATTGTAAACTACCAAAAAAAAATATTTTTTCAATAGAAATGTATGAACGCGTAAAGGAAACAACTTTAAAAAATACAGTATTATAGGTAAGATTATCTGTGACAGTTTCATTTGATTAACTTTTTTGCTTTCTTATAAAACTATTTACAAAATAAATAAAAACCACGTTTGTGCTTGAAACCGAATGTTTCTAGATTTCGTTTGTCAAGCGTTTTTAATCCCTATTACCTACAATATAAGGCATACCAAGAATATACACATTTTTGACTAGTAGTTTCCTCTTAATTGGAAATGCCGTAGTCCCTCATTTTACTATCTTTAAAATGATCTAATTTAAATGAAATATAATTGGTGCTACAGAAATAATAAAATGCTTGCTAACTGGTACCGTCGAACATCTAACACCTTCGTGGGAGCATTTCAGGTATTACAGGATAACTTTAACGTGCTTTAGTACTTTGTATATGCACTGCGCACCGGGCATCACTTCGACATTATGATGAAATGTGTTCACTAAACTGGTATGAATGCGCGTGGGAGTAAATCTCCATGTGTACAGTGAGCTGCAAAAGTTTACTAAATTGTGAATGTGATTTTTTTGTATTTTTTTAAATCAAATTTGAATGTGTTCCATTTTTTAACAACTTGAATGCTTGAAACGATTTATCGTGGTGCTGGCAAAAAATTTCAATATTTCAATTGTTACCATTTTTAACCTGTTGAATGCTTGGAAGGATTTATCGTTGTTTAACATTGTTTAAGCAAAACTTTGATAAGTTTGTGATGTTTTAAAGCAATTTTGAATGTTGAAATTAATAAAATACTTCGTTTTTACCACTTTTATTGTTTATTACCAACATTTTTCATGAGCAACGCTCACTTCTTCAGGGTTTTTTAATAATACTAAAAACGAAGTATTTTAATAATTTCAATTAAAATGGTGCCACAAAATAAGTTTGCTGTGTTAGAAGAAATTTTGAATGTGTTTCATTTTTAACACCCGAATGCTTGGAACGTTTTATCGTTGTTTTACATTTTTGTGATTTTTTTTAAACAATTTTGAGCTTGTTACATTTTTTTATCGTGGTGCTGGCAAAAATTAAAACAACGACGTTGTATGAGTACAATGTTAAGACATTAAAATTTTGACTTTTAAAACACAATCGTGATGTTGCAGGAATTCTAAATAGTTCAATCAATATTTTGGAAAAAACATCTCCGTGTTGATATTTCGTATAAAACATATTTATGGGAATTGGTAGTGAGACAATAAAATATGATGTTGTTGTCACCGTGTTTATTGAGAGTCAGGATAATACATTAATTGGTTGAGTTGAGCAGTTGAGAGAGGCTCTGGGTCGAGGATGATGATTACACCAGGCGTAGTCGGCGATGATTGCGGTAGAGATGTCAGGGTGACATCTCTAGATTGTAGGTGTGCGGGTCAGTGAGTCGACACCGCGTTGATGGAGATCGGACTCGTGGGGTTGTTCAGCACTGATGAAGGCGAGGAGTCTTCTGGGTGCTTCAGCGTGAACGAAGTAGCCGAAGGTGCGATGGACCTGGTCGGCAGATGAGCGGGAGGTACAGGCTAGCGACGATGGTCGCGGAGCCGAGGCGCAGACGACGATGAGCTGGTTGCCGGGTCTAGGCGCGTGAAGTTAGCGCTGGCCAGGAATGATAGCCTGGGCTAGGGCATTGAGGTGAAGAAGGATCGAAGCGTGACGCGGGGGGAACCGGCCATGATGGCCGATTCCTCCATTACGCCGAGTCGGAGATCTCGAGTAGGATGATGTTGCGTCAAACTTGTTGACTGGAGTAATGTGGAATGATGACTGACTGATGTACTTAGGCCCTCCACCGCTTATATAGCTGCTGATTCCTTTGTTCTCGTCTGCCACGGGTTGGAGTAGCGTCTGGACTTCGAACCCGAAGGACCGCTGACTCGGTTTATTGTATGAGCGTTTGCATCACCCTATATGCAAGTCAGCAGTCTACGTATGGTAGTACCGATATTATTAATGAAGTTTCGTAAGAATGAATGCTGTCTCGGCTGTTTAACTCGTGCAGTCTGGTTATGAATTGATGACCCTAGGAGCGGTGACATAACCGCTACATATTTAATAAAACGTCAAATTATTCGTGTCTTAGGGAAAAAATATAAAATTAGCTAGACACAAGGTAAGATACGTTTAAAAAGAGATGGTTAACAAAGTGCATATAAATGACAGATGAAAAAATAACTAAACAATTACAGGAAGGAGTAAAATTACTCGGTGATTTGTAGAGCAATCGATGATGTCAAGCAGGGTCAATATAGAATATAGGAAGATATTTAGATACCAGTAAGTAGATAATCTTACGTGCACTTGAAAATTGGGTTCCATGATAACTCAATACAGTGACAATTCAACACACTTTTAAAAAGTGATATAAAGTCATTAGAAACGATGAAAAAAATATTTTTTAACCTAACCAAACTATATAACCAAGTTAATAAAGTTTTTGTTTCATCACTTTCCATGACTTTATATAAATTTTTAAAGATGTGATGAATTATCATTGTGATGATTTATCCGGTAACCGAAAATTGATACCAAAAATATGTTGCCAATATCAGATAAATTGACAATTGACATTGAACTGTTAGTGTACTTGGGACGCTTTAGTGAGTTCTATGCTTGAGTGTAAGAGTCTGTTATTTGTTTTATATAACGGGAAACTTATATTGTATTATAATTGTATATTGAGATAGAACCTGCAGACAAGCAGCCATGTGGCAGCTTCGTGGGACTATCTATACATAGTCTAAAAAAAAATATATATATATATAAAATTTTCAGTCAATAAAGATCAGCTTAATATAAAAAAATAAAAAAATAAAACAGTTTGACAGAGGATTGAACCTTCCTCCCCAGGAACTGGAGTCAATCGCTTACAATCGTTAACAACTGAGCCATATCCTAATTGGGTAGGACTGACATTTATTTTGTTTGCTGCAATGTCATAAAATTTCGGAGAAGGGCTTATATGTTCGTGTGTGTATGCGAGATTGCCACCAAAAGTTAATAGAATGTATTGTCATCGGCAACGATTTCATCTGCCAAGTTTCAGCTTGATCAGAAAGCTGGTAAAGAGTCGAAAATTGCTTATTGTAATAATTCGTTATTGTTCAGCCATTATTGAACATGGCTGTAAATCTCCTTCATAGCCTACGTGTTCTTGAAGTAAGTAAGTGCATTTCTAAAATTAATTTAACCTATGTTAAATAAACTAATTTTAGTTAACCAGCTCTTATAATACGTAACCTATTCAATGCGAAATATTTGTTTTCGTTGACAGTAGTAATCTCAATATACTTTTGAATGTTGCTATAAATTTGCAATTATCCTTTATAAATAAGTCGAACAGTATTACTTTGTTATATTATATATATTTTTAATTATTTTATATCAAAGCTGACTAAAATAATGTAATGACGGTTCCCCATTTTATATCAATGCTAACTAAAATTTAATGACTGTTTCCCATTTTATATCAACGCTAATCTAAAATGTAATGACTTTTCCACATTTTATATCAAAGCTTACTAAAATGTAATGACTGTTTCCCATTTTATACCAATGCTAACTAAAATGTAATGACTGTTCCCCATTTTGTATCAAAGTTTACTAAAATTTAATGACTTTTCCCCATTTTATATCAATGCTAAATAAAATTTAATGACTGTTCCCTATTTTATATCAATGCTAACTAAAATTTAATGACTGTTCCCCATTTTATATCAAAGCTGACTTAAATGTAATGAGGGTTCCCCATATCACATCAATGATAACTAAAATGTAATGACTTTTCTACACTTTATATCGAAACTGACTTAAATGTAATGACTGTTCCCCATTTTATAACAAAGCTAACTAAAATGTAATGACTGTTCCCCGTTTGATATCAATGCTAACTAAAATGTTAATATCAATCGTTAATATCAATGTTTAATATCAATGCTAACTAAAATGCAATGACTGTTCCCCATTTTATAACAAAGCTAACTAAAATGTAATGACTGTTCCCCATTTCATATCAATGTTAACTAAAATGTTAATATCAATCGTTAATATCAATGTTTAATATCAATGCTAACTAAAATGTAATGACTGTTCCCCATTTTATAACAAAGCTTACTAAAATGTAATGACTGTTCCCCATTTTATAACAATGCTAACTAAAATGTAATGACTGTTCCCCATTTTATATCAAAGTTAAATAAAATGTAATGACTTGTCCCCATTTTATATCAAAGCTGACTAAAATGTAGTGAAATCTAGTGAACGCGGGTCTTGAAGAGACCCTTATTGTAGAAGGGAGGAAACACAGAAGCCGGGAAATCGTTCCATAGCCGAGCTTGTAAACTCAGGAACGAGTTGTAGTCGTGTACATGATATGTTTGATGTGCATTTGGTGTGCTTCCCAAATGCACATCAAACACACATTAATGACACTAGTTCCTCTTAGCATCTTCTATGGTAATATCGGTAGAACAAGGACAGCATACCTACCTAATACCTGAGCTCTAAAGATTGCAATCTATCAAACGGACCGCCCGTTTCTGCACAGGGGTTTTTCAGGTATTTTGGGGCTCCTGTATCTGTACAGGGTCAGCACTTGTGTACTATCTGTAGTATCTGCAGTTCCTGTACAGTAAACGAAGCTTCTGATAGGCTAACGGATAGAATGTCATATTATTTAAGTAATGACAATTTAATATGTAAATGAAATCTTCAGCACTGGAGATCCCAGTGAGGATATCATTATCTCTAGTTGTTACAAAACAGGTATACAATAAAACATTTATTATCATTAAGGTATAGACATTTCAATACTATTGAAAACATATTTCAACGACTTGTAAGTTTTGAAAAAACAAGGCGATGCCATACGTAGTAATGCAAAATCATGTGTATTGGGTTTGAAAATTTGGTCGCCTAGAAATTTTTCAGATGCTTTAATTAAATACTGCGAATAGAATACATCTTGACCTTTGAATTAATCGAGTATTTTTTAGATAAGTCTTTTTATAAGCCCAGAAAAAAATAATGTAAAGGCCTATGAAAACTGCTTTAAAGTTCAAAATCTCCTACTTACGAATCCATTTTCGGTTATGATTATATTGTATAATGTGGCAAATTAAGTTATTTATAAAATGATCGAGAATAAATTAAATATTTATGCCTGAACATCCATAAAATAAAATAAAAGGCACTTTTTGGCCATGTTTTTTTCTTGCATAAATCAAAACAGGCGGATGGTGTTAAGCGGGAATTTAAAGCTTATCGCCATCTACGTAAGGGTTGTTATTGATAGCGGCTCAATTTAAAATATTACACGACGTAGTGCATTGCCTTAAATCAACTAACCCATGAAATAAAAAATATTAGTGAGGCTCTCAATCCTCTCAACCTACCCCTTCAGGAAATGGCATGATGGTTAGTTAGTTAATGAAACATCAGGTCAATACATCCATGAATCTTACAGAAGTAAATCGAAGACTAAGAAAACTCCCAACTATTAATAAGGTACAGTAACACCTCGATTAAGGAAACCTCTTCACGAAAAAGAAAAGATAACCCCTTCGTCGTAAGTTGTAAGTATTGTTTCATAAAACCTAACCAATTTACAGTAAATATGTTATTTCGCCGCTTGCATAGGCCATATTCGGTTATGATTGCAACTTGCAATCTTCCTTGTTTCATTCACTATGATATATCTCTTGTAAAAATAAATATTTTGTATAAGGGTGAGGAAGGAGATGGGAAATGGGAAAGGTGATCCTGGTTATTCAAATCATTGTATATCGCACATTAAAATTAAAAAAGGAACATATATATAGAAGACATTATCTAGATTGCATTTAGTTTGGGTAGAATTTTGCAATCACATAGAAAGCAGCTAAAGATATTCGTTAGTAATTTGAAAGTAATGTTCATAGCTATCAGTCGAAGTACGATACGATAAAAAAATATGTAAGTTGATTTGGTCAGAGCACTTCACCGGCAAGGTCCTGGGTCCAATTCCCAGATACGACTGAATCTTTTTTGGCTTTTTTGCTTCTCATATTTTGTTTGAGAACGGTGAATATCTTCAATAATTAAGTACAGTGTCCGGTTAACAGCTGGGTTCACAGATGCAACGGGTTTCCACCCAGGCGTCGTCGTCAGTAAAACTAAAACCTCGATCTAGGAGATTTTAGTATCTTTGGCCGTGTTTAGTGACCAGATCTCCAGACCAGAGGCTCCTCCGATTACCTCTCACCCCAGAATATAGGTGGAAACATGAGTGCCAAACGGCCAACGTGAGAAATGCCCACCTCATGCAGGACCCCACCGAGAGACAGGCTGGGTTCTCATTGCCTCGCAAAACCTGGTCCGCCATCAATAGGGTAAGATGCTCCCATAGCCACTGTGCCCACATGATGCACAGATGGGGCCTTAAAGAGTCGGCGATGTGTGAATGCGGTGCGGTGCAGACCACCGAACACATGGTCAACGAATGCCCGCTCCATTCATTCCCCGGCGGGATTTCTGAGATTCACATGGCGACGGCTGAGGCCCTAGAATGGCTCACAGACCTAGATATCCCCCTCTGAAACTCCCACCATACGAAAGAAGAAGTGACCAGATTTATATACCCCAATTGGGGATGCCATAGTCTCACTGGCTGCAGACGGTTGAGAGCAGTTGAGACTCTTGTGCGGTTTCACATAAAAAAATGTCTTTTTTAAAGTTTCAATGACCAAATTTTTTTTTATTGACGTATTTTAGCAGCTCCTTGATTCTGATTTTTAATTCATAAAAGTTTTTTTCATATAAATACAATCATTATTTTATGAAAACTCTCTCACTGTTTATTGTAATATTTTTGAACATTAGTACTTATTCCAATAATCCTATATCTTTATTTTAGTATGCTTTGAGTTCTTATGAAGAAACCTTTGGTTTTGAAACCTGTTGATAATTTTAATTTAAGGCGATGCCATACGTAGTAATGCAAAATCATGTGTTTTTGGTTTGAAAATTTAGTCGCGTAGAAATGTTTCAGATGCTTCAATTAAATACCACGAGTAGAATACATCTTGGCCTTTGAAATAATCGAGTATTTTTTACATAAATCTTTTTATAAGCCCAGAAAAAAAATGTATAAGGCCTATGAAAACTGCTTTAAAGTTCAAAATCTCCTACTTACGAACCCATTTTTGGTTATGATTTTATTGTATAATGTGGAAAATTAAATTATTTATAAAATGATCGAAAAAAAATTAAATTTTTATGCCTGAACATTTGACCATGTTTTTTTCTTGCATAAATCAAAACAGGCAGATGGTGTTAAGCGGGAACTTAAACCTTATCGCCATCTACGTAAGGGTTGTTATTGATAGCGGCTCAATTTAAAATATTAGACGACGTAGTGCATCGCCTTAATGAAAAATGATGCCACTAAGTGAAATTTCAATTATTATTGAAAATATACTCAATCAATAAAACATGAAAATGTTAATTACAATATAAAAAGTGTTTCGTTTTTGTGGGTTTTTTTGTGGACTTCGTCAACCGAGTTCTTCCGAGTGTTTAATTTAAGAAGATTGGTTCATTGATCGAAATAAGTATGTGTGAAAACGTAAGTTTATTCTCGTACCAGCGATCCGCGCTCCTAAAATACGGGCTGCCAGGGTTACCAAAAATTGCTTTATTTTAATTTTTTTTTTTCTAAAAAAAAATAATTTAAGTCTGATTATTTTTTTATTTTAAATCCGAGAGTGTAATTTTATATTCATTGTTTATTCATCGTAGTGGTTCAAAAAATATTTTTTTTATTTTTTGGTTTTTGAGTGAATGAGAAAAATTCAACGAATAACCTTTTCTAGCACTCTTCATTGGAGTAGAAATTCAATAACATATGTTTTTCACTATTACCTATTATTACCTAATTTTATGTACAATGTAACAATGTTATAAGTTAAACAATAAAAAAAAATAAAAACCTCAAAATATTTGAAAAAAAACTTCTTTTGTTGATTTTAGTTATAACTAGCTGACGTTAAGCCAGCGTGGCTCGGGGTCATAAGGGTTCGGAGAAAAGTTTAAGGCTTTGTATTCTAGTGTACCAGAAAGGCGCATTTTTAAGTGGAAATATAACACCAAACGCAAAAGCTAGTTCTCTTTATTGGATTAGAAATATTAAAAAAAACATTTTTTTTTCTTATGCCATTCACTATGTATTTTTGTTTCAATATTATAAATTAAAATGTAATGTATTTTAAAAGAATAAATTGTGAAAATGCTTTTTTCGAAATAAAAAAAAGATATTATTGTAATGAATTGAAAAGTCTACTTGAATTATTTGTCTCACTTAATAAATACGTAATTACGCAACCGTTCAATTACTGCACACAAAAATATGCTATATTTAAAAATAAAACCATAAGTATATATACAACAAAACAAGAGATATTTAAGTCAAGTTTGGTGAAAACAAGAGATTCGAGAAACTTTGTATAGTTCTTATATTATAGTCAACACATTAGTACAAAAGGATGGGAGACGGTATAGTTGTTGGCTATTTGTAAAGGAATGTTTCGGGGTTTCTTTGTAGACGGTGATCGATGTTGATTTTGATAGTGGCCAAGTTAGAAGGTTATTTATACTTTTTCTGTAGTTATAAGCGCAAATGGTGCTTGTGCATTGCTGGGGGACGTAACTAGCAGATGATTGAACCCGTGACGTCTGGGTGGGAACCTGAATCTTTGGACCGTTGGGCTACTAACTTGTCTTTTAAAGTCAATTAATTTTATTTATTTTATAAATTGTACATATTTTCTTTCTGAGACCACAAGTCAGATTCGAAGCGTTACTTGAATTTATTTTTTTGTTGTTTAAATTTTGGAGTGTTGTGTTTCTTTTTTTTGAGCTAACGCTTCTAACGGTCTTGCAATATCCATCATCAGGGCAGCATCTAAGAAATTGTAAAGCTTTTCGCTTATGACGGAGGAGTAAGTACTTCACGCCCAAAATAAAATATTTATCTGCTTTAGTAATGCTTAGTAACTAGATAATAATAATAATAATTGGATAATTTGTAGAGCGCCGTTTTTGTGAAAAATCACCTCAAGGGCGCTGTACAATTTATTTCCTAGGATCTACATTTGTTATTTAGACCAACTGTGCCGGCACGAGGTTCGTCATCCGTTCAGGTATGTGTCTGCCGCCAATATAGCGCTGACATGTGTCTGCTGCCAATAAAGAGCGCTGACACAACATCCTCACATAGACAACAAACCTTGGCAGCACCGCTGTGACGCTCGACGAAGACAGAAGATGGAGACTCTGCTGCAAGAATCCGTGAATTGGTAGGTACTTATGAACCTTCTCTGTGTCGTTTTTCCTTTCTTTCCCAATTATCGGGGATGTCATTGTCTCACTGACTCCAAGCTTCAGCAGATTTCTTGTATGGTATTAAAAAAAGCAAGGTTTCATGTTGCAATACGACAGCTGTTATGTTTCATGTGTCTTTAATTCCGATTACCTTAAATACCCGGGTTTACACCTCCCTTCCTATCTGAAAATATTCACCTCAAAATTCACACCGATGGCTGAGATCGTAAAAAGAGTTCTCTGACTGAATTTGTGTGTGTACTAAAAAAATAAGGATGTATAAATTAGAAACATTTACCAGAAGGTACTAAAAAATATATTTCACCTCTCCTTTAAGAAATAATTTTGGTTACATCATTCAGTTCTTGTAAGGACTGTTGAATTTAAATTAAACAAAATGTTGTTTGAATTTCAAATATATCAACAAACATTTTTTACTATGTATATTTAAATTATAATATTTATAAAGAAAAAATGTCTGCAGTACTGAATTTGGTTTTAATTTGTCCCCTTTTCAACTCAGAAGATTTTGAAGTAAATCAAACACAGTGTAAATGGCATGAACGATAGTCGACAATGTAAATGAAGTGATTACAAGTTAAGTACCTTTGTCCATACTCTTGCTAGAAAGCACAAATATAAAAAAAGGTAACACATAAAAAACTTTTTTTTTGCTATAATACATCTATTTTTATTTATAGACTAGTCAGACTAGTGGATACTGCAATGCTTTGCTATTGCTAATGTCTTTCTCGGGCGTCTCCAATTTCGTCAACCATTCACTTCTGTATACCATAATGTTACTGTTAAAAAAACTAAATTACATCGACTTTAATTCGACCCAGTATCCACTCCAGTGCTGAAATATTGCATCAAGAAATCCAAACTACTCCCTCAACTCTCCTGGCACTTATAAAAACAAATCTTGAAAGTTTCAGCGATATCGATCGACAACTTTTCGAGTTTTGCGAGCAAAAACATAGGCAGACCTAATTTTTATATATTAAGATTATTATTTATTTCTTTTTGTTTGACTGGGGATTGAAAATTCCTCCCCAGGAACTGACTAAAATGTGTGAACCATGCTATCACTTAAGCCAAAACCTAATTGAATGGTACGACGATTTATTTCGTATATTAACTATAGATTTTTATAATTTCATCCAATTTCTGTGTGCGCGTGTGTATGTATGAGTGTCACCAAAAGCTTATAGAATGCAGTGTCATCGACAAAAGCCTATCTGCTGAGTTTCAGCTTCATCGGATGTTGGGTAATGGGTTGATTTCTACTTCCAAGATTCCATTTCATTCAATAATTTATTCAAGAAAACATAATCGGAATTCCAAGAGATGTATTTAAATAGCTTGTATATAAGACGAATCGTAAGCCCTACAAACTAAAATCGAATAAAGCACATATTTAAACATGATGGTATCAAATATTTTAAAATGGAAATATTATCCTTGTGATTGGGTTAAAAGAAAGAAATTTTAAAATTCCAGAAAAAATATTAAGTGATTTTTCATTTTGGGATAATCGCGATCAATACCAAGTACAATACTTTGATAGGAAGAGAATAACAAATATTGTGGGTAGAGTTGAAATTGTATAATTCGTAAAACTATGAAAAGTTGCACGCTCAGAAAGTAGAATCCAGGTCATAAATTCCAAAAATTTCAGGTCATAAAACTACATTCGGAGAAAGAAATTATTTTTATTTTGCGACGAAACTCCACAATATCCTTCCCTCTGATATAAAGCGAATAGAAAATTGTAATGATTACAAATCAAGAATAAAAATCTGGCTTAAAGAGATTAATGAAAAACCTCTGAAAAAACATTAAAAACTACATAGAAAACTAATAAAACAGAACTGAATAACTTTAGTTCATCTCAGCACAGGTCACCCTAGTGAGGAGGACTAAGAAACACATTTACTATTCGGTGACCGGATAAATCGTCAAAATGATAATTCATCACATCTTTAAAAAGTTATATAAAGTCATGGAAAGTGATGAAACAAAAACTTTATTAACTGGGTTAAGTAGGTTAGGTTAGGTTGGGTTAAATTTTTTTTTCATCGTTTCCAACGACTTTATCTCTTTTTAAAAGTGTGTTTGTTTATCATGGAACCCTTGGAAATATAAATTAAATTCACATATAGAAACGCACTAGATCGAAGCACAATTTTCATTTGATGAAAATTAGTGTTTTCATTTTTTTTTCTACATTGTTATCAGCAAGATTGGTCTTATACTTTTCATAACCTAACCAAACCTTTTGTTTTCTTACTCCCAGAAAAATTTTCTTCAGCCTCTCAAGTTTTCCCAAATAGACGCCATAGTTCCTCTAGAAACTAGCTGGAACATTGGAACTCTTACACGGTATAAATTAAAAATACTAATCATTAAAAAAATGTGAACTTTGCTTAAATCCAATCCTTGGTGGCCCTAGTAGATGACACACCTTCCCGCAGTGGGTAACTTCGGCCCACCGATACATCACATGGACTCTGGCTACATAGTAAGTGAGCGAGTACTCCTGACTAATATACCGACTACCATCCGCCGCATAACTACTATCCTGCATCCTACAGATGAAATAATAGTCGTATTCCCATTCGTGCAATAACTAGTGAACTCACCCAAGTCTAGAAATTTTTAAAATTATTTAATAGTACAAAATAAAGTCGCTGTCCGCATTTGTAAAATACGAAACCGATTTTGAAAAAGTTTTTACTATCATTCAGAATTTTTTTTCTTGAAGGTTTACGTATATAATACATGCATATTATGTTTATAAAAAGTAGAGAAAAGTCGATGTTTTCTAATCAAGTCGTAAAAAAATATTTTCGGGCACTACATTGTTAACGCTGGCTAAACCTTATCAGATACATCAAAATAATGTATGACGGAATTGTACACCTTAAAAAGGCCTACAAAAAAGTCCCAAAAAGTATAACGCGTGTCTATCAAATAGTTAATTAATTAAATAGTATAAAATAATTTCGCTATCCGTGTCTGTCTGTTTGTGCCCGTAGTTCTTCTAAACTACGCAACGGATTTTGATAGTATTTTCACTATCACTTAGAATTTTTTTTTGGAAGGTTTATATACATAAAACATTCATATTAACACTATATGGTCGGGCATTTTACCGCGAAATTGGGGGCGAAGCGCGGTTATTTTTTTAATTATTTGGAAATTTTCAATAGATATAAAAAAAAAACTTTAACCTAATATTGCTTCAATGTGTGATAGCGTTTGAAACACTTTCCTTTATGCAGGGGCACGTTGCAAAACTTGCACATGTACCGCGTTTTACTGCGTAGTTTGTGAGCGGAACATACGCGACAACGATTCTATTATTTTTATTTTTTGTTGTGATTCAAACTCATTGTATTGACAGGTAGATACATCGGGTACCGCCGACAATAGAAAACACATGACCCCGCACCCATTTAGAACCCCTTGTTTACAAGTTTCCCGCTCCTTACCGCTTTGCGCAACAAAACGATTAAACTCGTCTCCCGCGTCTTACTGTAAAAAGGCGTGTGACGAATTTTCTCGTTTCCCACAAAGAATGTGTTAAGTTTGTAGAAAGTAGATAAAAGAGTCTGTGTAACGCCGGGTACACATCAGCTAGTTTAATATAAAACTATTGTACGTTGGACGATGAGTAGTAATATTATTCTAGTAAATAAATGGTTTTATATGAACTCAAGTTATGTGAATTCGATTGGTGAACCATAGGGCCTGTATTAATTAATGTTGCTCTTAATTCTGCCTCAATAGAAGTTCACCTAGTGAGGCAGTTAAGTGAAGCAGAGGCAAGCACGTCCAACTAAAATATACCTAGTATTATTGTCTCTTTATTACTGTTACATTGAATTGTATGTATGTTTATATTCCTGATGTCATATTTTTAATTGATTGTTTATTTTGTCTTTTGCGTCTTCCTATTAATTATTGTAATTCAAATCACGGAGATTCTAAAATATAGATTTTTGTTTTTCATGGCGTTACTAACTTGCAATTAAATTAGTAATAGCTGGCGCAGACCCGTGACAAAACAGGGGATAAGCTGAAACGATTTCAAATGAACAACTTAAGTAAACATGAAAAGTCATTTTATCTGTCAAAAATTTAAACGAAAGAAATACACTTTTAAAAATTAAAGAATTAAATTTAATTTAATAGCTAACGCAGGCACATGGAAAATCACGGAGAGTCTAAAATACAGATTTTTGATTTTCATGGCGTTACACTTGCAAGTAAATTAGTAATAGCTGGCGCACCCGTGACAAATCAGGGGATAAGCTGAAAAGATTTCAAATGAACATCTTTAGTAAACATGAAAAATCATTTTATCTGTCAAAAATTTAAACGAAAGAAATACACTTTTAAATAATTAAAAGTTTTTTCACTATAATACAAAAAAATTTAAAGTTTTAAAGTGTCAACAAAAAAAATTTGGGTTTCATGCATTGTCGTCGACAACGAGTCTGTCTGTCGGGACTCAGTTCAATGACGGGAATTGGGTTAATTTAAGGCTTCCAAGATATATTTATTGAAAACAAAAGTGAAATTCAGATAGATACATTTAATAAAAATAAAACAATTTTCTGATCATGGGTAGGTACCTACTATATTGTTTGTCTGAATTCACACAATCGGTTTCTAATGTGAACATTTCAAAGCCAATTTGAGTTAGTTAATTTCAATTAGTAATATTTTACTTCATGCACCAATCTGAAATCAGTATTTTTCTTGATTATATAACTTAAAATGTAATTTTGTGCATTTTTAACACTTGTGTTCAAACGCTCATATCTGCTCTGAAGAAGGCACGATTCTATCAAAAACAAAGGCGTCACCATGATTGAGTCAATGTTCCAACAAGTCTTAAGGTACGTCCACACCGGTAACGAAATAGCAAAGTTGTATAACAATTGTTTTAAAACATGTATATATGTTGTATAAACTTTGTTGTACAACTTTTATAATTTTGTTATATAACAAGTTACAACTAGCAAACGCGTCCACACCTCATGAAACAAGAAATGCAACACTTTCAATCATTTGAGGATTCAGTAGTAATCATGGCTTCGGAGGAAGAGGTTTTGCTGGCCGCCGCGGCCTGTGTAATTATATCAACTCACCGTCAACCAACTCAGCGCAGATGGTGGGTGCGACCTTCGCTGGAAGCTCGACATCGTTACAGTGGAACTCACCTGATGGAGGATCTGATGGAAGACGGTAGAGATCCCCTTAGTGGGGAAATCAGGGATGATGGGAGTTTTCGGAATTTCGCTCGAATGAGCAGTTCTGACTTTGAATATCTCTTGATCAATGTTGCCCCAACTATTGCAAAGCAGGACACCAATTATCGATGGGCTATACCTGCAAGAGAAAGGCTTGCAGTTACTCTGAGATTTTTGGCGAGTGGTGATTCCTATCAAAGCTTGAGTTACTTATTCAAGATCTCAAAGCAGAGTATTTCCAAGATTGTTCCTGAAGTCTGTAGGGCCCTTATTGTCTTCTTGAAGGATGTAATCAAGGTATGTATATCAATAATTATATTCAAACAAATATTTTATTATGCAAACTTTAATATATATTATGCAAACTTATATACTATTACTTTCAATAATGCTAAATAAAATGAAGAAAAAAAAAACAATTAAAAAGCCAATTACATATCCAGTAAATTCAACGAGTCAGTCGTTGCTTGGTCAACGGGGCTAGGTTCGGCAGATGTGCTAGCTGCAGAGTAAGCATCTGGGCTGACAGCAGAGTAGACTTGCTGGGTACTAGGGTGCAACTGTGGGCTTACGTCACCGTAGAATTGTGGGCTTCCTTGACCGTAGACTTGTGGGCTTCCTTGACCGTAGACTTGTGGGCTTCCATGACCGTAGACTTGTGGTCTTCCGCGTAGATCTTGCCTTTCTGCGTGGTACAAAATGTTAGTAAGTTGATGTTTCGTGTCCACCACCAACATTTTATCTTTCAAATTTCTCAGGGCAATAGCTACTTGTTCCCCAAATACATCAAACTCGTCCCTGGTCCTGGCGCTAAGCTTTTTCATTACATCGTATGCTTCCCTGGCCATACTGTCGTTGTGGGATCTCTTTTTGCTGGGTCTTTTCATTTGAGATGGCGGAAGGAAAGTAGACTGTTCTTGCTCTGTCTGTGTCTCTTCTGGCCCCTATAAAGAAAAACAAATTTCATTAATTCAAAGAAATGAAGTGGGTTGTCAACAATAAGTATATGATGAAATATTTTCTTTTTTTGCAGACCCCAAGCAGTCAAGGAGAATGGCTTGATTTAGCTGCTGACTTTGACCAAAAATGGAATTATCCTCACTGCTGTGGCAGCATTGATGGGAAACATATTACGTTGCAAGCTCCCAAACACAGCGGTAGTGATTATTTCAACTACAAAGGGTATTTCAGTATTGTACTTATGGCCATCGTCAACGCAAACTACTGTTTTACTTATGTCAGCATTGGATGCCAAGGGCGAATATCTGATGGTGGCGTGTTTGGCAGTACAGAGTTCAAGAGGCTTCTTGAAACATCACATTTACATTTGCCAGCGGCAACACCTCTGCCTGGGAGAACACTGCCAACTCCTTACGTTTTTGTGTGTGATGACGCTTTTCAGTTACTGCCAAACATGATGAAACCGTATCCGGGGGCACAAGCAAAAGGTTCGCCACAGAGAATATATAATGGCAGACATAGCAGAGCAAGGCGCACTGTGGAAAATGTATTTGGTATAATGTCAGCTGTATTCAGAGTCCTCAGAAAACCCCTGCTTCTTGAGCCCCTAACTGCAGAAAATGTTGTCCTAACTTGTTGCCTCCTCCACAACTTTCTTCGAAAAAGTCAATCAGCATCATCGTACACCCCCCCTGGGACCTTCGATGATGAAGATACCTCCTCCGGTGAAGTTACACCTGGACATTGGAGAATCGTGGGTGAACCAACAGATACCTTTCTGCGGCTCAGAAGGATCCCGAGAAAACCCTCCGACGTCGGCAGAATGGTTCGTAATGAAATCAGCGCTTTTTTTCAATCTGAAGAGGGATCAGTGCCGTGGCAAAACAGATACTGAATGCGAGGGATTAAGTAGGTACCTACCTACATTGTTTTTCTCCTCCCACTTTCTTCTTAGTGACAAATAATTATTATGTAGGTACCTACTAAATAGGTAGTTAACTACTAAATTAAAGTTGAAAAATTAAACTGTATAAAATGTAATTAAAATTAATTAAAGTTTAATTAAAACTGAAGTGTGTTTACCTGTGCCTGATCTGACGCCTGTGTGGACTCATCTGGTTGCTGCAGTTCACCCGTGAGCTGCTGTCCGACTTCTTGTTGGTGCCTCGGTGTGTTTTTATCTTTTAGAAAAAGCAGAGAGTGGAAATATATCCATTTGGTCTTGTAAGGGGCATCAGCTCCGTCTCCACTCTTCCCTTTTTTCAATTCGCGCTGGAATTGTCCAATTAGCATCCGAACTTTCTTCTCCACCTCATCCACGTTTCCTTCAAAATCGGAAGCTAGATCAGCCCAACCATCTTGCTTTTTATTACGGTTTTTGTATTCATTGTGTTGTGGATCCCAAAGTACTGCTTTCTCACGATACTGCTCAATCAATCTTTCGGTATTCTCCTTCGTCCACTCCATCTCCAAAAGACCTCAAAAAATACCTCACAAAATACACAAAACAAAGAACGCCAGTCAAATTAAAAAAAACTCCACGCACTCAGACACACTCACTTACAGATAGTTCTCCATCAACTGATGGGAGGACACTGAAAGGTGGGTTGTTTGTTTTTTGTGTTTTTTTTTTTTGTTTTGTTGTGTGTGTGGACGAGCTTGCAACTTGTTATACAACCAAGTTATCTAATTCCTTTGATCTTTACCGACAACCTCTGGGTAACATGTAACCTGCTATAAAAACAGAAAAAAAGTTACACAACATCGTGTTATACAACATTTTTCAGTTGAATTTCTAACAAGTTACATAACATTGGTTATATAACTCTTTGTAACACGTTTTGTTACTGGTGTGGACGCACCTTTAGAAATCTTTTTAAAATATTTAAACTCAAAATATTTTCCACGTCTCTAAATGATTATCAGTTCTCCAGAGGGCCGATTTTCGCTCTAATTTTTGCTGTCATCCGAGCGAACTGAAACGCAGCTTAAAAAGGAAAAATGTAAAGTTATGGATAATTCCATATCCTTATGTTCCTTAAAGTCGTTAATTTTAAGGTCAAGGACAATTTTTTGTGCGCAAAATTATTTGATATCCGGACATCTGAAATTCGAACGGCGAGAATCTCATACAGCGATTGTGTTGTGTTCCCACAAACAGTTCTCCAACTCGTCGTGGAAGGAGATTATAAATAAATGTTTCTTTGTGATAAATCAGGGATTTATTAATACTTATTACAATGGTGACTCGATAGTCGACCTAACTAGAATCTGGCTAATTGAGATCTGAGAACAGTAAGTTTGTCTGGAAGCATTCTCACTGGCCCTGGCGACTACCGGCCATTAGCTGCCATCTTACGGACTTCCACGCAAGCTCTATGCACTGCCCTCTATGAGTGCATCTGTGAAGCTCTTACTTTTCAACAGATTGTATGTATAGAAAAGTTTCCCAAGTTCTAGAGAAAAAAAATTAAATAAAAGGAAAAAACAGAAAATCCAGGGAAATTTTTCAAATTTTGACATGTGGTAAAATTTTTTAAAATCTAAAGAATTTTCGAAATATTTTGAGGAATTCTCTGGAACCTAACACAAACTCACTCTAAAATTTATGAAAATTTTGATTTATATTTTAAGACTGAACGCCATGCGCATCGACTGCGGATGAGACTATGTCACACAAGATGGACTGAGCGGATCTGTTCGTCACAGGAATACACAGACAGATCTGTCTGCCGAGCAGATCAGCGTGTGAATTCTGCGCCTTTTTGCGAATAATTAAAGATTTTTTGGTGACGTACGTTTTGAAGATAATTTTTAATGTTTAATTTTTTTTGGTGTATAGTGTACGTTTTGTAATTTTAAGTGAAACACGTAAAAGTTGTTAAAACTTCTTAACTATTTTAAAAAAGCACAGAAAAACGGACACCAAAAATGTTCAAATAACTTTACCAAATTGTTATCAGACATCATATAAATATATTATTTTTTTTAATGATAAACTAAAGTTTATAAGACAAAGTTTTATGCATATCATAAAGGATAACAAATAATTATAAGCAATAAATTAGTCACCTGAAATATTAATACAAATTGAAAATATCTAAATGAAGATATAATATGTCTCAACGCCATCTACTGAGAAATTTAGCACTTACAAAGCCTTTCATACAAAAATAAAGTAAGCAGTAGGAAAAAATATAATGAGCAGTAATTGTTGATTGAGGTACTAGTACATATTGAATCATTTGGCAGATTGGAAATAAACCGACATAGCTCAGTGGTTTCAGAGCACCTGACTGGACATCAGAAGGCACAAGTTCAATTCCCGTTGGCGGCATTTATTTTTACTTGGGAGATATTTTCAATTTGTATTGATGTTTCAGGCAACTAATTATTGCTTATATATATATATGTTCGTCGTCAGTTTTAATTCAGGGCTAAAAGGGTGTTCCTCTTTTTTAAACTCAGTAACTTAAGTCTTTAATTATTTATTTGGTTTAGGAAGGAAATCATGTCCTTGTTGGTAATGTCAGTACCTCGGTACCATCACCGCGCATGTATATAAATAGTGTAATGTATATTGTAAGTGCTCGCTTTTCGGCTGCGCGTATGAGGCGGTACTGCCGGCAACGCAGGCCATTGACCCTGGACGGGCTACTAGCTGCTACTAGCAGCTAGCACTGACTACTACTGGCAGTGAACAGCTCACATCTCATAGGCCCGGTAAATCAGTTGCAGTTAAGCTCGGCTTTATTGGAAAGAAGCTTAGCACATAATCCGTATATAGGTCGTAAGCATAGATATGTCCACTTATAAAAAGGAATCGTATTTCTTTGTAAAACCAAACTATTGTCTACGTGATTGGTATATCTTGCAGTCTTATGTCCAAAATATATTTATGCCATCTAATATTCCAAAACGTCAACGGCAGCTGTTTATTTTTAGGCAAGTGATTTGTGAATTAATTTTTGATAAAGTCCCCTATGGTGCTATATGTTGCATTTTTAAATGCCGGAGTCACTTCACTATTCATGAAATAACCGCTGAAAACACACCGTCCTGACGTTGAAAATCCCTCTTATCTTTACAAGACCATTTTAGCTTGATTATCAATTACCCACATCAAAATTCTGAATAGCTCGGTTAATATAATAGATACTTATAAAATTAAGCAATTTACGTAAATTTAAGTGAGATAGAAATTTCAAATTAAGGTACTGCTGGCACCTCGGCGTCCAAAAAAAAAACTACTCTGCGCTTATCAAGCCTTGATTGGCTAATTTAGCCCACTTAAATTTAAGGGAGGAATATCGTATATAGAGAAGATACGGACTGAAGATCGTAGGGCCCGGTTTATGGTTGTTTTTAAGCATGGCTTGGTTGTAATATCAAGTTTATCATGGCTTAGCACATAATCCGTTTATGGGTCGCATATATCACCAATATTACTATACATTGTCTATGATTTTAATAAAAGAAGTCCTTCATTTCCTTTGCAAATCGCGTTATTTCAGGATATCAATGACTACAGATTATTTTTACGCGCTTTAGTTTAAGAGTTGAGTTTTAATCAAATTATTTACTTAAATCAGTGAGATGCTGTATGCGAAAATACTAAATGCAAATAATAATTGTTTTCCCGCAGTCACTGAACTAATCATACTATTTTAATGAACAGCTGAAAACAAATTATTCTCACATTGAAACTTTTAAAATTCCACTTACTTAGCAAGACTATTTTAGATTAATTATCAAATAATACCATTTTTAATTAATATAATCTCGAAATGAAAGTATGCGACATGTTTCGCTGCTAACACCCCGGCGTCTAAAAAAGGATCGGCGTCTAAAAAATAATTTTCTTGCCTTAATTAGACCGCTTAAATTTGAGCGAGGAATGTCGTTCTTAGCGATGATACGAACCAACTGATATACCGGACGAAAACTAGCTCGTGAAGCTAATAGCTAGCTTGATCAGCCCGAGATGAGCAAGAGAGACCATTGAAGCTTGCGTCTACCTCTGGCTACTGGTAGCTGACCAACCAGCCAGTTAGGCACCCAGTCTAGACTATAGTGAATGAATGAATATATACTGATACAAGTAATTGTTTATGTAGGTATCTTTGATTACCATGTGATAAATGCAGGACTCTGTAGTACTATAAATGTAAGAAGATGAGGTGAAACATCATTACCACTTACCTCTATTACTGTCTTCTAGTATTTATATACTTCTAGCCAACCAACCAGCCATTTTTCATAACAAGATTATTTTAGATTCGTCAAAAACCGTAGTCATCGCTACGACTTGTTTAAGATACCACAGGGCAGAACAGACGTTCTGGCGCAGCACGGAATAAAAAGAAAAATAGTACCAGCCAGCTGGGCACATGGATTATTTTGTGATTGTTCGATTATTTTACATTAGTCAAGCTTAGTTCAAGATACCACATGGTAGAACAAATGTTCTAGCATAGGGCATAGTGACAAGAGGAATGCCGCTAGCTAGCTAGACAACTAGATTTTTGTGATTGTTTGATTTAATTTTTAATTAGTCATCAGGCGTAGTAGTCGCCACGACTCATTCAAGATACCGCGTGGTTGAACAAAGTTCTAGCACAGCCTGGCATGAGATGAGGAATGATGCCAGCCAGCTAGGCGCCTGGGTTATTTGGTGATTATTTGATTTCATTGCAAGATCATTTTATATTAGTCACCATGACTTGTTCAAGATACCACACTACATAGAACAAATATTCTAGCACAACATAGCATAATAAGAGGGATGGTGTTATTGAATGAAATTTCTAAAATATTATATATGATGTTTAATTGCTCTTTAAATAACCTTTTAACTTTTTTATTCCTATCTTCCAAAATGTTAAGAAATTTTGTACTCAAACTGGATAATTAATCTTTCGAACAATTAAAAAAGTTGGGTATATTAGACATCGCGTTTGTTTTCAATATTTATATTTATGTTTATTATTAGTATATATTTCAATTGTATTTTTGATTCAATAATTTCCGTTTAATTCGGCGTGTGACTGCACCTTTTTGTTAGAATTTGCTCAGTATAAACGCTACGATAAATAGATATCTAGTTTAAATAATTCAAGGTCTTGTTCATACATTTTCTACGGATGTCTATGATGATATTCTTTCCAATGTCAAATTTTATAAATAAAATCAAATCGTGTCATTTGCTATTTTCTTCTCTGAAAATTATTAACAGGCCGCCTAACTTTCTGTAACGAGATTAAAAACCCCGACAGAACATTTAAACCTCATGGGTATCCAAAGAATTATATCATGTATTCAAATATTACAGCTTTTTTTTTTTTTTTTTAATAAATAGTTAATACATATCAACAAACATGTCCTGCTAATCCAATTGAATTGGCTTGTCAACAGGTTCATGGAGTTTAGTTACATATACATTTTTATAAGTTATAATTTACATCTTAAATCTACAGAATCAACAATTTTTTCATACAATTTTTCATAAATATTTTTTTTCCGATAGCCAATTTTTCACCATATATTTAACCTTATTCATAGACTTACATTGCTTTATAGTGTCAGGTAATAAATTAAATATCTTCGGTATGTTGTATTCAAACGTTCTCTGTCTTTATTTATTATTAAATTTCGGAACTATTAACCCGTCATTGCACGTGAATCTAGTACTGTATTTATTTTCTAATTTTTCTTTATGCTGCGGGGTAAATATATACTGAATTTTGATTTTTTGCAATAGAATAGCCTTAACAGGTAAAATTTTGGCATTCTGAAACAGCAACTATGTATTATTTCTGTTTAAAAATATTAGGGACGACTAGTAATTTTAAAATTGCGTTTTGTACAACATGGACTTGGTTCAGATGCTTGATATTCAATTTTAAATAGATTCGTGGTTTTTCAATGTATTACAAAATAAAATACATTATTGAAAACAGATGACATTCCCTTTCAGATGAATTACAAATGTTTTCCAATACTGAAAGTCTATGGAATAAACTTTCAGAGTTTTTTATTGGTGTATAGTATAATAAGTAGGCTCAGAATAAGAATTTAAGAATTTTACTGTATATATATTGGCATATCTATGCTTTTCTAGGACCAATTTTTTTCATACAAAAATACCGAAGATCGTTCTAGTTAGTGATTTATTTATGGCCTAGAGCTTTGGGCCAACTCTGAAATGATGGACGGCAGATCAAACACTCGTGAACAACGTCACCATCACCTGATCGTGACGTTGAATTCTTGGTGAATTTCGTAATCTGCAAACATTTTCCGATCCGGAACACTCGCGAGCTTTTTGTCATGGAGTCAAGATGGACAAAGCCATTCTTACTCTGGAAGTAACATTATTTTTTTGGAAAACCAACCGAGATGTTATTGATGTCTTCCACACTGTTCATCAACTACGCTTCAAGAAACATCAGTACCACACTATGTTATTTCTCTCAGCAAACCCTATTTTTGCCTGACATCGGGATACATTTTATTTTAAATTCAAATCTTAAATCATCGCTCATCCTTCATTCAGATTATTAAACGCAATCCTGACATTATAATGATTTGTTTTTGGGGTATTATACCGTGTTGCCCTACCTCCTTCTTAAGCCAACGTTTCAAGCATTGCAAGGTCCATCATCAAAATGTGATGTGTAATCTTGAAAACGTCTGAAATGTTGGCTAATGAAAGAATGGCTAAGAAGGTAGCGTAACACGGCATAATACCACAAATCACCATAATACTTTTGGCTGTGAAAATCATACCTGAAATCCTGACAGATCAGATGCTAGTATTTTTCTTGCATTAATGGAATATATTAAGAACATTAGCCTGTTTTTTCAATAATAATTTGATTTAATTGTAAAAACCTAAGCCCCCGATAATAATAGTATAATACGATATATTGTAAAGAGACCAATGTAATCATAATATACTTCTATCCAGCCAACCAATTTTCTTAAGGCGATGCACTACGTCGTGTAATATTTTGAATCAAGCCGCTATCAATAACAGCCCTTACGTAGATGGCGATAAGACTTAAATTCCCGCTTAACACCATCCACATGTTTTGATTTATGCAAGAAAAAAACATGGCCAAAAAGTGCCTTTTATTTTATTTTGTGGATGTTCATGCACAAAAATTTAAATGTTTTTCGATCATTTTATAAATAACTTAATTTGCCACATTATACTATAAAATCATAATCAAAAACGGGTTCGTAAGTAGGAGATTTTGAACTTTAAAGCAGTTTTCATATGCCTTATACATTATTTTTTCTGGGCTTATAAAAAGACTTATCTAAAAAATACTCGATTATTTCAAAGGCCAAGATGTATTCTACTCGCAGTATTTAATTGAAGTATCTGAAACATTTCTAGGCGACCAAATTTTCAAACCAAAAACACATGATTATGCATTACTACGTAGGGCATCGCCTTAAACAAGAGTGGTGTGAATGAAAACGTAATTCTCCAAGTACCACCCTAGAGAAAGACCACAATCTAAATGTAGCTTTAGCCGTGTTTGGTGACCCAATCTGAATAGCAAAGAACATAATTCTCCACTTCCCTCTACCCCATCTCCTTTCACTCACAACCCCAACCGCATTTAGCACGTCTAAGCGATATATGAATTTCAGAAATGAAAGTAATTTTTATTTAATTTTTGTTGTTTCACAATAATTATTCAGAATTCAAAAGAGTACAAGCTTATAGGTTACATTCTATTTCTTCCAGCTACCCAACAAATACATACTATATTACATAACCCAACAATTACATGTTAACAAATTTATGTAAATAAAAAACAAAGGTATTTAATTTATCTAAGGTATTCATTTAAGGTGTAGTGACATTTGTTTAAAAGAAATATTTTTAGTGATGATTTAAATTTAAGTATGTCGGTTATTTGTTTGTTGCTACGTGGAAGGTTTTTATATACTTTAATGGCCATGTAGTGTGGTCCTTTTTGAAATATAGTTTTGTTTGCTTTTGGGATTAATAAGTCTTCCGTGAATGTTTATGTTTATGTGTTGAGTTTTTTCGTGGGAACTTTTCTGGAGAAAAGATAAACTATATTATCGCTGGACACACCTACAATCATAATTAGTATTTTTGATATTTTAGGCACGTTGGAACTCTGGAGAGTGAAAGATACTTTCAGCATTACCTCGGTGAAAGCCAACACACAAAATTGAAACGTTGCTTTAAATAGCTTTAGTGGTACTCATCTACCTTTCTCTTCCCCATCTCTTTTACCTCCCCACTACATTTAGCCTCGCATCATACTCCAATTGTGGATGTCATAGTCCCACAGGCTGCAGATTATAACGTCTCTTGTGGGGTAGGTTTCCACATAATATAGCAGGATTTAAATAGCATATCCCATTTACCTTTTTCTTTCTGTGTCTCATTTTCTTAAGCAATAATCTACGAAATTTCACGAAGAGCGGAAACAGTACATCTTTACAGACTCCGGCAGATACGACTCTCATGTGGTTTTTTATATAACATGGAAGGGATTCAGAAGTTTTTTATTTAATGTCGCATGTTTAACACAGTGTGGTATAAAGTAAACACACATCTGTTCTTCATCATAAAAACAAGGTTTTTGGGTTCGGTGAGGAAATATCACTCTAATAATTAAATCTCTCTAAAGAAGAATGTGACGGGCGATTACCAGGCAAGCGGCGTGAATTTGAATTTTATACAAATCTATAGTTTTATTCCTAGAATGATGAAAATTTGCACACTTAACCTACAAAACCAGGGAAGGTCACTTTTTGCATGAAATTTTGAACGACACTGCGAAAAATAGTAGTTTGAGGTTATAATTCAATTTAAGCTAAATCATTTTATATTTTATTTAAAGCCACTCTTTTTGAAGTCGAAAAGTGGATAAATTTTAAATTGTTTCATTATATTATAATATTAGAATTCCAAAAATGATTAACGCTGATTTATTGAAATCTTGTTTAGAACGTAATTTCAATCCATTTCCGAATAATTTTTTTTTATATTTTTATTTTTATTTAATATTTGAAAAAAATATTTTTCTACATAGGTAAGTATGCAGGATATAAACAAGATATAAAACAATAGATATTAAAGTAGCCTTTCCTCACCATAAAGAGACAATGCTCTTGTGCTTGGTGAGGGAATTCTAGTTCAATTATATATATGTTAGTATTAAGGTAAATAAATTCACAAGATTTAAACAATATTACTTCTATATTGTTTCTTATATTTGTCCATATATATCGGAACACATGTAGCTGTGCTTTTTCTGATAAATATAATAAACAAATGCGACAATATTAGATTTTTTATGAACACGTGTTCTGACACCCCAATAAAATATTCGTGTTTTACATACAGTTTATTATTAAATCCCGATTTTAACAGGAATACGAATAAATTGACGATATTTTTAATAAATTTGCAATACTTTTTATCGATAAGATTTCTCCTGTGTAGTAACCATTTAACCTGAGATACCCGTCCCTGATTAATTCAAGGTTTTATCAATATGTTAACAATATTTCCAAAGAGAAATGAAACAGAAATAAGTAAAACCTCATATTGTAATATTTAATCATTGAAGACAATATTAGCGATTCTCAAACGAAAATTTACGGTATCATATTATTCGGTCGCATCTACGAATTGAACCCAGGACCTTAGCCTTTCCAGTAGAAAGCAGCTCCCTGGCAAGGCTAAGGTCCTGGGTTCAATTCCTTGATGCGACCGTATCTTTTTCCGTTAAAAAAATCGTTTTAGAATCGCTAATATTGTCTTCAATGATCAACATATATTTTCTTGTGTTATGAAAATTTCAGAAACTTATGATATTTATGCCAGCTGTTATCCCACATACAAGACTATTAAAAGGGGAGAGATTAACTGTAAAGTGAGGGAACCAAGAAGGATTGAAAAGGAAAGATTAGGCCCTCTTCTCTCCTGGGACCTTCAGAGAACCAAGGGGGGTTGGAGAGGTGAGATGAGACCTGGGAAGACACATTGTGGAACCAAAAGACATAGCCTCATATACAATGACAACCCTGGTGAACTTTATAAAAGAGACCGGGCCACTGTTAAAGGAATGAGGTAAAATAGGATAAAGCACAATTGGCCTATGGCCTAAGTGCTCACCGGAACTACACGTATATATAAAAAGTCTCCGCTTTATAATAATAAAAAAATGTTAATTGACGCTTCACGGAGACGATGGACTGGACCTTTATATAAAAAAGTCTGAAATCAGACAAAAAATGTGTAAAGTGACGCTTCACGAAGAGAATGAACTGGGCCCTTATACAAAAAAGTCGTGAAATCAGACAAAAAAAATGTTAAGTGACGCTTCACGGAGAGGATGGACTGGACCTTTATAGAAAAAAGTCTGAAATCAGACAAAAAATGTGTAAAGTGACGCTTCACGAAGAGAATGAACTGGGCCCTTATACAAAAAAGTCGTGAAATCAGACAAAAAAATGTTAAGTGACGCTTCACGGAGAGTATAGACTGGGCCCTTATACAAAAAAGTTGTGAAATCTGACAAAATAATTGATACATGAAAAAGTTTTATCTCTGGATCATAAAACTAAGTTCTTTTATTATCCGTCTATCTATAAATCTTAAGCCAATTTATCGGTACGTCTTGTAACAGTAGACATTCAAATATCAGATGAGCATATTATTATTAATACTGCATTGGTTTTGGCAATGGTATTCTCTATTTCGTCTGCGACTATAATTTATGCAGAGTTTTTGTGCATCCCAATCTCGCTATTGCCGATCGAAGACACTTACGTCATTTTTTGCAAACACGAATCTCACAACTAAATATCTTCCATTTGGTATAGGGTTATCCAAAAAGTCACAAATAAGAAAAAGGAGATTGATACCTACCTAATGACATTAATTGTTGAAATACTATCCACAATTTTTGAATCAATATCAATAATTATCAGAAAATTAATTAAAAAAAAGCCTTACATAAAAATTTACTTTTTAAGTGAATAACACACCCAACTCCTCTCAATCGTCTGGATCCAATGAGAATACGGCATTCCCACATCTGGTACATTGTGCGTCTGAAGGAAACGGAGCGGAGAAGGAGATGAAAGAGGAAGGCGCAGAAATACCTGGCTATTCAGATCTGGTCACCAAACACGGTTAAACCCATTTCTAGAACTTTCCAATTCTGAATTGTAGCATTTACTCTGGAATGTTCCGGAAACACACTACTTATATATTATTATGAATTAATAAATTTTTAGAAAATAATACACTTTAATAAAATAAAACAAACTTAAGCACATGATGATTTGAACCTGCGACTTCCGGATTCATAGCCTTGCCCTTTGACCGCAGAGACCGAAAAAGATTGCAACCGAAACTCGAACTTGGGACCTCCATATTTCTTGAATATTATTTTTGAAATTCCACGCATGCAAATAAAGATGGTTTCGTATGTCATACAACAGTGACACAGATGCTGACTTTGAACAGGATGATATTTATACATAAAATAATAAATAACCTTTTACCAAAATACTAAATAATTTACAGTGCAAAGGAATACAATATAGTCTGCACCAATCGATAGATTCAAGCTGAATTGTAGGAGGCATATTAATAACAGAAAATGCAATAAATAATAAAAAATTAAATAATGTATGAATATAATTAATAATAAATTAGACATTTGTAAACTTCGATGTATAAATGGCTTAAATAAAATTAATAAAAAATGTTCAATTTTGAATTCCAGAAAATGAATCAAGATAAACTTATGTTAACAAGACAAGGTTCTTATGCAAAGAGCAAAGGATAGCAAAATAATTATTCATTATAGTAATTTTTAATGTGTCAAAGTAAAGAAGTAGGTACTTAGTTTAGTCAAATTTAATTTTTCACAAACAAATTTAAGTATGCTCCATCTTTGTAACTCCCTGTGCGTATATTCCACGTAAAAAAATTTCAATCATTGCACTAAACTTTAAACTAATAAGATACAGTTCTCTTTCTTTGTGGAATCTAATAATGATTTAACACGGAGATATCAAATGTTTTGTTGTTATTTATGCGTTGATTTAAATTGCGATACACTATTTTTCCGCTCTTTCTTGGAAAATATTTTTCTATCACCGCGAAATATAATTTGTATTTATTAATAAATATTAATATATGTTTATCATTCACTTTTTATGTAAATTACGTAAATGCAAGAATTCCTTCTAGAAAAATCACAATTTACTTCATTGATCTTCGCTGATATTATAACAAGAAAATTGTCCTGAAAGATAGGTTTCGTTCTTGCTCGTGCGTTGATATAACTTCCATACGTTTACTTCTCTTGTGTCTATGATAACGTTATTCTGCTTTGACAGTTATGGAAAAATACTATTAATTAACAATAATGTCACTATTTTAAAAACATTGCAAGATCATACGACTCAAAGTACACAGGTATTGCATCATATTTCAATCCATCCCTTTAGATACAATCTCACAAAAAAATCACAGAAAGTTCGTTTTTAACCGAACCGACAAGCGTAGTTATCAGAAAAATTTGTGAGGTAGGAACATACATATTTATAAAAGTGTATCAGTAAATAGTGTAACAAAATATTCAAATTTGGAAACAAGTTAAGGCGATGCCACACGTAGTAATGCAAAATCATGTGTTTTTGGTTTGAAAATTTGGTGGCCTAGAAATGTTTCAGATGCTTTAATTACATGCTGCAAGTAGAATACTCGTACATCTTGGCCTTTGAAATAAACGAGTATTTTTTAGATAAGTCTTTTTATAAGCCCAGAAAAAAATAATGTATAAGGCCTATGAAAACTGCTTTAAAGTTCAAAATCTCCTACTTACGAACCCATTTTCGGTTATGATTTTATTGTATTATGTGGAAAATTAAATGAAAGGCACTTTTTGGCCATATTTTTTCTTGCATAAATCAAAACAGGCGGTTGGTGTTAAGCGGGAATTTAAACCATCTACGTAAGGGTTGTTATTGATAGCGGCTCAATTTAAAATATTAAACGACGTAGTGCATCGCCTTAAAATTTTTGTTTACCCGATTTAGGATTTGTAATTAAATTAAATAAAAAGTATTTTCTTTCGTTCAATAAATATTTTCGCGGACTAAATAGTGATATTACAATGCGAGTTGCTTGTACACTGTCAGATTATTTTATTTACAAATCACAGAAAAGTAAGATGGTCACGTCACCCGCCTTCTCGCTCTGGAGCTTAGTTTGTTCCCTTTTCCATGACGGGCTAGTCTATCAATTATGGACTATGGCAGAGATAATAAAATGTTTGTAATATTTTTCATGCGTAGTAAGTTAATGTGATTGTAAACTTGATAAGCGTGTCCTTAAGTAGTGATATAAATTGGCATATTTACCAGAAGTAGGTACATAGAGAAATATGTCAGCATATTACTTTTATAGGTTAAGTTAATAAACAGACTGCGTAAATTGTAATAAAATAATAACAACGTTAAATTTATTTTACTTTTTAATACATAGAAATTGTTTGTGTGGCTTTTTGCAGCGTTATTATCGTGAATTTATTGACAAATATATGTAATCTCTACCAGGAGCGCATGTAAAAGGTAAAGATTGATTTATGTACAGTAACTTCACACAAGAGAAGAGAACCTGCGGAATATCATTTTACGCAGTTAAACCGTAGGTCTCTTTGCCAACATCTCTATGCCTACATATGTAACCTTTATTAATATTTATAAATTATTTGACCCTTTTCGTAGGGGGGAGGAAACACAGAGGCTCTTATCGTTATAACATTGTAATTATACTTCATCTGTAATCGATTGATATAAAATACTTGAATTGACATAAAATACATCAATTGCTATAAAATACTTCAATTGATATAAAATACTTCGATTGATATAAAATACTTCAATCGGTATGAAATACTTCAATTGATATGAAATACTTCAATTGATATGAAATACTTCAATCAGTGGTTGAGTGGGCATAGCGCTTGGGTCTCACCCGAGCGTCGCGTGTTCGATTCCTCGGCTGGCTAAGTCCTCCATCACAACACAAGCAACATTTTCGGCTTTCTGTGGTGGTAGTAGGAGATTTTCAAACATTGTTGGGTTATTCGTAACCCGGGAATGTTTGTCTTTCTTTTAAAAAAAAAAAATATATATATATATATATAAAATACTTCAATCGGTATGAAATACTTCAATTGATATGAAATACTTCAATTGATATGAAATACTTCAATTGATATAAAATACTTCAATTGACATAAATTACTTCAATTGATATAAAATACTTCAATTGATATAAAATACTTCAATCGGTTTGAAATACTTCAATTGATATGAAATACTTCAATTGATATGAAATACTTCAATTGATATAAAATACTTCAATTGATATAAAATACTTCAATTGTTATGAAATACTTCAATCGATATAAAATACTTCAATTGATATAAAATACTTCAATCGACATAAAATACTTCAATTGATATAAAATACTTCAATTGATATAAAATACTTCAATCGGTATGAAATACTTCAATTGATATGAAATACTTCAATTATATGAAATACTTCAATTGATATAAAATACTTCAATTGCTATAAAATACTTCAATTGATATGAAATAATTCAATTGATATAAAATACTTCAATTGATATGAAATACTTCAATCGATATAAAATACTTCAATTGTTATGAAATACTTCAATCGATATAAAATACTTCAATTGATATAAAATACTTCAATCGGTATGAAATACTTCAATTGATATAAAATACTTCAATTGATATAAAATACTTCAATTGTTATGAAATGCTTCAATCGATATAAAATACTTCAATTGATATGAAATACTTCAATTGATATGAAATACTTCAATTGATATGAAATACTTCAATTGATATAAATTTCTGTTTGTGGAGGATATTTGATCGTCTCCCGTCTCCAGAGGACGTTCACGGTGGACTCCGTGCAGAGATAATGGTAATCTTCGTTTGGCGTTGTCTGAGCGATAAGCTTCCCATGGGGTGGCAGAAAGGTGCTTTAAAAGAACGCATTCGTTGCTCCAGCAACATTTCCGTAGCGCTGCAGTATCTAGGTAGGCGGGATAGTTGGCGACAAGCGGTATTGTATGCGAATTTTCGCTTATTCTATTATCTAGATGCAATGTACACACTTCATTAAAATAGAAACTACTAACTAAAATTCAAGTTACCTTTTAGGTAACAGTCTCCGTGATCAAAGGGTAAGACCCTCGACTAGAACGCCGAACGTCGTGGGTTTAAATCCCGGTATGCGCAAGTAAATTATTATCAGATTGGAAGATATTACCGATATCACCCTGGTATAAGACCACCATTCAGAAATGAAAGGTTGCTTGAAATGGCTTTAGCTGTGTTTGGTGACCAGATCTGAATAGCCAGGTACTCTTACATCTATTATTTTACCCACCTTCTTTCTCCCCACTACCTTCAGCTTCACAACGAATCCCATCTGGGGATGCCATAATCTCACTGGCACCGGACGGTTAGGAGCAGTTGGGACTTTTGTGCGGTACTCACATAAAAAAGGGATTTATCGTCAATTTTATACGTAATCTATTCACCCTGGAGGACATCAAATATACGAAGGTCATTAATAACAAGATTGCTTATATCTTTTAACAAGCTTAATACTTTCATGTGATAATAATCTTATTGGGCGTGACCTTACACAGTTTCATGAGTTGACAGATTACGGGAACAGAATATTTGAAGTATGTTTAGAGTGGAACCTGTTTGTGTCGAATACTTTCTTCAATCATAAAGATATCCACCAATATACGCGGAAAAGAGGAAATTAGAGGACAATTATTGATTTTGTAGTAATTGACTCTAGGTTGAGAGCCGCTATCGAGGACACAAGAGTTTTCAGAGGGGCTGAGGTCGAAACTGACCACTTTCTTGTAGTGTCAAAAGTAAACCTCTTTCGCGGTTGGCGCTCGAAAGTGAAAACGGTACTAACTCCAACAAGAGTCAAAATAGAAAAACTGCAAAACGATAATGTGAAAAGTAAATATGTGAATTGTGCAGAGATAAGATTGAATGAGAAAGAAATGGATGGTCTAAGCATAGACGAAACATGGAACCACATAAAAGTGTGCCTTTGTGAATCTGCTAGAAAGGTTTGTGGAAAAAGTACGCAAGGTAGGAGGAAAGGGAATGCATGGTGGGATGATGAGATTAAAGCACTGGTCTGAGAAAAGAAGAAGCTTCCAGCGAAGAGAAGGATCAAGCGAAAGAAGTATATAAGGAATGTAAGAAAAAAAGTAAGAGTTGGAGTGAAAGAACGAAAGAAACGCCTGGAAGAGGAAGAAAAAATGAAAATGACAAACCATTTCCAAGAAAACATTAAGTGGTTTTGGAAGGAAGTCAAAAGGTCTGGCTAGGAGAACACTAGGCAGGAGGTGATGTGGTTGAGAGGAGGGGGTCGTGACGACGTTATTAGCCGTTGACGTATCGACCGATGCAGATTTCTCCGCACATTGGTTGTTCTTGAATGAAACTAGCAAACCGGTTCGCGAGCGGAGGCGGAAGTGTTCGACGAATGTTGCACTATTAGACGGGAATTCTAAAACAAACACGAACAAGCACACTATTAAATTAATACCTACTTTTTAATTTATTTAATTTTAATACCGCACAAATGCTACATTCAAATGCTTCCAACTATCCGGAGCCAGTGGGACTATGGCAACCCCGATTGGGGGATGTTGTGAAGCTGAAGAAGGATGTGGGAAAGAGGAATGTGGAGAAGTAGACGTATTTATCGAAGGAAGCAAACACTTTGTGATGTGACATTATATATTAAATGATAAAATACACTTTGTAAAACACCACTTTAATATGAATTAATATTAACAAATTTTTTAAACACATTAATTATAAACAAAACTTACATTTCTCAAATTACACCGATTCTATTAATTACCACAACTTCAACTCCCTTCATACACGACGTTTGATTTTTGACCAAATCTTAATATTTCAAATTCTTAACAATGGCCTCGACTCACCAGAGCTAACCAATTTAATAAATATTCATATTCCAACAAGATCAACACGGCAATCCCATTTGTTTCATTTACCTACATATAGAACTAACTTTAGAAAAAAATCACCAATTCCACGTATGTGCCCAATATAATACTAAATTTCAAAACATAGACATTTTTAGCAATACACTTCACAAATATCGATTAGAAGTAACACGTACGATAGAAAATTAATACAATAGTATGGAATCTATCCAGAGCATCTCCTATTCTCATCCTAAATTCCTATTCCTCCCCTCTTCACCTAATATATATATATTTTTTATGCAATAAAACTCCATCTCCAATCAATTTTAATATAGGAGACTTTTTTGGCTTGACTGTATCTAACATGTATATATTTATATTTATATTTTATTTATAAGCTGTTTGTCTCTTACCTTTACCAATAAATAAAAAAATTAACAGCCAACCAGGTTTCGCTTAGCTCAAGCTTCGTCAGGGCTTATTATATCAACTGTTGATATAGTAAGCAGTTGATATAATAAGCCCTGACGAAGCTTGAGCTAAGCGAAACCTGGTTGGCTGTTAATATTAATTCATAATAAAAGTGGTGTTTTAAAAAGTGTATTTTTTCATTTAATATAGACGTATTTAATTCCGATTCAAAATAAATAAAAATAACAATAATACTGAAAATTAAAATTTTCATAATTGTGCAAAAAGTTATATCAAATAATTTAGGCTAGGTATGAAAAAATATTTTTTACACAACCATTGATTTTTAATTTAAAATTTATAGGATTTTTTGTAAGCTTTTACAAATTTTAAAAATAATAGTTTTCTCAAATCTCGCTGTCAATAAATCTTTTTAAATGTCGCCTGCCTAAGGTCAAATAAAGGTTATACATTTATCTAACGACCTCCTTGGTTTGGTGCTTATGATACTTGGCTATGAACTCTCTATTCTAATTCAGACGTCCACAATTTTTTTAATTTGATTAACACTATACAATACCCTAAAATAAAGTAAGAATCTTAACGTCGTTAGTAAAGAAGCCGTGCATAAAAATATACAACTCACAGTCCTGTGTATTGAACAGACCTACAGTAGAATTTACCCTTGCAAATCTCTAAACTAAAGTAGGAATTGTAACAACATAAGTGATGAAGTCGTGGATCGCGATTTTTTTTGGGAAAAATATTTTGCAAAAAAATGCGTCAAATTTGGAAAAAAAAATCTTTGTAATACGAAGGGGATAAAATTAATTCGTTTCTCGGGAATATCAAAAAGCTAAAGTGTATATTTTTTTAACAATTAAGTTGATTAGTTGCTGAGTGAACAAACGTGTCAAGTTTCCACCTATGCCTCATCACGGTACAAGCAAAATGTTCGCTTACGTTAATATTTTAGTTTGTGGAATTAAAATATTAGTTTTTCTTTTCATAAAAATATTGCAAAAACAGAAAGCAAAAAATAGTTTTGTATGGTTTTCAAAATAATATTTCGATACAGGTAAATAATGTGTAGATAGGTACTGCATGGATCAAAAAAATCTATATTAATAATAATTTAATTTTTGTTATGAAGCTGGAGAATGAAAAAAAAAAAAATATCCGGCAATAAACATATATTCATTTACTTATATTAAATGATAATACAAACCTTTTTTCTCGTTTGACTGAGAACTGAACCTTCCCCTCAGGAGATTGGTGTCAAACACGCTAACAATTGAGCCAAATCCCTATTGGGTAGGATTGACATTTATTTTGTATATTAACTGCTGTAATGTCATGAAATTTCATATAAATGCGTATGTGTCCGCGGGTGTATGCATTATTGCAACCGAGTTAGTAGAATGAATTGTCATCGACAACGAGCCTATCTGCCGAGTTTCAGCTCGACCGTATTTTGGGAAGTGGGTTAATTTCCAACTCCAAGATTCCACTTCATTGATACATTAATTTAAAAAACAAAGGTGAAATTCTTTATTTTAATAAAATATATAGTCAAATTTAATCGCGAGTCTAAATTTAAAAGGAATTGAGATAATTCGCTATTTACGGGGTAAGAGGGGACTGCGGGAGGTGTTCCAATACATTTTTCTATACTATCGGCGTGTACACTCAAACGAGCATTTTTAAAATGATTTGTCTCGATTTTGCCCATTCTCGTATTGAATAATTGACAAACACGATACAAGCATCACATTTTTGATAAATTGACATTTCTGAACCATTTTAAACTAAGCCCTTACAGAAGATTCTAGAGAGAAATAATTTTCCTTTGAGCATATTTCATCTTTGGGAATGCTTTACTGAAGCTATGTAGAACTAAATGGCACACAACGACACACGTAGCGTTTGATCCGAGCTAAGGCAATACAAATTGTACGCATCAACGATCACCCTTTATAACATTTTCATCAAACGTACAAACAGATTTTCTGCTTTACGGTTAAGATATTATTACACACTTCATTTAAATTTAATTAATTTCTCGCTTTTATTGCCCAAAATTTTACAACACGCCAACTAAAATTGACAAGTCAAACGTTTGAAAATCTTGCTTACGTGAACACCATCATCTCGCCCCAAGTCTTCCGATCATCTCTATGTGAGAAGATGCAGCACGGCTGTGAAGATGAAGACATAGAAGAAGAACTGGGGGTGGTGGGTGAAGGGGGGGAGGGCGTGGTTCCTACCTACTAGGGTCAATGCCCTCCAATGTTTGGACAAGAAGTAGCGAGAGAATAAAGAGTGGTACCAGCAAGAAGTGTAGTTAAATTTGGTGTGTTTTGTATATCGATTGTACACGGAGTTGAGTTTTAGTTGAAAAGTTGGTTTAAAATTGTGACAATTTATACCACTACTTGTTGCGTTCCACGAATTAATGATTTGAGATTTTCACAACCTAAAGTTAATACTACGATAATTCGTGATTATCTTTCAGTTATTACTCCTTTTATACCCAACGTTTCGAACGGCATTGTGGTGTCCATAATCGGGGCAGATGTGATGATGGACACCGCAATGCTGTTATTTTTGGGTTACTACGCCGTATCACGCTTCCTCCTTATTTGGCCAACGTTTCGGACAGCGTTACAGTATCCATCATCACATATGCCCCGATAACGGACACTATAACGCTGTGATTTTCGGGTTATTTTTTGGGGTTACTATGTCGCGTTGAGCTTCCTATTTTTTTACCCAACGTTTTGAATAGCGTTGCGGTGTCTATCATCACATCTGTTCCAATGGTTTTTTTTTTATTTATTTAAGGAGAAAACACAGATACAGACAGTAATTAAAAGATAATTTTATAAAACAATATCTTGAAAATATCCTGCATCCTAACTATTTCTCACGGATGGACTTGGTATATAACAATTTCAAATATGTTTTAAATATAAATAGGGTAAAAGTATATAAGAAAATAATTTTGTATGTAAACAATGATGGTGGACAATGTAACGTTAGTAGAACCTCAAATTGTAAAAATGGACGGTAAGATAATGAAGACAATGTTAGTAGTTCTTATCCGAAGTACGATACAGTTAAATATATGACCAAGAGAAATAGGTTCCCAGTAGCTCAGTTGGTGGAACGGCGCGGCAAGGCAAAGGTAATGGGTTTAAGTCCTTGATGCGACCGCATCTTTTTCTGTTTCAAATTTTCGTTTAAAAATCGCTAAAATTGTCTTTAATAGTAAAAAATTAAACAACTATCAACTTATGTTCTTCCATTTATTAACACTAGATCTCATGGTCAAAAACTTATCCAACAAATAACTACTTATACAACTTTTGGGCAAAAAAGCGTCTTATATCATAGTATTAAACTCTACAGTAAAATACCACTCTTACTCAAAAACCTCAACATTATAACATTTAAATCTCAAATAAAAAGCTGGATACTTAATATAGGAAGATCTGAAATAGAAAATATACTGATATCAAACACAGACTAAAACCGAATCTACTAAACTGAACTATACAAAAAAACACTATCTTACTTATTTTAAAATTATTTAAAAAATATATAAATATACTACGTGATATATGTTTATAATTAAATTCATATGTTACTTTGTTGTAATATTAGTTTCTTATAATTAAATTATAATATGTAAATGACATCCTCAGCACGGGAGATCCCAGTGGGGATATCATTATCTCTATATGTTACTAAGAAAAGAACACAATATCATTTTTTTTTAACTTCCGATTTTATTTCCGGGTTAAATCTTCCCAATAGGAAAAACTAAACCCTTCCACACACTTTTCCACAAATGATCATCTAGTCAATCAACATTATGCAAGTGCATTATATTAGAAAAATAAATACAAAACAATACAAGAACAACACATCAAATCACCAGAGATCAAATGGGAAAATAATTCACCGACTCCAGATATTTTCAAATCAGAGGGTTCGGCTCGATAGAACTCCTAATAGGGTCTATAAATCCTATTGATCCCTCAGCATAAATATTTAAAAAATCTTTCGTTAACCTACTTCTTCTTCTTCAATGGCGCTACAGCCCATTTCGAGCCTTGGCCTCCTTTAACATGAGCCTCCACCGCCCTCTGTCCTCGGCCGTCGTCTTCCAATCTGCAACATGGAGTAGTCCTCTGGCATCTTTCCTGACATCGTCCTCCCATCTCAGCCTAGGTCTGCCCGCCTTTCGTTTGCCTCCCGGGTGTCCTGTTAAAACCTTCTTTGGTACACGTGTGCTTGGCGTTCGGTGCACACGTTAACCTACATGTATTCAAAATGACCGACTTTTGCATCTTTATATATAAATTTTTTGATAGATCTAATACGCCTAAATTTTTAATGAGAGAGCTAGGTATAATGCCAGCAGCCGAAATAACGAATGGTAATATTTTTATCGTCTGAGAATGCCAAATTCTTTTTATTTGATTTCCTAAATCTTATTTTTTCATTAACAGATTTTTTAATATTACAGGAATTTGGAATAGCGACATCAATGATAAAAGTTATTTTTTTTTAATTTTGTCATATAAAACTATATCGGGTCTATTATGACTAATCGTTTGGTCTGTTAGTATAGTTTTATCATAATAAATTTTATAAAATTCGTTTTCTAAAAATGAATTTGGTTCGTATTCATAATATGGTATTATATTACGGCAGTTAATCAAGTTATGTTTAATTACCAAACTTTTGTGAATTATTTATAAAACTTGATTGTGCCTAAATGTATACTCGGACGGTGCTAATATAGAACATCCCGATATAATATGTTCTATACTTTCCGGAAAAGCCGAACATTTTCTAGATAAATCATCAATTTGATTTGTATCTTTGATTATATGCTTCTTATAATTTTTAGTATTAATGACTCTATCCTGAATGGCAAGCATAAATCCTTTTATTTCTGCGCTCAACTCTTCAATACTCAACCATTTGTTTGACGAAAATTTGTCAACATACGTTTGGTTGAGATAATTGAAGTGTTTTGCGTGTAAAATTTTATTTGACCAGGAATCTAATAATTCCTGTTGGGATTTATAAAAATGTTGGCATTCTCGTCGTATAAATTTAAAGGTGTAATGTTTGTATCTGCCTTGCAAATTATTTTGTGCATTTCTGAGCTATTATTATTATCATTATTAAACTTCATGGATTTACTAAGCAAGAGAATCATTCACTCGGAAACGCAAAAGTTAATTTTTTTGTGAATATTAATTAGTTTTACACGGGACTCTAAGTCACTTGCTCCCGACCGATTCCGTAAGCCATTTCATTAGGAAGCTCATTGTGGTAAATTAATTTATTTTAATATGTATTTACTTAATAACTTGTTTAGTGGTAATAAAAAGTATTAACAAATAAGTCGTAAAAAAAGTAATCTATCATTATTGCAAATGATTTGATTTCATGTTCTTACTAGAGCTTCACAAACTACTGATAAATTAGTGAAAATACCAATTCGTTTATAATCTCCCTTATTCTACGCAAACACAATTTAGGTAACCGTAGCAGATATTTTTAATAACACCGAAAGAACTTACAAAAAAAGTATTTCACAATTTTTTTTGAAAATAGTGATTAGTTAACATTTTGTTTCCTATGGCTTGATTGCAACTTTTAGTAATAAAATTTAATTTTCATGTTTGTAATCTTTTTTTTTCGAAATGTTTATTTTTTTACATTTAAAGGTACTTACTTGTACAGTAAATAAATAAATAATATTCTCAAAAGCCATTCCATTTGATAAAAATTAATCATTTTTTATATCGTGGCACAAGTTTTTTTTAACTGGTTTGAAATTGCGTTAAAATCAATTACATAGTTAAAAGAGTAAGATTTTCATTAACATGTTGAGTAAATGGATTGAGAATAGAGTGACAGGAGAATTTATATTATATATATATAACAATCAAGTCAGTGAAAGAAGTCACATAAGAAAAATTTGGCACGATTAATCCCCCGCATACCCAATTTCTACCCATTTAAAACAAGTTTCTGGCTAACTCTTTTAGTTTTTAAGTTCTAACTAAAATAAACGTTACTTTTGAAGATAATATCTATACATTCATTTTACCGAAAAGTTAATTATATGAAATTCCCTCGATAGAAAAAAATCGCAAAGTAAGCTCCGAAAATTATTAAAATACGTTTTGTTCCGTTTATTATTATTTTACAGGCATGAAAAAAATCGCAGTGTATCTTTAAATACATCTAATGCATTTATCGAGAGTTTTTTGCTCTATTTAAAACAAATCGTGTTTTATTAAATATTTTCGCTTAATTATTATAGTTTTTTATATTAGCGCGCTCCCTCTAACATTCGTATTTACATAATTTCTTTTCAAAATCGTGTTTTATTAAATATTTTCGCTTAATTATTATAGTTTTTTTATATTAGCGCGCTCCCTCTAACATTCGTATTTACATAATTTCTTTTCAAACCATCTCTGAACGCTTACTACGGTGCTTTAAGCTAATCAAGTTGTTTGAATTTTATTATACACCCGCCCTATTCTCTAGATATAGTAAATCTTATTTATTATATTTATATTATTGACGGCCGGCATAGTCCAGTGGTAACGCATTGGACTGCCATTCCGAAGGTCGCGGGTTCGAACCCGGCGTGCGCAAATACATTTTATTTGATTAATTTGTGTTATTTCACAATTAATTAATTAAAATAATATATAGTATATTTGCAGCACGTTCCAGAGTGGAAGATACTACCAGTATCGCCCTGGTGTAAGACCACCATTCAGAATTGAAACGTTGCTCCAAATGGCTTTAGCCGTGTTTAGTGACTAGATCTGAATAGCCAGGTACTTCACCACCTTCCTCTTTCCCTTCCCCACTTACCTTCAGCCTCACAACATCCCCCAATTGGGGATGCCATAGTCTCACTGGCTCCAGACGGGAGCAGTTGGGACTCTTGTGAGGTATTCACTATAAAAATAAAAATAAAACTTTTTTTTTTTAAATGACTCTACTCTTAAAAATTGACTTCCTTACCTCTAAACCAGTGGAGGTTCCCAGCATATCTCGGAGTTCAATCGGAGATTAAAATAGGGAGAAAAAATTCACTCAATTATATGAATAAATCCTATGTTGCATTATTTTAGATTATGTGTGCTAACAATATTATGTATATATATTTATAATTAGTAATAATATTGAATAAACATATTTACATTGTAATTGAACATGTACATCCTGTTGATAAACTTAACATTAAGACTCAGATAACAGGGGTTTGCTTGAAGTTTTCATTTTGATCATTTTAATTAATACTAAAATCTCAAATGTTGCTAGAGGAATACCTACAGATTTAATATTAATAAAAAAGGCCTTACCATTTAAATATTTTAAGTAACTTTCTTCTTTTATTAGTAACTTTCCAAGGGACCCCTTTAGAAACATTTAAGATTTTAGTAATACGTTCACCAGAAATAATTTAAATAAACCCCACAGAAAGATTGTTTTTAAAGGCCTGCTAGAGCAAAGTCGACCGTAGATCCATCCATTACGCCAGGCCGCGCGCCGAATATATTTTTACACGAGTTCATCACTTACTTTGTTAAGATTCTCACTTTATTTAATAGTTTGATGAGGCAAACTCAACCGCACGTCTGTCTACACACCAGAGATACGCATCGCATAATTTTGTGCACGGCTGCTTCACTTAAGTCGTTAAGATTCTGGGTTTATTTTAGGGTATTGTCTCGTCTTAACGGGGTAATACTTCAAAAAACAATAGATATTTTTCTCTAGAACTAAATGAAATTCACTACATTAATGCACCGGAGATTAGCTACGAAGCAATAAAATACAGGATGGCGTTTCAACGTCTGTGATTAAAGAATATAATGTCTTAGGTAATAGTTTTAAATACGAGAATCACAACTTACAGATTTACATCTTCAGAAATTATATTTTTTTGATAACTATGTAAAACATGATAATCACAGAATTTTTTTTTGATTCTTTAAAATCCAATTCTGTACAAATTTGGTGTTTAACAATCAGAATCGCGGCGCAAACGGTGGTCCAGTAAAACAACATGGTTTGTACGTCCACTGCTCTGGCGCCACCAGTGTTTTGCATATACTATTTCTTATAATATTTCTTTATTTACCCTCGTGTAGAACAAACATTCCAAAAAAATTCCCAAATTCCTGGTATATGTGCACAATACAATACAAAATCTTACAGAATTGACAATTTTGGTAATAATCTAAAGAAATATCGATATGAAGTAATGCGTACGATCGATTATTAATATGAGAGTATGGAATGTATCAGGAGTATCTCCTATCTTCTTCCTCTCCCCTTACTTTAACAAAATAATAATTTTAAGAAATTAAAACTTCATTTCCAATGAACTTTAGCACAAGAAACTTCTGTGGCTTGACTTTGAATTGTATATTTATCATTGTATATTATTTAAAAGCTGTTTGTTTCTTACAAATAAATAAATAAATAACTGAAGTCCCATTCATAACACACAAAGATTGCTTGCATTGCAATCTCACTCAAAGGCAGTGTAAATTTGAAAGTGGTAAAAGTAAAGTACATGTTTATCTTATTTTTTTATCAATTTTACATCTATCAAACAAACTAAATTCATCTGGTATTCCCAATATTTCTCTTCTCCATATCCTTTCTCACCCATGGATCCATTCTTAGGAATTTCATACGTATTTCTACTGGCTTCGGACAGCCTAGAAAAACTGCGAGAATGTAAACCTTATGTAATACAAAGTAGGTAATACGTTATCGATTAATTTTTGTGGATTGTGGTAGTATTACAATTATGAATATATTAGAATAATTTAATATTTAAATTAGGCAAAATAAATGAAGGAGTAATAATAATTATATCTAAAAATAAACATTACACGCTTATAGTAAGAACGTTAAGTGCAAATAAATAAAATATCGGCTAGACATCTATTTTCGTCACAGAAAAACAAGAAATATTATCGAAAATGTATTGGAATGTCGAAACTTGTTGCATGTACGAGTATTTATTAATCGCCTTGATATTTTTTGCCCATACATATTGCACTAATTGGTCTGCGTTACTCCGTACTTCTCACAAATTAAACAGGTACCTTTCGAAAGACGGTTGAATTGTTGTTATTGTGTGTATGTACAATTTCCATATTTATGAAATATAAAAAGCACATTTTTTATGGCTCCGTTTCAAGTTTTCAAAGAAGAAGATTACTGATGATGGTTTGTAAGGGAGATATGAATGGGAGCAAACTAATATTAAAAATATATATATATATATAACAAAACAAATTGCGATTTTTTTTAATGGAATTAATTTTGAATAATTATTTTTTTTAACTCTACTGACGCGGCGTCTAAAATGGAACATAATCTATAAAAATACATAAATTTTTTAAGAGCTTATAAACAAAGTGTTAAAGGAAGTATGCTATGTCAATAGAAATTCGGAATGCGAGGTCTTAAATAAAGGTTTCTTTCGCATGCCGAAATTCAAACCAGTGACCTTCGAATTCGTAGACTCCTCGTCTACGGCTACGAAAGTGGTCATAGATATACTTCTTGATTTATGGGTTTTAGTACATTTATATGCCTTAGAGAACTCATTACTGTGTCAATATCCATATATGTTTCTCAAGCATTAAAAGTCATTTATGCTGCGCGATAAATGAATGTAAATCAATCGGTGTTGATTTCAATGATTTCTGAATCATAATTTCAGATTGATAGAGTCATAATATGCCCATAAAGAATGGACGATAATTGGCAGAATACAGAAAAAAACCTTAAAAAACCCGTTTGATTACTGCGCCTGTAAGTAGTGACACTTGTGTTTTTTTAATCAAATTCTATATCGAGTTTAACCCTGCAACAGTCAAACATTTTATTAAATAATAATGGTTTATTGATATACCTATATAAATAAATGCGTATACGTTTACTTTTCCATGTTTCTGAATGGCAATACAAGGTGTTCCAATTTGGGAGGCGGGTTTGGGTACCACCGTCCCGGGAACCATTTATTTGATAACCAACACCTCTGACACAGGTTTCCAAGCGTTTTTATTATGTAGGGGTGCCCGGATTCATCGGTTGAGGTGTGTTTAGGATGCACTTGCCCACCAGCTGCGTGGCATGCCAGATGACCTCTACAACTGGTCTCTTGACCAGGGACCTTGAGGGATATATGCATATGTCCGTCACTCCTGGACATACTGATCCCTAGATTCATACCCAACCCTCATATATTTTACCTTCTCAGAACTTCCTCTACTCCATTTCCTTAAAAAAGACCCTCCACACAGTATCTATATAGGCCTAGATGGAAATTATTTTCCTCAGGGCCTCCTGTATTTTATTTTGCTGAAAACGAACGTCGATCGGTAAATGCACCCCAGATGTTTTCAACAGAATTCTTGGAAACTCTGAAGGGCGTAGCAAGTGTTAGCAAGCTAAGCCTAGGGTAATTTATTATCCTGACCGTCGCCTTTTACTAGAATGCACTGCTTCAATAATCACCAGGATGGACTCGCCGAACGTCTATGTGAGGTGTCAGCGCTTTATCAGCAGCAGACACATACCTGGACGGATGACGAACCTCGTGCTGGCACTGTTGGCGGACGCGGTGGACTCTTTCGCTGCAGCAGCTGGTTCAGTTTCTTCACCACCTAGGATTCTTGCTGCAAACTCTCCATCCTATATCTTCGGGTCACCTGTTCCTGTACTTCATTTTACTTAACTTAACTTCACTTTCTTTTTGTAATATTTAGATTTTTGTAATACCTTCATCAACTGTAAAGCACTCCTGAGGTGATATCTCACAAAAGCGGCTCTATACAAATTGTCCAACAGATAAATAAATAAAAATAAAAAAAATCGGCAAAATATCGGAACAACGATGATTTTGGCAAGTCTGCGCCTGGGAGAACTGCTCCAATTGCGCTTGCACAGGGATGGCACTAGGTTATTATTAACCCTTCACGTATATAGCAGATGCCATATAATTAATACATTTGATGAAATTAATTCAATTCAATTCAATTCAATTAGTTTATTACTTTAAAAACATTACAAAATTACATTTTATTTCGTTTTTAAGTACATTTGTAAAATGGTATTACATAATAAGTGGTGTATAAACTATACCAGCATCAATAGAGCTTGCCTTTTAAAGGCAGCTTCACCGATGCTAAATATGTCGATATCCGAATTAATTCTGTTCAACAGCAAGACTGCTCTCCCCACCGGCATGACCATTGGCAAGTTGGTCCTGCAGGCCGGGAGATAAAACAGTCTATGCTGTCGGTGACGGAGATAACCATCAGGAACATAGAGACTAATACTCTCCATGATAGTCGGATTTACTAACCATCCACGAATCAGTTTTAAGAAGTGTGATACAATATGCACATCTCTTCTGACCCGTAGATGGTTCATACCGAGCATGCCCAAGAGAAAGTCAGTAGGATAGAGCCACGGGTAGTAGCCATACTCCCTCAGGTAGAGGAATCTCAGAAATTAAGTACTTTAGCTTTGGATGTCCCTCTCCAAACAAATATCTTCTCTTCTATCAAACCTTATCTAAAATTGCCTCCACTCCATATAACATCTCATCACGTCTAAGTTTGAATTCGTCTCCAATCTTCCATATTATTTTTAAATTTGCCAATTTAAACAAAATTAATAATAATAAAATCACCTTCCCTCTCTTAATAATTTGAAATGATGGCATAAAACGCCCTTGAAGGGTGAAAGCCAGAAACATTTTAAGGTACTTAAGCGGACAACGTGTTAGTTGTTATACTATGAATAATAATTTTAATTTAATTGATTTATTTAGAAATGCGAAAATTCCGGACAGTCAAATCATGAATCATTTTAATAATAATAATTTGTCACGCAGTCATTTAATTCAGTTTTAATCAAGTTGGTTGCTTGGTTAATGTTTACAAAACAGATTTTAGTATCGAATGTTCGACAGCATATTTATTGGTATTTTAATGGTTGTTTATAAAAACGTGTACACAATTGTTATATAATTGTTGAAATTAAAAAATACCAAGCCTTGGCGTATATATGTATATATATTTAATCTTTATTGAATCATAATTGTCACGAAATATGCAAAAGCATAATCTCAAAGTTGTTCAAATACATATTTTTATGTGTAAACTGCACATGAGTCCTAACTGCACCTTGTAGTCCGCAGCAAGTAGGACTATAGCATTTCCAATCGGGGTATGTTGTGAGGGATGTGGAAAAAGAAATGATATCGAGTAAGATAAGGATAGTTGGGACGTAGATGGATATTCAAATCTAATTACAAAAGTTGTGTAGTATAAATAGTATAATTAATAAACGAAAAGGGTCACATTTAATAAAACACGATCTATTTAAAATATTCATAAATCAATTTTATGCTTTCAAAAAAATAATATAGATCCGTACATCTGCAATGCATCTCAAACAATTCAAAGATATTACTACCTTCAAAACACTGTATTTCTCATACGTTCGTAGTATCCTTGAATACGCATCACAAGTGTGGAACCCAGGCTATGCAATACAAAAAAATAGAATTGAAAGTTTTCAAAATAGATTTCTAAGATACCTTAATTTCCGATCTTTTCGATCTCATATTAGTAATGAAGACTCTGCAAAGTTCTTCAATATACAGACGTTAACTTTCCGAAGAAATATAGCAGATTCGGTAATGTTATTTAAAATTACACACAATTTAATCGATAGTCCTGATCTTCTTCAACGCCTATTATTCCATGTTCCTAATCGCAACAGCAGACAGTCGCTTACTTTTAATCTCCCTCATTTTAAGACCAATTCCAAACAAAACTCATTTATCTACAGATCCACACATTCATTTAACTTAAATTATTACCATATTGACATTTTTAACTCTACTTTACGCGACATAAAACAAAAACTCAATAATCAACAAAACTCAAACTAGAAGTTCAATTCCTATATATTCCCGTCCTTAATCCTTATCCTATATTTCCTCTTCCTCCCCCCTCACCCTCCTTTATTTTAATATTTTCTAACTAAAGAAGAAATTAATTTAAGAGAACATCTCTATGACATTGTACACCTTACCAGTGGAAAGTTCATAATTGGCATAATTAACTATTTTATTATTGTATCATTGTATAATCAAAGATTTGCTGTCAACTTTTCCTAAAATGTATAAATAAATAAATAAACATATATTTTTACACACAAACACCCTTTAGACATGTCTCACATTCCATATGTCATGTAATTGTTATTTGAAATATTTATAAATCAAACAGCATTGTATTGCAATACTTATTAAGTATTATCAATCATATTTAACCGGTCGTTGGCTGAGTTGACATCGCGTTTGGGTCGCACCCAGACGTAGTGTGTTCAATTCCTCGGCTGGCCAAGTCCTCTATCACAACGCAAGCAACTTATTCCGCTTACCGTGGTTATAGAAGGAGATTTTCAAATATTGTCAGGTTATTCGTAATCAGGGAATGTTTGTAATTCTTTTAAAAAAATTAAATATATCGATGGCCCAGTATTAAACTCCAACAAGTTTCAGATCCGTTATTTTGAGATAATCAATTTATTGTTTTTGCGCATGTCTAAATATGTCAGATTTCAACGTTTTTCACTAAAATTTCAACATTTTAATGAAATGCATGGACACAATCGTCAGTTTTAAATAGAAACAATTCGAAATAAATTTGTGTAAAACTGGATGCATCGAAATATTTAGATATTTAAAAACAGGTTTTTTTACTGTTTAAGTTGTTGATTTTATGATTTTTTTGTTGTTGAAAACTGGGAATAAAATTGGCGAATCTTTTGATACCCATACGTAATGTATGATTTTTTGGACTTTTTACCGTTTAATACTGGACCATCGATGTTATGAATAAAATCAATCTGTAAATTTCACCCGCAATAACTTAACCATCGAGGTAATTAAATATACGAAATTACTTTTTCAACTCGACATCTGAATAGAGATTATCTTCATAAATAACATGCACATTTGAAATAAGTCTATTTCATTTTAAATTTTGGAAGTGGAAATTAACCCACCTCCCGACAGTCCCGACCAAGTTGAAACTGAAAGCTGAAACTCGGCAATATACTCGTTGTTGATGACAATGAGTTCTATCAAATTTTAGTGGCATCACACATACACACACAAACATATAAGAATTTGACTCAGTTGTTAGCGCGGTCAACTCCAGGCTGACTGGGAAGGAAGGTTCAATCTTCAGTCAAACCAAAAAAAAAACTTGTTTTTTTAAATGAAAACTCACTTTCACAGCAAATTTTGAATATGTGCTAAAAAAGGTCTCAAAAAAAGTCAATTTTCTTAGAAGATTAAGAAATAAACTAAATGGAAACACTACAGAGCTTATTTATAAAACTATGGTTGCTCCACATATAGATTATTTCTGTACTATGTTATATTTTGCCAATGAAGGAAATTTTAACAAACTAGATGCTATACAGAATAGAGCTAAGGATGTATGTATACTGGGAAAAGGCAAATTCGCATTAATCAAATGAGAGACCAGCTAAATTGGATTCCAACAAAAAAGAGACTGTTATTTAATGTGTTAATTTTTGTGCATAAAGTCATGAAATGCCAAAATATGTTGAGGCGATGCACTACGTCATGTAATATTTTGAATTGAGCCTCTATCAATAACAACCCTTCCGTAGGTGGCGATAAGGTTTAAATTCCCGCTTAACACCATTCTCCTGTTTTGATTTAAGCAAGAAAAAAACACGGCCAAAAAGTGCCTTTTATTTTATTTTGTGGATGTTCAGGCATAAATATTATTTTTTTTCAATCATTTTATAAATAACTTAATTTTCCACATTATACAATAAAATTATAACCCAAAATGGGATCGTAAGTAGGAGATTTTGAACTTCAGTTTTATATGCAGTTTTCATAGGCCTTATACATTATTTTTTTCTGGGCTTATAAAAAGACTTATCTAAAAAACACTCGATTATTTCAAAGGTCAAGATGTATTCTACTCGCAGTATTTAATTAAAGCATCTGAAACATTTCTAGGCTACCAAATTTTCAAACCAAAAACACATGATTTTGCATTACTACGTATGGCATCGCCTTAAGAGTGAAATTGTTTTTAATAGAGATGTTCATAATTACGAAACCAGAAATGTAAATAGAATTAGATTGCCACAAAATCAAAATCACAGAACTGCCTAATGTACAAAGGACTAAAGATGTATGATGAAATGCCTGAAAGTCTGAAGGATGAATGTATTTAAAGAGAAATTTTATGTTTATTGTAAAAATATTTAATGTTTCAAAATGAAATATTATCTTGTTTATATTCTAATTTTAAATAACTAACTCAAAAAGAAAATTTAGTTTTTCTCAGGTTGATTTTTAAATATCTTAAAAGATTAAAGTGTTCAAGGGAAGTGTGTTATATATTGGTAGAAATTGAGAATGTGGGGTCTTAAGGAATGGTTAGGGCGCTACACCCACCTCCCATAAGCACAGAGCGGTGAACACACTCGTGTCGCAACGATTGTGTAGGTGAGACACAAGAGTTCACTTGCCAACATTATGTTTTTACGCTTGTACGAAGTTGCCTAATTTTACTATGTTGATGCAGTGCATCTTAATCTGTGAGGTATTTAGAAAACAATCAATTAGTTAAATTAGTAGTAATGGACACTGTGTTTTGCGTAAGTACCTACGGATAGCTCATTAGGAAGGAATAATGAAATTATTTTCATACAAAGACAAATGTTGCGTAAAATTCGAGGTTATCAAACACACTAATTTCGGTTGTATGTGCGTTAGTCCTGGGTGAATCATGGTTTAACCATAGAATAATTAAGATACAGGTCAATGAACTCAAATTTGCTTCGAATTTATGTGACATTTTCAAAATTAATACTTATTATTTAAAGAATTCTGATAAGCGATAAAGTACCTACCTATCATATAAAATAAATTATGTGTCGTTTTCAAAATTGGAACAGGTTTTTCAATATTTCAGACTATCTAATACTTTTTAGTATTTTGATAGCTAAGTATTAAATGATGAGATATAATTAGGTATTGGTAATAAAATGTGGAACAAACTGTAATCAAAGGATTTCACAGCAACACTGTTACGATATTATGGTGTTCTGTCTTTATGCAGAAAACGACTTATACATTCAAACCTCCTTTCATTTTTGGAATTATGTACCTATTACAATGACAAACAAAAGGAGCATCCAAATAAGGAATAAGGTAGTAACTAAATGAAATATGCTTTATAAATAACTTTTTTTTTAAATTTTCTTGCTTTCATCCTTCAATGGTATTCTAGGCCATCATTTCAAATTACAGCGCCCTTGAGGTGATTTTGCACAAAAACGGCGCTATACAAGTCATCCATTATTATTATTATTATTATTATTATTATTATTATTATTATTATGGAGGGAGGGAAGGTGAATTTATAAATGGATTTTGTTGAAATTGGCAAATTTCAAAATCGTATGGAAGATTGAGACGAATTCAGACTTAGAAGAGATGAGATGTTGCATGTAGAGAAGGAAATTATTTTAGATAAGGCTTGATAGAAGAAAAGCTTTTATTTTAGAGAGGGATATCCAAAAAATATGTGATCTAAAAATCCCACTTCTAGACCATAGAAATACAATCTGAGGAGTCAAGCAAGCGAATTTTGAAATGGTGAGAAGGAATGGAACAATGTCTCAACCTCACTTAAATAAGAGAAGAAAAACCCGGTCCTTTGAATTGAGGCAAGTTACTTTGGATTGACTAGCAATTTCCAAACATCGCGGGATCTATCTATGAGGATGGAAGAAATTTCATTCAAGAAGAATGTGTTCTAACCTATTTGTCTCTCTAAGTGTCACCTGACACCTAATATTACCATCCCTTAAATCCCTCCTTTTGAAATCTAAGCGAAGAATCATCAACTGTTGGATAACGAAAGACGCCGAATGGCATTTCTTGTCTCTTTTTTTATTATATGACTGCAGTTATGTGCCTATATATATTGCTAATGCTAATTAAATTCATACGCAATCTTTAGAATTACGAAGAATCCGACTAATTAAACTCAGCACTTCATATTTTCAATCCTAAAATCAATAAATAACATTCATACAATACATATTGCTCTACACAGATCAGGGACTAGATTCTCGACGAAATCATTCGGCTCGAACAACGAGTGGTTTGACTCACTCGTTGTTTGATTGGAATGACTTGACGTTTGGCGTATGTAAGTATGTACCGTCGAAGATACTCATGAATAAGAATTTCGACCAAGGTATGCACTTTCGTCGGCGATTGCAAGCGGCTTGGATTGGAGAATCGATACCCAAATCCTCCATTCACCCTCCTTCCAACCATACTATCCCTTATGCTATTGTAACTCACGGCCGGCATAGTCCAGTGGTAACGCATTGGACTGCCATTCCGAAGGTCGCGGGTTCGAACCCGGTGTGCGCAAATAAATTTTATTTGATTAATTTGTGCTATTTCACAATTAATTAATTAAAATAATATACAGTATATTTGCGGCACGTTCCAGAGTGGAAGATACTACCAGTATCGCCCTGGTGTAAGACCACCATTCAGAATTGAAACGTTGCTCCAAATGGCTTTAGCCGTGTTTAGTGACTAGATCTGAATAGCCAGGTACTTCCCCACCTTCCTCTTTCCCTTCCCCAATTACCTTCAGCCTCACAACATCCCCCAATTGGGGATGCCATAGTCTCACTGGCTCCAGACGGGAGCAGTTGGGACTCTTGTGAGGTATTCACTATAAAAAAATATAAAAAAACTCCTTTTTTATATTTACCAATAATTAATAAACATCAGTGAAAACCAATTTATTTGTTCACATATTTTACTATGCATTATAAAATATTGTAAAAGTTGATTTTCCCAATGAAACAACAATCAGCCCACAAAAAAACCTGTTTACAAATATATATATAATTCATCTAGTTTAAAATGTCTTTTAAAACTATATTGTTTGACGGAGTATTTAACCTTACTAACAGTAACTGGAGTCAACAACTCTACCAACGTCGCCAAATGCGGATCGGGTAGGACCAACATTAAGTTCGTATATTAACTGCTGTTATGATATCCGATTTGTAGGAAATGCGTGTATGTCCGCGTGTGTGAACGTGATCGCCACCAAAAGTTGATAAAATGCATTGTCATCGACAACGAGTTTATCTGCCGAGTTTCAGCTCGATCGGATGTCGGGAAATGGGATAATTTCCGCTTCCAAGACATTCATTATTGAAAAAAAAAATTCGAAAAAAAAACGATAAGTTAAAAGATGTATTTAAAAAAAAAAAAAAATGTTATCAACTCGAACTAAAAAAAAAATGCAAACATTTTTTGATTTAGTCCCTATTATGTTTGAGAATCCGTGGCTTCGGGCTGGTGTTAGTATAATAATTGGTCGGTACTCGCAGGTTATGGCTGGTGTAGGTAGGAACTAGGTACCAGATAGGTAGGTACGAGTAGTATAGGCAGGTTGGTTGGTTGCGAGGAACAATACCCGCGCTGACGTAACAGTGGACCACGTGGTACAGCGGGTGTGTCAGGAGTGCGCGTGCGCTGCGCCCAACTGGGGCACTGTTTATCAATCATTGTTTGTTTATAAACAAACAAAATATATTTTTTTAACTTACACATTACTGGATTCCTCGCAAGGAAATCGATAAGACTTATTTCGTGATTTATTTTATAGATCCAGAAGATTTGCATAGTTGGGTGTAATAACTGGATTTTGAAATCACAATACATTTTCTAATACAGTATTCATAATTTTCATGAACGTCTTTATAGGGAATGCCGTTTATTTTTATTTATTTATTTTTGGTGCACTTTTTATTTTTATTTTTTTCACTCGGGAGATATTTTCAATTTGTATTAATATTTCAGGCGACTAATTATTGCTTATAAGTATTCGTTACCATGTAATATATTTATAACTATTTCACAAAAAGAACTATTTTATATATTTATTATTACTTTATACTATCCACACTACAAAATTTTAATAATATATAAATGAAATCCTCAGCACGGATGATCCCACCAATGATATCAAAATCTTTATTCGTTACAAAAAACGGTAAAAAAATAAACTTTTTATTATATTTGGAAGTTGTCATAGTGTTTAATTTAAAGGAAATGTAATTAATTAGGTCATTTTACGTTCTGCAAATATTTTTGTTTTAACTATGTTAATTATATACACGTTTATCCCAAATAAGAAATCATTGGTTTCTAAATATGCCTTTAGTAATTATTACTATAATATTTGGCTAATTTATATAGCGTCGTTTTCGTGAGAAATCACCTCAAGGGCGCTGTACAAATTTATTTATTAAATAGTTAATACTATAACTACTGACTTAAAACTAGTGACTTACGATTAAGACCTATAACTACTTTCTTAATAAATTATATATTTACATATGTCGAATCTTATAACTAAAATTAACATTAATAATCTAATTTTACAAGCACCAGAAGAAGGAGGAAGTTGTATTATATTATTGTGTTTTTAAAATTAGTTTTTATTATTAGCTGGAAATATATCATAAATGAATAAAGTGAATGAATGAAATTAATTGTCGATCGATGATTCATCTGCCAACAATTAAACCGATTCACGTGTTATGTTCCCGCTGTTGACTTTATCACAAGTAGTTGAATGCAATCGCTGGAGAATGTATGTGTGTGAATCATCAATTATGGTATAACGAAAGGAAAAAATGCAATATTTGGATAGAATGACAGAATTATAGAAATGAGTGTCTGAAAAAGAGAGTTTTTAATTTGGATCTAAATTCTGTTGGGCTGATCATACATCTCAATTCCATAGGAAGTTTATTCGAAGCCTTACGGACGGATCAAATAGGATCCTTCCTCCGTGGGCCGGATACTCCGAATGCACGATCACCAAACTTAGTGTTCGGATTTCGCTTAGGCTCTTTCAACCAATTGCAGATGATGTCGCTGATCTGAGAGTTGACTGCCTTAGACCAGTATTTTCCGGAATGCATAGCTCAGAAATGTACGGTGGCGCCATTTCGTTGATAGCATATTATTGTATTATATCAATTTTATTAAATATTGTTGTGAGCAAAGAGATTTATTTTCATTAAATTTTTGTTAAGAATTTAATTTTTTTTTTGAATAATTATTTTGACAGTTTTTTCTGCGTTGAAAATCACTATCAAACCAAATTACTATTTAAATCACATATTTTTATTTTTATGATAAATGAAAATTAAACATTCATTTTGATAACACGTGCTTAAAATCCAGACCTGCGCGTAAACCTATGCGTGAGCGGACCTTGACATTGGCCAATCATGAAGCATAACATTAAACAAAATAATGGGATAAATGTATACCCGAACTGTGTATATTCCAAGCAACACCAAACACCCATACCTCCAAAGCCTATACCAACCTACGAACCAAGTGTACTCGTACCTACAGTGAACAAGCTGGTTGGTACCAACTGGCTGTGTGTGTGTTTGTATGTTTGTAGTTACCGCCTGTAGCAAGTGAATACATTAATAGTCATAGGGGAGTTCACTTTAGTATAAGTCTAATGACCAATTTGTATTGGTCGGATTGCTGCTCAAAATCACTTTTCGTTTCGATGTACTTTATCTGAAAATCTGTTTACCAATGTTTCAGGTTTTCTCTATTCAAGATACGTTCCCATCTATGGTTTCAATATATTGTGCAGCGATAGAGCCAAATAAATTGTAGGTGATTTTTCACGAAACGGCGCTTTACAAATTATCCAATAATAATTATTATTTTTATTATTGTTGTGTCATTGCCGTTGTCGTTGTCGTGGTTGTTGTCGTCGTCGTTTTCGTTGTCGTTTTTGTTATCGTTATTGTTGCCGTTATTGTTGTCGTTATTGTTTTATTTGTCGTTTTCATCACATTGTTGACGTTATCGTTGTGTAGTCGTTTGTTCTTATTGTCGTTATTGTTTTCGTTATTGTTGTCGTTATTGTTGTCGTTATTGTTGTCGTTATTGTTGTCGTTATTGTTGTCGTTATTGTTGTCGTTGTTGTTGTCTTTTTTGTTGTGTTATCGTGTCGTCGTTGTTGTTATTGCGGTTGTTGTTATTGTTGTCGTTGTTGTTAAAGTGGTGTTTTTTTTACTGTCATTGTTGTTGTTGTCGTTGTCTTGGTGTTGTCGTTATTATTTGTATCTCTTCAGTGTGATGTGAATAATAATTTGTGGTAAGTTTATCAAAATATTATTTTTCTTATCGGCACATTGAAATTATGTTGTATAAAATAATATATTTGTCACGATTGTACCATTTATTACAGAACGATAATGCAAGATTACAATAAAGTAAGTAAAAGTTCAAATAGCGATGATAATACATGAAAATAAATTATAACAATAAATTAAAGGTAACTTAGAACACAAAAACATTTTATTCATTTATAAATCATCTTGGGTAATTTAAAAAAACGAATTGATCGCTTTAAAATACAAATTAAATTAAGCGATCAAAAATCAATCTAAAATAAACTATTTTATTGATTCCCCAGTCAAAAGGCTACATCGACTTGGCAATAAATTTAGTTACTACATTTATAAAACTTGAATTGATTCGTTGAAACGTTCTTAAGGCGTTGCACTACGTAGTAATGCAAAATCATATGTTTTTGGTTTCAAAAAGTGTTCGCCTAGAAATGTTTTAGATGCTTTAATTAAATACTGCGAGTAGAATACATCCTGGCCTTTGAAATGATTATTTTTTAGATAACTCTTTTTATAAGCCCAGAAAAAATAACTTCCCATGAAAACTGCTTTAAAGTTCAAAATCTTCTACTTACGAACCCATTTTCGGTTATAATTTTATTGTATAATGTGGGGAATTAAGTTATTTATAAAATGATCGAAAAACATTTAAATATTTGTGCCTGAACATCCACAAAATAAAATAAAATGCAGTTTTTGCCCATGTTTTTTTCTTGCATAAATAAAAACAGGTGGATAGTGTCAAGCGGGAATTTAAGCCTTATCGCCATCTACGTAAGGTGTGTAATTGATAGCGGCTCAATTCAAAATACTACACGACGTAATGGATCGCCTTAAGCAAATAACTCTCAACTATCTTTTAAATTTTAAATATTAATTTCATCTAAATAAAAAGTAAAATTTCAATTATATAAACTCATATGTCATTAATTTTTTACTATATTGCTATTTTTGTATTATCATATTTGAATATTCTTTTAGTCTATTCTCTACGTTTATATTATTTAAAATACAAGTTAGCAACTTCTTATATCAATCAAGAAAACTTTTCATATTATTTATAAAGTGCAATAACAAGTAAAAGTCAATACACTAGACTAAACATGAATCGCTTTTAATAAATATGCCTATATCTGACTGTCCTAAAACAGGTAATCTCCTAGTTGGACAGCCAAAGATCACTGTAATATGTCATGTTTTTAAAAAAATTAATAAATAAATAAATAAAAAATAGTGTCATTTTCTTTGATATATAAAGTGATTTTACATGAAATAACCTTTTCTGTAATGTAATTTATTCTAACAACGTCCCGCAATGATATGACCCTTGTTCCTGGTTAATGATCTCGGTTTTATCATAAAACATCTCAAAAATAAATGATTCAATTATTTTTGAGTACTAAAGTCTTAAACACCCTGTGATAAGCGAATAATTTTTTATATTATTATTCCTAATAAATTACACGACAATACCTTGAAACTACAACACGTGTAAAAACAAAGTTAACTACCACATAAATTTCCGTATAACGCTATTAAAATTATCACGTACATAGTAATGTACTTTAATTTGAGCAAAACGGTGATTAATTCTATAGGGATATACATGTTTTAACTAGTCGTAAACTGTTAGTAGATTATCTTTTTAGTTAGTGAGATTTTATTCTTAATTGTTTGTAGATTATATTTTTTAGTTTGCAATTATATATATATATAGACCAATCACTCTGTTAAACTCGCTTTCAAAGATTTTCGAAAGAATATTAAAAAACCAAATTATAAAATAACTAGAAGAAAACAAATTAATCTCGGATAACCAATATGAATTTAGAGAAAAAATAGGCACAAAAGAAGCTTTGGCATGTACAATAGATTATATACATAGCAACTTAGATCAATGGTACAAATGCATAGCGATATATCTAGATTTAGCTAAAGCCTTTGACTCAATCTGCCACAATTCACTTTAAAAAAAATTAAAACATGGGTATCAAAGGCAAGGAACTACAACTATTAAAAAGTTATATGAGTAACAGAACACAACAAGTCAAAATTAACAACCATACTAGTAAACCACTGCCGATTACATATGGAGTTTCACAAGGAAGCATACTAGGACCTGTTCTTTTTACTATTTACATAAATGAACTTTGCAGCGTGAAAATAGACGGTGAAATAGTTAGCTATGCTGACGACACAGTTTTACTCTTCAAATCTAAGGATTGGAATAATGTATATAACATAGCGAATTTGGGAATCCCGCAAGTGAAAACATGGCTAGACTCAAACATACTTACACTTAACATATCGAAGACAAAATTCACAACATACAGTATAAATAGCACGAGACAGCCAAAAAACAACACAAACACCATAAAAATACACGAATGTTTAAACACCAACATCTGCGATTGCTCTCCTCTAGAAAAAACAGAACAAATAAAGTTTCTAGGAATCGTAATTGACCATAACCTAAGATGGATACCTCACATCAAACAAATCACAAATAAACTTCTCAAAACAATTCACATTTTCCTAAACATAAGAAACATATATAAAATAAAACAATTGAAAACTATATATTTTGCACTTTGCCAATCAATATTGCTTGGGGAGGAGCAACAAACTCGGCCATCAATTACATAGAAACCACACAGAAAACGATCGTAAAGGTAATACTAAAAAAACATAGACTGACTGATACAGATCAAATATTCAACAGCTGTGACGTACTAGATATACGCCAATTATACGTTAAAACACTACTAAACTACATATTTGACAAAAAAAATATTCAACATACACAAAATAGCACTAACAGACCAGTTAGACAAGCTTACAAAGAAAACATAAAAACTCCGATATTAAATTCAAGTTTTGGACAAAGACACTACCAATACCATGCTTTAAAAGCTTTCAACAGTGTAAAACTTGAAAATTAAAATTGAGGAAAATAAAAATAAATTCACAGACAAAATTACAAAATGGATTAAAGAACAAAAAAGACAATATTACCAAAATGTCATAGCATAAAATAAAAGTAAAACCTACACGTAACACACTAAACCAATATAAACACTCATCACTCACAAACACACAAGATTATATTTTAAATGTATTATTTTCTCTTTAAATGTATTATGTAGATCAGAGGTGCTCAAACGGTCGATCGCGATCGACCGGTCGATCGCGAGTGTTTTTTGAGTCGATCTCGAGAAAATTTTCCCATTTTTCATGCCTTCTTTTTTATTATTTATTTGTAGCTTGTAGCGGACTGAGTTACTGAACGGAGAGTTCTGGAACATTGCAGATAATATCAGATATACATCTCATAGCCACAGAATCTGACACAAAATTCTGGTATTTTATATCTGAAGATAAATATCCGAATCTAAGGCAAATCGCCCTTCAGTTGACGGCAATGTTTGGGTCAACTTACTTGTGCGAGTCTGCATTTTCTGAAATGAAGATAATTATGTCAAAATATCGCAGTCGACTAACTGACGAACATACGTCATCGTGCTTGCGATTAGCACTCGGTAATTACGTACCATCGTATGAAAAGTATGCTGAGGACATGCAGTGCCACGCTTCAACATCCAAAGTCATTATTTAGTTCAAGAAACTAGAACTCGTTTGTTTTTTGTAAGAACCAATAAACTTGCAATTTTGAATAATTATAAATTTTTTTATTGACTTTTTAGTGCAGACCTCCACCTACCTTGACTAAAAAAAATGCATATTGCGAACTAATTTCTATCGTTCCTCCAAATTCTATGTGGATTCGTGGCCATGCAATTGTGCAACGTCCCTATATATACACTTATACCTGCGCCACGATACACCCTACCTACATAGACGACAATCCTGCATCACACATAATTGCAGCCTCTCAGAGTCGATCGATCAAAATCTAATAATATTGAGGTAGATCGCCAGCAGTTCAAGTTTGAGCACCCCTCATGTAGATTATATTTTAATAGGTAAGTTTTTAGATTCTCACGGCCAAAAAGCATTTTTGTTGTTTGTTTTTGGGGTGTTATGCCGTGTTGCACATCTTCGGATCTACCGGATCTGCCCTGATGATGGACACTGCAACGCTGTCCGAAACGTCGGCTAAAGAAGGAGTTAGCGCAACACGGCATAACACCCCAAAAACAAACAACAAAAATATATTTTAATATTATAAAATGAAGACCTCAGCACGGGCAAGCCACCCAGTGAGGCCAACATTACTGGAAAACTTTAAAATGTAAAAATTATTGTACCAAATAAAAAATAAATGAAAAACTTGAAATAAAAAATGACTTTAGATCCTTATCCTTATATTTAACCATACTAGTCTATTTGTCTACCCTTGCGGGGAAACGGCGTAACGATTAGTTAATGAGAGTAAGACACAGTTGTATGCAAGCTGGCACTCTTTTCAGTATTCTAAATGTTAATATTCAGTAATAAAAATGATAATATCTATATCCAAACAAGTACCTACTTACTCAGCCAAACAGGAAACATTTAAATAAAATTAATAAATACATTCAATTCGGTGATTTATAATATTTATTGTAATGTATTCCGGGCCTGTTTTTTCAGAGGTCACCCGGAAAACGAATTCGCCAAATATTTCCAATGCAATTTTATGCAAAATAACTATTGTGCAACAACTGAATGCATGATTGCACTTTTTATGGCATCCGGAAGTAAGATTTAATAAAACATTGTAATCAATATTACTGCACGTTATGTCGCTATTTCATTCATTCAGTTTAGGCTTGGAGGTTTGAAGGTTCCAACTATTTATAAGATTATCTTTCTTTGAAATTTTATTTATATAAATAATCAGTTTGATAGTATGTGCGTTGGGTTCCACGCGTTACGGGTTAATTCTCTGCTAGATTTTATGTCCTCTAAATATTTATGTTGTGTTCTAATAGTTCTGTGAACAGAGACATTGCATCTAAAAAAGTATTTATTTTTATTTTTAAAGAAATATATTAATTACATATGAAATCGTATTTATGTTGGGTTTTTACATTTATTTCATTTAACTGAGGGCTTTTACATGTAGGTGGTACAATTTTAATGACAGTTTTGAAACATCTGAAAGAAATAATAAAAATAAAATTACCTAAAAAAATAATATATGCAAGAAACAAAATTAAAAATAACAAGAACATAAATTAAAAAATACAGCGATATGACTGGTTTACAAAAATATAACTTGCATTTAGGAATAATGTTGAAATAAGTCTTTTACGTAATCCACAAAATTCGCAAAGTTAATATTAAATATATCGACATCACCTAAGTATTGGTTTCCCATAGTGTGAAACCCTTGTATTGAGGAGTTCGCAATGTAATTGCGCATATGTGTGTTGCAGTGGAATAGTGTATTTTGTCGTGTTGTTATTGTAGGTTTCGTAAGTTTATGAGTTGCAGAAGTTCGCAACAGTCGAATTTAGAGTTTAGAATCTTGAATAAAAAAGTGAAGTCGTTTATTTTACGGATGTCTTCCAATGTGTGTATTTTTAGAGTATTTAATGAGAAATTAAAAATTAAAAAAAAAAAAAAAAAAAAAAATGATATTGTAAGTCTTCTAGTGGGATATTTAATTTAAAATTTATAAAACGTAGAAATTTTTTTTGTATTCGCTCAATGTTATTAATGTGAATTTTGTAAGAGGGAGACCAAACTACTGAGTTGTAATCAATTATGCTTCTAACTAGAGATTTGTATAACAGTTTAATGGCTTGTATGGAGTTATAGTTTTTAGTTGTTCTTAATACGAAGCCTAGTGTTTTCATGCCTTTGTTTACAATTTGGTGGATATGATTGGCGAAACTTAGTTTTTCATCCAAAATAATTCCGAGATCTCTAATTTCCGTGACTCTTTCTAAAGCTGTATTGTTAATGGAATATTCAAATAAAACAGGATTTTTATTTCTGCAGAAAGTCAGGGTTTTGCATTTGTCTACATTTAAAAATAGATTATTCTGTACGCACCAATCTTTAAGCTTATTAATATTTGACTGTAGTATTTGGCAATGATTTACATCAGTTATTATTTTGTATAGCTTGATGTCATCTGCAAAGAGCAATACTTCGACATCGTCGAAGCAATTTGTTATATCGTTAATGAAAATGAGAAACAAAACCGGACCAAAAATATTAAGAGATTTGTGTATTACTCTTCCATAGAAGCGTTAAGGCAAAGCTTAAAGCTAAATCACAATTTCATTAACCTAACTAACGAATTGGTTTACATTATGAATACCAAAAAATATTTTTTACATAAATTAAAGGTTTTCCTATCGTTTCGCTTGAGTAGAATACAAATAAAAAAATAAATTACTCATTAAAAAATATAAATGTAAACTAATTAAAAAAAATACTTTTTCAATAGAAATGTATGAACGCGTAAAGTAAACAACTTTTAAAAAATACAGTATTATAGCTAAGATTATCTGGGACAGTTTCACTTGATTAACTTTTTTGCTTTCTTATAAAATTATTTACAAAATAAATAAAAACTAGTTTTGTGCTTGAAATCGAACGTTTCCAGACTACGTTTGTCAGGCGATTTTAATGCCTATTACCTGCACTATAAGGTACACCAAGAATATACACATTTTTGGCTTGTAGCTTCCTCTAAACTTTTGTTTGGTAGAGGAGTGCACAGTAAATTATTGTAGTTATAGGTATTGAGAAAGTGAAAAATAGTTACAATATATGTTTGGTAGATGTGATATACGTGTAATTAGTAAAGGTAGATAAGTAATATACTTTATACATAAAATGGGTTATTTTTTTTTAAAGTTTGTCTTTAAATTATGTTTTCATAAAAAATAGGGTAAGTTTTAAATTTTCTTTTATATAATATATCAATATATTTCCTCCGAAATCGTAATATTTGTAAATAGGTACTTTAATGTATACCTACCTAATCCTAAACCATTTATTTTATGTAAAAAATATTTAAATGAAGGTTATAATAATACATAATTTGGCAAAAGAAACGTCACTATCTCAATGAAAATTCTTTTTTTAAACTTTCTTCAGGCAGTTAATAAAATTAACGATGATTTCACGGTTGAAAATAAAATCTGGACTGAGCCATTAGGGCGAAGCGTAATGCTAAATCACTATTTTGATTAATCTTTATAACGAACTTGTGTACATTATGAATACCAAAAAATAGGCTTTAGAAAAATTTAAGGTTTTCGTATCGTTTCTTAAGTAGAATACAAAATTAAAAAAACAAATTACTCAATAAAAATATAAATGTAAACTACTAAGAAATGTATGAATGCGTAAAGGAAACAACTATAAAAAAATACATTATTACCTATAGCTAAAATTATCTGTGACAGTTTCACAGGATTAATTTTTTTGCTTTCTTATAAAAATATTTACAAAATAAATTAAAACCAGTTTTGTGTTTGAAATCAAACGTTTCTAGACTCCATTTGTCAATCGATTTTAATGCCTTTTACCTACAATATAAGGTATACCAAGAAAATTCACATTTTTGGCTTGTATCTTCCTCTTAAGAATGCCACCATCTAGAAACAGAAACGTAAAGTATAGTATACAAATTTACAGATAGACGAAATGCAAAACGGTGAAGTTATACAGGACTTCCCAATGCTCAGTAAATAAGTACAATAAAATTAAATAAATTGTTCCATTAAAAAAATATATAGGTATATTTGAAAATCATTGGCGTTTTCTATCATGGTTATCCTAATTGCTTACTTTTAGATATGATGTTCCTTTAGAGATTTTTTTTTTATAAAAACCAATTTGTGCCGCGTTACCTTGTTAACTTTAACATTACACATTCGCAGTAGGTGAATCCCAGACTCTAGGGTTCATTTCCGGGATGACTATGAATTAATAGGTTATCGTTTCTCAAACTTTTAGTTGCACAACTCCCTTAAAAGCCAAAAAAATATGAAAAAAATACCCTACCCCACTATATCATATTTTTAGCTTGTACTATAAATTTGGATTATTAATTAATTAGATGTACATGTTGTGTCAGATGCATTAGCTGAATTCAGCTACATTTGGACTTGAAACAACTGTAAAACAACCGTAGAACATTTTTTTTTGGTCTCAAGATTTCGATAAGTTATGACTTGCACGACGATGTAAATACGGAAGCTTATAAAGGATGTAATCCCATTCTTGCTTCTTGTGCGAAAAAGGGCTTCTCGTCAATGGTGGCTTTAAAAACTAAATACGGAAATAGTCTGTATCACTTGACAATGCCAATGATACGTATAGACAACCTTTTTATAGTTATGTTTAGTTATGAAACAATTTACAGGTTTTATATCTCGTGGTAAGTACGTATGATGTGTTTCCTTGTAATGTCTTATATGTGTTATGTATATTTAGCAATACCGGGTGACGTGTATAGTGTATAGTGTATAGGTATGTGTGTGTGTATGTGTGTGAGTGTTATATCTCTGCTTTATTTGCAGATTTAGTGTTGGGAACTCTTGTGAAAAGTAAAAGGTTCTTTTACTATAATTGCCTTTATTTACGTTACAATAAATAAGTCTAGATTTAGCTACACTGTTCACTATCCAAGGGTTGGTAATTCTCTGTTTCTAGAAGCTTGTTGTCTGGCAATAATATCCCACAGGCAATTGCTACACTCAAGCAACATCTATCGGATTCTGAAGTAAGCTTTATGACTGGTGCCATCTATCGCTTGAAAACCCAACTAATTACCAAAAATCACAGTGTGTGTATAAGTATATATGCTTATTGTACAGTTCATATCACTGACATGATTATCCTTTTAAATATAGGCAGTGAATCCGAAAAAATGTCGATGTTATTGAAGGTATGAAAAGCACGGTTGGCTAATTAGATGCTGCATTGATTTTGTAAATAAAAACAATTTGTCCTGTGCTGTATGACGTGTACGCCTCAAAAGTGTGTAAAAATTAATTACGGACTGAAGTTCAATACAGTCGATGTTATCGTTTAAAGTTCTATATATAAAAGTTAAATCAGTTTTTTAGTGAAAAAAAAAACTGAACTATAGCATAATTTAAATAATTAACACATCTTTATTTATGAGCTTATAAGGAAGTCGGCATACGAGGTTAGAAATGATTATAACCCTTGAAAATGGCGTTCACGTGTACTTGAATTATTTTTTTTACAGATTGCTACCCCATACACTTGAGCGCAACCCCCTACCCACTGGAGATCGGCACCCCCAGGTTGGGAAACGATGTAATAGGCTACAGCCTATGGTAGTTTAATATCATATTCCTATATACCCTTGTTCATTCTTCCTGCATCATATATATACTATAAATGAAAAGATACGTATGCGTGTGCACTGTGTCAGTTTGCTTTATGGTTTATTTGTACATATTTGAATATTATTATCCAAATTGAATTTCCTGAAAGTTTATTACATTCACAATTCATAAATAATTGAAACCTTTCTTTGCGGCTAGTGATTTATAATATGTTTCTTTGGTCCAAATCACTGATTTCCACGTAACAAGGGATTACAAATAATAATATATTGATTGTTTATGACTTAAGCAATTTTATAGAAAACTTGTGGATCCCCGCAATGTTTTGCTATTGCTATTTGCTATTGTCTTTTTCGTGAGCCTCCGAATTCTTCCACCATTCACTTCTGTATACCACATTGTTACTGTTAACAATCTACATTACATCGACTCCGTATCTCATTACGTTGGAAATATATTGCGTTAAGTATTCCTGGGACATCCGCGACTCCTTCTACCATTTAAACATCTCTAAACACTCCTAGCACTAATAACAACATACGATCGACTACTATTTTTTATAGATTAAGTTTATAACCAGTTTTGAATTTAACTCAACCATTTGGAATTCAATTTATAATATAAGACGTTGTCCTGCCACAGACCGCTTTCCATATTGGGAAGTTAAAATTTGTGGTTGTATATATTTATGTATAAGAAATATGAAAAAAAAATCGATTTTTTAGGTCTCATCAACAGCGCCATGTATCGGGTACAAAATTATCTCATATTTTAAGCTGTAACCAACCAACCATAGCGCCCTTGAGCTGATTTTGCACAAAAATGGCGCTATATAAATCATCCAAATATTATTATTATACTAATTCACATTTTTTTTTAACTGTGGTTTCAGGGATTAACACAAAAATAAGAAATTTATTGTTGCTTATTTTATTTGGGGACTAATGAAAATAAATGTCAACGTTTTACTATGAATAATCAACCCCCAAAGTTTTCTGATATGAGGGTGGAACAAGTATACAATACTGCAAACAGATAATTTATTATGAGAAGTGACATAACATAAAAATATGCAGGATCTCCCTTGAAAATTAACTCAACACTTGTTAATTTTAATAAGCACCAAAATTGTTAGTATTGATCTTGAAACTAACGTTAGTTCATTCCCAGCTCCTTATTTTTTAAGAGCAAATAAATATTATTTGTTTTGTGTTCTGAGTAAATAGAAACATTTTTCATTGAGCTAAATTTTTCAGTTGGGTACTTCTGGAATTTTGTTTTTTTTTTCTTTTTACATTAATTTCACACAGATGTCATGGGAATGCTGTGTGGAGGGTCTATTTGAGGGAGGAAATACAGAGGCCCGTAAATCTTTCCACAGTCAAGCTGTAGAACGAGTCGTAGAAGCGACCCGTTCTCATGTAACATATGTCGACCGTGTACATCATTTGGGAAATCGCAACTGGGAATCGAACCCAGAATCTCTGTCTTTTTTTATTATTTTTGTTTTTTTTCTGTGTGTTGTTCTGTTTCATGTTTGTTTAGATTTATAAGTATCATTATATTCTTCAATGATTTATTACATTGATGGGTTAAAAGTTTTTACTAGTTAAAAGAACAGTTACACCAATAAAAATTGAATGAATGATTATTCAATTTTATTGGAATAACTTTTGAAGGTAATAAGCATCAATGTGATATATCATTGAAAAGAAGATAGGAATAATAAATCTAAGCGAAACATGAAACAGAACAAGATAAATAAAAATAAATTAGCAACGGTCTCAACTGAGAATGGAACCCAGGATCTCATCTTACCGGGATAACGCCTCTAACAACTCTACCATTGGGAGCTAATTATTTAATAATAATAATAATAATAATATTTGGATAATTTATATAGCGCCGTTTTCGTGAGAAATCACCTTGTTCTGTTTCATGTTTTGTTCAGGTTTATCATTGTTACTATCTACACGAAAATTAAAAGTCCTCATAAATAATATCGTTCTCCCTTTCTATTTTGGTCAAACATATAATATACACAGAATAATGTGACTCACAGAATACGTCATACGCGTCATAGCTTGGCTTATTTCAGCATATCTCTTGTCATACAATCCCAATGGGAATGTATGGCTAGCGATATGCTGACATAGGCCAAGCCACGATAATATTGAGTTGTCCGTCACAGGCTTAAGAAAGAGAGAATAAACAGCTTTCTCTTTGCATTTAAAAGTTTACCATAAACGCTCCTTTATAATTTTAAATAATTCCATAAAACAGAAAACCGCCAAACGGTTAACCTGTCGAGAATTTCTAACTTATATTTGTATATTTTTTAATAAAATATAAAATTGAAGTGAAATTACATTTATAATCATTGATGTATTTTATTTAGATGAGAGAGGATGCGAAAAAATTGGTTCCTCTTGTTGACCTCCAACTCTTCCAACGCTCTAACTAAAACTACTGATTCCGGTCTAGGTACACTGCTTATCGCGTTCTAATAGTGGAACAAATTTCGACGAGATATTAGTATGTAGTAGCGCCTCTAATTGTAGCTCCTATACAAAGCTATACAAAGATCTTCAGTCTCTCGTGTTTAGGGTGAACGAAGTATGTGTGAAGAATAATTTAATGACGAATGTAAGTAAGTTTAACAGTGTGCAATATATTTGTGAATGATGAATACTTGGAGCAGGTGGATGAGTTTGTGTATTTGGGAAGTATGTTTAAGAGAGGTGGAAAGGTTGATACGGGTTGAAAAAATGATAAATGTAGTGAACGCGGATAAACGAAGCGAATCTAACAGTCCATAATGGAGCTCAGGTAGATATTAACAATGATGTATGACAGCAAGGCATGAAACTGGTTGAAGAAAGATGAAATTAGACTAAATCCAGAAGGAGTGAGCACCCTGAGACGTATGTATCGGAAAACCACATATTACTCAATATTTATACACAGGATTTTAAACAATGACATTGACTGTACCGAACTTCTCTCTCCTATTAACTTTAACATATCTTTGAGACTGGTAAGTTTTTTAGATTCTCACGGCCAAAAGCATTTTTGTTGTTTGTTTTTGGGGTGTTATGCCGTGTTGCGCTAACTCCTTCTTTAGCCGACGTTTAGGACAGCGTTGCAGTGTCCATCATCAGGGCAGATCCGGTAGATCCGAAGATGTGTTAAAGAAGGCTAAAGAAGGAGTTAGCGCAACACGGCATAACACCCCAAAAACAAACAACAAAAATATCTTTGAGACGTACACGACATACAGTGCTATTCCACACGCTTAATTATAAAACAAATTCAGCATCTAATTCGCCAATTAACCGAGCTCTACATATGCTAAATGATATTTGTCTTAACTCTAACATTGATATTTTTTCGGATTCACTGCCCAAATTCAAACGTGGCATCATGTCAATAATTTAAACTGTTTAATGCGCATACATACAGACACACACATGCACACAAACACTCACACATACATTGCACACGTCACACACACGCACCTAGATACTGCACACGTCAACTGGTAATTAAGGAATAAACATACCACTTAGCAGACATTACAAGGAAACATATCATAGGTACACAACATGAAGTATCTTATTCCTGTATATTGTTTAATTTCTGTAAATCATGTACTGTTTGTATCTATAATATAAAATAAAATAAAATATGAACATGCGAGTAATGTGGATAATCGAAAATAATGCAAGGCATCAGTAAGTAATATGTGAAATTAAGAATGGAACACTTAGATATTTTGGGAACGTAGAGTGAATAAACGAAGAAGGGAGGGTAAGTAGAATATATAACTCGAGTGGGAATGGTAGAAGATATCGGCGACACTCGAGGAAGTCATGGCATGATCAAGTGAACCAAATACTTGAGCCGAATCATGTCAAGAATAAGAATAACAAAAGATTGTGTATGAATGAAAAAAGGGGTTTGCGCCAGGACCGGGTCGGTTAATGCCCCATCCTCTCTGCCTACCCCTGCGAGTAAAACAGCCCGATGTGAGTTATTTAATTTATGATGAATCTTAAGTTTAAGACACTTTAACCTCACTAGAAACAAACTCAATGTTTTTCATTAAAATATGCTGATTTTTACTCTTCATTGTATGTAATGTCTTTTTGTTTGTATTCCCCTGTCTAGTCTTCTAGTTGGTTAGTCTATTGCCAAAAAGTAAAACGTGTCGAGGTCGTTGCATTTAATGTGCAAGCCAATAGCCTTGAGTGCAGCACAATGAATAATACTTAATAAGGCATGCGAGGCATATACCAAAAACAAACATAACTAACTCATATCAAATGCGTTCATACGAGTTATCACCTTGTCGCATTTTCAATGCACAAATCGACACATTAAAAATTTGAACTAACATTTTAGTCACGTATTGAAATGTAACAATGTACGTTGATTTTACAAAACTACTAAATAATTTGATATGCACAAAAACCAAATCATTTATAATGGCCCTTCGTACAATTTAGAGCCTGATATTACATAAATTATAATTTTAATAAAATAACATTATTTGGACACCACTATAATTAGTATATAAACGAATATACAGGGTGAAATTCCAACGTTTTAAGGTTGTTTTTGGCAAGAAAGTTGAATTGTTTGTAAGGGAAAATAAAAATTCTTCTATGGAAAAATATTTTTGTGTGGGAAAATAAACATTGGAGTTTTGAAAAACATTATTTGTCTTTTTTACTTTTATCATCAAGTAGAATCACCTTCCGAAGCTGGCGCACATTACCCCGGGACACATTATACAGGGTGTATTGGCAATAACCCGACAAACTTTAACCAGGTATTCCTTAGCACATTTGGAGTAAAAAATGTTATGGGCACTTTGCTGTCCGGTAGCATTTTTTTTTCAATTAAAAACAAAAAAAATTAAAATTTCCACACTACATCACTGTCATTGGCATTGCGTTTCGTGTTCAACAGCTGTTATAAGCAAGTATGTCAAAAAGCGTCTTCGCTCTTTTGCACACACTAAATAATAATAGTTAAAAATGAGACGAATGGTGCCGTGCCATTTCGTTGTGATTGTAGAAGTACGCCAATATAGGTACACACGTGCATTATTCAACGGAATTCGAATAAAATATTTGCCAGATGGGTTTTCAAACTTTGACAAAGGATAAAACAGTGGTGACATGTGGTGAAAATATGAATAGTAAATTTTTTATAAAAAAATTATCGGAGAGCAAAGTGCACATAAGATTTTTTACTCCAAATATGCTAAGGAATAGCTGGTTAAAGTTTGTCGGGTACATGCCGATACACCCTGTATATGGTTTATTCAGTGATTGATGAAATTTTGCACACTTTATATTTAAAACAAAATTGTTTACATGAAGTTTCTTAAAACCACCCCATCCTCTTTTTCCACCCCTTAAAGCAGAATTTTGATACTTCTCTTAATAAAATTTACACTGATAAAATTACTGTCTGATTTCTAAGAAATCTGCGTAGATCCCGGACAACGCTGCGACTTCACCTAGTAATCAATAAAGTTATGTCAGAACTATTGACAAGAATTTGAAGATATAGTTAAATTATTGAATTTATATTTTATCTCTAAATAGTATAAAATAAAGTCGCTATCCGCGTCTGTCTGTTTGTACGCATAATTCTTCCAAATTACGCAACGGATTTTGATAGAGTTTTTACTATCATTTAGAGAAAATTTTCCGGAAGGTTTATATATAATACATACATATTTTACATATTAAAAGTAGATAAAATGCGATGTTTTGTAATCATGTCGTAAAAACAGTATTTTCGGCCGCTTTCATTGTTAACGCTGGACCAACCTTATAAGATACATCAAAATAATTTAACTCGAAATTAAATAACTTAACAAGGCCTACAGAAAAGCTCGCAATGGCATATGACTATCTCCTAAGAATCCTACAGATAAGCCCGCAATGGCATATGACTATCTCCTAAGAATCCTACAGATAAGCCCGCAATGGCATATGACTATCTCCTAAGAATCCTACAGATAAGCCCGCAATGGCATATGACTATCTCCTAAGAATCCTACAGATAAGCCCGCAATGGCATATGACTATCTCCTAAGAATCCTACAGATAAGCCCGCAATGGCATATGACTATCTCCTAAGAATCCTACAGATAAGCCCGCAATGGCATATGACTATCTCCTAAGAATCCTACAGATAAGCCCGCAATGGCATATGACTATCTCCTAAGAATCCTACAGATAAGCCCGCAATGGCATATGACTATCTCCTAAGAATCCTACAGATAAGCCCGCAATGGCATATGACTATCTCCTAAGAATCCTACAGATAAGCCCGCAATGGCATATGACTATCTCCTAAGAATCCTACAGATAAGCCCGCAATGGCATATGACTATCTCCTAAGAATCCTACAGATAAGCCCGCAATGGCATATGACTATCTCCTAAGAATCCTACAGATAAGCCCGCAATGGCATATGACTATCTCCTAAGAATCCTACAGATAAGCCCGCAATGGCATATGACTATCTCCTAAGAATCCTACAGATAAGCCCGCAATGGCATATGACTATCTCCTAAGAATCCTACAGATAAGCCCGCAATGGCATATGACTATCTCCTAAGAATCCTACAGATAAGCCCGCAATGGCATATGACTATCTCCTAAGAATCCTACAGATAAGCCCGCAATGGCATATGACTATCTCCTAAGAATCCTACAGATAAGCCCGCAATGGCATATGACTATCTCCTAAGAATCCTACAGATAAGCCCGCAATGGCATATGACTATCTCCTAAGAATCCTACAGATAAGCCCGCAATGACATATGACTATCTCCTAAGAATCCTACAGATAAGCCCGCAATGGCATATGACTATCTCCTAAGAATCCTACAGATAAGCCCGCAATGGCATATGACTATCTCCTAAGAATCCTACAGATAAGCCCGCAATGGCATATGACTATCTCCTAAGAATCCTACAGATAAGCCCGCAATGGCATTTGATTATCTCCTAAGAATCCTACAGATAAGCCCGCAATGGCATATGACTATCTCCTAAGAATCCTACAGATAAGCCCGCAATGGCATATGACTATCTCCTAAGAATCCTACAGATAAGCCCGCAATGGCATATGACTATCTCCTAAGAATCCTACAGATAAGCCCGCAATGGCATATGACTATCTCCTAAGAATCCTACAGATAAGCCCGCAATGGCATATGACTATCTCCTAAGAATCCTACAGATAAGCCCGCAATGGCATATGACTATCTCCTAAGAATCCTACAGATAAGCCCGCAATGGCATATGACTATCTCCTAAGAATCCTACAGATAAGCCCGCAATGACATATGACTATCTCCTAAGAATCCTACAGATAAGCCCGCAATGGCATATGACTATCTCCTAAGAATCCTACAGATAAGCCCGCAATGGCATATGACTATCTCCTAAGAATCCTACAGATAAGCCCGCAATGGCATATGACTATCTCCTAAGAATCCTACAGATAAGCCCGCAATGGCATATGACTATCTCCTAAGAATCCTACAGATAAGCCCGCAATGGCATATGACTATCTCCTAAGAATCCTACAGATAAGCCCGCAATGGCATATGACTATCTCCTAAGAATCCTACAGATAAGCCCGCAATGGCATATGACTATCTCCTAAAAATCCTACAGATAAGCCCGCAATGGCATATGACTATCTCCTAAGAATCCTACAGATAAGCCCGCAATGGCATATGACTATCTCCTAAGAATCCTACAGATAAGCCCGCAATGGCATATGACTATCTCCTAAGAATCCTACAGATAAGCCCGCAATGGCATATGACTATCTCCTAAGAATCCTGCAGATAACCCCCAACAACGTCGGGTACACGTCGGCTAGTTATTTATAACCACGAAGTCTTGCTACCTGTGAAATTTTAACATATTATACTTTTTTTGTCATTTCTAAGTTTTAATTTCTAACACATGTAGGTACATATTATATTAGCTAAATAGATTATAATAAACATAATAGTATTCAAATTATTCGTTTGACTGAAAGGTATTTAGCGAATAGTGTAGAAAATTTTCGTTTGTTACTATAATACACCTTTTTTTTAAATGTCATTTAAAACTTTTTTTATTGTTTGGCCAGGGATTGAACCTTCCTACCCAGGACAACACTACCAACACATATTTATTGTATATACAGGGTTTTCCAATAAGAGGTGTTTTTTTGATATTCAAAGAGCTATCGAGAGATAATTATTGATTTTTTATGGCCGGAATTGGATGATATTGATCTGAACAATGTTTACTTTCAACAAGACGGCGCTACGTGCCACACAAGTAAAGAAACCATTGATCTTTTACGGGAAAAGTTTCCGGACCGTGTTATCTCCCGAAGAGGTGATCACAATTGGCCACCGAGATTAACACCTTGCCACTTCTTCCTTTGGAGCCACGTGAAAGAGAAGGTCTACGCCAACAGCCCAGCGTCGATTTAAGACTTCAAAGATGGAATTTATGAGGCTATCGAGGACATAAGGCAGCCACTTTTCACAAAATTTCATGAAAAGGATATGGTCCTGTAGGCGTGGTCGTGGTGGCCATTTGACTGATGTTATTTTTCACTATTAACGGCATACCTTACTCTTTATAATGAAATAAACATTTGATCATTTTTATTAAAAAATGGATTTTTCTTTGAATATCAAAATAACACCTCTTATTGGAAAACCCTGTATTTATATCTCTACGACATTTATTTTGTATACTAACTGCCGTAACATCATCCAATTTAAAAATGCGTATAAATCCGCGTGTATATATGTAATTGCTAGCGATTGATAAAATGCTTTGAGATCGACGAAAGTTCACTTTATGAGAAGACTGAATGACAATTATCAAGTAATATTATAATATGATTATGACTGTATTATTTGGGTAGGTAATTCGCCTAATAAACTAAGGGATGGTAAAGGTACTTTTACAAGAGGGCACATAATCTAGGTAATATAATACCGGCGTCGGTAGTCTGTGTCATCTACACTCTAGATTCTGGAGCAAAGGATAGTAATTTTGCCGACAGCAAAATGAGTCTTCAAAACCCATCAGATTTACAATAATAATGATTGGATTATTTGATAACTGAATGTATCAAAGCCATAAACTATCATTTAGACTTATAATAACATCTACTTCGTATGGTTGAGCATAGTTAGTGGAGGTCAAAGTGGGGTGCTGAGATTAAGGCGATGCCATACGTAATAATGCAAAATCATGTGTTTTTGGTTTGAAAATTTGGTCGCCTAAAAATGCTTCAGTTGCTTTAATTAAATACTGCGAGTATAATACATCTTGGCCTTTGAAATAATCGAGTATCTTTTAGATAAGTCTTTTTATAAGCCCAGAAAAAAATAGTGTAAAGGCCTACGAAAACTGCTTTAAAGTTCAAAATCTCCCACTTACGAACCCATTTTCAGTTATGATTTTATTGTATAATGTGGCAAATTAAGTCATTTATAAAATGATAGAAAAAAAAATATATTTATACCTGAACATCCACAATATAAAATAAAAGGCACTTTTTGGCCATGTTTTTTTCTTGCATAAATCAAAACAGGCGGATGGTGATAAGCGGGAATTTAAACCTAATCGCCATCTACGTAAGGGTTGTTATTGATAGCGGCTTAATTTAAAATATTACAAGAGGTAGTGCATCGCCTTAATCACTATTCAGTCAGTCTACGGCATCGGGAGTCACTTAGTTCAGCGCAGATATATATTTTTTACATTAACCCCACACAGGGATGCTGTGTACAATATTTTGGGATGATGTTCGGAGGAAATTGGAGGGGAAAGAAAGGAGAGGAAGTTCTGGGAAGGTAATGGGTATGAGAGTTGGGTTTGGTTGACGGATATTTGCATACATCCCTCCAGAGATTGGTCCAGAGACCAGTTGGAGAGGTCAAAGGGTCTCCTCAAACCAGCCTCTCCCAATCTCACAAGCCATGCAGCTGGTGGGCAGGTGAATCCTGAACACACCTCACCCGATGAACCCGAACACCCCTGCTAAATCTCCAAACGTATTAAGCCAAAGGGATCCAAATGATAATCTAGTCTCCTTCAACGGAAGCAATCTTCTGAACAGGCCTTCCATTGATATGCTTGGTGTAACTATAAGTGACCAGCTCAGGTACGGGGGCTCCATCGAAGCCAGAGTAAAGTTGGCCTCTCAGAAGCTGGGCGTACTGTACAGGGTCAGCAGATACTTTAATAGTACACAACTGCTGACCCTGTACAAATTGCAAGTGCGCCCTACTGTCGAATTTGGCAGCCATCTCTGGTCCGGAGCCCCAAAATACCTGAAAAAAACCCTTGACTCTGTGCAAAAACGGGCGGTCCGTTTGATAGATTCCCCAATCTTAACAAACGGACTGCAATCTTTAGAGCACAGGCGTCAGGTAGGTATGCTGTCCTTGTTCTATCGGTATTACAATGGAAGATGCTCTGAGGAACTAGCGTCAACGATCCCTTCGGCACCGGTGCGTAGTCGGGATACACGCCAAACGCGCGCCCAACATTTGTACACGGTTGAGATTTGTCACATGAGAACGGGTCGCTTATACGATTCGTTCTTAAGTTCAACAGCTCGGCTGTGGAACGAGCTGCTGGCCTCTGTGTTTCCTCCCTCCTACAACATGGGACTCTTCAAGACCCATGTTCACTCCTTCCTCTCCACAAAAAGACCCTCCACACAGCATCCCCAAAGATGACATAGGCCCTGAGGGAAATTATTTTCTTCAGGGCCTCCTGTGTGGACTCAATATTAAAAAAAATCCATTTGGGGTGATCTATGGCAGAGGTGCTGGTTATCCAATAAATGTTCCGGGACGGCGGTACCCAAACCCGCCTCCCAAATTGTGCTTCCGGGGAACCGATGAAGAGAAAATTCTTCTACGATGCGTTCTGTCGTTTGAATGTATAAACATTAACACAATTCAGAATTCTTTAGGTCAATTTGTGCAAAATACATGCACATCGGCTGTGACTACACCCGATGCGGCTTGGCGAAGTCCATATCTTGAGAAAAAAAGAGTATAATAGTTGGATCCACAACAAGGTGCTCGTTTTTCACGTTCATAATACCTAACCATTATGATAACTAACTTAAAGATAAGATTAATTACCAGTGATTAAAACTAAGCTTTATAAGTAGTGACTTACAACTAAGGCTTATCATAGCTAGCAACTAAAGCTGCGTTTACACTAAAGTCTTCCACTATGTTTTCCACAAGTTGCGGAAATTTGTTGCTTTTTCTACAAAATACAGCAACTTTTTCTGTCTTCCACTTGTGGAGAGACAAATCTTCCACTAAATTTTGGTTTCCCGCGGAGTGTCGGTAAAGATCAAAGAAAGTTGACAACTGAAAGTGGAAGATTTGCTGATGCGCGTTTTGCGCTAGCAACTTGTAGGAAACTAGTGGAGAACTGTTCCCTCTCCACGCAAACTTACAAACTTCAATAACAAACAGTGAAATGGTTGATTTTGAGATTTTAAACAAATTACCGAGACTTGTGTACGAATCACCAGTAGCCAAAAAACGTAATGTAACTGCTAGCTTTTCTTAGACAGGTACTGCTTTCCTGTAGTTTGTGTCACGTTTCTTGATTTTATATCCGATCAGTGAAAGTTTTTGACACTCCCGTCACACCTCAGCTCACCACTCAACGAATCAACGTCATCTTCTCTCCTAATTCTTGACACTACTGCCTTTCGCGCCAATTCTTTGGCAACAAGTTTTCCATTTGTTGTTCTAAATTTGAGAAGAGCAACTTTTAGTTAAAAAAACAATGTTTTGTCAAATCTGAGTTGTCAATTTTGTTGTAAACGCAGCTTAACTACGTATTCGTGCTTGACTCCTCAGATTGTACATGCTGCAGTCTAGAGGAGGGTAATTTAGATCACATACTTTTTGGTTGTCCCCTCTCTAAACAAATATCCTTTTTTCTTTCAAGCCTTATCCATTCAACATCTCATCTTCAATATAGTTTTGAAGATTGCCAATTTAAACAAAATGAATACATAAATTCACATTCCCTCTCTCCATAATTTGAAATGATGACCTAAAACAACCCTTGAAGGGTGAAAGCCAGAAACTTAAAAAAAAAGAAAACTAGCTTCGTATAAACCAAAGATTCACCATAGCATCCCCATACTTCGCGAGTTTCAGATTCTAATTGCCAATGGTAATAAATATATATCACCATTTCACTTTTGGAGTAGTCGTGTTGTAATTCATTTTGAGCCGTAACTAAAAAATAATAAAAATGTGTAAAATGTTTTGGTACATAGATACTGTAGTTGATTTTACTGGGTGAATTCTCTCAGTGATGCACTGGAGAACATCGCTTGATTTGGTTATAGCTACCAATATATTTAATAACCAGATCTGAATAGTCATGTGTTTTCCAATCTTTTCCATCTGGTTCACTCATCCCTCATTAGGTGGTGTTATTTCTAGATTGAAATTAGGTACGAGATGGTTAAAATATTGTTATTACATATCGATGTTTCGAAGCTAATTCTAATTGCCAATTTATACGTTTATAAAATCTCGTAACGTTCTCTGAATGCATTTTTTTCAATTTAAGCACAGAAGGTCACAAATGCAAAGCAATTCTAGTTTTTTTAATTAATTTTACGAAATGTTACTAGATTTCCGGCCTTCGAAGTATTTGCTTTATTATTGAATCTATTAACATTATTTTGTTTAACTTATTTTTATTTAATTTCACGTGGAGTATTAAGTAGGTATGTACCTACTTGCTAAAATATTATGTTATGCAATTATTATATCAAGAGAGATAAACTAGATAGATAGGTCAGTAGTTAAATGTCTACAACTGTTTTTGCAACTATTAAACCCGATAATTATTTGAGCAAAACATTTACGAAATGTCAGCATGATGGCTCTGTGTTAAGGCGATGCACTATGTAGTAATGCAAAATCATGTGGTTTTGGTTTGAAAATTTGGTCGCCTAGAAATGTTTCAGATGCTTTAATTAAATACTGCGAGTAGAATACACTCTGGCCTTTAAAACAATCGAGTCTTTTTTAGATAATTCTTTTTATAAGCCCAGAAAAAATAATGTATAAGGCCTATGAAAACTGCTTTAAAGTTCAAAATCTCCTACTTACGAACCCATTTTCAGTTATGGTTTTATTGTATAATGTGGCAATTTAAGTTATTTATAAAATTATTTATTTATGCCTGAACATCCACAAAATAAAGTAAAAGGCACTTTTTGGCCATGTTTTTTTCTTGCATAAATCAAAACAGGTGGATGGCGTTAAGAGGAGGTTATGGAGTTAAGCGGGAATTTAAGCCTTATCGCCATCTACGTAAGGTGTGTTATTGATAGCGGCTCGATTCAAAATATTACACGACGTAGTGCATCGCCTTAAGCTTGAAAGAAATCTAGATGGTTTTAAGCTATTTGATGACCAGATCTGAATAGTTTCCAACCTTCTTCTACTCCATCTCCTCCCCCTTCCCACTCCCTTCAGCCTAACAATATATGCCACAGTGCCATTGCATTTTTTATAGAAGATATTTTTAGAAGCAATAAGTAGTAAAATTAATGCTTCGCATAAAAAAAACATTTCTTCCAGATACTTGGTAACATTTTTTAACGCGGAAATATCTACCCATTTTTTAATCTCTTTAGAATTACACATTCTTAGTAAAAGCTAAAAATCGTCCCACAGCATCCCAACATATAAACACATTATTAGACTAATAAAAATTTTAATAAAAAAAAATCTCTTTTAAGGGCGGGAGAGATTTCTTCAAACAAAATTCTTCCAAATTCTCTCACAGTCCAATAATTAATAATTCTTTTGCATCTTAAAATAAGAACAACACTCTAATTTCGCCTATTTGTGATATGGTCAGTAATAAAAGAAGTTTAAAAAATGGGACACCATTGTATACAAGACACGTGAGATCACTGCCTTTGGCGGCGTGCTGAATCTTTTACAATCTCTCTTTCTTTCTAGGTTAAAATAAAAGTTTATGACGATGCTTTCGAACCAAATTAAAACGTTGTACAATTTCTTTACAGGCATAAAGAATGGTACCAATTTTTATGAGGCTGCATAAATTGAGTCTTCTTTCTAAGAACGTCTGCATTTTGTAGTGTATTCCTTCAATGATAATTGCTCCCAGCGTTAAGGGCACCTTTTGCGTAATTCGCAAGGTTAAATATTTTTGCAAAATCATAAAAAAACGTCTTATAGAATAAAACACTTAGCTAAGACTCAGATGTATCCGACATACGTATTTCAAAATCAATTGTTTATGACATAATAAAAACAAATACAATACATTTAAAAACAAACAAATCTTTAGAAAGATATTCGCATTTAGACATTTTTTAACATCGTAAAAAAGTTGCAAAAATTTGCGAAAGCGAAAAACTTTTGTTATTTTTATATTCAAAGTTTTTTAGCTTTCAAAAGAACATTTGTGCTTTTTAAGGTTTTTTGGAAGATGTATATACCTACCTAAGTATTCGTTTTTTTTGTTGTCTATTTTTGACTGGAGAGTTTAAATTTTTTTTTGTCAGTGTTCGGAACCAATTATCGAGTCAAGTCCTTGAGAAAACAGGTATTTAAAAAATTAGGATAAAAAAATGTCACATATTTTACACAAGTCTGCGTCTTAGATAAAGGATAATTAGGCATTTTAGTACAATAAAATAAAAATAATAGTTATTTGTAATAATTATAACATTCATTCATAATGACGATTAGGAGTACCAAATGATCTAATGAATGTATGATAATAATAATGATGATTTGTATAGCGCCGTTTTTGTGCAAAATCAACTCAAGGGTGCTTTACAAATATATAATACATTTCCAAAATGATCTATGTTATTACTAACTATTTCTGGAGATAATATATAATACAATAGTCTGCTGGTAGGTCACTTGAGATTAACACTTAATTAACATTAACTAATTGTTTATTAGCGAAATTTAGATACAAAATTTAGGACATAATTGGAAATAACTGGACTTTCTCTCAGGAATGGTATATTTAATTTAAGGGTATGACAGCTTAAAGAGGTAAGTTTTTAGTTAAGACTTGAATTCTGTTGGACTTGTTATGGATCTTAGTTCCGGAAGGAGTTTATTCCAAGCCTTCGGCCCAGATACTCCGAAAGCGCGATCACCAAACTTAGTATTTGGCTTGCGCTTAGGTTCTATCAGTCTGCCTACAGCTGATGATGTTGTTGATCTAAGAGTTGATTGCCGCAGACCAGTGTTTTCCGGGTCGCATAGTTCAGAGATGTAGGGTGGGGCCATTTAATTGATGGATTTAAACACCATCCAGCACAATTTCTACTAATTAATAAAACCTATTTACCAAAATGTTAAAGATTGAGCTAGTATGAATTAACAAAAAAAATACAATAAAAACTTATTTCCATCTCATTTATGTAGTTATTGATAATACTAGTTTATTTTTCAAATGTTGTTTCTTGTATTTTAGAGTAATCATGCCAGGGCGAGCAACGTATGTGAACTTGGCTTCGTAACCCAGCCAATGAATGAAAACCAGTTGCGAAAATAAGTCAGAATTAAATCCAAAGTCATTCGGCATCAGAACCAACCAGATTGCAGTTCACTTTTTAAAAGGTGACGGATTTTAATAATATCTTAGACTCGATAAAGATTTTAACTATTTTTCATTATAATAATGGTGATTTAAGTAAGTGGATAATGAGGGCCAGGATGCAGGGCCTTTTTATATCTTGAAGAGACCAATGTTGTTGGATGTAGGAAACACAGAAGCCGGCAAACCATTTCACACCCGACCTATTGAACTCAAGGATAGTCGTAAAACGATCCGTTCTCATGTGAAATTTCAAATTTTGTTTCCCGCTAGTTCTTCGGAGCATCTCATATTGAAATACCGGTAAAAAAAAGACATGTTTAATCAAAAAAACATTTCTGCAGAGAGTCAAGGTTTTTTTTAGGTTTTGATAACAACGATTATAAGATTCCAATTATGTGGAAATGCCTACATCATGGTAGTATACAACCCTTTTAATCTGATTCTATCATTTGGCTCTGTATCTGCCCTTCTAGACCATATTTCGACCCTTTTTTTTAACGCTAGATGCTATTACTGCCCTTCAGAACCCCGTTTGCTCCTTTCTGCTCTCCCGTACAGATCTAATAATATTCTTACACTAAATATACTGTTTATACGAAGTGATGACAAAAATTAGAATAACAATAACAGGACAGGACAAAAAAAGAGTATTAAAACTAAAAGTTTTCAGGCAGTTTGTGCTCAGAAATGAGAATCTTCTGAGCAGACATTTTAAAAGGTACAAGGAGGCAACCGAAACCAAACAAACCAAACAATCCATAACCTCTAAACCCAATCCAATCATTTTGATCTTGTTTCCACACTTTCATACACTGTTTTGTTTTTTAGGTGATCTACTGACTATCCCTTTAAACAATATCCCTGAATTTTAGGATCTCTTTCATATTATTTGGATATTATCTCTAGTCTTTAGACACTGTTTCTGCCTTTTTGAACCCTGTTACTGACATCTAGAAGCATTTTGTACTCTTCCAGAAATGAGGAAAGAACGACCCATGTACATGGCCTTTATCCAGTTCCTGAAGAACACTTTTAAGGCAACTTAAATTCAGTCAATTTAATACCACCCATATGATAACAGCAATAAGGTCAAATGAGCAACAGTAGTAGAATCAGACAGCATAAAGGGTACTTGAATAGTTAGTTAAAGTATCATTGAAGAAGAAGATAATACTAATAAATCTAAACGAAAACAGAACCAGTACAAGACACAGAAAAATTAAAAGATAACGGTCACAACTAGGAATCGAACACAGGATCACTTGTCTTCAAAGCATGACCTTCAAAGCATCTAAGGAATGGCGCCAGCCTATATATCGGAACTATGTGTCCGACAAAACTTAAGCAATAGACAGCTTACTCCAAGGTCAGCAGATCTAGACGTTAGTAATCGTCTAATCGAACTTTCTAGGTCAAATCGAGCCGTTTACTATGATCGTTCTTTTAGTGTAACAGGCCCGCTCATCTGGAATAGACTTCCCTCAGCTCTTACTAATCTCTAGAATTTGGCTTAATTTAAACGGGCTTTTAAAACAAAATTACTTAAAAAATCTTACCTTTTATAAATCTTAATTTCTTTTCGATATTTTATAATAAGCCATTTTCTAAAACTTCCGGTAATTGTTTGGTTTCGGTTGCCTCCTTGTACCTTTTAAAATGTCTGCTCAGAAGATTTTCATTTCTGAGCACAAACTGCCTCCTGTTTTATATTATGTTTTAGTTTTAATATTTTTGTTTTGTCCTGTCCTGCTGTTGTTCTAAGTTTTGTCATCACTTTGTATAAACAGTATATTTAGTGTTAGAATATTATTACATCTGTATTGGGTAAGGCACACTGTAGGAATAATTTTAATAACATGACCACTAATACAAAATTACCATTTTTAAGTTTGTTATAGTTAAACGCACTTTAAGTGAAATGACACTAAACTGCTCTATATAAATGCCAGGTTATTATTATTACATGGACAGGCGCCTTAAACTACTCGACCATTGGGACCTATTTGTAGATTTCATATTTTAAATTCAGAATTAGCAATATCGTCTCTCTACTAATGTTTCCCTTATGTTTGGTATCTTTTGGTAATTGGTTTGTAACCTAAATAGCGTCTCAGATAAACATATCCGATTTCTATTTAAATGATTTGTATTTTATTTATTTATAGTTATTTAAAGGATTATAAAAAAATCCATAATTTTAAGCCCCTCTGGAACCTGTTTCTGCTTTTTTGTTTCGTTTTTCTTACCACCGAACCGCGTTACATTGTACGCGAAAAGCAGATGAATACGATGTACCAGGATAACACGTCCTATTGATTTAAAACATAGATATTATTCATCACCTATGGATGCGAAACTTGGGCACTCACCAAACGCCAGAGAGAAAAGTTGGAACGCTGCCAGAGAGCCATGGAGAGAAGTTTGACAGGAATAAGAAAACAGGACAGAGTGAGATATAGCAAAATAAGGGAGATAACTAATGTTGCCGATATAGTTACCCAAATAGACCACCAAAAATGGAGATGGACAGGTCATATGATCCGAGACCCACAAGAGAAATGGTGTAAAAATGTCACTGACTGGTATCCCAGAGGTGGCAAGAGAAGTAGAGGACGTCAACACATGAGATGGGAAGACGACCTAAAACTCACGGCTGGACATCAATGGAGAAGAGTAGCGCGTGACAGGTCCCAATGGAAATTGTTAGAGGAGGCCTATGCCAAGAGGCAAACTGAGCTTCGGGATATATTATAACAAACAAAATATTTCTAATATTAATGTACCTAACAGAAGTTCAGAATAAAAGGCTTATTATTAAATTATTATTATTATTATTATGTTTTAAAATTACCCGTCTAATTGCACGCATAATTGACGTTTGAAGTTTACCTTGATAACCGGCTTCCTAGATATTTCATCGATATTTTTATGTATTCCATGAAGTTGTCCGCAGTTGTGTCATTCCACATTTCCGACAACCAGTTTATTACTTATTTCAAACTGCATATTATTACACTTATTTGTCAAATGACAAATAATTTTAACCCTTCACATGGTGAACAAAACTTACGTTGGTGAGTTCGTGGGTCCAGGAAACCCACATTTTTCAAAACAACCTAAAGTAAAAGTTGTAGGTTATTATATATTACATTTTATAAATACTTTTTTATATGTTAAATTTTCAATCACAAATCTTTACAACAAATCAGAGATAGAATGCAAAGTTCAATAAATACAGTATTATTTTCACAAAGACACAATTATGACAACTTCATTATTACTAAAAATCTTCTTTTCTTGCAATAAATCACATACTTTTAAATTAGTGTATACAAGACAACAATAAATTAGATCATAAAAATCATGACAGTATGTAGAATTACATGTACTTTTGCATTAAACGCAATATATCTTGCACAATTGATTCTTCAATTTATAATTCGTTTCATAATGGCTTCAATAATAGATAACGTTCGATAGTGTCATCTTTGAGGTAAATATGGTATTTAATGTACTTGGTCCGGGGTTTTGACTAGCTTGGCAATTAAACTGAAAAAATAATAAAATGAATAAAAAGTGACGTGGTGAATCCGTGGGACCCATACGAATCTCATAAATAGGCTTTTTACTTATGTGAGGGAGCTGTCTATCCTACTGCGTTATCTCAGTCAGAATGTAGGAAGGTACTGAGACACGCGCGGGGTTAAGTGGGGAATAGAATGAGAAGGTCCCACGGACTTACGAGGTCAGTTAAGGGTTAAGATTATTTTTGGGTAATTTCAGCAGAGTTGTAAAAAGTTGGTTGAATTTGTATTTAATAATTTTATTTTAGTTATTTGCACATCTAAGTTTACAAATGACTAATTTAATGTAGCTCATCAAATACATCTTGAATCTACCAATTGGTGCAGACTATATAGTTGGCTTCGACTCGTTTTTCGTGTAATATAGCTGTATGTGGAACGAGTTACCGACTTCTATTTTTTCTCCTTCATATAATCCGGGTCTCACCAAGACCCACGTTTATAAATCCCTCCCTTCTACCCCTATTTTAAACGCTACCCAACAGGGTGGTGAAATAGCTCCCTTGCCTTTACACTGTACAGTCAAGGGCGCTCTTGTGAGGGGTCAAATAAAAATGAAAATATATTAAAAAAATAGAATATTTCACCCCTTTGCAAAGTAAAATGTTTTATAGCTTAATTTTTTTATGTATTTAACGTACTTTTACATTCAAATGTACCTGCTCAGGAAATAATCAGATTGAAGCAAAAAAAAATTGCACTTGGTTTCAACTTAATTTCAAAGGCCAAGATATATTCTACTTGCAGTATTTAATTAAAGCATCTGAAAAATTTTTAGGCCACCAAATTATCAAATCAAAAAACACATGATTTTGCATTACTACGTATGGCATCGCCTTAAATGACGATAATATATATTAAAACTTCACATTCAGAATCAGCGTTGGTTGATTTATAGACCATATTTTTTAAGTCATAATATTTTTCGCTGCAGTTCCTCATTTTGAAAATCAAATCAAATCATAGATATTCAGTTAAAATATTATATCATCATGCTTAATTAAAATTTTGAAAATGACTCTTAAATTCAAATCAAATACGAGTTCATTGAACCAGAGTTGCAAATACAGGCAGACCCACAGCCAAAATCAGTATTTTTAATACGCGGAGCATTCACATAGCCAATAAAATGATTATAACAACATTATTATCGTCACTTACGCTTTAAGGCGATGCCATACGTAGTAATGCAAAATCATGTGTTATTGGTTTGAAAATTTGGTCGCCTAGAAATGTTTCAGATGCTTTAAATAAATACCGCGAGTATAATATATCTTGGCCTTTGAAATAATCGAGTATTTTTTACATAGGTCTTTTTATAAGCCCACAAAAAAATTATGTAAAGGCTTACGAAAACTGCTTTAAAGTTCAAAATCTCCCACTTACGAACCCATTTTCGGTTATGATTTTATTGTATAATGTGGCAAATTAAGTTATTTATAAAATGATCGAAAAAAAAAATTATGCCTGAACATCCACAAAATAAAATAAAAGGCACTTTTTGGCCATGTTTTTTTCTTGCATAAATCAAAACAGGCGGATGGTGATAAGCGGGAATTTAAACCTAATCGCCATCTACGTAAGGGTTGTTATTGATAGCGGCTCAATTTAAAATATTACACGACGTAGTGCATCGCCTTAATCTGAGATCGCTCAGGACTAGATATAATATTATCTTGCTAAATGGTATCTGTACTTGTGTGTGTGTTTCAAGAACAACCACATTTACTAGAATAACATGTCAACTAGAATATCTAACACTACAGAAGGTAAGCAAATCACCTGATTTTTAACCACTCGAGTGATTTTTGGCATATTATGGCAAGTTCGCAAAAACGTTTTGAGCGATAACCTATTATAATAAGTATTTTTTTACATTAACAGCGCCAGGGTCATCTTTTGGAATGTTCTTCTCCCGTGACTTTTGAGTGTGATTTGATTGCTAAGTTTGAAAAATTTTGTAAAAAATTTTTTTTTTTTTTTTTAATTCGGTTTTTTGTGTGAAGATTTTCAGGCAATTTCAGTTTGGCTGTGAAAAAAAGAAGACATTTTCAGCACTCTAGTACACCCAAAAGTCACGAGCTGGCATTAAGGGCCTTTTTAAAGAAAGGATGGACAGGAATTTCTGATAAGGTAAAAGGTATAAGGATTGGGTAAGAATCTAGGGATCAGTGTGTCCAGGAGTGACGGACGTGTGAATATATCCCTCTCACTGCCGTGCAAGGTGATGCGTCTAGCGACCAGTTGGAGAGATCAAAAAGTCTCCCTAAACCAGCCTCTCCCGATCTGGCACGTCCCGCAAGTGGTGGGCAGGCGCATCCTGAACATGCATACCTCACCCAATTTTTTTTATTTTTCATTTTTTATTTAATATTTGAAAAAAATATTTTTTTACATAGATAAAATCTTGTTTATACAGGATATAAACAAGATATAAAACAATAGAAATTAAAGTAGCCTTTCCTCACCATAAAGAGACAATGCTCTTGTGTTTGGTGAGGGAATTCTAGTTCAATTATGTACATGTTAGTATTAAGGTAAATAAATTAACAATGAACCGAGGACGCCTGCCAAATCACCAAACATAGCAAGCCACCTAGGGTGACCTACGGGAGAGGTTTTTACCATCCAATTGGTGCTCACTTTAAGGCGATGCCATACGTAGTAATGCAAAATCATGTGTTTTTGGTTTGAAAATTTGGTCACCTAGAAATGTTTCAGATGCTTTAATTAAATACTGCGCGTAGAATACATCTTGGCCTTTGAAATAATTGAGTATTTTTTAGATAAATCTTTTTATAAGCCCAGAAAAAAATAATGTAAAGGCCTATGAAAACTGCTTTAAAGTTCAAAATCTCCTACTTAGGACCCATTTTGGGTTATAATTTTATTGTATAATGTGGCAAATTAAGTAATTTATAAAATGATCGAAAAAAAATTAAATATTTATGCCTAAACATCCACAGAATAAAATAAAATGCACTTTATGGCCATGTTTTTTCATGCATAAATCAAAACAGGCGGATGGTGTTAAGCGGGAATTTTAATCTTATCGCCATCTACGTAAGGGTTGTTATTGATAGCGGCTCAATTTAAAATATTTCATGACGTAGTGCATCGCCTTAAGATGAAGATGGCTTCGAGGTGAAGCGGAAAATGTTGTTTGTATCTTGTTGGAGGAATTTTAGAGCCAAGGAATGCCAACTCATAAGTCATATCGACGCCAAAAAGGCAAAAGGGTGTAAGCAAAAATTTAGTCAAAAATGAGTTAAAGGTTCAGTTTTGATTAGACGAAAAATCTGATCAAAGCTTTATGATTAACTCAATGTGACTTAATTGTCGCTTGTGCCCTTTTGCTTTTCTGGTGTTGATATTACGATTTTTATAAATTCACGCCAGGTATGCGGAAAACGCTACCATATTATTAAATTTTATTTTTTCTCTATGAACGGGCGGTTGATATAAAAAAAGACCACCAATAAGCCCGCCCCTAATACGAGCTATGAAATTGTATCGTATTGTATCATTTTTTTAGTAAAACATACAAGTGATAAGATATATTAAATTACACATGGATATAATACCTATAACGTGGGTCCATAGAATATCAGTTTTGCCTGAGATTAGAACGGTTGATAGTATTATTATCTTATGACAGGAGTTCAGGATTTTTGTAGATGGAAATAGCGCCTTCTGTTATTTACAAAGAGGACCGTGGAAGTCTTCAAACCGCAGGAGCATGTTTTTATCTGCTATTCTTAACTAATGAGTATATTTGGCTAATTTGAATACCGCCGTTTTCGTGAAAAATCACCTCAAGGGCGCTGTACAAATATATTTCTTAAATAGTTAATAATAGAACTACTGACTTAAAACTAATGACTTACCACTAAGACTTATATCTAGTGACTTACGACTTAGGCATATAACTACTGTCTTACGACTAAAGCCTATAACTATGAGTAATAATAATAGAAATGATAAATTGTGTGGAGAGATAAAGAGAAATTTTGAAATCAAGAATTATATCCTCATGAATTGTAATTGACTATAAATAAGAGTTGATTAGAAAATTATGTAACTATTTTTAAAATAATTAATATCATTTAATAAGACAACATTAACAAATCATAACAAAACATTAAACAGAAAAAGACACAGAAAATTAAAAAATAACTGTGGCAACGTCCGGAAGGAATACTAATTTGCAATGTTAGCGCTATAACATTCATACGTTGACATTCGTGGGCGGTAAATTTAAACGACATCGCAATATTTTCAGCGATGAATAATTGCGTGTCCTTTACTATCAAGATGATTTTGCGAATGCTGTCTGAGCAGCCGTTACCATATTTTCAATTATTTTTTAAATGTAATTTAGTGGAGTAATGAAATGCAAAACCCCATTAACTAATTTCATACACCTATATTAGATACTAGGTACATTTTAAAAGTGAAATTCACTGCTGTCATTATCCTTAGATATTTTTAAGGAAAATAAGATTTTATTTACAATATGCGCACAGACGATCAACACTTAAGTTTTAATAAATACTGAAAATATATGCATAAATATGTTTGCGCTGGTTAATATTTTTGCTGTATATTATTATTATGAATACACATTAAAAATTGTTCCAGCATTGCGTGATTGTTTGACATAAAATCTTCCAATGTGTGACCTACTGTCACACAAAACCATAACATCTATATTAATTATTTGCCGTAATACTGAGTGTATAGTTCAATGGGCAATTAATATTATTATCTCGTACCTTTGCGAGAGAACGCCATGAGTTATGATTTATTATCAATAACATGTTCAACATAAATACAATATAAGGATATTTGACCTCCTTAGCGGATTAATTATACTATCAATTAATTACCGATGAGTTATTTGAAGTTTACGAGGTCAATTCCTGTCAAACTCATTGATGACCCAAAAAGGATGTTAATAATCTGTATTTTTTTTTGTTTTGCTATCTTCTACTATCGAAGATTAGTGATCATCCCGGTCGCATTATGAGAAGCGACTATTAATTTTAATTAAATGTCATGTCACATTTGGAATTGGGCCGCTAACAATAACACACCATGTAGATGGCTATTTGGTTTTAATTCCCCTTAATACCATACCAGCTCCCTGTTTTCATTTGTGCAAGAAAAACATCGCAAAAAGGCGTGTTTTATTTTATTTTGTTCATTAAGTTGAGGCACAAATATTTAAATGTTTTACGATAATTTTATAAAGAACTTACTTTAACACATTGTACAATAATTATATACATATAATACATTTTTCATAATCGAAAAGGTGTACGTAAGTAGGAGTATTTTGAACTTTAAAGCAGTTTTTACAGTTTTTTTGTATTTGTTGGGCATTAACTATGTAACAATTTCAAGGCATTTATGTTTTTTTTCCAATGTACATATGTTACTTAAAGTTTTTACAGGCCTGATATTTAATATTATTTGGGGTTATTTAAGTCTTATAAAAATTTTCCACCGTATCAAAGGCCAAGACTTGAAGCATTTAATTAAAGCGCCTAAAATGTTTAAAAGGATCAAATTTTCATAACACACGATTTTGCATTACTTCGTGGTATGAATAACACATGATTTTTCATTACTTCGTGGTGCTTCGCCTATGAATAACACATGAATTTTAATTACTTCGTGATGCTTCGACTATGAATAACATACGACTTTTCATTACTTCGTGGTGCTTCTCCTATGAATAACCCGGTTCCATGATAACTCAACACAGTGACAATTAAACACCCCTTTAAAAAGTGATATAAAGTCATTAGAAACGAAGAAGAAAAAAAATTAACCCAACCTAACCTAACCTACTTAACCCAGTTAATAAAGTTTTTGTTTCATCACATTCCATGACTTTATATAAATTTTTAAAGTTGTGATGAATTATCATTGTGATGATTTATCCGGTCACCAAATAACACACGATTTGCCTTTGCCTCTGAATAACACATGATTTAACATTTCTTCGTGGTGCTTTGTCTATGAATAACATATTAAAGAATTTTAAATTTTTGACTTTTCGGATTGCATTCTGCGGGTGTAGATCTTACTTGCTTATTGTCGTCAGATATCTGAAGATTTAAGGATCAGATTTCAGAGCGATACTCAAAACCCATCTCTTTATAAAATTCTCTTCTGCATTCCTGTACTCCTGTGAGCCTGCCTATAATAGTTGGGTCTCTGAGTGTACACAAAGATTACAGGTGTTTGTGTGTTGTGTTTCCCTCCCGTAGAGTCCCGAATGAGTAAACAGTTAGCAGTAAACAATATACAATAGGACTATTATCTTTATACTACCTACTGAAAAATGTTGGTTTTCTCGTATCCACATAAAATCCACGTAAAAAATGTTTTCTTATATTTTTTTCTAACTAGTCTGCTGCCCGTTTGAGGTTTCTTTTGAAAAATGTGGCGCCATATTTCTCCATAGGAAAATGTTTTGATCAAGAGTTCTACTACTCATACACCTAACAGTTTTTTTTTATATATATATTTAAATCTTTTTGTAATGATTTGAGAATATTAAAGTTAGTTTGGCATTATTTGACGAATTCAAATTGACAGTTAATACTGGTCCTGCCCAGAAATTCTTTACACGTAGATTTGAATGGAAGCCGATGTCATCACTGAATTTTTTTTAATGTGAATGCCGCATAAGAGTCCAAACTGCTCTAAGCCATCTGGAGGCAGTGGGACTATGGCATTCTTAATTGGCGTATGTTGTGATACTGAAAGTGGTGGGGAGGGGAATGAGATGGGAAAGAGAAAGGTGGGAATTTTGCTGACTATTCAGATCTGGTCACCACACTGGTTTACTTGATTTTAACCCGCACGAAGACCGTCAAAATTGATACCTTTTGGTTCTAACCCATTTAACATGCACTCTATATCACATCCTATATTCTGATTGCTAAACACAAACTGACTCCTGCTTTGTACCTTTCTTTTAATATTTTTATTTTGTCCTGTGCTATTATTAATTTTTTCTCCGACATTCCGATTTTTATCGTCAGAATTTGTTCCGATGACGGAACAAGTGCATTTTCCTCAATTATATATCATGACGAAATGCGTGTTCGTGACGTGTTCCAATATCGTGATAATATATTCGTAATTTGCTAAAAGTTTATCAAAAACCATTTTAATTCAATCGTAATTCCAGCAATCCCGATTTTAACCAGATTACCAACAGTTTGAAGAGATTCTTAATAAATAAGAAATATTATTTTTTTTCTGTGTGGATGGTTGACATTATGATCTCTACAGCATGACTCTCAGAATATCGCCTACACCGCAGTGGGAGGGGTGGATTCATACATCCGTCACTCATCTGACCCCCAGATTCCTACCTTTCCTTTCCTTCCCAAAACCATCTCCTTCCTTTCCTAAAAAAACCCACCACACACCATCCCCAAAGATGATTTTGGCCCTGTGACGAATAATTATTCTCAGGGTCTCCTGTGTGGACCTCATGTAAAAAAATTATGAATTCTTAATTAGAACACGACCACAAAAGGGCTAACTATTATAAACTCATATCATAGTAAGGCGCACTTGTGAAATAACATAAAACTGCACAATACAAATGTTATATTCCGGTTTCCTTATAAACCTTCTTAGTACCTGTTGTTGGTTCACCTACTGACCGCATCCTTCCAGAGCAAGGCTGCCCAACCCCAGGCCCGCGGGCTACAATGTGGCCCGCGAACGATTTATAAGTGGCCCGCGTGAACCATTTTCAAAAAACCCGCCAATCCGCCAACTTGAAAAAGTGTCGCGGGCCCGCGGTAAAACAAACGCGCGCGGTCACCAGTGTTGCCAACGAAGGCGATTTATCGCTATTTAGGCCACTCAGAACGAGAATCAGCGACGAAAAAATCTAACTTATTACTGAACTTACTTTTTAAACAAAAATACACCGGTTTTTGATATAATATTTTTTCCGTCCGAAATGGAATCTTGTAGCCACCCCCCCCCCATGGAATTCGAAAAATTGTTGTGGGGAATCACATATGATATTTTTGGGTGCGCGGAATTTTTTCTCAGCGAAGTTCCGTAACAACCCCCCCCCCATGGATTTCAAATATTTTGTGGGGAGCACTCATTTTGAATTTTTTCTCTAACAACCCCCCCCCCCCCATGGAAATAGGAACCGTCAGGTATTCAGTGGCCCGCCAGTGATTCAAAATCGTCAATTTCGCCCAACTGTTAAAAAGGTTGGGCAGCCTTGTTCCAGAGTATTCCATCTTCCCAATTGGAATAGCGTACGTACCTACAGTCAACAGCCTGCAGTGCTTGCATTAGGTTAGGAGGTAGCTATGTGGTGTGGTAGTTGGTATGTGGATTATGTAAGGTAACGGTATTCCATGAGAGGTATCCTTACGCACCCCGTTATGAGGGTTTGAGTGTTCGTGTGATGGTGGTTCCGTGATACCAAATAAAATTTTAAAAGGTTTATTAATTTTTATTTTTACGTGGTGGGATATGATTGCTTAAAAAAAATGAAATAACCAGATTTGTTTTGATGCAGTTGAAGTTATAAAATAAATAAGTCAATTAAACATGCGTTATTAAATATGACTCTACTTTTTCCAATATATATGCAGATTTATGTATGACAACAGTACATACTCGAATGACTCTGATTTGTTTTGAACCATTACGCCATTTTAAATAATACTAAAATAACATGGAATTTATAGAGAGCAGTTTAGTGTCATTTCACTTCGAGTGCTCTTTACTCTAACAAACTTAAAAAACGGTAATTTAGTATTAGTGGTCATGTTCTTAAATGTGCCTTACCCAATACAAATCTAATATTATAACACTAAATATACTGTTTATACAAAGTGATCGCAAAACTAAAAGAATAACAATCACAGCAGGACAGGACAAAACGAGAATATTAAAACTAAAACATAATACAAAACAGGAGGCAGTTTGTGCTTAGAAATGAGAACCTTCTGAGCAGACATTTTAAAAGGTACAATAAGGAGGCAACCAAAACCAAACAATTACCGGACGTTTTAGAATATGGCTTATTATAAAATATTGAAAAGAAGTTAAGATTTATGAATGAATGTGATTATTAATTATGAATGGTAAGATTTTTTGAATAACTCTGTTTTTAAAGCCCGTTTAAATTCAGCCAAATTCTGGAGATTAATAAGACCTGAGGGAAGTTTATTCCAGATGAGCGGACCTGTTACAGGAAAAGAGTGATCATAGTATACGGTTCGATTTGACCGAGAAAGTTCGATTAGACGATTACTAACATTTAGTTCTGCTGACCTTAGAGTAAGCTGTTTATTGCTTAAGTTTTGTCGGACACATAGTTCCGATATATAGGCTTGCGCCATTTCTTGCAATACGTTGAAGGTCATTAATCAGATCTAGAGATCAGATTTATAGAGGACGGACCGCCAAACAAGCTGGTCCTGGCAAATATTCCTTGTCTCATTCACATTCATACATCGTCTCATACATTATCTTCTATTATTCTGACTTCTTCACTTGATCGTGCCATGTCGTACTCGGGCGTCCCCTATTTTTTCTACCATTCACATTTGCGTAATATATTCTCCTTACACTCCTTTCTTCGTTCATTTGCTCTTCATGCCCAAACCATCTAAGCGTCCCTTTCTTAAACATATCTCCACATTTCTCTCAGGATCTCATTTCTACAACATTCAGTCTTAGAATTATTTGTGTCAATAATAAAAATTAAACTACCTAACCTGTAATATAATATTTTAACAGAATTATTCTAATTGTCATTTTATACGTAATATAAAATGAAGGTTTATAAAGTATTATAAAGATTTTTTTTCATTAACGAACTATTTCGATGAAATCCTGATTGACACGCGACCGGAAAAATATTTGTTTTCATGTTAAAAAAGTTTTATTTTTGTACAGCAAAAAATATGTGAATGCCGCAGAAGAGTCCCATCCGCTCCCAACCGTCTAAAACCAATATAACTATGGCATTCCCAATAGGGTGTGTTGTGAGGCTGAATGTAGTAGGGAGGGGAAGAGGATTGCCAGAACCTTACCTCACGACCACAGAGGTCGTCGTTACTGAATTTATCGAGTGATGAATTTTCTCACCGACTCGTATGAAGAAAACGTTAGCGCCGCAGACAAAAAGTGCAAATATTTGTTTTTTTTTTCAAATAAATAAATGCTTAGAGAGGGACAATTAAAATATGTGATCTAAAGTCTCCCATTTCTAGACCATAGAATGTACAATCTGAGGAGTCAAGCGAGTGCATTTTGTCAATGTCTAATCTTCATTTCAATAAGGAGGGAGATTTCTTTTTGGAGAAATTGTAAATTTCATTTTTGAAAATATTGCGTATACTTATGCAGAAAAAGATTTTTACAATTGGATTCTTGCTAGACACGTATTATTGATTTAAAGACAAAAACATAATCGAAAAGTGGAAGCTTTTTTGGCACAATGCAATTATTGTTCGATTATTTTATACTGCCTATCATCGTAGCACCCATAGAAAATGTATCGATAGTACTTGAAAATAAAATCAGCCTACGAAAAAACTCAATTACAATTCTCAAATCGGGTAAACAAAAGTTCGGGCATATTTACAAACTTGAATATTTTGTTACACTATATTATTATACACTTTTACAAATGTGTTGTAATTTACCCACCTTAATCATTTTTGTGTCGCTACGCTAGGCGGTTCGTTTAAAAACGAACATTCAGATCCTGCGTAGATAATTTCACAATGAACTGCGCTACAAACCTTTGCCCTACTTTTGTGATTTTTACTTTTATGTGCAGGGTCTGGTTATTTCAATTCGGTTCGGTCAACGTACAACTGATATCAAACATTCTCAAAACCCTTCTGGTGCCAAAAATGGTTCCATGATAACTCAACACAGTGACAATTCAACACACTTTTAAAAAGTGATATAAAGCCATTAGAAACGATGAAAAATATATTTTTTAACCTAACCTAACCTAAAATACTTAACCCAGTTAATAAAGTTTTTGTTTCATCACTTTCCATGACTTTATATAACTTTTTAAAGATGTGATGAATTATCATTTTGATGATTTATCCGGTCACCGCCAAAATATTGTAAGAGTTTTGTCTCCACCTCGATATGATAAACAGATTTCATACTATGGCAAGTCTATCAATGCTTTTCTATGGCGGTAACTAACATTAATGAAATGGATTTTAACAAAAAAGCAATAACCAAACTTATACACCACCGGCATGCCTAGGTTATAATTTTTTTACTGGCTTATCCTTCACCTCCGCTCAAAGAAATCCAACTGTAGTAAATAACAGTTATTTATGGGATAAAAATCAACCAAAAAGCAGTACACAACACTACAAGGGCCACCTATATTCATCCATTATCATATATAGGGCTTTTGGGAGGGTATCGCCCTAGGAAGTAACGGGACCCCTTAGTCGCTATTCTACCTAGGAACTACCAAAGGCTGGCCCGAACCAATGATAATATGTGGTGTAATGACCCCAGTGAGAGATGGACCCGTGGTAGGTGCAACCTATCTTCAAAGGGCATTAACTCCCTTTCCCAGTGGGTTAAATGAAACAGGATTTTTTTACAGTTAGATATTATTATTTGTTGACGGACTGAACACTGCGTTCAGACATTTTTGTGTAATGGGTTTAGCATTTTTATTTATTTTTGTGTTAATGTTTTAAAGGGGTGAAAAAATATATGTGTGAGATGTTGGTTCGGTTAGGACGGTTTTTATTATATCTTGTCTCAACTGCTACCAAACGTCTGGAACCAGAGAGACTATGGCATTCCCAATTAGGGATCCATAACAAGTCCAACAGAATTCAGGTCTAAGCTAAAAACTTACTTTTTAAGCTGTCATACCCTTAAATTAAATATACCATTCCTGAGAGAAAGTCCAGTTATATCCAATTTTTCAATTATGTCCTAAATCCTGTATCTAAATTTCGCTAATAAACCATTAGTTAATGTTAATTAAGTGTTCATCTCAAGTGACCTACTAGGTAAGTATTGTACTGTATATTAGCTCCATATATAGTTAGTAATAACATGGATTATGGTAGAAATGTATTATATATTTATACAGCGCCCTTGAGATGATTTTGATAATAATATTATTATTATTATGTTGAAAGGCTGACGGTAGGGGTAGGAGATAGAGCAGAGGAAAGTGGGGAAGTTCTTGGGTATTTATATATAGTCACCAAACATGGCTCAAGCCATTTAAAGCAATCTTTCAATACTGAATAGTGGTCTTACACCAGGGCGATACTGAGAGTATTTTCCACTCACTCACGTGCCGCAAATATACCGTATTATTTTTAATGATTTAATAATGAAATAACATATATTAATAAAATAAATTTACTTGTGTACTCCGGGATTCGAGCCCGCAACCTCCAAGTTGCCGGCGAGTCTTATTCTTCGACCTCGGTGGCCGTATTAATCCACTGGTAGCCAATTGCTCCATCATTGCACAAGCGATATTTTGAACTTCGTTTAATGGTAGAAGGACGAATACAAATATATCACATCAAGAACCCTGTACAATTTTTCATTTTATATTTTTTCTTTAATTCTTAAGTACGTATTTGATATGTTTGAGCCATATAACATACATACACGGCAATTTTTACAACGAAAAATTTAATGATATTCAATCGAAGACTAAGGACGTGTTATTTCGGAGAATTTGAACAATTCATCAAATTTCAACGTTCATTTTCGGGTTCTGTGAAAGTCCTATTCATGTTCTGTTATTATATCATTATAGGCTAGTTGCTCGACAGAACTGAAATAATAACAGAACTTGAAAAAATCTTTCACAGAACTTGAAAATTAACTTTTAAATTTGGACAATTCATCAAATTTCCACGATTAGTTTCGGGTTCTGTGAAAGTCCCAGTCATGTTCTGTTATTGCATCATTATAGGCTAGTTGCTTGACAGATCTGAAATAATAACAGAACATGAAAAATCTTTCGAAGAACTTGAAAATTAACTTTGAAGAATTGTTAAAATTCTCTGAAACAATTCGTCCTAACTGATGTTCAAAAGTATTTTTTTGTGACTAAATAATTCAATTGTATGCTAGATAATATAAACGTTGCATTCTGAGTTAGTTATGTTATCACAGACGTGTGCTTCTTAAAGTTCAAGGGTAGATTAAATCTAGTATTGGTTAGAGTGTGAATGAGTTCATAAGATATGAATAATCAAGTCAGTATTCGGCACATAAATTATGTTTCTGGGTGCGTTTATGCAATGTCTGGATAAAACTGCAGTGCATTAATTAGATTCGTTGTGAAGCATTTAAGATCGCTGAATATTTATTCAAAGATCACGGACGATTTCACGTTGTCTTCCGTAGAAAATAGTAGCTTCTTTGAAAGCAACATAGACTTATATTATTACCTCAATGGCTATCAAAACGTTTTGTTATTCGAAAGCCAGATATCGACATGTAGAAAGCCAAATCTGAAATATATTTATTTTTTCAATGATAAACTAATGTTTATAAGACAAGGTTTTTATGCATAGCACAAAGGTTAATAAATTAGTATAAGTAATAATAATTATATTTTTTCCACCTGTAAACAACCAACTTTATTTTTGTAGGAAAGGCTTTGTTAGTGCTAAATTTTCCACTAGATGGCGTCGAGACATATTATATCTACATTTGTTGGTGAAATATTTTGACTTGTCAAATATTATTATTTTTTTAATGATAAACTAATGATTATAAGACAAGTTTTTTATGCATAGCACAAAGGATGAAAAATTATTATAAGCAATAATTAGTCGCCTGTAATATCAATATACTAGGGAGATATTTTCAATTTGTATTGATATTATAGGTGACTGATTATTGTTTATAATAATTTTAAATATATTTGAAAGCCAGATCAGAATCGACATATTTGCATTTTTGGCATGTCTTTTTTCTGCGTTGTCGGATTCTTTTAACAATTTTTTTAAGCCTAGCTTAGGACGGGTTGTTTCTGAGAATTTGAATAATTCTTCAAATTTCAAAGTTAATTTTCAAGTTCTGTTATTATTTCAGTTCTGCCAAGTCACTAGTCCTTAATGGAATGATGAACAAAACTTGAATAGAACATTCGATACGGAACTTGAATAGATCGCAAAATGGACATTATATTTTTAAATTATCCACGTGGTTGTGGATAAATCATTAATTTTTTAAATGATTTTATACTAAATTTGTAATTTTGATGGTTTTTTTGTCATTGTGAACATAAAATTTAAAACACACAGTAATTTTTGAAACTTACCAACCCTTCGGAGTATCTGGGCCGAAGGCTTGGAATAAACTTCCTCCGGAACTAAGATCCATAACACGTCCAACAGAATTCAGGTCTAAACTAAAAACTTACCTTTTTAAGCTGTCGTACCCTTAAATTAAATATACCAATCCTAAGAGAAAGTCCAGTTATATTCAATTTTTTAATTAAGTCCTAAATCCTGTATCTAAATTTCGCCAGTAAACAATTGGATAATGTTAATTAAGTGTTAATCTCAAGTGACCTACCAGGTAAGTATTGTACTGTATATTTTCTCCATAAATAGTTAAGTAATAACATAGATCACTGTAGAAATGTATTATAAGTTTGTACAGCGCCCTTGAGGTGTTTTTGCACAAAAACGGCGCTATAAAAGTCATCCAAGTATTATTATTATTATTACTACAATGTTTCATCTGGCTGCCAATTTCTTGGCTCACTCATACTTACGTGTATCTTGCAAGAAATCTGGGCTGAGTATAGTTAGGATATTCCACTGACTTACGAAAATTACTCGTGAAGTAAGCATTCAGTTATTTTTTTGAGTTTATCTAAAATTTTATGTTTTCTATTTAATATTTCTTTTGATTTTTGTCAGCTCCACTTGTACAAATACTGCCAAATTCTTTTTATGAATCATTTTCCAACAGTATGTAAGCGTTTAATAAATCACCAGTAGGTGGCAGACAGGTAATGTTCTAGGAGGTCTGGACCTAAAGTTTGCAGAGCCAAATCAAATTACTTACCTACAAATAAAAATGGATTAAATTTACGTATATTGATTTACACACACACGTAGAACTGAAATTATACACATTAAATGATTGTATTTTCACCGAGTTTTAGGGTGAAAAATACTATCAGTTTCGCCCCTGTGAGAAAACATCGTTCAGAATCAAACCTTTAAAAATGCTTAATTTATGCATTAAAGTCACTTGAAAGTTTACTTTGGGCCAGTAGTTTATTGTATATGAACAATTAATCAAATTTAAAAAATAATTCCGTGAAAAAACCGGTCCATAATGAAATTATAACTGAACTTTCACAGAGCTTGATAATTTACTTCGAATATTGATGAAAAGTTAAAATTTTGTGAAAAAACGCCTTCTTAGTTTACATCATATTATTAGATAACGTTCAACGTTTCCTTCATCTGGATAAGTCGGGTACTAAAGTTTAATATAGATTTGGAGAGGGGTTAGAGAGCGGGTAGGGGTAAACCCAAATCAGCAGAAGAATAATTAATGAAGGGGTAAGGGTTGGGAGTGGAGGGAGTATACTGATGGTTAGAAGGGGAAAATAGTTTCTTAACTAACTATAAAAGTTAAGTTATTCCTGTCTTTCCTTTTACGTCTTTAATTCCATTTCCTTCAGCATCATAAAATGTCTTAAATGTTTGATTACCATTCACACTGGATCTAAGCAATTGGGGTTTTTCACGTAAAATTCTTTAAAACATAATAAAAATGTGACCTTGAGCTTATTTTGCAATCCATAATACGGCTTTCCGAATGAGGCATTTCATAATAAGGCTATCCGGTTGAGGCAATCCATAATAAGACTATCCGATTGAGGCAAATCAGTGGAAAAGCCAAAAAGAAGGATTATAATTAAAAGCATGATGCAAAATTAAATCCAAATTACTATTATACTCATCTGTTTATTTGTCATACCAATCATCAACAAAAATCACACATTCCACTAACAAGTACAGAACCCGTTAAGATATAACCCTACCCTAATACTCTGTAGATTAATCGTTCAAGTATTTTGAAGTCAATGACATTTCAACAACCACTGTCAACATACCATTAGATTCCACCGACGACAGGTTCAAAGCCCTTATTAAGATAACTGTTCATTTTGAGAAAGAAAGAATAATTCAGTAAAAGAACTAATAACTACAACTAAACGTAACTACAAGACATAACAAATAATATTATAATCTTTTTCGTCAATTTAAACTTAGTTATTAGATTGAATTTTACAAGGTTTTGAAGCGATTTTAAATAAAAATGCATTTAAAGCATGAATTAAATTGGTAGCATTTTATATCACTGAAAATAATTTACAACAACTTTATTGATTGATTAATCGTATATATTAAATTATTTAGAAGCTTTAAAAAATAGAGTTTCACGCTCATAAATTTTAACTTCCTAGTTCTTTGATGTTGAGACAGTATTTACCTCATCATTAATGTTTTGTCATATAATGGCAACTTTATAAAATAAATCGTAAATTAACGATTATCGATAGATTAAGGCGATGCCATACGCAGTAATGTAAAATCATGTGTTTTTGGTTTGAAAATTTGGTCTCCTAGAAATGTTTCAGATGCTTTAATTAAAGACTACGAGTAGAATACATCTTGGCCTTTAAAATAATCGAGTATTTTTTAAGATAAGTCTTTTTATTAGCCCAGAAAACAAAAATATATAGGGCCTATGAAAACTGCTTTAAAGTTCAAAATTTCCTACTTACGAACCCATTTTCGGATATCATTTTATTGTATAATGTGGCAAATTAAGTTATTTATAAAATGATCGAAAAAAATTTAAATATTTATGCCTGAACATCCACAAAATAAAATAAAAGGCACTTTTTGGCCGTGTTTTTTTCTTGCATAAATCAAAACAGGCGGATGGTGTTAAGCGGGAATTTATACCTTATCGCCATCTACGTAAGGGTTGTTATTGATAGCGGTTCAATTTAAAATATTACACGACGTAGTGCATCGCCTTAATTGTAAAACTCAAGTGGCAATCATTACACACTACAAAAAAATCAATGAACAGTTAGTGACTAGTGCCAGCTTTTACCCTTTGATAAGTGCCCTACTAATATTCAGTGCATTACGCTTATCAAAAATAGATATATTGAGGTAATTCCAAAACAAATTTCTCTCATTCAGTCACCGGGAGTAATGTAGTTTACAGGTGGAATACTTGGTCGAAGTCAACGAACCCGGCATCGTCGTTTGCAGCAATAGTGATCCAATCATTTATTTTTTATTTTTTTTTTTATTTTTTTTTTTTTTATATATTTTTTTTTTATTTATTTATTTTGTAAGAAACAAACAGCTTTTATATAATATACGAGATAAATATACAAGTTAACTGAAGTCAAGCCACAGAAGTTTCTTATGTTAAAGTGCTTTAGAAATGAAGTTTTAGTATCGTAATATGGAGAGGAAGAGGAAAATAAGAAGAGGATAGGAGATGCTGCCGATTCATTCCATACTCTCATATTAATAATCGATCGCATTACTTCATATCGATATTTCTTTAGGTTATTACCAAAAATGTCAATGCTGTAAAATTTTGTATTATATTGTGCACATATGCGAGGAATTGGGGAATTTTTTCGAATGTTTGTTCTACGCGAGAGTAAATAAAATAAATCAGATTGTCGGGTTGATCTAGATCAATCTAGACGGAATATGAAGATTTATTAAATTGGTAAGTTCTGGTGAGTCCAGACAATTATTTAGGATTTTAAATATTTTGACTCGGTATAATTATTCTCCTGGGCAATGAGGAATACATATGGTAGTTAGTACCAGAATTTCTGCACTAAAATTAATCACGACGTCTAGTATATTACGCAGTGGAATCTGAAATCAATCAATGGAAGAAAGTAGAATGAATGCAGTAGAAATGAAATCTCTTAGGGAAGAGGAGCGGAATAATAGTAAAAGGATAGGGGATGCTTTAGAGATAGTGAGTAATACTAAGAAAGGGATGCTTAGGTGGCTTAGACATATAGAGCGGATGATCGAAGAATAGAGTAATGAGCATGAGAATGGTAGAAGAAACTGGACAGTGAACAGGGGGGGACGCCCGAGGAAAGCATGGCACCATCAAGTGAACCAAATGCTTAAGTCGGGTCATGTCAAGAGTCAGGATAACAAAAATTTATGTATGAGATGATGTATGAATTTGAATGAAACAAGGTGTGTATTCCAAGATCGAGTTATTTGGCGGTAAAATAAAGCGTCTTCTACAGGGTTTTCCAATAAGAGGTGTTATTTTGATATTCAAAGAAAAATGCACATTTTTTAATATAAATTATCAAATGTTTATTTTATTATAAAGAAGAAGGTATGCCGTTAATAGTGAAAGTAACATCAGTCAAATGACCACCACGACCACGCCTACAGGACCATATCTTTTTCTTGAAATTTTCCATAACCAAATCGCAAAGTGGCTGCCTTATGTCCTCGATAGCCTCACGAATTCCATCTTTGAGGTCTTGAATCAACGCTGAGCTGTTGGTGTAGATCTTCTCTTTCACGTGGCCTCAAAGGAAGAAGTCGCAAGATGTTAAATCAAAAGATCTCGGCCAATTGTGATCACCTCTTCGAGAGATAACACGGTCGGGAAACTTTTCCCGTAAAAGATCAATGATTTCGTTGCTTGTGTGGCACGTAGCGCTGTCTTCTTGATAGTAAACGTTGTCCAGATCAATACTATCCAATTCCGGCATTTATTTCATTAATTCCTTAATTAATATTCAAAATAACACCTCTTATTGAAAAACCCCTATATTATATAAATTAATGTAGTTTCGAGCCGAAAAAAGTTGCTTCGACATCGAAAGTAGACAGAAAATATTGTTCAAATTTCACGATAATGGAACTCGCCGTTTGCAAGATTTTGAGGAGATAAACACACAGGTTTTTTACGTTCCTGTTAAAATGGTACGGAGAAAAATGGGTATGACTGATTTATTGACATTCTCTTAAAAACCTGAAGGAAATCCATTTCCTGATCAAATATTGGTCCATTCAGAATATATCGGAACACGTATTTATAACGAACAGTTTTTTAAAATAATTTCGAAATATTTTATATTAGAAAGTTTTCTCTTTGCATAAGCGCGTTTTTCACAGTTAGACAAATAACTTGAAATAACGGTTAAATTACTTTTTAAAAACTTCTCTATTTGACTAAACAAAACAATGTTATTTATTATGTAATTAATAATTATATATGTCCCCAGTCCATCCCTGCGATGCGATAACTGATGTCTTTGAATCCGTTAGTTAAATATCAAATGTAAAAGCTACAGTTAACTATAATAGTATTATATATTATTAACCGCTGGTGACACGGGTCGAGGCAAACCTACTACCGACTAGTGATTCGGGACTGCAAAGTCCGAGTGTTGGAAGTGCAATAAGTTAATAATTTATATTTAAATGTAATAATATGAACAACACTACAAGCACACGACCTCAAATCTACTTAAAATCCCAAAATTAAGTACATCTTTCGGCTGGAAAAACCATAAATTCCATGCTACATAATTAAATAATGCTCGTCCAGATGAAATCAAAAACACCATGGCTAAAAACAAATGGCTAAATAAACATAAAGATGAAGAAATCTTTAAAAAATCTAAAGCAACACCAATACAACCCACTGTCAACAAACATAAAGATGATGAAATAAATAAAAATGTATGTGGTGAAATCAAAAAACATGAAGATGAGGTCGAAAAACGTGAAGATGATGAAATCAAAAAACACGAAGATGAGGTCGACAAACGTGAAGATGATGAAATCAAAAAACATGAAGATGCGGTCGACAAACGTGAAGATGATGAAATCAAAAAACATGAAGATGAGATCGTCAAACGTGAAGATGATGAAATCAAAAAACATGAAGATGAGGTCGACAAACGTGAAGATGATGACAACAAAAAACATGAAAATGAGGTCGACAAACGTGAAGACGATGAAAACAAATAACATGAAGATGAGGTCGACAAACGTAAAGATGATGATTTTAAAAAACATGAAGATGAGGTCGACAAACTTGAAGATGATGAAATCATGATCTAACACCAACACCCTACAGTCCGCCTCGGAACAGGAATCTCTAGTGTGAGGAACTGAATGAACTACTATGCTATATATTTTAATAGTCAAATATAATTACTTAAAAATATTATGGTTAATTTAGAATACTAGTTTCACCTGTGTGTGTCTGGTTCAATGCACTCTAGAACTAGAATCTGCCTGATTTTAAGTGTAAATTTTTTCAATTTTTTTTTATTATAAAAAAGCGATACATCGAAATGTTTTAAAATTTATTATAATTTGTTTATTGCAGATTTATTTTGCATTGATTTATTTAGTACTTTTCTCGCACTTTTACGAGAAAATTATTTGAATAATACATTTAAGCCAGACCACGCTATAAGCGCGCTATATTTTCGTGGCTTGGCCTATTTCAGCGTATCGCTCGCCATAAAATCCCACAGACCAAGACCAAGAGACCAAGCCATTATGCGTATAGCGTAATGTGTCACCTACCTTATTCTACCTATACTAACTGTACTAGTAGCTAGCAGATAGAAAAAAATAGCGCGTGTTGCTTTACGTCCAACAGATAGCGCTATTTTAAAAAATTAAAACTTATTTTTACAAGTGACATCTATATAGTATAGGTACATGAAAAAAACACACGCGTATTCGAACGCAACGTTGTTGTGTCAAAGTTTCAAAGCAATCGGGGAAGAACTATCGAAGATTTAAGATTTTGAAGAAACGAACATTTTCATTTTTATTTATATATGTAGATAATTTTCAAATTTGTGTTTTGTAAATTAAGTAATTTGTTATTATTATTGTTGTTGTAAAATTGGTTATAAATTTCAGGCAATGACTATCATTTGGGAAGTTTAATGATGCGAGATTAAAGATGGGAACTTGACTCCAGTTTCTTATACCTACTAAATCTGTTGTATGGCGCATAGCAACAGCGAAGTCCGGTGAATTATAACGCCAACCAAGATGAGATGGATCAATAAGTTCTAACGTACATTTATACAATCATAGTTAGTAGTTGCGGTAGGTCACTGTAACACCTAACTGTACCTGGGCAGGTACCTACGTACCGGACTGTTATCTCAGAGCATTATAATACCCCGTGTAAAACACGCACTACGTTATAATATCGCTTCAGTACGCGTTTACAGTAAGCGACAGGCAGGGACTGGACAGTGACCAAGTCAAACAAAACAAAAGGTTCAATCTTAAGGCGATGCACTACGTCATGTAATATTTTTGATTGAGCCGCTATCAATAACAACCCTTACGTAGATGGCGATAAGTTTTAAATTCCCGCTTAACACCATCCGCCTGTTTTGATTTATGCAAGAAAAAAACATGGCAAAAAAGTGCCTTTTATTTTATTTTGTGGATGTTCAGGCATAAATATTAATTTTTTTCGATCATTTTATAAATAACTTAATTTGCCACATTATAAAAAAAATTATAACCGAAAATGGTTTCGTAAGTAGGAGATTTTGAACTTTAAAGTAGTTTTCATGGGCCTTATACATTATTTTTTTCTGGGCTTATAAAAAGATTTATCTAAAAAATACTCGATTATTTCATTAGTATTTAATTAAAGCATCTGAAACATTTCTAGGCGACCAAATTTTCATACCAAAAACACATAATTTTGCATTAATACGTATGGCATCGTCTTAAATAGGTAGGTATTTCTTATTTAACTGTTTAAATCTTCCTACACAATTTAATTTCGTTCTACACGGAGAAAAATGAGTACGGCTTTTATTTCAAGATACTGTTAATAATGTGACATAACCATTTCCTAGTAAAATATTAGTCATTCAGAATATATCTGAATAAGTGTTCCACGCAGGTGGTCTTGCCGAATAAATATGGACGTGATGCGAAAATATTGGCACTGTTTTTTTTTATGTTGTACAAGAGTCCCAAATGCAGAGAGACAATGGGATTATGACTTCCTCAATTGTGTGACTGAATGGGGAGAGGAAGGAGGTCGTAGATATAGTACCTGGTACCTGGATATTCAGATCTAGTTACCCAATACAGCTAAATTCATTTCAAGTAAATATACGTTTCTGAATGGTGGTCTTTGACCAGTGCGTTACTGAGAGTACCTACGTATCTAATTTACAAAGATATATACATAAATACATATAAATATGCTCCCTCTAACACTCGTATTGATATATCTCCCTTTAAGGCGATGCACTACGTAGTAGTTTGAATATTTGGTCGCCTAGAAATTTTTCAGATGCTTTAATTAAATACTGCGAGTAGAATACATCTTGGCCTTTGAAATAATCGAATATTTTTTAGATATTTCTTTTTATAAGCCCAGAAAAAAATTATGTATAAGGCCTATGAAAACTGTTTTAAAGTTCAAAATCTCCTACTTACTAACCCATTTTCGGTTATGATTTTATTGTATAATGTGGCAAATTAATTTATTTATGAAATGATTGGAAAAAAATTAAATATTTATGCCTTTTTGGCCATCTTTTTTTCTTGCATAAATCACAACAGGCGGTTGGTGTTAAGCGGGAATTTAAACCTTATCGCCATCTACGTAAGGGGTGTTATTGATAGCGGCTCGATTTAAAATCTTACCTTTATTTTTTTTTATTTTTGAAGCCACACGGAGAAGGAGTATAACAAAAACCTCCTAGATTACAAGGCCGGGACACTGAATAAAATCAGCCTTCTAACTTGTATGGGAACCTCAAAAAAATGTATTTTTATTAATTTTTAAATTAACTGAAATATTTTAAGATGTTTTATTAAATAAGAATAAATTGAAAAAAAAAATTAGAACCAAATTTTTTGTAAAATCCAATACAAGTTAGGATGCTGCTTTAAATGAGTGTCACGGCCTTGTGATCTAGGAGGTTTTGGTATAACTGGCCTCGTATGAAATCGTATGTAGGAACAATTTACTCGCATTTGTTTTGAATTTAAGTGTCATTTTCAAAATTTCAACTGATTGTGTCAAGAATTCAGACAAGCGATAAATTACCTACTTATATTATGCATTAAAGAAAATTATTTTTATTACTGTTTTTCAAAATTGCAACAAATGTGTCAAGAATTCAGACAAGCCTTTAATATTTTTTTAATTTAATTTTTTTTTCAGAAAATTTCTTGTCTTCTTATATGTATTTGAAATTTGCATTTATTTTCTTTATTTTTTTACGTTTAATAACCAGTAAATTCAGATTTCATGAATTTTCAAGGATCTGGGCTTTTTTCCATTTTCAAGAAAACGTTATTTACTAACTTACTAGATTTACTAACATATTATCCCGTGATTTTTCACAGGTCTGCGCTGGAATATAATAATGAATCCATTCAAAAATTATCTTGCGTTAAAAGTAATTATTCATTATTGTAAAGTTTAATACAGCCCTGGTCTAATTGTTGGTATCTTCTCATACTTCAGATAGGACAGTTAGTTCGATCTGAGTCATATATGGAATAAGATCTATAAAAAATACCATACTTGATCATGCCATGCACTGTACGCGGAAGACTACACGTACCACATACTTGATACCAAGTCGTGTCGACAAACGATTGATGTGACTTTTAATATAAATAAATATATATTTCTTCTTCAATGGTTGCAAAATTACAATCCTGACGAAGAAGCCATTGGCTTTGAAATATGTAAATTATTATTAATTAAAAGTGGTATATATAATGTTTTTTAATTTTTATATAAAAATATACATAATCAGTTCTAAGCAATCGTTACTTTCTTATTTTTTAACAGAACGAATTCTACACAAATTTATTGCATCTCAACGAGTTTTTAAGTGAATATCGAACATATCCCAAATGCCCGGAGCCAAGGACTGTTACATTCCCGATTGTGGTGGATTATGGACCTGAAAGAAGGAAGCAGTTGAACGCAACAAAAAAGTGCATATCTGGCAGTCGACAGATCTGAAGAAGCATTGATTTTTACCTTTTGTTTGTCAGCACGGAGCATATTCGTCTTTCAGCAAGTTCTTCCCATGGGTGTTGTGAAGATCATTTTTCAAACACGAATTTGAGGCATTTAGCAATATTTTCGGTAAGGACTCTGCCGGACTTATCGTGACAATGGATGCATTCAGCTATATGAATATTTACAAAAAACAGTTCCTAGACGGCTTTGGGGAGGCCGGCGTATCGATTAAAAAAAAACAATAATAAAAATCTTTCTTTCTTGCAAAAGACGCAAAAAATTACGACAACAATTTTGCCACAAATTGAATGATCTTCGCCGGTTTCGAACACGTTTTTAGAAGCTTAATCAACAAGTTTACATCAGTTCATCTCTATAACTTGTAATGACCTTTCAGGCCTGCTATTGGCCGATAAAATTTACAAATTAAAATATGGGATTAAGCAACAACTTTGTTTTCTGTTTTATACTGTAGGGAACTTGCATACATAGACTTTCGAAGCCAGACATCGGAAATCGACGATGAGTTGTATTATGAAATTACACTTTGGTTGTGTTATTTAACTATGTACGTATAATCTCTGTATGATTGTTTAGTTTAAAATAAAATGAAAATGTTGTTACCAATATTTATTACTTGTTTATTTTAATACCAAAGACATCGCCGGTCTCACCACGCTGATTATTTCTGAGAATGGGTCTTTAACATCTACCACACGCATGCATCGTCGTTTTTTTTCAAACCCAGATGATGGTGGAAGATCGACGACCCCGCCAAATATACGACAAGGTCCGGTTTATCTCGGGCAACGGGATCTAAGTCACGCCAGTTAACCCAGTTATTTAAATCACACGAAATGAAATTGCAGAGGCTGTGCTTTTTTTGCACCTACGCGGCATGGCAACAGGCGAAAGAAAGCTTTTTTTACCAAGCCGTGATGGTATTTGTGAAGAGGTTTTCTGGCAAGTAGTGTAGTAATGGCTTGGGTCAGAACTTTAATTATCTTAGTTGATTGTTACCAAGCGGCTTTTTTTAAACGTAGGCTTTCGGCTAAATATTTCCGTTAGTTCTTTTGTACCGTTGATAAATTTAGGAGACTGTTTTAAAAATTTAATTTTTACGGACATCAACCACGAACCACGACTTGAAACACTGTGAATCGAGCGAAATTACGTAATCTTTAAACTGACGGAAATAAGGTTGAAATTCCCACTTTACACCAGCCGCCTGTTTGATTTAGGCAAAAAAAGCCAAAATGAATGTTTTACTGTATTTTGTGTTGTTCATTCACGAATATTAAAAGTTTATTCTCAACAAAGTCTAAGGAACTTAATAAGTCACATTATACAATAAAACAATATGCGAAAAGCGGTTTCGTAAGTAGCAGTTTTAACACTTATAGGCATTTCTTATTGGCCTGATATTTGTTTCTTGGCTTATAAACAGAGTTGTCCAAAAAATACTCGTTTTCAGCAAAGGCCAAGATGCGTTCTACTTGCAGTATTTAATTAATTTATCTATAACATTTCTAAGCTATCAACTTTTCAAACCAAAAACGCATACCCTTTTGGTTTACTTCGATTGCATTGCCTTAAATAGCATTATTATTTCTTACATGTGTTAATCGCCAAAAAACCATTTAGATCTGAAGTCTACTATTTTGTTATTCAAATCTTTATCTTTTTCTTTCTTTTGTGAAAGCTCATCAGGCTTATAAGCCTGCAAAGTCGTATCTTCCACAAATGTAAACATTCTTATAAAAGTGTAATTATATGAAGTGACATGACAGGTAGGTAAGTATGTTTTGTGTATCTGGTTGTAAATATTATAATAAGATAGATCCAAGGAACTATCCAAGTTCAAAGTCCTTGAAGTGATTTTTTACAAAAACGTCGCTATTCAAATCATCCAAACATTAGTACTAACTGATGGAAGTGGTGGAAACTCGTCTCCCAAATTTTTTTATTTATTTTTTTGTTTTATTTAATATACCTAGATATAGGAACAGTGGTGCTATGTAAATTACAAATCGGTAGAAAATATATTTACAATCGCAATCTCACCACAGAAGAAACTAGTTCTTGTGCTCGGTGAGCGAGTTACACTAATTATAAGGAAAATAGAATAACATTATGCAATAGGTATATATAGTAGGAACAATTGAAAATTCTGGATAATCTATATGTGTAGGTGTACCTGCATATATAGAATTCTGTTACATACAACATCTAAATAAAGTACAGATGAATAAAGACTGATAATAAATATATGAAAGGAAAAAACAGGCAATTATATTGTTAATTAATCCTGACAAGTATAACCTCAGTTTGAGTCTCAGTTTGTTGATATCTTTTAATTTCTTTATTCCAATCGAAAGGTTGTTGAAATACTTTATTCCTAAATAAATATAATTGTTTTGCATTAGTTTGGTATTTTGATGTTGCATTGATATCTTTTTGGTTTCAAAGTTTTTGATGATATTATCTTTGTAAATTTGGATAATTGCATTTTTGGTGAAGATATCCTCTAGTAGATGCACCCCGAAATCTGCGAATAGCATTTCTGTTGGATATGTGGAGGGTTTCATTAGAATTTATTTGATGATTAGCTTCTGGACCACTTTGATCGGGATTAGAATATTGTTGTATGACCCTCCCATCCAATAATGCTATATTCAATTAATGACTGGATTAGTGCGTAGTATATATACTCTTTTCAAGTTACTGAGTTTTAAAATATTTCTCAATTTTATGAATATATTTAAACACTTTCTGATATGCTGAACCAATTCACAGATATGTCTCTTCCGATATATTATGATACAAATCATCAAAATATGATAATAATTATTAAATCTGTATTGGCACACATACCCTGCTTCATTAACATTCAAACATACATCTGTTATTCTGATAGTATCTAATACTAAGGTATTTAATTCACTGGATCGTGCAATGTCTTCCATGGGATTGACCCCCTCAGGCCTCTGGCATATTCTATCAGAAGGTCGAAGTATTTCTGCTTTGCAATAAAATCCACATAAATGAAATATTTCTTAACGTATCCGAAAACTAAAAACTTGTTTTGAAAGGTAATGAAATGCGCTTTCAGGTTCTGATATTAGAAATGAAATAAAAAAATAATAAAAATTTAACGGTTCACATCACGTTAGTGTAACTAAAAATACTGATAATTAAAGAAGATATAAAACAAATAATGTATTACAAACATTGTAGATACCACACTTTTTTGTTGTTACATACGAAAATAATTTATAGGCAAATCTTTCGATTTGCGGTCCGATCTTTGGTTTCATAAAGTTACACATAAAAGAACATTTCATAAAGGCTGAAAAAAAATGGCAACATTTGAAATCACCACCGAGGACGAAATAGTTTCTATTATAACTGATATGAAAGGAGGTTCTGCTCCGGGCTTTGATGCAATTACAGTTGATATTTTAAAAAACACTAAAAAACTAATTTCCAAACCATTAATGCATATAATAAATACAAGTTTTCAAAGCGGAGTATTCCCATCAGTTTACAAACAAACTACCATTACTCCAATATTTAAATCAGGTAATCCAGAAGAAGTAAACAATTACCGACCCATATCAGTCATCTCAAAAAAAGCAAAATTTTTTGAAAAAATATTTAAAAAAAGAATGAGCCAATTTATAAAATACAATGGTATAATTAATGAAAAGCAGTTCAGTTTTATGAAAGGGAGAAGCACACAGGATGCAATTGAAAAATTGAGTAGCCTAGAGCCGTCTGTTTCAACGCTAGCTATAGTAAAAGTAAGAATAAAAGTAAATGCTAAAGTTAAATTTCACCAAAATTCGTTTTTCAATCAATTTAACTCCTAGTTTTACGTCACTTTTAACTTTTGTTTTAACTTCCCGAAATCCGAGAGTTACTCGCGAGTTATTTGCGATTCTCGAGTTACTCCGCTATTTTGACATATTTGACAGTTCTATACGTAAGGTTCTTCTGTTGAGTGTTGTTACGAAACGATTATTAATCATGATTAATATTATCGAAGATGTCAGTAGTGAAGATGAATTCGTCATGCAATATGTTTTACAGCGAAAGCCAAAAACATTTCGACCCCGTGTTAATAATATGGTCATTTCCATTTGGGATGATTCCGAATTTTTGGCACGGTATCGCATGTCGAAAGAGCTTGCAAAATTTGTGACGGATCAAATTGAGGGAGATATTACGACTACTGGAAGGTAAATTATATTTTTTCCGTGTAATATCGTATATGTTATAACAGGTCGTCATTTATTTTTAAATACCCACAGAAATATTTTTCTAGGAACAAAACAATGTAATAAAAGTATATCTTTTTTCATAAACTTTGGTATAAAACTTATTATTATATTAAACCCTGTATATAATGTTTCAATATACATATTATAATTGAAAAGAAACTATGTAATAAATATATAACTATTTTTTACAAAGTTTGGTTGGAATTATTAATCAAAGGAAACTAGCCCCTCCAATGCTCTCAAGAAATTATTCCTAAAACTATAAATCGATCTTCATCATGTAAGTAAAAATTAAATTCTGAAATAAAAAATTCGAACACAATAACAAACAAGAAGTCAGAAGAGGTTATAATGACGCACAACAAACTTCTATATTTTGACAGCAGAGATCATATTTAATCTTCGGTGTGGCCGTACCAAAAAATAATGCCGTGCGTTTTTCCACGTAATTTCGAGGAATATTCTACTTTTTAGACTGGCCACACTAGTAACTGTTACTTTTGCATAAAGGCACTTGAAACAGCGCGCGGTCCGATTTAACATCCTTGTTACTTTAACTGACAGTTAAATTTTTAACTTAGCTCACGATTTAGCATTCTGTTGAAACAGACGGCCCCTAGTATATAATTCTTTAGATAAATCATTAAAATGCCTTGGAATTTTCATAGATCTCAAAAAAGCATTTGATAGCATATCACATGACATACTTATAAGTAAATTAAGAAACATTGGATTAAATGGTACAGCTCTAGAATGGGTAAAAAGTTACCTTTCCAAACGACCTCAAGTCGTAAAAATTAACAATGTGTTTAGCTTGCCAAAAACGAGTCAATTCGGCATACCGCAAGGTACAGTTCTGGGTCCGTTACTGTTTATCATCTATATTAATGACATATTCATACAAAAACTAAACGGGAAAATAATATCGTATGCTGATGACACTGTCATAATAATCGAAGGTACGGATTGGAATACTGTTAATAACTTGGCAAATGCTGATATTAATATACTGAAAATTTGGTTCGATAAAAATCTTCTCTCCTTAAACTCAGAAAAAACAAAATTTATCCCATTTTCAATCAATAAATTTAAATCAGAACCAGAGTTAAACATTATAATACACCAACGCACATGTGGCATAACTAACTGCAATCAAACTTGTCCTATCCTTAGTCCAACATCCAAAATCAAATATCTTGGTGTATATATAGATCAATATTTTAAATGGAAATCACATATTTGTGAACTCGTCAAAAGGATTAGGAAATGTATTTATATATTTATAAGACTTAGAAATATTCTTAGACTAGAAAACCTAAAAAGAGTGTACTATGCGATTGTTCAATCTATATTACAATATGGTATTATTGGTTGGGGAGGAACATATAATAAAATTTTGAACCCACTTAAAGTAGTTCAAAGATTGGTAATCAAAGTAATTTTGAAAAAACCGTCAAAATTTTCTACCGAAATTCTTTTTACAATTTTCAAGTACCTACAGTAGACAAAATGTATCAAAAATATTCAATACTTCAAATTTACAAAGAAATACAGTCAAATACTCATAACTTGCAATTTAATACATCAGCAAGATACCAGAAAACTATTAAAATCCCAAAATTTAACACTAAGCTCATTCAAAATACCTATCTTTATCTAGGCATAATTTATTTTAATAACCTTCCATTAAATTTAAAAAATATCGAAAACATTCAGAAATTTCACCTTAAATTAAAAAATTACCTTAAACTAATATAAGTCCATAATACGTTCACTACTTTCATCTAGAAGTAATATTGTTTAAATCTTGTGTTGTTTCTAAATAATTTATTTACTTTAATTATGTACATAATTGAACTAGAATTCCCTCACCAAACACAAGAGCATTGTCTCTTTATGGTGAGGAAAGGCTATAATTTCTATTGTTTTATATCTTGTCAATATCCTGTATTTATCTATGTAAAAAAAATATTTTTTCTAATATTAAATAAAAAAAATAAAAAAACATTTTAATTCTTCTGTGGTTAACTTCTAGATTTGAATATAAAGCGTGGTATTTTTTCTTTCTAACACCGTTTATATCATATTTCTCACCACAACAGTAAGGGAGACACAAAGATTTCTTTGAGACCGCAAGTTGTTCCTTAAAGCGACCAAATTTTGACAACAATAATTTTAAAGAATATTTTTCATTTACCAATCCAAAAAACTTTAATCCAAAAAAATTAACAAAGCTTAGAAGTCGCTATTTCTCACTTTATGGATAATAAATGTGTGACTTCTTCATATAAAGTTACACTTTATCAATGCAGCGAAGAAACAGATGGACCTGTACGAAAGGGGATACTTTATTAGATAAAAAAAGTTGCACCCACAACACGTCAAGTCACCAAGATTTATACCATATTATTCTACCACATGTTATCAAAGCAGGGGCGACTCGTGGCATTTGGAAATAGTCATAATATTTTTGATTGAGGTTATGTATTTCGTTATTTGTTTTTTTCTTTAATGTTGATTTGATATGTTTTTTATATTTTTCATCATTTTCCTTTTATAATGTAATTTTTTTTTTTCTTCTCTCCTTTAAAAAAAAAAATAGTTTATTATAAATTTTATGCAATCAAATATCAATGTACGTCATGATCACCCTAATGTTTACTACATTATAATGCAATGAATTATCTGGAATTAGTTTAATAGGTACCATGTAGGTACCCAATTCGTAGAAACATTAATGTAACAATTTTGATCTCCTAATATACAGGGTGTATCGGCACGTACCCGACAAACTTTAACCAGCTTTTCCTTAGCACATTTGGAGTAAAAAATGTTATGGGCACTTTGCTGTCCGGTAACATTTTTTTTTTCAATTAAAAACATAAAATTATAAAAAAATCCACACTCCGTCACTGTCATTGGCATTGTTTCTCGTGTTCAACAGCTGTTATTAGCAAGTGTGTCATAAAGCGTCTTCGCTCTTTCATACACACTAAATAATAATAGTTAAAAATGAGACGAATGGTGTCATGCCATTTCGTTGTGATTGTAAAAGCGCGCCAATGTAGGTACGTACGTATATTATTCAACGAAACTCGAATAAAATATTGCCAGATGGGTTTTCAAACTGTGACAAAGGATAAAACAGTGGTGACATGTGGTGAAAATATGAATGATAATTTTTTTATTAAAAAAAAATGTTACCGGACAGCAAAGTGCCCATAACATTTTTTACTCCAAATGTGCTAAGGAATAGGTGGTCAAAGTTTGTCGGGTACGTGCCGATACACCCTGTATAATGTTCATATAAACAATAAACAATAAGCAATAAGCAATAAACAATAAACCATAAACAATAGACAATAAACAATAAACAATAAACAATAAACAATAAACAATAAACAATAAACAATAAACAATAAACAATAAACAATAAACAATAAACAATAAACAATAAACAATAAACAATAAACAATAAACAATAAACAATAAACAATAAACAATAAACAATAAACAATAAACAATAAACAATAAACAATAAAAAATAAAAAATAAACAATAAACAATAAACATTAAACAATAATAAATAAACATTAAACAATAAACAAGCGCCCCTGAGGTAATATCTCACAATAGAGGCGCTACACAAATTGTCCAATAATAAATAAATAAAATTATACAATAAATAGTAAAATACAAACAATAAAAAATAAACTATGTATGTCAATTTATTTTTCATAATTGAAGAAGAAGATAATCCTTGTATTTAAACGCAACATTTTTATCAATCTCATATCTCAAATTAAGAATTACCAATATTGTTCTCAACTTATTTTCATATATTTGGATACTATTTTTGTATTTTTATATGTTTATTTGAAACTGTAAAAGAATATAATATGAATATTCCCCATTTTTAAAATTGATCTTTTACTAGGAAGAAGAGTGGAAATTCTTACAAATTCCGGTTAGTTATTACTAAAATGCATATATATAATCGTACAACTTATTCTCAATATATTATCAATCACAGAATTACGAGCCACCCATGAGTCAGGGGTAGTGTAACTTGATACGTTTTGAAACATTTGCAGACCACAAATGCAATGTTTTGGCTCTAATCAGGAAATGTGATTTGTGACGAAATTTGGCTATTAAAACCGACAGAGGTTCGTAATCAACGGTCACAAATTTATACAGAGTCAAATCAAAAAAAATGTTGGTAGATAAGGGATTCAAATAATAATTAAAGCCAAGATATTGCATCTCCATAAACCGTTATTTTGGGATAAACAGATCTGTAGAAAAAACTGAATTTAACCCTTCAGATTTTTAAATATTTTTACTAACAGGTGATGTCGCGACATAGTGAATTTAAATATTACGTATTTTTTAAGTTGTCGTTAAAAGAAATACTATTTTAGAAACTAGAAAAAATTACCTTTGAAAAATTTGTATTTGATAAAAACAATGATCTTTCTAAAAAATAAATTATTAATATCAAACATGAAAATGTTAACAATAACTTACCAGGACATTTTGAATCGGAACGTCCATAATTTTGAAAGAATTCGATATTTATAAAATAAATCCTTTTGTGTAGGTAATAATTAATAATACTGTCACTTTAATTTGTAATCCGTTTATACAATAAAAATATATAAATATATTTTTTAACTTTCAGTCCGTGAAAAAATTCCGAAATTCGTAATCATTCGCTTTTTTTATTCACAATTTTTTTCCATGTAATAATGTGTAAATATTTGATACAAACTGTGAAGAATAATTATTTATCTTTTCAATGAAGAACATATCACATATCTACGCATTATAGAAAAAAAAACTAAAAATAATTTTGTAATGTATCGGCGCCCCGGTCAGATCTGTCCTTCAAAGGCTATAATGGAATATGATGTTTGTGACCAGTAATGTCTTTCTAAGGACTGAAGGGTTAAGGCATCAAATATTATGTTAGCATCTTTGGAATCATTTGTTTGGAAGTATGAATAAATGGCACATTTTTAAATGTGAAGTATGGATAAGGTTAAAATGTTATAATATTGTTGTCAGTTTTGAATGAGAGTGGAATTTTTCTGTGGAGTTTAGTACCATAGTATAGAAAGCTTTTGTGCCCAAATATTATATAAGTTATGTTTTTGACCTTGAGATCTAATGTTTCTGATATACGTGTTAGTTGTTATTTCCAGTGTTTTGTATTTATGAATGTAAAAGAGTATTGTTTTAGAATAGAGTTGTTTAATTGACATGATGTGAAGATTGCTGAAAATTTCGTCTTTTCGGCATCTTGAATTTAAATTAGTGAATTTAATGTATTGTTATTTGCACATCTGATAATACAGTATTCTAACAGTGATTAGCAAAGAGTCAAATAGATTTTGACTTTTTTTCCTGAGACGTTCCCGATGGTATGAAAAAATAACTTGGTTTACCAATTTTATTATTTAAATAGTTTTTGTTATCAGCCAACTTTAAATTTTAAATGTTAAATGTTAGTTGTAGTCTCTACTTTTAAGCCGTAGTTCTAAGTTGTAAGTCACTAACACCTAGTCCTAGATTTAAGTCACCGTTTGTATGCCTCAGTAGTTATTTGCTATAACTAGTCTTGAATCTTAGCTCTATGTTTATTTATTTATTACAAAATTATACATTACAAAATAATAAGTTATAATGTATTATTCCCAGTGAGTTTACGAAACTCATTTCGGGAAAGACTACATTATATTAGAGACAAGACAACATAGATACATTAAAATAAATAAACGAAAGAATGTGTCAGTCATTAATAAAACTGCTGAGGAAATAGCTTTTAAGAGCTTTTGTCAATGTTTTTTTATTTGTTGCTGGAAATTTTAGATTACTAGGTAATGCATTGTATTGCAAAGTAAATTCCAAATTTAGTCGTGTAGGAAGATGACATTATAAATCAAATAATTTTTAAATCGCCTTTTAGGAGTTTTTTCTCACCAAAATGGTACTATAGAAATAATTCAATCATTGTTATTATTAATGGAGTTAAAAACATTGCCAGTGTGATAGATAGCTTCAGAAAAACGAAACTCTGAACGTTGTTAGAAATGGCTTTAACCTTGTTTGCTGACCAGATCTGAATAGCGAGGTGCTTTCGAACCTTCCCCTTGCCTACTATCAGCTTCATAGCATACCTCAATTAGAAAAGTCATGGTCCCATTAGCTCCAGCAATCGGAAGCATTTGGAACTCATGTGCGGTAATCTTACAAAAAAAAATTATTATGCTTCAAAATCCGTCGTCTTAATCTGTTGATGATTTCAAAGCCCTGATTTAGACACTTCCTGGTTCCTGAAGAAGTCACCACCTGTTTAAAGCTTTCAACCGATTGGCGATACAAAGTCTGCTGGATGCTGTTAAATTAACAAGTTTCTTCATGAACTAAAGGAAGTTTACGCCACAAGTATCAAGTGCTCAATAAATCACAAGACTCATTAATTTTACTGATCTATTTGACAAGGGGTGGACGGGAAAGTGTGAGAAACAAGTTAACTATCCCGCAGCCAAGTGGGGGAGTAGGTAGTACCCAAAATTACTATATTTCTTATATTAGCTTAAATACTTGACGTATCAGTTAAGTATTGTACGTATTCCTGCTCAAACACATAAGTTACCACAGAATATACAGAATAGACAGAAAAAATGCATAGGGTCGTCGGAAGACCCACTTGGTTACAAACGTTTTGTTTGACATCTTGGTCTGTCAAGAATTAATCATAAGATTTTTCATAAATTGTTGGTGTTTTTAACGTAAGTAAGTAGTTTTTTTATTGGTCCTTTTTTTATTAATTAAAAAAATATAATTACGGTTGTGACGTGAGTATTATGTAGTTATTCAAAAATAAAAATATTTCTTATTATTTTCAGTACATAAATTGTTGGTGTTCAAGCACTTCATCTGGAGTCAAGTTATTATTTTTTTATTTACAATAAAAGTGGTTAAAACGAAGTATTTTATTAATTTTTAATTAAAATGGTGCCACAAAATAAGTTTGCTGAGTTAGAAGAAGTATTATTTTTTTTATATAAATCCTTCAATTGTAATATCCCGTGATTTTTCACGGGTCCCTTCAAACTTCTGGATGGCAATTTGTGAACGGGCTAATAATAACCATAAACTTATATTTTTCACGGGTCTCGTCAAACTACTTATACTTTTAATTAACTTATATTTTTTAAATTTAGAATCGGTTTATAATATTAAATTATTAAGAAATGTTAGGCATTCTATTTATTCTAGTTGCAAATTAAGCTAGCTTGGAAATACATTTACGATCGTCAATTTGCTCTCTGGTAGGAGCCCTGGCACGATGATCCTACTGATAACATTACTTGGCATACTGATATACCAGCCATTAAAGATCAGAGCTATCAGAGCATCCTTAAAATACATACCTACTTTAAAACATAATGATATATATGATTGGTGTTTAAAATCTGAAATTGTGTGACCTGAAAATCTCTAAATAGTATAAAATAAAGTCGCTATCCGCGTCTGTCTGTGCGTTTAGTTCTTCTAAACTACACAACGGAGTTTGATAGGGTTTTCACTATCATTTAGAAAATATCTTCCGAGAAGTTTATATATATAATACATGCATATTATATTTATAGAAAGTAGAGAAAATTCGATGTTTTGTGATCAAGTGGTAAAACAAATATTTTCGGTTACTTAAATTGCTAACGCTGGCTAAACCTTTCGAGATAAATCAAAATAATGTTCTACAGAAATGTATATCTTAAAAAGGCTATCTCTTAAAAATAACCCTTCAGCAAAGCCTGGTACACGTCAGCAAGTTCTGAAACAAAAGAACTCAATTTATATATGCGAGGTTTACTTATTACCGTAGAGGAAGGCGGTATCAAAGAAAATTACAAGATATCGTCGGCATACCAAAATAAGGACCTTTTTAAGTTCATGTAGAAAAAATATATTTAAGGTCTCAAGGCCTAAAATAATTGTTTTATTTCTTTAAAACGAGGACAACTGACGCAAAAAAATCTTAGAAATAAGAGCATTAGTATGCAAAAAAGTGTATCCTTGAAAACAAAATTGCATAAATTTAAAAAAAGTTCTGTATTCAAATGCACGTATTACGAAGAACTCAAAAATGGCTTTACGAAGCAACAGTAAAATAATATAAGCACAACAAAGCCGCTACAATCATCCCTTGATCATAACAGAACCTTCATATAAAGGTTCTGCCCGTTATACGACCACAACAAAAAAACCTTTGCACCCTCAGGGGATTGGAAAAAAATATACCGCAGCGTGTTGCAAGATATTTTTTGTGAGCTTTTTTGGCGTGCAAGTTTTTGCTATTAGTCTTACGGTATTTCTGTTCTTCCGTATATTGTTTTTTTTCGGTCTCTGAGAGGAGTGTGTGGTTGTAATTGGTTCTCCGCTTACTTCCGGGGTAGCTGTAGTGAAGGTAACGGGATCTCTTACCACTAGCTCTAAGGGTTGGTTTTTGTTTAGGGGTAGGTAGTAAAGATCAAAATGTAGCGAGACTGTTGTTATTATTAGGAGTGATAAATCACAATTAAACACAGTCTTCAAAATTTAAAATAATAGGGGTATATATACCATCAACACTATTTTTTTTACATTCGTAAAATCACTCTCCGTGGACTAGAGATAATGCCCTCGAAATACAATCCGGAGTGTGTCAGTAAATTTTACTCAATTAATTTGTATTTTTCATTATTTAACTCTTGACAGGCCAAGATGCCAAGCAAAACGTCTGTAACCAAGTGAAATCCCAACTATTTAGTCAATTATTAATAGTAACTTGTGTATTTGCGCAGAAATACGTAAGATAATAAAATGATTAGTAATTTTGGGAACTACCTACTCCCCCAGTTGGTTGCGGGATAGTTAACAATGTCGTATATTTGATACATATTCCAGAGTGGAATATATTCTCACTATCGCCCTTGTTTAAGATCAACATTGATAATTTAAACGATACTTGAAATGGCTAAACAAATAATTCTTCCTAATATTTTAAAGCACTTTTTAATTAACACCATCTGTGAACGCGTAGATTATAACGTACGTTACGTTTACTCTTAACGTTATTTCATAGCCTACGTTAGTAAAATTACGGTTACTTAGTACTCTAGATAATAAAATGTGTATATCTCTTACAGAACTAGGCAACTGCAAATTGGCGCTTTATGACAATGTGATGAATAAATTTCCTGCTAATAAATTTGAAAACACATTCATAATATAGATCAAGTGAGAAAAAGTGCAACATAATTAAAAATATTGTGATAAGTTCAAGGTTTAAAATAACTGTAAAAACAAAACACGTGTATGCAATATTTGGGCACGACAAAATAAATTAAATCGATTAAAAAAGTCAACTATATATTTCTTCTAAGACAGTGTTAGTTGACAATGAAATAACACATAGATTAGATAATTATATTTTGTTGTCATGCAACCAAATAGTGTTTACATAATATTAAAAGAACTTGTCAATATGACAACATACACAATATATGAACAGCTTAAACCAAGCAAGTTAACACGTTTCTTTTTGATAAGGTTGAAATTATAATTTTTTTGGTGGGTATGGTTAACGCCGCCTTGGAAACTATTGATTGGCTAACCAACACCACTACTGTAGGTCATCGCAAGTGGTTCGTTACGTTCGATGAGTGCCCGGGTCATGTGGTGAGGTTTATTGTTCTGCCCACCAATTGCATGGCGGGGTTGATTGAGAAAGGCCAAGAGACCATTTGATCTATCCAGCCGAAATCTCTGCAGATTCCTGCGTCCGTCACTCTTGGACCCACTGTCCACCAGATTCCCACACATTTCTCATTAATTTTTCCTTCCCAGAACTTCCTTTCCTTCTTTTACAAGACTATCCACACAGCATCCACAAAGATGACAGAGAACCTGAGGAAAACTATTTTCTTCAGGGCCTCCTGTATGGAGTCAATTCAAAGTAATACATAAAAAAGGACCATTTTGCAAAATTTGTAATGACCACCAAAAATCATCATCATTTTCATCTCTATTCGCGTCGAGGACATCGCTTCGATAAGACTCCAGCCTCCAAGCGTCCCTGTCCGGTTCAATGCTGGTCCTGCCACTCCTCGCACAGCCTTTGGAGTCAGTTCCTGGACATTATCTTGACTGGAAGTCTTCCCTACGTTTGTCATCTGGGACTCTGAGAACATGTCTTTATATGTCATTTTTCTATTTTTTTTTACTGTCTGGAAGGCAATCAAATAAATGTTTGATATTTAAATGTATATTATCGTGTTAAGGGTGCATGTTTTGATGTATTTATATAGTTTTCTTATTATTAACAGTTTTGTTTTCTCGCATAACTTTTTAGTGGGATGTTTTGAAGTAAAATTTAAATAGATTTTTGAATACCTTTTTGATACATATATTTAATTTATTTATGTTTCACAAAATCTAATTTAAGAAGTTTTGACGTGACTGTGTTATGTTGTAATTATAATCCTTTTTAAATAGTTTGGTAACAGATATAATATGATAGTCTGCTATAGACGCCAGTTAAGGCGAATATTTTTCCTATATTCCTTGTGTATGTTGCGTAAATGTTCACAACCTTACTAATAAAAAACCCCTCCAACTTTTAAACAGTGTTTTAGTTGGACGTTGGATAAAAATTGTACAATTTCTGTTTCGATCTTTTACTTATAAACAATGTCTTTAATTGGCTGCGAAACCACGAGAATTTAAGAAAAACTCCATGAAAGTAAAGTTTTTTTAATAACATGAATACCTTATGCATGTATAGGTAAACATAAATCCAAGAAATCAACATTTATATTGCGCTAATAATATAATTTAAATAAATGTAATTTTTTTGTTTTTCTCTCTTGTTTTTTCTGTTCTTCTCTGGGAATAAATAATAAAAAATAAATATTGTATAAGCCAAATTAAAATGAGGTTACAGTTTTCATGCAGCTCTCTAAATAAAAGGAATATGTTTTCAATATTTCATACTCTCTGCAATTTTTTCACGTTTCGTAGTTTATTTAATATATCTTGGAAATATTCCGAAATTCGTTGATTACACAGCAAATAAACTACTCTCTTCCGATGTATAAACGATGTGCAAAACCTTTTATGTCTCGTACACATAAATTTAGACATTTTTGGTATAGTAACAAAGTTTTCATTAACACGATTGTTTATCAATCGTATAAAATTTACACCACCTTTAATAGTAAGGCCGTAAGTGTTTATCAATGCGCAGGCAAAGATTTTTTTCAATTACCTGGATTCCAATTATTTTACAAGCAATAATTATTAGCCTGAAACACTCATCCACATTGAAAAATCTCCTGATAAAAGATACATGACGCCAACGGGACTTGAACCCGTGTCCTTTCGATTTCCGGTCGACAGCTCTGACCACTGAGCTATGGCGGCTTATCTCTTATCCGCAAAATAATTTAATATACACTAGTGTTTCATTCAACAAATTACTGCTTGTTACATTTTTTTCACCTGAAACAACCAACTTTATATAATATGATTTATTTATATACTTTATTTTTTAGATGATACCTGGATTCGTAAACCGAGAGTGAAGAAGATTAAAAGAATAGAAAAAATTAGTCACATCAGTCTTTACTAATAAAATTCAGTCTTAAAACTTTGTAAACGTTCCTTGGACCACTCGATTCACCGCTGTTACTAGAATGTAATGAAGTGACCGCATTTAAAGGAGGTTGTATATCACGCTGATATTGCCTATTGCCCTTGCTAGAAGAATAGAACCTTCATTGCCTCACTTTGTAAGATGCAATATTTTTTGTTTAAAATGGAGAGAGAAATTCAGTAGACTATTTGTGGGCTGCGGCAAAACACATCTAATAAGAATAATAATATTTGGATATAATATACAATTTCTTTCTTACTTAAATTCGATGCACATTTAACTTCATTGAATATGATTTTGCATTATTTTTTAGAACTACAGGATTTTCCAATAAGAGGTGTCATTTTGATATTCAATCGTAAAAGATCAGGTATCAGATATACGTTGTCCAGATCAATACCATCCAATTCCGGCCATAAAAAGTCATTAATCATCTCTCGATAGCGCAATCCATTCACCGTAACTGTTGCTCCAGACTCATTTTCTCTCATTTTTGAAAAAGTAAGGTCCAATGACTCCGCTGGACCATAAACCGCACCGAACAGTCACACGTTGAAGATAGAGAGGCTTTTCAACAATAACTCTTGGGTTTTCCGAGCCCCAGATGCGACGATTTTGCTTATTGAAGAAGCCACCGAGGTAGAAATGGGCCTCATCACTCAAGATGATTTACATTTGATCCACAATCTAATATCTATAGTAACATCTACCGAAATAGCAGGCTATTCAAAATAACACCTCTTATTGGAAAACCCTGTATAATATAATTGTTCATAACTAATTATGAGTGTGCTCGGATGACAGGAAAAATATTGGAAAAATCTCAATCACTCTTTATCAAATTCGTGTTTTTCAAGAAAATACAGGATCTTAACCCTTTCAGCCCCAGTGTTATTCAAATTAACATGAAGTTTGCGAATTTTTTTACCATAACTTGAGCAATTTAGAAAAGCCATGTTTTTGTTTTCTTATAGCTTGTAATCTTTCCTGTAGCGTGTATTTTTTCCGCTCGGTTGAAATCATTATTCCCGCCATAACAACGATAAATATCTTGACATCTGCTGATTGTTTCATCGAATTTCTGCCGTCATTGATTACTTAATTCAAGGTGAGATATCAATATCAATATACTTGAATTACAAATATTTTAACGCATCAAGATGTGTTCTATAATAATAACATCAGTTAAATTCACTGTTCACAGTCATTTTGTAGAATATTGTAAATGAATTTCAATATTCATTCAAATTAACACTGGTAGTGACGGACATGTTTTTGACTAGTATGGCGATTTTTTAGAGATTTATTATCCTAAATTATTTCCTTATTTCTGGATAAATTTTAGTTAAAATGTGCTGTTTGTATTTGTTTGTACCTTAGAGATTACATTACATTGTAAATGTGCATTTTTGACATGAAACAGTTATTTGTATTACTTTTGTTTTATGTGTATTTTACGTTACTATTTAAAAAATACCCTATGACGTCCAATGTTAATCCAAATTAACATAGAATATTTTGAAATTTCCAAAAATTTTCAAATGATTTTGTGAGGTATTATCAAGCATTACATATTTTATATATGTGGAAACAATAATGCGGATGTGAAAGGGTTAAGGGACGTACTTGACTTACATTAACCAGTGATACCTGAAATTATTTATAGTAAAAATGTTAATCAAATTTTGGTCTCCGGAGAACTTTTTCGTGTTTTTTTTTTCAAAAAATTAAAAAAAAAACTTTTGCATATCGTCACTCATAGGAGTAACATCGACCCTAGCGGTGTAATTCCTGTCGATTTAGTTGAAAAAAAATCACTCGACACCACAAATTCATTTATATTTCTTATTCTAATTAAAATAACAAAACACTAGTTAAAGTAATTCGAGAACATCCCTTAACACCCTGTATAATCAAGAAAGAAACAATAAAGAATTTTTTTCATGATGAGTTTTTAAATATAGGATTTATTATTTGTATTTGTTACATTAGCTTCACACGGGAGGCCCTGAGGAGAAATCATTCCCATTGGGCCTGTGACATTTTTAAGGATGCTGTCTGGAGTGGCTTTTTTATGGAAAGGAGGAGAGGAAGTTCTGGGAAGGTAAAAAGTATGAGGGGTTGGTAGGAATCTGGGAGTCAATGTGTCCAGGAGTGACGGACGTATGAATCCATCCCTCCCACTGCGGTGCAAGGCGATGGGTCAAGAGAGAGTCCGTCAGGAGAAGTCAAAAGCTCTCCCTCAACCAGTCTCTCCTGATCTGAACCGCCGCGTAATAGGTGGGCAAACGCATCCGTCGCCAAGACCTAGATAAACCTCACCAAGTGAACCCGGGCACCCCTGCTATATCACCAATGTAGCAAACCACTTTGGGTGACCTATAGGAGGGGTGTTGGTTATCCAATCAATAGTTTCCGGGGCAGCGATACCCATACCCGCCTCAAAACATCTGTTTTAAAATGTCTTTTTAAACTTGAAAATGGCTCAACTGACGATTGAACCTTACCACTCAGGAACTGGAGACAACATCTCTACAAACCTCGCCAAATGCCGATCAGATAGGAACGACATTTATTTAGCTGTAATATCATCGTGTGTGTACGTAATTGACACCAACACAGATTGATAGAATGCATTGTCATCGACAAAAAATCCATCTGCCTAGTTTAAGCTCGATCGAATATCGGGAAGTGGGTCAATTTCTGCATCCAAGATTTGCATTCATTTTGTTGGGAAGGTTGAAGATGTGTTCTGTGTTGAAAGTAAACCATGTAATATTTGATAAGAGGATTATTACAACAAGGATTATTTAAGTAATTGCGAAGAGAAAGGAGTAAGTTATTTTGATTAGAGCGCCTAGTAGACTGACTGAGAACCTTACCGAAATCTTCCCGCTGTCGCTTATATAAGGTGAAGAACATTCTAGTTGATATGGCTAAAAACATTGCCGAACAAACCTCTAGGCAACCGTCGAAATTTCCAGTATGTTTCTATGATGGCCTAGGTACCTTAGCGCTTGTCACTGTGTACTAAGTAGTACTTGACACCGTCCGACTCAAGTAGTGGCGTACCACTACAATTCATTAACCCGAATCAAAGTGAAAATCAAATAGATGAATTTAATAGGTTATTTAAAAAAATACATAAAAGATATAAAAAAATGTTTCACAGGTCTTTTTTCTGCAACAATACGGAGTCCGCTGATATCATGATCCAATTAAATTCGTTGACGATATAATGGTATATTGTAGTGGGTTTTGAAGAAGTAAAAACACAACTTTTCCTTTATGACTGTGTCAAATTTCGGAAGTTTTGTGAATAACTTAGCTAATCGCCTTACTTCTATTGATGATGGCATTGATACCTGTTGGTTTTTCCTATGTTAGCGACAGGGGGTTTATTTTGTCAAAACCACGTGTCAAATAATCAACGATTCATTGTTAAGAGGAACGGCTGCGTGGCTTTTTCAGGGAAAATGTAATTTTAATATGGGCTATTAAAGAATTTAATGTGCATGATTTTTGAAGCAATTATTGTGAGTTAAGAGGGAATATTTTCAATTTTGGAGGCGGGTTTAATCGAGTATGGCTATAGCCTCCCTGGAAACCGTTTATTTGATTACCATCACCTCTGCCATAGGTCATCCCAAGTGGTTCGCTATGTTTGGTGACTTAGCAGCAATGCTCGGGTTTATTAAGTGAGGTGTGTTCAGGTCTCACCAGCTACCAGCTCGATCCATCGCATTGCCACGCAGCGACAGGGATGGATTCATACTCCGGTCACTCCTGGACACACTGGCTCTTAGATTCCTACCCGCCTCTCATACCTTTTTCCTTAACAGAACTTCATGCCCTCCACACAGCATCCCCAAAGATGACATAGTGTGAATTTATGTAAAAGAAAAAATCACTAATTATCTTTTCCAATCTATTATTTTAAAAACAATAAAATATCTAAAAAGGGCGTTTTTCTGGTCCAAATTTAAATTTACTTTATACCTAGATGTTTTGTGTTCCAACGCAAATCATTCGTTTGTATTTCAAATTACGTCCGGCAAATTTTTTTTTTTATCCACCCACTTTTTATTTACTTGGTAGATGAGGCAATTTTATATATACCATTTACACACAAACAAATTAAAATATTAATAAATAAATAGCTCACACCTGTACTACATATTTGCTATATATTTTGATTGTAAAAATATATTTATTTTGGTCTCAAATCCAAAACCAAGCACCTCTTTAAGACGAGACAACACAACTAAAATAAAGCCAGAATCTTAACGACGTAAGTGAAGCAACCGTGCACAAAAATATGCGACGCGCAGCCCTGGTGTATTGTACAGACATACGGTCGACTTTGCCCTAGCAAGCCTAGAAAATCGATCATTCCGTGGGGTTTCTATTAAGTATTTCTGATGAACGTATTACTAAAATCTCAAATGTTTCTAGAGGGATCCCTCGGGAAGTTACTAATTCTACGTCTACAAAAATAAAATCTGGTGCTTACCACTGATTTTATAGTTTTTAAAAACGTTTTATAAAATGTTCATACCGTTTTACATAAAATATTTTAATGTTAAGGTACTGTTTTTATTAATCTTAAATATAAATAACTTATATCCGTAGGGATCCCTCTGGAAATATTTGAGAATTTAGTAACACGTTCATCAGAAATAAGTAAAATGTGAGAGTCGAGCAAACTCCCGTTATTATAGTCTTATGTCGCCTTAAGGCGAAGCTTAATGCCGATTCACTATTTATAATGAATTGGTGTACATTATGAATACCAAAAAATATGCTTTAGATAAATTAAAGGTTTTCTTATCCTTTCGCTTGAGTAGAATACAAATAAAAAATAAATTACTCAATAAAAAATACAAATGTAAACTAAAAAAAAAATATTTTTTCAATAGAAATGTATGAACGCGTAAAGTAAACAACTTAAAAAAAATACAGTATTATAGCTAAGATTATCTGTGACAGTTTCATTTGATTAACTTTTTTGCTTTCTTATAAAATTATTTTCAAAATAAGTAAAAACCAGTTTTGTGCTTGAAATCGAACGTTTCTAGACTCCGTTTGTCAAGCGATTTTAATGCCTATTACCTACAGTATAAGGTTTACCAAGAATATACACATTTTTGGCTTGTAGCTTCCTCCTAATGGTATTACTTTGAATCATTCAAGTTGTTTAACAGGATCCAATAAGATCCAAGGAGAAATAACTCTGAGAGCTCCCTTTAATCAATTTATTTACTAAGATTAATCCGGGTTTTGTAAATGCCAGATTTAACAAGCTTAACAAGAACGGAGAAACCAATATGTCAGTTCCATATCCTAGTCTGTGGTTTTACAATAGAAACACATATTTATACTATATTCCTCCCACGCAAATTGGGTTGCACGTTGATGGACACGTGTTTGTGGTGTCTTCCTTCTAGTACTTTAAATTTATTTTATATGAATACCACACGAGGGTCCAAACTGTCAGGAACCAGTGAAACGACGGTATCCACTATTGTGTACACTAAAAGTAAAGAATATAGGGTATGGGAAGGTTGTGAAGAATCTGTCTATTCAGATCTGGTCAAAGCCATTTCAAGAATCGTATCGAATCTGAAAGTTGGTCTTTTGCCAAGACGAGAGAGTATATACCATTTTTGCATTTTGACGACAGATATTTAACGTGTTAATTTATGAAACAACATTTTTTCTTAGCCGATGATGGATTAATGAAACAAATAACAATACTACAAAATAGAGTTGTCAGAATTATACTGAAGAAAAATAGATACACAAAAATATTGAAGAAATTAAATATCACGCCATTTAAACAAATTATATGGTTCAACACGTTATTTTTAATCTGAAAAATAATTGCCGGTCTTACATGAATTGAATTTTTAAGAAAAAATGTAAGCCTGCAGCACAAACACACACATAAGACGAGGAAAAGAAATCAAATAAGGGCATAATAAACCCATTTAAGCCAAAAAAAAACCATAGTCAAAAGTCGTTGATGAATTTTGTGTTGATATTTGGCGAATTACCAGAGGAAATAAAATTAGATGAAAATTTAAATTAAAATTACGAAAACATGTGATTAATTTGAACTAAAAATGTTTACGTACACAAGGACTGTATTCGGACATAGATAACTAACTGTGTATTTATAAATAAAACAAAAACATTAATAAATAAATATGCATATTTCAAAGCACCGTAGCACGTGATCGAAATGATTTTACAAACTGAAAATATATTTCATAAGCCAAAATTTTGGATATTATCGCCATGTTAAATTAAATTAAGTTAATTCTGAACTCGTTCCTTAAAATATCTCACATGATGTAAAATTATTTTAGTTCGTCCTTAGCTCGCAAAATGGATCACAGATGTCGTTTTTTTTCTCGCAAGAATATTGCAAGGCATCATTTAGATCCGGGATATTGGACAGCCCACCTTTTAGGCCTATCGCTTAATTATAAGTATGATTAATAGCTGGCAGATGTCTGTGAAAACGTTTCGGTGGGTCCACTGTTCGCATCTTGCGAATTATCACTTTTTATTGCATATCCTATCATATCTCAAACAAAAACGCTTTGTTTTAAAAATTATGTTTTTTTTGTAAATGTTGATGATGAAATAATTTTATGTCAGCTGCCCGATCTATGGTACTATACATTTTTTGCGGAAGAAAGAGAAGAACTGGACTGATGATACATATATCAAACAACTCTTAGATCAGCAACATCATCAGCTGTAGGCAGACTGATGGAACCTAAGCGCAAGCCAAATACTAAGTTTGGTGATCGCGCTTTCAGAGTATCTGGGCCGAAGGCTTGGAATAAACTTCCTCTGGAACTAAGATCCATAACAAGTCCAACAGAATTTAGGTCTAAACTAAAAACTTATTTCTTTAAGCTGTCATAACCTTTAAATTATATATACCATTCCTGAGAAAACTCCAATTATGTCCCAAATCCTGTATCTAAATTTCGCTAATAAACAATTAGTTAATAATAATTAAGTGTTAATCTCAAGCGACCAACCAGTTAAGAATTGTACTATATATTATCTCCATAAATAGTTGGTAATAATATAGATCTTTGTAGAAATGTATTATAAATTTGTACAGCGCACTTGAGGTGATTTTGCACAAAAACGGCGCTATAAAAGTCATCCAATTATTATTATTATTTATAATTATATTACTGTTGATTTTTAATTTTATATTCAAATCTAGTCAGTTAGTATATACGTACTAAGTAAGCCAATGAAAACAGCCTTTCATTTCTGTAGTTAAAAATATTACTGTAGTTAAAAATAATTTTTGAAAAGTGAATTATTTCCACACCCCCGTCATATCCACATTCACAGGAAAGCACCCAGTGAGGTTCACATTACCAAATAATATTTTTTAAATAAATAAAAACTTCTAATATATCAATATAAAAATTTAAAAAATATTTTTTATTTGTACCAACTCAAATCATAACTTTTACATTCTTTATACACTGTGTAACAAAGATACTGTTTAACGAATGTTGAGTGGTAAGGCTGTTAGTATCTAATAAACATGCTCTTCTGTTCAAGATTTCCGACTCAAGGATGTTATTAACTAAGTCGTGATTTGTCATTCAGGAGCGTCCCCGACTTCAGGTTTCACCACTTGCGCTTTATATCAGGAAACTCCTTTATCCGTGCGTCCGGCCTTTAATACATACGGTGTCCGGAAACTCGTGATACAAGCGGGAAACTAGCGGGAAATCTATACCACTCTGTGATATAGATTTACCAGTTTCTGCTTAATCTAGGTATATTTTTTTTTATTTCACTAGGATCTAAGCTACACATTTGAACGCCTTTAAACAATAAGAAATTTTGTGTCTTTGATATGTTCGCAATTTTTTCTCTAATTTTTCATCTCCACTGCAATAAATTTATTACCGCAATTAATTGACTGAAACTCGATGGGCAAAACACTTCAACCTCCCACAGCGTCCATTTATATAGATATGTGCAGATGTAAAAGCGAGTAATTTTAAAATTAATAAGATAATGTTTTTCCCGACAGTATTGACGTTCGTATCAGATATGTCTGATTAAACTGGACAATAATGCTGCATTGCTGTGCCAATACTGCATTTTGCAAATTAGTACAGCAGACGGGAAATGCATCAGATATGACGGTGCACAAATCTAAGGACCTGGGCGATATAATGCATTGTACAGACCTCAAGAAACCTTGGCCAGTAACAACAACTTAACGCTGTTCAATACTTTTAGTTATTTATGAACACCATAACAAGATTATTTAATTCAAAATCATTTTAATCAGTTCTGAAAAGTTCTGCTATGAAGGCCAAGGTGAAAAAGTCACCAGAAAGAAGTGTTAAAGACTTTGGTCAAACCGTGGTGTAAAGGTCATCGAATGAACTGAAATTTTCTTCAAACACAAGTTTCCATGGCTAGTCTTCAGATCTTCCCATCATGATCGATATTCTTCCATTCAATCAGTCTACCTCTTCTTTGATCTCTTCCACTGGGGTGTGGGATTGTCAATTTGTCAGTCTGACTTCTGCAATGTTAGAGTAAGACGGCAACAGATAAAGGTTTTAATATAATAGTGCGTGCTCACTCTTTCGAACCCATAACTCCACCAGCTCAGACGTCACCTCTCGCAAAATACGTTGTTACTTGTATTGAGTTAATAACGTAGTGTATTGAAGATTATTTCCATAACCCTACAGTATATCCTCTAAATAACATTGGCGCAGCCGGTTGCAGCTGTTTCACTTGGTTATTCAGGGTTTGGTTTAACCATGTTTTGAAATTCTTTACTGCCTATCAATACCATGGTGGGATTTGGCTTCCTTCGCATATTTTCTGTGCCATTGTTTTTTGTCATTCGTTTCTCGTCCTCAGACCTTCTAATCTTGCTCCAATGCTCCTCAAAGGAGTCAGTTCGCCTTTTCCTCGAGCTGCTTCTGGATGGAAACCATAGTACTGGAACAAGGTTGGTTGAAACACATTTTGATAGTCTATATTTCATAAGATAGACACCAGAATTTACATCACCAAGGCGCTTTATCCCAGGGATGGATACCTCCAAAACTTTTCTTTTTCGGCACCGTTCCCGAATCAATCGTATACCGTCCTCAATTTGCTTCTGAGGCCCCTTAATGTGTCTGTCTTTTTTATGTCGTGTCTCTTTATTCGGCATTCTTATAAAACTTCCCCTCCATTAACCCTCCCCTCCGTCAATCTCTATTCTTTATGTAGGTCTAGCCCATCATTAGATCCTCCAATCAAATGTTTATTGTATTCGTGTAAATATCCCATCCTGCGTGTTGGTGTTGACTGCCATTTTTTTCATAAACAGTAAATTTCACAACGCTAAAGTGAGCCATCAGTTATAGCCACGGAAATTCCAAATATTTACGGAGTTTTAAATTAACCAATACGTAGCCATAACAAGACATTATTAATAAACATACAGTACTAACAAACTTACGTAGCAACGGTAGTAGTAATAGTAGATTTAACAGTATAATTAATTAGAACATAATTAAGATTTAATTATTCGTGCGTGTTTACTAAAGTGTCTCAATGATTTGAGCCTAACTTTAGAACTGTTCTCTAAAAATGATCATATTATTACAGAAGGCTGCATAAAAAAAACCCGCATACGCAATAGTTTCCTGCACAGGTAATTACAATACCTAGTTTTTTTGCGTTATTTATGATTTGGAGACTAATGACGCCAGTATCTACACTACCTACGCTGTATAGTGTATACCATGACCTTGCAGAAACTGCATTGGTATTTTGAATTGTTTTTTCACATGACGAATCACTTATACATAATACATAGTTGAATGCAGTTCCGGATACCGTGGTTTCAAAGTTTTGGACTGGCTAATTTATGTGGTAAAGATCTGCTGATCGAGTCACAAGGTGTATTTATAGTAGCAAGATTTTCTTGGATATAAGGAACATAATTAATGTTTTTAATTCACTTTATACCCCTTTCAGACAACAGATGGCTGCATCGAAGAGATGTTGATCGAAGATCGAAGGCTGCCTGTCATCAGGGAATAGCCCCATAGGCTGCTGCCAAAATCAACTCAGCGGAACTGGACGCCCTCTTACCAAAAGGTAATGTTTGAAAGTCAAGAGGTATGGTGTCCTCGCTTCTACGACTTCCATCAATCTTTTTTCCGTGTGTCTAGTGGGATAATCTTTTATTTGTCGCCCTTTTTTGACTTGATCGAGATATTGATGTTATCTTCTGTTTAAAACTAACGAAATTCCGCAATAATTAATCGTTTAACGAAGAAACTCTACATTTGTCACCATCAGTCATCAGAACTATTTTGAGGATTCCCGAATATATCCACATCTCACAAGCTTTTATCTTCCGTGGCAATGCTCGTAGCTTGGTTTATTGACTGACCGGAGCCAACGAGACTATTGCATCTCTAAATGGGTTATGTTGTGAACACTGAAGATTAAAAATAGTGGTGATGATGTGCGGAACATTGACGGAACAGAAAAAAAGGGAGCAGATCATAAATCTCTATGTATCCGTTACGATTAAATGATTCAGACATCGATTAAACCAATTTTTTTTTTAAATGCCAACTACTCGTAGATATTTTGCATTGGAAGGTGTACCTAGAGTGTTATGAATCAGCGTTTTAACATGTCGAACTGCATTGATCCTGTCTCTGTGACCATGGCTGTAATATTGGAAGGGACGGGCTGGCATTTCCGGGGCCGCAGGCTGTGCAGACTTGCAGGGTCAAACTTCATCTGGAATTTAGGAAGATTTATGTTGATTTAGTTTTTAGAAGAAAACGACAGTGAATTTTTTAATGTCTGCGGCCAAACGAGATAGATAAAGAATGCATTTTGTTGATACATGGAGTTTTTTTAGTATTTGTTTGTCCCGCAAATATATCCTAAACAGTGAGCTCTCGCGTCATGAAACTTGCAAAGCAAATAAATTCCTAGGGTGAACACTTTTTCGTCTTTATTTTGGTTGTTTACAAGAAAAACTTTAATCTATGCGATTTTCAATTGTTTAATAATTGCATTGCAAGATAAAAATAATATTTTTTTCTTATTATGCAGTCGAAAAACTAATGTTTTATGAAAAAAAAATTCAAAGCTCTATAGCTCATGATGAAAACTATGCTGGAAACTAAAAATGGGTACATTATAAATAATAATCATACACTAAAATCAGTGCAAATTTCATGACGTCAGAACCCACATTAAGAATGTTATTGCTTTTTGATTTTGATTTGAACTGTACATTTAACTAAATTTTTAACTAAATTGTCGATTACGCCCTTTTGCCTTTCCGGCTTCGTTATGTTCTCTGTTCGAATCATTACGTACTTCATCAGTGTTCTCAGAACTATTATTGGCCTTTGCATTTTGGCCTACAATAGTAACCTTTGACTTATTATAAACATTACAATATTAAATAGAATTTATCGATAATAGTTTTCGAAAAGAGAAGAATTCTAACCGGAAATCCTTTTAAACCGGAGTCTAAAACAGACACAAAATCTAATCGATAAAAATATAACTAGGACTACATATCCATCGCATGACTGGACGGGGATATATTATTACGGTCAACTTGAAAAGATTTATTATTATTTATTGTGACGTCAGATTATATTATGTATACATGTTAATAAGTACATATTATAACGAGGAAACCGTTTCTTATAAATATTAATAGCTATGAAACATACCTACAGTCAAATAGCGCCTTGATAATGAAAATCAAGCAAAACTATTTATGTTTTAAAACGCATTTTGTGTATTTGGTGGCGCGATTGCTTAAATAGCTACAACTAATTTAACTACCCACCGTACAAAACATAGAGCTGAAGTTTTTTTTTTTAAAGCGGAGACGGTTTACACGTAGTTCCCGTGAGCACTTAGGCCATAGGCCCATTGTGCTATCTCTCATTTTACCTCAATCCTTTAACAACAAGCCAGTCCCTTTAATAAAGTTCAAAAGGGTTGTCATTGGGTATGTGGCTATGTCGTCTGGTTCTACTGTATGTCTCCCCAGGTATCTGAGCCTAGCTTCCACCAGGGCAGAACATTGGTACCATAAGTGAATTGGATTCTCTTCATCCTCTTCACATTTCCTACATCTATTGGTGTTTTCCACTCCCAATATCTTAATGTGTCTCCTGAGATGGCAGTATTCCGTTAGTAGTCCTACCAGTTCCCTCAGTGAGTTTCTGTCCATATCGAGTAGTTTCTTGGTTCGTCTAGGGTCTGGTCCTTTTACGAGTACTTTGGATTGTCTCATTCAAGGTGCCCTCTCCCATTCTTTGCGGTGCTGGGATTTGACCCACCTATCAATATGTAATTTTGTGTGGCAAGCTGCTACTCCTACGGCCGGCTCGGATCCTACAAGTGGTGCTTGCGCCCCTTTCCTCGCTAGCTCGTCAGCCCGCTCGATGCCTTCAATACTTTTATGTCCTGGTACCCAGATTAGGGTTATTTTATTGATGGTAGCGAGTTCTGTAAGAACAGTCCTGCATTCCATTACCAGTCTGGAGTCGCATCGGTTACTTCCCAGTGCTAATAGGGCTGCCTGGCTATCGGAACATATGCTTATGTTTTTATTCCTGTAGCTGAAGTTAAAAAAGTTAAAACTGATAACTGCAGTTTTGTTAACGGTTTTTTTTTTAAATTGAGTGCCTTTGAAATATTGCAGAGAGTTTTTTTAAACAAATCCCCCACAGACATTCTTTATAATATATTAACGGAAATCCCCGGCGTTGTCAGGGCTTTACGCAGAGTGTTTTCTAAATCAGACGTGGACAGTAATTTACCTCTTATTTTGAATGTCAGATGAAAAATTTCATCAAGACGTTTCAAAATTCGGCTCCGAGAGGTTGGGAAAACTGCATGGGTGTTCTTTCAAAGTCTAAGTTTTTTTTGAAAATTTTAGTCTTTTGAAGGTCAAGTGTGAAAAATTTCATCAATCTATAAATGTTGTATGGAAAAAACAAAGCCACTCTGCCAAAGATCTTGATAATACATTATTCATTATTTCTATTGATTCATTGATAACTCGAGATAGCCATTAACAAAGTTGAAAAAAAACTTACTTGTAATACTAACCTATTTATTGAAGAAAAATATAATACTAACAAATCTAAACGATACATGAAACAGAACAAGACACAGAAAATAAAAAATAAACGGTCTCAACTGGAAATCGAACCAAGGATCTCTGTCTTGCCGGGCAACGTCTTTATCCATTCGACCACTGGGTCCTAATTATTATACTTATCGATGTCATATTTCAAATTCAGAATTTACAATATTATCTGGCAACTAATTTTTCCTACTTTAATTTATACGGGATATTTGTTGAAATTATATAAAAGTCTAAATGAATATTCAATTTTTATTGGAACACCTTTTCTTTAACCTTTGAAGGATATACCCATCAATGTATCACATCATTGAAGAAGATATTATTTTTTTAATGATAAACTAATGATTATAAGACAAGGTTTTTTTATACATAGCACAAAGGATAGCAAATTATTATAAGCAATAATTAGTAAAAAATATTATAGGCAGTAATTGTTGATTGAAGTACTAGTACATATTAAATTATTTGGCTCAGTGGTCTAGAGCGTCTGACCGGACGTCAGAAGACACGGGTTCAATTCCCGTCGGCGGCATTTATTTTTACTCGGGAGATATTTTCAATTTGTATGGATATTTCAGCCGACTAATTATAGCTTAAAATAATTTGTTATTGAAAATGATACTAATACTAACAATTCTACCTAGTTTTTGTTTTATCACATTTCATAATTTGACCTAGTTTTTGTTTTATCACATTTCATGATCTTATATCACTTTTTAAAGCTGTATTGAATTGTCAATGTGTTGAGTTTTCCGGTTACCCTGTAATATATTCATTCAGACTGTCCCGTGATTTTTCTCAGGTCTGCGCTACGTTGATAAAATAAAATTGCGATTATTTCAAGGTTTACTAACTGATTATCAGGGCAAAGTGATTGAACATATAGTCAACCTACCGTCATTGATTACACAGATAGTGAATACGCTCCACATTAAAACTTCCAAAACATTAGAAAATTGCAAGTAAACACAACATAAAGTGTCGAAGTAGTTAAATCACTTCATCTTCGAAATATTCAATCAGTTAGATTTTTAAATTATCGTGTGTGCTGTGCAGTGCTGTGTTTTAAAAATATTAAAATAACAATTTTCAACTGGTAAACATACCAAACGCGCAGGCGCATTATCAGTCCGTCATTACTATCGCCATTGGTCGAAAGTGTCGTCACTTTTGAATAGTGCTAAACAGTTTGCGGGAAACAGGCGTTTGTGTATAAACTAATTACGAATAAAGTTAACATATTTTTAACTCTTTTTAAATAAATTTTAATATGGATTTAAACGAGAACTCTCTTAACTATATGACCAAGGCCAAGGATCTACTCTGTTCGCTGATAAAAATTATTAATGACCCCGGCAACAAATTTACGAAGGAGCAAATGGGTAAAATTACCCCGATAACAACGGATCTGTTAGGAACCACAGGATTGATGGCTGTTCGTATGGGAATGTTGGAAGGAGAATTGTCAACATTAAAAAGTGTAACGGATACTCAGTCTATTGTTACTAACCCGACAAATACTTCATCTTCAATAAATGATTTGCTCGCAGAGGCCGAGGAAAGAAAAACCCGGTCAAAGAACATTATTTTATTTAATGTTCCCGAAAGTATTTCAGAATCAACAACAACAATTATTAAAATGGACAGCGATAAAGTAGTTTCAGCGATTAGTGATATAAATAATGAATTAATACCGAGTGTGGTTAAGTCGTACAGACTTGGTGTAAAAAAGTCCAACAAAATTAGACCGATTAAGGTCGAATTCAATGACTCTGTCTCGGCTCGTGAGGTTTTGACCAGGAACGCAAAACTGAAAAACGGTATAAAGGCCAGTAACGACCAAACACCATTGCAGAGGACTCAACTTCTAGATTTACGCCAACAACTCGAGACGAGGAAGAACAACGGTGAAACCAATATAACTATCAAATATGTGAACTCTGTACCTAAAATTATTGAATGTGCGCCAAAAAACTGAAACAACAAAAAATAAAATGCTACTACCAAAATGTGAGAGGGATCCGCACTAAACTTCCCATGTTGCTGACTTCGGCGGCAACTATCAGCAGTGATATCTTCATTTTAACCGAAACATGGCTCGACTCAGGAATCAATTCCGCCGAATTAGGCTTCCCTAATTTCAACATCTACCGTATGGATAGGAATTCTAAAACAAGTGCCAAAACGAGAGGAGGTGGTGTAGCCATTGCTATCTCAAAAAATCTCAGTTCTTCAAAAATATCCACAAAAAACACATCCATCGAGCAACTATTTGTCAATGTGAACACTTCTAGAGGTAAAATAATAGTGGGATGTGCATACTTACCTCCGAATTCTGATGTCCAAAGCTACAGCAATCACTGCGACGAGGTTGAATCAATTTGTGCTAAATATCCTAATACTAAACTACTTCTAGTTGGTGATTACAATCTGCCACATTATGATTGGTGTAATATGAATTCTGTCAATTCTTGTTCTAATGTTAATATTCGTGTTATTAGAGATATGGCACTGTTCTTAGGTCTAACACAGTGTAATAATGTTCTTAATATAGGAGGTCGTACGTTGGATTTGGCACTGTCAAATGTGTCTGACATCTGTGTTGTGAGAAGTACCGAAATTCTATTACCTGTCGATGTTTACCATCCACCACTAGAAATATGCATGTCCAATCTTAAACCAATTCCTATCGTAAAAAAGGTAGTAGAAACTCGAAATTTCAAAAAAGCTGACTATGTTAAAATTTCAAATTTCCTTAAACAGACTGACTGGTCATTCTTTGATAGCGACGATGATATTAATGTACACCTTAAAAAATTTTACTTCATCGTTAATTCTGCAATTGAACAATTTGTTCCTTTAACGACTTACAGAGAAACTCTATACCCAAAATGGTTCTCAAAAGACCTGATAGACTTAATTTACCTCAAAAAATTATCTCATAAGAGATTCAAACAAAGTCGCCTGGCCATCGATTATACTGCGTTTCAAAAATTGAGGGCAGAGTGCAATAAGCTCTCCGCAAAATGTTACAAAAATTACATTAGTGATGTCGAAGGCTCTATCATGGACGACTCAAATTTCTTTTGGAAATATGTTAAATCCCAAAAAGAAAATGGTACTTACATACCTAGTAGTGTGTCATTCGATTCTAAATTATCCCAAAATCTTCAGGAAACTGTTAATCTTTTTGCTGATTTTTTTAGCGGCGTTTACATTAATGCAAGTGAAGACAGCAATATTTCGTGCTTTGATTTGGTTGAAACTCTTGATATATCTGACTGTAATGTAACCATAGACGATATTATATCTAAGCTGAAGAGTCTTGATTCCCGAAAATCCGCAGGACCTGATAATGTTCCGCCCAGGTTTTTAGTAAATTGTATGCATACATTGTCAGATCCTATTCATAAGTTATTTACAAAGTCACTCTCATCAGGTGTATTCCCGGACCTTTGGAAGTTTAGTCTTTTAACGCCCATTTTCAAAAAAGGTAATAAGAGCGAAGTAACAAATTATAGGCCAATATGTATAATGTCTACTTTACCCAAACTTTTTGAAAGCCTAGTACTAGATAAGTTGATATCCCGAATCAATCGAACCATCTCTCCCCTTCAACATGGATTCATTAAAGGTAGATCTACTCTTACCAATTTGATATTGTACACGAATGATATTGTTAATGCCCTTAATGCATCACATCAAACTGATTCCATATATACTGACTTCAGTAAGGCATTTGATAAAGTAAACCACAAAATATTATTACGTAAACTAAAATTGTTGGGAATAAGAGGGAGCATGTTGGAATGGTTTAAGAGTTATCTATTAGGAAGGTACTTAGCAGTCAAGATAGATTCGTTTACTTCTTATACATTTGCTGCCTCGAGCGGAGTACCACAGGGATCTCACTTGGGCCCAATATTATTTTGTTTGTTTATCAATGATATTGTTAATATTTTTACTAATGTTAAAGTCCTGTTATTTGCCGACGATCTGAAGATATACAGAATAATCAAAGACGATGACGATCGCGCAATTTTGCAGTTGAACCTTAATAAACTATGTGCGTGGTGTTCTGTCAATGATTTGCAACTAAATTTAGGTAAATGCCAGATTATCAGTTTTTACAAAGGCAAAAATCCACTTAATTTTTCCTATTTTATGAATGGTGCTAATCTTCTTCGTGTATCACAGATTCGTGATCTTGGTGTTATATTCCACGAGAGTCTACAGTTTAACGAACACATCGATGAAATAACAAGCGTTGCGATGAGAATACTAGGTTTTATTTTGAGAATGGGAGCAAATTTTAAAAGTATGTCAACATTAAAACATCTGTATTGCTCGTTAGTACGAAGCAAATTAGAATACAATTCCACCGTATGGTCACCGTACTACAAGGTCCATTCTCAATCATTAGAAAAGGTACAAAATAAATTCCTTCGGTACATTAATTTTAAAATGAAAATTCCAATCGAATTTATAAATTACAATAACTTGCTTGCTGAAACTAAACTTCTTAAATTATCTGATAGAAGAGTGTTAATTGATTTGCTATTTTTATTCAAAATTATTAAATCTTTAATTGACAGCCCTAATTTGTTGGAACTTTTTTGCATTAATGTTCCTGCTAGGCAAACTCGCAGTAAAGATACTTTTAAATTTAACAAGAACCTCAACACTAATTATTCTATTTTTTCACCAATTCCTAGAATTCACAACCTTGCGAATAAATACTGTGAACTTATAGATATATTTGGTTTTGACAATTTTGTGAGCTTTAAAAGGCAACTTATTTCGATTCTATCGGCTAATAATTAACTTTTATAGCTTTAATAATTTTATTACATCTTCTCCCATTCGAAACCTTTCAAGTAAATTATATCCATATTTGTTTGTTTTTTATTTGCTCTACTATACACTTATAATTGTATGCATATACCTACTAACTACTTTTTATACATAACACTATGTTCCATCTCAGATCTTATTATTTCTTATTCATGTCGATATTGCTAAATTCTATTAGTTTTTGCTTTTTACAGGTGCAACTCTTATTTTGTTATTTTTTTTTTTTTTTTTTTTTTTAAATCTCTGTTATAATGTTCTTTACCTCACGAGTAAGTTACACTCTAATTTATATTGGTTTATCGATTTGTTAAACTCACAATTAATACTGGGTTTAAACACACCCACTTACTTACTTTTTATGTTGAACTTTCTTTTACTTACTATTTCATGCTTGGGTATATTTTATATTGAATCCATCTTATTAGTGTTTTGCTAATTTGCACAAAATTTTATTATATGTGTTGCTTTCTTACAATTAACTCCATTTATCTTCTTATGTTCAATTATTGTAATCAATGTAAATGTATATTTTCATGTAAAAGCCCATTAGGGCGTAAATAAAATAATAAATAAATAAATAAAGACTTGGCAGAGGAAAATTTACTTGAATGATCGCATGACTTCGAAACCTACGTGACTGGTACGAGTGAAGTTCCGTTGCACGGAGAAAAATTAGTAATGCTCAATTCAAAATCTCTTTAAACTATTCAGAATATCAGGATTCATTCGACTACGAATAATTTAAAGATATTCCTAATAAATTAGCAATAATTTTTATCAGGAAGTGTAAGCTGTTCTACGATGCAGTTTGCAGGGTGAATATTGCCCCGATGATTACCAACCTACGATAGGAAAGTACCGTTTATCACGGAATGAAGTTGAAATAAGAAGTAACTGGCTATTCAGATACGGTCACCAAACAAAGCTAGCGAAAGATCCATATGACCGTGTCGTAAGACATAAATTTAGTAAATACGATTTTAATAGCTATAAATACATTTGATTCGCCCATATATTTAATTAAATATCTCCTTCTATAAGCAGTTGCATGCAGTAACCTTGATTTTGTTTAATAACACATATAAATGCATTACTCTCTCAAATGCGAAACTTACTGAAAGTATTACTGAAATATTTTTGAGAAGAAATTTTACGGTTAGCCTGCCTACCGAAAATCACTTCTGAAAAATCAATTTTGGTTGAGAGTCTGTGATAGTAACTCTGGTTCAATAAAACCGGATTTACTTTGAATTTAAGTGTTATTTAAGCTGATTTTGTGAAAAATTCAGAGAAAAAAATGGGTGTCTGGGGGTAAAGTGCGCTAACTTTGAGTTGGAGGTCACTTGGGGGTAAAAAAAGTAGAAACTATTTTTTCGCTTCATGTCTAATCTAAATATAATGCATCGATGATAATTTGACGTATTTTCTTCACCCCATATTTTGACATAATAATAATTATTTATGTTTTAAAAATTTCTGACAACCTAAGAGCCTAAGGATCATGGGTTAATATTTTGGTTTAAATATGAGAAGAAACAAACTTTAAGTTTTGACATCAATGATAATGGCCACCTAGTTACAATCGGTTTTAAATTTTGTCGGTGATTGTAACTCTGGTTCAATGAAACCGGATTTACTTTGAATTTAAGTGTGATTTAAACTGACTTTGTGAAGAATTCAGAGAAGCCTAAAAAATGGGTGTCCGGAGGTAAAGTGCGGAAGGTGATTCTACATGATGGTAGAAGTAAAAAAGATAAATCACTTTTTTCGAAATTCCAATGTTTATTTTCCAATTGAAGCAATTCAACTATTATCCCTTAAAACAACCATAAAACATTGGAATTAAATTAAATGACTGGACGGGGATATATTATTACGGTCAACTTGAAAAGATTTATTATTATTTATTGTGACGTCAGATTATATTATGTATGCATGTTAATAAGTACATATTATAACGAGGAAACCGTTTATTATAAATATTCATAGCTATTAAACATACCTACAATCACATGGCGCCTTGATAATGAAAATCAAGCAAAACTATTCATGTTTCAAAACGCATTTTGGGTATTTGGTGGCGCGATTGCTTAAATAGCTACAACTAATTTAACTACCCACCGTACAAAACATAGAGCTGAAGTTTTTTTTTTTAAAGCGGAGACGGTTTACACGTAGTTCCCGTGAGCACTTAGGCCATAGGCCCATTGTGCTATCTCTCATTTTACCTCAATCCTTTAACAACAAGCCAGTCCCTTTAATAAAGTTCACCAGGGTTGTCATTGGGTATGTGGCTATGTCTTCTGGTTCTACTGTATGTCTCCCCAGGTATCTGAGCCTAGCTTCCACCAGGGCAGAACATTGGTACCATAAGTGAATTGGATTCTCTTCATCCTCTTCACATTTCCTACATCTATTGGTGTTTTCCACTCCCAATATCTTAATGTGTCTCCTGAAATGGCAGTATTCCGTTAGTAGTCCTACCAGTTCCCTCAGTGAGTTTCTGTCCATATCGAGTAGTTTCTTGGTTCGTCTAGGGTCTGGTCCTTTTACGAGTACTTTGGATTGTCTCATTCAAGGTGCCCTCTCCCATTCTTTGCGGTGCTGGGATTTGACCCACCTATCAATATGTAATTTTGTGTGGCAAGCTGCTACTCCTACGGCCGGCTCGGATCCTACAAGTGGTGCTTGCGCCCCTTTCCTCGCTAGCTCGTCAGCCCGCTCGATGCCCTCAATACTTTTATGTCCTGGTACCCAGATTAGGGTTATTTTATTGATGGTAGCGAGTTCTGTAAGAACAGTCCTGCATTCCATTACCAGTCTGGAGTCACATCGGTTACTTCCCAGTGCTAATAGGGCTGCCTGGCTATCGGAACATATGATTATGTTTTTATTCCTGTAGCTGAAGTTAAAAAAGTTAAAACTGATAACTGCAGTTTTGTTAACGGTTTTTTTTTTAAATTGAGTGCCTTTGAAATATTGCAGAGAGTTTTTTTAAACAAATCCCCCACAGACATTCTTTATAATATATTAACGGAAATCCCCGGCGTTGTCAGGGCTTTACGCAGAGTGTTTTCTAAATCAGACGTGGACAGTAATTTACCTCTTATTTTGAATGTCAGATGAAAAATTTCATCAAGACGTTTCAAAATTCTGCTCCGAGAGGTTGGGAAAACTGCATGGGTGTTCTTTCAAAGTCTAAGTTTTTTTTGAAAATTTTAGTCTTTTGAAGGTCAAGTGTGAAAAATTTCATCAATCTATAAATGTTGTATGGAAAAAACAAAGCCACTCTGCCAAAGATCTTGATAATACATTATTCATTATTTCTATTGATTCATTGATAACTCGAGATAGCCATTAACAAAGTTGAAAAAAAACTTACTTGTAATACTAACCTATTTATTGAAGAAAAATATAATACTAACAAATCTAAACGATACATGAAACAGAACAAGACACAGAAAATAAAAAAAATAAACGGTCTGAACTGGGAATCGAACCCAGGATCTCTGTTTTGCCGGGCAACGTCTTTATCCACTCGACCACTGGGTCCTAATTATTATACTTATCGATGTCATATTTCAAATTCAGAATTAACAATATTATCTGGCAACTAATTTTTACTACTTTAATTTATACGGGATATTTATTGAAATTATATAAAAGTCTAAATGAATATTCAATTTTTATTGGAACACTTTTTCTTTAACCTTTGAAGGATATACCCACCAATGTAACATATCATTGAAGAAGATATTATTTTTTTTAATGATAAACTAATGATTATAAGACAAGGTTTTTTTATACATAGCACAAAGGATAGCAAATTATTATAAGCAATAATTAGTAAAAAATATTATAGGCAGTAATTGTTGATTGAAGTACTAGTACATATTAAATTATTTGGCTCAGTGGTCTAGAGCGTCTGACCGGACGTCAGAAGACACGGGTTCAATTCCCGTCGGCGGCATTTATTTTTACTCGGGAGATATTTTCAATTTGTATGGATATTTCAGCCGACTAATTATAGCTTAAAATAATTTGTTATTGAAAATGATACTAATACTAACAATTCTACACCCTACGAGTATTTGACCTAGTTTTTGTTTTATCACTTTTCATGATCTTATATCACTTTTTAAAGCTGTATTGAATTGTCAATGTGTTGAGTTTTCCGGTTACCCTGTAATATATTCATTCAGACTGTCCCGTGATTTTTCTCAGGTCTGCGCTACGTTGATAAAATAAAATTGCGATTATTTCAAGGTTTACTAACTGATTATCAGGGCAAAGTGATTGAAGACTTGGCAGAGGAAAATTTACTTGAATGATCGCATGACTTCGAAACCTACGTGACTGGTACGAGTGAAGTTCCGTTGCACGGAGAAAAATTAGTAATGCTCAATTCAAAATCTCTTTAAACTATTCAGAATATCAGGATTCATTCGACTACGAATAATTTAAAGATATTCCTAATAAATTAGCAATAATTTTTATCAGGAAGTGTAAGCTGTTCTACGATGCAGTTTGCAGGGTGAATATTGCCCCGATGATTACCAACCTACGATAGGAAAGTACCGTTTATCACGGAATGAAGTTGAAATAAGAAGTAACTGGCTATTCAGATACGGTCACCAAACAAAGCTAGCGAAAGATCCATATGACCGTGTCGTAAGACATAAATTTAGTAAATACGATTTTAATAGCTATAAATACATTTGATTCGCCCATATATTTAATTAAATATCTCCTTCTATAAGCAGTTGCATGCAGTAACCTTGATTTTGTTTAATAACACATATAAATGCATTACTCTCTCAAATGCGAAACTTACTGAAAGTATTACTGAAATATTTTTGAGAAGAAATTTTACGGTTAGCCTGCCTACCGAAAATCACTTCTGAAAAATCAATTTTGGTTGAGAGTCTGTGATAGTAACTCTGGTTCAATAAAACCGGATTTACTTTGAATTTAAGTGTTATTTAAGCTGATTTTGTGAAAAATTCAGAGAAAAAAATGGGTGTCTGGGGGTAAAGTGCGCTAACTTTGAGTTGGAGGTCACTTGGGGGTAAAAAAAGTAGAAACTATTTTTTCGCTTCATGTCTAATCTAAATATAATGCATCGATGATAATTTGACGTATTTTCTTCACCCCATATTTTGACATAATAATAATTATTTATGTTTTAAAAATTTCTGACAACCTAAGAGCCTAAGGATCATGGGTTAATATTTTGGTTTAAATATGAGAAGAAACAAACTTTAAGTTTTGACATCAATGATAATGGCCACCTAGTTACAATCGGTTTTAAATTTTGTCGGTGATTGTAACTCTGGTTCAATGAAACCGGATTTACTTTGAATTTAAGTGTGATTTAAACTGACTTTGTGAAGAATTCAGAGAAGCCTAAAAAATGGGTGTCCGGAGGTAAAGTGCGGAAGGTGATTCTACATGATGGTAGAAGTAAAAAAGATAAATCACTTTTTTCGAAATTCCAATGTTTATTTTCCAATTGAAGCAATTCAACTATTATCCCTTAAAACAACCATAAAACATTGGAATTAAAATAAATTTATTTTTTACTTTTAAAATCACGTAGAATCACCCCCAAAGTCAGCGCACTTTACCCCCGTACACCCTGTATTTAAATGATTTGGATGTAATTTGAAAATAATTTAATTTTTGCAAACTTTAAAAGCCGTAGTTTTCCAACTAATTCTACGTAGTACTAAAATTATTAATATTTTCAAATTTAATCACACTTATTCCTATCTTATGTTAACTCTTATATGGCATGTTGCTCAAATTTTTTAAATAAGACGTACCGCATTAACCCCTTTGGACGTTTAAATAAAATAAAAATAAATTGTAATATGAGAAAGTCTAGTGGAGGTTAACAAACGCTCGTCATTTATTTGTAACTTTTTTGACATTTGCAACACGTACCTCCACGTATGTTCGCCATGAACGATGACATTTTGACCAGTAAAATGTTATACTATGTAGGTACACGTCACACGGTACACATTATTATATTCAATGTTTATAGCACTAAAATTTATAAATATATCTGTGTGTCCACCTAAACCACTTAATTAAAGTTATCCTTTATGCTATGCATAAATAACCTTGTCTAATAAACATTATTTTATCATTAAAAAATAATATTTGATAAGTCAAAATATTTCACCAACAAATGTAGATATAATATGTCTCGACGCCATCTAGCGGGAAATTTAGCACTAACAAAGCTTTTCCTACAAAAATAAAGTTGGTTGTTTACAGGTGAAATAATATAATTAGTAGTAATTGTTGATTGAAGTACTAGTAAATATTGACTTGTTTGGCGGGTTGGGAATAAGCTAGTTCAGTGGTCTAGAGCAAATGATCGGACATCAGAAGTTGCAGGTTCAATTCCCGTCGGCGGAATTTATTTTTATTCGGGAGATATTTTCAATTTGTATAGATATTTCAGGTGAATAATTATTGCTTGAAATATTCCGACACAAACCCAGAAGAACAATTCACAATCCAATAAATAGGAACACGCTTAAGCCCCAGCATACCCAATTTATAACAAGTTTCTCTTTAACTCCTTAAGATTTTAAGTTCCAAAAAAAAGTTATTTATGAATATAAAATCTATACATTTGTTACGCCGAAACGTTAATTATATGAAATTCCCTCGATAGAAAAAAATCGCAGAGTAAGCTCCAAAAATTATTAAAAACACGTTTTGTTCGGTTATTTAATGAGTTATAGGCATGAAAAAATTATACAGTGTATAATACAACTAAAGCATCTGTCGAGAGATTTTTGTTCTATTTCAAAGAAGTCGTGTTTTTTTTTTAAATATTTTCACTATTTTCTATAGCGAACTTTTATTTACCATTTTTACTAATAAAATTTATTTTTTGTTTAAAAAGGTTTAAAAATACTCTAAAGAATATATAATTCAGGAACTTTAATAATATCACAAAAAGTTCCACAATCACGTCGTGATTATTAGATACTAAATTACAGACTAATGAAACTTTGACTGTCCAACTGGGAAGGTTTCCCGTTTCAGGACAGTCAAATTGTTAGGTTTAGTTCATATTAAGTAGGTAATGCAACACAAATACATAACATGTGAATAATAAGATAAATTATATTATCTGGCAAACATAAAACAACCGGCATCTGTTTTTCCGCCTTCATATAACCCTGACCTCTTCAAGACCAGCATTAATAAATCCCTCTTTACATCCCCTACTTTAACCCGCCTCAAAACACTGCCCAACGGGGTGGTGACATAGCTCAGTTGCGTTTACACTGTATAGGCAGAGGCGCTCTTGTGAGGTATCACATAAAAATAAAAATAAAACCCACTAAGGTAATTTTTGGATGGTTGCGAATCATCACCCCAGAGTCAATATTTACATCTAACAAGTATCGCCAAAATATAATATGAGACAAGCACGCACCCACCACCCTCCGCTGACTCCTCACTCCCGATCCTCGTTTGGGCACAAAAAACCCCTTCGTCCTAGAACACCTAATCCGGTGGAAGTCCAGAGCGCAGGAGCCTGTTTAGGACATACTGCATTCCGTCAGCCCTTTGTTGCGGCACCGCCCAGACGCGGAGGCAAATTTGGCAGAGGGTGGATTGTAACAAAGCCGTAGTAGAAGATGAAATGGAGTAGCGATGTGGTGCAGTGGGAGAAAGTGCCGGTTTTATCCTTAACTTTACTTAATTTATCTAATTTATTGGAATAACATTTTGAACTTAATGTATCTAATCTATTGGAATAACATTTTGAACTCGTACGATAATAACATTTTGAACTTAATTTATCTAATTTATTGGAATAACATTTTGAAATCTCAATATAATAACATTTTTAACTTAATTTATCTAATTTATTGGAATAAAATTTTTAACTCTTACTGTAATAACATTTTGAACTTAATTTATCTAATTTATTGGAATAACATTTTTAACTCTTACTGTAATAACATTTTGAACTTAATTTATCTAATTTATTGGAATAACATTTTGAACTCTTACTATGATAACACTTTGAACTTAATTTATCTAATTTATTGGAATAACATTTTGAACTCTTACTATAATAACATTTTTTACTTAATTATCTTATTTATTGGAATAACATTTTGAACTCTTACTATAATAACATTTTTTACTTAATTATCTAATTTATTGGATTAACATTTTGAATTCATACTATAATAACATTTTGAACTTAATTTATCTAATTTATTGGAATAACATTTTGAACTTCTACTATAATAACATTTTTTACGTAATTATCTAATTTATTGGATTAACATTTTGAATTCATACTGTAATAACATTATGAACTTAATTTATTGGAATAACATTTTGAACTCTAGAAGGTTATTAATTCCCATCAATGTAAATGATGAAGGAGATAATATTATTAAATCTATACGAAAAATGGGCCTGTGGAATCTATCAAATGAACCACCGTTTCTTCATAGTCGAGGTTTTTTTTTATTTTTATTTTATTTTGGAGCTCCAGACGAGAGGTGGCTGCTATTTTCAACAGTGAAGTGCACTTGTCATTAGTACAGGGTCAGCAGTTATGTACCTACTATTTGATCTATTTGACTGATCACTGTTAAGTAGTGATGTTTAATTTTAAATCTTTTAAAACATTTAAAAAGAATTAACTAAGGATTGAACTCTACCCACCTCGCCAAATGCCGGTCGGGTCGGACTGACATTTATTTCGTATATCAACTTCTATAATGTCTGAGTGTGTAACAATGGCCGAATGGCTAACGCGTTGACCCGGTAAGACTTTTTTTAATGTATGTGTCTTGTTCTGTTTCATTTAGATTCATTACTATTATATTCTTCTTCAAGGATTAAATTTATGTTCTTCTTCCGGCGCTTGTAAAATTGGTAAGAGTCATAGACATATGAATATTAGTAGACCTGCCCTAAGTGATTAAAAGCGTATTATCCCCACTCCCCATACCGGTTCCATTGGAGCCGGCTGTGCTCGCGTATGGCCTCAAGTGAAATTTGAAAACGTGACGTCATCATTCTTGTGCGAACTATGGTCGAGGCATCATCGGTTCATTTTACGAAATAACACGGCAAAATGTTGACTTGTACTATGAAAACTTGTAAAAATAGATGTGAAAAAGAGAATAAACCCAATTGTCGTATTACATTCCATATATAAGCATTATTTTACTTTATTTTAAGCATATTCACATCGTATAATATGAATCAGTTGTTACTATCACATCGAGAAACGTCTGGACGCGAAACACAAAGCTGGTTGGTTGCTGGGAAGTAAATTATGAACATTTATGAAAGTGTCTTAACTAAATACTTAAACGAAATATTCGACTCTGAAATAGAACCGAATTTTTTTGCCGAATTTGGACTTCGCAAATTTGTTCATAACGTGGCGAGTAATTTGCGCTCCCATGTAAAAATGTCTATTCATTCAAAAGCAGATTTTACTTTTAAGAAGTAAATGGTGATATTATAATGCGAGATGCCTATTTACTGTCAGATTGATTTATTGACGAATCACAGTCAGCTTCACTCCCTTCGTTCTTCAACAGTTGATTTTACCCCTCGCCATTATCTTCTCGTCTATTAATTCCTATGTCTGTGGTAAGAGTATTTACCGATGTATTTTTAAATGTACCTAAGTATGTTAGGTTCAAGTTTCTACATGCGTAAATATAAATGTCATTATGACAGTAGTTATAATCCTTAGTCGTAAGTCACTAAAAATAAGTCTTAGATGTAAGTCAGTAGTTTTAAGTATTTATTATTTAATAAATATATTTGCACAGCGTCTTTTCACTGTGTCCAGGAGTGAAGGACATAAGCATATATCGGCGCAAGGCGATGAGTCAAGAGAGACCAGTTGTAGAAGTCAAAGGGTCTCCCCGAACCAGTTTCTCCATATCTGGCTCCCCATGCAGCTAATGGGAAGGCGCATTATAAACAACCTCACCCGATGAACCCGACCACTCCTGCTAAGTCACCAAACTAAGTGAATCACTTGGCGTGACATAGGTGTTGGTTATCCAATAAATGGTTCCCGAGGCGGCGGTACAAAACCAGCCTCCTAAACTGATTCCCGTCCACTATTTAATATATTCTCATGCATTTGGATTTTTCCTGTCCACACGACCCAAACATACAAAATACAAAATTTTATTAGTTTACTTAAAAGGCATTATTATCGCTTTTATCGCTTTTATTGCTTTATTAAGTATTTTTCTCATATATTTATTTTAACAATCGTTCATCATGAATCCAGGTATCAAGCCAAACTGCAAAACTGACCGAAGTGTCCTTACGCCCTCCAATCCTGGCTAAAATTATTCCTATCCCAAACGGGCCATCAGTGCGCGCGTGCTCGTAAATACCTTTTCAAATCATATTCAAAATCCGGAGCACAAATCTCCGTGCGGCCGCGCAAAAAGCCGGGTATCTAAGCCGCAGGCAAAAAAGGGCATAGTGGCCCCAAAAACCCTGTGGAAGAATTCAACATCACCTTTTTAGGATTAGGAACGAGCGTCTCCCGGCTGTCTGGGCAAGGAGCCGACGAATGCTGGTCGTATAAGGACATCGGGCCTCACAAGGCCCAAACGAAGGGTTAATACAATGCGCAGTGGATACAGACTATCAATAAAGGAAGATGGTTGGTAGGACACAGTTTTCCTATACACCATGGACCACGAAGTTTTTTGACGTATTTGGATTTCCGAAAACAAATTTATCGGTAACACATATCATATTTGGTTTGATAATATTAACAAAAAAGTCACTGCTCAGCTATACATTCCGGACCCGGAATGCAACTGTGTTGTAATGGTTGATTTAAAAAATTTAAATATCAGATATAACATATCATATTTTGTAGCTAAATGAAATTTACTGCAATCAAAAATTAAACGTTGTTGCCTGTTGTTTTTTGATGATTAAATGTTCAGTTCTAAAATCTGAGTATCTTGTATCGAGGATGGGAGAAAAATGCATTCGAAATGATTTGATGACAAATGTTATCAAGTAAAAAATCATGTTTTTTTTTAAAGAGAGTTACAAATAGAGGACATCATAAAGATAAAATTAAGAGTTGTTAAAATGCTCAATGTATACAGACAAACAACAAAGGAAGGGTTGTTGTGGAATAGAGAATTTGTCTACAGGCCATGAGTCAAAACTTATGGGTTTATTATCGGGATATCCGACATACTGGTATTAAAGAAACTATTTACGAAGCAACGGTCGTCCAACTCGATCATTGCATATTTTTTTCTTCGACGATGTCTGTATTTTTTTGGTTTTCCTCAAGGGTTACTTCTGGGGCTAGTTCTGTTTTCAAGTTTTCATCCATGACATTATTATTTATTTTTTAAATAGAAATACAAACATTCCCAGGTTATAAATAACCTGACAATATTTTAAAATCTCATACTACCACCACAGTTGTGATGGAGGACTTAGCCAGCTGAGGAATTGAACACACTACACCTGGGTGGGACCAAACGCAATGTCAACTCAGCCACCGACCGGTCGGTTTAGTCATCTCTTTTCCTGTTTTGCAAAGAGGCACTTAAGTCTGGGTGTTTGAGAGATAAGTTACGAAAGCATTCTAATAAGTATGTAGTTCTTAACGGTGAATTCTAAATAGTTAAGTTCGCAAGAGATGGAAAGAAAAAAGAAATGAGAATAATCACAAATACATTCAACATTTAAAAAAAGACATCACTCAGAATTATAGTCCTGTGTAAACTGGGCACACGAATGAAGAATCTATCTATCCAGAGTATAATACATCCAAACCTTACAATTCCTCTCCTGCAACCTTCCTGCAACCAAAGTTACGGGTGCCTAAATGGTTGACATTTCGTTAAATTGGGAAGGGTCCGTAATTACATAATATAACAATACGTCGTATGCGGTTCGCAGGTGCCTAATTGTAATGCTAAAAAGTCGTCCTATGGTCTGCCAAAATAATGTGGATATGTACTAAAGAATGAAATAAATTAACTAACTGGGAACTCTAATCTCTAAAGATACATGATACTTAGTAAGTACCTGTACCGAAGGTATTTTGCATGGTTAATTAGTGAATTAGGAACAAAATATAGGGTTCCGAGAACAAAGTCACCATGTAACTCTGTATGGCACGTAGCTTAATCATAACACAAAGTAACCATTTTAAATCCAATGTCGTCGGATGGCGTCCTTGACTGAAAGAGAAACAGAGCCCACCCATAGATTAGAGGGGCTAACGAGGTCAAGACAACTCAAGTCTTTGATGTATCAGAGCAGCCATGAAACGACAAAATTAAATATACTGAGATGGAAGGCACTTTATTTAAATATTAATAATCACTATCCATTTGTGTAGGTACTCACTTGAATTCATATTGCTTAACCTTCGCATCACTTTGTAAGTACTGATGTATATAAAGCCCAGGAAAAATAAATATACCTAAGTGTAATACCTACTACCTTTAAACAAAGAAGCTGTAGATTTTTGCTATGATACAACAACCTCCCACCTAGTATTAATCAAATTAATTAAATCAATAACCACATGAAGTACTAATCATAAATTATCAGAAAAAATAATTGAATACCATTTACAAAAACATTTTTTATGAAGTAACTTCAAAGTCGCTGAAAGCCATAGAATAAAAAACAACACAAGAAGTGTCTTATGGACGAGTTTCAAGATCGAAATATTTGCCTAATCGAGTCTTAAATTTCCATTGCAAAACTGTGTTTACGAAATTCAAATGAAATGGAGATCTACGATATCAGGCGAGTATAAGTGAGATGTAGCGCTGGGTTATTGTGTTAAACGGAACAACGAAACCCTACGGTCAGAATCTAGCTCGTCTCAGAGACTTTGGAATATTAGTGAACGTATATTTCTGATGAATTTACGACGCCAACGTATTAAAGGAATTTTTGTACCTTACTGAAATACCAGTTGTACCTTAAATACTAAACTAATTATCGAAGTCTATCATCATCATCATCATCACTTTTGGCTCTACAACCCCTGGTAGGTCTTGGCCTCCTCAAGAGTCTTCCTCCACTCATCTCGGTCCCGCGCCAGCTCTCTCCAGTTTCGAAGCTCCAAGGCAGACAAATCTTTGGGGACGTTGTCGCTCCATCTTAACCTTGGCCTTACCAGGCTCCTTCTCCCTATCGGTCTTGAGCTAAGCAGGGACTTTGGTTCTTGATGCTCGGTCATTCTCTCCACAAATTCGTCATTCTCTCGAAGTCTATATAATATTGTAACTATCTATTTTGTCCTATATAGAGTCAAAAACTACTGATCCGATTTCGTTGAAAATTTTATTCTTATTAGTGTTTATGTATTCTTCTTATAAGTCCAAAGTTTATTCTTATTAGTGTCAGGAGTATTTAGAAAGTGGTTTGAATGATTGAAGTCGGAGACGCCCGTGAAAGACATGGCACGATCAAGTGAAACAAACTTATAAAAAGTAAACGTTTTTATCTCTTTTAACGATATTATTTACAAAAAATGGATCCAGTTATCAGGTACACTAGAATTCACAACTTTAAAACTTTTCTCAAAAACCATTCATAACCCCGAGCAAAACGGCGTTCAGCTTGACCTCCTGACAATGCACTTTCTTTGTTCCAGATCATACCTTTGAAGAAGTTAAAGCTGAAGATTTGTATAAATATTTCGATTTAATATAGTCTCTCAAAGTTTCGAGTTCGGCGCCAGAATCCTTTTCGGCATTTAGTGACAGAATTTGCATACATTTGGCATGTAGTGACGGAAGAATGCCAATAAACAACCAAATCGTCAAGAATTTAGGGACCAACACAATGCCTTTGAAGATGATATAAGAAAAAATACAAACCGGAACTTCTAAATATGTTTTTTTTACATTTTTACATCAAAGTCACCCCTGATTCGCGAAAGGTAATATTTTCGCCGTTTTTGTGAAATATTACAAAAATGGCGTTTATAATAGCTAGATAATAATAATATCACTTTAAGTACGAAGCTATACAGGGTGTATCGGCACGTACCCGACAAACTTTAACCAGCTATTCCTTAGCATATTTGGAGTAAAAAATCTTATGTGCACTTTGCTGTTCGGTAACGTTTTTTTTTAATAAAAAATGTATTATTCATATTTTCACCACATGTCACCACTGTTTTATCCTTTGATAAAGTTTGAAAATCCATCTGGCAAATATTTTATTCGAATTCCGTTGAATAATGCACGTGTGTACCTATATTGGCGCACGTTTACAGTCACAACGAAATAGCACGGCACCATTCGTCTCATTTTTAACTACTATTATTTAGTGTGTGCGAAAGAGCGAATACGCGTTTTGACACACTTGCTTATAACAGCTGTTTAACACGAAACGCAATGCTAATGACAGTGATGTAGTGCGGAAATTTTATTTTTTTTTTGTTTTTAATTGAAAAAAAAATGCTACCGGACAGCAAAGTGCCGATAACATTTTGAAGTGAAACTTTTTTAGGCGCGTAATGGATTTTCGGGGACGGAGTAAAACCGAGTCAGGATCGACACGAAAATGCGGGTACCCCCACCACCGCTCACCGTTCACTGTCCCTCTCTCACCATATGCGCTTGTTGAGGTGGGGGAGCCGCTCACGAACGTTCTCTCTCTTCTCTTCTTTCCTCTCTCTCAGACACCAGCGAACTGCGCCACGCCAAGCATCAGCTGCTTGGTTAGTATACTGCGTCGAATAGAGAGAGAGGAATACTAGAAGTTTCACTTCTGTCTTGCGTAGGCTTGACACACCCACTTTTTTTACTCCAAATGTGCTAAGGAATAGCTGGTTAAAGTTTGTCGGGTTAGTGCCGATACACCCTGTATATTAAGCTTATCGACAAACACGGATTGGTATGTACCTATGCTATGTTTTTTTTTAATAAATCTTTTGTAGGCACACTGTTTATTATATATTGTTTGTTGTTTATTGTTTGTTGTTTATTGTTTATTGTTTATTGTTTATTGTTTATTGTTTATTGTTTATTGTTTATTGTTTATTGTTTATTGTTTATTGATTATTGTTTATTGTTTATTGTTTATTGTTTATTGTTTATTGTTTATTGTTTATTGTTTATTGTTTATTGTTTATTGTTTATGGTTTATTGTTTATTGTTTATTGTTTATTGTTTATTGTTTATTGTTTATTGTTTATTGTTTATTGTTTATTGTTTATTGTTTATTGTTTATTGTTTATTGTTTATTGTTTATTGTTTATTGTTTATTGTTTATTGTTTATTGTTTATTGTATATTTCAGAAAATATGTTCATAAATATCCATAATTTCGTCATTATACAGAATACAGGGTGTCTGAGGGTAAAGTGCGCTAACTTCTTGGGGTGATTCTACATGATTTTAAAATTAAAAAATGTGAACAACTTTTTCGAAATTCTAATGTTTTAAGGTAAAAAAGATGAATTGTTTGTATTGGAAAATAAATAATCTTCTATGGATAAATAGTTTTGTACGGGAAAATGAACAATAACATATTATATATATATGTAGATATATTTTTTTTTACTTCTACCATCATGTAGAATCACCTCCCAAAGTGATCGCACTTTATCCCCGGACACCCTTTATATTATCAAAGCTAACATATAATAGGAATTCACTAAAATGTTATCAGTAAACGGCCTGCAATCCCGTTTTTAACTGGATTAAAATAATTTGAAGAGATTCTAATTAAATCAGCAACACTAATTTTTATGTGCGAGAAGAAAAAATAATTTTGGAGGATAAATTCAACATTACAGGATTATTTGTAAGATTTTCAGGTTGAAATAAACGAAGTAGTTTTTTGTTAACGTTTTCTCCAAAATATTGTGTGATAGAATTCTGTATTTGTATTATATCACTAATGCTTTTCTAAAGAAACGTTTACCTTTGTCAGTATAATGGTGTTGCAAAATAACAGTTTAGTTTAGGGCGTGAAAATATATATTTACGTATAGTACATTTTCAATTATGAAAGAGTATTTATCTTTTTCTTTTATAATTTCAATTTTAAAAGATCATGTAAAAATGTTAACAGGGATTGTGCATAATCACGGTTAACCACAATAGAACATACTAATAACGTGTTTAAAATGTTAGACAACTAATAAAAAACAATGGTACAGTATCATATATTAATGAATGTTTATCAGTAAAATGAAAAACACATTTAACGTGAAGGGGGATTGTGTTTAACTTAATTTGGGAAAAAAATTAGTTAATTAGTGACTATAACTAAATAGCCAGGTTATTTCCAACTTTCCTCTTCACATCTTCTTTCCCTCTCATATAATTGATAAAACAATTTAATTTATGAAAACCTTTTTTTCTAAATTGTTTCTATTATTTACAACCCGCATCACGTAACATCTAAAACCTGCAGAAAAAACATTATATCCAATCTATGGGGGCTAAAACATTAAAGGTGTTATCCATGCCATATGCGTTTCTATAAAAAAACCTTACATGTTCACCCTTAAAAAATGGACAGCAATTTTCGCCACACGGCGAGCTAAAAATTAAGGGTAGTACCTTGCTATTATGAAAGTAAAAAATTCACCCCTAAGAGCAACTGGTTGGTATCTATTTGGGTGTCGGAAATGGATGAAGACCATAAAAAATCCGTTTTTTTGACAAAGCGAAAGATTGGCAAGGGATAAAAGAGTTGGTTTATTTGTTTGGAAAATCGCAACCCTTCAACGAGTTTTTTGTTATAAAAATCGGCAGATTGCTTCTGAGGGAGTTTGCGTAAAAAATTGTATCCTGTTATAAAGGGTTGATTGATTTTTAAGAGATGTTAAATAAACATTACAAAAAAAATATATATGGCGGTAATAAGACGATAATTAAAATATGACGATTCATTTTTTTAATTTCTTTTTAATGTTGAAATAATAGTAATTTTATATGGATGATTTGTACGGCGCCGTTTTTGTGCAAAATCACCTCAAGGGCGCAGTACAAATATATAATACATTTATACAATGATCTATATTATTACTAACTATATATGGAGATAATATACATTACAATACTTACCTGGTGGGTCACTTGAGATTAACACTTAATTAACATTATCTAATTGTTTATTAGCGAAATTCAGATACAAAATTTTGGACAGTATTGGAAAATTGGATATAACTGGACTTTCTCTCAGGAATGGTATATTTAATTTAAGGGTATGACAGCTTAAAAAGGTAAGTTTTTAGTTTAGACCTGAATTTTGTTGGACTTGTTATGGATCTTAGTTCCGGAGAGAGTTTATTCCAATCCTTCGGCCCAGAACTTATTATTTGGCTTGCGCTTAGGTTCCATCAGTCTGCCTACAGCTGATGATCTTGCTGATCTAAGAGTTGACTGCCTCAGACCAGTATTTTCCGATGCTCGAAGTTTCATAATTAATTATCAATGCGGCTTTTTACTTCTAATAATTGCGTTGTGAATCTATAAAGTCCGTATTTGTCTCTGTTGACAAAATAAATAAATAAAAGTATATATTAATTTGATTTGACCGGTCGGTGGCTGAGATGACATCGCGTTCAATTCCTCGGCAGGCTAAAACATCCATCACAACACAAGCAACATTTTCCGCTTACTGTGGTGGTAGTACGAGATTTAAAAATATTGTCAAGTTATTCTTAACCCGTGAATGTTTATCTGTCTTTTAAAATAAAAATAATGCTTCTTTCCAGTCGGTATAAGATGTTCGTACAAACTTATTCTCCAAAAGTTCATCAGTACTAAATGGTATTCGTGAAGAAAGTGCACAATATAACGTGCTAGTATATTTCTATTGTCATTTAAATAAATCATATTGGAATACATATTACGTAATTGTCTATGTGAATGGTAGCAGAAGTCGGGGACACCCGAGGAAGACATGGCATGACCAAGTGAATCAGATACTTGAGTCGGGCCATGTCAAGAGTCAGAACAATCGAAGAGTATATATAAGACGATGTATGAATGTGAATGAGGCAAGAAGTGTGTGCCAAGACCGAGTTGTTTGGCGGTCCGTCCTCTCTGCCTACCCCTGCGGGGAAACGGCGTGATGGTTAGTTAGTTAGTTAGTTAGTTAGTCTATGTAAGTATATTTAGCATACTCATAAAAGTGACGAAGGACATAGGCAGGGCCGGCCCTGACTCAAATGGCGCTTGGCGCTAGTAATAACCTCAATGGTGCTATATTAGGTGTTAGGTATTATCAGCGTCTTGGCTCCTTGGCGCTCTGGCAAGTCGGCGCCCAGAGCGGACTGCTCCGATTGCGCCCGCACAGGGCCAGCCCTGGATGGAAGGAAGGTCCCTGCAAAAAGAGTACTAGCCTCACGTAGTACGATTGTTCGAGAGGAAGCCTTCTAAACAGAGGCTAAATCAGGGATAACTAGGGACCTGAAATTCGTGACAAAATTGACCCATGTTGCCAAGCTGTATAACTCAAGAACGAGTCATAGAAGCAAAGTGATAAAATGTCAACTGTGTACACTCGTTTGGCGTATTTCCCCACTGTGCACCAGTGCCGAACGGATTAATGACGCTAGTTCCACGAAGCATCTTCTATTGAAATACCGTTAAACAAAAAGTTACTACATTGTTCTATTTTATGGATATTCAACAGTGCAAGCCACTACAGTATTGTGAAAAAAATATTATTTCAATACGTACTAGTGATAAAAAGTTGTCTTAGGTATGTTAATAAAGTTAATTATTTTTATCATCTTTAGGTTCCCCCAAGCGATTGAAATTTAGTTCTAAAACGGTTTTTTTGAATTATTCCCAAGTAATGTGTAAGGAAATAGTTATATTTACTATATTTACAAATATAATTTCTATAAGATCATAATTATTTTCAATTGAAGTCATAATTATTACAGAACGCATAAATAAAATTAAAAAGGTGATCAATTTTTCCTGTACGAAATAATATTTGGTTTCAATTTATTCCTTATTTTTCCTTAAGTTTTTTCCTATTTTATTAAACTTTTTTATTTAGTTATAAAAAAATTACATTCCTATTTTTAAGTATGAACCTTTTAACAACTTATTTCTATGACATTGAAGACATTTTACAATACATCTAAAATTTAATCTTTACAGTATTTAGGCATAATCCACGAAAAGCAGCAAGTATTATAGTGGTAGTGATAAAACCTTTCCTGTTCTGCTTGCCACCCACTTTCTAAGATGCTTCAGTAACAACCTTTGCACATCTTTCAACCGATTGTGTGTAACAGGGAGTCCTGTCAAATTTTATGAAAATGAAACTGACTTCTGATGTTAGGAATTCCTCTAGTTATTATTTCGTCTCATCCTACAACATGGGAGGATATGTGATTTGTGCATCAAAATTCGGTGATGGCAATTTAAATGTTCTCTCCAGGATAACTAACTTTCAATCAACGCCTTATCCTAAGTTCTTTGGTGGTAGGCAAATCATCAGCTATCATTGTAAACAGTACATTTTCAGGATGAGCTTAGTAAGAACTAGTCAATCCAAAATTATTTTTAATTTCAACAAAAATATCAAGACTGAGTCATTCAGATACTCGCTTATACCTAGATTGCATGCAGTTGGCAATGTTTTCTCAGAAGTAGTAGATGTGTTCAACTGCACGGAATATAGTTATAAGACGGCTATAATAACACATCTCAAACACAATAATCAAAGTCAGAAATTATAATATTCTTCTTCATGGCTCCTATATCATATTTTACTACATCAAAACTATTTACTTCAGATATCTTATAGTGTTAGCTAACATATGTATTATTTTATTAAAAATATTATTTCTTATCCATAGTATCATTGAATCGCTGACAGTCCTGAATTGTTAATGCCAAGTTGCGATGCCTACTCAGCTATAACAATAAACTCACTACTGACTATTATCATAGACACCTCATACTTCGACTTGACAGGTCTTATACAAGCCTAGTATAAATAAGATCAACTATTGTTACACTGGTATATGGTATTTCTTTTGAATTATGCACTGTCTTACTGCACTTATATTAATAACTGCATCACTTGCAACAGTGTTTTTGTGTACACATTAATTTATTGCTATTATTATCCTGTTTACCCAAAGATATTAGAAGAACGAGATGTGCTATGAGCAGTTCATACTGTGTGGAATGGTTTTGCCGAGTGTCGCCGGTTTTGTTCACCAATACTACTGCACGCCTTCGCTTACGCTAAGGTATCCGCACTAATACATAGAACAGATTTATGTGCGTACACGTCCCGATACCCTTCAAAGTACCCTAATTAGGTAGTACTCCGCCTACGGTCCGGCGGTTCTTCTAATATCTTTGTTTTTACCACTGTACGCTTGTAATTCGATTATCACTGTATTGTAAAAGCCATTGTATGGCGTTTGAATAAATAAATACATTTTTCTTTGGATTAATATGACCAATTCTCTGAGGGCGTTACGCTTCTTACGCGTATTCTTGATCTGTGCTTTAATTAGAAATAAAGGACGTCGGTAGAGTACTCCACATCTATTATTGAAAAATATTCTATTGGCAAAATATGTGGTTGTTCCACCCAACATCCAATAATCGAATGTCTTAGATGTTGCTCGTTGCAATGGGTAAAACAAAACAGTACTGGAAGATTCAAATGTTTCTTCACCAGTTATTCCTGTGTTAGCCCTTTCAACCAATTGCTTTTAACCCTTCAGGTTTTTAAATAGTTTTATCCAACAAGTCCCAACGACATGGCGAATTTTCTTAGAATTTTGGAAAGCTCCCTAGGTATCAAAATGTTCTACATATTACTTATTTTAGAAGTATCGTCAAAAGAAATACTATTTTAGAAACTGAATTAAATTATCTATGAAATATTGCAATTGAAAAAAAACATTATTTTTTTTGAAAAATAAATTTTTAAAATCAAACACGAAAATGCTAACAAAACACTTACAAGGATATTTTGACTCAGAACGTTCATAATTTTGAAATAATTCGATATTTATAAAACATATTCCTTTTGTGCAGGTAATAAGTAATAAAACTGTCACTTCACTTTTTGTACCGTTTATACAATAAAAATATATAAATATTTTTTTAACTTTACGAAATTCGTAATCAAGCATTTTTTTAAAGTTGATCCATGTAAAAATGTAAGAATATTTGATAAAAACTGCGAAGAATAATTATTTATTTCCAATGACGAACAAATCACATATCTACGCATTATAGAAAAAAATATGAAAATACTTTTATAATGTATTGACGCCCCGGTCATATGTGTCCTTCGGAGGTCATAATGGAATATGATGTTTGTGGCTAGTAATGTCCTTCCGAGGCCTCGAGGGTTAAAAGGTCAATTGAAATGTTTTGACACAAATAAAATATTCTAGTATTGCCTTAGTTATTCTAACGGCAGTCAGAGCTTGGTTCCAAGATTAATGAAAGATACGTGTTGAATATAAATAAAATTTATTAAATAAAATTATTTTATTTATATAATACTTACGATTAATTTGTACTTTGCTGTAACATTTTGGTGGCCCTTGCGTTCCGTCTGATGCCGTGACGCATCTTGGATCGTCTTTTGTTTTCGTTTTTTGGCGGTAAAAAGTGGCGGGAAGCCGAGTAGCGTAAAAGGGCCAGCGTAAAATGTTCACTCCTTTTTGTCATATTGGATAAATAAATAAAACATAATAATAATGCACATTTAAAACGATTTAATTACTTGACGACTACCGTAATATAATGCCAAGAAATCGGAGGTTCACAACCAAAAACTTGCTGCAAATAGCTACAAATATAATAGGAATTATTCGGAAACATTTTGAAAACCTAACCTCAACTTTTGAAAATGATTTTGGATAAAAGGTAAGCAGGTAGTAGGTACCGTCCGCAACAAAAATTATAATCACGTTGGTTTTTCACTTGTGAAAATTAAAAACAACAATTTTGCACAGAGCTTTGCTATTTAATCGAGTACCACGAAGTAATACAAAATCATGTGTTTTTGGTTTAAATTGAATTGCCTAGAAACATTTGAAATGCTTTAATTAAATACTGACAGTAGAACACATCTTGGGCTTTGAAGTGAGGGAGCATTTTTTATAAGCCTTTTGATAATAAAAGCATCAGGCCTAAAAAATATTATTTTCAAGTTCAAAATCTCGTACTTACGAACTCGTTTTTCGGTTATAGTTTTATTGTTTAATGTGGCAAAATAAGTTATTTAGAAAATGATGGCAAAACATCAAAATATTTGTGCTTGAAAAAAAAAATTAACTAAACTTTTTGCGATGTTTTTTTCGTGCATAAATCAAAACAGACCGCAGAGTATAAACGGGAATTTAAACCTTATCGCCATCTGCATAAGGAGTGTTATTATTCAATAATCAAAGGTTATTTTTTCAGGTATTATGGAGATCCAGACCACATTCGTTTAATTTTTTTACTAAAGAAATAAAGTAATTACTTAAAATTATCACGCGTTCAACACGCTCTTCTGTCCTGTTCAGGGTAGATCAGTGCAAAATGAACTCTAAGCAGAATTCTTGCTTGAACAGACTATGCAATAATTACAATACCGTATTATCCAAGTCGGATATTTTCAGTTGCGAACTTACCAAATACAAGAGGTCCATAAAAGAATATTTCTCTGATTGTTTGTGAATAATGTTGTCTCTATTGTTTATATCTGTATTATGATTTGATTTACATCTCCAACCTCTCTCCATGGCTACAAATGTATTAATAAATGTTTTGTTTTATAAATCTTTCGTTTTATGTAATACTTGTTTTGTATTAATTTTGATATCATAAAAATTTAAATTACTTATTCCTTATTCCTTGTTATGCTGTCTGAGTAGAGGTAAAATCACAAGGAGGAAATCCATAATTGGTTTTATTTTGACCATATAATCCTTATGTACAAACTGAAATAAATGTAAGCTGTCGATTTCCCGAAAATTAATAAATAAATAAATAAAATTGTATTTGTATTTACATTGGGTTTTTACAAATTACTACTCTTCCATAGAAGCGTTTGCTTGTGTTTGGAGTATTTAATAATATTATAGGAATTACGTGCTGTAGTAAGTACATTACAGTGAGAAAGTAAAAAATAGTTACATTTTATGATTTGTAGATGTGATAGAAGTGTAAGTAGATAAGTAAGTAATTTTATACGGAAAATGGGTGATATGGGTTATTTTTATGAGTAATTCGTGTATTTCATGTTACTTTGTAGTTACATTATCGTAGAATTTGCATAAAGGAGAACAACAAGCTTACAATTTTTTTCTAATGATCTTTTTTTATATTTGAAAACACACAGAAGAAAAAAGAAAGAAAATTTTTAAATTGTTTCAGACATCAACCAATTTCATTTTGCATACAGATTTAAATAATTTCAATTTACAAATCAGCTCTATTTGTAGACAAAGAATTATTAAAGAAAACTTATAATGCAACATTGTTTAACTAAATACATCTGCAATATCGGAGTATATGCTTCCCAAATTTAAGATTCGTCTCATAGGCGCGTAATACTGCGACGTTGAAGAAGAATTCCTTAAGAGGAAGCTACAAGCCTAAAATGTGTATATTCTTGGTATGCCTTGTATTTTAGGTAATAGGCATGAAAATCGCTTGACAAACGGAGTCTACAATCGTTCGATTTCAAGAACTAAACTGGTTTTTATTTATTTTGTAAATAATTTTATAAGAAAACAAAAAAGTTAATCAAGTGAAACTGTCACAGATAATCTTAGCTATAATAATGTATTTTTTAAAGTTGTTTCCTTTACGCGTTCATACATTTCTATTGAAAAAATGTTTTTTTAGTAGTTTACATTTATATTTATTATTTGTATTTTACTCAAGCGAAACGATAGGAAAACCTTCAATTTATCTAAAGCATATTATTTGGTATTCATAATGTAAACCAATTCGCTATAAAGATTAATCAAAATAGTGATTTAGCACTAAGCTTCGCCTTGATAACATGATAGGTATTGTCTTGTAACTGTCCTGTCAGAAACATGGAACATAATTAAATATAGCAATAGTATTCAACATAAAATTAATAATTTTAAACAAACACATTAAATCACAAATAATTCATCGTTCATATTTTTCAAATAAATTTAAAGAGTAATGAAGGTAGCCGTAATCTAGACATTCTATAGGAATACCTACCTACTCTTTCAATTTAACTTTTCTTTGGATTCTTTCAATGGTGTGTGAATAAACTTCATAATTTGGAGACCAAACTGTGGAATTATACTCAATATGACTCCTTACTAGTGACATGTACAATGTTTTGATGGTGTTGATATTATGAAAGTCTTCAGGTACTCTTTAAAAAAGCCTTACACTTGCAAAGCTTTGTTGAATTTGATTTCCACATGCTTGATGAAATTGAGTTGCATATCAAACCATATTCACAAGTCGTTAATTTCTGAGACAGAAACAAACTGATAGACAAATAAAAAAATATATTATATATAATTCGTTTATCGATAAAACCTCACAATTTGACATTTGTTTATTTTGAGTTCGCAGTTATAATCTTGACATCGTATAAAAAACGTAGACAAATTATTTTACAATATATGGCAATCATTAACATTTTTTATTGCCTTAAATAATTTTAAAGCATCTGCAAACGTTAGGACATGAACATCATTGAAAATGTATAAAATATTATAAACAAATAACAAAAACAAGATTATTTTTTTTTGTGTTTTTTAATTCATAAAAATTTGGACCTAAATGTATTTTATTGGCGTGCTCCCTCTAACATTCGTAGTTATCTATCTCCCTTTCAAACCATCTTCTTCTTCTTTTTTAGACGCTTACAACGGATCCTTAAAATACAAAAGAAGTGCGATTTTTTTTCATGAATCTTTTCCTTATATCTAATCTATTTAAATCATTAAAAATTATATTTCTACACCAATCTCTCATATTATAAACAATAGCTTTAAGACAGGAGTTTTCCCGAGCACGTATAAGAAAACCATAATCTCTCCAATATTTAAGTCCGGTAGCCCGGAGGACATTTCTAATTATAGACCCATTTCACTCTTATCTAATATATCGAAAATTTTTGAAAAAATTGTTAAAAAAAGACTAACTGCATTCTTAAAAAAAAACTCGATTATAAATGAAAATCAATTCGGTTTCACAGAGGGAAAAAAGTACCCAAGATGCCATTGCAAAAATTTCATCTAGTATTCAGAGTGCCCTGGACAAATCAAATAAATGTATAGGAATTTTTATTGACTTAAAGAAAGCATTTGACAGCATTTCCCATGAAAGACTTATATTAAAATTAAAAGAAAATGGCATTGACCACTTAGCTCTTAAATGGATAGAAAGCTACTTAACAGAGAGACCTCAAATTGTAAAATTAAACCAAACCTTTAGTACACCACTAACAAGTACATTTGGCAATCCTCAAGGCACGGTCCTCGAACCATTACTATTTCTAATGTATGTAAATGACATTTTCCAACAGAAAATCAAAGGTGAATTAATCTCTTATGCTGATGATACTGTTTTATTAATAAAAGGTCAAACATGGGAACTAGTTAACAAACTTGCAAATGAATGTATTAATATCTTAAAATCATGGTTTGATAATAACCTACTCACACTTAATGCCAAAAAAACTACATATGTATTATTTTCACTACAAAAAAATACCTAAACACAAAGTAAATATCATAATCCATGATGAAAATTGTGACAATGTCAACTGTAAACTACTTAATCCTATTTGTACTGTAATCAACTCTTCTTCTGAAATTAAATATCTTGGTGTGATCATCGATGAAAATTTGAAATGGAAAAGCCATATTACGGAGTTAGTAAAGAGAATAAGGAAATGTATATATATATTTGTTAGGTTAAGAAATATTTTAAATGTGAAAATACTAAAAAATGTATATTATGCTCTTGTCCACTCCCTGCTTATTTACGGAATCATAGGTTGGGGAGGATCTTATAAAAACAACCTAAACTCGGTAAAAGTCTCGCAAAAAATTATTATAAAGGTAATACTTAAAAAAAACTCTACTTTCCCAACAAAATTGCTTTTTAAAATGTTTCCAGTACCAAATATTGATGATATATTTAAGCAAACTTCAATTATAAAAATGTGTAAAGAAAAAAATAACACAGAATATCAAGAATTTTACAAACTGATGAGAAATGGAAATCAATTTATTACGCCAATCTTTAAAACAACTCAAATGCAAAACCATTATATTTACCAAGCCATAAAAAACTACAATAATCTCCCTTCCGAATTGCGCTGTTTTACGAACCAACAAGAACAAATCAATAAAATCAAACTTTTTTTCAAAAAAAACTTATATTAAAAAAATATATGGATATATTAATAATAATAAAAAATAAAAAAATAAAAATCTATTATATCTAAGGATTATTTTTTTTTTATTAATTTTAAACCTGTTTTTTTTTTACATTAGCACGGGTTTTATATGTGATGTTAAACGATTTAATACCTCATGGCTTTGAAACCTATGTGACCGGTATGAGTGCAGTTCGGCTATTTATTTTCCGGGCTGTGTGAAGATTGAAATGATGATAGATAACCTTTGATAGGGAAGGTGTGAAATATTCGCAATACTAGAACTAGACATGCTCACCAATACCTAAAACAAACACGTAATTTGGACAAAATAAAGATATCAGGCTATAAATCTATAAAATTCACTTACAATTGATAATTGTATTACCTTACTTATAACATAAACATATATGGAACTGGCTGCTCTCCTCATAAGTTATAATTGTATTACCTTACTTATAAGATAAACATATATGGAACTGGCTACTCTCCTCATAAGTTATAATTGTATTACCTTACTTATAAGATAAACATATATGGAACTGGCTGCTCCTCATAAGTTATAATTGTATTACCTTATTTATAAGATAAACAAATGAAAATGGCTGCACTCCTCATAAGTTATAATTGTATTACCTTACTTATAAGATAAACATATATGGAACTGGCTGCTCTCCTCATAAGTTATAATTGTATTACCTTACTTATAAGATAAACATATATGGAACTGGCTGCTCCTCATAAGTCATAATTGTATAACCTTACTTATAAGATGAATTTATTTTGATATACCTATATAGAAGTCGATTAAATATTTTAATTTTAAATTGTTTCATAACAATTTAAAATTAATATTTCAATTGTTAAAAACATCAATTTTTATTATTTTTTCAATGATAAACTAATGTTTATAAGACAAGGTTTTATGCATAGCACAAAGCGTAACAAATAATAATAAACAATAATTAGTCGCCCGAAATATCAATACAAATTGAAAATTTCTCCAGAGTAAAAATAAATGCCGCCAACGGGAATTGAACCCGTGCCTTCTGATGTCCGGTCAGGTGCTCAGGCGACTAATTTTTGCTTATAATTATTTGTTATACATTTCTATATTCTTGCAGGGAGTACTTGAGAGTTTCATTTACCCTCTGTCCTTAGAAAACCTCGCAAAATTCTACAAATTGAGTAATGCATAAACCATAATGTTTGCACTCTTGTGTGCTAATAATGTAAGAAATTTATTTATGTTCACATCGTAAATGTGATATTTAATCATTATATTTCAATGATTTGTACAAAAATAACTATAAACGATTAACAGCTGCTGCGATAGCCTTTCGTAGAACCGTAAAAATCAACCCGGAAAGGAAAAAAAATGCAATCTGCCAAAAGTAATATTCGTATCAGATGAAAAAATGCATTATAAAAGTGCACATTCGTGGCAAAAACTGTATTAATTACTTTAAGGTATTACTATATATATAAAGGCGCGTGCTACAACCCTTTGTTAGGGGAGGTTTTGCTAACCCGATTGTAGTTTCTTTTGTCAATATTTATTTTGAAGGGGTTAAACAACCATCACAAAAGGCTTCGCATCTTATGCTATGATTGATTTTTATTTATAGTTCGTTCGGTAAAATAGTGTGATTTGTTTATGTTTTAAAGAAAGACAAATATTACCGGGTAAGGAATAACCCAAAGTATTTTAAAATCTCCTTCTATCATTCAGCTTTTGTTTTATCACTTTTCTTGACTTTTTAAATGTGTTATCCGGTAACGTTGTGGAAAGTTTTGAAACAAAAATTATTAACTTGGTTAAGTAGGTTAGGTTAGGTTAAAAAAAAATTCATCGTTTCTAATGACTTTATGTCACTTTTTAAAAGTGTGTTGAATTGTCACTGTATTGAGTTATCATGGAACCGAAAGAACGGTCCTCATCGGAACGTATAAAAAAAGTACCTACATATTATGCAATATACTCGTAAGTGAAATAAAATTATCGATTTTTAAATAAAAGATTTGTTAGGAAATACATCAATTTTAAAATCGTAAAGTAAACACATCGTATTCATTTTCACAAAAATACAGCCTCCGTGGTTGAGGGGTAAGGCTAGCGACTAGCAAGTTGGAGGTCGCGTGCGCAAGTATTTTATTTGATTAATTTGTGCTGTTTTTTACAGCCTGTTCTTACTGCCTCCTAAACTTTGGTCCGCTATCAATAGGATAAGGAGCCACTGTGCCACCAGAGCCACCAGAGGAGCCATCAGAGCCGCTGTGACCACATGCGGGGCAATGCAGACTACCGAACATGTAGTCAATACCCGCTTCACACATTCCCCGGCGGGACTGATGAAGTCGACAGGGCGACGCCGGAGCCATAGATTGGCTCGCAGACCTAGAAGTGACCCCACACTCTACGAAAGAAGAAGAAGTAATAGCTACAAATTAAAAAAAAAAAAACAAAAAACAAATTACCAATAATTTATTCAAAATAAAATATGAACACGATATGATCGAACAGATTAAAACAGTACATCTTAAATCTACACATTGCGAAATATGATCGATACCAAATACTGCATTTCGATAGACCGGAAAAAGCTCTATCGATCAAACGAAAGGGTTTTGCCACAAAAAATTGGCATGTGCCCAACACTGGATGCTGGTAAAAGCTCCATAAAAAGGCACAGTCGGTTATAGTGGCTATAATAATAGAAATTGAGGTTGAACCCTATTATTATCTTTGAAATTTAATGGGAAATGGTTTTGGCGTGTGCTGGTGAAACTGAAGACGTAGAAAGTGAGCTATTGTGCTGTTACTGAACTTATAAATAAAATTGCAGATAAAATTATCTGCTTTCAATTTCTAGCGCTGTTTGTAGACGCAGCGTAACATCTGTTGATTTTTTTTTTGATTGATTGAATGAAATTTGAGGTTTTTTTACCAACTGTCACGTTTATGAAAAATTACAAAATTTTAGGAATAGATAAATATCTTCTTCATCGCTCATAAATACTTTGTTTTTCAACTAATTAAGAACATTTCATTTAATGAATTTACTGTGACTGCTAGATGAAAGGGTTTGGATTAAAATATTATGAAATATTTATGTATAAAAGTTTACGGTTGTTTTAAGTGTTATATTTTATACTAACGCAGATCCGTTAAAATCATGGAATATTATAAATGTGGGTTTTAAAAAGCTTAAAGTTTTTTTCAATGCCTCAAAATCATTGCTTTTCAATAAAAAACATTGTCAATTTTAGAGACGATCAGACATAATTACATTATATGTAAAAGTTTTAAACAAAGAAATACACAACTTAATATTTCCTTCCACCTCATAAAATTCTAAAAAAAATTTTAATACCATTTTCTCTGGGCGGTTAGGACTATTGATCTGTATCAAATAAAAATATGAACATTCTAAAAAACAGAATTCTGATCCCTCGGATCACAATAATGCGATATTACTGACCCTAATAATAATGGTAAAGATGAACGTGTAAAAGTGTTTTCGACCCACCTTTTTGAGTTGAACCTTAAACATATGGTATCCATTTACACCCAAAGCTAAAAAATCATTCTTTGGGCAATTTAAAAAATTGCAACAGTTGTTGTAAATGTTACAGGAGATTTTTTAGCATAGTGTTTAAACTAATTTAATATGCAGTTGATTAACTAAATAATTTTGTTATCTATTTCAATCTATGATCTCCAATCTAGGTTAACATAAGTCTTTTAACGATGGAAAATTTAAATTTGTAGAAAAAATATTGCACATTATATTTTTGTTTAGGGCCTCGTAGTAAGCGTTTTTTTTTTTTTTTAATTCTTTATATTGGCTTTCACCCATTAAGAGTGATCTTGGCCATACATTACAACATTTTTCTTATTAATAAATACAACAAATTACAGGATAAGATTGACATGATTGACAAAACAACATTGATAAAACAACATAACATAACATAACGTAACATAAATAAACCCAACATAACATAAACATAACATAACATAAATATAACATAACATAAACATAACATAACATAAGCATAACATAACATAAACATAACATACTTAACATAAACGGTACAGAGCTGGTAACAGTTGATTATCACAAAATTATGAAAATAGGAACCTGTGTACAATATAAGTGGGCGCTTTTCGTTATTAAACCAAAGATTTTTCTAAAATTAGTAGCGTTTTTTTAAAAATAGAATTATGAAATTGGCAATCTTATAAACAAACACAGCATATGGGAGTAAACAAATGTGATTATAAAACATAAAGATAAACATAACACAAACGTACTATGAACATAACATAAACATATCGTAACATAACATGCACATAACATGAACATTACATATCATAAACATAAACCTACCATAAACATAACATGGGTGTAACAGTTAGAAGATGGTTTGATGAGGAGATATATGTAAATACGAATGTTAGAGGGAACGCGTTAATATTAAAAAATGATAAAAAAATAAGTTAAATTTTGAAAATATTTATTAAATTACGACTCGTTTGAAATAGAGCAAAAATGGACAAAATCTGGACAAATGCTTTAGTTGCATTTGAAGATACACTGTGAATTTTTTCATGCCTGAAAAATATTAAACAAATGATATTTTATTGAATACCCACTTCTGTCACCTTTGCACAACATAAAAATACTCATTTTTATGTGAAAACATCCCAAGAGTCCCAACTGATTCCAACCTGGAGCCAGTGAGACTATGGCATCCCCAATTGGGGTATATTGTGAGGCTGATGGTAGCGAGGAGGGGTAGAAGAAGGGGAGGAAGAATGGGGGGGAGAGTACCTGGCTATTCAGATCTGGTCACCAAATACTAAAGGCATTTCACGCAATGTTTCAATTTTGAATGGTGGTCAAACAACTTGGTAGACAATCATTGCCTCATTCACATTCATACATCATCTCATACATAGTCTGCTATTATTCTAACTCTTGACATGGCCCGACTCAAAGTATCTTATTCACTTGATGGTGCCATGTCTTCCTCGGGCGTCCCCGATTTCTGGTATCATTCACATTCGCATCATATTCTTCCTACATTAATTTCTTTGTATTCACTCTAAATGCCTGAACCATCTATTAATACTCGTAAATATCGGAAAGTTCAATTATGTCCAATTTTCTAAATGTCCTATGCGTTCGAACCGTATCTAGATTTCTCTAATAAACAATAAACAGTGTTAATCTCATGTGACCTACCAGGAAAGAATGGTACTGTATATTATCTGCCTGCATAAAATTTAAATAAATAATAATAATAACTTATGTACATTCTAGCATCACGTTCATCAATCAAATGCATTGTACATATAGTTTTGTATTGGTGATCGACAAACCGTAGGATGCAATATGTTAGCCATAAATTTATAATAGTTAGACTAGTCTATAGTTAGTAATAAGATAGATAATTGTATGCACAAAAATGGCGCTATTCAAATCATCCAAATATTAATATTATTATTACCATATTTGTAGGAGTATTAGAGTTAAACTTATCAACCAAATTCTTATTAATTCATTCCGACTTCTAAAATCCTATGGAAAATCGTTGCTGTAAACCAGAATTACTTAGCGGTAATCACTTTTTAAAACGAGTATTAGATTGCATTCAAATTGTTCAAGGTAAAATATCTTATCACAGAACTAGTAATTAAAAAACAAATATTTTACATGTGTGTCCCGAAATTTTACATACACAACAGTTACTAAAATAAAAATGCATACTGCATTGCTAAAGCAAAACAAACAAAACATTAAAAAAAGGTTACGGAAGTCAGTCGAAGCAACCATTGCAATATCTTCCGGATCTGCATTCAAATTTTTTATGCAATAAAGGTTTTTGTTCCCCTAAAAAAATGCAGCCATATGCACCGCCAGCCAAAATTGCATCGCCGTCACATGTTGCGTTTTTTCATGCATTGGTCCGCTTTGCTTTTTTTGCTGCATTTATTTAATCTATTGTAAAAAAATGATAAATGCGAGCAGGATCTGAATTGAAATATGTTGGCGCCTTGTTGATACGAACCATAAATTATTTTTAGACTGTTGTCATCAAACATAATCAACTGAGCGAAGTCCTGTTTTAACTCGATCATTTAGTATTTAGTCTGATTGTAAATTTGTTTGTATGTTCCGTTACTGGTTCAAGATGGTGGTCGTGTTAGTTCGCATAAGAGTGGATCATTCTACTTGCATTCTAATCGGAATAAACAATATTATGGTACCTACCTGCCTGAAGAAAGTTTGAGACTGTGGAATCCCCAATTGGGATAAGTTGTGATGCTGAATGAAGTAGAGGGAAAGAGATGGGAAATAGGAAAGTGGGGTAGTACCTAGCTCTTCAGATCTGGTCACCATACAAGGCCAAAGTCACTTCAAGCAAAGTTTTCATTTTGATTTTTGGTCTTACGCCAGGGCGATACTAAGAGTATCTTCCAATCTACCACGTGCCGTTAAGAAGAAGCTACAAGACAAAAATGTGTATATTCTTGGTATACCTTATATCGTAGGTAATATGGTATACCTTGGTATACCTTATATCGTAGGCAAGAAAATCGCTTGACAAACGGAGTCTAGAAACGTCCGATTTCAAGCAAAAAACTTGTTTTTATTTATTTTGTAAATAATTTTAAAAGAAAGCAAAATAGATAATCAAGTAGAACTGTCACAAATAATTTTAGCTATAATGCTGTATTTTTTAAAGTTGTTTCCTTTATGCGTTCATCCATTTCTATTGAAAAATTTTTTTTTTAGTTGTTTGCATTTATATTTTTTATTGAGTAATTTATATTTTTATTTGTACTCTACTCAAACGAAGCTATAGAAAAACCTTTAATTGATCTAAAGCATATTTTTTGGTATTCATAATGTACACCAATTCGTTATAAAGATTAATCAAAATAGTGATTTGGCATTAAGCTTCGCCTTAACATAATAATGCATAAATATTATCTTAAAAAATAACATATATTTTTAGGAACATAAAACTTTTCAAGATAAATATGTCATAAATCGTTAGAAAAATATCTGAATAGCCAGGTACTTCCCAACCATTTTCTTCTGGATCTCGTTCACCTCCTTACTTCCTTTATCCTCGCAAAATTCTCTAAATTGACACACTAGGCATAACGACCTTTTTCAATGTCACCGTTCACAAACAAATTATGAAGTAAACTCACCAACATTCGTCTCATACACAATATTATGAATTATAAATAATATCTACATTTTTCACAATAATAATTTAATTTTTGAAACATGCATAATCTTTCTATATCAAAATATTTTTTCTGATTATTTTAAATAATGTTTTTTTATATAATTGTATCTAATAATTGTAAACCCATAGACATATGAATATTAGTAGACCTGCCCTAAGTGATTAAAAGCGTATTATCCCCACTCCCCATACCGGTTCCATTGGAGCCGGCTGTGCTTGCGTATGGCCTCAAGTGAAATTTGAAAACGTGACGTCATCATTCTTGTGCGAACTATGGTCGAGGCATCATTGGTTCATTTTACGAAATAACACGGCAAAATGTTGACTTGTACTATGAAAACTTGTAAAAATAGATGTGAAAAAGAGAATAAACCCAATTGTCGTATTACATTCCATATATAAGCATTATTTTACTTTATTTTAAGCATATTCACATCGTATAATATGAATCAGTTGTTACTATCACATCGAGAAACGTCTGGACGCGAAACACAAAGCTGGTTGGTTGCTGGGAAGTAAATTATGAACATTTATAAAAGTGTCTTAACTAAATACTTAAACGAAATATACGACTCTGAAAATATTACCGAATTTTTTTGCCGAATTTGGACTTCGCAAATTTGTTCATAACGTGGCGAGTAATTTGCGCTCCCATGTAAAAATGTCTATTCATTCAAAAGCAGATTTTACTTTTAAGAAGTAAATGGTGATATTATAATGCGAGATGCCTATTTACTGTCAGATTGATTTATTGACGAATCACAGTCAGCTTCACTCCCTTCGTTCTTCAACAGTTGATTTTACCCCTCGCCATTATCTTCTCGTCTATTAATTCCTATGTCTGTGTGTAAACCACTGTAATGTAAGTAAATATGGCACGCATCCATTATTTATAGCTAAGACAATTCTAACCAATTTATATTTGTCTCCTCCATTATCTTAAACCTTCAGGCTTTTAGCATCTTCTGTCAGAAAGTCAGATTTTTTTCGCTTTGCAGTAAAATCCAAGTAAATGGAGTATTTATGAACGTATCTGAAAACTAAAAGCTGTTTTTGATAGGTGATAAAATACGCTTTTAGTAATGTAATGAATAGTATAAAGTAAACATATAATTTATTAAATTATAAAATTTAAAAAAAAAACATTAAAAAAAATTTAATGACTCATCCTAGGTTTTTTCTAACTAAAATCACTGGAAGAAAAAAAATAAAAAACATACACACATTATTTTATATAATTATAAACGTTTTTGTCACCTGAATTTTTTGTCATGTAATAAAAAAATCATAAATTTTCAAATTGGGGTCGGAAGTTTTGGTTTTATGAGGGTGTACATTTTATTTATCCTGCGGATAAGACCTATATGAGATGTTCCCAAAAGCGAACAAATGAGCCTAGAGGGTTAAAAAAACACCCCCAACCTCTCTTTGATTAGCCAAATTTTTTTTTATTATTCAGTTACTACAAACACCCAAAATACGATAGACTATGTAATGTTGAAATTTACGAAGTTCCGATGTCAAGAAGTGAAAACCTTCGGGATATTATAATGAATATATCCAATAAAGTTAGGTACCAACTACAAAAAGGGGACATTGACTTCCTCGTCTCATCGTCTATGGTCTCTTATGAGTTCTTCTGACGTTTTGTCAAATGTTCGCGCAAATTTATAAAAAAAAACAAGTAAAATTCAAAATTGAACGCATGTACCAGAGTGCTGACGCGACCAAACACAATTTCGCTTTATTTTACGCAGTGTAAATCGTATACTTTAAATGATATTGTGTCAAAAAGTGATGTTTTTGTTTTTGTGATTTGAGGTTAGGTATCAATTAGGTACCAAGCAAATAGCTGACGCATCTCTTTATAGACTTTTATTTCTTATTGTAATTCGATATTAATAAGCCATGTAAATTCAATAACCACTCGACCGAAAGAGTGAACGGAACTAAATATGGAGGAATTAATAGAAAACATAAGAATCGATATTAATAAAATAACTACTGTAAAAGACTCGAAAATAAAACAAAGTTTGGAAAACAATATTAAAAAGGTGGAAGAAGCAATAAAATGTGAACAATTAAAACTACAAAATAAAATAATTCAATTGCAAGACCAAATAATTATTAATAATGAAAACTACAGTCAAAAATTAGAAAAAATAATCACAACAAATCAAAACTTAGAAAAATATCAAAATCTCGAAAATAAAACAACTACGAGAAGTTACGCCAACATCACAAGTGGAAAATACACGACACCTAAAATTCCAGTATTCCCCGTTATAATAAAAACTAAAAACGAAAATGAAGACATAAAAGAAACAATCATGAAGAATGTAAAAATATCTAAACTAGGAATCGGAGTAAGTAGCATCAGAAAGACATCAAAAAATGAATTAATAATCAATTTACAAAAAGCAGATGATATGGCCAACATCAAAAATGAAATCACAAAATTAAAACTTGAAGGAATACAAATTGAAAGCATTGATAAAAAAAAACCGTGCATGATCTTTAAAGGAATCGACGAAAAATACACACATGAAGAATTTATATCGGATCTAATTCTGCAAAATGAAGATATAAAAATAATATATGAAAAGGATCCAAATAAAATAAAATATAAAGGAACCATACCAATTAAAAAATTTCTACAAAAAAATATCATCCTCGAAACCAGTGGAGATTTGAGAAATCTGCTAATTACGAAAAAAAAAGTTAACCTTGGTTTTTACCAAATAAAAGTTGAAGATTGCAACCCTCTAATGCAGTGTTACCATTGCCAAAAATATGGGCACACAGCAGTGCGTTGTCTTCAACTTCCCAACAAACCAAAATGCCTTCATTGTGCGGGTGAGCACAACATTAAAGACTGCAACAGTAAAAACGAAACACCAAAATGCATAAATTGCACAGAACTTAATTTAAAATTCAAAACTACAAATACAACAGACCACAAATCAAATAGCGAAAAATGTAAACACAGGATGAAAATGCTTGCCTTCGCTCAAGAAAAAATTGATTACAATTAAAAATGGCCGATTTTATAATAAAACAAATTGACGAAAAATACAAAATAACCGAAGAAATATGTCAAAATATTACGGAAGTCAATAAATGGTGTATTACAAACAATAACCCATTCTTAATATTACATATGAACATCCGAAGCATAGCAAAAAACCTAGATGAATTCTTGATAAATATTAATGATCTGCATACATCACCCACCTGCATAGTGTTAACGGAAACGCACTGTAATGACAATCAATACATAAATGCGCTACCAAACTACAAAGGCATCGCTACAACAAGACCGATTAACAAGAATAGTGGATTAATTATATTTGTTAATGATGAGTGTGAAATTACTGACATTGAAGAAATTTATATACAATATGTAAACTGTCTAAAAATAGATATAAAATTAAAAAATAAATTATACAGAATTTTAACAGTGTACAGAACGCACAAATCAAACATAATCAACTTTACATACGAACTATGTGAATATCTTAACAAATTACCGAGAATACTTACTTTTGTTTGTGGTGATTTCAATATAAATATTTCTGCAAACCATCACTCAATTGAAAAAAATAATTTCATAAACATGATGACACACCTCAATTTTAAATCTTTTATTAATAATAACACTAGACAAATTAAAAACCAAACGCCATCATGCATAGACCACATCTGGTGTAATATACATTTGAAAGAAATAAAAAATATTAAATCTACTGTGTGGAAAACTAATATAACTGATCACTACGCGTGTCTTATACTACATGATACAAATAGAAAACTAAATACAAAACCCAAATTAAATCTTCCATATTCTCAAATAGACTACAAATTATTAGAAAAATCACTAAAAACTGAAAAATGGGAAGAAATTTTAACAAATAAATGCGCCAACCAAAGTGCATTACTGTTTGAAAACACTTTAAATAAACACGTTTTAGAATCAACAAAAAAAAAACAAATCGTCCCCAACTCAAAAACAAGAAAAATTAAACCTTGGATTACTCTAGGATTAATAAAAGCCACTAGGAAAAAAAATAAACTTTATAAAATAACACAAAGGCCACTAGTTAACAATAAAATTGTATTATACTATAAAAAGTATAAAAATATACTAACTACACTAATAAGGAAAACGAAAAACGACTACTACTCAAAAATTATAACAGAAGCTAAAGACAATAATAAAAAAATATGGTCAACAATAAATGAAATAATAAATAAAAAGAAAAAATATGAGCACATATCAGAAATCTCAGATGGGGAAATAATATATAACGTACAAAATGACACAAAAAAATGTTGTAATATTTTAAATAACTATTTTAATTACGTGGGAAAAAACCTAGCAAAATCCATAAATAAGACCAATATATCTAATCCACAACAAATAACACAATGTCAAATTAATAAATTTCACCCAGTCACAGAAATCGACATTGACAGAACTATTTCGAAACTAAAAGGAGATTCTGCCCCCGGCTTTGATAACATAGATACTAAAACAATAAAATCGATGAAAGAATACTTAATTCACCCCATAACACATATAATAAACCTAAGTCTAGCAAATGGTGAATTTCCCAATAACTATAAAAGAGCAATTATAACCCCCATTTATAAAACAGACTGTCCTAAAGATCCACAAAATTATCGCCCGATTTCACTTCTCTCGAATATATCAAAAATATATGAAAAAATTGTAAAAAAACAAATTTGGACATTCTTAGAAGAAAATAAAATAATTAATTATAACCAATTCGGATTAAAAAAAAATACAAGTACTCACGACGCGATAGCAAAAATAACCAAGTATTTATATACGGCCCTAGATTCCGATAAAAAATGTCTTGGCATATTTATAGACCTCAAAAAAGCTTTCGACAGCATATCACATAAAAAATTAATAAGTAAATTAAAATCAGTAGGGATTAGTGGAAAAGTCTTAGCATGGATAACTAGTTATTTATATAAAAGACCTCAACAAGTAAAATTACTCAATCAAGTCAGCGATTCAAAATATAGCGACTTTTCAATACCCCAAGGCACGGTTTTGGGACCATTGTTATTTATTATATATGTCAATGATATATTCAATATTTCCAAATATGGAGACATTGTCTCTTACGCTGACGATACAGTCCTACTACTAAAAGCAAACACCTGGTCAGAACTAAATAACATGGCAAATACAGATATCAATGAACTAAAATTATGGTTTGATGAAAACCTGTTGACTTTAAACTCTAAAAAAACTTATTATTTACCATTTTTCATTAAAAAACAAGAAACACCTAAAGAAATAAACATAATTATCCACTCTGTGAAAAATACAGAAAACCACAAATGCAATATGTTATGCACAAACATAGAAAGCAAGACCGATATTAAGTACCTAGGCATAACAATAGACCAGCGTTTAAAATGGTCCCCACATATAAATATTCTGAACAACAGAATAAGGAAACTAACATATATATTTAGATGTTTAAGAGATATTTTAAACGAAAAATTACTTAGAACCACATACTTCGCTTTCTGTCAATCAATTATACAATACGGCATTATAGGCTGGGGCGGTACATATAAAAATCAAACTCAAACAATTTACATATCACAAAAACTAATAATAAAAACCATATTAAAAAAACCCTATTCATATTCGTCCGAACTTTTATTCAAACAATTTAAGGTCAGAAAATTAAGTGCATTATACTTCTACCATGCAACATTACAAATTTATAAAAACTATATTCAAAATAAAATTGCACCCTTTAAAAATAACAGAAATCTTAGACAAACGTCAATACTTCCTACTCCTAAATGTAAAAAAACAATAGGACAGTTCAACCATGAATATCTCGGAGTTAAATTTTTTAACTCATTACCAGAAAAAATTAGAAACATGAATGCAAATATAAACGAATTCAAAAGCCACCTTAAAAAGTATTCCGAACAGTTGAACTGAATCGTACCAAATATAAACAAATATAACAACACCCCCATACACACAAGCCCTGCTTATTTATGGGGGTACATCGAATACTTATATTATGTAATTAATAACCTACTATATTGTGTAATTATATTATGTAATTGTTATATTATGTAATTCGTGTATCTTTTTTTTACTAATAAAAAAAACTAAAAAAAAAAAAAAAAAAAAAAAAAAAAAAAAAAAAAAAAAAAAAAAAAAAAAAAAAATTCATAGAGTGCGACCATGGCCTACGGCAACTTCTAAAATCACATCCACACCCACATCTACATCAAATATAATCATACGTCTTCTTCGGCGAGATTGCGAAGACGCTTTGTTGGCAGCTGCTCGTTGCCACCGGACTTGACTTGACTTCAGCAGATATCGGCCTTCCAGGAGTAGCAAGCCGTATATTCCTCAACGATCACCTCACGCCTTCTAACAAGTTACTTATGAAGAAAGCAAGGGAACTTAAAACTGAAAAAATTATAAATACCTGTGGAAAAAAACTGTTAAATATTTATGAGTAAAACTGACGATTCTCCTGTTATTAGAATTTCCTCTGAGGCAGATATAAATAAAACAGCATGACTCCTTCAAATACTCCAATGATTTCACTTACACTATTTAATCATAATCTGTTTTCTTTTCATCAAGTTATGGCATATCATACTTCTCGTAAGAGGTCAAATTTCCTACGCACACTTTTTTTCTACATAAATCTAACTCGCATTACTGCTTTACTATATCATTATTTTTATTATTATTATGAAAATGGAATTTTTGTTTATGTTTTATAATTTATGTTTTACAATATGGCTTCTTTGAGTTATTGTCAACTGTTCCCTAAAAAACATTTAAAAACAAATTAACCTTACAATGTACCCTAATTCAAAACTATTATTTTTTATTGTTCGTCTATTCTTTTAATACATTCTTTACCAATGTCTTTAAATATCTACTTTCTTCCTAACCTGTAACCATATAAAATATTGTAAATGGAACATAATTGGTTTATTTTGTATTGTACTTAAATGTAAAATTAATTACAACAGACAAAATGTACAACAGTCTTGTTTCATTAATAAAAATTTTAAAAAAAGAGACATTGTTTGGTTAAGCACAAACATTATTATTATTTCATGTTAAACAAGTTGCTAGGAAATCATTATTATTTGTGGGTCGTAAAAAACTTATCTGCCATTATTTTAAATATTCGAAATAAATTAATGTATATTTGCGTATCTGATTTTATGGCAGTGCAGTCTGTTATTTGCATATGTGTTATATTGGCCATATGCTTTTATTAGACATGAATCCTAAGCGATTATAATGAGAAATAAAAGATGATTTTATTACGCAATTTATCAGATATTTTAATGTATTTGATAAAATACAAATGAGCATAAGTAAAATCAGTGTCTTAAGCGGTTTTAAGTCAGTTATGATTGAATTTATCGTAAATTGTAATAAATGTACTATATCCTCGCCTTAATAAGGAAACCTCCATCTTCCTTCATAAATGGCTTTTGTCTACTTTACTAAAGGTGCTGATAAACGAGCAAGGAACATTGTTTGTTGTAGTATGTTGCAAACAATTGTGTTGCTCGTCAATAGTCTTGCAGGGCAAGTTTGGCCTTCAATATTGTCGTATCCTGTCAAGATTGCCGCAATTTTTAAGATAATATATAGAACCATCATAGACTTCGACTCGTTGGAGGTTATAAAAATTGTGTATCTGTCGCTAGTACGCAGGTTGTTAGAATACAATTCAATAGTGTGATCCCCATACTACCAGATTCATATAAAAAATATTGAACGTGAGCAGTACAAATTTTTACTATTTATTAACTTCAAATTACACATACCTATTCAATCAATAAACTATGCATTCTTACTAAATACGCTTAAAATACATTCCCTAGAAAACAGAAGAAAAATAAATGACCTAACTTTTTTATTTAATATTATTAACTGTTCTGTTATTATTGTTCTGTAACTGTAACTGTAACTGTAACTGTAACTGTTCTATTATTAACTGTTGTGAGAAATGTTCCCCTAAACCGAGAAAAACTTGTGTTTAAAGAGATTGATGAAACATATCTTTTACAGATTCTAAACAGCACCAAATCAAAAGAGAGTCCAGATGGAATAAGCTTTACAGTTTTAAGGGATGCAATGCCAGTGATAGGACCTCATCTACTGAACATAATAAATGAATCGTTAAGAAGTGGAAAAATTCCAAACACATGGAAAACATCTATTGTGATCCCGATTCCGAAAGTTGTTAATACCAGAAAATGCGAAGAATTTAGACCTATAAATATGTTACCAAAATACGAACAGGTACTAGAAATTGTAATAAAGAAACAACTCGTTGAGTATTTGGAAAAACATCATATATTATGTGACGAACAATCAGGATTCCGTAATAATAACTCTTGTGAAGCTGCAATAAACATTGTGATTAATACATGGAAGAAAGAAACAGATAATAAAAAAATCACCATTGCAACATTTTTAGATTTTAAAAGAGCATTTGAAACGATAGAAAGGAAAAAACTTTTGGAAAAATTAGAAGATATAGGTCTTTCTGAAGTAGCTCTAAATCTTTTCAAAGAATATCTCCATGAAAGAAAACAGGTAACAAAAGTGGAAAGCTCAGAATCAGAACCGATAGAAAACAACCTCGGTGTTCCACAAGGGTTGGTATTAGGTCCAATTCTATTCATTATTTACATTAATGATATAATTAAAACCATAAAACATTGCAAAATTAGATTATTTGCAGACGATGCATTAATCTATATTTCATGTGAAGAATACATAGATGCAATTAATAAATTAAATGAAGACCTACAAAATATAGCGAAATGGCTGAAATTAAACAAATTAAAACTGAATGTCAACAAAACAAAATATATGGAAATAGGCAACAAAACGCATAACACAGAGTTAAAATTGACAATTAATGGCGAAAAAATTGAAAAAGTAAATGAAATTAAGTACCTGGGTGTGATACTAGATTCAAAACTAACTTTCGCAGCAAATTTTGAATATGTGCTAAAGAAGGTATCTAAAAAAGTCAATTTTCTTAGAAGATTAAGAAATAAACTAAATGGAAACACTACAGAGCTGATTTATAAAACTATAGTTGCTCCACATTTAGATTATTGCTCTACTGTGTTGTATTTGGCCAATGAAGGAAACTTGAACAAGCTAGATGTTATACAAAATAGAGCTATGAGATGTATACTAGGAAAAGGAAAATACGCAAGCATAGATCAAATGAGAGAACAGCTAAATTGGATTTCTATAAAAAAGAGACTATTATTTAATGTGTTAATTTTTGTACATAAAATCATGAACAACCAAATGCCAAAATATTTTAAGGATGAAATTGTTTTTAATAGAGATGTTCATAATTACGAAACCAGAAATGTAAATAGGATTAGATTGCCACATATGAAAAAAAACAAAATCACAGAACTGCCTAGTGTACAAAGGACTAAAAATGTATGATGAAATGCCTGAAAGTCTGAAGAATGAAGGAAGAATCAATGTATTTAAAAAGAAATTTTATATTTATTGTAAAAATATGTAAAATTACAAAATGAAATATGATCTTGTTTATATTAGTTTATATTCAAATGTATAAACTAACTCAATAAATAATAAAAAAATAAAAAAAACTCCAAATTAGACTGTTGTGAACTCCTGCTACTCATAGATATCAGAGTACCTACTCGAGCAAATAGACAAAATATATTAATCTGCAACAATAACTTCAGTACCAACTACCACATACATGCACCTATTTCTCACTTTCATACAATTGGAAACAAATTCACCTCAAATATCGACATATTTAATGTAAGTTTACCTGTGTTCAAGAGATACCTGAATGACATTTTTATGTAGCATATTTAAAGAGAGATTGCGTATATTTGTTGTTTTCTTGAAGATATGTTGTGAACTTAAAAAAAATGTTATTTTTGTGTTGATTTTTAAAAATAAAAACCTTCTGTTATCACTGTATTATGCAGTAAATTATGTAAAATATATATAATGTAAAAGCCCATCGGGGCGTTTAAATAAATAAATTATTCACAATTCGAAAAACTATTGCCTAAAATCCTATAACTAAAACAAACTGGAATAAAGATGGAGAAATTATTTATTAATATTAATCGCTTTCAAAATTAGGAAATTTTTGGCAGTAGGTTCGGGGCGAACAGAGACAAATATAGTAACAGAGCGAGAATGAAATAGATTTATCCCTGCAATATTGTCGAATCGGTCGTCGAACAAACTCACCGTCAAGAACAAGCAATAAGTCGATAGGATTAGACAATACACGTCAATCTTGCCCAGTCTTGACCGACGATACGGAAATATTGAGGAAAATAGTTACCCTATCATATATTTTAATTTTAGCCATTGGAAATACCTCCGGCAAGAAATTGTCAGAGCTTATCAGAGCCAAAAACTGGTTGTTTAAAATAACCTTTTTTTAAATTTAGGTATTTTTTAAAATAAAGGCAAAAATTCTCGGGTTACGAATAGCCTGATAATATTTTAAAATCTCCACTACAACCATACAGCAAGGGCGTATACAAGGGGCAATGAATCCACCTAGCTTTCACCATTTGTCCTATATCTTTAGGTTCTATAAATTCGGCACATTATGGCATGCGATCGTTCAAAACTTTTTTGCACACTTGGCATGATATGCCAACAATCGATCGAGTGGACAGCATAAATTGAATATTATAGAAATAGGTGGATACTGCACGTTATTCGCAAAATCATAAATGCAGCCGATAAAAAACCCAAACCAAAACTAGCTTTATAAGTCAATAAATACAATGATATTGAATTTTTAGCGATAGCAAAAATAATCAACCACGATCTAACAGATGTTAAAAACGTGTTTAAAAACAACACAACATCAACATGTATATATTTTTTTAATTTAAATTATAAATCAAGCGTTTTCTGTAGAAGTTCACGGCTGTTTTACAAGTCGCCTCGGTTTGTGTATGAATAACCTTGATCGCCTAACAGTGGAAGGTGTAGCTAACTGTACTGGTTGTGTTTTGAATATACGGTATATGGTATGTATAGTATATTCTATAAGGTCGGATATTGTGCCCAAAACGAGTCTGTGTTGTACTTTAGTACCTTCGGGAGAAAGTTGCTTAAGGTCCGGTGAAAGCACAGTGTGATTCGAATGACGATTACCCCACATTTATTAAATTATTATTTGATTTAATCTTGTTATGTTACTTTTTACTCTACAATGTTATTGAATTATGTTCTCATGCTAGTTCTAGTATTTTGTATCTAGGTATTTCATATTTGTATTGTTATTTGTAATGTTACAGTTGTAAGGCTCATTTAGTTTGTCAAAGATAATATTTAACATTACATTATTAAGAGGAACAATCGTTTTTGTGAAATGATCTTTTTACACGATGCTGTTTTCATACTGACCCCATGTGGAAAGTATATCGAGACCAATATGAAAAGTCTTTGCTTTACAAGATGATTATTCTAATACTTGTGATAATTGCCATTAGAGAAGAATATTTTCGGACCGTACTTAATTGTCAACAACACCTCCAGCATAACCTTAGATTTATCACATGAAAACATCTGTCATACGCGTGTGGTAACAGTAATGTACCTTCACCATTGCTAATAAACACATTTGATAGTATTTTCATCAATGTTTCAAATATAATACGAAATAAACATGCAACGTTTCAATATTAAATACCTAGCGAGATAAAATAATACAATAATGCAGCTGTTTCAAATGTTAATTCGATTTATTATTTAAAGTAAGTAGTAAGTCTTTGTAAATGACAAACAAATAAAACAGTTTCTAGTTTATTAACTTGGATGGTAAGTTAATTAACTCTTTGACATTATAATATCCTGGTGTAAAAATAATTATGCCCCTAAATAAGATAATTCTATCAAAGTTCAACATTAAATGTGTAATAAATTTAAGGAATCTCACAAAATAATGCATTGTAAGAAAAATAAACAATATACGTGTAACATTATGCGCAGATTTAATGATAGGATAGACTATTTATCAAACCATCCCACAAATTAAAGATGTATACCCTATTTTTCAAAAATCCTCGATTCATTGGTAATAAAACAGTGTTTTGTCTTAATTTAATGTTGATAAAAATATAGGTAAAACGGAAAATCTCTTTGTATGAAGTAGGCAAGTCTCGCAAATTGTGAGATCTCACATTTGCACAGTCTCTTCTGTCTAATTTTTCCGTCCGAAGCACTGATTTTTACCTAGCATTTTAATTTCCCTCGATATCTGTTTTAATTTGGGCGGAATACAATTTTAAAATTATGGCTAAAAACCCTCAAGGCGATGCACTACGTCATGTAATATTTTGAATCGAGCCGCCATCAATAACACTCCTTACTTAGATGGCGATAAGGCTTAAATTCCCGCCTAACACCATCCAGCTGTTATGATTTAGGCAAGAAAAAAACATGGCGAAAAGCGAATTTTATTTAATTTTGTGGATGTTCAGGCATAAATCAGGCAGGCATTTCCGATCATTTTATAAATAACTTAATTTGCCACATTATACAATAAAACCATAACCGAACATGGGTTCGAAAGTAGGAAATTTTGAACTTTAAAGCAGTTTTCATAGGCCTTTTAAATTATTTTTTTCTGGGCTTATAAAAAGACTTATGTAAAAAATACTGGACTATTTCAAAGGCCAAGATTTATTATATTAGCGGTATTTATTTAAAGCATCTGAAACATTTCTAGGCGACCAAATTTTCAAACCAAAAACACATGATTTTGCATTACTACGTAGTGCATCGCCTTAAAACTAATTTTACAGATTTTCGGGACCAAACCAGTTTCGCTAAATAAATATAACATGAAACGTAATGTGTCACAAAATATAACGAGACATCATCACATTGTTTGATTCACACAAGGTAGGGTAAAAGTAATGTCGTAATGAGAATGTGCATGATTTTTACAAATGGCGTCAAATATCATTGTGCATACACACCTGAATAACGCCGAATTATTGTTACAGTTTATTTGACAAATTTCCGGTCCGTGGTTTTAACACAAATGGAGCAAAAGTAAGATCATAATGTGAATTAGCTAATTTGTGGCCGTTATCTTTTTAGTTTTCTGTGTCTTGTTCTTTTGTGTTTTGTTTTAATTTATTAGTGTTATCTTATTCTACAATGATAAATTATTTATTATATTATTTATGAATTATAATTCCGGATACTCCTGTAGAAGCTTACGTCTTGCCCTAGGTCCGAATTTTAAGTGGAAGAAAGGTCTTTAGAAAAAAGTGAACGTGGAATAGAGAGGAGGAATGAACAGCCGGGTTCACCTTGAGGAACAACCTGTCACGTGGTCTGTACACTTCCTCAATACGCGCTCGCACACACACATGCTCGTTCCAATACAAACACATCAACAACATACAGGTAACGATGATAATCAATTACGCACCAAGTAATGCCTCCATTTCTCTTATGGTCTTGTGATTAGAAATTGTTGAGGATTATTTGATCAATATTATTCATTCAATGTTTATCACGAGGTATATATAACCTATGTGTCATTTTTTTCGTCTTTACACGTAGAAAAATGATCCTGTTAAAAAAGCGATAGCATGCCAATTTCCTGATAAAATATTACTCATTCAAAATATATAGAGAACACGTTTTCTATTCCTAATAAATATCATGACAATATCAATATCAGTATTTGTACCAGCACGTGTACCACCGTCCTTATAAAACATCGCTTTTAAATGATAATTTGTTAGGAACACTGTCAATTCATTAGCTGAAGGCCTGCAGTCCCGTTTTTAACAGAACAATGAATAATATGACAAGATTTTTAATAAATTAACAGTATTTTATATCAATAAATTTTCTCTGGAGCCATGGTGACTATGGCATATGGAGTAAGGAATGACAGGAGATAGGAAAGATGATGGTTTGCAAGTTCCTGGGTAGTCAGATATGATCACCAAACACGGTTAATGGGTCTAGAACCCACCCAGGCCTCGTCATTTCAATTCCTCGGCTGGCTAAGTCCTGCATCATTGCACAAGCAACATTTTCCGATAATAATGACGGTATCTAGTAGATTTCCATTTCGAATGGTGGTCTTTTACAAGGGGGATACTGGACGTATCTATTACTAAACGTAAAAATGGAAAGTGCCGCAAAATGCACAATTTGAATTAATAAAATGCTCACGCCGGGATTTGAACCCGCGACATAGTGGAGGACCTTACCTCTCGATCATAAATGTCGTACAGAATTATTTCTTCATAAATACCTACATCATTCGTAATACTGCCATTCTTTGTTTTGACACACGTACGCCTCAGTAATCTCATTTTTTCTAATCTCTGCAAGTAAGATCTCTTCAGCCTTAGTCGTCATTAAAACTTGTTCAAGATGCCACATGGCCAAACAGATGTTCTAGCACAGCATATTATTATGATAGAAATGATATCATTGAATCTAAAAGAGTAGGTAAATTACTATTTAAGTAACTCAACACTTTTTTGACAACCAACCCACCTTTCCAAAGGTTAAGAATATTAAAATTAGAAAACTAAATACATGATTAATATGTTATACAATAATTTAATTAAAAAAGGACTTAAAAATTAAAAGCAACTCGTAAATAAACCTACGTTTTTTTAACTACAGGGTTTTCCAATAAGAGGTGTTATTTTGATATTCAATCGCAAAAGATCAATGGTTTCGTTGCTTGTGTGGCACGTAGCGCCGTCTTGTTGAAAGTAAACGCTGTCCAAATCAATACCATCCAATTCCAGCCATAAAAAATCATCAATCATCTCTCGATTGACATTCACCGTAACTGTTGCTCCAGTCTCATTTTCAAAAAAGTAAGGTCCAACGACTCCGCCGCACCATAAACCGCACTAAACAGTCACACGTTGAGGATAGAGAGGCTTTTCAACAATAACTCTTGGGTTTTTCGAGCCCCAGATGCGACAATTTTGCTTGTTGACGAAGCCACCGAGGTGGAAATGGGCCTCATAACTCAAGATGATTTGCGTTTGATTCACTCATGTGAATTTTAATAATTTCAATGCGTTGTTGAAGCGTGTATCGTTCCATTTTTATCAATGGCGTAGTTTCTACTTGTCAAATGTAAAAAAATAACAGCTTCAAAAGTAACATCTACCGAAATAGCGGGCTATTCAAAATAACACCTCTTATTGGAAAACCATGAAAGTTAAGTTTTTTAATTAATAGATGTTAAAAAAAATATGTATATTTATATGTATGCAAATATTTGAATGGTGATTGAACCTTCCTGCCCAAGGACTGCTGTGAACTTTTAAAATGTCTTTTAAAAATAATAATGGTTTGACTGAGGATTGAATCTTCCTCCCCAGGAACTAACTAAAATGAGTGAACCGTACTCTCAGTTAGTCTAAAACCTAATTGGATTATACTTAATGATATCGAGATTTATTTCGTATATTAAGTGTCCTAATTTTTTATGATGTCTTCCGATTCAGAGAAATGCGTCTTCATTGACGACGAGTCGATCTGCCGAGTTTCAGCTCGACTGAAACCATAGTTTTCATTTACAAGATTACATTCTATTCATTTATTTAATTATTCATTCATTCAAGTAAACATTATCGAAAATCAAAAAGATGAACATATCTAAAAAGATGAAAATGTATAATTGTCCAAATAGTTTATTATGAAATATTCATTTCATTTATTCATTCATAAAATTGTACATTACAATAGAATCATAGATAAGTATTAATACTTTATTACTTTTGTTTAGTAAATGCACTGTGGCACAATTATGAGATGTTGTACATTTATACAATGTACACAGCACACCCCTGGTTGATGCTACGGGCGTTGAAAAGTGCATTGATCCTAGGGCGTATCTCGCAATAGCAATAGACTTATCACACTACACTACTTGCCTGTACCTAGTAAGTGCTTCACAAGGAAGAGAAATATACAGGCATCCGGTAAAATGGACCAAGTCCATTGACAAATTTTTTTTTTCTTTTTTTTTGGTAAACTAATGTTTATGACAAGATTTTTTTTATGCATAGCACAAAGGGTAACAATTATTTTACAAGCAATAATTATTAGCCTGAAATACTCATCCACATTGAAAAATCTCCTGATGAAAGACACATGACGCCAAATGTAACAAGCAGTAATTGTTGAATAGCTCAGTGGTCAGGCCTGTCGACCGGAAATCGAAAGTCCCGTTGGCGTCATGTATCTTTTGTCAGGAGATTTTTCAATGTGGATGAGTGTTTCAGGCTAATAATTATTGCTTGTAAAATAATTGTTACAAATTTATTATTACGATGAGTAGATATATAAAAAAAAATTGTTTATCGTCTAAATATTATATTTTTTCTTCAATAATCGCAAATTCACATTCAATTTTAATTTATTAATAATATTTGGCTAATTTACATAGCGCTATTTTCGTCAAAAAACCACCTCAAGGACGCTGTACAAATATGTTTATTAAATTGTAAATACAACTGGCTTACAACTAGGATTTATAATAACTAGTGACTTACATTTTTTAATTAATATATATAAGTGCGTACATTGATGTTATACACTGTAGTGAAAATTATTACTGGCCGAGTAACCGCCTAACACCTCACACCGACCCTAGCTGTAAAATTCCTACTGATTTTCTATGTTTTTGTTGAAAAAAAAATTACTCAAGTCACCAGAGACCAAGTTATTAACATTTTTTACTCCAAATATTGTCAGGAATCACTGGTTAAAGTAAGTCAAGCACGTCCCTTAACGTTATTATACGTAGAATTTATAAATAGTATGTTAAAAACGAATAAAACACTCTCATTCACAATAAAACACACATTTTGGTTGTTACACCCGAACTGCTAATTGAGCACAACCATTCTACGTGTGTAGTACATCTAAGGCCTATAAAATCCACATCAAGGTTGTTAATTCATGGATAATTCCCCAAAATACGGAGAATTTCTAAGATTTTTCAAGAATTGGTTTTTATGTGGGTAGGACCTTTTTGTGAGGAAAATTTATTTTGTTTTTTTTTTTAAGTTAAGTTAAAGGAACTAGTGGTTATTTTTATAAGGAATTTAGAATTCTCTTCATTTTTTGTGGCTATTTTAGAATGTATTCATTTGCCTATCGCCAACACTGGTCCAAATTAACATTACAACTGATTAAACACCGGTAAATTATTTATCAGGTGAGGTCTGGGTGCATTTTTTTACTTTGACTGAATACAATACGATAACAATAGTGAAGAGATGCTTACATTTCGCATAGTTTTCTTTGATGTTAAAAGTGAAAAAAAAAAAAGGAAAAAAAACAAGAATTTTGGAGACTAGTCATCGGTAACGTCACGGGTCACGTCCACAGATTCGATGCGTTTTTTGTAAATCAGAAGAATTAAAGATTTGAAAAATATTTTGACTATTTATAACAATAAAAAATTTATACAGATATAAAGTCATTATTCATATAAAAATAAGAAATGGATTTATTTATCAATTAACAAACTTTTTGGGCCTTTTACATATTATGAATATTAAGAAATTACACTATTTATTGTACATAACTGAATTGCTTCATTAACAACATTTTATGTTTATTTAAACATAAATTGAAGATGTCCTTTGATGTGACTTTGTATAATTGTTTCCCTCCATTAGTATTCTGGGCAAAGAGGAATACATATGGTAGTTAGTCCCAGAATTTCCGCACTGAAATAAATTCTGACTTCTAGTATTACGTTGTGGAATCCGGAAGCTTATCAATTCTAGCAATACCGGACTATCAACTAAATCATTTATAATTTTATATAGAAATACCAAGTCAGTGAAAATTCTTCTGTCTAACAATTTGAGCATATTCATATAATTTAACAGAGTGTTGTAGTTCAACATAATTGCTGGAATACCCATTTTAAAATTTATAAAACATAAGAATTTGTTTTGTATTCTTTCAACAGCTTGTACATGTATATTATAATTTGAGTTCCAGACAGGGGAATTGTACTCAAGTTGACTATTATAATATAATGATTCAAAATAAATTAAATAAAATTGTTATGTATTTTTTATGTAAAAATTCTATTAATCAATATTCAAAATGAAAAACCTTCCATTTAGTAGGTAATGCCTACAATAACCGAAGCGTAATATTTTTTCTACTTTACATAAATACAAAAATGTACGTCGCTAGATGTAAAAAAGTGTCGGTAAATCGTTAAAAGGTTTCTAAAAGTATAAGAAAACTTAATTTCCTAAATTTCGTTTTACTTCCTTTTACTTCTTCACCGTTGCTACCATTCTTTTCCCGCCATTTATTATTCGCCATCATAAAAAGAAAGTGCGCACGAAAGTGAAACCGGCCCTATGCACAGGGAGTGCGAGGGAGACGACTGGCGCCGTTGAAACTTTCTTTCCATTGCTGGCGGGCGTGTGAGAAAGAGATGACGGATGAGCGATGCGCTTTTTTATATCTAATAGTTTGTTGTTGCACGCGATATGATTCAGGGTTAGGAAACCTTTTCAGAAAAATTAATTTATTTTTGTTGTGACGTTAATTAAGAGCTTTTAAATTGCGATCGATACCTAGATTAAGTAACATTTATACAGTCAATATGTTTGCCTTGGACATGTGGGTTGGCACTAAGCTCCCCACATCTTGGAATAAAAATTATTATTTTATCTCAACTACAAGAAATAAATCTGATCGCACAAAACAGCTAACACTTTCGAATAATGAGTTTTGACATCATGAAAATTATTCGAAGTTGTCTGTCTCCTGTCTACAATATTAATTAAGGCGATGCACTACGTAGTAATGCAAAATCATGTGGTTTTGGTTTGAAAATTTTATCGCCTAGAAATGTTTCAGATGCTTTAATTAAATACTGCGAGTAGAATACATCCTGGCCTCTGAAACAATCGAGTATTTTTAGATAAGTCTTTTTATAAGCCCAGAAAAAATAATGTATAAAACCTATGAAAACTGCTTTAAAGTTCAAAATCTCCTACTTACGAACCCATTTTCGGTTATGGTTTTATTGTATAGTGTGGCAAATTAATTTATTTATAAAATGATCGAAAAACATTTAAATATTTGTGCCTGAACATCCACAAAATAAAATAAAACGCACTTTTTGGCCATGTTTTTTTCTTGCATAAATCAAAACAAGTGGATGGTGTTAAGCGTGAATTTAAGCCTTATCGCCATCTACGTAAGGTGTGTTATTGATAGCGGCTCCATTCAAAATATTACACGACGTAGTGCATCGCCTTAAGCTTTTTAAATCTTTTTAGTTCAAAATTCCTATTTTTAATACTTATCTACTGAAGTTTAAATGTCCATTTTACTAAAATATTATCAGTATTCTCAGTTTGCAACGTCATTTTGTCTCGTCAACGTCGTCGTTATTTAAAAAAATGGTTTTGTAAGTATAAAAACTCAATTCGTTCAAGAAAGGCATGGAAATACAATACTGTGTCGGTGATTTAATCCAATTTTGTATTTGTATATCTTCCTTGAGTTTTTGTACGGACAAAACTATTAATTCATATTCATAAAGCGTATGTACGGGCGCAAACAAGTAATTTATCTTAATATTTGAAAGAATAACTTGCAAAAAGCGTATTTTCATAAATAATTTAATTTACACCATTTTTAACGTGTAGTAGGTTTACACCTAGCAGTCAGTCATTTTTAGATTATGCTCTTTGAATGGTACTACGCGAAGATTATTTTTTTGTTGTATCGTACGTAAGCCAAGGGTTTGTGACGTGCTTGCAGTAAAAGATAGAAGCGTTTCCACCAGGAAAGTAAAAGTTAATGGATAATAAGAATCCAGCGAGCAATGGCTTCTGGTTTCCGGGGGGTGAGCGACCTCCTAGACCACAGCGCGAAAACTGCATCCCATGTTAATCAATTATTGATCCATGGTGTAAAATTACTCTTAGGCGTGTACATTTATTTGCAGGTTTTTGTTAGTGTGCTCGGAACTGCGAAACGTAATGCGTTTTGGAAAATGACACTTTGAAAAGGAAAATTATAATAGTACAAAATTATCTAATAACTAGCCCAAAGAAGGACATTTGTACACACTTTTCAAATAGTTTATTTTTAAAATGGCAACTAAATTAAATTACGAGTGCAAACTTTCATTTTGTTTTTATTTTTTTAATTGGTAATTTCTTCAACACATCCATTTCAGAGTGGAAGATACTTTCAGTATCGCCCGAGTGTAAGATCATCATTCGGAATTGAAATTTTGCTTGTAATGTACGTACTAGATATACGCCAATTATACGTTAAAACACTACTAAACTACATTTTTGACAAAAAAAATAAATTTCAACATACACAAAATAACACTAACAGACCAGTTACACAAGCGTACAAAGAAAACATAAAAACTCCGACAGTAAATTCAAGCTTTGGACAAAGACACTACCAATACCATACAATAAAAGCTTTCAACAGTTTAAAACTTGAAATTAAAATTGAGGAAAATAAAAATAAATTCACACAAAAAATTACAAAATGGATTGAAGAACAAAAAAGACAATATTACCAAAATGTCATAGCATAAAATAAAAATAAAACCAATATAAACACACATCACTCACAAACACACAAGATTATTTTCAATGTACTATTTTTTAATTTTAAATATATTATTATGTATTTTTAATTTTAAATGTATAATTTTTCTCTTTAAATGTATTATGTAGTTTATATTTTCATATTATAAAATGAAGGCCTCAGCACGGGCAAGCCACCCAGTGAGGCCTATATTACTGGAAAACTTGAATTGTAAAAAATATTGTACTTAATAATAAATAAATGGATTTAGCAGTGTTTGGTGACCAGGTCTGAACGGCTAGGTACTTTCCCACCTTTCTCTTTCCCTCTCCACTATTTCAGCCACACAACATCAACCTCAATTGAGGATGCCATAGTCTCACTGGTTTCAGACGGCTAAGAGTCTTGTGCGATATTTACTTAATTTTTTAAAACGGTCCCAATTTCGAAAACTTCACGCTCGTACGCACAGACGTATGTTCTCACAAAGGAAATAATGTGGCTATGGTTAATGACTGCAGGGTTTCGTTTATATGGTTATTTATGAATATAGAAGTTAAGTGCTCGAAATATGTTAGAACTGCGTAATTTTTACAAATTGATTTCATTATTTTTTTTAAACTTGCTGAATAACTAAATTGGGATATTTTGTTTTCATACCAACCCAAGTGGGATTGAACTTACTGTTAACTGACAAAACTGAGATCGTATGACGTCACGCGTACCCCGTCAGAATTCAATTGTTTTGGCAGGTTTTGAAAGTGCAAACTTTGATAGTTATTTGAACTATAAAATCGACATTTGTGAAAAAAAATTATAATACTGGTATTTAAGTTAGAAGGTGGAGGACCATTCATAATAATTTTAAAAAATTTACTCTAATTTCTTATCGCACGAACTCAGTCAGGTTAAGGCATTACTTTTTGGGTTAAGGGAATGTTTTGAAGTTTAAGGAAGAACGGAGGGGATAAAGAAGACGCATTTTCGGAAAATCCAGAAAATTCAGTAAACTGTGTCTTCAAAACTCAAAACGAGCAACGTTACATTTCAGTTGTATTCAGTTTTAGGATTTTAAAGTTAATAACAAACAATAATGATTGGACAATTTATATAGCGCCGTTTTCGTGAGACGATCACCTCAATGGCGCTTAACATCTTAATTTATAACTTTACCTATTCCCTTCATCATGGACTTATAACTACGAGTTACACCAAAAATGTAAAATTCCTCCAACAAAAACAGCCTTCGCCCAGCGAGAGTTCTCTCATATAGCGCCTAAAATGTTCAACTTACTGAGTATAGATATTAAGAAATCGAAAACTGATGATCTTTATGCCATTAGTGTACAGAACTGGTTATTTGCTCAAGGAAGGAAATATTATAAAGAATGCCTTACAACTTAATAGTGTTCTTATTTTTCGAGTAAAAATTTTATCTCTAAATTAACTTTCAACAAAAACTTTATATTACGCTGATGCGATTGTTTTTATTTTTATTTCTATTATCCCTAGCATCACCTATTATTTTTAATTGTATCCTACCTTATTTTTATTTTTACAAGATTCACCTACTTAAATTCCTTTCCTGTATGTGATCATGTACATAATATTATATATTCAGTATTGGTTATTTATGAAGGGAAAGAACTATTTTAAAGAATACCTGACATCATTAAATAAGTTCATTTGCTTTATTATTCTTTTTTATTCATTTCAATTCTGTTTATAATATCTTTTTAAAATAATTATTTAATTTATCTTTATTTTCATCGCTTTCTTATTTTCAGTTAAACCTATTTAACCTATACCTATTTTACAACTGAATGAATCATGTATTACATTTATATAATTATACACAAATTTCGACTACCATAATACGGACATGTGTCTAGTGTGGTAGTCGAAAAGCATGTAAAAAACCTGTATCCAAATATATTTTTATGAATAAAGAAAAAAAAAACAAAAAATAAAGTTATTACTCGTTGCTTATAACTAAGATTAATAGCTAATGATTTACAACAACACTTACGACTAATGAGTTAAAACTATACATATTTTTATAACTGAGTTTATACAAACTGCTGTAAGACAACATACAACTACGCCTTAAAACTAGTGATTTACGAATAACATACTCATTTACGTTTACGAATACATAACTTTATTATGTGTTATCAGTTGTAAGATATATAAACTATTCAAAATAAGTTTACATGTATAAATAGTTATTACATTTCTGTGTGTAGCCAACGAGAAAGACAAAGTCCTATTCTGATATCTTGCTGATGGTTCCATGGTAACTCAACACAGTGACAATTCAACACACTTTTAAAAAGTGATATCAAGTCATTAAAAACGATGAAAAATTTTTTTTAACCTAACTTACAAAACCTAGTTAATAAATTTTTTGTTTCTTCACTTTCCATGACTTTATATAACTTTTTAAAGATGTGATGAATTGTCACTGTGATGATTTATCTGGTTACCCTAGCTGATATATTAAATTGTAAGTTATTTCACTGTTTTTCTTTAAAAAGTTGTAGTATTAAATATTTGTTGTACATTTTGTCCATTGAACATTGTTGAAAAGAACTGCGGTAGAAAATATAGATGATTTTTCAAGATTATCTTAATTATCAATCTTTGAAGCAAAGCGAATGGTAGCAGAAGTCGGGGACGACCAAGGAAAAAGATCAAATGAATCAGATATTTGAGTCGGACTATGTCAAGAGTGATATAATAGAAGAGTATGTATGAGATGATGTATGAATGAGGCAAGAAGTGTCTGCCAAGACCGAGTTGTTTGGCGGTCCAACCTGTCTGCCTACCCTTGTGGGACGGTGTGATGGTTAGTTAGTTACTTGAACTATTTTAAGTGATTGGATTAAAAAATATATATATAATATATACATAATAATGTTCCTCTGCAGCCAATGTTACAATATTGTAATACAGATTAAGGCGAGGCTTAATGCTAAATCACTATTTTGATTAATATTTATAACGAATTGGCGAAAATTATGAATACAAGAAAATATGATTCAGATAAATTGAAGGTTTTCCTATCGTTTCGCTTGAGTAGAATACAAATAAAAAAAATAATTTACTTAATAAAAAATATAAATGTAAACTACAAATAAAACATATTTTCAATAGAAATGTATTAACGCGTAAAGCAAACAACTTTTTAAAAATATAGTATTATAGCTAAGATTATCTGTGACAGTTTCACTTGGTTAACTTTTTTGCTTTCTTATAAAATTATTTACAAAATAAATAAAAATCAGTTTTGTGCTTGAAATCGAACGTTTCTAGACTCCGTTTGTCAAGCGATTTTAATGCCTATTACCTACAATATAAGGTATACCAAGAATATACAAATTTTTGACTTGTAGCTTCCTCTTGAACAATTGCATAATAAAATCTTTTTAGGTTTATCGAACCATTTTATCAAAGGTGCTTTATTCTCACAATGTCATAGATCTAATAAAAACAATAAATTACGAATAATCCACAGATGTTTCGCTGCATAAAATTATAAAAAAGAAGAGCAGCTGTATTTAAATCAATAAAACATGCAAAGAAACGCATTTTAAAATATTCAAATCCATTAAAAATGAATACTCAAACGCCATCTGTCAATTACTGCGGTTTCAAAATCTATAAAAAAGCTCAAATTCTCTTTTTTCACATATTATTATTTTTGATTATTGCAGTTTTAAAATGCATGGATAATAGAACGAATAAACAATAGAAAAGGACATTTGGTTCGATGCAAATGTTGAGCACGCGCCCCATAGCAACATGTGTGACGTTTTTTTAGCACACGTGCAAATAATGGCGCAAAAAGTGCACACGGTTACCACGTGCCAGGAAGTGACTACCAGTGATGGCACGTGAAGGTAAATTAAAAATGTTCTTAACGAAAATATAATATGAGGGCAGAATATTTTTTGCTTTAGAACTTACGAATTTCCTTGGATTTTTTTCAAATTTCATCTAACGATTTCCTCCTCACAGCATCTCCAAAGATGACATTGGACCTATCTTAACTCTTTTTCTCCCGGCTTCTCGTATATAGTTAATATATAAAATTATTAATTAAACCTCAAAGCTGAAATCTGTTCATATTTCTGAAGAGACAAAAACACCTGTTTCTTTTTTGTTTAGAATGTTCAGGATAACATAATTAATTTTAGCCTAAAAGTAATTTTAATCATAATAATATAGATTAAAGATATGAAAATTTACATGGTCGTTTTAATATTGGGTTAACAAGAAAATATATCCGATCAAGATATCCAAGATCTAAGATTATAATCCAAGTTTCGGAAAATTTGAACAATTCTTCAAATTTCAAAGTTAATATCCAAGTTCTATGAAAGATTTTTTCAAGTTCTGTTATCATTTCAGTTCTGTCAAATAACTAGTCTATAATGATGTAATAACAGAACTTGAATAAGACTTTCACAGAACCCGAAAATGAGCGTTGAAATTTGATGAAATGTTCAAATTCTCCGAAACTACCCGTCCTATAAATTTATGTCGGCAGTGAAAAAACATCAGACTCAATATGTGATTCGGTTAGGTTAGGTTAGGATTTGGCATCATTTGCTGAGCAATCTCGTTCTACTTGCTGACCAACATATATTATATCAAAATTATGTTTCCTGAAACAATTGTAAGTAAACCTCATATTTCAAAATTGGAAGTCGGAACAGCTTTTTACCATAAACATAATTGTTCAATATTGGGTGTTAAAGTTTTACATGTGGTATATCTGTAGAGATAAAATTAAATTATTTTCTTTTATAGAAAGGTTTTGGAAAATTAAGTTATTATTGTTTATTTTACCTATTGGATGGTCAAAATTACTGGGGAAACTGGGTTCATTTTTATTTATTTCAAAGAAAGACAAACATTTCCGGGTTGTTGCTGGTGCAATGATGGAGGACTTAGCTACTCCTAGGAGAAGAATTAAACCCACGACGCCTGTTTGGGAACTAGATGCATTTGTCAACTCAGCCACTAACCGTAATTTTATGCTAGTTTAATAATAAAACTTTGTATCTGAATTCAACAAGTTATTATATTATCGGAACGCCACTGCACACTTGCAAAGGTATTCAATGACAATGGGGACAGATCTACACTTGGTTCCATGCAGGATCTTTTTAAGGGTATTTTAAGGACAAAGTAAACGAAACCGGAAGCAAATATCGCGAAGGTACTCGACTACTAAAAAATGAACATAAATTATTTGATACCCTGCGGGCTCCTAGCGCAAGGGACAAAAATAATTGATTTTTTACAATAAGAAATCTATAGCAATTCATTATTGATCATTTATTGTCGTTTTTATATAGATTTCTTCAAAAGCTGCGGTTTTTGTAAATCGTTCTTTGATAATAAGTTTTTAAGGCAGTTGGCGTGCTTTGGTACCTACTATTGGAATCATCTGAAAACAAATTGGCAGATATTTAAAATATGTTTTATTTGTTGATGTTCTGCTTTATCTAATTTAACATAATATAAATTTTCAATTAGATAACTTGAATGTTTTAAATAATTTTGAAAATATCTCATCTTTGGCCAATTGACTATGGTGACGTCCGTGACCTGAGGACCTGAGAAAAAATATCTATAAAAAAATTCATGGATTTTTGTATGAATGACACCGGTGTCCCATCCACAGTTAATAGGTTAATGTAGATCGGTGTACAGAGCATGCAAATTATCTTAAACATTAATTAATGTAGGTACCTACTATTAAAATACATTTTAATTATTCTATTTCATTTCTTATAAGTAATACATAATTTGACCGGTCGGTGGCGGAGTTGACATCGCGTTTGGGTCCCACCCAGGCGTAGTGTGTTCAATTCCTCGGCTGGCTAAGTCCTCCATCACAACACAAGCATCATTTTCAGCTTACTGTGGTGGTAGTAGGAGATTTTTAAATATTGTCAGGTTATTCGTAACCCGGGAATGTTTGTCTTTCTTTAAAAAAAAATAAAATATGCGAACATACAAAACATTATAGTTCAGAAAAGTATGCGCACTTGAAGTGAAATGACACTAAACTGCGCTATATAAATGCCATGTTATTATTTTTATTATTAACATAGATTGATTAATCTTTAATATACCTGTGTAAAGAAGTGTGTTCCGCTGTAGGTTTGTGTGTTTGTTTTATTCAGCGATTGATGAAAATTTACACACTTGACAATCAAAACAGGAGGACGGCACTGCTAACATGAGATTTTGAAAACCACCCCCCCCCCTTTTCGTACCCCTCAAAGAAGAATGTTTATACTAATTTTGCACACTAGGGTTTTAGGCATTGCGTAGACACGCATACAGTTTACACTGCGGTATATTATTTCAAAATAATTCATAATTTATGGAAATCCTGGTATAGGTACATTTTAATTGGGATTTGTTGAGTTCATAACGACCCAAATGGGATTGACCTTAATGACATTATAAAACCGAGGTACCTACGTATGACGTCACGAGTACCCCGCCAGATTACTATCATTTTGGTGGGCTTTGAAAAATGCAAATTTTGAAAATCTATTAATGTAAATAATAATAATCTATCTATCTAAATAAAGTCTGTTTGTGTATCTGTTTTATTCGAATATTCCATCAATAACATAGCATTAGAAAGAGTCACGGAAATGAGAGATCTTGGAATTATTTTGGACGAAAAACTAAGTTTCACCAATCATATCCATCAAATTGTGAACAATGGTATGAAAACACTAGGCTTCGTATTAAGAACAACTAAAAACTTTAATTCTTTACAAGCCATTAAACTATTATGCGTATCTCTAGTAAGAAGTCTAATTGAATATAACTCAGTAGTTTGGTCTCCATCTTACAAAATTCACATTAACAACATTGAGCGAATACAAAAAAATTTCTACCTTTTATAAATTTTAAATTAAATATCCCCGTCGAAGACTTAAAATACAATTTCTTATTAAATACTCTAAACCTACATACATTAGAAGATAGACGTAAAATAAACGATTTAACGTTCTTATTCAAAATACTCTAAATTCGACTGTTGTGAACTCCTGCAACTTATAAACATGCATACACCCACAGTAACAACACGACAAAATACAATATTCTACAGCAGCACACATAAGCGTAACTACATTGCCCACTCTCCGATACAACGACTTCACACCATGGGAAATCATTACTCGGGTGATGTTGACATATTCAATACCAACTTGGCAAGTTTTGTGGATCATTTAAAACATTTATTTCAACAATACTCCTAAACACATCATGTAAACCTACAAATAGCTGTAATTTTCTGTTTTTGTTTCTTGTGTTTGTATGACTTGTTGCATAGCTTTTATCAAATGTAATTTTATTCTTACTTTTTATGTTTCAAAGTATCTGTCAAATTAAAATTATACTACCAACCATGTAAAAGCCCTCTGGGTGTAAAATAAATAAATGAAAAAAAAAAATGGTCGTTTGTTCAAAAGCTTAAATTTTAAATTTCGACACAACCGTTTCACTGGAATACGCGCTTGTTTTTTATAAGGTACTCGTATGACCAGCGTTAGCAATGTAGTGCCCGAAAATATTTGGTTTCGACTTGATTATAAAACATCGACTTTTCTCTACTTTCTATAAATATAATATCCATGTTTCATATATGTAAGCCTTCCGGAAGAAATTCACTAATTCACAAAATTATGATAGTGAAAAGTCTATCAAAATCCACAGACATAGGAAGATAATGGCGAGGGGTAAAATCAACTGTTGAAGAACGAAGGGAGTAAGGCTGACTGTGATTCGTCAATAAATCAATCTGACAGTAAATAGGCATCTCGCATTATAATATCACCATTTACTTCTTAAAAGTAAAATCTGCTTTTGAATGAATAGACATTTTTACATGGGAGCGCAAATTACTCGCCACGTTATGAACAAATTTGCGAAGTCCAAATTCGGCAAAAAAATTTGGTCCAATTTTAGAGTCGAATATTTCGTTTAAGTATTTAGTTAAGACACTTTTATAAATGTTCATAATTTACTTCCCAGCAACCAACCAGCTTTGTGTTTCGCGTCCAGACGTTTCTCGATGTGATAGTAACAACTGATTCATATTATACGATGTGAATATGCTTAAAATAAAGTAAAATAATGCTTATATATGGAATGTAATACGACAATTGGGTTTATTCTCTTTTTCACATCTATTTTTACAAGTTTTCATAGTACAAGTCAACATTTTGCCGTGTTATTTCGTAAAATGAACCGATGATGCCTCGACCATAGTTCGCACAAGAATGATGACGTCACGTTTTCAAATTTCACTTGAGGCCATACGCGAGCCCAGCCGGCTCCAATGGAACCGGTATGGGGAGTGGGGATAATACGCTTTTAATCACTTAGGGCAGGTCTACTAATATTCATATGTCTATGATCAAAATCCTTTGATTAGTTTAGAAGAGCTAGACGCACAAACAGACGCGGATGGCGACTTTATTTTTTGCTATTTAAAGATATATATATATGTTACTGCGACAGGTAAAAATATGCTTTTTTTTAAATAGTGCCATCTGTTGGACTTAAAAGCAACACGCACTATCGTTTATTTATCTGCACAGACATACTGAGCCACAGAGGGGTGCAGCTAGTAATAATAATATTAATAAAAATGTAAATGTTTGTTTGTTCAAACTCTTAAATCTCCTATAGTTCATCGATTGCTTTGAAACTTTGAAACAACGTTGCATTCGAATACGCGTGTGGGCTTTATATATATATATATATATATATATATATATATTTTTTATATAATATTGTATGTAATTTAATGTAAAAATTGGGAAAAATAAAGGAATTAAAAAAATATATATATATATATATATTTTTTTTTTTGTAATTATTTTTTATTTTTAATAATATGTTTACATGGAACATAATTCATTTTACATCTTGGGTCTTTTTACTACTCTTCCATTGAAAGCATTTGCTTGTGTATGGAAGGGGAGTGTACATAATTGTTGTTGTTAGTTAGTACTTAAATAATTCATTGTACATAAATGTATGTTTGCTGTAGTATTTTTTTGATAGTAGTGAAGGATAATATATTAATATATTAAATTTTAAAAAAGAAAGGAAGTTATGGAAAACTAAGGATATTTGTGAGATTAATTAAGTGACAGTAGTTTTTTTTTTCAGAATATTTTTAAAGTGTCTCTTGACAGAGAGCAGTATTTGGGTTTTATTATTAATGCTTCTGATTTCTTCTGGTAGACGATTGAAAAAAGTTCTTCCCTGGTAAGTATAATGATGTTGTGCAAAAGACGTATTTAGTTTTGGGCATAGAAAAACATGTCTAAGTCGCGTTCTGTTTTCATTTAAAAATTGATATTTATCTTTTTCTTTTATAATTTGGATTAGTGAGTTTTTAATATATAGGTCTTTAAATGTAGGTACTTGAAATTCTTCAAACAGGTGTTCTGTTGGGTAGTCAAAGGATTTTTTTAATATAATTTTAATAATTGTTCTTTGTATAATTACCTTTATTAAAATATTAAAAGGAAGCTACAAGCTAAAAAGGTGTATATTCTTGGTATACTTTGTACCGTAGGTAATAGGCATTAAAATCGCTTGACAAACGGAGTCTAGAAACGTTCTATTTCAAGCACAAAACTGGTTTTTATTTATTTTGTAAATAATTTTATAAGAAAGCAAAAAGTTAATCAAGTGAAACTGTCACAGATAATCTTGGCTATAATACGGTATTTTTAAAAGTTGTTTCCTTTATGCGTTCATACATTTCTATTGAAAAAATATTTTTTATAGTAGTTCGCATTTATATTTTTTATTGAGTAATTTATTTTTTTATTTGAATTCTACTCAAGCGAAACGATAGGAAAACCTTCAATTTATCTAAAGCATATTTTTTGGTATTCATAATGTACACCCATTTGTTATAAATATGAATCAAAATAGTGATTTGGCATTAAGCTTCGACTTAACAGACTGACCCATAGCAACGCGTGGTGAAGTACAGCTAGTTATTTATATAAAAAAATATTGTTTATTCATAATTTTTCTTTTTTACTTGACTGGAATTCCTTGTTCATGTGAGATTTTATTCCAATTATGGACCTGAAAGTTGTCACCAAACGTGGATACGTTTATGTTTGATGTGAATAATACAAATTTTAAATTTTGGAATACCCTAAGGTGGGGTAGACAGATTTGGGTTCAAACAAGATGAATCGAATGTTGTTTTTTTCAGAAGACAGTTTTTTTCAGAGTTTTGTCCGAAAGATAAATTAACATAATATTGTGCAGGTAAATATACAAACTATATAATATGTAATGACGTGCTCCTTTATAAAACAGATATACCACATGTAAATATACATACTATATAATTTGTAATAACGTGCTCCTTTATAAAACATATATCCCAGATGTAAATATACATACTATATATATATATATATTTTTTTTTTAATTATAACACAAATAACTTTGTTTACATCACCTTATTTCGATACAAAATCTCAACATGTTTCATGAACCAAGTTCTTTGAACTTGGTTCACTTCATCAGGAAAAAAAAATTATACTACATAATATTTAATGACGTGCTCCTTTATTAAACAGATATACCAGATGTAAATATACACACTATATAATATTTAATGACGTGCTCACTTATAAAACAGGTATACCAGATGTAAATATAATCAAATACACTAATTTCTGTTGTGGGTCTGTCTGTAAGTCATAGCAACTCTGGTACAATGAATTCGGATTCGTTTTGAATTCAAGCGTCATTTTCAAAATGGAACTAATTGTGTCAAAAATTCAGACAAACGTAAAATTACCTAAATACATTTTTTTATTGGATTTTTGTTTTATATTCTATATTTGAAATGTCTCTAAAATTCTTAAGAGATCTATTTAAGTAAGATGTAATTGTTTTACAAGGGTCTGCGCTTTTTAGCTAACATGCAATAATTATAAAACCCACAATTAAAATAACCCATATTTTTAAAAGCAAATAATTATGTTTTAGCCGAAATTCTCGCTAATCCTGTAGTGCGCAGAATTCACACAAGGATCTGCTCGGCGGATCTGTCTGCCGAGCGCGCTCCGAGATCATGCCGACAGATCCGAGCCCGTGTGTTCCCGCGATCGGCTCAGTCCATCGGTCCGCTGTCCATTTGTCCGTCACAAGCCGATCCGTTGCGTACATTTACACATGTATCATATTCAATGAGCATGACGTCATTCAGTGGTGGTATTTTTTTTCCTTAGATTTCAGATCAAAATTTCCCTCGATTTGAGAATGACTTTGTATGAGGTGAATTTAAAAGCTTCCGGAATTCCCAGAATACTTAAAAATTTTCCAAGATTGCTTTGAGAATTTGGACTAATTAACTACCTAAACAAAATTTTAAAATTTCTCTACATTTTGTGTTTTTTCCCTACTCCCTAATTTTTTTTTATTTAAGGCTAAACGCAACGTTAGTTATAATCTACGTTTTCATAGAAAGCGTTAATTTAATTATTTTATTAAAATACGCTTTTTGCAAGTTATGCCTTACAATTTTTTTGTTTGCTCCCGTATAAAGAAATATGAATATGAATAAATAGTTTTGTCCGTATAAAAAACTCAATTATTTCAAGAAAGGCTTACAAGTACAAAATTGGATTGAATCACCGATACAATATTGTATATGCCTAGTTTTTATACGGACAAAACTATTTATTCATGTTCATATTGCGCAAACAAATAATTCGTCTTAATATTGTAAAGCATCACTTTCAAAAAGCGTATTTTATTAATATATTAAAATTAACTCCATCTATGAACGCGTTTAACCTTATGAGATCTAGGCAAATTCCCCTAGATATACCATCACTGTAATACGAGATTCTCGCCGCTCGAATGTCCGAATATCCGGATGTCCCCGTGTGTGTTGCCGTCGACGAGCCGATCCGTTTGTGAATTCTGCGCTTAAGGCGAAGCTTAATGCCAAATCACTATTTTGATTAATCTTTACAACGAATTGGTGTGCATTATGAATACCAAAAAATATGCTTTAGATAAATTGAAAGTTTTCCTATCGTTTCGCTTAAGTAGAATACAAATAAATAAATAAATAACTCAATAAAAAATATAAATGTAAACTACTAAAAAAAGTATTTTTTAAATAGAAATGTATGAACGCATAAAGGAAACAACATTAAAAATACTGTATTATCTGTGACAGTTTCACTTGATTAACTTTTTTGCTTTCTTATGAAATTATTTCCAAATAAATAAAAACCAGTTTTGTGCTTGAAAACGATCGTTTCTAGACTCCGTTTGTCAAGCAATTGTAATGCCTATTACCTACAATATAAGGTATCCCAAGAATATACACATCTTTGGCTTATAGCTTCCTCATAATTTGCTAATAAAATCTTAAAAACTGGCGCATAACACAACAAATAACGATGCCTTGTAAAACCTCATTTCTACCTGTTCCGATAGCAATCTTATATATTTTTTAAGCGATGATCTTTGCCTATTAAATTCCCTTCAGGCCCACTGGTCCACACAAAGGATGCTACGGACAAAGGTATGAATTTGATATCAGCAGGAGATCGAGATTCAGCTATTATGAACATATCGTGAAGGTATTCATCTCGAGCTTTTTGGAATTTATTGTATTTTTAATAAAACATATTTTTTCTCCTTTTTTATCCCAAAGTGACTGTGATTTTTTAGTTGTATTTGAAATAAATACCTATGCCGTTTTCAGAAGATTTTAAAACGTAATATGGTCCTTTTCGAGGATATTTTTATTTATTTCAGTTTGTATTACAGTGAAACACTTGTGGTGACCTATGACGGAGGTGTTGGTAATGCAATAAATGGTTACTGGGGCTGCTTTACCCTTCCGCACCTCACAAATTGCCTTCCAATGCATATAATGACTGATGATTAATCCCCCGCATACCTAATTTCTACCGATTTATAACAAGTTTCTCTTTAACTCTAAGTTTTTAAGTTCCAAAATCAATATATGTTATTGTTTAAGGCGATGCCATACGTAGTAATGCAAACTCATGTGTTTTTGGTTTGAAAATTTGGTCGCCTAGAAATGTTTCAGATGATTTAATTAAGTACTGGGAGTAGAATACATCATGGCCTTTGAAATAATCGAGTATTTTTTAGATAAGTCTTTTTAAGCAATCTTCCAAACAGGCCTTCCATTGATATGCTTGGTGTAACTATAAGTGACCAGCTCAGGTACGGGGGCTCCATCGAAGCCAGAGTAAAGATGGCCTCTCAGAAGCTGGGCGTACTGTACAGGGCCCGCAGATACTTTAATAGTACACAACTGCTGACCCTGTACAAATCGCAAGTGCGCCCTACTGTCGAATTTGGCAGCCATCTCTGGTCCGGAACCCCTAAATACCTGAACAAAACCCTTGACTCTGTGCAGAAACGGGCGGTCCGTTTGATAGATTCCCCAATCTTAACAAACGGACTGCGATCTTTAGAGCACAGGCGGTAGGTATGCTGTCCTTGTTCTATCGGTATTACAATGGAAGATGCTCTGAGGAACTAGCGTCATTGATCCCTTCGGCACCGGTGCGTAGTCGGGATACACGCCAAACGCGCGCCCAACATTTGTACACGGTTGACATTTGTCACATGAGAACGGGTCGTTCGTAAGTTCAACAGCTCGGCTGTGGAACGAACTGCCGGCCTCTGTGTTTCCTCCCTCCTACAACATGGGACTCTTCAAGACCCATGTTCACTCCTTCCTCTCCAAAAAAAGACCCTCCCCACAGCATCCCCAAAGATAACATAGGCCCTGAGGGAAATTATTTTCTTTAGGGCCTCCTGTGTGGAGTTAGTATAAAAAAAAAATTAAAAATTAAAAATAAGCCCAGAAAAAAATACTGTATAACGCCTATGAAAACTGCTTTAATGTTTAAAATCTCCTACTTTCGAACCCATTTTCGGTTATGGTTTAATTGTATAATGTGGCAAATTAAGTTATTTATAAAATGATCGAAAAATATTTGTGCCTGAACATCCACAAAATAAAATAAAAGGCACTTTTTGGCCATGTTTTTTTCTTGCATAAATCAAAACAGGCGGATGGTGTTAAGCGGGAATTTAAGCCTTATCGCCATCTATGTAAGGTGTGTTATTGATAGCAGATCGATTCAAAATATTACCCGACGTAGTGCATCGCGTTAATTACATTCACTCAAGCTTTATGTACATGATATTGAGCGCTATATCCTCTGTCAGATTTTCAGACTTACAAATGTTGAATGCTAAAATACAGAAAATTTCATATTCCTAACACACCTGTTATGGGTCAAAAAAATCAACCTTACTCGAAGAACGTTAAAAAAAGATTACCTGGGCCGCTCTTAGCTGTTTATTGTTATTGAACTTATAAAAGGGTTGAAATGGCGAACTAATTTTTTTGAATAGGGGTTGGAATTTTCTTCCGGGTTAAAAAACAGACCGTTCTAAGAAATGCTCACTTATAAATTACAACTTTGAATATTTTTGTTCAAATTTAAAAGGGACCATATTTTAATAATATGGAGTTTTTTTAAGGTAGGTTAGGCTCTGGAAAAATGTTGCCTGCTTATGGCCGTTTAAGATTTCACCGAATATATATTCTACTAACTTATTATTATTTTCTATTAGCCTATTTTAAGTAAGAACAAAACTTTTAACATCGTACTGCAATACGTACATTTTTTAAATGTAAAGTGCCGTAGTAAGTATTGACTACCATAATACGGACATGTGTCTAGTGTGGTAGTCGAAAAGCATGTAAACAAAATAACAAAAACTTTATACAAAATATATATTACGAATAAAGGAAAGAAGAAAAAAAAGTATTTCATCGCAAATAAATACAATAAAATTTTAAATAAAAAATCAACCCGTGAAAAATGCCTTTTTACAATAGTACAATAAAAGTTTACAATTTTTACCTGATTTTTTTATTTAGGAAACAAAACAAACAAGGTCATTTATATATTTAGCATAAACAGCAATTAATCACATGTTGTTGATTCAGTATTTGCACCCACACAATACATTTATAAATGACAAAGAAAGATAAAAAATTAACATTATAAGGAATTACAAAATGTTATAAAACAAGTAAAGATAGAAGTAATACAGTTTTCGCATGATTATACTAAAAACAATAAAATAAACTAAGATGATATAATTATTTCACAAAATAAAAAATTAAGTTATCGGTTAAGTAAGCTTCATTTTATGTTTTCCAGTTACAGTTGAAAATGTGTACATCTCTAGATGCATTGTGAGTTTTACAGATACGTGCTATTAAGGCGATGAACTACGTCGTGTAATATTTTAAATTGAGCCGCTATCAATAACAAACCTTACGTAGATGGCGATAAGGTTTACCCGCTTAACACCATCCGCCTGTTTTGATTTATGCAAGAAAAAAACATGACCAAAAAGTGCCTTTTATTTTATTTTGTGGATGTTCAGGCATAAATATTTTTTTTTTTTCGATCATTTTATAAATAACTTAATTTGCCACATTATACAATAAAATCATAACCGAAAATTTGTTCGTGAGTAGGAGATTTTGAACATTAAAGCAGTTTTCATATGAAAACTGCTTTAATTGCAGACTTATAAAAATACTTTTACAAAAAATACTCGATTAGTATTTATATCAGTATTTAATTAAAGCATCTGAAACATTTCTAGGCGAACAAATTTTCAAACCAAAAACATATGATTTTGCATTACTACGTGTGGCATCGCCTTAGAGTTTTGCGCATATTTGGCTTTACAGTGTGGTGTTCTAAATAAGTCGTTCGATCTGGTGTTGTGTTCAGGGCAACGAAATGCAATATTTTCTAGCAGATATGATGAATCAACAAGATTGTTCACGATTTTGTATAAGAATAGGGCATCAGATTTTTTTCTGCGTTTATATAAAGCGGTAGGGTCAAACCGATGATCACTAAAGCGATACGATAGGTGTTTAATAAATTTGGATTGGATATTTTCAATACGATCAATATATGTTTTATATGTTTGACTGAGGAAAACTCGAGTTGTGACCTTACATATGACATTTATAGCAGAACTAGTGTGTGTGTTGCGCCATCTTGGGCCGGCAAATCACTAATTTTTAAAAAAATGTTCTACTATGGATAGAACTTGCTCTTAAACTGCCGTGAACATTTACAAATTATTTTTAAAAAACTTTTACTGAGGAATTTACCTTCCTTCCCAGATACTGGAGTCAATTGCGCTAGCAATATCGCCAAATGCCGATCGGGTAGGACCGATATTTATTACGCTGTAATTTCATCCAATTCCACAGAAAATTGTTTACTTCCGCGTGTGATTGCCACCAATTGATAGAAGGCATTGATATCGACAACGAGTCTATTGGCCAAGTTTCAGCTCGGTAAGATTTCGGAAAGTGGGTTAATTTCCACTTGCGAGATTTGCATTCATTCATTACCGAAAACAAAAGTGAAATTCAAATAGATTTATTGACTATAAAATAAAATTGCAAATAAATATGAAAAATGAGAGACTTCTAACAATAATACTGATTTCTCAGTTTTTTAAGTGTAAAATACAATATTGTAAAAAAAAAACCATTGAAAAGTTACTAATTGGCAAATAGTCGATTTATATGTCTCACTAAGTTCTTCAAAAGTTCTACATTGATATTTCAAAGCTACGTGATGGAAATGACGATAAAGCATAAACAGATGATTGCAAAATCATGTGTTTTTTGTATCAAAATTTGATTGCCTAAATATTACAGAAGCTTTCATTGAATACTGCAAGTGAAACACATCTTGATCAGATATAACTAAGAATTTTTAGATTAAATTTTTTGTAAGCCAAGAAAAATTAAGTGTGTGGCCTATGAAAAATGCTTTAAAGTGTAAAATCTTCTATTTACGAACCCCTTTTCATGTATGATTTTATCGCACAACGAGACAAATTAGGTTTTTTAGAGTTTGATTGGAAAATATGGTAATATTTGTACCTGAACTTCACAAAATAAAATAAAAGACGAATTTTGGCTGGGAAGTTTAAGCATAAAATACATTGTTTATTTAATCCAACGCCAATCAGTAATACAATATGGCATTATAAGATAGCGTGGAAAAATAATCTTGCTTTCCATAATATACATAAACATCAAAACTTTTTATTATAAGCAACAATTAGTCGACGGCATTTATTTTTACTCGGTAGATATTTTCAATTTTTATGGATATTTCAGGCGACTAATTATTGCTTATATTAATTTGTTATCCTTTGTGCTATGCATAAAAAACCTTGGGTTAGAAACATTACTTTATCATTAAAAAAATAAAGGAAACTTCTGCGTCATACTTCTATCATGCAATATTACAAAAAAAAATAATATTAGAAGTCTTAGACAGCCATCAATTCTCCCAAATTCAAAACTTAATAAAACGATGGGACAATTCAAATATATTATTATTTTAATTTGGCAGAAAGAATCAGGAATATAAATAGCAACTAACTAACTAACTAACTAACTAACCATAACGACAATTTAAGTAGGGATAGAGATGAAGGACTACCAAACAACTGGGTCTTGGCACACACTCCTTGCCTCATTCACATTGATACATCGTATCATACATGCTCTTCTATTATTCTGACTCTTGTCATGGATCGACTCAAGTATCGATATTGATCGTGCCATGTCTTTCTCAGGTATCCCCGACAGATTCTAACATTCACATTTTCGTCATATTCTCCTTACACTCTTTCTTCGTTCATTCGCTCTTCGTGCCCAAAACATCTAAGCGTTCATTTCTTAATTTTACTAATTACTTACATCAATCTTGTATATTTTCACAGCTCATTTCTACAGGATTTAGTCTACTCCGTCATCTGTCCTCTACCAGTTTCATGCCTCACTGTCATACTTCAAGAATAATTTTAAATTTCACCTTAAAAAAATACTGAAAACATGCGCTAGAAACGTTATTATTTATTTATTTTTTCATGTTCTCCATGAAACGGTTATACACCAATATATCATGGAGAAGATTACAAATTTAAAAGTTTACACAGGCAGTTTTACTATTTTGTCACATGCGTTATAAGATAGTTACTGAATTGTCTGTAGGTGACATTGAAAATGTCGATGGCTAATACAGAATCGTTAAGCAGTTGAGTCGCTCTGTTTATTGGCGCGTTCTGATAGGCAGAAGTCCTCGCTTTCGGAGCATATAAGAGTGCATGGGATCTCCCTCGAGTATAATTGTTAGGGACATAAAAGTTAACCTCTTTCAACATAGGCGGATTATGTATTGTACATTGTACCAGAGATTAACTTAAAAAAGTGTTTGCCTAAAAATATTTTTCTGCGGGCTTCTAATGTATTGAAATCGAGCATTCCTGTTAAGAACAAGGATGGATACAGGAATGGATAGTATGTATATTCCCTCATATACAGGTAACGCATAAACCTTTTTTGTACTTTTTCTATTTCTAAGATATGGTTTTGTTCAGAAGGGGCCCAAATAATGGAGCTATATTCCAGGATATTGCGGACAAGCGCTTTATATGTTCTCCGTATTGCAATTCCATTAGTAAATGATCTCGCATTACGAAGAACAAATCCAAGCATTTTGTTGGCGCGGGAGACAATGTCATATATGTGGGATTTGAAAGAGAGATTTGCTTCGAAGATCACCCCAAGGTCACGAATCTCGTTTTTGCGTGTTAATATATTTTTATTAATGTGATAAGGGAATAGAAATGTATCTTTGGATCTTGTAAATGTAACTACACTGCATTTGTTACATTTACAAGATCCATGTATGTTATGTACGTATTTAAACAAAAATTACAATAATACAGGGTTTTCCAATAAGAGGTGTTATTTTGATATTAAAGATCAATGGTTTCATTGCTTGTATGGCACGTAGCGCCGTCTTGTTGAAAGTAAACGTTGTCCAGATCAATACCATTCAATTTTGGCTATGAAAAATCATTAATCATCTCTCGTTAGCGCAATCCATTCACCACTGTTGCTCCAGCCATTCACCACTGTTGCTCCAGCCTCATTTTCAAAAAAAGTAAGGTCCAATGACTCCGCCTGACCATAAACCGCACCAAACAGTCACACGTTGAGAATAAAGAGGCTTTTCAACAATAACTCTTGGGTTTTCCGAGCCCCAGATTCGACGATTTTGCTTGTTGACGAAGCCAACGAGATGGAAATAGGCCTCATCACTCAAGATAATTTGCATTTGATTCACTCAAGTGAATTTTAATAATTTTAATGCGTTGTTGAAGCGTGTATCGTTCCATTTTTATTAATGACGTAGTTTCTACTTGTCAAATGTTAAAAAATGATAGCTTTAAAAGTAACATTTACCGAAATAGCAAGCTATTTAAAATAACACCTCTTATTGGAAAACCCTGTATATAATAACACACCTCCCCATACACACAATTATGCTCAACTTAATAATGGGGGTACATTTTGTATATTATATAATTTTAAATTATTATTATTACATTGTAACATATTTTATTGTAAATAAACATATAAAAATAAAAATTAATTTTAAATGTCGTCATTTTATTGGTCAATGATAATATTATCGTGGATGTTCAAAGACTAATTATGACTGTGATTACTATAATTAAATAATAAATTTATCTTCCCATTATTAAACTGATGGGAAGATGAATCCGGAGATCGCGGGTTCAAATTCCGGCGTGTGCAAATAAATATTTTGTAATCAATTTACGTTATTTTGAAAATATCGTCAGTATCGCCTTGGTACCACCAATCACCACCTTGAAATGGCTTTAGCCGTGTTTGGTAACCAGATCTGAATAGCCTACTTCTTCCCCACCTTCATCTTCTCATCTCCTCCAGCCTCACAATGTACCCCAATTGGAAATGGCATAGTCTCACTGGATCCAGACGGTCGGGAGCAGTTTGGACTCTCCTACCTAAAAAAAACCTCGGTTCTACGTTCCGGGAATTAAAACAATCATATTATTATTTATTATTTATTTATTACACGCCCTAATGGGCTTTTACACACTACAAAGTTTAATAGTAGAGTATCACAGTTATTATAGATTCTACAAAATTAAAACAATAAAGGAAACATAATACAACGAAAAAAGAAAAAATATTAAATGTTACAACAAATGCTTATAATAAAATAAGATAGATACATTAGTAAAAATTATAAGAAGTCTCACATAAATAGATATTCAAAATAAAAATAAAAATATATATATTGCGGAAATTATAGATGTCTATTTGTGTCTCGATATATAAAAGAATTGAAATAAACAATATTTATATTGATTATTTTTAAGATGAAATATATCTCCCAGATCAGAATATTTATTTCCAAGACTGTGAAGTGTTGGAATCGGGGAATTTGGATAAGACAGTGTCCTGGTGTTGTAAAAATAAAAGGGTAGTAAATTTCGGCAAGATCTTTTGGGTATGTGGATGCTGATTAATTGGAGTAACTCAGGGCAGTCAATTTTGTAATGAAGTATTTTATGTAATACTATTAAATCTGTGTTTATTCTTCTTTCAGAAAGTTTTAATAGGGACAATTTATCTAGTAAGTAGTTATAATCAATGTTTTCTACAGGAATATGCAATTTATAGTTTATATACTTCAGGAACTTATGTTGAATCTTTTCAATGTTATCGGAATGAATATTGTAAAAGGGAGACCATAACGTAGAATTATACTCTAGTTGGCATCTAACAAGGGTTTTGTACATGATAAATGTGCCTAAATTATATTATACATGTTACAATAACTCAATATGACTCACATTGTGTTCAATTCTATCGTGAGTTCATGCATTGCATAAGGGTGCGTATAAACAGAACAAGATTTGCGCGAGCCTAAAACGCAACGGAGCAACAGAAAACGGCGCGGCGTTTCGCCCTGTTTGTTTGGTTCCTTTCCCATAATTCGAGGTTCGGCTCGCGCAAATTTTGTACCGTTTATACGCAGCCTTATTTTCGTGTAACCTGCCTATTATGTACTTGTGGTGATGATTCGTCAGTGTTGCCCTCTCCCAGGTGGATAAAGCCAGCACTTGTGGGTGGAAGTGTTGGGATAATAAAACGTATCCATAAAGAACGACGACCTGTTTTTTTCGGTTTTATAGTGGCTCTCAAACTAAACTATTTTCAATAACAAAAAAAAGCAAAGCATAAATAATATTATGGGCAATCACTTAATACTTTTTTATGTTATCATTAGGTACCTACTTATTTTTATTATGGCAGACCTGAATTGCACTTCTCTCCTAGTTCTGCTAGATTAAAAGCGTTAAAAAAGCAGGCTAGCACTGTAGTTAGTAGGTACATCGCTTGATGAAAGCTAAGCCTCATTAATAAATTTCCCGCCTACGTAAGGCCGGATCTAATTATGGTCAGTGTTGCCACCACAACGTCTAACCAGCCATTTTTAAAGCGACACAAGACTAATAACGGGGTTTGCTCGAAGCTCATATTTTAAATAAATCCGACGAATTCGAATCCGTGGATACAATATGTTGTTTATACAGGGTTTTCCAATAAGAGGTTTTATTTTGATATTCAATCGTAAAATATCAATGGTTTCGTTACTTGTGTAGCACGTAGCGCCGTTTTGTTGAAAGTAAACGTTGTCCAAATCAATATCATCCAATTCCGGCCATAAAAAATCATTAATCATCTCTCAATAGCGCAATCCATTCACCGTAACTATTGCTCCAGCCTCATTTTCGAAAACGTAAGGTCCAATGACTCCGCCGGACTATAAACCGCACCAAACAGTCACACGTTCAGGATAGAGAGGCTTTTCAACAATAACTCTTAGGTTTTCCGAGCCCCAGATGCGACAATTTTGCTTGTTAACGAAGCCGCCGAGGTGGAAATGGGCCAAAATCTCACTCAAGATGATTTGCATTTGATTCACTCAATTTTAATCATTTCAATGCGTTGTTGAAGCGTGTATCATTCCATTTTTATTAATGGCGTAGTTTCTACTTGTCAAATGTCAAAAAATGACAGCTTTAAATGTAACATCTACCAAAATAGCGGGCTATTTAAAATAACAACTCTTATTGGAAAACCCTGTATAATTATTTTTTTATGACTTCTTAGTACCTACATAAATTCACTTTATTTAAAATAATATATAGTATATTTGCAACACATTTCAAAGCGGAAGATACTCTCAGTATAGCCCTGGTGTAAAACCACCATTCAGAATTGAAGCGTTGCTTGAAATGGCTTTAGCCGAGTTTGGTGACCAGATCTGAATAGCCAGGTACTTCCCCACATTCCTCTTCCCCATCTTCTTCTCCTTCCCACTAACTTCAGCCTCATAACATAATCCAATTAGGGATGCCATAGTCTCACTGGCTCCAGCCGCTTGGGAGCAGTTGGGACTCTTGTACGGTATTCACAGTAAAAAAATAAATAGAAATGTGTAAATGCAAATATATATTTATATAACCAATATATATTGAAAATATATCATTTCTCACAAGAACACTAAAGACGGATTGTTTCACAAAAATTCAATAATTCATCAAATATCATTGTTAATTCTGTAAAGGTTCTATTGAAGTTCTGTTATTATATAATAATTGGTCATCTATAACAGAACTTCAATAAAACTTTAACAGAAGTTGAAAATTAACTTTGAAATTTGATGAATTATTCAAAATTTGCGAAACTACCCGCACTAAACTTAAAAAAACTGTGAATCGAAACTGAATAACTTTGACCGATTTATTTGGTTTGTTGCCATTTTATGAACAGAAATGTAGTTAAACCAAATGAAAGGTGACAAAAAAAAACCAGGTAAAATTATTCTTACCACAAAATTTGCATTTTTGCACTTATCGTATGTTGACCAAAGATCACAGATAACTTACAGCACTAAATTATTCCGAGAAAGACGAAATAAGTGTTGAAGATAAAAAGTTGAAACTCTTGTACTGTAATCATATTGACCGCCTTCACATTTCAAGCTTGCACATCTGTAACTATGTACTTTATTTTTTTTATTTAAAACACGATTAAAAACAACCCTAAAAAAATCATAGTTTTAAAAGTTTTTGAACCATTGCATCAAGTTCATTAACCTCAAGAGCATAAAACTCACAATGAGCTGAACATCCTCTGTGAGTAAAAAATAAGTAAATAAACAGTTCAATTTGGGAAGGAAGGTCACTCATCTCTGTACGGAAGTTAAATGCACACGCTGCACACGGCTGCATTACACAACACTCACTACCATGCACTGTAACTAACTACACGCAGCAATACGTAATGCGTTATTACGGATCATGGTGCCTTGCCATGTTTCCAAAATAAGCAGCAAATTTATTTTGTAAGTTAGTGTCTACTTCGTTATGATTATTTCGTGAATTATTGTTGCAAATCTATTTTATTTGGGAAACTGATAGTACATTCTTGATGTGTTGCCAACTTCAAATGTGAATCATTTATTACAAAAAATATCAATGATAACAAACATTTCATATAAACATATAATTATAATATATATATAAAGTAGATTGTAGATATTGTGGATACAAAAAATGATTATTTACTATTTCATATGTTATGCTAGGTACCTGCCCAGATACGTTTGTAAACTTGAATGTAGGTAAGTACCTTCATTTTTTAATGTTGGTAAAGTGAATGTAACTACAACTTTAAAATATTTCCCATGTATTGTAGGTACTCTGTTCATATTAGGCACTTTATGAATTTATGGCTTTCAACCCTCGCGGCTTAGTTATAGAAGAGATTTTTTTAGTATCGCCCTGGTGAAAGGCCACCATTCTGAAATAAAGCATGTTTGAAATGAACCTAACCATAAAAAGAAAGACCATGACGAAGCTTTCCCAGTATTCAATTTTTCTTTCTGTCCTCGACTAACTTCCATCTCACGCCATTTCAAATATCGCGGATGCCATAACCTCAAAATAAAGCATTTATTTAGGTACACGTTGTTAACCCGTGAAAAATCACGGAATGTAACTTGCAAAGATGAAAATTGATAAATGTATAGCATCTTTATCTCTTGTCTGAATTTGAAAGGATGGAATCCATTAATTAAGAGATAGGTACTTATCAACAAAATTCATGGCAAAGTCAGATCCCAAACGTATAGTGAAAAACATTACCCGTGCTCCTACTTAGACCAAAAATTAGCGTACCATTTAAAATTCACTTTTTTTAAATAATTCACTAAGTTCCTACCTATTTATACCGATCAATTATTCATAGACTATCGACCGAATCCGCAAACCAGATAATCTAGTTTGGGAGAAAACAGGGATGGTATTTTTATTTCTTTCGAATTTCGTGAAATAATGTTTTTTTGTTGGTTTATTAATTAACAATATAAACTTTGTAAAAATATCTGATAATAATGGATTTAAAAAAACTAAAATAAACAGAACGTACGAAATTAAATGATTTGGAATGGGTTTAGGTGAAAAAATATAAATTTTGGTAAAGGCCTCCGAAAAACAGTAAATGTTGAAGTGAAAATAACGTAAAGAAACCCATTATCATGTTGTGTTAGGTATTTATCCCAAAATGATTGTTATTTGTTATGTTGTTCTCTTTTCGGTGCTAACTGTTCGCAGTCAGTTAGACGCTGACGAGAGTGGGGAAGGTTTGGTGAATGGGGAAGCGGCGATGAAGTGGTTACCAAATACGGGCTAAAGCCATTTCAAGCGACGTTTTATCTGAATGGTGGCCTTTCTCTATGGCGATAGATACCACCCAAACGTGCCGCAAATATTTGATTTCTATTTATTAAATTTGAAATAATGCCTACTTTTATTTGTATTCGAATCCGCGACCTCTAGATTGGGATGTAGGTCCTCAAACTTTACATTTTCCCGAGTTTCGTTACTACCCTTCGTTGTATTTCTCGGAATTTCTTTGTGGAATGCTAGGAATAGATCGTCTGGACCAGTGGTTCTCAATTAGTGGTACGCATTCCCCCAGGGATACGTGGAGTTGCTTGAAGGAGTACGCGCACGCACTGTATGGTACACTGTTCGGGCGGACTATGCGGACATTTTGGCCACAAGGGGTACGCGAGTTTGGGCTTTTTCTCGAAGAGGTACTCAGGAAAAAAACTAGTTGGAACCAATGGTGTAGGCGTTAATAGAAAAATTGCAATAGTGTTAGTAGCACATAAGCTGCGCGATGGACACATTCGCAATCCTAATATTCTGGAACGTATTACGCTTTATGTTTCGATAACTTCACCAGAGCTAGGCAGCACAGCCTTTTTATTTTTCCAAGATGCAGGACCAACCTATCAATATGATCATGCCTTTGGGGAGAATGACTACACTCTTAAACCACATTTCGAGATTGCAATAAATATTATTTTAACACAAGGCTGCGTCTCAACTCATGTAATTAATGTATATGATTCAACGTTTTTCACAATAAAAATATTGTTTTTTTTAAATAAATTTTGATAAATTGCAATTTTGGTGATTGTATCAACCACCAGACCAGGCTCTTACCCATATTATGGTAGTCGTACATGAATTATATAGGAACTAACAAAATAATATTTTGTAGTACAAATAATAAAACATAAGGGAAAATTAAATATTTTGGTAAAATCAAATATTATGGTAAAACAAAAAAAAAATACATATTAGAAATTAAAATATGCCAAAAGCACAGAATTTACGTTATTTTGTGGTTTTATTAGTCATGTCCCTTATTTTTATATATTTCAGAGAAAGTTCGCGTCGCACAGCCCTGTCTGAGAGGTATATAGGTTTTTTGACGAGCTCGAGCCATCTTCGTTTTTTACTGTCTCAAACTTTTATCGGTTACGGGCGGTCAAGAACCCGGGACTAGATGAGATTATCATGACTACAACATATTTTATTTCTTCCGTGCCAAGAGAGACCGGGCAGCACAAAACCAAATAAAAATGAACCGAAGAACGGGCAGTAAGCTGTCCATAGATAATAGAAACCAAGCTGTCCATCAACTGACAAGTGATTCCCGCTTCTTTTTGACGGAGCACAGAGTTACAGAAAACTGCTTTCCTTACAATAAAAAAGTACTTACCGACTTTGAAAAATACATACATCTACAGCTTATCAAGAAGACGTAGAAATTCTATAAAATTGAACATAATTTTTCCTAGTTTTTGTTTCATCACTTTTAATGACTCTATATCACTTTTTAAGGGTGTGTTTAGTTGTCATTTCGATGAAATATCATGGAACCATTTGATAAATTAATATTATGGGAAATTTGATATAATTAAAAAAAATCATTACGGTGGCATCACCGAGTACCTACATAACACCGAATTTATGATAAATGATTCCTACTGTCTTACGTATGAAATCCTAACCTCGAAAATGTGGAACACGACATTCAATTACACGGAAAAATGGAATCAAGTGCATCAATTATAAAGACAAGATGCCGAAATTTTATTTGGAAGAAGCGGTTAAATTTAAGAATAAAAATGGCTTGAATTTGTATTCAAAATCCAGTAGTTAACTCCTACTGCGTATCTATCAAACGACAAAATTTATTCGCCATAACGTCACACCTCAGAGTTTTAGATTTGGTGCGTTTTGGCTGGCCTTAAAAAAAATTTAACTTACAAATCAGTTGTATTTAAACAATTTATCAAATTTCAAAGTTAATGTCAAGTTCTGTGAAAGTGCTATTCATGTTTTGTTACTATCCAAGAACTTTGAAACAACCGGCCCACGATGAAACAATGATAAAACATCTTTCACAGAACTTGAATATTTATTTATTGTTCAAATTCTGTGAAACAACTCGTCCTTACTCTTTAAAAAGATATTTATATATAATATAATTTAAAAATAAAAATGTAAGGTAAATATTGATTTGGGAAAACCCATTGACCTCTCCAACTGGTCGCTCTTGACCCATGATGGAAAGAGCATTCGTCCGTCACTCTTGGAAACACTGACCATAACTTTTTCCTTCCCCAGAACTTCCTCTGCTTAAAAAAGACTCTCCACATAGCATCTCAAAAGATGTCAGGGAAATTGTTTTCCTCAGGCTTTTTGTGTGGGGTTAATGTTTAAAAAATGAAGCAGAATCATCTCATTTCAGAATACCGTTATACATATGTTGATGTGAAGATTTTTGAAGCACATCTGTGCTAAATCTATTTATCAACTCCCGATGCCGTCAACATTCAATTACGATCTCCATCATCTCTCCTCCACAATACGAAGAAGGATAACCTACAAGCACATTAAAATTTTATAAATCCATTCCACCAGTACCTACCTACTAACACTGACGTTTAGGGCGCAAACCCCGCGCGCCGCTAACGTGGACTCTCATTAAGAACGCTGTGACAGAAATAGCCATCAAGCCATTTTCAAGTTCCATTTTCGGTATTTCCTTGCGAGATAGAAAAACTATCGACTGTATAAGGAGCAAGTCAAAGGTTGCCGACATTATCATCAGAATCTCCAACCTAAAGAGAGGCTATGCTTGGCGCGAGGCGCGACTAATAGACGACCGTTGTAAATACAAAAAACAGATGGCGTCTTTGGATGGCGAAGACACCAGATCCAGACAGGTCGCTCTCAGTTCACAGATGAGATGGACTGACGATCTGAAAAGATTTTCCGGCATCCGATGGGTGAGAACCACCAAAAATTGGCAAAAATACTTAGAGAAAAATGTGGGGAGGCCCGTGCTCAAAGTACAAGCTGGACGCCAGAAGGCTAATAATTTAACTATTTATTTTGAAGAAGACTCAAAAGGTAAACCCTGCAAGACGATACCTATTAAATACATACACCTAAATAAAAAATGTCTGCAGCAATATCAATCTATTCCTAGCTAAACATTATTATGTATTAAATTAGCGAATCATGAAAAATCATGGGATAGTCTGAATCAGGGGGTATAACTCCGGTCAAAAATTGGAATCGTGAAAATGGTGACGTCATATTGTTGCCTAACTATATCTACCAATGAAAAACTCTGAAAGTCTATGGAATAAACTTTCAAAGTTTTTCATTGGTGTATAGTACAAGTAGGCTCCAAATGAGAATTTTACTGTCTATATATTGGCATATCTATGGTTCTTTTAGGACCAATTTTTTCATAGAAATAGAACGAAGATATCGATCGTGAGTGGTTTATTTATGTTCTGAATCGTCTGAATTCTAGACAGATCAGTTCCAATTTTGAAAAAGGCAAAAATATTTTTTTGATAAAATATTATGGGTAGGCCAGGGTAGGTACTTTATTTCAAAGCAAATACGAGTTCTGGAGTAAATTTAACTAGAGTTACAGACAGACACACGAATGAAATTAGTATTTTTGGTGATAAAAAATATTTAAAAAGTTGGTAATGATAGCAGCTCCCCCAATGTTTGTCTACATTAATTTTCCAACCAACAATAATTTTATTATTTATAATCATCAACTAATGTTCAAGACAAGGTTTTTTATGCATAGCATAAAGAATAACGTATTATTTTTAAGAAATAATTATTATTCTTAACAGCAATATAATTTGAAAAATCTTCAGAGAAAAAATGCATGCCGCCGACGGGAATTCAACCCGCAGTTCAATCTTTTGATTTCAGAAGGATTTTTTTTATTACAACTTTATTGTGTTTTTTTTTATAATAAAGAAAATAATAAATTTTGATATGAGTACCACCTATGGTCAAGTAGACAAAACACTTTTATAAGTTTTTACCGATTGTAAAATTATTTGAAGCAGATTACACTCTTGAAATAACAAAGTAACATCTGCTACAGCAATATAATACGATAATAAACTTTAAAAATCCTTCTCCAGAGACTATTTTGGCAAAGCATTGCTGGGTCAGATGTGGTCAGATGAATTTGGTTATTCCAAGGGTCGAAATGTCACTACAAACACCCTGCATTACCGACAGACGCGATGACATTGAGTTTGTTGATTGGTTAGCCTGATATTTGAACCCGCTGCCAATCTTCCAGAATTTGTCGGTAGACGTGTAGTAAGTGTCGATCATCTGTCAAAATGTTTAAATTTAGTAAAAACGCTGCCAAATACCTGGTATTACTGTTATTTTCCATTGGAATCGACGCCCAATGGAATACCAAAGACTACCAAAAACGGGAACACTCCCTGACAAAACCGTATCAAGGTAGGTTATGATATGTTCACTGATGACTATTGTACCAATTAAACTAGCTTTTTTGTGATATTATACAATATATTGTATTTTTAGGTACCGGGATTACTATTCCGTTTTGGGATTTGGTCGGCAGCACAATGGTGACTCCGAAGCAAGTTAGAATAACTCCGGATGAGCAGTCTAAAAGTGGAGCTATATGGAATTCAGTGGTGAGTTTATCAGATGCATTATGTATTCATATTTCCACGTAAAACAATCAGAGTCAGGGGCAATGTTATCATGTTCAATTTGCGCGTGTTTTAAAATGCGTTTCTAACATTAGTTTCACCTTGCTTGGCGTTTATAAAATAAACAATAACAGAAAATTAACATAACAATAATTGTTATGCTAATGATCTAGTAATTGTGCCATTTAAATTTGGCTATTTCTTTATTTGTGTAAATTGCTGTTCATGGTAACACTCAGATTTTTGGTTATTCTTTGACACACAATGTTTCTTTATCTAATCTATTGAATCAATATTAGTTCAATTGAAACTCTCACTGAATTAAATAATTTCATAACGATTTTCAATCAGATTCGTATTTCCTTATTTTCGTAAACTGTCAAAATTAAATTGATCCAAAGAGTTGGGTTCCCGGACATTGCATGTTCAATACTCTGGTAGCTAAGTCCTCCATCATTGCAAAAGCAACATTTTACCCTCTATAATGATGGTAGTAGGAGTAAATAAAATCATGTTATTCGTAACCTGAGAATGTTTGTCTATTCTTTAAAAAAAATAAACAGTGCGATCTAGAATCATGAAATTTGCAGTTTTTTTTCTGTGTGGAATCCCTAGGTTAATACAATAATTTTAATTTTCTTTGTAAGCTATTGTAGACCTATTCATTTATCTGTTACATATTTTTCAATTGCGATAAGAAAGCCGCAAATCAGAAGTCATATAAAATTTCTAATTTAAAAAGATTATCTTTAATTCAACATTATTGATAAACCTATTTCAAACCTCTGTGAGATGAAACCAATTTCATAACCTACATTTAAGGCCATAATATCAAGCACTTATTTTTATTAATTTTATAATCGCAGGTATAGAGATAAGTTAAATTTATGACTAAGATTAGGTCTGGTTAGTGAACACCTTTGGCTTGAGAATTAAATACATTTTTATGACATCTGGTTGCCACATTGAATTGATTTTCGTATTATTGGCCCATTCCCATGCACATAAATGTGCATTTAAAAAAATCTATCATTCATTTTAGTTGACATGTTGCCATATGGGAAAATAAACTTGATACACCAATCTATAGTAGCGATGAGTCGGTTTGGACCTTTGCTGGTTTTTCTTTTTAACTCTTTGCACGCGGCCGTATCAACTGTTGTTACGGCAAAAAGTCTACTCACACGCGGCTGTATCAACAGTTGATACGGAAACTTTGACGGCCGATATTCCAGCGCTCTTTCGTCATGAATGTATTTCTTGCTCACTTGGACATTCGTAGAACTATCACAATGCTGACATCTACAAGAATTTCTCAAAAATAAAATTGTATTTCATAAAAAAAGATCGATAATCAAGTGCGCCTTTTAGTCCTTTAGTTTAGATTTTTGTCAACGGATGGCGTTAGTACTAGTATGTCATTCACAACTTTTCATAACTAAAAATGATAAGTGATCATGGTGTCCCACTTGTGTCTATCAAAGCCTAAGTACACACACGCCGAGTGAATGGCGAGACCACATTCAAAAGATACGGTACGTCCAAAGATATTAGAAGAACGAGATGTGCTATGAGCAGTTCGTACTGAGTGATACTACTGCTCACCTTCGCTTACGCTAAGGTATCCGCACTAATACATAGAACAGATTTCTGTGCGTACACGTCCCGATACCGTTCAAAGTACCCTAATTAGGTAGTACTCCGGCTACGGTCCGGCGGCCAACATAGCATATCTCGTTCTTCTAATATCTTTGGGTACGTCTTTGTATGAAATTTTATGTTTTTGTTTTTATAAACATCTAAGAGTGTTGACACACGAGGATTTGTTTTCATATTGTGGAGAATAATCTGTTCTGTCTATATAGTCAAATAAATCATGCCAGAATGCTATAATTTGACATTTAATTGCGTGTATAGGTATTTAAAAATGTGTACCGCGTACGGGTATAGATAAAACGGAGCAAATTAACGCGTTCAAAGGGTTAATATGTAAAATTTACTAAGAAAAGTAGCAATTCGCAAACATCAAATAGTCAATTTGTCAATTTGAAGTACATATAATTATTTTAGAAATATTTAACAAGAACCATTCCAAGGACCCATAGACAAACAACTGAAAAATTAAATAAGAACACCTTTGAGATCTTCAATTGGTATGTGTAGCTCATGGTACCACTTCTTGCATCATTCTAAAAAATCTTTATCTCTCTCTCAAAAATTCTTTATCTCTCTCTCAAAAATGTCCAAAACCTTTTGTTATTCTTCGCGAGGGATCAGCACTTGTAGTTGTAGCGCTTATCTTATACCTGGCCAACCGTTTACAAGCCGTAAAAGTGGGAAAAAACCAATCAAATTATGCAACCCTTTCATCTGGAGTACCCCAAGGGTCCGTTCTGGGCCCACTACTCTTCATCCTCTTCACAAATGATGTCGCTAAAATAATAGAATCATTCGGCCTTCTATCTCACTGCTACGCTGATGACCAGCAAGTTTATTTTTACTGCTTACCAGAAGAAATAAACAGTCTAAAAATTCGTATAACTGAGTGTATAGAAGCAATTACTCGCTGGATGACCTCAAATAGATTGAAACTGAATCCCACAAAGACTGAGTTTCTGTGGACTGCTACAAGCAGACGTCAGCATAACATTGAAAACTCCCCAATAACCATTTCCGGAAGTGACATCACTCCAAAAACGTGCATCAAATTACTGGGTGTCAATCTGGACGCTAATTTTTCCCTTAAAACTCAGGTGAACAGAACTGTAAGCACGGGGTTCTTTCAATTAAGGCAAATTAAAGCAGTGCGGAGAAACCTGCCAACAGAGGCGACTAAATTGCTAGTCAATTCCTATGTTGTTTCACGTCTAGATTATTGCAACGGAATATATGCAAGTCTCCCTAAATGTCAAATCAACAAATTACAATCCGTTTTCAACGCCGCGGCAAGGCTTATCACCGGAGTATCTAAATACTCCCACATTTCAGAGCATCTCAAAAATCTGCACTGGCTCAAATGTCCTGAAAGAATCCAGTTCAAGGTATGCTGGATGGTATTTAAGTCACTTAACGGAATGGCTCCGGCTTATTTATCAGAATTGTGTATTCCAGAAGATTCCAATTCCCGACAGTCAACCCTTAGGTCAGCAACGTCATCAGCTATCGGAAGGTTGAAGGAACCAAAGCGCACACCAGATACTAAGTTCGGTGAGCGTGCTTTTGCCGTGTCAGGACCTAAAGCCTGGAATGGACTGCCACATGATTTGAGAATGATCGCAGACTCGACAGAATTTAGGTCTAAACTTAAAACGCACCTTTTCAGACAGTCGTATCCATAATTTCAGAAACCTCCACTTTCACAGTTGACGGCAATTTAAATTTAAATTAACAAAATGTAAAAAATACTAAAAATAAAATAAAATAAATATAAATAATAATTAAAAATAAATAAATAAAAATGATAACAACTAACAATTTGTAGGCTTTTAAGACAGTTAAAATACATTTAAATTAAAATAAAAACTATAGCAGACTTAAGATCATGCGACGACCAGTGTTTTTTGATATAGTGTCCTCTGCGTGCAGTTCTATCTTTTATAAGCATAAACTTTTTAATATAAGTGTGTTTGTTGGAAGTGACTTGCCAGGTAAGTATGTTTTGGTATCTTTTCTAAATAACAAATGTAGATCCTAAGAAATAAATTGTACAGCGCCCTTGAGGTGATTTTTCACAAAAACGGCGCTCTACAAATTATCCAATTATTATTATTATTATTATTATTATTAACCTTTTTTGTATGAATTTCCAGCCATGCATGTCCCGCAACTGGGAGGTGCAGATCCAGTTCAAAGTGCACGGCAAAGGCAAGGACCTGTTTGGCGATGGTATGGCCATCTGGTATGCACGCGACCGCATGCGCACCGGCCCTGTCTTCGGCAACGTGGACTTCTTTGTGGGTCTCGCCATCATACTGGACACTTACAGCAACCATAACGGGAAACACAACGTAAGTTATAAGTTTCTTCTACTCGAGTAATTTTAGTGTATTCTTAGGGAGATAACAGGGATCCTAACTTAAGTAAGGGGAATTTCTTTGTCCATCTCCTCATTGTACTGACAGTAAGTAACAGTATTTGTCACAGCCGCCGTGCGTATGTGATGCGCAAAAGGGGTCAATGGTTTCTGATTTGTGTGAATGTGGACATATTTAATCCTCAGAACACGTCGTAGAAGAATGTCCCCTTCATCAGTATCTTAGAGGCACATCTGTGCTGAACCAAATGACTCCCGATGCTGTCGACTAACTGTCGATAACCTCAGTATCCCGCTATGACTTCCTCCAACTCTACTTCACCATAAAAAGAATTGTTAAATGATTCTCATGGTCATGCAGGAGTAATGCTTTGACCATGATTCCAGAGATATTAACCCTCCTGTACCGGAGGGGGGTAGTACACATCCCCAAAATGAGTTGAAATCTAAGTTGTTTTTAAATCACATTGTTGATCCCCATAACTTTTTTTAAAATTCCTTGCCGCAAACAAGCCGTGAGTGCAGACGTAAAACGTTAATTTTATTGAAAAAGTCCACAATATCATTCATTTGTAGTAGGTATAAAACGAAAACTAATTTCTGAGTGTTACTGGGAAGGGCGAAAGGAATATTACGAGACACGATCGCTCCGTGATAATATATGAGTGATCCCCCTTTGGGTGATCGTGATCTTTACCTTCAGGTATGTAAAGATTAAGACATAACCTACACACCATAACCTACGCAGAAATGGAAGGATCCTAGAGTGACAACAGCATGTTAATGTCTGTGCTTATCGAAAACAAGAAGTAACGTCAAAAACTTCTAGAATTATATCATTAGCTCTTGCACCTTCTAATTTGAATAAAAACAAAGAAATGTTGACGGATGTGAAAAAATGAAGTGTATCTAATTTACTATTCAAGGTTTATTGGTGAATTTATGTTGAAATGAATTTTAATGTATTTAATTTCTGGGAACCATATATTTCCAGCTTCGGTTCTAGTTAGCTTTAACCATACGACATCTACAACTATAGGTCTGGCATTTATGCAGTATTTGGAACACACCGCTCAGGCCAGAGTGATAGAAACGTGCAGTATTGCCCTTGTTAAAGACAACCAATTATGAATCGAAATGTTTCTTGAAATGGCAATGGTTGTTTGGTAGCCAGATCTGAATACACAGATGCTTCCTAATCTTCCTCTTCCCCCTCCCACTCCCTCCAGCCACTATATAACTCATTTTGGGGATGCCAGATGACAGTTGGAAAACTTCACATATTAAAAAAAAAGTCACTGATTTGTTCAATATTACACTACCACCCCCTCCCTGCTGTATTCGCTAAATACCTTTTGAAAATATCTCCCGATTAAAAATAAATGCCGCAGACGGGAATTGAACCAGCACCTTCTGATGTCCGGTCAGGTGCTCTGGACCACTGAGCTCTCTCTCTCTCTGGTTTCAATCCTGGGATTGGTTTGCAGCAATTTCATCTAATCTCCTCTTCCATTCTTCCCTGTCTTGTGCGGCTCTTTTGACTTCTGCATATGATGAGCAGCGCACGTCCACCAGCAGGTCCTCCAGGTACTCTCGGCGTGGGCGTCCCCTCGGTCATAACCTCCATTATGACATGCAAGAGGCCTACTTGTCGTATAACATGGCCGATCCATCTTGCACGCCTTTCGGACAAGGTCCTGAGCAGGTGCCTTCCTCCTTCGATTCTTTGGAGAACCTCCTCATTTGTAATATGGTCTCTCCAGGAAATTCCTAACAGTCTTCTATAGCAACACATCTCAAAAGCCTCTAGTCTCCATTTATCTCTTTCGGATAGGCAACAACTAAAATGACCTACGTCGGCTTATTTCCAACACGCCAAATAATTCAATATGTACTAGTACTTCTGTGCGATAATAGCGTAGACTATCGACACATGGGTTAGATTATAATGGTTATAATCTAGGCAGGTATGTGAAAAGAACCAAAAAGATGGGTATTCACAAATGTGACTTACGGAAGAGTTAGTTAGGATGTTCGATGATATGGTTCTTATGGTAGCGCTCGTATGGTGGAGGAATTCACAGGCACTCGCATAAGATTGAGCTAATTATAACTCTGGTTAAAAATCGAATTGACACATCGGTTGTTCTTTCGGTACGGTGTTTTGTCAACTGTCATTAGATGACGCTTTCGCTCTGGCGCGGGCGGCTCGATTCCACTCAAAGCAACACTGCGCAGATTCAAACCAGTTAAATTTGAATCCTAGCCTCCTTATTGGTTGGAGCGAAAAAGGGGTTAACCCTTTCAGCCCCAGTGTTAATTCAAATTAACACGAACTTTGTGAATTTTTTTACCGTAACTGTAGCGATTTAGAAAAGCCACGTTTTCTTATAGTTTGTAGTCTTTTCTGTGGTGTCTATTTTTTCCGCGTGGTTGAAATTCTTATTCCCGCCACAACAACGATAAATATTTTGACATCTGCTGATTGTGAGTTTCATCGAATTTCTGCCGTCATTGATTACTTAATTTAAGGTGAGATATCAATATTTTCTACTCGAATTACAAATATTTTAACGCATTAAGATGTGTTCTATAATAATAACATCAGTTTAATTCACTGATCACAGTCATTTCCCAGAATATTGTAAATGAATTTCAATGTTCATTCAAATTAACACTGGTAGTGACGGGCATGTTTTCGACTAGTATGACGAATTTTTAAAGATTTATTACCTTAAATTTTTTCTTTATTTATGAATGAATTTTAGTTAAAATGTTATTTGTTTGTACCTTAGAGATTATCACTACATTGTCAATGTGCATTTTTGACATGAAACAGTTATTTGTATTACTTTTGTGTTATGTTTATTTTACGTTACTATTTAAAAAATACCCTCTGACGCCCAATGTTAATCCAAATTAACATAGAAAATTCTCTAAAAAAAAAAATATTAAATGCCAAAAATTTTCAAATAATTTTGTGAGGTATTATCAAGCATTACATATTTTATATGTGTGGAAACAATAATGCGGGTGTGAAAGTGTTAAAACAATTCAGCGTCACGAAACAACTTCAATCAACAATTAATGCTTATAATCATTTTTCAACTGTAAACTAAATATACATATACTGGGAGATATTTTCAATTTGTATGGATACTTCAGGCGACTAATTTTATTGCTTAGAATAATTTGTTATCCTTTGATTTTGGGAGACGGGTATGGGTACCGCCGCCCCTGTAACTATTCATTGGATAACCAACACCTCTGCCGCAGGTCACCTCAAGTGATTCGCTTCATTTGGTGACATAGCAGGGGTGCTTGTGCAAAGATGAAATACCCCATGAGGGAAATCACGGGGCTTCTGTTTTAGAAATTGATGCCAATCCTGTTTTGTTTTGTTTTATGACTGTAAATTATGTCATAAATTAATTACAATGTTTTATTTATTTCTGTGGTCTCATTCCTTCAAGATGTCATTTCCATGTTGTTATGAAACACGTTCACCCTAATACGCATTATAAACTAGGGTCACCCTAAAGCAGTACAAGCTTCCCCCCACTCCCGCACAAAGTATATACGCAAACACATGGTCAAGGGCTCCGCAGTCAACATCCAGCATCGGCCTTGTATACACCGTGTCCTGCGGTCAGGCAGAATCATCGCCTCAATTGAGCGCGCCGCCAGCAACCGCGATCTTACCGGAGATCGCGAACCCACGCGATCAACCCGCGTCATAATTAAACTCTATTGTTGTGTAACGATATACTGCCGTACCATTTTAATCATGAACCAGTTCCGCTATATTCGGCTCCTTGGAGTTATATTACCACTAAATCGCGTGTGCACCAATACATCGTCTGCCTGGTACAACAAGGCCACGACCTACAGTATGATTTGGCGTATCCGTAAGCAATTCCAAAATATCCCCATTACGCTTGTGTTCAATTCGTAAATTCAACAAGTTACCAATTCACCCTGTTGAGAGAGAGAGAATTCGATACTGTGTTCTTAATAGTTAAGATGTACCCCCCGTGTAATACTACAGTAATAAACCTATTGTTCTCCACGTTTTGGTTTGTGATATTGAATTGACCTTTCCCCATGTACCGACCGTGGAGGGCGGCGAAGCAAGCAAAGAGTCCCCCATGCCCTGGTGGACAAAGAACCTCACCTCTACCTTCCATTGAGCTATTCCAACCGGTAAGCCCCCCTGGTTCGACTCCAGCTGGCCCTCACCAATCTGGTGCCCTGTTATGATGAGGCCTTCATCACCACACTTTAACCTTAACAATGTCTAAAACCCAATTAGGAGTGATTTGACAATATCTAATATTTATTCCTCTAAATGTTTTCGTCTTTCAGCACCAGCACCCATACATCTCGGCCATGGTGAACAACGGCACGCTGCATTACGACCACGACCGCGACGGCACGCACACACAGCTTGCCGGGTGTGAGGCGCGCTTCCGCAACTCCGATAAGGATACGCATATGTCGGTCAAATATGAAAATGACGTTCTTACTGGTAAGTTTGTTGTTAAACTATCAAACAAGTACTGAAAACCCTAGCACTATGAATGTGATTAAATTTAACAAGCGGTGTTCACACTATTCTGTTATCATTGTCTTGTATATTAACAGTTTATTCTAATACTTTTGTAATTCTTGGGGTATTCACTGCTTTTCCGAAGGCAGTGGGACTTATTGTAATGATGGATAGAGTGAGAAGTGAAGGAAAGAAGGTGGAGAAGAGAAAGGTTGGGAAGCACCTGGCTATTCAGTCACCAAACATGGCTATTATTTTAAGCAATGTTTCGATTCTAAATGGTGGTCTCTCACCAGAACAATACTGAAAATATCTTCCACTTTCGTGCCACAAATATATTATATATTTTCTTATAATTAATAATTGTAAAATAAATCAAATTCATCGGTCCAATAAAAAACAAATAATAACATAGGAACAAACCTTAAAAACTCTAAAAGTAGAAATTCAAAACTTAATAATAGTGGCATATATGAATTAAAATGTGACAACGCCGACTACAACACTACTTCAGCTAGATTCGTAGAACATATAAGATGTTATAATAATATAAGAACTTTTACAAAATTCAAAGAACTTCTCTTAGTGAATAATCACGTCCGGCTTGACAACAATGAACTTAAACCCTTACGTATAGAAAGAAAGGGCCTTAGATTAAATTCACTTGAACAGTTAGAAATCAATAAAAGAACCAATGACCCTAATATAACATTAATTAATAAAGTAAGGAAAATTATTTATTCCCCTCTTCTAAAGATAACATTAATGTGGGGAAAACTGACTTCAAAATACCCCCACAGAATATGAAATCTATTGTCACAATTATTTTATCAGTAAATCGGTTTAACCGGTAATAAATCATTTTAAATTGGGAGGGGGTAAAATAAAATCGTCTAAACGTGGTTATAACCACAGTTTGAAAATGGCCTTGAAAGCCGAAACAGCTGTAACAATAACAAAAACCAAAAAATACTTGCAGAACTAATTATATTATTAAATTTAAAAAAAATAAAAATAAATGGAGTTCTACAAACTAAACACAAAAACAAATAAATAGGATAGATATACAGGGTGTATCGGCAAGTACCCGACAAACTTTAACCAGCTATTCCTCAGCACATTTGGAGTAAAAAATGTTATGGGCGCTTTGCTGTCCGGTAACATTTTTTTTCCATTAAAAACTAAAAATAAATAAAAAATCCACACTCCGTCACTGTCATTTGCATTGTTTCTCGTGTTCAACAGCTGTTATTAGCAAGTGTGTCAAAAAGTGTCCTCGCTCTTTAAGTAAAAATAGTTAAAAATGAGACGAATGGTGCCGTGCCATTTCGTTGTGATTGTAAAAGCGCGCCAACGTAGGTACGTACGTACATTATTCAACGAAACTCGAACAAAATATTGCCAGATGGGTTTTCAAACTTTGACAAAGGATAAAACATTGGTGACATGTGGTGAAAATATAAATAATAATTTTTTTACCGGACAGCAAAGTGCCCATAACATTTTTTACTCCAAATGTGCCAAGGAATAGCTGGTTAAAGTTTGTCGGGTACGTGCCGATACACCCTGTATATATTTATTACATTAACCCCACACATGAAGCCCTAAGGAAAATAATTTTCCTCAGGGCCTACGTCATCTTTGGGGATGCTGTGTGGGGTTCTTTTAAAGGAATGGAAGGAGAGGAAGCTCTGGTAAGGGAAAATTGATGAGGGGTGGGTAGGAATCGAGGGATATATTATTATGTGAACTTTTTTTTTTTAACCGATAATGAACAATTTTTGTGTTACAGTGTCAACAGATTTTGACGGAAAGAACTCTTGGAAGGAGTGCTTCGCCGTGCAGGGGGTCTTCCTGCCAACCGGCTACTTCTTCGGGGTGTCGGCCACCACCGGAGACCTGAGTGACAATCACGACGTCTTGTCCATCAAGATGTACGAACTGGAGGAGCCACATGACGTGAGATGATAATTTTTTTAAAATTTTTATAAATGCAGTGTAAACTGAAAAATCTTTTTAAACCGATTAGTGGCTGAGCTGATTATTGCTTTAGATTCCCACTGTGGTGTTGTTGGTTCAACTCCCTGCTAGCTAAGTCCTCCATCATTGCACAATCAAAAAATATCCAATATTTTCAAGTTAAACATTATGGAATGTTTCTTTCTTTTTAAAAAGATATTAGATATCATATTTATTTCATGAAAGAAATTTATTTATTTATTTATTTAACGCCCAGAGGGCTTTTACATGGTTGGTAGTATAATTTTAATTTGACAGATACTTTGAAACATAAAAATAAGAGTAAAATTATATTTGATAAAAGCTATGCAACAAGTCTTACAAACACAAGAAACAAAAACAGAAAATTACAGCTATTTGTAGGTTTACATGATGTGTTTAGGAGTATTGTTGAAATAAATGTTTTAAATGATCCACAAAACTTGCCAAGTTGGTATTGAATATGTCAACATCACCCAAGTAATGATTTCCCATGGTGTGAAGTCGTTGTATCGGAGAGTGGGCAATGTAGTTACGCTTATGTGTGCTGCTGTAGAATATTGTATTTTTTCGTGTTGTTACTGTGGAAAAAAATTAGAAAAATTTTAAATTAGAACATTCATATATTTATGTACATATGTATTATTGATAATTCTGTTCACTAGGTTATATTGTGACAATCCATACATAACCTAACCTAACCCATTACTTCATCAGGGTGGTCACTGACCTGTAAACCTCAGAATTATTAGGGAATTTTTTTAATTTTTCATAACCGAAGTTTGCAAAAATGTGAGTTTCGCGGACACTCCTCGAAATCAGATAGGTATACGAAGTAAATAGGACGACTTGTTTTTGTGTAAATCGAATTCAAAGTTTTGCAGATTACCGTCTCAGCCGGGCCTTCAAATTCAGATATTCGTATTTGATTCAAGACAGTAAAAATTCTTAATAATTTCGTCGATTACCATCGCGCCTTGCCTGTCAGATTTTGATTTACAAGTAATAATAATATGAATTAGGACGATTTATACCCACGTAATGCAAATTTTACTTGTCTTCGTTAAACGCCGGCGTGTCAGATTCAGATTTATAAAATTATTTTATGTATCTTCGCACAATTTGAATTTATTTGAATTACACACAATAAATAATAAATTTCGAATCAACACATTTTTAAAATAATTTTCTTTTATCTAATCCTATTTTTGGTACAAATTTCTAATAATGTGGTTTTTTCGATTTACGTATATTATTATTTATTTATTTATTATTACTACACGCCCTAATGAGTTTTTACACACTACAAAGTTTAATAGTAGAGTATCACAGTTATTATAAATTTTACAAAATTTAAACAATAAAGGAAACATAATTAAACGAAAATAGAAAAAATATTAAATGTTACAACAAAAGCATATAATAAAATAAGATACATTAGTAAAAATGATAAGAAGTCTCACAGAAATAAATATTCAAAATAAAAATAAAAATATATTTATTGCAGAAATTATAGATGTCTATTTGTGTCTCGATATATAAAAGAATTGAAATAAACAATATTTATATTGATTATTTTTAAGATGAAATATATCTCCCAGATCAGAATATTTATTTCCGAGACTGTGAAGTCTTGGAATCGGGGAATTTTAATTATTAATTTATTATAATCTTTGCAGTTACTAAAATATTTATTTATTTATTATATAAAGTGGCTTTTACAATACAGTGATAATCGAGTTACAAGCATACAGTGGTACACAGGATAATAATAGCAATAAATTAAAGAACAATTAATGTGTAAACAAAAACACTATTGCAAGTGATGCACTTATTAATATAAGTGCAGTAAGACAATGCATAATTCAAAAGAAATATATACCAGTGTAAAAATAGCTGAACTAATTTATACTAGGTTTGTATAAGACCTGTCATAAGTCAAATTATGAGGTGTCTATGATAATAGTCAGTAGTAAGTTTATTGTTACCCACAAAATTAATTGTACTTGGAATAGCTGAGTAGGCATCGCAACTTGGCATTAACAATTCAGGGCTGTCAGCGATTTAATGATACTTATGGATAAGAAATAATAATTTTTAATAAAATAATACATATGTTAGCTAACACTATAAGATATCTGAAGTAAACAGTTTAGATGTAGTAAAATATGATATAGGAGCCATGCAGAAGAATATTATCATTCCTGACATTGATTATTGTGTTTGAGGTATGTTTTTATAGCCTTCTTATAACTATATTCCGTGCAGTTGAACACATCTACTACTTCTGAGAAAACATTGCTAACTGCATGCAATCTAGGTATAAGCGAGTATCTGAATGACTCAGTCCTGATATTTTTGTTGCAATTAAAAAGAATTTTCGATTAGTTGTATGTAGTTGTTATTAGACTTAATAAATCAGGGCTGTCTATAATACCATTAACAATTTTATAAATAAAAATCAAGTCTTTTGAGAGTTTTAATAAGTTTAGTTCTTTCATCAAGTGATTGTAGTTTATTGTTTCAATTGGTAGACCGAGTTTATAGTTAATGAATCTTAGGAATTTATGCTGAGTGTTTTCAATGGAGTCAGAGTGGATTTTGAAGTGAGGGGACCAGATAGAAGAATTATATTCGACTTGACTATGAACTAAAGATTTTTAATGTTGAAATATTACGAAATTCTCTGGCATTTCGAAGAATGAAACCAACATTTTTAATCCTTTGTTGGTAACTTAATTTATGTGTGAAAGGAAGTTAAATTTTGAATCGAAAATTACGCAAAGATCATTAATTTCACTGACAGAGGTGAAGGGAACATTATCGATTTTATATTGGTAGTTAAAAGGTTGAGAAATGAGTTATGAAAATATTGAAAGATATGCCCTAACTATCTTATCTATCTATATAAATAAAAATTAAAATGTCAATTGGTTGAAAATTTCAAATCTCCGAAAGTTCTTCACAAATTGTTTTGAAATTTTAACACAACGTTGCATTCAAATAAGTGTGTTTTTATATACCTCTATTATATAGATATCACCTGTGACCAGTGGTGGCTTGTGACTTTTGGGTGTACTAGAGTGCCAATATAACAAAAAATGGCATTATTGATGTTGTTGTAACGTCTTCTTTTTTTTCGAAAAATCCAGTTTTTTGTATGAAGATTTTCAGTAAATCCGTGCGGCGCACGACCAAACAGAAATTTTCGGAAAATCTTCATACAAAAAATCAAATTTCGAAAAAAAACGTTTTAGACTAAACAACATCAATAATGTAAAAAATTTCAAACTTAGCGCTCTTTCTCACTCAAAAGTCACGAGTCGCCATTGCCTGTGACAGGTAAAAACATTTTTTTTTTTTTTAAATGTGCGACATCTGTTGGACATAAAAGCAACACGCGCTATTGTTTCTTTATCTGCACAGCAACGCATGGCAGGGTACAGCTTTATCAAATCCATTTTCTGTGGCCACCCTGTTTATTGCAGTCGCATTTGGATATGAAAATTACATATTTTTCCGAATATTTCTGATATTTGCATAGACATATGAATATTAGTAGACCTGCCCTAAGTGATTAAAAGCGTATTATTCCCCACTCCCCATACCGGTTCCATTGGAGCCGGCTGTGCTCGCGTATGGCCTCAAGTGAATTTAGAAAACGTGACGTCATCATTCTTGTGCGAACTATGGTCGAGGCATCATCGGTTCATTTTACGAAATAACACGGCAAAATGGTGACTTGTACTATGAAAACTTGTAAAAATAGATGTGAAAAAGAGAATAAACCCAATTGTTGTATTACATTCCATATATAAGCATTATTTTACTTTATTTTAAGCATATTCACATCGTATAATATGGATCAGTTGTAGAAACATAATTATACTATCACATCGAGACACGTCTGGACGTGAAACACAAAGCTGGTTGGTTGCTGGGAAGTAAATTATGAACATTTATAAAAGTGTCTTAACTAAATACATAAACGAAATATTCGACTCTGAAAATAGAATAAATTTATTTTGCCGAATTTGGACTTCGCAAATTTGTTCATAACGTGGCGAGTAATTTGCGCTCCCATGTAAAAATGTCTATTCATTCAAAAGCAGATTTTAATTTTAAGAACTAAATGGTGATATTATAAGGCGAGATGCCTATATACTATCAGATTGATTTATTGACGAATCACAGTCAGCTTTACCCTCTTCGTTCTTCAACAGTTGATTTTACCCCTCATCCTTAATTTCTAGTCTATTAATATTCATATGTCTGTGGATATTTGTTATTTTTTTCTGATGTCTACTAAATGTATTTTCAATAATCATGTTCTTGTTGTATATCGTTTATTATTTTTGTTATCCAGATATTATTTAGGTGATTTCAATTTCAACGAAAAATTGCTACAATAATTAGCTAGTCTCACCCCAGTACTATACTCTCAACATATATATAATAATCGGCTACTCTCACAATATATATAGTAATCCACTAGTCTCACACCAGCGCTATACTCTTATCATATATATGTGGGTTTGGCCTCGTTCACTATTATGGTCAGCGAAATGCTACAATAATGCTAGTCTCACACCAGCGTTATACTTTCATCATATATATGTGGGGTTGGTCTCTTTCACTATTATGCCCAGCAATATTCTACAATAATGCTAGTCTCACACCAACTCTATACTTTCATCATATATATGTGGGGTTGGCCTCTTTCACTATTATGGCCAGCGATATGTTGAAATAGGGAAAGCCCATGTATATTATGAGAGTGTGGTGCTCGTGTGAAGCTTAACGCTATTTTGGTGCTCATTTAATTAATTCCCATAAAAAATGTTATTTTTCCTTTCCAGGTTCTGAACCAGGGTGACAGGTCTCATATCCTTCCTTCGGCCACTCTGTTCGAGCCTCCGCGAGACCACGTCGAGGATACGAAGCCGTCTTCCATGTCCGGGATTCAAATCTTTCTCCTGCTTCTTGTGGGATCCATAGCGCTAGTCGCCTGCGCAGTTATCGGCATCATGTTCTACCAGAAGCACCAGGAAAAAACAAGGAAAAGATTCTACTAAACACTACACCAGTTTAAACTTTAAAAAAATTCTTAAAACCACTCGAATGATATCTTCCCAAATTCATGTATGTGATTTATATGAATTTAAATTAATACTAAATTTAAATGTTAAATAAATCGAACGGCCGAATCGAAAACCCAATAACCTACAAATCTCCATCGCTCGAGTGATTAGATACATCAAGAATTTTAAATTACAAGACTTACAAGACAAAAACGCAAAAGAAATTAGCATTAAAAAAAAAATTCTTTCGGTTTTTATAGGTATTGCAACCAGAGTTGAGTCAACACAGATTTGTTGCATGCAATTAGCATGTTTTAAACTTGTTATTATTTTTGCTTTTCAAATACATATTCAAATTCGATGATTGTACACTTGTGTGATATTTGCCTCAACTCTAATTGCGCGACCTATAAAATTAAAAGCCAATACTTCTGTAATAAATCAGATCATTTAAAAAAAAAACATTATTAATTTGAATTATTTTTTTAAAGAACTTATAATTCAAATAAATTATTTTCCATTTGAAAAATGGAAGAGTTGTGTTTAGATGTTCCAATATCCGTCACATTTCTCAGCCTGTTTCAGCTATTGATCAAATGCTGAAACGGTCTGAGAATCGGCGTTCAATGAGGACTGTTAAAATGTCAAAAATTATAAATGGCGCTGATCGTCCACAAATGTGACGAAGATTGAAACACTTCAACCTTAATGTAATATTAATTGTCTTAGGAAATGTTTCTGATAATTATATTTTGTAGTTCTAAAATGAATATTAAATTGTGACCGCTGTAACTAAAGAATGGTGATGGCTTTGACTAATGTATCTTTTAAATTCATTGATGTTTTGTTGAACAGAGATAAATTTTTATCATGACTGAATTAAGTGCACGCTGATACCATCTTTTGTATGAATTAATAATATTATTGCCCCAATAGCAAAAGACTTTCACTTTCTCTTTCTCCTTACGCCCAGTTTTGGACATTTATTTATTTAAATTATTGTAAGACAGATTAATTATCCATTTACAGTATAAGATTTCTTGTTTTATCAATTGGAAAGATGGGCGTACAAAATGTTTTAAGCTTTATAAATCTATTGTTTTAGGAATTTCATTCAATAGTACCATTACTATTGTTATGCCATGCTGTGCAAGAACATCTGTTGAATCTTGAACAAGTTGTGGTGATGATGTTTTTCCAGTTTTGTCGATTTTTGTTGGTAGCTCTCACCCATCCAAAGGCGGCAATTCTCTTTAATTCGTCAGCCTATTTCATCTGTGGACAGCCTTTGTTTCTCATTCCCAACGAAGAATGCTTGAGTTCGTTGTGTTGTCATTCACTCTTTATTAACCAGTCGACTGTTCGCGCACATGTGTGTTCCACTTTTTATGACCGTGTTTGAGCTCTAGTACCATCCATGTTGGAGCGATGGAATATGAACCCTTGTGCTTCAAGAAATGTATAAATGGAAAAAACAGAATCGCTTGCGCTAATGTCACTGTAGATTTTACTGTTTATTTTATCAATGTAGCCTCTGACAGCTTATGAAATAATTTTTCTACGAATGTCAAAATTCGTTTACGTAAATTGGCATTGCAAAACATTAAAATATTATAGTTTTCAAAGTAGTATGAAGGTCATTATTTCTTTGAAAACACCTTTTGATTATTGTTTTTCGTGTAGGTTATTTATTCAGGTATACGTAGACATGATAGAACTACCTTATATACTATGTTAAATATATTTTTTGACAGTTGTCTCTGAAATGGGAATTCTGGGGAAACGTCTCGTGATATAAACATAAATAATAAAATATGTACATCATCTGGTAAACAGAAAACTATCGCAAAAAATATAGTTTTTAATCCCAATATTTGAATCTAATCAAGGTAATTTGCGAGCGGTTCAGAAAATTTTCACTTGTTGGGTGTTTTTTTTACTTTTTCCTACTTCGACGTTCAACAGGTTAATATTATTACAAATTCGAAGACTGTCTTCGTACAATCTATAAGTGTTCCGTCCATAGGCCCATTCTGTTAACTCCCACGTTTCATTATTGAAGACAATATTAGCGATTTCTAAACAAAAATCTGAAACAAGGATACGGTCACATCTCGGACCCTTGCCTTGCCGGGGCACTGCTCTACCACTGAACTAATGGGACCCTATCTCTTTCGGTCATATTTAACTGTATCATACTTCGAATAAGAACTACCAACATTGTCTTCATTTTTCTCACCGCACTTTTTTATTGGCAACTATCTTTATGTATGATCGCAATTTTCAACGAAGTGGGGCAGTAGGGTACCTCATATATTGCGGAGCGATCATGTGTTTTAATATTCCTTATGCCCTTTCCAATAACACTCAGATTATTGTTTATTTTTATACCTACCATTTTAACCAAACATCGCCCGTTGGTTCGCAGAAATTCAAATGTGACATTGTCATCAAATGGTTATTCCGTGCCATTTTGTTTGTTTGACAAAACCCCCGTTAAACTCTGATGCTAGGTGCGTTTCAACTTTCTATCAAATTGTAAGAAGCTGACAACATGATGCGAAATTATTAGTTACACTAGAATTTTTTCGTATTATTTAAGAATTAACAGCTTATTATGTTTTTGCTAATTTTATTAATAAACTTGATAGAAAAATATAATAACTCAGAAAATTAGATAATAGGAAGGAAAGCGATTCACTGCGCCTCGAAATGATGAATTTCGTGGTATTTGCCCGGAAAATGTCTCGAAATGATGAATTTCGTGGCATTTGCCCGGAAAATAGGAGAAAATGTATTCAGGAGTTGCCCTAGTTAGGAGTGCAAATGATGAAATTTATAAATGAAGCCGGGGGTAGTACTTCTGCTAGAACAACCAGGTGTTGTCCTGGAAATGGAAAAAAATTGACCGGTCGGTGGCCGAGTTGACATAGCGTTTGGGTCCCACCCAGGCGTAGTGTGTTCAATTCCTCGGCTGGCTAAGTCCTCCATCACAACACAAGCAACATTTTCAGCTTACTGTGGTGGTAGTAGGAGATTTTCAAATATTGTCATGTTATTCGTAACCCGGGAATGTTTGTCTTTCTTTAAAAAAAAAAAAAAAAAATGGGGTTATTGTAACTAATTCCACGGGAGGTTCTACTAAATGAGTTTTTTTTAACGTTTTGTATTGTGCTTTTTCTCAAATATGTATTATTTAAAAGAAAGTTTTTTCAAAAATTCTATTTGAAATTAGTGGAATCCCAGCTATACTTTGCTATTGCTAATGTCTTTCTTGAGCACCTCTGACTTAGATGTGACCTCGACCACCTGATGAAAAATCTAAAGAAAAAAAAAAATCATTGAAAAAAAAAAAATTTTTTTAGATCTCGACAACAGTTCCGTCTATTGGGTCCAAAACTATATCTCATGCTGGAACCATCCATACAAATTCACAAAATTTCATTGAAATCGGTTGGGCGATTAAATCACAGCTTCAAACTGATGATAATGTAATTTTTGCATGTTTAACTAATAATTTGACCACCCATTGTAATGGTCCTCTTCTGTTGATCACCATTTATTCAAAAGCTGAAACGGACTTAGAATCGGCAATTAACGGGAACCTTTCAACTGTCAAAGAAAACAAAATGTCGCTGAATGTCCATTTAATGACTGTCACACGCGAATTTCTGCGATACAACTGGGCATAAGTAATGCAAAACGGTACAGAACCAAATACATACTACTGTAGTCCTTTCCTTTAAAAAAAATGAAGGAGATTCGGTGAGGGGAGGAAGGAGTAATTAATTTCATCGGAATTAGATAGATATGTAATAGTTAAATATCTTTAAAAGTGGCAGGGAATCCGGTCCCCAAGCACTGCTACTCACGTCGTAATAGTGGAACATGTTTTGATGTTAGTATGCAATAGCGCCTCTATGACATATGACTGACCCATAATTTTTCACGTGTCTGCGCTCATTCGTTCATTCATTTCTATTGCCTTCTATAATTTCTCCATGGCCTCCGTGGTTGAGTTGTTACTATCCTCAGCTAGAATCTGGGGGTTGCGGATTCAAATCCCAGCGTGTGCAACTTATTCTATTTAATTTATGCCTATTATATCAAGTATATATATTTTCTTTAAAATAATATTGTTTAGTGAGTTTGTGGCACGTTCGGAGTGGTAGATACTTTCAGTATCGCCCCGGTGAAAGATCACCATTCAGAATCAAAGCGTTGTTTGAAATGGCTTTAGTCATGTTTGGTGACCAGATCTAGAGAGCCAGGCACTTCCCCACCTTCCTCTTCACCATCTCCCTTACCTTCAGTCTCACAACATATCCCAACATGTGATGCCATAGTCTTTTTGGCTCCTGATGATTGCAAGCAGTTGGGACTCTGGGCAAATAAAAGAAAAAAGAATAATAATATAGATACTTGTTTTTTTGTTGACATTAAATTAATTTATAATCTTTTTTTTACGCAAAAGTCAGAAAGACCCTCTTAAATAATAGGTTGTAAAAAGGTGGTGATGATTTTATATTAACTAGGTAGACAATTATAATAATGGATATACATAGGCGGTAACCATTAGCTATTATTACATGATCTTTATATCATTGTTTATGTATGTATGTTATCTACCTTATACATTAAAATTTCCGCCATTTCAATGTTGTGTCTACTTACAATGAATTATTCTTATTTATCTAATGCAAAATCAGTAACAAAAATTCATTAACCTCTGGAAAAGCATTTGTGCACCAGTGACAAGAATTTTTTCCTGCCGACAAACCGTTCATGCGCTACTGGCGTTGGAATTTCACCCTAGCTGGAATTTTTAGATATCCGATTTATACCTGTGTGCATTGAGAAAGTGTATTAATTTTTTTAACAGAATCGTTTGCACTTAAAACACTTTAGAGTTAATTTTTGATTCCATTTACATATAATCAATTTCAAACCTGGCTGGGGCCCAGGAGTCGAAAGGTCTTAAGTAAACATGCGACATCAGTTTTAGTTCAGCTCTAGGAATTATGTATATGTTCTGGTGTTGCTTGTAAATTTTATCACCCCTATAAAATGGCTTCAGAGCAGTAGTAAGGAATTTAATTCAGTTGAAATTTTTGCATCTGGTCTTATTGTTTCCAATAATGAATGTAAATAGAGGTAAGTGTAATTTACACGTACATATTTTTTAATGTAATAATAATGCTTGATTTAAGAAATTAGTCTATGGTCTATACATATAATAAATTTTTCACTCGCTAAAATAAATTTTATAGACGGTATAACAGATTAAAATAAAAAAACAATAAAATAATACTTATTTAATTAGATTATTAATTAAAATAATACTATGTAGTTAGATTATTAATAAAATGATTATTATCAAAATTTTCAATGCAGCCAACCTTTGGTATAAAATGCACTGATCCCCTTTCGAAATTTTCATTTGTCTCTCGAATACCTTTTTTTTTTTTACCAAACTGCTACACCATTGGTTCGCTTTGTGTATTCAAAAAGCATCAGAGGGCCACTCCGGAAATTCTGCATCATTGCAATCAAATTTTTAAATTAATATGATGTGTCCAGTTACATTTTTTACAAAAAATATTATCAGGTACCTACCTTACGTGAGTATCATTACAGATGCGTATTTAAATTAAAGTACCACCCTAATTAATTATTTTTATTACACTTGCAACATTGAATGAGGTTTTGCATACATTTTTATTATTGTGCCATGGTATATGTATATGTATTGTTTATTTAACCTGTATTGTTTTTTATGGGAGGTAATAAAAAACGTATTATGTACACAGTAGCTTTTTCAATTCAAATCTGCCAAGTCATTGGGTGTGACCGTGACGTGAAATAAAAGTTTTAAATTTGTAAAGTTGCCATGGTGGAAAAAAACACACTAAAAACCCTTAAACTAACTCTGTTGGTAAAAAAACCTTCTTTTTTTTTCTTTTCTTGGTTGGTAACTATTTTTAATTTATAATATAAAGCAGTCAATATGTTTATATTATAATGATAATAAAATATTTTTTAATGCTCGCTGTTGTTAATATTATTAATTTGTGCAGTCGACATTAACTTCACGCGTAAAATAAAATGATCGAATGACATTTATGTTAAATTAGCAATAGTAAATTTTTCCAAATGCTTCTCTAGACTTATATAATTATTTTAATTGAACTCATTTATGAAAGCAATAAAATTATAAGTTTAATCGTTGGGATTTACACAAGACATGCATTTTTCGTTTGATGTTTAAAAAAATTACTTCTGAATATTTAGTCAAAAGTAGGTTCATTAATTATTATTGTTAATTTTAGGATCTCCAAAAGGTGTTTGGAATATAATATTGATATTTGTAAATGAGAAAGACTGCACTTAAATTTAAAGTGTTGCGTGAAGGCTAAAAATGGTTAAACTGTCTTCTTTTTTGTATTCCATTTGTACCATAATAATATTATGTTAATTACATGAAATATACCAAAATTGTGAAATTAAAGTTCTTTTATTTGGTGTATTTGAAACTTTTTTTTTATTGTCCAGCTCAGGCACATCGAACATAAGGGAATATTACTGGATGCAGATCGAGGCTACTAGAAAAATAAAGTGTCGTACAAACGCAGGAAATACATATAAGAAAATTAAACATCACACCTTGGGACGAGGGTGTTGAAGAATTCCCCCGGGAGCAGTAATGCTGGATGCTGATGGAGGCGACCATAAATAAACCTATATGAACTATATTTTATATGGATTAAACCTATGGACTATATTTTTTCTATGGATATTACTAATTATTATAAACAATAATTAGTCGCCTGAAATATCCATACAAATTGAAAATAACTCCCGAGTAAAAAAAAAATGCCACCGACGGGAATTGAACCTGCACCTTCTGATGTCCTGTCAGATGCTCTGGACCACTGAGCTACGTCGGCTAATTCCAACAGTACTTCAATCAACAATTACTGCTTATTATATTTTTTCACCTGAAAACAACCAACTTTATTTTGTATGAATATTTCTGGCGACTATTTATTGTTTATAATAATTTGTTATCCTTTGTGCTATGTAAAGAAACCTTTTTTTTTATTTTTTTTTTTTTATTAGTTTCTTTGTATACATACATATGTAACATAATCATGAGTAATTAATCCTGCAACATTGATTAAAAAACTGTAAAAACACATATATGTTTACAATATATAACCTTTACGAGAGTTAAAATACTCGTGTGTAAAGGCGGGAACATAGAGAAGTTTATTAAAAATTAAAATTAAAAGTTAAAAAATTATAAAACAATATATACGTGCATAGATAAAAAATAATAATATTTATAAATATATATAATAAAAAATAAATTTAAAAAAAAGAAACTGTCAATTAAATATTCTTAATCAATTTCCAATGCAATTCTAGGTAGCCAAACTATTTAAGATATCATTGTTTAGTCTATTTTTGAATTTATTATAATCAGGTTCCAATCTTAGTTCCATTTCCAATTGATTAAACCACATCACTCCATTGTATGTGTAGAAATGTTGTGCAAAACTGGTATGCATTAATGGCGTACTTAAGCGACCCACTGTGTTATGTCTATTGCTCTCTACGCGTACCATGGCGTGGTGTGACTTCTTAGAATCTTTGTGTATTTGAAGCAGCGTATTTTTTATATATGTATTTTTTAGAGGTGGGACTTGAAAGTCTTTAAAAAGTTGAGAGGTTGAATAATCTGATGGTTTCCTAGTAATAATTTTTATTATTAGTCTTTGGGTAATTTCCAGTGGCAAAATTGAGGTTTTGTAAGCTCCTCCCCACGCAACGATACCGTATTGTATTATTGAATGGGCTAGTGCGTAGTATATATTTAAAATAGTCTTGCCTTGTCTTATAAAAATTAGTTTATCATTAAAAAAATAATGGACATAACTATTTATTTGTATTCATATTGCGTATGTACGGGAGTTAATGAATTCTTTGAAGTATATCCTTAAATGGTAATATTATAAACTTATTAGCTTTTGAATAGGTTAGGTAAGTTATTTACATTGAGAGGTGCAATTAATTAAGTTAGGTAAGTATGTAGTTGGATGTTGGGTAATTTTAAAGAAAATAGGGTAATGAAGTAATTAATATTATGTTTATTAATCCCTATTGTCGATTTCTTCCTTTTAGTATACCGTATATCGATAGGAGTAGAGTCGATTTGTTCCCTTTACGGAACCAACTGAGATGGACTCATAAAAATCCTCTTTTGTGTTATGGTGAGATAGATATATGATTTGAGCAATGTTAGAAAGAGAGAAAACCAAGCATTCTGTTTTCGTTTAAAACTTATCTATCTATATAAATAAAAATGTTAATTTTCGTTTGTTCAAAATCTTAAATCTCCAAAAGTCCTTCACCGATTGCTTTGAAATTTTGACACAAGGTTGCATTTGAATATGCAATTGTGTTTATGTACCTATATTATATAGATATCACGTATGACAGGTTAAAACATGTTTTTTTTTTAAAACGGCACAATCTGTTGGACGTAATCTCTATCTGCACAGACAGACTGAGCCACAGCAATGCGTGGTGGGGTACAGCTAGTAATCAATAATATCACCTCAAGGGAGCCGTAATAACGATGATTCATTTTCAAGCATGATCCAAATACAATTATATGTTTTAAAATGCTTTTAAATTTTTTTATTGAAAATACCCCCAAACTAGGTAGATGTCCATATTACGGCGGTAACATAAATGTATATATATATACAGGGTGTCCGGAAACTCGTAGTACAAGCGGGAAACTGGTGAATCTACATCACATTTGGAGTCGATTTTGTAGTATATATTTTTTTTATTTGAGCTTTCGTTATCGAGTAAATCGAGTTTGAAGTTGATTTTTTTTTTTTTTTTTTTTAATCAAATTCTTATAAATTATTACTGAAGATCAAAGTACCCAACTAATTAAAACTATTTGAAAGTAAAACAAATGAAGAAACTCGGATTTGAAGCATTATTTTGAAATCACCCTTCATTTAATCCGGTGTAATCATAAAATATTTCTGCTCTGCAGGGTTAAAACATCTGTTATTCAACCCTAAACACCAGAAAAAACTTTAACCCTAAAATAGCCGAAAAATATTTTTTTTTGGTTTTTTTTTTTGAAAATGCTCATATCAAAAAACTTTATGTTTTTTTGGGTTCCCCATGTGGTGTAGATTCTCCAGTTTCCCGCTTGTACTACGAGTTTCCGGACACCGTGTATATATATATATATAAACAATAATCCATTCTGTATTTAACATTATTTATACAATGATAACGTTAAATACAGAATGGAACCGAGACGAACTATGACTGGACTCTTATTGCAAAATCTTAAATTCAAGTTATGCAGTATGCGAATATAAAATTTTCGAATGGGATTACAACCAAGGGAATGTTTTTATCGGCTTCTTTTTTTGCAGATTCAATGTGATATTCTCAATACATGTTTTTGAATAAATTAAAAAAAGATTCAAGGTGAGTTAGATGCAGGACCGGTCCTGTGCAGTTGCAATTGGAGCAGACTGTTCCGGGCGCGCCGACTTGCCTCGGGGCTGGCACTGGCATGCATCAGGCATGCCCAACCTGCGGCCCACTGGAAGATTTTTTGCAGCCAAAAATGAAGTTTTCAGGTTTCTATGTTTTTAATTTTATACAAAAAAAAACGTTATCGTAATTTTATCACACTTATGCTTTATATATTATATTTAGTGAAATTAGAACTTTCTTATTATTAGTACTCGGACTCTCGATGGGGGTTTTGATTTATTGCTTGAAAAGTGGCAGGCCCATAGCCGCACTAAGAATTTATTTTCGCAATCAATTCCAACCGGTATATTTTTTTCCTCACATTTCTCGAAAGATCGAATGCAACTGACCGACTGATTTTAATAAACGGAGATTGAGAGAGAAAGCACGCCGCTTAAACAGCGATTTTTTTAAATTATTTATAACGCACCAAGGGTAAACGAGTGGAAGATGCAGTATTTAAACGAGTATAATAATTCTGTGAAAATATTTAAAGTATCACCAATTTGTGCCTGCAATCCTTGTCAAGCAATAAATCAAGTCAAGCAATGAATTATAATTATCATTGTGATGATTTATCCGGTCGCTGTGTGGCCCACCTAAGCTCAGTGATTTTTTCTTTGGCCCACCAAACGATTTGAGTTGGGTACCCCTGAGTTAGATGTTAATTGGAAGAAATTAAAAATACATGTACAGATAAAATGCCATTTTTTAAATAATTATATTTATTTTGACCCTAGTTTTTTTTTTATTTTTGTTTTTATTTTGGCTTTCATCCATTAATGGTGACCTTGGCTATACAAAATTTACATTTTATCTTAACTAGTTACAATTTTTTTTAAACAAATACATCAAATGAGTGTATGTAAATATAAAGATGATTATACAACATAATAAACATAGTGATTATACAACATAATATACACTATAAACGGTGCAGAGCTGGTAATAAAAGTTAATTACAAAGTTATAAAAATGGGAACCTGTGTACAATAATAATGGGCGTTTTTGGTATTTAACAACAAAAAAAGATTTTTCCAAATGTTTGTACGGATAGGCGTACCGTTATAAATATTTACAATTGCATTTCAGTTTTTATAAAACAAATTGTCATACGGTTGTGTAGCTGTCGTATGCTTTTTGAAAATCTACAAAGGCACAGAAAAGTTTCTGGGTTTTTGCCAGAAACTTCTCAGTGAGCATATGCAATGAGAAGATCTGGTCCATGCACCCCTTTCTACTCATAAAAGCACCTTGCACATCCCATATTTTATCCTTTGTTTCCTTTCTTACCCTTTCAATCAAAATTCTACCATACAGTTTGCTAACTGAACTTAGCAGGATAATAGCCCTATGATTCCCACATTACATACGTGACCCGTTACCATTGTATAACGGCATGATCACAGCCCTTCTCCAATCCAAAGACGTGTTGTAACCTTCCTTTAAACATTGGTTAAAAAAATTGCACAACCGTGTGAGAATTATATGGCTATCTCTTTTAAAATATTCAGCAGCAATATTGTCGAAACCGACAGCCTTAATTACAAAATTATAAAAATTGGAACCTGTATACAATAATAATGACCTTAGTAAGCACGTCTAAGATGGACTTGGACTGCAATAAATGAAAACATTTTTTGCAATAAATGTTTTTCAAAAATACCCCACATATGAATTTTTATATATTTTAATGCTGTTGTACAGAATGAATGACAGCTAGCGCAAAAGGTTAGTGTCACCGATTGCCGCCAGGGGTTTTCGACCTTTTCAAAATATCGAGACGAAAAACATCCGCGATCGTCTTTCGGCAGTGCCTGATTAGGCAAAATGTTTAGAATTCCAGTGAAAATATCCACGACAGAAGTCATTAAGGTAGTTTGTCTCCATTATCCTCAAATTCTGCTAATTCTGCGACCGGCTCGATCCGCTACACTTTTTGTAAATTATGTCACGTCTTCTTTCGCCTTTGCTACATTATCTGTCAGATACTAAAAATAAAAGAATATTGAAAGGAACGTCAATCATTTCACCCTTGTGTTCATAGCTAGTGAGATTATACAAAATTTTATTTATGCTAAAATTTTGCCAGTGACAGTTTCAAGTGAACTTACATAATAACATAACCTCATTTAAAATGTTTCTCTACCAAAACTAATTTCAATGCTATAATCTTCGTAAGTTTCTGCCCCTTACAGAAATCAAAACAACCCCTTCATTGAGGAATTTTATTGTCCCAACAATATTTGCTTGCTGTTGAAAAAGGGATTGACTGAAAAAATTGTGCAAATATGTTTGATTATCTTACAATTTAACCTTTTTTCAGTGCATATAATTCATGCATAAAATGGTTTATTTTAATATGGAGCAGAAAATTGAAAAGCAACGTTATGTGCTAACAAAATAACATTTGAAAATCAAAAATACGACGTTAATATTTTTTACAATTACTCAAAAACAAAGCGCAGTCAAAAATGAAAAGAAATCTCAAATTTTTGATGGTCCAAGTAAGTGTTTTGTGAAAATAATAATTTGATATTCTTGGTTGCTGTGGTATTGTTTACAGCAGTACCATTGCAAATGACAATATAAATCAAAATCTTGTCCTGTTGAGAATTTTTATTCAAAAATTCTTGTAATTAGCACATATTTTTAATCTTTTACTTGCTTTATATGAGACAAATTATGACATCTGGAAACAGACAAGGATGTGCACGGAGCAAAAGCTGTATTAACCACTATTAAGCTTTGAAATATCAATTTTACCATTCAAAATGAAATAATAAACTTGTTGAATTCCGCTGCACGCTTAATACGCCAAAAATTACAAATAGCACTTGATTTCAACTTAATTACTACAACAAATAACTATTTAAATTGTGGGAGATAAAAGTTCCATTTTTTCTCAAAGGTTAGGAAATATGTATAAATTATTAAAATAACTTAAACTAACACCCTAAAAACCTATTTTGTGCATGTTTTTGTGCCCTCCAGCGTTTGAGGGTCATATATGACTGGTCGTCCATATTTTATTTTAAAGTATTTTTATCTTTTTTTCTATCATGCAAAAATACATAATTTTTTTGATGTTAGAAAGAAAAATAATAATTCTTTCCATTTTGCCTCAAATATTTTTACTGGATCCCATTAATAAAATCCTAAAAATAGCCAAAATGAATAATTCACATTTACAATTAGTTTAACTTTAAAAATTATTTCTTATTTTTTATAATATGAACGAGATAAAAGTGAAGGTACAGTTTTCTTACAAATTCCCCAAACAAAACGAATATGTTTTTGAAATATCCAGTTCTCTCAATTTTTCTATGATTGGAGTAAAAAAATAAGTAAAAATGTGATTACATTTTTGACAACATTTTTCACATTTGATATTAAAATTTTATTATTTAGAAATAGTAATGTATATTTTAAATGCATACACCGGAAAGATGATTTTATCTACTTTCTAAAACAGTTTTTTTTAACGGAAAATTAAAAATTAAGATGTTTATAGCGCATTTTAAATACAGAGAAAACATTTCAAACTGAACAAACGAGTTGAAAGTACTGAAGGGTAGAATAGTTGTCTCCATCAGATATTTAAGTTGAAATCAAGTGTTGTTTTTTTATAGTCTTTTTGAAAATTTTAAAATTAAAATGAACTGCGATTGTGATGATTCTGTTTTTGGCTTTTTGGTTTATTGCCAGCATTTTTTTATGAAATGTAACTTTCATAAATATACAGAGGATAGGGATGCGCTTAATATGCACATTTTATTTTAAAAACACTTTGTATCAGTTAGATAATAATGATAAGTAAGTATTTCAGTTTTCGGAAATGGAAAATAGTGCATTTTAGTAGCTATTTTGTTAGAAAAAAACAGGCGATTTGATGTATTTTCTTCGCACCATGTTTTGGCATAATAATATTGAAATAGTTTTTTTATTTTTTATTCTAGTCCCGTGTGTAGTATCAGGAATAGAAACATATGAAAATATCGTTGTCAGAAATTATTGGAAATGGTTGTCCCTAACGTTATTAAAAATTATAATGTTGAAATGAAAAAATTCCCGACGCTTTTATAGTAATTAAGGTGAATGAAAAGGTTTTATTTAAAAAAAAAATGTGCGTGGCCAGCGATCCTGAATTTGTAGCTTTTTTAAAAATTAAACCCAAACTAAGAACCTATTTTAGGATCATAGGTTCATATTTTGGGTAAAATGAGAGAAGAAAAAAACTAATCTTAAAACATTCATATCATTTGATAGCCGCCAAGTGAAAAATTTGTTTTAATTTTAACAAAATACTGAAACATTTATTTCTCATTATTATCTAAGTACTTTTTAGAGGGAACTGTAAAAACTTCTTTGTTTCAAACTAGCCCATTTTTAATTTCTGTTTTCAACGCAAATAAAAAACAACTTTTCTGTAAAAATGTTTAATTTTTAAACTATTGGTCAGATAATCTCAAGATGTGTGATCTGTACTATTTGAAATAAAACTGGTATTGCAAATTTATATAATACCTTTCGACTCAAATTGATAATCTACTCGAGAAAGAATTTCGACATTTGAATTTATGTTTAATTTAATTTAATTTCGCAGAAGTAGGGAAGAATTTACCTCACTTCTAGCACAATTATACATGCCCAAAACACTTCTATCGGTTTATCTCTAAACTAACCATTCAATCTACAATACGTAATTCCAAATTCAAACATGACTAATTTTATTTATTATTATAATATGGCAACCTATAATCTTTCACTCTAATTCCAAATTCAAATTTGACTAATTATTCTTTTAATTTTGTTTATGACAGCTAAATGCCCGCCTGACCAACAATGTGCGCCAGCTGGCGACACCGGCCACGGGGGGCTCCGCTCCCCCGCCCCCTCCCCCGCCCCATGAGGAGCCCCCCAAGAAAAGTGGGGGAATCGGGGGCAAGTTGTTCCTGGTGACACTGGGAGCCACTGCCTTAACGGGGGCTACTTTAGCCTATGCAAAGTTAGTATTTGATGTGTGTACTATTTTTTATTGAATTATAATAATGCCTATATTATTATATTATATCTGCACATCAATGTTGTAGAAGTTGAACAAAATCTTAAGGTTTGGTTGATTAAAACTCTCGTCACATTATTGAACAGAACTGTCACTGTTAGTTGTTGTCTCTCGGCCTTTTCCATTATTACACAAATTTTGATCAGCTGAAATGAATCAAGAATTGTAGGCCCTGAGGAAAATAATTTATGTATCTCAGAGCCTATCACTTCATTGAGGATGATGTGTGTAGGTTTTTTGAGAGGAAGGAGTGATCTTGATGGGTCTTAAGGGACTGACAAATCTTTCCACATTCGAGCCGTTAAAAACGACCTGTTCATTAATTTACTTGGTTGTTGTAATCTTTTGCCTTAAAAATTAGATAACTGTCTTAACTCTTAAACCCTACCACTCTGGGAATGTAATTATTCCTACCACGGGGTACTGAAGTACCCCGGGCAGAAAAAAATTTATAAAATAAAAGTATTTGATATTTAAAAAAATATTATTTGTATTATGGCAAAGTAATAAGAAAATACAATAAAATTTATTAATAAAAACTAATAGACATTTTTGTCGTAACATGAAGGACAGATTTTGTATTGATGGTCAGCACAAATATGGCGGCGACAAGTGTTACAGACAGATCGAGATTTTCTGTCCTTTGTGTCCGGACAAAAACAGCAGCGACCAGGTTTGGGATTATCAGGGACCGGCCTATGATCTTCACTATGAATATTCAAGACTGCACGTATAGTTTCTCTGATATCCCGGGCTAAACTTGGCCATTGAAATTTTGCTCTCATATGAGACTTTATGAGTGCCATCGACAAACTCTTAAGAAATTCAAGCCGCTTAGTTATTTTCTCTTTATCAATGTTAGTTGACAGCTTGAATAAGACCCAAGAATTGACACCAACCTCATTTAGCAACCCGTAGAAGAGACACATGGGCCACCTTTTGGTCATCCTGGACATTGAGTACTTCTTACAAAGTTGGTCGAACACATCCACCAGGCATTTGGTTTTATTATAGAAATGTATTATTTCTGGAAGGTACACTTCATTATCCTTGTCAGGGCTGTCATGCATGGTGGACAGCATTATTACAGCTTTCTTCTTAGCTGACTTCAGAGGACATTATGACAAAAGTGTGAGAGGTTCGTCGTAGGCAAACATTGAGGTGCATCTTTATCAATTTTTTTTGTCCAAGTAAACAGGAGAAATTTCTCGTTTATTCTTCTTTGCAGTTCCAACTAATGTTATCCCTTTTTCCAGTTACTTCTTGGCCGTAGGTATAGACGTGAACCAATTGTTACATGTCAGGTTTCTGTTAAGACCTTGTACGGGAGCAGTCAGTTCCATTACATTATTATGACATTTTCTGTACAGAACTAATGGAGCATCTAGCACACGAACCAAGCGCCTATCTTCTTCATTTATACCAGCCCCATCATTGAGAGGCACTAAATACTCTTCATCTCCTTCCACTTGATCACCGTCTTCATGAGATGCGACTTCAGAATGATCCCAGAAATCCTCGATAACACCGTCGGGCTCATCTTCTGAATCTTCTCCTAGGTTTAGCTTTTCGTCGTCAGAAACCAACAAAGCAGCTGCAATTTCACCCCCCCCCTCCAAGATTTCGAGTCTGGGATGCCATACCTGAAAATAATTCAGACACCTCATTATACTCCATACACTGTCATTACATTCATAACACATTATTAGTCCATGAATGTCGCGTTACTGGGCGCAGGCCCTCTCTATCAACACTGTACTCTAGCCATTATCACAAAGTAAAGTAAATCATAAATAATTTGTAAACTTACCAGAGAGATGTCGAGAAACAACTTCAGTAATTCAAGTATAACTGGTAGGAAGAACTAACACTATTCCTACCACGGGGTACTGGGGTACCCCGGAACACCTGTGGACGCGACTGCACTTGCCGGGAGGTCACGGTTTACCGACGTATTTACGCGCCAATTATCGAGAGTAGATTAGCTAGAGCGATTTTTGCAACACTGCAATATTTTCAAAATTGTGGATATTTTAAATAGCAGGGGGGTACTCCAGTACCCCAGGTAGGGTTTAAGAGTTAATCAGGCACAGGCGCAGCTCGTTCTAACGTTCGTTTACCCGTGCACCGAACCGCCAACAAAATTAAACAACATTTTAAACCTCAATTTGGACGCGGTTTTGGGTACCAACGCCTCTGCCATAGGTCGCTCCAAGTGGGATGCTACATTTGGTGCTTTAGCAGAGGTGCCCGGGTTTATCAGGTGAGATGTGTTCAGGATGTGCCTACCGTTACGTGGTGTGCCAGATTGGGAGAGGCTGGTTTGGGGAGAGGGGGGCCAGTCTCTCGACCCAGCCTCTCTCAAAAATATGTGAAAGCGCGGCCTCATGTGTAAGAATTATTCCGTCTGAACCAAGGTAGGTTCCAATCTGGGTGATGGAGAGAAACACGCGGCTGGATTGTATGAAGCTGAACAAACATATCCAAACCGTTAGAATGACAAAATGTACCGAAAAAATCCGAACAGCGTCGGAATCATTCAAACCATTCCAGAGAAAAGCTCGAGTGAAGTATTTCTTACGTAGGGTTTGAACGAGATAGTAATATTTCGTTAGCAAAATGCAATGTTTTTATTATTATTATTCACGTAATATATTTAGGGAACCTATTTTGTCATTGTAATTATTAGCTACACACGTGCGCGTTATTATTATGAAATTATTTCTGTTTTGATATTATGTAATTGAATTTCTTTGGCCTTTTTTAAAAATGAGTGACTATAAGTAGATTCAATATCACATGCAGATATTGGGAGTGGAAAGCACCAATAGATGTAGGAAATGTGAAGAGGATGAAGAGATTCCAATTCACCTATGGCGTCAATGTCCTGCCCTGGTGGGAACTAGGCTCAGATACCTGGGAGAGACATACAGTAGAACCAGAAGACATAGCCACATACCCAATGACAACCCTGGTGAACTTTATTAATGGGACTGGCTTGTTGTTAAAGGATTGAGGTAAAATGGGAGATAGCACAATGGCCTATGGCTTAAGTGCTCACGGGAACTACGTGTAAACTGTCTCCGCCCTTAAAAAAAAGGGTACAATATAATTATGCTTTTCATTTGGCGCTCAGTAAACCACCGAACATTTGATGCAGCGGCCGTACCTGGTCTTAACCTTTGATAGCAATTCATAGATTTCGAAGGGTTACAACTAACAGTCAGAATGAACATTTTTTAAGAGTTTGGTGCAAATTTGCTTTCTCATCCTCTTTTTCTAAAAAATACTTCATAATCCATTTCCGACCATAGATTTCATCCTATTTCAACAATAAATTGAATTGTTTGTTGGAAAGCTAAGTTTAAATAAATATAATGCTACTGCGTCTTGAAATCGTACACTTGTTTCCAGGAGTGACAAAGACTTCCGCAAGATTCTCAAGGAATACGTGCCCTGGACTGACGACGCCATCGCCCTGATGTACTCGGAGCGGGAGATGACAGGCTCCTGGGCGGTGTCACAGGTCAAGGGGCTGGCAGCTTCCGCCTCGGAGTTGCTCTTCAGTGAGGACAAACCATCGGTGCAGCCAGCTTCGCAGAACGATAAGAAGTTTGACCTCTTGGCTCCGATCGGTGAGGAATTAAAATTGATTGTTTGATTTTTTGTCATGTAGCCGTAGCTTACAACCTAAAATCACTTATCAATTTAAACTTAAACCAACCCTTAGTCATTGTTAAAATTAACCTTCCAGCGGGCGCGCTGTCGTAAAATTTACGACAGACGCGCCTTATCGCTTCCCCCACTCTTACCACTTAGTCGTAAGCATCGAGCTTCGAGATATGCTAGAGTCAAATCAAATCAAATCAAATGTCAATCATTTACCGCAATATGTAAGTGCTGAATTACGAGATCAAAGTGAATTACCGTCGGGCAGTTGAACCGATAACAGAAGAAGAAAATAGAAGCTTTCCAAAACGCGGTGTTTGTCAGCTATGTGCACTGGATAAGAAAAGATCCTCAGCATCAATGAAGTGTTGCCGTTGCCAGTCCATTACATGCAAGAACCATTCTTCAGATTAGGTGGTTTGTAACAATTGTGTGGATGAGAATTTTGATTCTGACTAAATAAGTCGATAAAATATTTGTTTTGAAATATCAACATGTTTAGAGAGTGTTGCTTCGTTTTTTTTTGCGAAGTCGAATATTTTTTTTTTTTAAGTGCTGCCTATTATCATTTTTCATAACCTTAGAGAAATTCCCTAACATTTGTATAAAGAAAACACCACTTACATGGAGAAAACTCGATGACGTAAAATTTACGACAAGCGCTCGCTCAAGGGAAATTTCTCAACGCGCCCGCTGGAAGGTTAAGAATAGCTAAATGTTTTAGATTTTGACATCCTCCGTGGTAAAGCAGTAAATATCCTCGACTATGTGTTCAGAGGTCATGGGTTTAAATCCGGGTGTGCACAAATAATGTTTATTTAATTAATATGTGTTATTTTACATTTAATTGATATAAAGTATATTTGCGGCATGTTCAAGAGTGGTAGATACTCTCATTATAACCACTGTTCAGAATCAAAAGGTTGTTTGAAATGGCTTTACGCCATTAATGGTGACATTAATACTCCTATCGATATACAGTACACTAAAAGGAACAAAGGGATTAATAAACCTAATGTTAATTAATTCCTCACCCTTTAATTTCTTTAAAATTACCCAACATCCAACTACATACTTACCTAACTTAATTAATTGCACCTTTCAATGTAAATAAGTTAGCCTATTCAAAAGCTAACAAGTACATGACATTACCATTTAAGGATATACTTTAAAGAATTTTATTAACTCCCGTACATACTGTAAAGGGCGCAATTTCCCTGTGAGAGGTCCATTGCAAAAAGGGTGCCTTAGTACATATCGGCGTTAGCTCAGGTGGTAGAGGTTGAGATCATGATCATCAGGCGTCAGGTCAGCTACGGCTTTTACACGGGGAACTGATTGCCAAACAAACCACTTCGAATTCGTCAAAGGAAACGCATTAATGGGGTATGATAGTATATTCACAAAGCACAATTACAAACAGATACACAAATGAGATGGGTCATTTACATCCTAAATATTCCTAGCGTTTCGTTAGCAAATAGCAAAACAGACATGTTGACAGGGCCAAGGCTAGATTGTGAGTGTGGGGCCGTTGGTGATTTGAATGCCGGCGTGTCGAGCGTAGAGCAGTTTTACCAACTTGGCCGTGCACAAGGCAGGCGCGCGCGCACAGCGACAATGGTAACAACTCACCGCTGACTAATTTGAATTCGCGGGAGTTTTGAACGTGTCCGATTCGTTACGTGACAATACACAATATGAATACAATTTGATAATATTGTCCGTATCGAAACTGAATTATTTCAAGAAGACATCATACAAATACTATATTGTATCGGTGATTCAATCCAATATTGTATATTTGTATGCCTTTCTTGAAAAAATTCAATTTTTATATGGACGAAACTATTTAATCATATTCATATTCCGTATGTATACGCGCAAACAAACAATTCATCTTAATATTTTTAAAATGTGTTTTTTCCTATATTAATTTCACTATCGCGATCTATGAATGAGCAGTTAATGAATAATTTTATGTTTGCCCTTAAGGCTAAACGCGACGTTCGTTATAATCTACGTGTTCATTGATGGTGTTAATTTAATTATTTTATTAAAATACGCTCTTTGAAAGTTATGCTTTACAATATCAAGACAAATTATTTGTTTGCGCCCGTATATACGCAATATCAATAAGTAGTTTTAAAACTCAAATCTTTCAAATAAAGCATTCAAATATAATTTTGGATTGAATCACCGATACAATATTGTATATTTGTATGCCTTTCTTGAAAGAATAGTGTTTTTATAAGGACAAAATTATTTATTCATATTCATATTGCGTGTGTACGGGGCAAACAAATAATTTGTCTTAATATTTAACTAGCAAAATGTATATTTTATAAATTCTTTTAAGTTTATCCTTCAGAGAGTTTCACTGTATGTATTACCTTTTAAGAGCACATTTGGCTTCATCCACATTTGTACATCTTCTGTCTCAATTAACGCATAATCCCTTCTAACTCTGCAGCGCCACCGAAAATTAAGGAAATTGCATTCGAGGAGAAACCTACTGGCAGCGAAGATAAAATATTTGTGGAACCCGTTGAAAGTGAGTTAAATAATCTATTGGCATTTTATAATTTATATTTCAGGTACGTTTGAATGCATTTTTATACAGTGGAAACAGTGGTTCTTAATCTGCTACGAGTGTCCTGCAGCAAAACATGCAAGATTAGTTTCAGATATAGACGTTAAAATGTTCAGGAAATTATTTCCGTAATAACAAGTTACTTTCCATCTGACTAGAAACTTCAATAAATAAAAGATATTTTTGTTAAAGCCTACACAACTCCATACCTGATAAAATTACATTTTTGTTTCTTTCACTAACCTACTAGAGGTATTATCTGAGGACAAAATGAATGTATGTATTAGTTCGACACTGCAATTGAAGTGCTTTGTACCGTGAGTGGGCTCAAATTTTCAACACTGCAAATGCAGGGGTTCGACCCCCAGGGGTTAAATGTAAGAAATTATTTTTTTATTCGAAATCCATTTGAAAAGTTAATCAAAAATATTAATTTCGGTTGCGACCTGCGAAATTATTCACATTCAAAGAACTCAAATTTGCTATAGACTTGAGTGTCATTTTAAACATTAGAATCAGTTTTGTGAAGTATATTTATTCAGACAAGCGATAGAGTAGGTACCCACCTATAATATTTAAATATGGCATTTTCAAAATTGGAATTTAAAATCCCTTGATTTTTCAAGGCTCTGTGCTATAATTTTTATATTTTCAGTACGTAATGAAAATGAAAATTGTTAATGGAAATTTTGAAAAAAAATAATTTTCTTGTGATTTTATTTATTTTAAAGAAATATACCAATCAATGCATATTGGTTGAGGCACAAATTGTTTGTGCCTCATATTATAGTGTGCTTTGGAAAGACCCTTCTTAGTAAGTACATATATGTATGTACATAAGATGAAATAAGAAACACTGTATATAGGTCTTTTCTAGAAACCTGAATTATTGCCATTTACTTACTATATCTTTCGTTTGATATCCAGATAAAGTCTGTGACCCTAAGACCCCTCAACACCCGCCCCCGCCAGAGCCCCCGAGGATATCTGAACCCAACGAGTACGTCAAGATCCTCGAGGCAGCGTCTTCCGAAGCCAGTTCTGCATACACAAGCGCCATCGATATCCTCAATGAATACGTGACCAAAGTTAATGCTGTGAGTATACATTGTTAAGATTATTGATAAGGAGATTTTTTTATTTTTTTTTTTTTATTTATTTAATATTTGTATGTTTTTTACAATAAATATACAATTTATACATATTATACAGTGTTATAAAGGTAAATAATAATAGCTTTTCCTCACCATAAAGAGACGAGGCTCTTGTGTTTGGTGAGTGAATCCTAGCTCAATTATATGGAATCATGTAAGTAAGTAAATAATAAATTTGCAAAACCAAAGGGATAAGTAAGAAATAGGCAAGATTTATCAATAATACAGTTTCAAGATTTGAAGGAAATAATAATAAGAGTAAGATATGGACTTTTATAGTAGTTTTAGGTAATTATTTAATTTTATTTTAAATTCCTGAATATCTTCAATATTTTTTAGATATAATGGAAGGATGTTAAAATATGTTATACCTAGATAGAGATAGGTATTTTGTGTGTGCTTTGTATTGAGTTTTGGGATTTTGATAGTTTTTTGATATCTTGCTGATGAATTGAATTGTAAGTTATTTAACTGTATTTCTTTATAAATTTGTAGAATTGAATATTTTTTATAAATATTGTCTATTGTGGGTACATTGAATATTGAAAAGAGAATCTAAAGAGATGAACTAAAATAAAGTCAGTTGTGACACAGTGTGACTAAGCTCACCCAAAAGTAAGTAAGAGATGATGTATGAATGTGAATGAGGCATGGAGTGTATGCTAGGACCGATTTGTTTGGCGGACTGTCCTCTCTGCCTACAACTGCTGAAAAAAATACTGATAGTTAAAACACGGATTGAACAAAAGACAATAATTATCCTTCTATTAATTTGAATGAAATAGCTATTACTTTTTTGCTCTTCTCCGGCGACTGAAATAGATGCTTCTCATTGTTATTAAATTGATACATAATGTTTTAAAAATAATTTGTGCAAATTAACGATATCCAGCGTCTCTGGATTTACCCATGAGACCATTGTAAGATTCTGTAGGTCCCGAAGGCTGCGATGGGAATGGGCTGTAGAAAGAATGCCAGTGGAAGCGACCCAGTAACAGACCGAGGAAGAGGTGGATGGCAGGACAGGAAGGCTGAAAGAGAATGGTGAGGAACCGAAGCCAGTGGAAGAGACCAAACTCCACCCTGAGATATAGCACCTTGTGATGAAAGGGATGGACTACTGTATAGCTCCCAAAAAGCACTTGGGTCCTGATTAATAATTCATTGTTTTGTTTTCTAATAGGTAATGGAGAGCTGCGCTGAAGGTGGAACTGGAAAAGGACCCTGGGATGAGTTGAGGCGTGCCAACAAGAGGAAGATTGACGCAGAATGCAGAGTAAAGGCCGCTATCAAAAAACTCGGTAAGAGCCAATTAAATTAATCATTAATTTTGAGTCAAATAGACTAATGGTGTGAAATGAAATAACCTAACCTAAATTCGGGTACTATTATCGTCACATAAAAGTGATACTGCTCTAAATTCCTCTACCTTTCTTTTCTTTCTTCTTCTTCTCTGTTTTAAAAAGAAATACAAACATTCTCGGGTTATAATAATTAATAATTATTAGTTAAACACTAATAATCATCAAATCATGTGAAACATGTTGCTTTTGCAATGGTGGAGGACTTGGCTTGCAGAAGAATTGCTACGCACACCATCTCTGTGGTAACCCGACGCATTTGTCCACTCAGCTACTAATCGGTCTACTACATTTTACTCTTTTTGTTGAAACATTTTTCTGCATCGAACTGTCCAGTGGTTTCATGAAGGTTTTTTAACTAGTGGTTTGCAATTCACAATTCATTTTCGAAATTTGATAATTTAAAAAAAATATATATTATGGTAGTTGCATCAGTATAATTGCTTTCCTGTGACGATATCAAATATGTAGCTGTACCGTTAAAAAGTGGATAAATTGCTTGATTTACTAAGAGACTTATTTTATTCTTCTTTCAATAGATTCCTGCTCCGGGATCAAGGCGGAACGTGCTCGAGCTGATCTATCTTCCCAGAGACAGGAATATGAGAAGATTAAGGCGGCTGCTGATGTGGCTTCGAGATACTGGCCTCAGGTGGAAGAAGCCAGGAGGCATTTTATTGATGAACTTGAGGTATTTCACAACATATTCATTTATATTCAAGACTTAAAAACAAGACTTAAAAAACATATTCTACGGGCTGTGTAACTCAATCATAACCTACAGTTGCATTGGGTGGGGAGGTACAGGAAGAACAACATTAAACACGTTATTGAAGGCACAGAAATCTATTTTACGCGTTATTATGAAGAAACCTTCCAGATATTCGAGCGACGCTCTCTTCAAGGAATTTAATGTACTAGATGTCCGACTAAAAAAATAGTAATCCATGTTCATAAAAATAAAAACAAAATGAAAACAGCCGAACACAAATATCAAACCAGAAGTAAGGGAAGAAATGACCTTTCCGTTCCAACAAGCAACAGAGCAGCTTATCAAAAAATATTCTCATATCTCGGTCCTAAAATATATAATAAAATCCCCTCTCAGCTGAAACTGTGTGAATTATCATCCTTCGGTCCAGGAGTGACAAAATGGTTGTTGGATCTAGGCAGGACTGATTCCGAAATGTTACTAAAAAATGTAATTTGATAATTATTTATCACGAACGCATGTATCTTTATGAATCTTTTTTATGTATCTTTTTATGTATCTTCGTTTTAACATACTTATTTTACCTAGTCTTAAATCCTGTATTCTTCAAGAATAACTTGAAACCTGTAAATTTGACTGTCCAAAACGGGAATCCTTCCTAGTTGGTCAGTCAAAAGCATAAAATGTAATCAATATTAGAAAAAAAAAAAAAATTCTATAGGCATGCCTTGTCGCAAGATCTGGGTATCATTTCAACGAGCAGAGGCAAAACACGTGACCATCTGTTTGGCACAAGGAGGGTGTCTTGAATAAACTACAACATCATTCGTTCTTTGACCGCCGGCGAGCGTTCATCGAAATAACTAAACCCTGCTCAAAACCTGCTCAAACCCTGCTACTGTTCCATGTTCGTTTACTGCGGTGACTAAATTATAAAATATTTGTTGTGTCAAACTAAATACTGTATAAAAATATTCAATTTAGGAAACTAGTCGAACTTTTTTCACCCGACTTGAGATTCGCACTTACGGTTATTACGCAGCGAGGAATTAATGTGCAATTGTATAAATTACTACTTATTCATAAGCAGATTTCATTTTCGAAGACTAAAGTAGTGATACTATAATGCGAGTTACCTGTAGACTGTAAGTTTTATTTATTGAAGAGTCACTTATGATAAAAAACTCATTGAGTGTAGCGACCGCTTTATGTTTTCTCACATAAGATATTTCAATTTTGAAAAACCTTGCAGGGGAATTTCACTGTGCATATTTAGTTTTATTTTATATGTTTATGATCTTATTCAGGCCCTCTTCCCCCGTGCAGACATCTCTACTGCCAAGCTGGACACCCGAGGCGGAGACACGGACGCCCTTCTCCTGGTGACGCTGCGAAGGGTGCTCCTCTACCAGCAGCTCCTGGCTAAAATGGACTGTGAACTTACGCAGAAGGTGGACGATGCGCTCAGAGGTAAGATATCGTCCTCCTTGAATATCCAGTTCAAATTTTTCAATTTATTACATACTGCATTTTAGGCTCACGCACAGAAACTGTTGCAAGAATATTTTTAAAACGTAACAGAAAACAACTGCTCTCTGTTACGCAGAAGTTGGACAATACGCTCAGAGGTGAGCTTGCGTTTCCAGTTCTCATTCCTTGTTGATTTTTACTATCTCATTTTTATACATACATGGTGTATTAATTATGCTCATTTACAGAAAATATGGCAATAATATTTCTAAATATATTGTCATTATATATGAATGCCTGAACCTTGTGAACAATTTGTTGCATTGTATGCACTATAGAGTTGTATTTTTCTTTGATATTTCAGGATCTGACGAAGATGTTTTCAAAGCTAAAGTGGAAATTGAGCTGGAAAGGGAACGCAGGGAGCTCGCACTGCTCTTCCAGAAAAAGGTCACTTTTTATAATACAAACAAAATACTTATCTATCCTAGATTTTAACCTGATCTACCTGTCTACCGCTACCGCATATGTCATCCATCAGCGGGGATAACCGGTTGTGCGGTTACACATTCCCACTTACTAATAATCATGTTTTAAATTTTACACAACCGGTAAACAAACATTAACCCTATATGTATAAATGATTGTTTATCAGTTGTGTAAAATTTAAAACACTTTTATTAGTAAGGCCCACTGTGTCAAAACGTGCTGCGTGATGTGACAGATTGCTTTCAGACAGCCAGCTTTGTATGAGGCAAGGAGTGTTTTCCAAGACCAAGTTGTTTGGCGGTCCGTCCTCTCTACCTACCCCTGCGCTAAAAGGCGTGATGGTTAGTTAGTTAGCGCCGTAAAATTTAAGAGATATTATAAAAATCAACAGTTAATGGCGCATTCCCACCGTACTTATCAGTTAGTACAGGCTTTTTATGCCATAAAACACTCAATAAAAATAGAAGCTTAACCGGTTGTGTGCCTTAAGCACGTATACGCGCTCTAGGTAGCCGTGCCCACAAGGCCGACCGTATAGAATTAGCACGTTAACACGCTGTTCTACATGACGATTTTATTTTGTGGCCTGCCGGTACATCCACACCAAATACCTTCCGGCAGAGAAGAAATGAATGTTGAATCAACTTCAACTTTAATTACATAGGTATTATAATTTTATTTTATTCTTGAACAATTTTTTTTATAACATTTCAAATTGGGATGTAGGCCGTTATAATTGTACCGTTTATACAATGTATTTGAAGTACCAAAAACCTTTTAAGTGCATTGTAGGACATGAAAAACATATAGAATTGACCATAGAATAGAACCCTGTGAACAGCAGTTGCTACGCGAACGCCGCACAGTACGGTAATGTCTCTGGTTATGTCAAATAAAAAAATAGGATACGAATGACGGGAATCCATTGTAATCATAATTACGAATTCCTCTGGAACCTAAAATCTAAGCAGTACAAGGAGAGAAACAAAAATGTCAATCAACACAACAACAATCTACAGAAGTTATAACAAATTTCAACAATTTTCGAATAAGATTACATATGAGTCGTGTAATTTCTATACCCGCTATATCAACTTTCATTGATTTGGAGAAAACCGCAAAAAACTGTCACATCTCTAGCGTACATAAGTAATTGCATTACAATTTTTTATATAATGAATTGGAGTAATAAAATTTCGAAAAGCATTTATTTTTCTATATATGTCTAGCAATAATTAAGTAATTTCGATAAATAAAATGGATAAAGCGGATTTTGATACTCACTTGGTGATTTTGAAAGTCAACTGAGCCGACATGGCGGGTTTAGAAACACACGCGTAGATCATTTTGACACACGAGCGTGGCGTCAGAGCGGCGGCCATATTGTATTTTGGCAAAATAACTGCGATTGGTTGAATCCGATATAGCGGGTTTTGATAGTTACTTTCTGTATGATATAGCGGATTTGGTTTCTCAATCGCAGTTTTAACATGGTTTTTGGTCGTGATAAGGAGGGTTTTGAAACTCAATTTTAGGTTCCTCTTGTTGCTCGCAAAAATGTGAACAAGATGTCATACTCAGATCATTTTGTCAAAAAATCGGATATAGCGGGTATAGAAATTATAGGATTCATATTACATTTTGACAGCTCATGCGAACTCTGGTGGCATAAAAAGGCAGTATCCAACCCCATTGATATAGAAATAGAGCAAGTGTGAATGCGTGATGATCCGTTCCACTTCTGAATGGTTCGTTCTATGAAATAGATCATAGAATAGGTTAGGTGGGATCCCAGCTTTATGAATGTCGAAATCAAATTGTTCGGGAGATGATTTTATTTATTTTACATTATTAGTTTATTTTGTTCACAGACGCAATTGGCAAAGGCGGAAGCCGACAGAGAGCTGGCTGCACAACTCAAGAGACAGATGGAGATCTTTCAGCTTCAACTGCAAGAGGCTCTTGACCATCGCACTGAACAGGTTCGTATTGCCCATAATAAAACAAGACCGGTAATACAGGAAAACTAATATATTTAGCCTAGAAACCAGAAGTTATGCAAATCTCGCGATACCTAGTTTTGTAAAACTATGCCTCTTGGAATGCTATGGCCTATACGTTCCTGCACTACTTTAGCCGTAGTCGTCACCATGTAGGATATAACACAGCAGAACAGATTTTCCCATATGTTAAGAATGTTAAAATAAAAAATCCTGCACTGGAAATTGAAAAATAATCTGTTGTACAATGATTTGAATAAACTGACGAATTAAGGTTTTCCAAAGGACCGGAAAAAATCTTTTATGGGATATTCTTTAGCCGTTTCCTCATTGCTGAAGATCGTGACCCTGTCTCGTGCTTCAAGGGACTGAATAAGTAAAACCTTGTACTGAACTTTGCAGGAACTTTATATCGTCAGTTTACTAGCAAAAGTAACTGTTTTGGCTTAACTTAGCTTAATTTTGTTAAAATGTGTTAAAAATGCCTTATTTTGTGAATACATTTATTTGTTTTCTGCATTTTAATAACAATTTAATATATATTTTTGAAGTAAACGCGTGTTTCTCTTCTGATTGCTGATTTACACAGCTCTTCAAACATTCAAAATCCAATATCTCAGAAATACTAAAATGTACGTTACCGACTTCTGCTGGTAACCCGACGATGTGGGTTTCATTGTAGATATTTAAAAAAAAAGGAAATTATTATTGACAGTTATTATTTTATGTTTTTTAGTTTTGTCAAGTGGACTTTAAATCCTACAATTATCATTTTTTAAAGTTATTTGAATTATTGTCCTGAAAAGGGAATATGTATTTTTGTTGTTTGTTTTTGGGGTGTTATGCCGTGTTGCGCTAACTCCTTCTTTAGCCGACGTTTCGGACAGCGTTGCAGTGTCCATCATCAGGGCAGATCCGGTAGATCCGAAGATGTGTTACGTAGATGTAGCGCAACACGGCATAACACCCCAAAAACAAACAACAAAAATGCTTTTGGCCGTGAAAATCTAAAAACTTACCGGAATATGTATTGTTTGATGCTTACTAAGTGCAGAGCCCACCCTGTTACCCCAAATTATTAATGTTAATTTTTGTTTAATTAGGTGAAACGTGACGAAAAGAAACACAGCAATGAGCAACTGGCAGCCGAGAAGGCAGCCACAGGAGTGAGGTTAGCTGCAGTCCTGGGTCGTCTGCAGGGTGTAGACAGTGCACTGAAAGGTTCATTATTATATCTTTGACATAACCACTCGTTCTTATAGTCAAAAGCTCGGCTGTAGAATAACCTTTCTTGTTTCGTAACAACAATTCCAACAATCCTAAGTTTGTGTTGTTTAAAGTCCTTCTCCCACTGGGATACTGCTATACGATACTCATGTTGTGTACAGAGGCTGCCCGTGACTGAAATTGCCAGCAGTGCATTTCACTTTTAAAATGTATCTCGTGTGTAATTTAGGTGGATTAAATTGATGAAGGGGGTACCTGCTCCAATTCATTATCATTCATCTACTAAGTTATATATGTAAGCTAATTGATTAAATAATACTGCTACGTCCGCATTCCCAAAACCATCTCGAGAGTAAAGGAAACGCATTTCATCGTTGAAAATGATTGAATTTACCGCGCACGACTTTAAATGTGTGAATGTCGTAGCGTTATCATTGTACATTAGTATTTCTAAGCGAATACATTCCAGACGCATTGGATTAAGCATGATCAAATTCTCTCTCCGTCAAGGCGCATATATCTGCACTGCTCTGACACATGATTGGACGATAACTGTCTCGCTCATGTCACCGTTTCGGCTAGGTCTGGCTGTCTCCATACCGCCCGATGTTGTTTCAATAGTATGGTAAATCGTTGTTCTGTGCATATCAGGATATGCACGGCCCGCTTGCTCTTGCGCGGGAGTCTTGTACTAGAAAATAATGACCTAGTGGGAATTAAGACTGGAGCATACTTTCGTACATCGATGACTGGGGCAGCGGTGTCGTTGTAAGTTGTTATTTGAAGACAGAAGACAAGCAGTGCAATGCACAAATGCATGTACCAAGGAACCGCCTCTGGTTTTGTATATCACAAACAACTTTTGACACGTAATTATTGGAATTACAAGACCCACGTTACCACCAATCATTGTTGAATCAACATAGATTGCTTTCACTCACAACCAAACAGTTGCTGTATCTGTCATTCTTTGTTGAATATTTTGTTCCTAGCGTTGATCTAAAGGATACGCATTGTTACTAGTGACACCATGTAAGTCCCGACGACGTGAAAGGCAACAACCTCGCCCGACTGGTCGCGGGAGTTTGGCATCGCCGACAAGTTTACAAAGTGTACGAACCTCCGCGCAGATGTATGACGGTTGTCGCCAATATACCTGAATCGTCGAGTATCAGACACTTGCGTATCCCTGTTAAAGAAGGGCCTAGGTTAACTCTAATTTTGCAACCGATAACTTCTTTGCCTAAGTCTTATAAATTTATAATCTCTTCTCTCTTATCCATGATTTTTATTCTTGCATTGTACACTTTTGTCATCTACCAAAATGTAATTATTACTAGTCCATTATGGTTTTTTAGATTTGTTGCTTTTAGTAATAGCTTGAATAATTTGAATATTACATCAATACGTTCAATATAAAGAAAGCACTCCATTGCTATGTTTATAATCTTACCGAATTACTAAACCTAAGCCACTAACAAATTTACTATATTTTTAAATGTTTACCAATAATATTTTCATGCAGCCTTAGACGATAACTTAAAAGGTAACTATGTAACCATGAAACATTATACGGGGTGTCCGGGGGTAAAGTCGGAAGGTGATTCTACATCATGGTAAAAGTAAAAAAGGTAAATAAGTTTTTTAGAATTTCCAATTTTTATTTTCCCATTCAAAAATATTTTTCCATAGAAGAATATTTATTTTCCCATACAAACTTAAAATTCAACTTTTTTTTACCTAAAAACTACCAAAACATTGGAATTTCGAAAAAACTTGTTTATCTTTTTTACTTCTAAAATCATGTAGAATCACCCCTGAAGTTAGCTCACTTTACCCCCGGACACCCTGTGTATGAATCGCATGCTTTTAAATGACATATTTAACAATGTCTGTATAATTATATTATATGTCATCATGCCTTACTTGGCTACCGTTGTGATATAATGTTTGCTTATGACAAATATTTACAGAATCTTCTCCAGAATTATCAGAACTTGTTGCATAATGCCAAATTGTTCAGACAAATCCAACTGTACATTCAATTCAATCTCTATGTTCATTTGTAGCTCGGTTTTGGATTCGACCACGCTCATTCCAAAAATCACTCCTCCGAATGTTAATAACAAGTCAGGAACATAAACTGTTTACTGTGTTAAAGCCAAAGAATTAACGCATATCTCACCATCTTTCTCGAGTGGTTAGAAGTTTAACTAAGTCAGATTTCCACCCAAACATGGTGGGTTTGATTCCTATGCTAGAGAAGTCCTCCATCTAGACACAAGCAACATTTCCACTTAGTGTGATGGAGTTTTTAAAATATTGTAGGGATATTCGTAACACAGTTTGACTTTCTTTCTCTAACCCATCGGCATACCTGCCGCCAAGATTGGGGGACTGCACTTTTTACGCATCAGCACATTGCCCGCCCATAAAAAAAGCATAAAAAGTGTTTAATTTGGGGAAATATGGGGTGCAATACTACACAGTAATAATCCTTCTCAAGTATGCACAGATGTCACAAATAAAAATTATGTAGTATGCCGTTGGGTCAAAAAAAAGAATGGGTGAGGTTAATTTTATTTTTCTTTCCTTCAGTTTTCTTCAATGTTCTGTTTTGTTACTGTTCTTTTCTATCATGGAACTGTATGATTATTTTGAATTATTTTATATTAAACTTCTCCATGATTCCAGCTCGTTCCGACGCTGACAAGATGGCCCGCCAGGCGCAGTTGCTGTGGGCCGCCAGCGAGGCCCTGGAGGGGGTGCTCCGCGGCCGGGGGCCCAAGGCGGCCAGGGTCTCTGTGGCTACTGAGCTGGAGGCCATCGCCACAGCTGCAGGTATGTCAAATAAAAATTATTATTTATTTCTAAGAATTGCACATATTCTCTGGCACACTTATACGTAAACAAGGTTCATTAGCCCTGTTCTAGGTTATCAGATGCATGTTTCAATAAATCACTAGTGTAATAACTTCTGTTTTCGTTCCCTTGAACACAAAAATTAACAACTTGTCAAATTCATCATATATGCAAGGTTTTTCCACGTAGGATGTTTTTCAGGTCCTTTGGAAAACTTTTTAAGACAGTTTTACTCACATACATAAGTAATATTTTTCTCTTTTCCAGCTGACACAGATGAGCTGGTGGCAGCCGTACTGCGAGGAGTTCCTGCTGCAGCAAGGGAGCGAGGAGTGCTCAGTGAAATCTGCCTGAGAGAACGATTCATTAAGGTATGTTCACACAAAATTCGGTGTAAAAACAAGACATTTTAAAATCTTTCGGTATCAAGCTTCATACCAATTCTTCTTTAGTAGTTTCCTCGTTGTTGAGGATTGTGATCCCCTTCAATTTTCCTGATGAACACGGCTTCTCCACCTACCGCGGTCCTACGCTACGTACGGAGAGCCAAGGACACTGACTTTTCGGACGTTGGTGATATTTGATATCCGCATCAGTGATCTTCCACTGCCTTCCTCTTTGCCAATGACCATGACTTTTCCAGGTTTGAGTTCTCAGTTTGGCAAGCGATATGTCACAGTATCTTTGGACATGTTATAGGCAGACAGTTGATAGTCTATTGAGGATACCTAGCTTTTCCAGAATGGATATATATATTAGTGCGTCTGATTGTCCATGGTATTTTTCTCCAGCATCGCATTTCAAGGTCGTTAATCCGCTTTCTTTCGCTGGTTCAAGTGTCCATATTTCCACGCCATATGGAAATATTTAGAAAAATTGGTTCCTGTCCTTAGCAATTGTCATGTCCATTGCCAATGGATTGTTCTCAAAAACTTCAATCTTTATGTAGATCATCAAACATACTCATTTCAGTTGTCTCTGATAAAGTGCATAATTTTGAAATATTCCTTCATAATGTAATGTGTAAAATTATTCAAGTTCAATAAAGTTGAATTTTCAAAATTGGTTCTGATTGTGGGAACCAAAAATTTTAAAATTATTTTAACTAGCTGAAGTCCCCGGCATTGCCTAAGATTTACACAGAGTTTTTCGAAATCAGACTTATACAGTGACCTTCATTTTGGTTTGAAGGTCAAGTCTGCAAAATTTCATCAGTCTTGGAATAAAACTGTAGATTTGTATAAAAATCAAACAAACAGACAATCGTCTTTATATAAATAGATAATAATTCTATGTGTGAAACATGTATTTCTTCTGTTTAAATTTTTGACAGATCTAAATCTGAATCGCCAACGTTTGTTAAAGTTTACTAACGGTGTTCATTTGAAAAGTAATTTATTATTTTTTTAATAGGAAATGATCTTGTAATGGTCCAAATATTTTATAAATATTACTTTCACCCTCACAAATTCTACAATTTTAATATTCTATGATACCAATCTGTCATAATTCGTAACGAAGTTATTTGGTGAAAAGTTTTATCAACCTACAATTTTTTTGTAATTTTATTGCCAGGTTGAAAAAGTGTGCCGCTCCCTATCCTTGGTGCCAGAGTGCGGCGCGCGCCTCCACATCTTTGTGCTGTCCTGGTTGCAGGGCCTGCTACTGGCCAGACCCCCCCCACCACCCCGCGGGGAGATTAAGGACGAGCCCACCGACTTTTCCAAGCTGGACAACTACGACATCTTGGAAAGGGCAAGGTTGGTACCGATCGCTGAACACCGACGCTGCTGATATGGCCTTGTTATTGATATGGTCATGATACGAGGAGTCATGAGACTTCTTAAAAGAGGAGACATTAGCATCATATGTAGGTTATTCGGAGATTATAGTGATACCTCTATGTGTCGTTTTGAAGGGACCTATTGTCATGATCTAAATACTTCGGCTTCCCACTTCTTGGAGAGGAGACGAGAGTAAGAAGCGAATATATCCTTGCCTGCCTGATCCTGTTGGATCGCTCGTCAGTCTGGTCAAGCTCCTCAGGTACCGCAGGGCACCATTTTTTATGTACTCGCCCAGAATGAAGCGAGAGGGATGATGTTTTCTCGCTTGCACTTATGGTGGGAATATGATAGATTTCGGTTCTGAAAAAGTAAGCCTTTTTTAACCCTTAACCTATGGCAAACCGTTTGTGCACCAGTTACAAGAATTTTTTCCCGCCGACAAACCATTCATGCGCTGCTAGCATTGGAATTTCGCACTAGCTGGAAATTTTTTGATATGCGATTTAAACCTGTATGCCATGAGAAAATGCATAAATTTTTTTTAACAGAATCGCTTGCACTTGAAACACTTTAGAGTTCATTATTGATTCTATTTTTTGATTTCCCTTTAAAAGGGGTCTGGTGTTTCAGATTAATGGTGCAATTTCCAACTTTAGCTTCCTTAACCCTTAACAATGCATTGTCCCAGTGGAGAGCCAAAGTCATGACACTATTGGAATAGTAAACTATATGAATGCGGGAAAACAATGAATGTGGGAATATAGAAAAAAGTTACATTCATCCTTAAATGTTTAATATTCTTAACCTTTCCGGGAGTAAGTTATGTAATGCTGGCCGTGCTCTGGGGAGTGAGTTTTTTTTACATAAATAAAAAATGATATTTTTTGATTAAATTCTATGATAGTATGCAAAATAAATAACAGCCGATATCTCTGTTGATAATGATGTAAAATGTTTAAAATTGGTGTAAAGTTACAGGAATATGCCAATAGATGGCAATACGATGCATTTTTACAGAATATGCATCGAATATGAACATGCGACCCCTGTCGTCCATAGCCGTCCATACTCCTTTGGCGAAAGTGTGTTCCGTCGTTCATTAGCGTCCATACTCCCGGAAAGGTTAAAAAAGATACATATTTCACACGTGCTATGAATGTGTTTAACGCTTGGCTACATCAACGCATTTTTCAATGGGATTTTTTTATTTTCTTCGACAATTTTTATTCTTTCTTGAAGTGTACTCACTTTTTTCACCAGACATTTTTGAAATTGGAATGCTCAAATACTAGATAGATAACCGCAATCCTGCACCACTGCGTTTGTAAGTCTAAAGACAACTAATATCAGAAGTGTTTGCCGGCAGCGATCGATCGAGTAAAATAGTATAAAAACTGCGTAATTTAAACCATTAATGCGGTAAAACGATGCACAGTGAAGCATCCGATGCGATCTAATATTGTTAGTTTTGTAGCGTCGAGCTAGATTAACTAATTAATAATAAACCGCTCGACCTACTTAGTACCTACTCCCGAATTATGTACCTGCAGTCCAAATCGCATCGTAAACAAAGTAATCTACCTACTACAAGCACCTACTTGTCTAACGACGACAATAATATCGCAAGTCGGTCTTACACATTACGAGAACTCGCCAGAAGGTTTGAGTCTACGGCCTAGGCATAATTGCCACGCCGTCGAAACTTCGGGAAAGGGCCAGACCGAGCGAGTGGTCTCGATTTAGTTGCCATTTAACTACCTGCTGTTGCCACCGACCGAACAATATAAATAAGCCCGACGCAGCGAGCATATTATTAGTATTCAGTATTTACTATCGTCGGCTGCACCTACCTACGAGTACTACGACCTAGTTTCGCGAGCATTCCACAGTATTTGTGCATAAATAAACGTGAAATATTGCGATTGTAAAATCAGCTTTCAACTTATCAATAAACGCTATACCTGAGTTGGAGAGATTTTTCATTTATACACCACGATAACCACAGTTTTGTATGATTGATTCAGGATTGGGAGAAAACAATGACAATGCTTGAAAACGATTACTCGAGAAACGATCGATTAAGATTTCACTGTATATTACTGATGTTATTTTATTATCCTCCGCAGGTACTGCGTAGAGCGCTCCCAGTGGGGCCAGGCCCTGCGCTACATGCAGCTGCTCAGGGGGGCCCCGGCAACCGTTGCCAGGGACTGGGCCAACGAGATGGCCCTTCATCTAGAGGCGAGACAGGCTGCCAGTGCGCTCCTTGCACACGCATCTGCATCAGGGCTGCTGCATCTTTAGAGCTCCAACATTTTAGAAACGAACCATCTTTAGGGCTCCAACAACCTTAGAAATGTACCATCTTTGGACGTTGAACGTCCTCAGAAACATCTTTAGAAATATCCCATCTTTAGGGCTCCAATGTCCTCATAAAAAAATAATGTGCTTAAAAAAAATGTACCATCTTTGAACTTCCAACGTCCTTAGAAACATAACATCTTAAGAGCTCAAACATCTTCAGAAATTTACTATCCTTAGGGCTCCAACGTCCTTAAAAACATAACATCTTTAGAACTTGATGCATTTGAAATCAACATGGCATTCAATGATTGTAAATTGCGATGATCTATCGATTGTAAGTTACAATGATTATATGATTCGATTATTGTAAATTACTATGACCTTATGATTCAGTGATTCTGAGTGAGTGTGAGTTATGTTTCAATGATTGAATGATCCAATGATTGTAAGTTACAATGATTTTATGTTATGTTTCAACGATTGAATGTTCGAATGATTGTAAGTTACAATGATTGTATGTTATGTTTCAACGATTGAATGATCCAATGATTGTAAGTTACAATGATTGTATGTCATGTTTCAACGATTGAATGATCCAATGATTGTAAGTTACAATGATTGTATGTCATGTTTCAACGATTGAATGATCCAATGATTGTAAGTTACAATGATTGTATGTCATGTTTCAACGATTGAATGATCCAATGATTGTAAGTTACAATGCTTGGTATGTTTTGATGATTGGAGGGTGTGTGTTTCTATGACTGGAAAATATAATGAGCATCTGTTTCGGTGACTGTCAACACAAAATTATCGTATTCGATGATTGTAAGTATTACACTATTTGACAAGAAAAAAAAAAAAATACATAAAATGAAAAACTATAAAATATATTGTTAGCAATATTATACGCAAAGACTTACATACTTACAAATGTATATGTTCTGAAGATTCTTAGCAACGATTTATACTAATTAATTTATTGAATGGCTGATTGCGTAGACAATTTTTATAATTTTTTTTTTCCGAAAAACTTTGTTTACACTTTGATATTTTTACTACAAAAATGAAATTAAATATGTGGTCATTTTTTGATAAAATCCCTGGGTATTTTGAAAAGGTCCATTTTCAAATACACACTATAAAAATTAATTCATTATTATTATTTGTTTATATTATAATTTATTAGGTAAAAAGCCTAGTCATTTAACTTCCACCTAACTATCTTTTGCGTAGACGTTTCTAACACGTTTATAAATTATCTATGTGTTAAATATATATAAAATTTTGAACATCATTGTTAAAACAGAATCCTCGTTACGTAAATGAAATAATTTACTATAATCTTTCATCACAACAACAAAAAAACGAGTGAAATATGTAATTTTTCTTCTTGAAAAATTTGGATTATATTATATTGTGTATGATTTTTCGTGCTAGCCAAACTTGGCAAGTTTAATTAGAATTTTATTTCAAACACAAATAAAATTTCTAATATTAAACGTAAAATTTTGTATTAAGCTTTTGTTGTGTTCAAAATTCACTATTTTATGATTGTTCTAATGTTCTATTATATATTTTTTTCTATTTTTATTTTCCTTTCAAAATTATTATCCTCACATATTTATGAGCAAAGGAATACTTAAAACGTAGCGCACACAAATTTCGTTTGTAAAATGACATGGGCGTGGGTGAAATGTGATTATAACATTCTGAATTTTGTTTAAATTAAATGTAAATAAATTAGACTGTTTTATTTTTGAAACGACGTTCTTCATTCTTACCTTCGGCGTGCTAAGATGCAAATCAAAACTTTGGTTTCGATGAGGGGTGACTCTTGTATTACAGTTAATTAAGGGGGGGCTAGGGTTAATTCGTACGAAAAAAGGCATTTTTTTGTGAATTTTTTGTGACAACACATTTAAAATTTCTTTATTAAATCTAATAGGACAGTAAAGTATGACATTTAAAGAATGTTGTATAAAATTTTCACGGAGAAATATTAAAAAACACGGCAATGGCAGCAATTATTCGGACGTGTCTCAAAAAAAAGTAGAATGGCGGTGACCCTCATAACTCGGTGCTGGGTCATCTGAAATCAACAAATTAAAGTTCATTCGTTAGATAATAGTTTTTCCCAGGTAACGCTGGGAGGGTTTTTCGAAATTTTAATTTTTCACTTTTTTGGAACACTTTGAAGGGAAAAACGCTATTTTTAGTGAAAAAAATCGGCTAATTTGTTATTGTAAAATAATAATTATTAACAAATTTGAAAAAAACTCGCCAGCGTTACCTCGTAAATTATGTACAGAAATAGTTTTCAAAATTTCAAAAGGATCGGTGCAGTAGTTTTGAAGTTATGACGGTCACCGACTTTGAAAACGTGAGTTGTGGGAAAAACGCTGTAAAGTTTTGAACACTAAAAAATCTGGTATTAAACGTTTATAAGCAAATTTTATCGGCTTACCTCACACTGAATCATCAATGCCAGGTCCATAAAGGATGTTGCTATCATCCATGATGTCTAAAGCACCTTTTTGCTCCTGTCTACGACGAATCCTGCCTTCTTTAGTTTGTCTCTCAGCTTCCTGCTCTGCTCGGCTTATACGTATAGTCGGGTAGGGATTAAAATCCGACAGGTATAAAAATACTCGTAACTTTGTCAATTTTGCTCCAATCAACTTGAAATTTGAACACAATATTCTTAACATATTAAGCATTTATTTAAAAAAAAATTAAAAAATGCAAAAAAAAAAATTTAAAACCCTAGCCCCCCCTTAAAAAGACCTCTTCATATATCTATGAACGGCTGTGGTTGGACTGACTTACGGCGGTGGCGGATGGCTGGCGACGGACGTAGATTTCCTTACGCCCTCACGAAGCTTTGGTAATAGCACGAGTGAGATGGCATGTATCACCTATAATGGTGGAAACAACTGTGCGGTATGGTCCAGCACGCAAGATATATTATTTGTGGCTTGCGTTTCTGTTTTAATCTAGTACTTTAGTTTTACTAGCTAACGTTATGAATGGTTTGGAGTAATGTTTTGAAGTTGTGAATTCTATTGTACCTTTTTTTTAACTCCACACAGGAGGCACTGAGGAAAATAATTTCCTTCAGGGCCTATATCATCTGCTTTGTTGAGGGTCTTTTTGAGGTGAGGAAGGAGTGAACATTAGTCTTGAAGAGATTCATGTTGTAGGAGGGAGGAAACACAGGGGCCGACAAATCGTTCATTGAACTCAAGAACGAGTCGTAGAAACGACCCGTTCGCATGTGACAAATGTCAACTGTGTACATATGTTGGGCGTGCGTTTGACGTACTCGCTGATTATGCACTGACGCCGAAGGGATCAATGACGCTAGTTCCTCGGAGCATCTTCTGTTGTAATACCGGTAGAACAAGGACAGCATACCTACCTGACACCTGTGCTATAAATATTGCAACCAGCCTGTTAAGATAAACCCGATAAGTACCTGAACGGTGCATTTTTAAGGTGGTTAACTTTTTTAAAGTATTTGTTTCCTTTGATCGTGACATGTCTTCCTCGAGTGTCCTCGACTTCCTCTACCATTCATTTACACGTCATACATTCTCCTTACACCCCTTTCGTCGTTCATCACATACGCCACATTTTATCACACTTAAGAATTTGATTCATTGGGCGTCTCTGACTTTTTATAGTATTCACTACTGTCTACCATATTGTTACTATTAAACTACATTATAGCGACATTAGTTCCACTTCGTATCTCATTCCGTAAAGGCCCGAACAAACCGCCGCGATCAAAGCGCGTCCGCGATCCCGTGCACGGTGGCGATCAGATGTTGTGTATGAACTTGTAGCAACGTGTTCACATCGAAGCGTTCTCTGATTGGCCGCGGCGTCCAGTGCAGCGTCTGGACGCGGAGATCGCTCGCGTCCGCGATCAGTTGCTGCTTGCAGGATCTGCACGCTGCACGCAACTTAATTATCTCTGAGTTTGTGGTATTTCTCATGATGTCGGATACAAATACAGATCGAATGATCAACGAAATTAGCAAGCATCGTTTACTTTATGACACTTCACATCCAGAATATAAAAATAATAGAAAGAAGTATCAAGTTTGGAAAGAAATCGGAGAATTATTGGGATTAAGTGGTAAGTTTTAGAAAAAATATATTTATTTTTATAGGACATACATTTTTATGAATTAATATTTTCATTACTACTTCATCATATTACTATCTTCATCATCTCCAATAGCCGCTAGAAGTAATAATTGTTCTTCAGATTCGTCTCCAAACATGATTATGATTATTTAAATGGTTCCCGCTCCGAGCTATACCTACCACACAACCGACACGAACGTACGAGTGCCACGGACGCCAGCTGATCGCTAGTTGATCGCTAGTTTGGTGTGAACGGTTCTGCACGCACACAGGACGCTCACCGTGCACGCCATCGCGGATGCAAAATGATCGCGGCGGTTTGGTCTTGCCTTAAGTCTTTCTTGGGTGCCCCCGACTTCTACCTTTCAAACTACTCTCTAAATGCTTCTGGCAACTAATGAGAGCAAATTTAGAAATTTTAAGGAAAATCGGTCCATTAGTTCTTTAGTCTACAGGGCACATACAGATAGTGATGTAGACCCGGGAATATTCCCCGACCTGAAATAAATTCCCGAAAACGGGGAATTTATTTTATTTTTAGTAAAATGGTTTCTACATTTCTCTTGGATGCTTTATTGAGTGTTAGCATGTAAATTAAGCCTGCAAACATTTGCAGTAAACGAAGCTGCCTCATCTTTACCTCGTGATATGAAGAACAGCCTGTTGGACGATGATGTTTACTGGACAAGAGTGACATCATTAGCTGATGTTCTGCGACCGATTGTTTCCTGGATTACACAGCTAGAGGGAGACGATCCACTAACACACAAAGCATTGTATGCTTTTGAGGATATTGAGAGCAGTCTAAGTAAAACTCTTCCAGCGTCTCTACTGTCACATGCCGAAGAGAAGCAAATACTGGAAAAGGCGGCGCAGCGCAAAGAATTTGCTATTGCTCCAATACATCTGGCTGCTGCCCTACTAGATCCAGGTTCCCAAGGACATCTGCTAAGCCACGCACAGCAACTTGAAGCACTTGAATTCATTGACCAAGTAGCAAGTCATATGGAGACTGTTGATAGTGCAAATGTTCTTGTTGATTTAGCCAATTATAGGGCTAAAGAAGAATCATGGAGCAAGGCATTCATATGGAAGTGTGTCGATAAAATCACGCCAGTGACCTGGTGGAAGGGGATGTGCGGATGATCTGATTTGTCACAGGTTGCCATAAGAATATTGACTGCTCCCATTACTTCAACAGCCACTGAGAGATCTTTTACCACGTTTAGTCGCATTCATACAACACGGAGGAATCGCCTAACAACTCAAGGAGCAGGGAAAATAACATTTGTGGCACAAAATTGGAAACTTCTTTCCTCTGAAGAGGCTCTCAAGTTGCTCCCAAGAAAACCCTTTCTTCCACGGATGAGCAGATTGCTTCGCATCATAACGTTTCAAACCTATCTGGTACTCGCAAACGCAAACATCCAATTGACTGTGCTGAGGAAGAAGAAAACGTAGATAATCCTGAGTCGGCAACAACTTCGTCCGGGTCGGATGAAGAAGAAGAAGAAGAAGAATATGAAGGTGAAAGTGGAAGCGAAGTTGATAGTGTCAGTGTCCAATCGGTATCATCAGATGAACAGTAACGATCTGTGAAGTTGTGTCATTTTTACAGATTTACGATTGATTTTTTATATGTACCGTTTACTAGCATAAAGTGTATATAGGCTACTAATACTGTACAGTATACAATTATATAGAGATACTACTCACTTTAAAATAATTTTGATCGGTGTTTTTTTGTTATTTTTCTCTTGGATCCTATTCCTATATATATGGGAATAGTTTTTATGGATCTATCCTGCTCTATATGTACCATATGTGTGTATATTTTATTTTTTATTTAATAAATATTATTCTTTTTGAGGTATTATGTTGTTAAAATCAAAATTCCCAAAATTCCCCGTCCAGGGGAATATTCCCCAGAAATAAATTCCCGGGAATTTATACATCACTACATACAGACATCGCCTTTTATTTATATAGATTACTTGCTTATACCCGTCTCTTTGCTTGCATCGTATTACGGAGAAATTACTGTATAAAGAATTTTTCCATGAGAATGGAATGATTTTCCGGGATGAAAAGTAGCCTATGTCACTTGCCATTCCGCCAACTTCCCTACGCAAAATATGTCGATCGGTCGTTCCGATGCGAAGTGAAAAATAGGATAAACACTTTTGTATTTATAATATTAGTTAGGATGTGTTTATCTTCTGTATAAGTAAAAATGTTTGTTTGTTCAAAATCTTAAATCTCCGAAAGTTCTTCACAGATATCGCTGAAAATTTCAATGTTTATTCTTAGTGCCGGGAGTGTTTATAGATTTTAATGGTAGAAGTAGTCGGGGACGCCCGAGGAATACTTAACGCAATATCTCTGCACTGGAACGAGATACGAAGTCGATGTAATGTAGTTTTTTAACTAGCTAGAAATACAAAACTATAACGTTTCTATTTAAGGCGATGCCATACGTAGTAATGCAAAATCATGTGTTTTTGGTTTGAAAATTTGGTCGCCTAGAAATGTTTCAGATGCTTTAATTAAATACTGCGAGTAGAATACATCTCGGCCTTTGAAATAATCGAGTATTTTTTAGATAAGTCTTTTTATAAGCTCAGAAAAAAATAATGTATAAGGCCTATGAAAACTGCTTTCAAGTTCAAAATCTCCTACTCACGAACCCATTTTCTGTTATGATTTTATTGTATAATGTGGCAAATTAAGTTGTTTATAAACTGATCGAAAAAAAAATTATATTTATGCCTGAACATCCACAAAATAAAATAAAAGGCACTTTTTGGCCATGTTTTTGTCTTGCATAAATCAAAACAGGTGAATGGTGTTAAGCGGGAATTTAAACCTTATCGCCATCTAAGGGTTGTTATTGATAGCGGCTCAATTTAAAATATTACACGACGTAGTGCATCGCCTTAAAATGATACAACGAGGATAGTTGGTCTAGAGATGTTGGGTACTCCTGTTTGCAATGGTAAGGTTAATTTCTCTTATGTATAAAAACAAAAGTAAAAAAATACAAACTTTCGCGGGTTACTTCCGTCATTATAAATGAAAATTTGGTAAACTTGTCGAATTCCGCTGTATCCAAAGGCTCTTTAAAAAAACATCACTTGATTTTAACTTAAATATCGAATGGAGACAACTCTTTAGGTCGAGGGTTTAAGTAAACCTGTTCAAAATTAGGGGTTACTTTGGGTTATTTTAATAATTTGTGCGTATTTCCTAACCTTCAAACCTAACTTTGATTGAGAAAAAATTGGACTTTAATGCATCTTTTACCATCTCCCACTACATAAATAGTTATTTCTTGTAGTAATTAAGTTGAAACCAGGTAATATTTATGTATTTTTTTGCATATTAAGCGTGCAGCGGAATTCGAGAAGATTAATGAAAAAATTTTGACTGCATACAAAACTCCCGTTGTTTGAAACCGGTGGGACTATGGCATCCCCGTTTGTAGGATGTGGGGCAGACGGAAATGGTTAAGTGGAAGAGAATATTAACAAATACCCGGTTATGATTTAATTACTAAACATAGCCAAAGCATGGTAAAATGAATAATAGGTTGAGTGGAAAAACAATTCATGTAACATTTAAAATAAATAAAATAATTTATTAAATTATATTCTCAACTATACAATAATTCTATCAATTCATTTTGGAAAGAATTTTGCATCAAACACGAAATGCAAAGTTATAAAAAGCAACAAAATCATAATAAGCAACAAAAAATAACAAGAACACAAAACAAAAACAAAAAAACAGAACAAGGCGACATCTAACATTCATAAGAAAAAGTTTATCTACAAAGGTATTTAGAACGAGTAAGCGCGCTAATAAAGTTAAATTATAAATAGGTACTTAATAAGAAGGTTTTTGGTCTGTGTCATTTCAACTTCTCATCTCGATCAATTTGACGCTATGAAGTTTTGTACAGTTTTCATTTGGTTTTAAGCAATGACATTACAAACTTGTCATTGGTTGGGTTATTTCTCATTGAGAAATACACCCTGAGAGGAAAAGGTAGCCATTCTACTTTCTATGACTACATAACAAAGAAGATACAAACTTAAAAAAAACACATTTAGCAAGAATATCGAAGTCGTGCAAGAGATACTGAAATTTAAAGTCGTCAAAAATCACAATAATAGAAGAAAAAAAATAATAAATTAGTATTTTTTCAACATTATGTGAAGTATTATCAAAACTGGGTCGGTTGTGTCGGTAAAGAAGAGTCCTATACGTCAGTTTACATTAAAATATGGCGGTAAAACGGCGGTTTTTCCATCAATTTTTTTTTTTAAATGTCGTTAAAACAGCAGTCTTCTAATCCAAGTTTCAAACCATTTTTGGTATTTAGTACGTGCTGGATCCGCTAGCTGTCGCAATGCTCACGGAAGACGTTGAAGGGCTTGAGTAGCTGGATGATGAGGCGGGTAGGTACGCGTTGTAGGCGGAGTTCTGGGCGGAATCCCAGACGCGGGCGTAGGGCCCGTTGTTGGAGGGTTCCCAGTGGGGGGAGTAGCTGTCTGCGGGGGCGGAAGAGGGTGCCGGGGCGGCCGGGCCGTAGGCGGTGGAGGGTGCAGTCGGGGGTTCAGGGGCGGGGGTCATGGCCATGGCCATTGGCATACCTGGAACGAAACAAATAATACAATTAATTAACAAAAATTTCCAGATTTGATGACAGTGAAAGTCACGATGAAGTGAAATCGACCTACAGCTGTACCGAGGAAGAGATTGAATTGGCCGGCCCTGTGCAGGCGCGATTGGAGCAATCCGCTCCAGGCGCCGTCTTGCCAAGTGGCCAAGGCGCTGATAATACCCAACATATTTTACAGCGCCTGTCGCCGTTTGGCTAAGGGCCGGCCCTGGTTTAATGCTGGATTTTGAACAACAAATCCCCAGCTAAAAGTCTTATGCGTGGACCACGAGACAATTACCGAAAATAAATTAATTTAGAATGATAACTTCGATAATCGTAAACTTTGATTATAGTTAAAAATCGTAAACGTTGATAATCGTAATCGATGATAATAGTTATCGATCATAATCATTGATAATCATAAATATTGATAATCACACATACCTACTAATTCGGTTGTCTATGATGATGTGCGTTAGTTATTCCTGAGTGACATTTTCACGTTCAATGAACTCAAATTGGATTTGAATTTAAGTGTCGTTTTCAAACAAGAAACTGATTGTGTAAAGAATAATCCACACAAGCAATTAAGTACGTATTCTAGATACCTAGCTGTGATATAATATTTGAACAGAAAATTATTTGAATAGGTTTTCTAAAATTGGAAAATGGAATTATAATATCGTTGATAAGCTTAATCTGTGTCAATCGTTCACCAGCTAAATCAATAATAATCGTTGATATGCTTGATCTTTGATAATCTTAATCGTTCATAATCTTAATCGTTGACAAGCTAAATCATTTATAATCGTTATAATCAATCGTCGATAAGCTTAATCGTGATCGTTGATAATCTAAATCGTTAATAATCGCAATCACTGTAAATTGTATAACTTTGTGAATCTTACCTCCTTTCTTGAGGAGCTGAGCGACCAGGAATCCAACGACGAGCAGGATGGCGACCTTGCTAAGGATGAGTGCCTTCATGGCCTTGAGACCGATCAGCGCCACGAAGATGGGCATCAGCAGTTTCATCTTCAGCTTCAGGAGCAGCAGGACTGGCAGCAGCAACTTCTTCTTCAGCAAGCCGCGGCCTGAAAACACCACACGTTATAGTCGACGAGTCTAAAACAAACCTTTGCTATCGGATCATAAAAAAATATCTCCGCCCTGCAAACTCAATTGCAGGTAAATATTTTTTCGTTCAATATTGACGAGAAAGTTGCATTGAAAATCGAGAAATTATTAAAAAATAATATGTCAGTTTTGGTAGCTAGTAGGTGACCAACAGAGATGCACATATAATTACGAGTATATGTAACAGGGCGAGAAGGATATAGATTTGGTCAATAATATTGTCTTAATATCGGAAGCCGAGACAAATGACAATCTTGCCCTACAATATGGAAATCTTGACGCTACACCTTGCCGGCAAGAAATCGCCGTAAAAAGTTGCTAATTAGCAATAAAGTTGATAATAAATACAAGATTTAAAGTGTATATCTATAATGCTTGGTTTCTATGACATGCAGAATAATGACTTTAGTTTTAGGTCACGGCTGTGTAAGGGTGTGAATAGGCAATTTTTCATGAAAATCAGCTTCAATCGACATAAACCGAATGCTGCAAGACGTGTGAAAATTCAGTGTGAAACTTTTTTGCGCAGGGTCCTACAGCATTTGTTTTATGTCGATTGCTTACCGACCTGTTGGACGACAGGCTTAGAGTTGTTACTCTCAGTATTATTCCAGTGAAAAGCGAGAATTCAAAATTGAAACGTTGCCAGAAATGAGTTTGTCCGTGTTTGATTACCAGGTCTTAATAGACAGGTACTTCTCAGCATTCCTCATACCCACCTTCTTGCACTCTCCACTCCCTTTAGCCTCCCACATACCGCGATTGGGGATGCAATAGTCCTATCGGTTCCGGTCACTTGCGACACAAACTTGTCCGGTTTTTTTTTTAATAAAACGTCAACTTTTATTTCTTCTAACTGTCCAAGATATTTTGAGGATGCTTTTAAAAATCTACGATTTAAAAATCGTTTATCTTCAGTGTTAAGGCGATGCACTACGTCGTGTAATATTTTAAATTGAGCCGCTATCAATAACAACCCTTACGTAGATGGCGATATGGTTAAAATTCCCGCTTAACACCATCCGCCTGTTTTGATTTATTCAAGAAAAAAACATGGCCACAAAGTGCCTTTTATTTTATTTTGTGGATGTTCAGACATAAATATTTAATTTTTTTCCAATCATTTTATAAATAACTTAATTTGCTACATTATACAATAAAATTATAACCGAAAATGGGTTCGTAAGTAGGAGATTTTGAACTTTAAAGCAGTTTTCATAGGCCTTATACATTATTTTTTTCTGGGCTTATAAAAAGATTTATCTAGAAAATACTCGATCATTTCAAAGGCCAAGATGTATTCTACTCGCAGTATTTAATTAAAGCATCTGAAACATTTCTAGGCGACCAAATTTTCAAACCAAAAACACATGATTTTGCATTACTACGTATGGCATTGCCTTAATGCTAGGTTTAGTGCCCAAGTTTCCATGGCTTATGCAAAAGGATTGAAAAAATCACATCAACAAATCATTCTTAAATTTACACGATTACAGAAAGAGTACAGTAAAATCATTTGGAAAAGATTCTTTCTTGTGTAGTGGTTTATTATATCATAAGACTGCTACATGATTGCGGGTGGGTGTTTCAAACTAATTCGAACCAATTTGAACCACTATTGGCTTGCACAGATAAATTCAAATGAATCCCCTTTGGCAAGTGATTTGCCCATAAGTATATATCTACTTTAAAATGAAAAGGGACATTTTGTGAACGATTACAAGGAGAGTGTGTTATAATGGGAATTACACGTAATTACATAATCAAACATAAACAAAATTTGAGACACAAATAAAATTTGTTTTAGTAAATCCATAAAATAAATATTACGCATAAACTTTGAGAATATGAAAAAAATATTGTGTTTAAGTTTTTTTTAAATGTTTGTAGGAATTCTTAAAAGCAGAATACGTTTGTGTCAAAGCAATTTAAATGTGAGCTATGTCACCATGGAAATTGCCAAACTTTTCAATGAGAAAAAAATACTTAAAAAGGTGAAAAAATATCATTATATTATATTATAATTTGACAAAAAACCTAAGGTATTCTCGAAATAAGCAGGCAAATTTAAATTTGTCGGCCCAAAATATCAGCGAGAAGAACCTACAAACAATACACAAAGGAATGTCACAGGTATTTTCTTTTGATTTTGTATTCACCTTAAGCGTCCATTCATATGAACTACGCATGTTAAAATTAAAAGAAAGTTTACCATAGAGCTTTTATCAGTTAAGAAACTAAATTATTTATTCGAGGCATGATCAGTAGAGTGAAATGATCCATGATTAATGCAAGGTGTATAAATTTTTAAACATTAAAGCGATAATGGCAAGTTAATTACGTTGACATTGTTCGGGTGTTGGCTTCTATGTTGCAGGTGACATAGAAAATATATTAAACATTTATTACATCCGTTTATAGAACGGATACTGAACGGTAAATAGTAAGTGCAGAAAAATATGTGGAAAAGAAAGTTACCCTAGAATTTGCCCTAGTTTTCCCTAATAGTTACCCTAATTTACTCTGGTACTTGCCCTAATGGTTCCTTCCACTTGCTGTTCTATCGAAATTAGCATTTCTAAGGCGTAGGTACTTGGAAGAGGGTTCGAAAATATGGTTAAAGAAAAATTAGGATTAATAATTTGAGGGTCGTAAGTCTAAGGATGGTTTGTTTCAGAGAATTTGAACAATTATCAAATTTCATAGTTAATTTTTAAGGACTGTGAAAGTTCTATTCAAGTTATATTTTTATTTTAGTTCTGTAAAACAACTGTCCCATGTTGATTTAATAATAAAACTTCAATAGGATTTTCACATAACTTGAAAATTAACTTTGAAATTTGATGAATTGTTCAAATTTTATGAAACAACCCGTCCTAAGGGAATCCGATTTTCTGGTATTTAGTGAAGTACTTAATCAACGATTTTTGAGTTATACAAGTTAAAACAGTTCGTAAAACAATGGATTTATTGCCAGCAATAAATATTAAGGCTACCCACCTACCTCACAAGTAAAAAAAACGTCCCAATGTTTTTGGGTGATTGCTGATTGCAACACTAGATTTAAAAAAAAATTTAACATTGCATTCTTAAATAATTGTGTAACAGTTTCAAAGTATGCATTTTTCTAAAAGAACGTGATTTAATGATAAAAATATTTACATTGTAAAAGTAATCGATTTGGTGACGAAAGTTGAATCCAAAGGTTGAGGAGTTGAATTCATTAGAACTGCAGATTTAATTATCATATTTCTTAAATGTCATTAAAAGTGAAAGAAAAATCGTTTTCCTGGCACCAATTGAAGGGTTCAAGGCATGACACTGTGTGTTTTGAAATGTGTCTATATTTTTCCCAACGACAGCTAAGAATTTATTTGTTATTGCAAAGTAGGTAGGCAACAATATGTGCTATATTAATTTTGAATTGATCAAGAAAAGGTATCGTATAGCTGTCGATAGTTAAATAATACTGATGAAAAATTACATAATGATCTCGATGTTGTTTTTTTTAGACATCTATATATCATTTCGATTAAATTGACATGTTACGGAGTTTTGAAAAATATTCTATCAAATTTGTTGAGCTATCACTAAATTGGACGGGAATCAAACCCGCAACCTCCAGAATCAACATCAAGGGATCACGACAACACAAAGGTCATGAGAGACGTTTGTAGCAGAAGTCAAAGTGTATTAGTGATCATATTAATAATGAATAAACTCTCAAACCTGAATTGGTTCCAGCGTCGGTCTCATCATCATCGAAGTTGACGTCGAGTCCCTTATCAGCCCTGTAGCTTACTTCAGCTCCCTGGAAGATGAACTCTGGCAGCCTCATCTTGAACTCATTCCTGTTGAGCACTCTTCCGACCCTATCGAAGATAACCTTATCGATGTTTTCACTGGAGAAAGCACGGGCGCTCTGCTCGCTGTAGCCGAGAACGGTGTCCAGATAAGTGAGAACTTTGACCTTCAGGCACTCAGTAGCGGAAGGAGCACCAAAGCACTCATCAATGATGGATGAGAGGAGCTCATCACCGCTACCGATCCTTGGAGCTCCGATCTCACTGTCCAGAGATCTGGCATTGCAAGCCGCCAGCGCGAGAACAACGAAGCAGATGAAACCCTTCATCTCGATTGATATTTGATTGATTGATTGATTGGACTAGGCTTTGATTGTTTGATGCGCTGTCTTCCACTGGTGATGAGTGTGTGTCATTCCGGATAAGTGGGCTTGGTTTATATATGCGTCGATTAATAGTAGCGGGGACGAATATTCAGTTATGCCTGCTGAATATTGATTGGTTGGTGTGTGTTGGATTATTGGTCCGCACGTGCGAGCGGTGAATTTGGTAGTGCGGCTCCTAAAACAAGCATTATGCTTTATACAGGCGGTGGAAGGAATTGGACCAGTGGTCACGGGGTAGATGGTCGATGGTTCCGGTAGACTTGAAGTATTGGAGATTCATGCAAATATTTCTAGTTACTCCGCACTTTCTGCAGTCATGGCACTAGTGCATTGGGACTTATCCCCAATTGCGGTATATTGTGATATAGGGAAGAACTGGGGAAGAGAAAGGTGAGAAGTGTACCGATTTGTCATGTGATAGTGTGATATTATTTATCAAATCAAATGGAGAAATCGAATATCTACACTATAGACAACAGACTATATTGTTTTCTTATAATTATTTTTGCGTTTGGAAACTGGTAGGTGTTGAAAACCTCTAAAATTTAAGGGAAAATATGTTAATAATTTTGATTATATTTTATAACTAGCCTTCCATGTGGTGTGCGAACCCATGCTAATAGGATTGACACACTCAATCAGTAATAAAAAGTAAGGCGTAAAGGTAAGGCGCATCAGGTTATCAAGCACGGTCTTGTCGATGAAGGATTTATCGATAATATCGATAAATTATCATCGTTCCCGAGCACGACTGCAGATCGCTAACAAACAAACAACAGTATGCGTCGAATGAATTAAGACCACTTAGTCGCTGTGAAGTGTTGTTTGTTAGTGACCTGCAGTCAAGATTTTGTAAACTCGCGCATTTTGTTAATATCCTTCAAGGGAAAAATATTATTTCAGACGGAAATCTTAATTTGATTGATTTTAACCACATTCATTACTCTTCGCGTTATCTCTAAATAGTATAAAAAACAGTGTTGCTCTTCCGCGTCTGTCTGTTTGTGCGCTTAGTTCTTCTAAACTAACCAAGGGATTTTGATAGGGTTTTCACTATCATTTAGAAATTTTCTCTCGGAAGGTTTATATATCCTCAGCACAGGTAAGCCACCCAGTGAGGCCAACATTAATAAATTTTAAATGTAAGAAATATAAGATATTGTACCAAAGTTAAAATAAAAAAAAAAACATTTAATACATGCATATTATATTTGTATAAAGTAGAAAAAAATCGATGTTTTGTAATAAAGTCGTAAAAAAATATTTTTAGACACTTACATTGCGCTGGCTAAACCTTACGAGATACATCAAAATAATGTACTACGGAATTGTATATCTTAAAAAGACCTACAAAAAATTAAAAATGTTATATGTCTATCTCTTAAAGATAACCCCCAGTAACGCCAGGTACACGTCAGCTAGTACAGTTATATTCATAGACATATGAATATTAGTAGACCTGCCCTAAGTGATTAAAAGCGTATTATTATTAAGCGCCCACTCCCCATACCGGTTCCATTGGAGCCGGCTGTGCTCGCGTATGGCCTCAAGTGAATTTAGAAAACGTGACGTCATCATTCTTGTGCGAACTATGGTCGAGGCATCATCGGTTCATTTTACGAAATAACACTGCAAAATGTTGACTTGTGATATGAAAACTTGTAAAAATAGATGTGAAAAAGAGAATAAACCCAATTGTCGTATTACATTCCATAAGTAAGCATTATTTTACTTTATTTTAAGCTTATTCACACCGTATTATATGGATCAGTTTTAGAAACATATACTATCACATCACAATGTAGCGATTCTCAAGTGTGCTCATCGTTGTTTACTGGGGTAAGTAAATTATGAAACATTTGTAAAAGTGTCTTAACTAAATACTCTGAAACTAACTACGACTCTGCAAACAGAAGAAATTTACTTTGCCGAATTTGGACTTCGCAAATTAGTTCATAACGTGGCGAGTAATTTGCGCTCCCATGTAAAAATGTCTATTCATTCAAAAGCAGATTTTACTTTTAAGAACTAAATGGTGATATTATAATGCGAGATGCCTATTTACTGTCAGATTGATTTATTGACGAATCACAGTCAGCTTAACCCCCTTCGTTCTTCAACAGTTGATTTTACCCCTGGCCATTATCTTCTCGTCTATTAATTCCTATGTCTGTGGTTATATTATTGTTTTATGTATCTACTCAGACGACTGAGAGCAGGACAATTATAGTAGTTAATCTGTGTAAAATCTTACTCTCTTAGCTCCCTTAAAAAACGTAATCAACCCTTTTCTATTGATAAGTATTGCATGTGTTTTCTAGGATGATTAACTTCCGTTCGACACGCTGCAAACCCCGCGCAAACGCACATATAATTGGTTTAAAATTTAGATCGCCATTATTATGTATTATATTAAATTATAGACGCTTTAATTAAATACTGCGAGCAGAACACAGCTTAGCCTTTGCTAATATCGAGCTATAAAATAAAATAAAATGTTCATTTTGGCGATGTTTGTTTTTTGTGTAAATCAAAACAGGCATCTGGTGTTAAGCCCCCGCATATCCAATTTCTACCGATGTATAACAATTTTCTCGAACTCTTTAAGTTTTTAAGTTCCAACAAAATATTTGTTATTTTTGAAGATGTTCAAATATTTTTTTTTTCTATTTATGTATACTATATACATTTGTTATGTCGAAACGTTAATTATATGAAATCCCATTGATAGAAAAAATCGCAAAGTAAGCTCCGAAAATTATTAAAAACGCGTTTTGTTCTGTTATGAGGAAGCTACAAGCCAAAAATGTGTATATTCTTGGTATACCTTATATTGTAGGTAATAGGCATTAAAATTGCTTGACTAACGGAGTCTACAAACGTTCGATTTCAAGCACAAAACTGGTTTTTATTTATTTCGTAAATAATTTTATAAAAAAGGAAAAAAGTTGATCAAGTGAAACTGTCACAGACAATCTTAGCTATAATATTGTATTTTTAAAAAGTTGTTTCCTTTACGTGTTCATACATTTCTATTGAAAAAAAATGTTGTAGTTGCATTTATATTTTCTATTGTGTAATTTTTTATTTATTTGTATTCTACTCAAGCGAAACGATAGGAAAACCTTCAACTTATCTAAAGCATATTTTTTGGTATTCATAATGAACACCAATTCGTTATAAAGATTAATCAAAATAGTGATTTAGCACTAAGCTTCACCTTAATATGTTATATTTATTTATTTATTGGATGATTTGTATAGCGCCGTTTTTGTGAGATATCACCTAAGGGGCGCTTTACAGTTAATGCAGGTATTACAAAAAAATATAAATATTGCAAAAATAAATTGAAATTAAGTTAAATAAAATGAAGTACAGAAACAGGTGACACGAAGATGGAGAATCCGCAGGAAGAATCCTAGGTAGTGAGGAAACTGGACCAGCTGCTGCAGCGTGAGAGTCCACCAACAGTGCCAGCACGTGGTTCGTCATTGTGATGTTTTGAATATCCACAAAAATAAACGATAAATAATAAACGAACGTGCTCAAAAAATTTTTTTTGTTTAGACAACGACGGAAGATTTATTGACAGACAGGCCTGGAGTAAACAGATTCCCACGGGAAAGGAGAGACCGGAGGGACAGTCGAGTTTTGAACTTGGGTGCATTGACAGCCCCGAGAAAGGGATACAAATCAGAAGTGTTGTTTGAAATTGCAGTTAATTATTGAATTCAAATGGTATTAGAGAATATTGCGGAATATTGAATTAAAGTGAAAGATTATTGATCCGGTGTTTGTGTGAAGTGAAAGTGGTTCGACTCAGTGAGAGAACAATTAATAATAATGACAATAATAATAATTGGATAATTTGTAGAGCGCCGTTTTGTAAAAACCCACTTCAGGGGCGCCAGGTGTTGTGCAATCGCGATTGTGTTATAAAGTTGTGTTGATTTAAATGTGTAGTTCAAACTAAATTACTTGTCTTAAAAACATGAAAATAATAATAATAATGATTTCGTTTTTAAAACAGAGTGACCGTATATAAAGGCAGCAAGTTTTTAATCGGGCTAAGTTATTGATTTGGCGAGATGGCATTCTATCCACGGAGACCGAAAACCAGAGAATCAAATAGATTATTAACTGTGGGTTCGAATCCTAACAGATTAGGGAGGTACAATTTTATTTACAGGAATATTTAATTACCCTTTTATAAGCGTAGGGAGGAGGTCGAAAATTAAAGTGATTTAGCTATATAGTGTAACCAGGTAAGCTTCACGCTGAGAATGAGAGGTGACTAACTGGGTGAGTTTTTTATATTATTTATTAAATTTCAGAGGACCTTTTTAAAAGACGGATACAACCGAGGTACAGGAACTAAGTTTACGACACCTGCCGCCCAAATAATGTTATCATTAACAGGGATGTGCTAGGCGAACCGTCAATCAGCTGTGAGCGAGAGACGAGTCAACGACCTTTTCATATATAGGACAAGACGCAGGTACAGTCAGTCAAAGGGGGAAGTTTTGCTAGCGTATGCCGTCCCGAATTGAAAGCGATCGGATGCAACCAGACGGAACAAAATGAAAACTTTTCTTCTGTTATTTGACTTTCTAATTTAATACTTTTCATCTATTGTTTGACTTTCTAAGTTACGAATTGGGATGCACAAAAACAAATCTAAAGTCGAAAGAGGGAGATGGTAATCTCCGAAATAAAACTACCAACCGAACAACTTTTCTCAACAGGTACCTTTCGAGAGGTAGGCAGCCTCTTTAAATTAAATGCAAAAATCAAACCAATTATCCGTTTATACCTACCTGAGAGGATAGGTATTCAGTAGGAGTTACCCATAACTAATACACGAGGATGCTAGTAACCTCATAAAATAATTACTAGAACCGAATATTAAAATACAGACAGTCCTCATCCTAAATTTGGCATTTCGAGTAGACCTTACATATATCTCACATGATAATTGGCTGAATGGGTAGGCACACAACCTATCGTTAAAAAGCAGGCTAAATGTCGACAAGATCGTCGTGTGTTATCTATGTATTGACCTAGAAAGGGATGTAAATCCCCGACGGCGTGGGAGTTACAACGTTTTCTAGAGGTGGCACGTAACTTAGGACCTTGCGTGTCACATTTTCGCGACTAGATTCGTGACAAGGGATGTCATGGTTTTCCCCTTCTACACTCAGTAAAGTAGATTTTCCTGGAGGTGTTTGAGATTGGGGCAATTCTGAAATTGGTGATGAGACCTGGTTTTCTTTATTCTGGCGTGAAGGTTGCCGATTTGGAACAAGGGGAGACCCGGCCGGTTGTGATATCCAGACACGCAGATATCGATCGCCTTGCTCAAATTATCATCCATCAGTTTTGTTTGGTAAGAGGAGGAGTCAATCTTAGCTTGAAAAAAAATCATTTCCTTTCCTCTCCTTCCCCTCCTAAAATATATACATGGATGGCGCCGACAACTAACACCATAAATTTATCGTATGTATGTCACATATATAAAATCTAACACTTTATTATATTCACATTACCCTACGATAGGTAGAATCGAGTAGCTAGAGGGGGGGGGGGGAGCAGGCGACTTAGAAGATAAGGTTTATGAAATGGTTTTAAAACACAGCGGTAATGGATTCAACTCACTCTATCTCAAAAGAACCAAGGGATACCACACATACATAAATAACTAGGTTTCTAAACCGAGAAACAAAAACCCAACACAACGTTCGGTGAAGCCTTTTTGTACTGAACCGTCACGTGAAATGAGTACGTTCAAGGTCGTACGTCACGTAGACAAACTAGGATGTACACACTTGAAGGGGTGTGTAATAAAGAAAAGACGGCAGGGAGGACCTTCCTACCCCGGATATATATATAACCAAAGCCTTATGGAAAAGTTACCTACGGGACTTAAGGAAAATTTATCGTAGAAAGAAGAGAAGGAAAAGTTTGAAGTAGAAAGGGCAGATCATTACATCATCCGTCCAGGTATGTGTCTGCTGCTAATAAAGCGCTGTCACAGTATCCTCACATAGATAACAGACCTTGGCAGCACCGCTGTGACGTTCAACGAATATAGAAGATGGAGACTCTGCAGCAAGAATCCTAGGTGGTGAGGAAACTGGACCAGCTGCTGCAGCGTGAGAGTCCACCAACAGTGCCAGCACGAGGTTCGTCATCCATCCAGGTATGTGTCTGCTGCTAAAAGCGCTGTCACAGTATCCTCACATTGATAAGATAAGATGATAGGATGTTTCTCTACCACTTATCTTCATTTCTAGGCTTCTTTAAACCTATTTTTTCGGGAAAAGAATCAGAGCTATCAGACGCAGTGGACGCCATTTTGTATTTGGTATAGTAGTAAGTTAATCTAGGATTTCAACCCAATTGACGTTTTATATGCAAAAACGACTCTCCAAGTAGGACAAAATAAAATTCTTATAGCACAATCTGTAGACAACAGACCGAACTGATTTTAATACAGTGGGTAAAGAAGGAATCGATCGTTCAAATAAAACGTTTTACCAAAAACGACCTCCTGTCCCTGAGGTCGTTTTTGCATACAGGTACTCAATTTTGAAATAAATTTTTTTTAATATATTCGGTCGCATCTTGGAATTAAACCTAGGACATCAGTCTTTCCGGGATTTCGCTCTACCACTGAGCTAATCCGACCCTTCGGTCATATTTAACTGTATCATACTTCGACTAAGAACTACCAAAATTATCTTCATTCTCTTAAACCAAAGTTTTTTTGTATTTTAAGTTTATTCCTATGTTGACAAATTAAGTATAAAATGTGCCATTTTTGCCGTCAAAATGACATGATCGGTTTAATTCGTGAATTCGGCGTAGATGACGTCACGCCGGGCGACGTTAGTGAGTCATCCCTACCAGACATTGGCGGTTGCTATGTCACAATAGCCAGTTAGAATCGTTTCGGAAATTTAGATCGTTTTTGAAATCAATAATTATGAATGAAAATATTAAAATATCTTAGTGCGATAATCGTAATCTTTTTAACGGTATTCATAGTTTGTGAAAATAAAACATTCCCTGATTCAATTTAAAATTTTACACACAATTTACTAGCATTTAAAATATTTTAAACTATTTTTTTTTATTGTCAGGTTGGGACCTAATTCATTTTAACCACTGCGCTTCATTTAAGCTTTCCGTCTCACCGGTCTAACACGGTCGATCGATGAAGGTTTTTCGACAATGTCGGTAACTTGTCATGGTTCCATAGCATGACTGCAGATCGCCAACGACCAAACAACATTTCACAATTTATTATTTTTTTTATTTATTAATTTAAAAAAACATGACATATTACATCGGCACCGGTGCGTAGTCGGGATACACGCCAAACGCGCGCCCAACATTTATACAGAGTTGACACTTGTCACATGAGAACGGGTCGCTTATACGATTCGTTCTTAAGTTCAACAGCTCGGCTGTGGAACGAACTGCCGGCCTCTGTGTTTCCTCCCTCCTACAACATGGGACTCTTCAAGACCCATGTTCACTCCTTCCTCTCCACAAAAAGACCCTCCACACAGCATCCCCAAAGATGACATAGGCCCTGAGGTAAATTATTTTCTTCAGGGCCTCCTGTGTGGAGTAAATATAAAAATAAAAAAAAACATATTACAGAGATCTTTGGCTGTCCAACTAGGAGATTACCATTTACCCCAATGACCAGGTGTTTTCAATATATTCGACGTAAGCTGTTCATAATACGTTAGCAATCTGCAGTCATGCTCGTTTTAACCACTGCGCTTCATTTAACCATTCCGTCTCACCGCACCGGTCTAACGCGGTCGATCGATAAAGGTTTATCGACAATGTCGGTAAATTGTCATCGTTCCAGAGCATGGCTGCAGATCGCCAACGAACAAATAACAGTTCACAATGACCAAGTGTTTTCAATATATTCGACGTAAGCTGTTCATAATACGTTAGCGATCTGCAGTCATGCTCGGGATCTGTGACAAGATATCGACATTAACTATCAAACAAACTATATATAACTATATCAGAAATACCCATTTTTTGCCTTCATTACACTTGGAACATTTGAATACATTTAAATGTAACTAGGTATATATCTACCATGTATTATTTATTTACTAAAGGAACAAGTCCAATTAACACATTACATATTACCTTAGTACAGCGAGATATTTTATTTTATTTTATTTTAAATACATAAACGGCTATACTGCCTTTTATAAATATACATATAATAGAGTACAAAGTAAGATAAATAATATCATTACATTATAGTAGTTTTAAACTTAAAAATAACATACAATTATTTTGTGTATCACAACCAAAAATAACAAAAAAATAACAATGAGAAATATCATCATTTCATTTCAACATCTCCATATTGCGTATATAAAGTTACATTATGGATAAATAATTTTTGAGTGCATGTTTATATTGCGCTAATTTTAAGAAATAAATGTCGCCGATGTTGGCATGTTCATTTCCCAAAATGTGTAATCGACTGATTGGTGAGTAATAATGTGATAATGTATGTGTGTTATTATAGTAGAACGGTAGAGTCAGTCCATTGTTAGCGCGACCAGGGCAATGAAATCGTATTAGTTCTATTAAATCAGGGGTATCCAGGACCGAGTGAATTATTTTATATAATATTAATAGATCACAGATTTTTCTGCGATCTGATAAATTTACGAATATAATATTTAATATGTTACAATAAAAGGTGTTACGAAAAAATTGTGCACAAAAACAATAGAGGAAATATCAAGTCAAGACAGGATCAAGGTTCTGATAGAATTCACGACTTCATCCATTTCAATACAAAACATTATTCGCGTAATGATGACAAAAATCATTTAGGCTCACACCAAAAAATTCAAGGTCCTTTCTTGAGTTGACAAGTCTGATAATTGAGGAAAAGCAAATCATTATTTCTAAGTCTACGGGAAGGGATATTGAAAGTGATGAGTTGCAACAAAATAGGCAGAGATGTGCTTTATTTCAAATAAATCCATTTCAAATGGAAATGCAAAATGCAAAATGGGTATTTTCCATTTTGCATTTTAAATGCTTTTCTAAAAACCATTTTGCATTTTAAATGCTTTTTTCAATGCATTTTCCATTTTAAATGCTTTTTGCAACATTCTTCCTACTATCTCCACTCATCTTTTTTACATAAGCCCCAAATATCAGTCGGTCCTCAACCTCGCTATGAGAGATAATTTACATTTGTCAAGTTGCTCCCTGGTAGGAGCCCTGGCAATTGAGTGATACCATTACAAAAAATACTGATTCAAATACTGAACATGGGGCCCCGGCCATGACGCTGTAATATTAAATGTTAGATGGCAGTTTCTATGTTTTTACGTTGGCAACATTAGTCCCGTGAAATTTTTTTTGTGGTTTTCATAATTTGTTTTCATAATCTGTAGTCGTGGTGTTTAAGGATTTACCATCATGTAATATGACAATATTTTTATTTTACCATCATGTAATACAACAATATTTTACCTACCTACAGACTTGACGTTTCATCCTTGCTCATACTAATTTAAAGAAATAAACGCAAATAAAGCTATATTTAAGCAGTAAAAAAGTGCAGAATACATTGATTTCACGATCGTGCGTTGTTTGTGCGTTTTCAAACTTTAAAAAAGTGAATCTGTGCTCTACTTCATTGTTTGTGAAAAAAGGACAATAAGACACAACAATTTAGTGAATTAAACAATTAACAAACAGTGAAACATAACGAAATTTAAAGTTTATCCTAAATATCTAGAACCTATTAAGGTTTTTATTAAAAAACGGTGTTTTTTACTTCAAAAAAATATGAATCCACATCAATTCATGGATTCTGCGAAGGAGGCAATTGATGATTTATTGAATTGTGTTCAAGATAAAGTGAATAAATTTAATAAAGAACAAATTAACTTAATTACAACGAAAACAAGTGCTATATTTAACTGGATGGGACATCTAACTCTTCAGTTATCTGAAGCAAAGGAAAAAATAATCGAACCAACATTTGGATACGGGAAAGTAGCTGAAAATCAAAATAAAATATTGGAAAGTGATTACAAATTAATAGTTTCATCGAACAATGCTGACGAATCTTCAGAAAATATACAAAATAAAATCAGGAAGAAAATTAACTTAAGTAAGATTGGTGCCAAAGTGATTGGTGTTAATGCGATATCTAAAAATAGAATACTTATAAAATGTTCGACAAAGTACGATGCGGAAAAAATGAGTAAAGCTATCGGAGACGAGTTCAAAGACATCAGTGCTACAGAAATTAAAAAGAAAAGACCAACTATAATACTTAAGGGCATTGCTAATGACTATAATAAGGATGATATAATACAAGATATAATCGAACAGAATGAAGATATCAAGGATGTGATGATAGATAAACCAGAATTTGAGATGACGTTAAAGAAGATCTTGAAAAACAAATATAATAACACATCTAATTACATAATAGCAGTTAGTACTGAAATAAGAAGAAGGCTAGTATATACCGGTAAAATCTATGTGGGATACCAGAGAATACAAGTAGAGGATGCCCATCCTCTAGTGCAATGCTATCACTGCCTGGGCTTTGGACATACTTCTGTCAGGTGTCTTCATAAAGAAAAGGACAAACCATTGTGTACACACTGTGCTGGTGATCATTCCTACAAAGATTGTGCTAACAAAGATAAAGAACCTAAATGTAAAAATTGTGATAAAAAAAATAAAAAAATGAACTGGAATATTGACATCAGGCATTCTGCAAACGATAAAACGAAATGTATTGTGTATAAAAAAATGAGCTTTTTAGCAAAAGAAAAAATAGAATATTGACTAGAAATAAGATTAAACCTGTCTCAAAGTAGATTTAGTGTTATTACATTTTATTACATAAATATCGTTATAAAAATTATAAAAAATCACAAATTAACTAAAAAAAATAACATTATTATATTACATTATTTTTTTAATAGTAATATCATAACGTCACCTTCAACAACATTTTTTTGTTTACTTAAACATGCATTTTTTCACTGTGTACTACATTTCACATTCATAATTATAAAAACAGCTTTTAAAATTTTTTTAAAATATTCTGAGATAACACTAGATGTGAACATACAGTTTATTTTATATTTATTAAGCCTTTATCAAAAATTACTTGTACCAATTAGCTTCAAATACAATCACTTTTATTTTGTAAAATATTTAACATTAAATTCTTCAATTTATACTCAAAATATGTCTGTTAAACAAAACAAGAAAACAATTAATTACCATCACGAATTAAATGGCGCAGAATAATTTTTCTTATATAGATAATGATAATGAAATAGAAAGTAGTACAGTAAATAATTTAGAAGATTGGATAAAAAAACAAAACATAAATTCGTCTGATAATCTTGTTTGTATTCAATTAAATATTAGATCTATACAAAAATATTGGGATGTATTGCATATATATTTAATTAATTGTTTGAAGCATATTGACATTCTGATGCTATGTGAAACATCTGTTCAAACTGAAAGTATGTGTATTTACAATATTCCTGGATATAATGCATATAACTACTGCAGGACTGATAAGTCAGGAGGAGGTATTATATTGTATATAAGAAACAAATTTGAATTTAGACTAAAAACATTAAAATCAATACATTTTGAAAATATATCAGGAAAGCTCATACTCCAGGACAAAACTAAAGTCAATATAATAGCTATCTATAGACCTCCTAATTTCAGTAAATCTTCATTTCTGACGGAATTATCATTATATCTTGAGACAATTAATAGTAAGGAAAATATTATCTTACTTGGAGATATAAATATTAATTTGCTTGATGAACAAGATAATATTGTAACTTCGTATGAAAACTTACTTACTAACCATTATTTAACTAAATGCATCAATGTAGTAACCAGAGAAGCTGTATCAAATGGACAAATTACTCGCACGTGTATTGACCATATATTTGCCAAATTTAGAGGCAAGAAAATAACAGCTTGCGTCTGTGAAAATAATATTGCCGATCATTTTATCACTGCTATTAATATAAAATGTCATAAACGTCAGGTAGACTTTGCAAATAAGTATATTCAAATCATCTCACAAAAGGATATTGATAGACATATCAGAGATTATAACTGGAGTAAACTTATAGAGGATAAGGATTGTATTTCATTATATGAAAAAATAAAATCTTTATTTAATAAATTTTACAAGAGCAGTTCTAAAACGATAGTGCAAAAACCGAAAACACGACCTTATGCAATAAATGAATGGGTAAGCAGTGAATTATTATGTCAAATAAATAAAAGGGATAAACAATATAAAAAATGGAAAAGTACACCAACAAACAAAACATATGAAACAGAATACAAAAAATCACGAAACCTTGTCAATAAACTTATAAATAAAGATAAAACTAACTAATATAATAATAAATTTAAAAACTGTTTTAATGATACAAAAAAAAACCTGGGATGTGATAAATAATATTTTAGGACGTAAACCCAAAAACGATTGTGATGAAACAATAACACGATATATTATGTTAAAAGATAGAACTGAGGATTCTGTGTCAAATGATTTTGTGAATTACTTCTCGGATAGCATCAGCAACATGTTACATAAATGCAATCACAAAGCTACTAATATTGTACTGGAAGAACTGCCTCACAGTTTATTTATACCAAGAGCTACTATAACTGATATTGAAAACATTGTTAAAAAAATGAAAAACTCTAAAAGCACAGGTATTGACAATATAAGAATGTTTGATTTAAAAAGAAATATAAAAACTCTTGGGCCAATAATTACTCATTTAATCAATACGATAATAAAGCAAGCAAAAATTCCACAAGAATTTAAATGTAGCATTACTAGACCAATATTTAAAGGTGGAAAACACATTGAACTGGGACATTATAGGCCTATTAGTATACTACCTGCGTTAGAAAAAATTCTCGAAAAATTTTTATCAAATAAATTAAATAATTACATTGAAAAATTCGCTATCATAGATCCAAATCAATATGGCTTTCAAAGAAAAAAAAAATACTGAAAAATTACTGCAAGATTTTTCCAATTACATAAATAATCAATTAAATAATAAATTACATGTTATTGTGTTATTTATCGATAACTCTAAAGCTTTTGACACAATTAACTCTAAAAAACTGCTAGAAACCTTAGAAAAAATTGGAATAAGAGGAAATGTGTTAAATTTATTTAAAGATTATCTTAGAAATAGAAAAATATGTACCAAAATAAATAATACTTTTAGTAAAACAAAGAATGTATCTGCAGGAGTTCCACAAGGTTCCATATTGGGACCTACACTATACATAATTTATGTAACTATAATGAAAAAACTTTTCTCTTTTGTTAAACATTTTGTATTTGCAGATGATACGGCATTGGTAATATCACATAAAGATCTAAAAATTGCAATTGAACTCATGCAAATTGACTTTAATCAACTTTGTAAATGGTCACATGATGCAGGACTATTAATAAATGCTAAAAAAACCAAAGTTATGCATATAAGATCACCTAATGCCAGATTTCAATTTAATCCTAATATTATTTCTCATAGTTTTAATTGCATCCATAAAAATATCCCGACTAATTGTAAATGTGAAAGCTTAGAATTAGTTACAGAATATGTCTATCTTGGTGTTACAGTAGATTGCTTTTTCAAATGGGACAAACATATTAAAAAAACCTGTAAAAGACTCAGATCAATTGCTGGCAGAATGTACACATTAAATTTTTTCCTATCAATTGAAACACTTAAAATAATATATATGTCAATGGCAGAATCTATTATAAGATATGGATTAACCATATGGGGAAATACTAGTATAACCAATCTGAAACAAGTCCAAGTTGTACAAAACGCAATTGTAAAATTACTAGTCGTCCCTAATATTTTTAAACAGAGACATAATACACCGTTGCTGTTTCAGAGTGCCAAAATTTTACCTGTTAAGGCTATACAATGGCAAAAAATCATAATTCAGTATATATTTACCCCGCAGCATAAAGAAAAATTAGAACATAAATACAGTACTAGATTCACGCGCAATGACGGCTTAATAGTTCCGAAATTTAATAATAAATACGGACAGAGAACGTTTGAATACAACATACCGAAGATATTTAATTTATTACCTGACACTATAAAGCAATGTAAATCTATGAATAAGGTTAAATATATGGTGAAAAATTGGCTATAGGAAAAAAAATATTTATTTTAATTATGTATGAAAAATTGTATGAAAAATTGTTAATTCTGTAGATATAAGATGTAAATTATAACTTTAAAAAATGTATTTGAAACTAAATTTAAGCACCTGTTGACAAGCCAATTCAATCGGCTTAGTAGGACTTGTTTGTTGATATTATGTATTAACTATTTATTCAATAAAAAAAATAAAAAAAATAAAAAAATGTTTGTTCTACATTGATGTCCATTATTAAATGACAAAATTGTATAATTATTTTAATTGTTTGACCTGAGAAACCATTTTGCATTTTGAAAATAGGTATTTTGCATTTTGCATTTGAAATGCCTTTCTAAAAACCATTTTGCATTTTGCATTTTCAAATGGAAAAGTTTTGACCCATTTCCATTTTGCATTTCAAATGGTTTTGGGTACCCATTTTGCACATCTCTGAAAATAGGCAATTCAATCTATACATACTTAATAATTTTGAATATACTGATGAGATCAAAGTCCTTCCTACGTTTTTCTAAAGAAGAAAGATTTAATTTTGCTTGTATAAGTAATCGCCTCTTTCTAGCCCTAACCTCCAAGCAATTCCGCTTAATAAGCGATGGTGTACGGATTCGATATGATTAATGTGAACATCATAGAATGGAGACAAATAACGCAAGTATAATGTTTATGTTGTTTTGTTGCTATCTAAACGTAAAAAACCTCTTGTTTTCACTGCAGTAAATCATATAAAAGCCTAAAATAAATTGATTATCGATTAATCCTTTATCGATCAACAATGCTTGGTACCCAGAGTATATAAATTATCGCCTTTCCCTCTCACCCTTTGAATCCATGGCTAAAAACGAACAACCTTTAAGGGTATTATCAAAATACGTAAATCTTTTTATTATATTATTTAATACGCACATTGCATCAATCACTACTAGATCTTACCAAATGTTAGGTTTTATACTAAACCTGGGTAAATTATTGAAAAATTTACGTACGCTAGTAATGCTATATTCCTCACTAGTCAGAAGTACACTGAAATATGCATCGCCTGTCTGGAATCCCAAATACAGGGTTTTCAAATAAGAGGTGTTATTTTGATATTCAATCGTAAAAGATCAATGGTTTCGTTGCTTGTGTGGGACGTAGCGCCGTCTTGTTGAAAGTAAACATTGTCCAAATCAATAACATCTGATTCCGGCCATATAAAATCATTAATCATTTCTCGATAGCGCAATCCATTCACCGTAACTGTTGCTCCAGCCTCATTTTCGAAAAAGTAAGGTCCAATGACTCCGCCGGACCATAAACCGCACCAAACAGTCACACGTTGAGAATAGAGAGGTTTTTCAACAATAAATCTTGGGTTTTCCGAGCCTCAGTTGCGACAATTTTGCTTGTTGACGAAGCCACCGAGGTGGAAATGGGCCTCATCACTCAAGATGATTTGCATTTGATTCACTCAAGTGAATTTTATTAATTTCAATGCGTTGTTGAAGCGTGTATCGTTCCATTTTTATCAATAACGTAGTTTCTACTTGTCAAATGTAAAAAAAAATGACAGCTTCAAAAGTAACATCTACCGAAATAGCGGGCTATTCAAAATAACACCTCTTATTGGAAAACCCTGTATTATTATTTTCAGAAATTCTAATAGTTCTTCTGTCTGGTGATGGTCTGGTGCGATGTTTATTTGACAGATCAGATGTCGAAATTTCGAAGCCATGAAGTGCGATGTACACAAAACATCAATATAAAAATATTATTTTGGTAAGACATCAATATATTAAATTATTATTCAAATAATATTGTTCTAAGGACGTAATCCGGATCAATGAAAGTGAAAAATAACATGAGTTAATATTCCGACCCAAGAGCGTCCTGACAGCGATGGGGCAATAGGTAAAAGACCCCGTTTAAACTTTCTTGTTTCTTCGCGTTGTGTGTTGTATTGGCGTATGATTTATATCCTGTTTTCACATCCTACTCGGAATATCAATAATATTAGCTACGTGAAATATCGACGATCTAATCACTGCCAAAACTACCAATTAACCAGAATTAATTGAACTTTTATTGCTTTTGGTACTGCCTCTAAAAGCTAAGTTGTCTACTCTCTTTCTGTTACATAATTATGACGTTTATTAACGTTTATGACGTTTACAATTGACGGCCGGCATAGTCCAGTGGTAACGCATTGGACTGCCATTCCGAAGGTCGCGGGTTCGAACCCGGCGTGCGCAAATAAATTTTATTTGATTAATTTGTGTTATTTCACAATTAATTAATTAAAATAATATATAGTATATTTGCGGCACGTTCCAGAGTGGAAGATACTACCAGTATCGCCCTGGTGTAAGACCACCATTCAGAATTGAAACGTTGCTCCAAATGGCTTTAGCCGTGTTTAGTGACTAGATCTGAATAGCCAGGTACTTCCCCACCTTCCTCTTTCCCTTCCCCACTTCCCTTCAGCCTCACAACATCCCCCAATCGGGGATGCCATAGTCTCACTGGCTCCAGACGGGAGCAGTTGGGACTCTTGTGAGGTATTCACTATAAAAAAAAAAAAAAAAAAATTTTTAATTTGACTGCTCCCAACTGTCTGAAGCCAGTGAGACTATAGCATACCTAAATGACGTATGTTGTGGGGTTGAAGATAGTAGGAGTGGGAATGAGATGGGGAAGAGAAAGTACCTGGCTATTCTTCTTCTTCTTTCGTATGGTGGGGGGGTCAGAAGGGGACATCTAGGTCTGCGAGCCATTCTAGGCCCTCAGGCGTCGCCATGTGAACCTCATCAATCCCGCCGGGGAACGAATGGAGCGGGCACTCGTTGACCACATGTTCGGTGGTCTGTACAGCACTAAATTCACACATCGCCGACTCTTTAAGGCCCCATATGTGCATCATGTGGGCACAACGGCTAAGGGAGCACCTTAACCTATTGATGGCAGACCTGGCTAAAGCCATTTTAAGCAACGTATCAATTCTGTATGGTGGTCTTACACCAGGGCGATACTGAGAGTATCTTCCACTCGGGAAGAGTTCTGAAATGAGCTCCTTTGTAATGGAGGAGGGAGTGATGTAAACGGAGCATCAGCAGAATACCGATTGATGTGTCTTTTAAATAATTGATTGATGTGATATGATATTACAGACCTCAATCGATTTTATTAAGGTTTTACCAAAGCATCTTGAAGGTTAAATCCTTTTTTAACTAACTCTACAAGTGCTGAGCGACTGAGCGCGCACATGTACAACTAACACCAATCTAGGTATATTGTTCCTACCAATCTACCTATCTTTTTTTGGACTAAAATTCGAGAGTGTGAGAAACCAAGAAGGACGCAAAAATTAACATTATAAAATCAGATGTATGGGCGCCATAATGCACACCAACGTGAAAACGAGATAGGTAGATGCAGAACATAAAAGTGGAGAAAGAGACACCTTACAATCTTAAAATCAAACTGAACAAAATTCGTAAAAAACAGCTAAATAAATATATATATATATATAGGCGTCGAACCGAGCGAAAGTTTTAATGAGAAAAACCGTGATATATGAATAAATAGTGCTGTCCTTTCTTCTGGCGTGAAGAAAAAATACTATTTTGTTGTTTTCTGGTTTTGACAAGGGGAGCCATAATTTTACTTTCGCCGGCCGGCCCTGAGAGAGTGCTTATAACCACACGAACCACGTGTTACTTTGTGATGACCACATTATTATAAATTATAATCTTCGCTGTCTTAGAGAGGCTTTCATGGAATGACGAGATGGATTCATCTCATAGTGTCCTCTCTTGTCAGAGGGTGGTTTCAAACCGCGAAATATCAAGGGTTGATTTACAGGAAATTCCACATTCAAATTCGAATTGAAGAATTCGCATGCCTTCAACGGCCTGTATTTCAGTTGCTTTTTAAGCCCGCTTTGAGAGATACGTTCGTCAAGTTACTCTCTGGTAGGAAACCTGATAACATAATCCGACAAAAAACACTCCTGAGTATTACCTACCTACTGGACGTAAAACTAGTTATCATATGTCTTTTATTTGTGCCTGTTAAAAACCATCCCTGAAGTTTTCTCGAATGACAATGTGTCTTTATGACTTTGCACATATTTCTGCCAAGATTTCTACAATGATAACGAATAAATAGTTTACATTATGGGCAAGTACTACGTTGATTAAACAAGTACCTTACTTTTTATTCGCTATGGTCCTAAACGGGTGACATCCTACTTCAAATTATTTATGAATTATTGATTAATTAGTATGCGGAATATCACTTAGTATGCCACTTTAGCGCCTACTGCGCACTGTCCAACGGTCTGCCACTGTTTCTGTTCGGAACTGGCAAGGAATTTGTCACTGAAACCTCTTGACCGAATTATTTATAAACGTCTAAATTAATTGTGTCAATTTTAAAACGAAGAGTGGTAACTAAGTGCGCTCGTTCATACGGAGAAGATAGGCTTCTCTATACCTGAAATGTAGTATGTGTGTGAAGGTAGTAAACCGCTGATATCTCCGTTGTAACCTCTTTATCGTAAAGGAGATGCACAGATTACAAAGGAGATCTCAGCGGCATAACCATACGTTTTACTTACGAACTAAATCGAGAGAATTCTCCTCGCGACAAAAATAATACTAATTTCTTTGCTTAGAGCTCTAAAACAAAAACAATCCGGTGAAAGGATTTGAGATGATTTTTTTATTATTATAATACACATTGTTAATACGAGTGTCCGTGGGTTTGTTTTAAATACAAATCTACAGTTTTATTCCGAGATTGGTGAAATTATGCACACTTGACTAGATGAAGGCCAGTGTAGTGTCTAGAAGAGATTTTCAAAAACCATAATTAAGAATACACCATTCATATTCCAGATAATTGGATATATTATTCTGGTTGTGAGCACGGAAATCTCAAGAAAAAATATTTAATTTTTCTAAAATTCTGGGAAAATAATAATTCTTGGGTTAAATATGATTTTAGATTTTCACGGCCAAAAGTATTTTTGTTATTTATTTTTGGGGTGTTATGCTGTCCGAAACGTTGGCTAAATAAGGAGTTAGCGCAACACGGCATAACACCCCAAAAATAAATAACAAAAATTCTTGGGTTAATTTATTCCCTTTTATAAACAATATGAAAGTTATCAGCGAAAATTTGTTCTATTGCTTAGTTTATTGATTCAGATGTACCGAAAAAGTAATAAGTAATAAAAAAAAACATCATAAAGTTTCTTTAAGAATACTGACTATACTGATATCAGTTTCAGTTTCATTGTGGATAAATATTTAAAAATATTTCTGATTGCATAATTTTACAAAAAAATTTAAACAATTTGTTTAATTGGTGTATATGCAATAAACTGGCACTTAACATTAGTAAATGTCAAATAATAAGATTTTATAAAATAAAGAAACCGACAATTTATGAATACAATCTTGACAAAATTATATTAAACTCAGTAGAAACAATAAATGATCTAGGTATTATTTTCAACTCAAAACTTACATTTATTAGCCATATAACTAATATTATTAATAGATCAATGAAGATTTTAGGATTTATTATTAGAATAACCAAACAATTTTGTAACATTGATACTATTCGCATTTTATACCTTAGGTATATTAATTTTAAATTAGGTATTCCAAGAGAATCCTATAATTAGGACTATAATTTGTTATTGAACTGGACTAATCTCGTAAATTTATCAGATCGCAGAAAAATCTGTGATCTATTAATATTATATAAAATAATTCACTCGGTCCTGGATACCCCTGATTTAATAGAACTAATACGATTTCATTGCCCTGGTCGCGCTAACAATAGACTGACTCTACCGTTCTACTATAATAACACACATACATTATCACATTATTACTCACCAATCAGTCGATTACACATTTTGGGAAATGAACATGCCAACATCGGCGACATTTATTTCTTAAAATTAGCGCAATATAAACATGCACTCAAAAATTATTTTTCCATATTGTAATTTTATATACGCAATATGGACATGTTGAAATGAAATGATGATATTTCTCATTGTTCTTTTTTTGTTATTTTTGTTCTGATACACAAAATAATTGTATGTTATTTTTAAGTTTAAAACTACTATAATGTAATAATATTATTTTTCTTACTTTGTACTCTATTATATGTTTATTTATAAAAGGCAGTATAGCCGTTTATGTATTTAAAAAAAAAAAAAAAAAAAAAAAAATCAGCGTTTATTGAAATATTGTTAACAGTTTCATACAATGTAACAGAAGAATCTATGTATTTAAGTTCAGAGGTTATGACTTTCAACAGTCTCAACAAGAAGTCAGCTACAGATCGAGATTGAAGATTGCAACGGGTTGTTAATATTGGTACTCCTTTTTATAGTGCATGTAAAAACTATTTTTTTATATTTACTTCATATAAAACTTCTTTAAGTCTCGCATGGCACCCACCTACCATGTTTTGTCTTATATCACCCCTCTTTTCATTATAGAGAGGATAAAGGGCGTTCCTCCCATCGGAGTGGAAATGTCCATACTGGTAATTATACTGTCTATGAAATAATGATTCTCACTGTACAAACTTCTGCTGGAAAAACCATATAGCCGTTACTAATTCATCCTCAGTTAACTCCATATATACCTATAGTTAAAATTATTTGCCTCTTAAAGACTCATTCATAACAGGAAAGAACCAATAAAGAGGTAGCCATGATTTAAAAAAATAATTTTCGTGTTTTAAGGTCATATTTATTTTTGAAACCTTTGGTAACGCTAGGCCCGATACAGGATATTGCAGTAGTAACATACAATCCTACACATATATATTCATTGACTGATCAACCTCTCATCAGCAGTAGAGAGGTAGTCCACTAGGATCATGCACGCCGAGTTCGAGGACAAAGCCCTTTAGGTGCAGTAGAAAGTAAAGCTATTCTTAGGCGGACCAAGACAATACATCATAGACTCTGGAGAAGCCGGAAAAGATTTTCTAGGAGCAAAAGCAATGGATCAACTAAGGAAGTAGACTGGAACCATCAAGGAGGATGAATCATAAGAATTGATAAGAATAAAACAGGAAAAGTTTTAAAATACACGTGGCTGAGATTCTTGCCATAGATGCCTTTGAAACAATTGGATTAATATGTTGGTTGGTATGAGAAGTCAGTAATTTTCTTGAGAACGTCTTTTATTACAATAAATAATACAATTAAAATAAATTATTAATATACACAGGTTCTAAATGCTGTTGGAGATGTTGGCAGTTGACTTATAGGTAGGAATTGTAGGCCAAATTCTGGGCGTTGGGCTCATCCATGGAGCGAGCACGGTAGTTGCTGGCTAGAGCGTCCCATGGGCTATGGGCATGTGCGTGGATATGGGGTGCGGCGTTGTCGGCGGCGAACTGTAGATAAAACAAACATTGATAGAGTGAAAAAAGTTTTCAATATTTGATTACAAGTGTTTTATTTTCGAAAAGTAATGACAGTTAGAACAACACACTGCCACTCTGGAGATACGTGGAGCTCTAGTGGAAAGCATCACACTGGTTATAGGATATGTGCAGAGGGTGAAGAAACATAATTTAATCAGCGGTGAACCACTGTATTGTAAGGAGGCTCGGATACCCAGGGAAATTCGCTATGAGGAGACATCGAGAACATCCGAAGACAACCCTAGTAAACTTCATTAAAGAGACTGGGATGCTGTCAAATAATTCAGGAGCTATATGAGAGATAGCACTGTGGGCCTTAGGCATGAATGGGTGTGGTAAGTAGATATTTAGACCATATCTGTATAATAATAGTAATATTTAAAGAAAAAACTGTACCTTCTTGCAAAGCTGGAATACTGCAAGTCCAAAGGAGACGATGAAAGAGAAGAAAGTCAGCTGGAGTGCGTTCCAAGCCTTCAGTCCCAAGACTCCAAAGAGGAGGGGCACGACGGTCATGACCTTCAGAAGGACAAAGATCATGATTGGAACAACGATCTTCTTCAGCTTGGACTTGCGTGGTGCAACTCCTGAAGCCCTGGCTTCCCCTTCTCCAGCGAAGTTGATGTTGACGTTCAGTTCTTCTTCCTCGAGGTTACGGGGAGAGATGGTGACCTTGGCTCCAGCGATAGGGAGGTCAAAAGAGGCACCATCGCCCTTGAGATAACTCTGCACCTGGTAGAGGAAGTCACCTTCAGAAGAACGGCCAGCGGCGGTTTCGGATACCTAAAAGAAAGAAACTATTATCATCAGATTGAAAAAACGATGTTCATTGTCCTGCAAAACTGACTAAAATATGCGTTGACCAGGACTGGCACATAAATTGGCACGTGAAGAATTTAAGGTTTGAATTGATTTGTTCGTAAAGATAAGATTTGAGTATTCATCCCATTTGATTAATAAAGCCAATGATAGAACTTTGAACCTTCAACAATTAACTGAAGCAAGGTAAGAAATGGAACAAAACTCTCAGGTTCAAAGCTCTGTGAACTCATTTACATGATCCGAAAGCTTGAAAACATGTAAAGATCTGGACCTCATCATTTGTGTTCCAGGAAGGTTGTCCCATAGCCGCTCCCAAAAGGGCCAATCCCAAGAAACACAACACTTTTCCGTTCATCTTGAAGGCTTTGTTTGAACTTATGGCTGCTTTCCGAGCTGTTGGCAGTGCGATAGTTGATGAGGTACTGATGATTTGTGGGTGCAGAGGATGCTATTTATACTGCCATTTGACAAGCCGATATGAAAAAGCGAATCCTGAAGAAAGTTTGCTTTACATTTGGCCGCTACGCTTCCAAAGGAAAGTGAAAGTAAATACCAGCAAACTGTACTACCAAATCAATACCAAATCCTATTCTTCTTCTTTGTGAGCTTACGGACGTCCGGCTTCGGACATGGGCCTCTCTCGAATGTCTAAAGTTTTGATGATTATTGGTGACTCTCCCCCGTTAGACACCGGCAGTGGGCAACCTCTGCTTACTCCACAGTTGTTTGTTTTATCTCACAACAAAATGCCTCACATGAGTGTCTGTGAGGTTGGAATTTTATAGACTTATATCATCATATTCATATCGGAAGTTGCTAAGCTTTCTTTGATTTATTTCGAAACGTTTATCATTATGGAATCATTTTATTTTACTAGTAACTCCACACAAGAGGCCGTGGGAAAAAATAATTTCCTTCAGGGTGGAGATACTTGAGTATCTTCTAAAAGTATTTTTAGAGACTGTATGAACTTCTCTCCTTTCCACAAATAAACCACTCACCTCCTTTCTATTGAGACAGTTTGTCGAGACAAAGTGTCATTTTCGAGATTGGAACTGTTTGTGTAAAAAATTCAAACAAGCCGTAAAGTAGATGGGTACCTACGGTAACCGGATAAATCATCACAATGATAATTCATCACAACTTTAAAAAGTTATATAAAGTCATGGAAAGTGATGAAACAAAACTTTATTAACTGGGTTATGTAGGTTAAGTTAGGTTAGGTTAAACAAAAAATCATCGTTTCTAATGACTTTATAACACTTTTTAAAGGTGTGTTGAATTGTCACTGTGTTGAGTTATCATGGAACCGGGTACCTACCTATAATAGAAAATTATTTTAAATGTATTTTCAATATTGGTCTGCCCTAGTATGAGAATAGTTTTCTTTGTTGGATTTGTCTCATTACTTAAGATCATAGTGTAAATAGCGCTATTCCTATAATTTAGTATAGTATTTTGATAATCTGACCAAACAGAAATCTTTGAGAAGTGATAAAAATACACAGATCAGGTTATTATCAGACTTCGTATCAAAAAAGCAGGTTAAAAAATGAAACCTAAAGCTTAAAGCTCTATGAACTCAATTAGCAAGATCTGAATGCTTGAAAATATGTAAAGCTCTGGTCCTTATTATTCGTGTTTCAGGCAGGATATCCTATAGCCACCCAAACGAACTAAAATATAGGTAAGTTTTTAGATTCTCACGGCCAAAAGCATTTTTGTTGTTTGTTTTTGGGGTGTTATGCCGTGTTGCGCCCACAGTTGTTGTTGTTGTGTCCACATCTTCGGATCTACCGGATCTGCCCTGATGATGGACACTGCAACGTTGTCCGAAATGTCGGCTAAAGAAGAAGTTAGCGCAACACGGCATAACACCCCAAAAACAAACAACAAAAAAGAACTAAAATATATTTCATTTCAACAATTAGTTTAAAAACTCCCTTATAACAGGCATACACAAATAACGTAACCAATATGCAGAAGTAGCAGATATTTTTGATAGCACCGAAAGAACTTCCAAAAAAGCATAACACGTAGTCAACATTCTGTTGCCTATGGCCCGATTATAAATGTAATTGTAAAATATGCCTATTATATTAGTATGCTTACACTGCGTAATGCACGTTTTGTAATCCTTTTTTTGTGAAAATATTTTTCATTCTGTATGTAAAGGTATTTGTACCTGCTGTAAATAAATAGAATTAAGTAAATACTAGCATAAATAAACTTTGATTTTAGGAATTTCCTAAAATAAATTTGTTAGTTTTGGCAGAATGATGATACATCCAGTGGTTTCTTTTATATTTTGAGGAGGATTTTTTCTCTCTTATATTAATATTTTAGCCCATACTTACCTCATCTTTAAACATGGAATTGTTGAAGTTTTTCATTTTTTTATTTTTTTTTTATTTGGTACAATATTTTTATACATTTCAAAATTTTCCAGTAAATTAAAATATTTATTTATTTATATATTCTACGCCCATTCGGGTTTTTACAAACATTTGACATATATAATAGTTTAGTACAACAGTAATCAAGAAATAAAAGTATGCTATTAGTTATATAGAAATTTAATGCAGAAGAATCGTATTAAGCTTAGCTAAGTTATTTATATTACTGAGGTATGTTACTATAGCCTTCTTGTAACTATATTCCGTGCAGTTGAACAAATCTACAATTTCTGCGTAATTATTTGCCAATTGCATGTAATCTAGGTACAAGTGAGTATCTAATTGACTAATATTGTTTTTGATATTACGGAAAAAGTTTCCATTATAAGTTTAGGTCTTCGTGGTCGAGGAGTAGGAATACTCGACTATCAATCCGAAGGTCGCGGGTACGAATGCCGGCGTACGCAAGTAAATTTTAGAAATAAACTCTTTTATTTTACATTTAATTCAAATAATATATAGTACGTATGATACGTTCCAGAATGCAATATAGTCCCAGTATCGCCCTGGTGGCTTTAGTCGTGTTTGGTGACCAGATCTGAATAGCCAGGTATTTTTCCACCTTCATCTTCGCCATATATCTCCATACCCTACAGCTTCACGATATACCCTAATTGGGGATGTCATAATCTCACAGGTTCGGGTTCACATGTAAAATTAAAACATTTAATATTTTATTTCTTTCTCTGAAACATAATTTGCTCTTTTGTACAATAATTTTCAAACGCAATTCACGTTTTGGCATATTATTTAATTTTTTACACTAATTTTTCAAGGAACACTTGAAGAAAAATCTGGTCATCCGTTGCAAGATTTCCTTGCATGAAGTTATTCTTTGGTCAAATGTTGATCATAGATTCCTGGGTGACCTTTGTATGTTTGACTTCTTGATTCCCAAATGTTTTAGCTCGTTTGCAATCCCATATTCTTAGTAACAGTTCCCTCTGTAGATACAACATGTTATTATTTTATATATTTTCTTCAACAATTCTTAACTTAACAGGTTACAGTAGAGTTCAACTTAACCGCCTTAGTAAACTGTTCATTATTTATTCTACAATGTTTAAACAAAATTATTGATGATTTTAAGTGCGGTATATTTGAGATCCCTGTGGAGCTTCGAATGTGGATTTGAATGAATTCGGAAAAAAATTATTATATTAAAAAACATATTTTTCACTTCGATATATGGCTTACTAGTGCCCTAATGTTGAAGGTAATTATTAATTTAGTAATTTTGTGACAGCCAACCATGAAAAATTCTCCATCCCTAAAACGATTTTTTTCACGGTGAGGTTGGTTTTGGAACACCGCTTCAACAGAATGACAGAAATTCGGAATAAGTGCCGTAAACTATCAATCCAGTCGGTTAGAATTTAATTGTTGGTTGCTGGTGAGCCACGGTAATAAACGAAGCAAGAATTTGGCTTTTAGAGACAGACCAAGACATCATCATGTATAACCTTAATGTGGTTAAAACTCTGTCTGAGCTATACATAGATCTGCCAGAAGTAAACGGGCAAGAAAATACGATTCAAGCCCTTTACGGGTATAAATACCGCACAATACACAGAGAGAACGCTGGCTTCGGATGGATGAAAATCATTTGAAAAATACTTTTGTCCAAAGCTGGACGTAAGACTTTTGAATAAAAAGAAGAAACTATCGAAACGTTTGGATATACTTGTCGATATGTAGATAATATACAAGAAGTCAAAAAATATTCTTGAGCACATCTTTTATTCAAATAAATAATACAAATAAAATAAATTATTAAATTATACAGTCATCAATCGTTGTATCAACTCCAACGGATAAAAATCACGGCGTCACAAAAGATAAAACCATGTTATTACTCCTTTTGTTGAAGTTTCTTGTACCATGTCTCACAGCACGAAACTGCTGCATCTCAATATTTTATACAGGTCACAAATCCATCACAAGCCGTTTAGCTTCGTGATGTTTTTGCTATGTTAAGATGCGCAGATTTGTGAGTTTGATTCTTGCAATTGTGGTGTGAATTTGGTTGGAGATTTTGGCTATGGATTTAGAGGTAGGAGTTGTAGGCCAAGTTCTGGGCGTTGGTGATGGGCTCATCCATGGAGCGAGCACGGTAGTTGCTGGAGAGCGCCTCCCATGGTCCATGGGAAAGCTGGGGAGGAGAGTTGTCGGCGGCGATCTGGAATTAACACATTGATTAAGAGATTGATTATTGTTTTAGTGCAATTATACATGCAAGGACTAAACGGTAGTTACAACATCCAAGGGATCTATCAAATCATGGAGAAAAATGAGAATTGCTAATTTATTAAGAATCTCTTCAAATTAATGGTAATCCGGAAAAAACGGGATTGGAGGCCGTTTCGTGATAAATATATCAAAAAACACGTTCATGCACCTGAATTTTCATTGATAATATTTAATGACGAAATGCGAAAATATTAGTATTTTATAAACACGTGTTCCGACATAGGGATAATACATTGGTATTTTACTAAAAGTTTATCAGGAAACCTTTTAATTTATTCGTTAAGGGCCTGCAATCCCGTTTTAACCGGAATACCAATAATTTTAATATATTCTTAATAATTTATCAATACTAATTTTTCATCGTGCACAATGAAAAGGGTGTCTTAGTCATAAGGTTTCAAGAGATTGAGAAAGTTAATTGATTATTTTAATGAATGCTGTTGAATTGTTGAGTACTGCAAAAACAATCGTTTTAAGACATTGTGTTTATTAAAGACAATGAAGATTGTTGATTTTTTGCAGCCATAAAATATTTTCAAGTTATTGAGGACGATTGCTAATATTTTGGATTAAATATAGGACATCAAAATACAACAATCCATGTATTCAGGTATGAGACGTAAATGATTCTAAGATATTAAAATACGAACCCGTCAATAGTCAACAATTTTAACGTAATTGATGAATGCAGAAATGTAAAAGTCTTTTAATATATTTACGGGTAACAGGGTTTTAATAAAGCAATGAGAGGAATCTAGATTGAAATTTTGACACGAATCCAAACGGTTCGATAGTTGCGAAAAAATAATTCTAACATTTGAATATTCTTTTAGGTTGTTTAAATTGTCAAACTTTAGTCGCGTTTTAATTTGCGAGGAGTTAGTATCAACGTAATATAAACTGTACCTTCTTGCACAGCTGGAAGATGGCGAGGGCAACTGAGATGACGAAAGAGAAGAAAGACAGCTGGAGCGCGTTCCAGGCCTTCAGTCCAAGGACTCCGAGAGCGAGGGGCACCAGGGTGATGACCTTCAGCAGGACGAACACCAGGATGGGCACGATGATCTTCTTCAGCTTGGACTTGCGTGGCTCGACTCCCGAAGCCCTGGACTCATCTCCGGCGAAGTTGATGTTCACGTTAAGTTCTTCCTCATCGAGGTTCCGGGGGGAGACGGTGACCTTGGCTCCAGCGATGGGGAGCTTGAAAGAGACATCGTGGCTCTGGAGGTATTCCTGGACAACATCGAGGAAGTCGCCTCCCGAAGAGCGGCCGGTAATTTCGTTTCCATTGTAGTTGTTGCGCGTTACTTCGACGGTTTCGGATACCTGGAAGACATTCACAATTATAAAGATATTGATGGAATCAAAATAAATCGAGTAAATTCAAGTTTCTATGAAGTAGCACAGAACAGGGACGCCTAGAGGCTCCTTGCCGAGGAAAATTGTCCTTGACCCGAATAGTAACAGAGGAATGAGATATGAGATTGACACAGAATATTGATTGATACCAAGATGCGCTTGACCTATTTACAAAAGTACCCAATTTGAAAGATTTTATAATAAAAGCGAAAATGGCACTAGAACTAGTTACATGACTAATTAGTCATGTAAAGCTTGTTAGATTTGAATATTCATCCAATTTTACTATTATGCTGTTATCGTAATTAATTCGAACAAGTTAAGAATTGCAACCCAAAATTGACATCCATGTTAATCCACGTTTCTGATATAAATATAAAAAAAAACACAACTTTGAAAGCCCTGATAATCCAAATAGCAAGATCTATTTGATTATGGTTGACGTTTTCGATTTATCTTATAACTTTTTTAAGCACCTGGTAAGAGTCCTTCCTGAAGATGGTGTCCAGCAGAGAGATCACCTTGAACTTCATGCAGGCGATGGCATCATTTCCCCCTGAGCATCCGGACCTCATTTCCTCCACCATGCTGTCCATGGGGGTGCCCTTCCAGAAGGCAGGCTTGGCAGGCTGTCCTGCCGCCACTCCCAAAAGCGCCAAACCCAGGAAACACAACACTTTTCCGTTCATATTTGCTTTGTTTAAATAGACTACTGTACTGATGACAGTTCGAAGACTGGTGCTCTACTGATGACAATTGGGTGCGGTACACACTATTTATACAACGATTTATTTGGCTGATACAAAAAGGAGAATTGTGCAGCAAGTTGGTTTGATTTTACAGTTGGTGATTATACGCACTCGTTATACTACCAAAGGAAAGCGACAATCGTCACTTACAAGCAGCAAATAAAAAAGGGCACAACCGCCAGTATCAAGCTGTGTTTAATTAGCTTTCTGTTTGTGTCCAGTTTTATCGGCTGGTTGATTCAATAGGTACAATGGTCTACGCATCCTATTCCGTTTTTAATGTTCTATTTTTTGTCCTTCTTCGTTTTACATTATGATTTATCAGTCAGTGTGTGATAGAGAGACATTTCTTTGAGTAGTATTTTACCATTAATATGCAAAGCACTGCTGCTTCAAGGTTGCGTCTTGAATGCAAATTGTCTCCTGTTCGCTTGGCAATGACTTCCAGCTGTCTTTCCGGAACTGATCGAACTTTGCTTCAATGAAATTACAATATTATTTCAATTTGTTTTGTGGGAATTTCGACGTAATTTCCTCGTCACAGCACTTACATTAGTAATGTTGTTGGATGAAGTAATAACGTGCTATACGACTCGACAGAATGAACAATGAAACAAGAATCACATTATTTCCAAATCAAAATCAAGTTTTTTAGTATCACCTGTAACATAAAACTTCTAGGCTACAAATTGGTGATTGTACGAGTATTCCAGCATTCAAATAATAAATGCAATTTTGTTGACGATTAATTATGGTAAGTAAGTTAAATAAGGTGATACTTTCGATACGATATGGCACCGATAACATGACTCTTTTAGATGTTTTTACTACGCAAAAGAGATGCATACATTCCGGTTATATAGGTTTTTAAAAGACCCCTTTAAAAAAAGCTGAAATATTTAACGATCACAAAAATATATGAGTAAATATATTTATAATTAGAGTTATGCCTATTAGAACCTACGGTCATCTCCAGACACTAAAACACTCACAATGTAAACACCCCCCTCCTACAACATGGGTCTCATTTACCCATGTTCACTACTTTCTCTCCCCAAAAAAGACCCTCCAAACAGCATCCCAAAGATAACATTGGCCCCAAGGGAAATTATTTGCAGGTCTTCCTGTGAAAGTAAAAATAAAAAAAAGTAAAGACACGAACGTGAAGAAGTTGTGGACGCCCAAGGAAGACAAGATACGATAAAGTTAACCAAATAGTCAATAGTCAGAATAACGGAATGGGATTTTTGTATGAGATAAATTTGTTTGTCTGCCTACCCCTGCGGGGAAACGTCGTGGAGCTTAATTAGTTATATTTTCTAATATACTCCTTTTGTCGTCCATGTGTTATACGTAACGTAACCCATGTGAAATAATAATATTTTATTTCCTTGGTTTCAATCTCACGATCTCTGGGTTCAGAAGCAACTCGCTTACCCCTTGCCAGAGACGTTCGTTACAACTTGATCTCTAATATTTTTTTTGAAATTTTTCACAAAATGGGGGTCACTAGGTGACACGATTAGCTCATATCTCCGTATAACATCAACTGATAAGAATTTCTCATTAAAATTCAACCTCCGACGTGCCATAGACCGCTAGGATCCTTGTAGGGTCCGGCCAAAGAGGTTTGCTTTTCATTTCTGCCGTTTCATATCCGTTATGGTTCCAAAAGTTCAAATGCATTTCTCTAAGACATTTATTACAGTAATCATTTTTTGGACTTAGGGTGGTACTGTCGATCAATTAGGTACGTTGAACAGATGATTTATCAATATGAATTAAAGGTTATTTAAAAAAATCTAAATTTCGTTAATGTACATGATCAATAAATTGATTGGTTTTGCTTGTAGGGTTGCCTATTTCTCGCAACCAAAGTATAAAATTACGTAACTGAAACAGAAGTAGGTAAAAAAGTAGCTAAAAAGTATTTAAAATACTAACTAACTAATTATCTACAGGGGTAGGCAGAGAGGACGCACCGCCAAACAACTCGGTCTTGGCACACACTTTTTGAATCATTCACATTCATACATCGTCTCATTATTCTGACTCTTGACATCGCCCGACTCGAGTACCTGATTCACTTGATCGTGCCATGTCTTCCTCGGGCGTCCCCGACTTCTGCTACCATTCGCATTTGCATCATATATCCTTATTACACTACTATCTTCGCTCATTCGCTCTACATGCCCAAACCATCTAAGCGTCCCTATCTTAATCTTACTCATTACGCTTACATCAGCCTTGCACTCTTTGCGGATTCCCAGATTCATCACACGATCAAACATGGTTTTACCACACAAACGCCTCATGGATCTCATTTCAACAGCATTCAATCTACTTCCATCCTTTCTTTGCCAGTTCCATACTTCACTTCCATACATCAGGGTAGGTACCAGCACTCCATTGTGGACTGCTAAAATGAAATACGAACAAAAACAATAACCTGAAATGTTTTTATTGGTAATTAAATTTTGATGGAATGAAGTTTTTGATATTTTGTGGTATGTTCCTATGGAGAAACGTGAGGAAAATATTTTCCTCGAGGACTATGTCATCTGAAAGGAAGAAAGTTCTGAACAAGAAAAAGGAATGATTAGTTTGATGGAAACTGGCCAGGAGTTATGGGCGCATGAATCCATCAGTCCCACTGTATTGCATTGTGCGCGTGAGTCCAGCTGTAGAGGCCAAAGGACCTCCCTCAACCGATCTCTCCATTTACGAACCTCACCCGACGAACCTGGGCACACTTGCTATGTCACAAAACGTAGCCAACCACTTGGGACGACCTGTGGCACGACCACAGACATAGGAATTAATAGACGAGAAGATAATGGCGAGGGGTAAAATCAACTGTTGAAGAACGAAGGGGGTTAAGCTGACTGTGATTCGTCAATAAATCAATCTGACAGTAAATAGGCATCTCGCATTATAATATCACCATTTAGTTCTTAAAAGTCAAATCTGCCTTTGAATGAATAGACATTTTTACATGGGAGCGCAAATTACTCGCCACGTTATGAACTAATTTGCGAAGTCCAAATTCGGCAAAGTAAATTTCTTCTGTTTGCAGAGTCGTAGTTAGTTTCAGAGTATTTAGTTAAGACACTTTTATAAATGTTCATAATTTACTTCCCAGCAACCCACCAGCTTTGTGTTTCGCGTCCAGACGTTTCTCGATGTGATAGTAACAACTGATTCATATTATACGATGTGAATATGCTTAAAATAAAGTAAAATAATGCTTATATATGGAATGTAATACGACAATTGGGTTTATTCTCTTTTTCACATCTATTTTTACAAGTTTTCATAGTACAAGTCAAGATTTTGCCGTGTTATTTCGTAAAATGAACCGATGATGCCTCGACCATAGTTCGCACAAGAATGATGACGTCACGTTTTCAAATTTCACTTGAGGCCATATGCGAGCCCAGCCGGCTCAATGGAACCGGTATGGGGAGTGGGGATAATACGCTTTTAATCACTTAGGGCAGGTCTACTAATATTCATATGTCTATGGGCACGACATATGATGATCATTTGCATTTCATTTCATCAACAGCTCTGCCGGATATGTGTCCTTTCTCTCCTACAAACCAGGCTTACTCTTTAAAAATTATCTACTTAAAATAACCTCTGCACAGCATCTTGCAAAATGACCGAAGGGAAGCTCTTGGGGAAAAATATAGTCAATTTTCCTGTTTTTTGGCAGTCATACAACCTCTCTCACAGACCCACTACTTTCAGGAATTTGCACGGAGAAAAAGGAGTATTGCATGCCGTTTCCTAATAAACTTTTAGTACATTCATAACACGTGTTCCGACATTGCCATAACACATTAGTGTTTATTAGAAAACCTGTGAATTAATTCGTTAAACGCCTGCAGTCCCGTTTTTAACCGGAATGCATTTTTTTTCCGTGTTGTATACAATTTTCTTGAAACAAGAACATTTTCTAATTGTTTTGTGTTTGGCCTCATTTCCGTGTTTTATAATTTATCATAACATTGCATTCTGCTTTGCTAATGAGCAGAATGAAAATATCCTGCATAATAATGCAGGATATTTTTCTAATCGCTTTACTACCTCGCTAAGCAATTACAATTCTACTCTTGATACCGGGAGCCTCGATAAACTTTCATATTGTCACATCCTTTTAAAATATAATTGAACCATGTCAATTATTTATGTTGCTAAATTGGAGCAAACGATGCGTTTATTTATATATATTTATGACCTCAACATATAATTAAATTATGACTATCTATAAAAATGATTTTTTTAGAAATAACATTACAGAAATTTTTTTTTGTTGTTGCTACAAATGTAGTACGAAGAAAGCATCTGTTAATATGTTTTATCTTGACCGTTTTGCATTTCGTCTGTCTGTAAATTTATTTCTGTGGATTCTTTTCTCAAATGTGTAATCGTCTTAAACATTTGAATTTCTTCAATATTATAGTACCTACTTGTAGAAGAGTTTATTTTTTTTTGAAATAGTGACGTTTCTTTCACTTTAAAATGTAGATATAAGTAGTGAAAATGTTAATAAATAAAATGTTTGAAAAAAAGCAATATAATAATTATTTAAACAATTATAATGTGACTGCATGCCCATTTCCTAATAAACTATTAGTCATTTAGAATATATTTGAACACGTGTTCACGCATGTGGCCTTGAAATGCGAAAACATTATAAATTTTAAGAACACGTGTTCCGACTTCCTCATAACATATTTGTACTTTACTGATAGTTTGTTATGAAATCTGTCAATTCATTCGTCAAGGGCCTGCTGTCCCGTCATTAGTAAGTTATCTCTGTGTATTATGCCTCAATCAAAAACTGATTGAAAACTGTTTTTAAAACTCTCGATCTCTAATGGTACGTATACATTTGCAAACCGAAACGCGAACCGAGCCACGAATTACGGGAAAGGAACGAATCAACTGCAAACTGCGTTTCGTGCCATTTGCGGTTACTTCGTTCCTTTCCCATAAGTTGAGGTTCCGTTCGACAGTTCGGCTCGCGTATGTACCTATACGTATCATAAGATGTGTTGTTATGATATTTTCTCTATTACAAAGGATAAAGCAAATATTTTCGGCTTTTAGAGTCATTACCATCATGCGCTAAGCTGCTGTGAAGTATTGATTTAACGCTTAATATACTAATATCTTTTTTTGAATGTTTCAATTCAATTTACGGGTAATGCTAGAGAATAAACTATTGTGTGGATAATTTTTTTAGGAAGACAATATTACACTCATAAAATTATTTAAAATGATTTTTATTAATGAAACAACAATATTACACTCATGAAATTGATTTGTCACAATTTGACAACGTTGAGGTAGTTTGACAACGTTGAGGTAATTTGACACACACTTGTAGAAGGAATTCAGTAATGAAATTGTTGATAAAACTTTTAATAAGCCAGAATAATTAGGTTCTTTACGTCTACGTTTACTATTTATCAATAGAATTTTACTCTTGGCTGTTTTTCTGTTTGGGTAGGTATATTTAATTTTTAAATTAATGTTTTTAATACTGTACGAGAACGACTTATTTATTTAAACAATATATTTAATTCGTGATAGAATAAAGAATGACACAATAAGTGCCTTGTGGGCGTGTTTTGTGATCCAAATATTATAAACCCGATTCGGGCCTATATTTCCATTAAAAAAACTGTGTTACGATTTCACGCAGTAAGAAATATTGACCGAATGCTAAATGGTCTGGAACCAAAAGGTACTAAGTCAGTGGCACATTTGTTCCCATTCAAATTTATATGGAAGGCACTTGGAGTTTTCTTTATTCTGTGTATTAACTCAATGTTGTCAAATTACCTCAATGTTGTCAAAATTACCTCAAAGTTGTCAAATTACCTCAACATTTTCAAATTGTGACAACTAAAGTTTCACTAATAAAAACCATTTAAAATAAATATCGTGTTAATTATTTTATTGTTGTTTACTTACGTAGGTACATGTTTCTGTAACGGCAAGTATTTAGGTACCTAAGCTTTTTCTATTATAATTTTAATTGAGTAAAAGAGAACATGAAGAGGTTAGATACATCCCAAGAAGTTATGGCATGATTAAGTATCGCAATTTGCATTTTAAGGGTCGAAATTACAGAAGGTTGTGTTTGAGAGAGCGACTACTTATAAATTAGAACTATCTTGTTGATTTATAATATCATGAACAATGTTATTGATTGATCATATCTGTTAGAAAGATTGTATTTCGTTGCTCTGAACACCACCCCACATAATATCACATTGTAAGTGTAAAATTCAATAACGAGACGTATCTGAAAACATTCAAACTTACGGATTATGTAGATATTTTCAACTGTACCTTGAAAACATCTAAGTCAAATTGGCTGAATTTATCATATGACACTCATTTATATTGCTATCACGGTTTATTTATTTTTTGTTCATAATGCACCAAACATGTATACTCTTTTATGACAACGTAATTGGTTTATCGTATGTTTATTTCACAATTCAATTATCTTTATTTTTTATTACTATTTTTATATTTTTGTTTATTTTATTTTATTTTTTTTTATAAAGAGAAAGTTACGAATAACCTGACAATATTTGAAAATCTCCTACTACCACCACAGTAAGCGGAAAATGTTGCTTGTGTTGTGATGGAGGACTTAGCCAGCCGAGGAATTGAACACACTACGCCTGGGTGGGATCCAAACGCGATGTCAACTCAGCTACCGACCGGTCATATATTACAATGATAATTAAATTACCATTATTATGTATTGTAATTATATATAACTGTTTGATTCCTACATATAATAAACAATGATGTGTCGGGAAATTCAGAGAAATTCATGATAGAACAGGTGTAACAAAAAAACAAAGAAAATTCGTTTCAATAATTTTAATTAATTTACAAAATCAAATAAATAATCGCAAATAAATACTCATTCATCCTAATAAATAACTTGGTAGTATATCCTGGGTAGTGTTGAAGGCTGTGAGATGTCACTCCTTACAGCTGACTGGAGTAAGCCAGGGTTTGGGCGTTGTCGAAGGCACGAGCCCTGTAAGGTCCGTGGGGTTGTGGCTGCTCCCACCCTGCGGGGGCGGGGATGTGCTCCACATGATGGTCATGGTGCTGAGGGTAGTGGATCACCTCGTAGTTCACCACCTTAGGCTTGGTGAACTTGAAGATTACCATGGCGCCTGGTGGGAAAAGAAAAAAACATCATTTAATCATTTTTAATATCAGTTTTTTTAAGGTCCTATTAGCAACAGGCAGTCCGATCACCGGGTAGAAAAAAATAATTCGTTTATGCTCCTCTTGTCACAGTTGACACGGAAATAGGAAGTAATGTTTTCTGACACTGTTTGCAAATGTTAAAATACGATAACTTCTCTTCAAAAACATTTTACTTCTGGAGAAATAATTCCTTTGCTTTGACTAATAACCACATTGACAACTTGGCAAAACTATATATGAAGGTATTTATTTAAACGTAAGCAAAATATTATTTTGAAAGTACGAAGCTTTTTGTACGATTCTATGAAAAAGATACGAGAAATCATAAAGAAAGAAAATGAATTATTTATTTAAATTTTGTTTTTCACTATTTTAAATTATTCTCAAATAATATAAAATATTTTAATCTGATGTATCTGTACATTTTCATTTTTTCGCCAGTCAGATTTTAACTCTGTCAGATATAAGACGATCGATTGGATCCGTTCTATTAAAAGAAGACCAACATTCACGGAGTAGTGAAAACCCTGGATGTATATCAGTTGGGATGGACTACCAAGCACATAGCCGCTGAATGCCTAAGAATTTTTCACACATTCCTCTGCAAAACTGAAACGTCCACAGGAAGACGTCAAAGGCCTAGATGGACTAGGAGATCTCGATATTAATTGTGGAAGAGTATGATAGAAGAAAACCCAAAAGTAACTCGAGGAAAAGGTGGATAAACAAACTGCGTGAAATCATGAAATCATGTCTCGAAGACTGCAATGGGAATGGGGTGTAGAAATAATGCCTGATGAAAGAACGCTGAACATTATTACCGTTTAGGTGTCCCATCGAAATCCACCTAGGAGGAGACCGAGGAAGTGGTGAATGAACAGTGTGGAAGAGGATTGGTGCAGGATACGAAGCACTTAAGCGAATGAGTAGGACCACATCCAGTAGAGAACATTTGTGGAGGAGGCCAATCCAACCCTGAGATATGACTCCGTATGATGTTGACTGGAAAAATGTGTATATTTTTGTCATTACCTGAGAGCACCAGGGAGATGAGGCCGAGAGTGATAGCCTTCCATGTCTTGAGGGCGATGAGGGCGAGCGCGATGGGGACCAGGACGGAAGCCTTGAACTTCAGGCCCATTAGGAAGGGGATCATCACCTTCTTGACGAAGCCGCGACCTAAACATACAATGGAAACATTAAAAAGTGCTAATTACGTGTAAGTGTTATACGAGTTAAGATTTGTACTATTTTTTGTTGATGTTTTAGACAGTTTTTCATCATCTGCCATGATAATATTATTTATTGAAGAGCAAAAGCAACAAAATACTGAAAATTACTACAGCTTTAATATTTGAACTGTGCTAGCTGATAGCTAACGCAAAAATTAATCAATATAAATCAAATTGACCAGATTTTATTACAATATTATCCACTCGTTCATCGGTTTCTGAAATCTTAATAATGTGTTGCAATTAAAGATGAGATTATATAAAAAATGATTGAAAAGGAAACTAAAAGTAGCAATTTAATTGAGTGAAAAGGTGATTATTGCATACGCTATTGTATCTTATTTTTAACGCGACTTCTACATATATAGTATAAAATCTTATTAAAATATGGATTGCAATAAACTAATGTATTAATATTGACCTTCTTGCACTCCTCCTTCAGTAAGTGGCACATCCAGACTCTCGGGTAATCCTTGCAGCAGGGACCTTGGCACATATTCTCCGGCTCCTCCGGCAGTCAGAGACTCAGGGATCCTAATCTTCAGGGTATGCGTAGCCAGGAAGTCCTCAACCTCGCTGAACACGGCGAACCTGCCATCCTTTGCGCTCCTGGCGTCAGAATCCACAGAACCAGTCTTGACAATGGTCAAATCATCGGTGATGCTGATGATGTCGTCATTGACAACTGAACTCATCCATGCCAGCGCTTTAGGCTTGATGCAAGAATATGAATACTGGCTCAAGCATCCTTTGTAAATGTCTGCGGCTAGGTTTGATGCTGAGTTTTCTTGACATGTGACTCCTGCTACGATGGCCAAACAACAAAGCGCGATCTTAAACATTTTGATTTGTTTTTTATAATTGTTTTTTGATTGATTGAAGACAGGTGCTGTTTGACTGACTGCCAGTCGAATACAATCGTTTTAATTTTATGGGCTTGGTTTTTATACGAGCAGTTTTTGTATGTGTAATTAGATTCATTTGGTACTTGTACAGAAGACTGAGCGAACACTTTCGTCCGATTGTTTTGGCAAAGGAAGAAATGGTTGGAGTGTAAAACTGGGTTGACGCATGTATTGAATATAATTAATAATAATTAACCGTCACACGAACCTCGTCGTAAAATAATGTTATGGTTTTCAAAAGCTTGTTTGTGGAGTTGGTCGTGTTTCTTGGGGCGGAGTGTGATTTGATGCTTGCAGAAATTGATTTGATTTCGTAATTATATTTAATATTCGTTAGATTAATGTTCTTTGGAGAAAGTCAAAATGTTTATTTAGCAATTTCTAGGGTAAAATCGTAATTCATATTAGCTAGAAAATTACAATCCTTTGCCGCTAGGGCCTGCATTCAGCTATTTGTTGGCAATATCAGTCTTGGGGGTTTGATTGATAGAAGAATAATGGCAAATAGAATATGGAAAATTGTATTATTTACCCTCCTGGAATTGAAATTTTTGGAACCGTACAAGGAGTCCCAACTGCTCCCAACCATCTTGGAAGCAGTGAGACTATGGCATCCTCAATTGGGATAGGTTGTGAGGCTAAGGATAGTAGGGAAGGAAGAGAGGAAGGTGGGGGAAGTCCCTGGCTATTCAGCTTTGGTCACCAAACAAGGTTTAAGCCATTGTGGCTATTTTGAAGAAACTAATATTAAGTCCTTTCCAGGATACTCGTCACGAGCCAGACCTAGTTAATAATTATTAGCCTGAAACACTCATCCACATTGAAAAATCTCCTGATAAAAGATACATGACGCCAACGGGACTTGAACCGTGGTCTTTCGATTTCCGGTCGACAGTTCTGACCACTGAGCTATGGCGGCTTATCTCTTATCCGCGAAATAATTCAATATATACTAGTGTTTCATTCAACAATTACTGCTTGTTACATTTTTTCACCTGAAACAACCAATCGAAAAGACACGGGTTCAAGTCCCGTTGGCGTCATGTATATTTTATCAGGAGATTTTTCAATGTGGATGAGTGTTTCAGGCTAATAATTATTGCTAATAAAATACTAGTTTAATTTTATACACGTTATTTTGCTCTTTTTGACTGCTTAATTTAATAATTTATTTGCTAGTTGGGAGCGGCCTAATGAGGACGTAGCCAAGAACTATGTTCACATAGGATAAAGAATGTAACACGAAAATGTTTTCATGCTTTTTTTCTTCTGGCGCCCTTTGCCATCGGAAGTTGGCCATCATCGGGCCAACCTGCTGGTTGTGGCCGGATTCTGCGCTCGTACAGAAATGTAAGTTTCGAAGTTAGTAGGTGTGGCTTCCTCCTTTAATACTCATCAATCTTGCTATATGTATTATTATATCTGTTACTTCTCATGCTATGCCATTTATTTATTATACCAATGTAACCTGTAACAATTTACAGGTACATTTCTTCCTCTTCAGTTAGAGGTGCAAAATTGATGTGGAGAAAAAAACATTATAATAGCAATAATAAAATAACATTTAAACAGTAAAAAACTGCCGACTCTTTCATAAAAAACACACGACATAATTATTCAAAAGATACAGATTATTTTTTTTAAGTATTTTTATAACTCTTCACAAGAGGCTCTGAATAAAATATTTTCCCTCAGGACCTGTGTCATCTCTGGGGATGCTGTGTGGAGGGTATTTTTCGTGGAAGGATTGAACCTGTGTCTTGAAGAGACTCATGCTGTATGAGAGGGAAGAAATACATCTTGAACTCCCTATTTTATCTTATATCTTGTGAACAATTATTAATAGCTCTTAATTTTGTAGAATGTTATAGTGATTTGTTTTTGGAGTTTTATGCCGTGTTACACTACCTCGTTCTTTAGCCAACGTTTCGTATAGCATTGCGGTGTCCATCATCAGGGCAGATGTGTAATCTAGATGTGTATGATGGACACTGCAATGCTGTCCGAAACGTTGGCTAAAGAAGGAGGTAGCGCAACACGGCATAATACCCCAAACACAAATCACTATAATACTTTTGGCCGTGAAAATCTCAAATCAAACTTGTAGAATGTTATTTTAAAGCTTGTTAGGTTAGGTTTGCAGAGTTGGTTGGATTAGGAGTGAACTACCAAACAATCGTGGCTTAGGAAGCCTTGTTTGAATTCTTAATTGCTTATTAATTTCACCGGTTGTGTAAATAATGTACTAATAGATATTGTGTTAAATTTTATGTTTTAAAATTGAGATAATATCAAAAAAGCACGCAGTGGAATAATCTGTAAAAAGAGTAACATGTTTTTTTAATAACGGCTGTTAAGTACACAAATGCACACAGAATTAACATCAAAATAATGTACAAGTCTTTGAATGTTTTAGTTGTTAGATATTAGGATTATTGTTGTATAATATAATAAGTCAACAAATTGAATAGTCGGATTCCTTGTGTAAGGAAAGAGTCTACCATTAACATAACACAAGATTCACTCAAAATGATGGATTAGTGGTTCCGAAATGTACCTCATTTAATATTGTTGAAATCTAGACTTCCGACCCATTTACGGATTATGTTCCATGCCGCGCTAAGCTCGACATTCTAACCAAGCCGAGCATAAAATCAACTGATATACTCGGCCGATATTGTAGTTAGGTATGATTTCACATAACGAAAAAACATTTTTGGTGAATATTTTAAGGGAAGGGCATTTTATAAATTATTCGTTAAAGGAACCGTTTCGATATCAAGAAGTAAGACCTCAGTTAGTTTTACGCATCTGCCCTGTTGATGGACACTATAATGGTATACAAAACGTTGATTAAAGAAGGAGGTAGCACAACGCGGCATAATACCCCAAAAATAAATCATATTTGATCGACTTCGTTTTCCAAAAGTTTTCAAGAAAAAAAATTGTTGATATGTTTTGCCATATGATGTTGCAAATGTTTTATCGTTTTCATAATTAATAATCCATTGATGAATACATAAAAAATATAATAAAAACGTTTTAAACAATGTTTATTCACGTCGAATTAAAACTGTTTAAACCGTACCTGCTCAGATAAGATAAAGCATGCGCGAAAATGATCAATGGTCGGCTATATCCTGCGTATATATTCGCGGCACGTGTTCGTATAGTATTTAGATGTGTAGAATTCAGGCAGTGCGTTTCGCCGCATTCCGCTCCATGTAAAGTGTAAGTAAGTATGGTGTATAGTATGTGGTGTACTGTACATGTACAATGTATAGTACATACGGTGTACTGTACAGGTATACTGTATGGTGTACATTGAACAGAGACTTCTGTAGACACGTATTCTAGGACTAAATCGTGAATCCGTCACCTCCATTCACTTTCCAAAATATTACTCATTACTGGCATACAAAAATATAGGGCACTAGGAATAATAACAGGAACAACTCGGTTTTATAATAAGAATTGCTTAAGACTTTTGTAATACATCTACTTTTTTGTAATCATTCATTAGTCCGGAGCCAAATTCAAAAACACTATTTGGTCACCGCATTATAATTTATTTATTGTTTTTGTGTTCATGTCATCATGTATGATGTATGATGTATGATCATGTCATCGGTGTAACCAGTAATAAATCAATGTATGCACCTTCAAAATTTACATTTGAAATAATATAAATACGTCGTCTCAATGTGGACTAACCACAGTTTGAAAATGGCCTTGTAAGCCGAAACAGCTGTCACAATAATAAAAAACTAAAACACTTGCAGAACTTAATAATAATATTATCAAATTTAATCTAAATTAAATTTATAAAAAAAAAAAAACCGCATTATAAGGTTCAATAAGATTCTATTGAAAAAAATACAGCACAAATTATTAAGACACAGATTACAAACTTAAAACTCCCATTGAAAATATTAACTATAACTGTCTAATGAAAGATCTAAAATTAATAAAGCTGTCCGACAGATGGTATCAGACATAATTTTTCTTTTAAAAATCGTTAATTCCCTTACTGACAGCTCAGAATTATTGCAATTGATATCATTTAACGCTATCAATAACAACCCTTACGTAGATGGCGATTTATTTTATTTTGTGGACGTTCAGGCATAAATATTAATTTTTTTTCCAATCATTTTATAAATAACTTAATTTGTCACACTATACATTGAAATTATAACCGAAAATGGGTTTGTAAGTAGGAGATTTTGAACTTTAAAGCAGTTTTCATAGGCCTTATATATATTTTTTTTTTGGGCTTATAAAAAGACTTAAAGATCTAAAAAATACTCGATTATTTCAAAGGCCAAAATGTGTTCTACTCGCAGTATTTAATTAAAGCATCTGAAACATTTCTAGGCGACCAAATTTTCAAACCAAAAACACATGATTTTGCATTACTACGTATAGCATCGCCTTAATGTTCTTAATAGAGACGAACTTAAAAAAACATCTTTCAGAGCAGCGATAATGTCAATTCATTTATAAATTCCCTTATATTACGCACACACAGCTTAGGTAGCCAAATAATACAGAAGTAATAGATTTTTTGTAATAGCACTGAAAGAACTCTCAGAAAAGAATTTAGCATATTTTTTGAAAAAGTTTGTTTGTTTATATTTTGTTTCTTATAACCTAATTTGAGTTGATAATAATAATAATTAGTGTTTTATTATCTTTTATGATCTCCCGTGCTGAGAATTTCATTTACATATGATTAAAATTTAGTAGTATGGATAATATAAAGTAATTATAAATATATCAAATAGTTTTTTTCTGAAATAATTATATATATTATTACAAGGTGTTTTTTTTTGTTCAATTGAGTGGTTTTAGATTGTATTTAGTGTTAGTATATTATCTATTTATGATCTCCCTATAATTTGTATCCAGCTTTTAATTTGAGATTTAAATGTTAAAATATTGGTGTGAGTTTTGAATGAGAGTGGGATTTTGTTGTAGAGTTTAGTACCATGTTATTCGAAGCTTTTTTGCCCCAATATTGTATTTGTAGTTGCTTGTTGGATATATTTTTGACCCTGAGATCTAGTGTTTCTAATATGTGTGTTAGTTGTTATTTCTAGTGTTTGTATTTATGAATGTAAAGTAGTATTGTTTTAGAATAGAGTTGTTTAAGTGACATGATGTTTAGTTGATAATACAAATCATGTTAGTATGTTTACATTGTATAATTATTTTGTATTCCTTACTTGAACCGTAAATAAATAAATAAAATAATTTGGTGTATCTATATAATTATATACTTACTATAGCTTCAATGAGTTTCATAATATATTTTTAAATTCCTTACCTTTATACGCCTAGAAACGTCATCTCTGCAATACTCACAGCTTTGAAGCTATTTATATCGCAGAATCATGAGATAAGCAGGCGTAAAAAACCTAAAAGAAAATAATATATATATTTTTTAATATTTCGATCTCTTAAAACATTATGTGCTCTTAGTATTTCTGGCCGCAAATAAAGTTTTACCAAGGGTTCACATAAATTACACCTTTTATCATTTATGTGCTCCTGGTAGATTTTACGAAGAAATTTTTATTTTATTTTTTAATTGGCTTATTTTTTTTTACTTTTGAAGGTTATATATACCCAGTAATGTAATTATCATTGAAGAAGAAGATAATAATGATACATTTAAACGAAACGTGATACAGAACAAGACACCGAAAAATAAAAAGGTAACGGTCTCAACTGGGAATCGAACCCAGGATCTCTGTTTGCTGGGACAATGCCTTTAGCTACTCGGCCATTGGGACCTAATTATGTTATGTAATTTTTTTCAATCTCAGATTTCAAATTAAAAACTTACAATATTACCTTAAATTAATTTTTCCGGTTGCTATCTTTTTGAAAGATTACAAAATTCTAAAGAAATTATTTGCAACCTAGATAGTGTCTCAGATAAAAAATATTCGATTTTCCTGTATATGGGACATAATATACGTTGTCCCGGTAAGATAGGTTCGATTCCCAGTTGAGACCATTATCTTTTTTTATGTGTCTTGTTTTGTTTCATGTTTAGTTCAGATTTATTATAATTTTTTTTTTCTTTTTTTAAACTTCCGATTTAGTTGTTCGGGTTAAATCTTCCCCAAAGGAAAAACTTAACCCTTCCACTCACTTTTCCACAAATGATCATCTAGTCAATCAAGATTATGTAAGTGCATTATATAAGAAAAATAAATACAAAACAATACAAGAACAACACGTCAACTCACCAGAGATCAAATGGGAAAATAATTCACCGACTCCAGATATTTACAAACATATATTTATATACATATCAGAGGGTTCGGCTCGGTAGAACTTCTAACAGGGCCTATAAATCCTACTGATCCTTCAACATAAATATTTGAAAAATCTTTTGTTATCCTACATGTATTCAAAATGACCGACTTTTGCATCTTTATATATAATTTTTTTGATAGATCTAATACGCCTAAATTTTGAATTAGAGAGCTAGGTATAATGCCAGTAGCCGAAATAACGAATGATAATATTTTTATAGTCTGAGAATGCCAAATTCTTTTTATTTCATTTCCTAAATCTGTGTATTTCCTTATTTTTTCACTAACAGATTTTTGAATATTACCTACAGGAATTTGGAATAGCGACATCAATGATATAAGTTATTTTTTTAATTTTGTCATGTAAAACTATATCGGGTCTGTTATGACTAATCGCTCGGTCTGTTAGTATAGTTTTATCATAATATATTTTATAAAATTCGTTTTCTAAAAATGAATTTGGTTCGTATTCATAATATGGTACTATATTACGGCAGTCAATCAAGTTATGTTTAATTACCAAATTTTGGTGAATTATTTTTAAAACTTGATTGTGCCTTAATGTATACTCGGACGGTGCTAATATAGAACATCCCGATATAATATGTTCTATAGTTTCCGGAAAAGCCTTTTTCTACACAAATCATCAATTTGATTTGTATCTTTGATTATATGCTTTCTATAATTTTTTGTATTAATGTTTGTATTTAATAAAATATTAAATATTATTATTATTACTCTTCTTTTATAAAATATTACTAATTTTGATTTTATGGCTACTTCTCCAATTATTATGCACTCCTGTTATAATTGTGTACTATTTTACATCAACCGAAGAATCAAGTCCTTTTTTGTTTGTTTAATCGTTTAATTTAGTTTAAAATCAATTTTTATTTTTTATTTGTAGACTTGACAATCAATTCATTACCAGAATATAGGCGTACCTACTTAAGATGAGTTGTTTCTAAAACTATCTTTGCAACCACCTTGGAAACGTTTCTTGTAATGAACAGATCTGAAAAACTTTTTTGCTTAATTTTCTTATTTTCTTCCCCCCCCCCCCTCTCACTCCCTTCAGCCACACATAATAACTCAATTGAGGATGCCAAAATTATGCCAAAGAATCCGGGATGTTTTTTCTATATCCAACTTATCCACTAAGTTTGACACTTATTTGTTATGCCGAAATTATGCCACAGAATCCGGGATGTTTTTACTAAATCCAACATATTCACTAAGCTTGACACTTATTTGTTATGCCACAGAATCCGGGATGTTTTTTCTAAATCCAACATATTCACTAAGTTTGACACTTATTTGTTATGCCAAAATTATGCCACAGAATCCGGGATGTTTTTTCTAAATCCAACATATTCACTAAGTTTGACACTTATTTGTTATGCCGAAATTATGCCACAGAATCCGGGATGTTTTTACTAAATCCAACATATTCACTAAGTTTGACACTTATTTGTTATGCCACAGAATCCGGGATGTTTTTTCTAAATCCAACATATTCACTAAGTTTGAGACTTATTTGCTATGCCAAAATTATGCCACAGAATCCGGGATGTTTTTTCTAAATCCAACATATTCACTAAGTTTGAGACTTATTTGCTATGCCAAAATTATGCCACAGAATCCGGGATGTTTTTTCTAAATCCAACATATTCACTAAGTTTGAGACTTATTTGCTATGCCAAAATTATGCCACAGAATCCGGAATGTTTTTTCTAAATCCAACATATTCACTAAGTTTGACACTTATTAGCTATGCCAAAATTATGCCACAGAATCCGGGATGATTTTTCTAAATCCAACATATTCACTATGTTTGACACTTATTAGCTATGCCAAAATTATGCCACAGAATCCGGGATGTTTTTTTCTAAATCCAACATATTCACTAAGTTTGACACTTATTAGCTATGCCAAAATTATGCCACAGAATCCGGGATGTTTTTTTCTAAATCCAACATATTCACTAAGTTTGACACTTATTTTTTATGCCACAGAATCCGGGATGTTTTTTTCTAAATCCAACATATTCACTAAGTTTGACACTTATTTGTTAGTGTGATAAGTGTAACAAAGATTTATGATTTTACAAGTGTGATGTGAAATTATAAATCTTTGTTACGTTTTGCACTTAAAATTATATGATTTTATACCTGTATCATAAAAAATGGGAAATATACATTTATTCAATGACAGGAATAAAAAAAAATGAATAACACATTGTTTATTTATTTATTTTTAACAAAAACACACAAATAAATTACCAGCCACACAAAATAAATAAAACATTTGACCCCTAACTAAACACAATAAATAAATAAATTCATTTAAGTCTGTCATAAATAAATATTAAATTAATAAAATTACTCCGATATCTTCCTTTAATAGTCACTAAACAAAAATAACACAATTATCGAAACAAAAAAACACACCATAACAAAAAAAAACTTCTAAGTAAGAAACTAAAACTTAACTATTTAATTTACATTTTTTCAAATTATAAGGTTTACTTGATCGTACTGAATGGAATATTTAAAACTTAGTTATCTACATATTCCATGTTCATTAATTTAAAAAAACGATTATAAAATATCGTTGTATGGGCTAGCAAAATATGAATCGCAAACCATTTAAATTTTATTACAAATGTAGGCCTACAAATAGCATACTAGAGAATATTCTTTTATATTTATGGTATTCAATCGTGTAAATTATAACATATTATAAATAATAACAAATTGTTATGTTTAAGTTTTATAAACGTCTTTGATTAATTCCATAATTTAACAGATTTTATTTGTTGCTGTGTCATTCCAGTTATTAATTTAACCCCTCCAGCGCTTGAGGGTCATATATGACCGAGGGTCCATATTTTACAAAAAGAATTTTTACTTAATTTTTTTGGCTTTAGAAAGAAATATAGTAATTCTTTCTAGTTTATTTCAAATATTTATACTGGAATTAATTGATAAAATCCTAAAATTAGCCAAAATGAATAACTAATTTTTCGCGCCGTTATCATAACAATCGGTTTTAATTAATAAAATTATATCTTATTTTTTATTATATAAACGAGATGAAAGTGAAGATACAGTTTTCTTACAAATTCCCCAAACAAAACGAACATGTTTTCGAAATATTAAATTCTGTCAATTTTTCTATGATTGGAGTAAAAATTTAAGTAAAAATGTGGTTAGCGTTTTTGATAATATTTTTCACGTTTAATATTTAAATTTTATTATTTAGAAATAGTAATGTTTATTTAAAATGCATACATAGAAAAGATAATTTTATCTTGTTTCTAAAAACAGTATTTGTTTTTTATGGAAAATTACAAAATAAGATGTATATAGCGCATTTAAAATACACAAAAAACATTGCAAACTGCACAAAAGTTATGAAAGTACTGAAGGGTTAAAGGTGAATAAGTATTATTAAATTATTTAACTGACAATCTACAAAATTATCTACATATTTATCCTCTTTCTAAATATAAGGCAATGCATATCTTAAATCACATAAATAATTTATACAATTTTTTCTATATATTGTTCATAACAATAAGAGCGATAATCGCGATTTTGAGTGAAAAACCAGATATATCAGTGAATTCACAAATTTTGTTGAATATATAGGTACCACATCTGCTATTTATCTAATTTCACAATTTAAACTTAAATTTTTTTAAATATTGAAGACAATATTAGTGATTTTTAAACGCAAATCTGAAACGAGAAAAATCAGAAAAGGAAACGGTCACATCTGGGACATTTTTGACATGTCACATCGTTTAAAAATCACTAATATTGTCTTCAATATTTAAATATTATAATTTGAGGTTTTACTCAATAAGTTATTCCGAAAAATAATAATTAAATTTTTTTATTTGCAATTATTAAAAATTTAATATTTTTTAATGTAAATCATATTTTTACCAGCCCTTCAGGCCTCTGGCATATCTGTCAGAAAATCAGAGAAATTGGGTGTTTTTCCGTTTCTCAATAAAATCCTAATAAATGGAAAATTTCTGAACGTATCCGAAAACTAAAAACTGTTTTAGAAAATTAATGAAATAAGCTTTAAAATTTAAAAAAATTAAATAAACATATAGTTTTTGAAATTCAAAATTTTGATAACACAAAAAAAAACAAAAATGTGTTATAAACATTACTGAAACCTTACCATTTTGTCGTTTCATATTATAAAAAAAAATACAAAAATTTCAGAATATTTTTTCAATTTTCTTTCGGAACTTTTTGGTTTCATAGAGGTGTACATTTTAATTATTCTGTGGTTAACTTCTGTATTTAGTGTAAAGCTCGGAATTTTTTTTTCTAACACCATTTAATTCCTATTTCTAACTATGACGGTAAGAGAGACGCAACGATTTCCATGAGACCATAAGGATCTGTTAAAACGAAAAAATTAGCCTGAGGAGCTAAAAAAAATACTTATATTACAAAAGACTAACTTAGACTAAAAAGAATACTTAGATTACGGAAAGACTAACTTAGACAAAAAAAACTTAGATTAGACAAAAAAAATTGAAGATTGCAGTTGTTCGATTTTTCACAAATATTTTAAAATTCGTAAAATAATTTTCAGAAACCGTTTTCTCAAAACACGAGAAATACAGAAACGATTCTTTTGAATTACATGAGTGATGCTTAAAAATCAAATTATCATTACTTTAAAAATACCTATTATAATTTCTAAAATAAATTATTATGAATTAAATACTACATAATATTAAATTATGTATACCTAATTGCTTTTGATATGCTATCGAAGACTAGCATTCACACAAATATTTCCGAATGTTTTAAAAAAACAGACAAAATGATTAGTTTTACCTTTTTACCTCTGAACCCCAGATAAGCTCTAAAACTATTTATTTACATTTTAAAGTCTAAACCAATCCTTTGTTAGTCTAACAATTAATAAATTAACTGTATTTAATTTCTTTTATTTTAAATAAAATAAATAAATTTGCATTATGTTTTCGCAATTATTGAAAAAGTATTTAATTTTGTTTAAAATATTTGAGAAAGCGTAGTTTAATTAAAAAATAACTTGTTATAAAGCAAATTGTTTACAATAAAATCGTTAAAGATATTTGGTTTTTGTGAGTAGTGAAAAGTAGAATCAATATTTGTGAGTAGGAATTGTCATGTCACATCGAAAGCCTTTCTAGAAATACTGCCTTTATCGACTGTTAAAATTCGTGTATCATATTTGCAACGTCGCAAATGAGGCACGCGGTCAAAATCTCTTATATGATACAGCACCATCTTTGAAGGTTAAAACAGCAAAAATCTAAATCACAAACATGTTTTCGTCAGCAAAATGTGTGAAAAATGTTACTTCACTAACTTTGCTGGGTATCTATTCAAAATATATAACATCTGAGTTTAACATGTTTAATTTTGGTACATTCAAAATACTATTGGTTTTCGTAGCATTGTGATCTGCGATTTCTTTAGTAAAATGATATGTTAAACACAAATTATTTTAGTATCGATGCAATATTCAAACCAGCCGGGATATTCCAATAATATTATATTTGAAAAAAAATTATTAATTGTTTAAATTTTTTTCAATAATTTAATTCGAAATTCAATTCAAATGCGAAAACATAGCCGTTGCCATAATTAAAAAATATCTAATACCAACGTAAATTAACATTTAACACTTTCTCTCCCAAGCCAATTTTTTTTAATTTTGCATATTCATTTAACACTTTCACTCTCGGGCCATCATTTTTTTTGTAATATTTTTTTTTAGTTTTATTGTTTCAAATTAATCTAAATTTATTTCTTTTTCTTCCTCTCCGTGTCCACCGAACACTTGGAGTAGAGCTGCAGGCAGTCCTTCTTTTCCTGTCCGTCCCGTGCGGCCTGCACATATTTGTAGAACCTCACAGCATCATTGCTTCCGGGTGTAGGCTTCTGCAGCTCGGAGGCGTCTCTGGAAGATGGAATAAAATCGTTATTTTTAAAATTTTATTTGTTGTTCTTCAAAGTATTATCCCGTCAATTTACAATTAAGCAGTCTATCAACGAGATGCACATGTTCAATTACAATGTGTAAATATATATAAATAATATTATTATCAATTATAAATAAACAGATTATTATTATTAACACACATAGTCTAAAATAATGTCTTGAATTAAAACCAAATATTATTTCAATGAAGTACCAGGAAGAAGACACACAAAAGATAGGGGACATACTTTTTAGTTCGTATCTTGAATTAAAATGTAAAATTATTTCAATTAAGTACCAAGACGACAGCAAATAAAAGCAGCTACTTTTAATTATGTCTTTGAAAAAAATATTCTACCTATAATTTGTAATTTTCAATCCAGGGGATCATAAACAATACGATAATTGCATTAATAAACCACTACACTAACGGAATCACCAAAGGACACGTAAGGGTACATAGATGATTGAAAACCAATTTCTAATCTTAAGGCAATAGGCTTAATCTAATCGTGCAACAATAGCGCATGCTGCTTTTACGTGCAACAGATTGAACTGTATAATATAGGTATATAAAACACACGCGTATTCGAATGCAACGTTGTATCAAAATTTCAAAGAAATCATCGATTTTGAAAAAACGAACATTTAAATTTTTATTTATGTAGATAGGTAGATAGAAGATAGATACAGTTTGTACAGGTCACCCACACAACATAATTTCCGCATTTAATATCAATTGCAAAGCATTAGTAACAGCTATACGAGTCGTACAAAGACACCACGAATAATAATTAACACATCGACTCACCAACACACGAGACAGTCCCAACAGTGGAGTAGCACACTGACCTAATAATATATCAGCAGGTGATACGAGTTCAAGCATCAACAGCCGGAAGAATTTATGCGAGAAGAAATTGTGTGTTCAATGAATTCGAGTTTACGAAGCCTTTTAATCTGTCACAATTTTTTTGTTTTCAAAATAATGAAGTTTTAAGTCAATAGCAGCGTTTTAGAAGCTAAGTGACTAATAACAAGCTGTCATAGAATTCATTTCGGCAGCCGGTTACTTGTTCGATACAATAATATATAAATGTTGAACTGATTACAGTTTCAAAAGCCACATGACTGGTTTTAAACTTGTCTCAGTGCTAATTCTAGCAGAAATAAGAGTAATTATGGAATAATTTGCGAGCGGTTTGCCACACGCAATAATTACGTATTATTGTGGCGTGTAGTGTTAAACGTGCCCTAGTGAAAGCAACACAGAGACAAACTGAGGAAGAGGTGAATATGAATACATTGCGTGGAAGAGAGAATCAGCCAGGTGGGAAGGATTGAGAGCTGAGAAGGAACGTTGAGAATATTTATGGAGGAGTTAAAATCCCATCTTGGAATGAATCCAGAGGCAGACCGAGTGGATTGACTGCGTCTGCGTGGGAAAGTATTAGGGCAGAATGGAAAGAACCGAGGATTTAATAAGAATTGTGAGGGATCGCAGTCAGTGAAGCGCATATGTGGGGAAGGTCAAATTCCATCTTGGGATGAATCCAGAGGCAGATAGAGAAAAATGTAGATTGACTGCGTCTTCATGGAAAAGAATTGGAGCAGAATGAGGAAATCTGGAATGTTAAGGGACCGTAGTCAGTGAAGCACAACATGGAGAATGTCAAATCTATTCCTGAGATCAAGCCAGAGGCAGACTGAGGAAAACATATATTGACTTATTGGAGCGGAATGAGGAGATCTGAAAATAGAAATTGGTAAGGGACCTCAGTCAGTGGAGCGCATTGTGGAGAAGGTTAATTCCATTCCTGAGATCAATCCAGAGGCAGACCGAGGAAAACATACATTGACTGATTGGAAAACGATTGGAGCTGCATAAGGAGATCTGAAAATGGGAATGGTTAGGAACCGCAGTCAGTGGAGCGCATCATGGAGAAGGTCAAATCTATTCCTGAGATTAATCCAGAGGCAGACCGAGGAAAACATACATTGACTGATTGGAAAATGATTGGAGCAGAATGAAGAGATCTGAAAATGGGAATGGTTAGGGACCGCAGTCAGTGAAGCGCATCGTGGAGAAGGTCAAATCCATTCCTGAGATTAATCCAGAGGCAGACCGAGGAAAAAATATATTGACTGATTGTAAAAGGATTGGAGCAGAATGGGAATAACTGGAGACTGGGGAAAAATGTCGAAGGCTCGCATCCAATAGGATGATCACTGTTTATTAAACTTCTACGTCTTCCCTACCTGCTGAGTTCATTGGACACCAGGTTGCTATGCGGGCTGTACCGTTGCGGGTTCTTGTACATGGAACAGACCAACCGCTCTCTGCAGGGCTCGTTGAAGAAGGACAGGCTCTCAAACACCTTGTCCACTCGCTGTAGGATGGGGCCGTAGAAAGAGTCGTACACTATGGCGGGAGATGAGTCTTGGGGCGATGGTCCGGTAATACCGTTATAGCTCTGAAATTAAACAAAAAAACATATTGAGTTTCAAACAAGTAATGTTATACAGAAGCAGCAAATACTCGCAAAATATTTTTTGAGCGTGTGTTCGTACCAAAAAAGTTAAAGTTTTTTTCACTTCTGCTAAAATTGATCAAACATTCTCAAATATCTTCCATTCTTTAATAAACAGAATGGAAGATATTTTAAGTGTCGCTCTTGTGAAAGACAGATATAAATAGCCCAGTACTTTTCCACCTTTCTCTCCCCCATCTCATTTGACTTCCCACTGCCTTCCGACTTAAATCATGCCCCAATTGGGGATGCCAAATCTTTTATCAGAGTTTTATTCAAATCGGTACATACGTGTAAATCACACTATTCGTTTTTATCAGTCACTATTAAACATGAAAAATTTGATAAGTAATTAGGTATAACTATAAATACTTGTTTAATTAGTTTTTCAGCTCATCAAAACATTTTTTGTGAGTCACCTCAACACAAGTATATTTATTATTCATAAATCGGAGACAGTATTATACGTATTAGTAGCCCATATCAGTGCTCCATTGACGAAATCCATCTATGGTCAGTTAGCGATATTTGCGAGCACGGTCATTCGTAAACAAAAGTCGCTGCTTTTAGCGCGGCCTTCAAGATGGCATAATCCAAACAGATAAGTTGTCAATATGCACAACTTTTTGGACAACGTCATTCGTTTTGCAAAATAACTGGATTATTAATAAATGGAGGTGAACTAACAGAGCTCCTAGAATTGAAAGAAATCGTATAAACGATACTCAGACTTAATTAATTCATCTGAGACGCGATCAATTGATTCAAGTTATTGGTTATGACTAAAGACCTCATTAACTAGTTAACTCCCCTTTTACTATGACAGAATACATGCGGACTGCCAATGCATATTCTTCTTTTTCTTCTCATTTTGTATGGTGGTTCAATCGATTCCCCTTGGCCGGGAGACCTATCGGTCTTCGGCCCTTTAAATAGCGGCATAGTTAATGGTAATGCATATTAAAGTTAATATTTAAATTCAACATTGTCTATTTATTACAATTTTTAACTTGTACATAGCCGTTTTACACTTAATATCAAATCATAGACGCAGTGTTGCCAGCTAATATCGATTTCATATTTATTGCGTTATCAATATCGGTTTGGATATCAACTGCGCGACATTTGAAATCATCGTTAGTTACGCCTATCGTTCCGATATTTTACAGTTATCGATTTCACTGGGGTGAACCTGACCTTATCACGAGTCTATTATGCAATCTCCCATGTTACCTAATTCTCTTAACAGAAACCCAGTCCCTTAGATAAAGTTCACTAGAGTTGTCATTGGATATTAGGCTATGTCTCCTGGTTTCTCAATGTGTCTTCTCAGAAGGGGCCACAGTGTGTCTTTTTCTTAGCCAGGGCGGGGCATTGGTACCATAGCATGGTCTCTTCATTTTCTTCACATTTCCTACGTTTCTTGGTGTTTTCCACTCCCAAAGTTCACCAGGGTTGTCATTGGATATTAGGCCATGTCTCCTGGTTCCACAATGTGTCTTTCCAGGTATCTGAGCATCGTTTCTATCTTGGCGGGATATTGGTACCATAGAATTGGTATCTTCATTCTCTTCACATTTCCTGCATTTCTTGGTGTTTTACACTCCCAAAGTTCACCAAAGTTGTCATTGGATATTAGGCCATGTCTCCTGGTTCCACAATGTGTCTTCCCAGGTATCTGAGCATCGTTTCTATCTTGGCGGGATATTGGTACCATAGAATTGGTATCTTCATTCTCTTCACATTTCCTGCATTTCTTGGTGTTTTACACTCCCAAAGTTCACCAAAGTTGTCATTGGATATTAGGCCATGTCTCCTGGTTCCACAATGTGTCTTCCCAGGTATCTGAGCATCGTTTCTATCTTGGCGGGATATTGGTACCATAGAATTGGTATCTTCATTCTCTTCACATTTCCTGCATTTCTTGGTGTTTTACACTCCCAAAGTTCACCAAAGTTGTCATTGGATATTAGGCCATGTCTCCTGGTTCCACAATGTGTCTTCCCAGGTATCTGAGCATCGTTTCTATCTTTGCGGGACATTGGTACCATAGCATTGGTATCTTCATTCTTTTCACATTTCCTGCATTTCTTGGTGTTTTACACTCCGAAAGTTGTCATTGGATATTGGGCCATGTTTTCTGGTTCCACAATGTGTCTTCCCAGGTATCTGAGCATCGTTTCTATCAGGGCGGAACATTGGTACCATAGCATGGTCTCTTCATTCTCTTAACATTTCCTGCATTTCTTGGTGTTTTACACTCCGAAAGTTCACCAAAGTTGTCATTGGATATTAGGCCATGTTTTCTGGTTCCACAATGTGTCTTCCCAGGTATCTGAGCATCGTTTCTATCAGGGCGGAACATTGGTACCATAGCATGGTCTGTTCATTCTCTTCAAATTTCCATGCATCTCTGGGTGTTTTCCACTCCCAAAAGCTGTACGTGTCTCCTGAAGTGGCTGTGTCCCATTAGTACTCCAAACAGTTCCATTAATGAGTTTCTCAACACAAGTAAAAATGTTAGTTTTCATATATAAAATTATTTATGTATATTTGATAATAATTTTAAAGTAATAATGTTGAAGTGTTGCTTTTCGCCGATGATACAGTGAAAAGCCCTTAAAACTTATGAAAAACTATTGATGATTGTATTCACATTCAAACATATTACGAGATTGGTGCAAACTTAACAAACTTTATCTAAACATTAACAAATGCCAAATAATTAGATTTTTGGAACAAATCAACTTTTCAATTATCAATATAGAATGAATAATGTTTCCTTTACCCCAGTAAATAAAATTAATGATGTAGGTATTATTTTTTTTTCTAAATTTAATTTTGTTTCTCACATCAACTCAATAACAAACAAATAATTTAAAATGCAGGAATTTATTCTCCGTAATGGCTGAGACTTTGAAAACATATCAACTTAAAAAATCTTATATTCTTCTTTAGTTCGAAGTCAAGTCGAATATAATTCTTCAATCTGATCCTCTGACTTCAAAGTCCACACCAATTCCATTGAAAAAATTCTGCATATATTTATAAGATATATTAACTATAAACTCGGTCTACCAATACAAACTATAAAGTACAACAAAACTGTACGAAAGAATTAAAATTATTAAAACTCACAGATAGAATACTTGTTTCTGACTTAAATTTATTTCTGTCTAATCACCTTCAACATACCAACTAGAACTCGATCAAACATTATTTTTAATGGCAACAATAATATCAGAACTGAGTCATATAGATACTCGCATATACCTAGATTGCATGCAGTTGGCAACACTTTCGCAGAAATTTTAGATATCTTCAACTGCATGGAATATAGTTACAGGAAGGCTATAATAAAATATCTCAGTAATGATTACAATTAAAGTGAATATAATAATTTTCTTCTGCATTGGTTCTACATATATTTAAAATACTATTTTACTGTTCCACTGAACTATGGGCGTATAATATTTATAAATACGAGTATTTATAAATAAAAAAAATATTATTCAGTTTTTTGGCGTTTTAATTAAACGTTATTTTTTGTTCTTGCCGGGTTTTGAACCTCTCAACCTCTGAACCCAGAGCCGAGTACGTTATATCTATGATAACAATAGGTACCGTTGAATATCTAGGGTATTCCGAGAAAGGTCTATTTACCCGTGCTTATTCCTACACCTCAATTTCTCACGTAAACATTTTATGTCCCTTCCGACAGGAAACATAAAAAACATTGTTTCGCACTGAGGTGTTAATGCTATCAATGTAAAAGCATTTCGCACAACCTAGCGCCACGTCGTTGTAACTGGATATTGCAATCCAAAATTTTGGATTATTTACAGAAAATCAGAATCCGTATTAAATAATATAAAATCCGTATTTAAAAATAAACCATTTCGCAAATGCAATATTCTATCAAATACACATGCCCAAACAATATAACAATATAATTATAATCTTTATTCAAAAGATTATAATTCCAAACCAAACATAACCAAAATATAATAAGTAAAATTAAACATTTTACACGTTCTTCAAGAATTATCTAAAAATACATACACTCACATATATAAATGTGTGTTTTCATGTTTAAATATATGTCTGTGAAAAAAAATAACTTTCTACTACAACACATAAATACCTATCACACTTAATCACAAACACGTTAACACCTCAGCACAGGTTCTCCTAGTGAGGTGTTCACGTAACATACAATATCACCCACACACAGTTTTACCGATATCAACCTATGTTCTTTATTTCTTATACCTTTTTCTGTACTTTTTTCTCTGTATTACAATATAAACCACTGTAATCATTTGTAAAATGTGTATTCAAGAATAGACATAAATAAATAAACAGGTATGCAATACATGTTTACATTTCATAAATTTATGAATATAAATTATAGATAAATATTCAAGAAAAAAAATTAAAATATGATTGGTAAATTGAAAAAAATACTTATTCTATGTTTAAGTTCCCGGCGTGGCACGGGCTTTACCCAGAATTTTTCAAAATCAAATATACTGTATTGATAATTTTCCACTTATTTTGATCGTCAAGTGTGCAAAATTTCATCCCCTGGAATAAAACTGTAGTTTTTAATAAAAAATGAAGCCACCCAAACACTCTTCTTGACATAAATATTTCAGTTTTTTATATAAATTTATACATATCCTGATTTCGAAATGGAACATGAAATCCGAATTTTACTAAAGAGTTCGGAATACGCAATCTTTCGTTGTAACCTCTCCATTTATCTCATTCTCATTCGGACACTCTCACTATTTGGGAAGATAATTTTACAAAAAATTCTTAAGGCTATTTACAGAGAAATGAAATACATCTACTATTTCTGAAATTTCATTCAACAGCGCCATTCTTCGTATCATGTTGTGCTAGTACCTACATCTATTCTGTCTGTGGTATCTTGAACAAGACATGGCGCCGACTATGGCTGAAAAAGAATTAAAAGTTTTCGAGCACGTATAAGCCATAGCATCCCTAGAGGAATGGGCTATCAATGGAGTCATGAATCATATTGAAATTAAGTATTACAAGTTTCTAGGCTTAATCTATTTGTTGTCTCAAATAAGTCTATATGGTGCATGAACGTGAAGAATTTTTCCTGGATTTTGTTCAAGCATATCAACATATTTAGTTTGGGTCGTAGTCCACACACCACTAGCATACTCCAGCTTACTTCTTTCAAAATGCATGTTTTTTTTATATATAAACACATGATTTGTAACAATTTCTTTCAATAATTTCAGTTTGCGGAATATCGATAGCAAATAATTCAAAGGAGATGCGAGACATCTCTTGTTAAAAAGTGAAACTACTAAATTAGTTTTGTAATTGACCGAAAATTTCAAAGCACAGAAACTTTTGATATGATTCCAACAGATGTTTTAAAATATCTCTTCAAATTGGCCAAATTTTGGCCAGCGGACGCTCGCGGGTTTTGGCGAATTGGCCAAATTGTGGCCAAAAACGCTCCAGTGTTTCTTGAAATTAGTGTTGAGTACCTCATACAAGACGTACTACAAATGTCATATACAAAAACGTTAAATGTCTCGCTGCCTCACAAAGTATATTTGTAATAACTGCTTTTCTTTGTCCTTGGTGATGACCTGGCTTGTAGTCACACAGACCATCGGGGAAATTAATTCCCTATGAAAAAATGGATTGATTATTAAATTCACTCTGCAGGAGAAGTAACCACTTATAATCCAGCCACCAAATACATAAAAGCAGAAGACTCAACAGAAATATCACTCGCATTGAGTTTAGCTCCTTAATCTTCAAATTCGGCAGCGGACTGGTGATCGGCACAATAATATTTGCATTCGCAGTATGAAATTATAATCTGTCACCACCAGCTCTCAAGAGAGTGGAATTTAGAATAATAATGAATTAGCACATTGTAATTCCAAAAGTACTGCCACATTATTGTGACAAAAAATATTTTAATCCTTTAGTCTTAAATTGACCTCTTTTGACAAACGATATAATTCGGATGAATCCATCTGATTAATGCAAAGTTGACTGTAATTCATTATCACTCACCTGCAGAGCAAAATCTATACAAAACTTACAAGAGATGTCTCTTCTGTACACTATTTTTAATTTTAAAATTTTATTTCAAACTAATTTTAAGTCTACTGCTTCTCCAGTGCTCGTACAAATGTTTTTAGATTGTGTGATGTTTGAGTATTAACAAAAAATTACTGCATTTCGTATTTGCTATATTTTTGTATTACATCGGAGAGGTGGTAAGGTGTTTGTGTACTGGCCACTAGCAACCTCCAAGATACGAAAATATTCAATGGAAATTTTCTCATTTCTGGTGGGACTTCTCCACACCGCATTTTAGTACTTCATACAAAAATATTTCGAAATCGTTTCCTATCCAACACTAAATGAAACAGCGATTCCCTTGGTTAGTGACCTGATCTGAGTAGCTAAGCACTTCCCAACCTTCTCCTTCTCTATCTCTTTCCCTTCCTCATTCTCATCAACCTCACAACACACCCAAATGGGAATGTTATAGCCTTAAGGCGATGCCATACGTAGTAATGCAAAATCATGTGTTTTTGGTTTGAAAATTTGGTCGCCTAGAAATGTTTTAGATGCTTTAATTAAATACTGTGAGTAGAATACATCTTGGCCTTTGAAATAATCGAGTATTTTTTAGATAAATCTTCTTATAAGCCCAGAAAAAATAATGTATAAGGCCTATGAAAACTGCTTTAAAGTTCAAAATCTCCTACTTACGAACCCATTTTCAGTTATGATTTTATTGTATAGTGTGGCAAATAAAGTTATTTACAAAATGATCGAAAAAAAAAAAATTATGCCTGAACACCCACAAAATAAAATAAAAGGCACTTTTTGGCCATGTTTTTTTCTTGTATAAATCAAAACAGGCGGATGGTGTTGAGCGGGAATTTAAACCTAATCGCCATCTACGTAAGGGTTGTTATTGATAGCGGCTCAATTTAAAATATTACACGACGTAGTGCATCGCCTTAAAATTTTGAATTGACTCCTCACAATACATCGCATGTATGCAATACAACGCATTACCCAGTAACCTAAAACTTTCAGCAACAATAAAAAATATTGGCAAAAGCTCTTAAAAGATATTTCCTCAGCAGTTTTATTAAGCAGCGCCAAAATCTTTCTTTGGAAGTATCTAACTTATATACATCTTTGTTAATGTTTCAATTTACTGTAGAAAGTCTGTCTAGTCTGTCTTAATAGTTCAAAATACATGTACACCCTTCATTAAAATATTTTTTTTAATAAAAAAATAATTTACTTTGTATAATGTTGTCTTTTCCGAAATGAATTTTATTAAACTCGATGGGAATAATGTATATTACATTTTATTGTTGTTATTTTGTAATATATTGTCGATATTACAATGTAACCAATGTATTACAATAAAGGACACCTGCATAATAGTATCCCATTATGATGCAACGCATTACAAAGATAATTGTTATGTAGACTAGAATGTTTGAATACAATTGCTGTACTTTTTCTCTGCTCTTGATTGAGACCGGTTTTTTTGCACTTCCGATGCTAATGCATTAAAGGTCTGGGAAAATGCACCGATACCCATTATTCTTATTGTTTTCCGGTGCTCAAAGTGCAACACATAATTGATAATGGAGTGCATTCCTAAGAAAAAACCACACAAAATAAACACGCCAATCGCTTAGCCCACAAATCTATTTCTCAAGCAAATGAGCACGTATGATACTATAAAAGTGTGTTGGTAATATCAGTTTTTGATTATATAATTTGATAAGTAATCAGGGGATTGTTTACGAGTCATTTTATGTGTACCATTGTTTTAATGAATAATAGTTCAAAGAGAAACGGGCTTTTGATTGATAGATAGATTATGTGTATTGCGCTTTTTGATTTCATATAGATTTCTAAGAGAAATGATTAGAAATCGTCCTAGAAAAAAAATTGCTTAGGTAATTTTGAATATTGCAGCTTATTTGTGGAGTATTTTGAGGTCGAAGATTGATGGGTAGTTTTATCGGAAAGCAGATGGATGTACCTAAATCATAAACAAGAAAATGAATATTTATCTGAACATTTTACGATGCCGACTCCTTTGAGGCTTATCTCGCACGATGATAAGATTTTAAATCACCGCACACGTTTCATATCGCCAGTTCAAGGATGAATTACTCGCACGACAAAACTGTAGGACCTTAGTAATTTATTCTCGGCGCTATGACGCCTTATAATATTTCTACCTAGATATAAAAATAATTGCTCCACATTAACACGTGTAGAAATTGTTGAATTCGAACCCAATAAATACGCAAACAACTGGCACAACCAGTCAGTTGTCCGACGACATTCGCGAAGTTATGTTTCATTTCAAATCCTTACCCAAGGTACCCCGAGAGGAAACCGGCATTTTACAGTCAATGTCACTGGCGTAGGTGTCCAGTACAGTAGTCAAGATAGTTCCTAGCTTTTTAGTTTCGAGTCCAAACGAACTTCTAAGTTGAGAATTGTTCGGAGGCCGATATAAATATGGTAATGAAAAGAGGAACTGAACGGTTTTGAAGAATCTATCAATTCAGATCTAGTTACTAGAATTATTTTTAAAGATATTTTTGTGATCGGCGTGTTGTTGTAATAAACTTATAAAATTGTATTTCAAAGATGCCCTACTCCGAAATGTGACTCTGATCACCATGTTTTAATTTTTATCCCTAGCAGCATACACATTTTTTACATAATATTTCGATAGTTTTGCAATATGCAAACATTAAATTCACCAAGAATTATAATTTTATAAAAAAATTTATTTCAAAGTTTATTTTTTATATTTTGAATATTATGAAACTTTGTTTTAGATATAATGAATAAATAATGAAATTAAAAAAAAAGTGTTTCGAAAAAACTGACACAGCAAAAAGTTTATTCTTATTGTAATTGAAATTTCTTGTTTAATGTACTTGTCGTACAGACGTCATCGTCGGTCGCCCTCTTTCTTTTAAGAGGAAGCTAGAAGCCAAAAATGTGTTTATTCTTGGTATACCTTATATTGTAGGTAATAGGCATTAAAATCGCTTGACAAACGGTGTCTAGAAACGTTCGTTTTCAAGCACAAAACTGGTTTTTAGTTATTTTCTAAATAATTTTATAGGAAAGCTAAAAAGTTAATCAACTGAAACTGTCACAGATAATCTTAGCTATACTACTGTATTTTTAAATGTTGATTCCTTTACGCGTTCATAAATTTCTATTGAAAAGATATTTTTTTAGTAGTTTACATTTTTATTTGTTACTGAGTAATTTATTTTTTTATTTGTATTCTACACAAGCGAAACGATTGGAAAACCTTCAATTTATCTAAAGCATATTTTTTGTATTCATAATGTACGCCGATTCGTTATAAAGATTAATCAAAATAGTGATTTAGCATTAAGTTTCGCCTTAACACCGATGAGGTCACTTACGACCTCTCGCTGGTACAATTTTGAAATATGTTGTATGCAAGCAGTATACTTGTGCGAGATCTATTTTCGCATCAACATTCGATGCGATACCTATAAATGCAAACAAATTCCTGTCTGAGACAAACACATTGTTTAATGGGTTTTGTATGGTGTGATTTCTGTAGCAGTTGAATCACGAAATCTAGACGATTCATGAAATAACTAGCGCGGAACTTCCGATGGAGAAATTTTTACTTTTCACATTCATTGAATAATTAATAAATTAATAGATATTCGTAGAAACCGTTGATGTTATGAGAGTTTTGTTTGTATCTAGAAATGAAAATTATCACAGAAAAAAATAATACAGATTTAAAAAAAAAAAAAACAGTTTAAACTTACAATTTAATATATCAGAAAGATATAAAAATAACAAAAAGAATAGAAAGATATCAATATTCAAAATATCTACACTATTTAGGATTAACGTAAGTAAAGGTAATTATTCGGAATCGCTGGACACGGATTATACGAAATATTTTTTAATAAAACCTTCTGATTTACCTTAATTACTATAAAAGGAATCTAACTGCATTTAGGAAATTTTTAATTTTAGCATTTTAATTTTTAATTACGTAAAATGAAAATTCGCTTTCGTTGTATGGGATGACTGTTCAATCATCAATTTCTGTTGATGACATTTTCTTTTGTTAGTATTCCTAATATGAGTGGCTAGAATTTAAACCATTTACTCTATGTAAATATTAGGTAAGTACTATTTTGGCCAAACTCGAAAAATATTTAGATATTTAAATTTTTTTTTTTTTTTTTTTTTATTAGTAAAAAAAAGATACACGAATTACATAATATAACAATTACATAATATAATTACACAATATAGTACAGTTATTAATTACATAATATTAGTATTTGATGTACCCCCATAAATAAGCAGGGCTTGTGTGTATGGGGGTGTTGTTATATTGGTTTATATTTGGTACGATTCAGTTCAACTGTTCGGAATACTTTTTAAGGTGGCTTTTGAATTCGTTTATATTTGCATTAATGTTTCTAATTTTTTTCTGGTAATGAGTTAAAAAATTTAACTCCTTAAATTTATTATGTTTTATAAATAAAGAAAAATTAAAAAAGGTAAGGTTATTATAGGTTAGGTTGGATTATTAATATTACAGTCAGATTCCTTTTATAGTAATTAAGGTTAATCAGAAGGTATTATTTAAAAATATTTCGTACAGTCCGTGTCCAGCGATTCCGAATATTTACCAAAATAAATAAAACAAAAAATAATAAAGTTACCGAAAAAATCTTTATGTGTTATGTTTATTAAATTAAAGAAAAATGGTAGAACCTGCAGATAACCCGCCATGTGGAATCAAAGCGTGACTGCTTTTTTTGGTTATCATTAAAATTATAGTAATATCAATGTTTTATAATAAAAATAATATTTGAAATTAATAAGAACATACCTCTCTAAAAAAAAGAAAATATTCATGAATTTAAGTTTAAATTGAAAAATTACCTAAAACCACTAAGATTCCGTATTTGTTACCTACCTAAGTTAAGTACCTTCTCCTAAATTACTACCTTGGATCTGTGCTTATATGTGTATATAATATATTTGTTTCGTCTTACTTGTTCTACTTAACCTCCCTTTTTCTATTTTTGTACTGTTTTGGGTGTGAAACTTATAATTTTGATATCAAAATACTAATGTAAAATTGTACCTTTTAACTCCCATCTATGTATTATAAGTCCCTCTATTAGTATTTATGTACTATAAGTTCCGATTGCTCCAGCAAGAAATAAAAAAAGTTGTTGTTTAAAAAAAACTTATTTTCTGTTCTGGTCGATAAATCTTGAATTTTTCTTATTTATTTTATTGTTATTATTGTTTACAATATTTTAGAATTTGTATGACTTTATTTTATTAATTATTTGAGCATGAACTCCCTCAACAAACACGAGAGCTTCGTCTCTCTATGGCAAAGGAAAGTTATTATTTTTTTCTTTATCTCAGTTTAACGTGTAATAATTTATATATTTATTGTAAAAAGTGAATTTATTTACTAAAAATATTAAAAATATCGTATATTAGGACGTTTTCGACAGACTTTATAAGAATATAAATAAACTTTATTTCTTTTACATGTCGCCACTAACAAGAACCTAATGCTAGATTTATCCACAGAATTTGGGCAGCACTTAGGGAAGTAAATAGAAAAAAGGCAGTTTCAAGCGAAGCAATATTTTTATAAAAATAAACGCATCAAATTACCGTGATTTGCTGTACTTGTTCTTGTTTTTGCTGTTGCTGCAGCAGTTGCTGTTGCGCCTGCTGCTGTTGCTGCTGGTGAAGTTGCTGCTGCTGTATCAGTTGCTGATTCTGTTGCTGTATTAGTTGCTGTTGCTGACTCTGTTGCTGCAATAGTTGTTGTTGCTGGGCTTGCCGAGCCTTTTTTCTGAGGGCATCCTCGGTTTGAATTTGCGCTGCGCGAATCTAAAATGTATATAATATATATTCAATAAAGTAAACACCAAATAAAGTTAGAAAAAGGATAACCTAACACTTATGGGAATTAGAAAAGCAAAGTTAGATTTAACTTAAGGTAAGTGAACAGATACACTAGAAACAACGGTGATGTGGCATGGAAGCGCGCCCACTGTTATCGAGCTAAGACCAAACTGACATAGCGAAAACGCAATGAAACAAAAGCGGGTACCGCTAAGTAGATGCAACCAGCAGAAGTGATGTACCATCAACAAAAAATAAATAAAAACTCTCTGTTTTTCACAGAGAGAAATTAAAGGTATCACAACTTCTTGCCAAAAAAACAGAGGCACGGACCACCAAGACAATTTTTAAATTATTGGTGATGATTGAATTATTCGCTTTTTTTTAAATTTTCAAGTAGGTATATTATTTTAATTTATTTGCGCTGTTATTTTTTTATGGTCAGTTTTTTCAGGGCTGTTGGTTGTTCTTTGTTTATACTTTTGTTCCAACATAGAAAACGATCACTTTTCGAGTAGTACTGGCTTACCTCGTTAACGTTAATGGCTCTGAAAAGTCGTGACTGAAAATGTAAATATTTGCCATGCGATATCGTGAAGTCGTGAAATTCAGTTTCATTCATTCACTAATCAGTCTGGTGTGTAATTTACCAACAAGCCGTTTACACTTGTAAACTGAGAGTGTTACCATATGGTATATTATACTATTTTACAAAGACAGGTTTCACTACTGTTCACCTCCTCCAATTTAATACTCTTGACCAAATCAACTCCTCTATTTATATATAAAGAAAGTTTGAAAGAATTTTTACCAGAGCCTCTTTTTCCTGTTGACTGATGAGATTAGCGTTCTTCTTGACATTTGAATAGCCTTGAGAGTAGATTTGTTGACCTTGAAGTGGACCTAATGGCTTCCTGAAAAACAAAAAAAAACACGTTTGTAAACATAAATATACATTTTCGTGTGTAAAAGCTACCATGTACTCAATAGGTACCCTGAGCTTTTCGCTCTGAGACTCTCATATCTATTAGAAGCTTCGCCCGTACTTATCTCTTTGTACCATATTGAATGTTTGAAAAACCATGTCTGCAATAGAATAAAAAAATGTCAGCCATATTCTGGTAAACAAGTAATAAGTTTTAAACATCTACGTTTGGAACATACACTTAGAATACACTTAAAAGGGATACCTACTTACTGTGTGCCCTATGATATTCCTTCAGAGTAATATATACCATCAAATGATTGACTAACCGTTTAGCTGCTTGTCTAATAAGTCTTTGACTTTAGAGCAAGCTTTATTAGTACCTATTTTATTGCACTTCTTTAAAATTCTTTCTATAAATGTTTCGTATCGACCTCATTAAGGTATCAGAAAAAATCAAAAGACAACAAGCACTTGAATTTTGAACATTGAACAAATAAATAGCGAAGTAAAAATACTAGAGACTCCAACTATGAACCCTGTGGTATTCCCTCAGGGTAAAATTTTGCACTCTTCTTACCTGTTAGCCTCAGCTTGTCTGATAAGCTTCTGTTCCTCGAAGTAGGGCGAGGAGATGGGTCTAGCGTATCCTGAAGGCGGGCCGCCCTGGCCAGGGGGCGGCACCAGGCCCCATGACTTGATGTCCACCATGTCTTCAGGGCGGGGATTGAAGTTATTCACGATGGTGTTGCGGTGGTTGTCGCCGCTAATATATCTATAAATTTTAATTGGTATTGATGCATTAATAAAACGAGATACCTATCTATAGCAGTTAATTCACAGTTTGTACTCATTCAACACCTAAACACTCCAATAAGCTCCTTCTGAATGCGGCTGTTTAATAATCTGTTACTAATTTCCTGACCTACGTAAAACATTATTTACAAATCTGTTACCTTACCCAAGGTAACTTTGTCTACTTGTTTTTGTTAAGATTACATTTACATCAAAACTGTCTTGAATAATGTATGATTCTACCAAACAATATTTTTTTAAAACCCCTACACCAAACGTTCCCAAAGTCGATATCGGCTTGCTGGGGGTCCAAGACAGCGAGAAAAAAATTTAGGGGTCCACAAGATTCAAATAGGGGTACATACGAGCCGACCCCCATTTACCTCAAGTCAAAAATTAGGAGTTCCGTAAATGACACAATACACCCAACACAAATAAAACAATTTTTTGTATTTCATTGTATTTTCACTATGTAACAATTTCTAGACTTTTTTGTTTTTAATGAGTTTTTATTATTCACAATGTATATTTGTTACGTATAATTAATTATACGTAACAAATATACATTGTGAATAATAAAAACTCATTAAAAACAAAAAACAAATAAAACAGTTTACGTAATACTAATAATAGACTGAGAAATTACTTATTTGATATTTGTATTTTTATATTTCGTAAAGTTGTTTATTGAGGTATATAAACAGAGATATACGTTCCTTTTCTCGTCAGAATTAATATATTTAAGAAAAATATTGCACATTGGAAGTCTTTTTTTTGAAAAACGTCCAGGGTAACGTTTATCAACATTTAAATGTACTTCACACAGACTTAAAAACTAAGTTTGAGGACATTTTGACTATGGAAATGGAACGTTGACGAATTGGCAATCATGTGACAAGTAGAAATGACCGGAATAAGCACTGATAAAGGACTTAACGGACAGTTCAGTAGGGCCAGCTACAGAAATAAATTCTAGTTACTTATCCTGCTTCATTTTCATTTGGTGTAATACATCACAAGGGCGCCCCTGTCTGCACAATGCAAAAACAGAGGAACGATACCGCCACCCGGTTGTTGGACAGGCAAGGAGGAAGGGAAAATTTTTATGAAAAAATAAATTATTATCACATGGGTCGTTAATAGTTTTATGAAAATTCAATATTCGCAGTCTACGAAAAAAAAGTGGCTACGGGGCAAAAAAGTTTGGGAACCTCTGCTCGTCACCAAATAACAGATATCATTAAATATTATTTAAAAAATGAACTTTATTATGTATATACCACAAAATAATTTTTCATTACATTATTGGAGTCTGCATAGTAATAGGAAAAACTTTCTTTCAATAAGGAAAGTTACATGCGTTCACATCCTTCATGGTGTTTCTGATTCAGTCCCTTAGTCAACCGTATGAACTCGAGTGTTAACTAAGTCATTAGGCTAACAATGACTAACTATGCCTCAGTAAAAGTGGTATGATGATAGTATGAACAGGAATTTACTCCTAAAGGATATCCGGTACCATTTTCTCTGGGTCAATTCCAATGTAGGATTTATCAAGATGAGTTTTTACGGTAGATGAAATTCGATAAGAAAAATCTTATTAAGAGAACAACGAAGACACAAAACTTAGTTAGCTGTTCAAATGAGGCATCAATTAAAATTACTGTTATTGATTGATTGATTGATGTTGTCCGGGTTTTATTTTATTTTCGATAACATCGTCGGATATTAGACTTACATATTTACAACTAGTTTCGGCATGGTCATTAAAAAGCATTCACGTTATAGTTTGTGCCTCAATTCATGCCTAAAAGTGATGTATCATATTATTGTACTCACTCAGGGCCCAGACCAGGTCCAGACAGCTGCCAGTCCTGCTCCCCGTAATGACCGCCAGGGGGCCCTGAGGGGGCGTAGCCTCCGAAGCCCCCGTGCGGAGGTTCCGAGAGCACGTAGCTAGCATGACCGGATGGAGGACCGTGACCAGAAGGGGGCCCGTGGGACTCGATCGGGGGGCCTCCGAAGGAATGGTGAGGTAACTAAAAAAAATGTTATCACATTTAAAATGCATACATCTGGGAATATATTTTCAGCTTAAATTGAAAAATTACCTTAAACTACCATAACAGTCCTTTAAATAAAAAATATACTTTGCCGGTTTTACGCAAATCTTGCGTTGTCTTTATTACATATATTATTTCTTTCTTTAACTATGTTTACATTCATCAAGTCTAAGCAGAATTCTTGCCTGAACAGACTATGCAATAATTACATAGTGTATTATCCAAGCTTGATATTTTCAGTTGCGAACTTACCAAATACAAGAGGTTCATAAAATAATATTTCTCTGATGGTTTGTGAATAATTTTTATGTCTCTATTGTTTATATTTCTATTATGATTTGATTTATATCTAAAACCTCTCTCCATGGTTAAAAATGTATTGTTTTGTAAATTTTTCGTTTTATATAATCTTTTGTTTTGTATAAATTTTTTAATTCATAATTCTTTCTCACAAATTTAAATAACTTATTCCATATTATGCTGTTTCAGTTAAAGTCACAAGGAGGAAATCCACAATTGGTTTTATTTTACTATATAATACTTATGTACGAACTGATTAAATGTAAACAGTCGATTTCCCGAAAATGAATAAATACATAAAATAAATAACTGCTACATTGTAAAAAATAAACACTATTTATTATGTGATTTTATTCATTGAGTAAAAATAAATTCCCCACCAAACAAAGAACCTTGTGTCTTTATGGCGAGGAACAGCTATTATATTTACTTTATACTAATATGTACACTAAATGTCACATGTATTATCTTGATCACAAAAAAAGAAAAAAAAGTTATGTTTTCACTCACACTGATATCGATACATCGTAAAAAAAATTAAGATATTTATAAAAAATATGTATGCAGACGAATATCCATTATTTTTACCCCAAAGCATCGCAAAATACTAACCGTGTGATGAAGGTGTGAGATCTGATGATGGTGATGATGATATTTGGTGCTGTGATAGTTATTATGGTACCAGGAACATAGCTTGAAGATGTGGGTTAAGGCAGGGAACACGAACAAGACAAACTTCAGGAACAACTTCTTGGCGTTGTGGACTCCCATCAGAAGAGGCAGGAAGACGAACAGTTTCAACTTAATCAGCTTCACGATTACGACAATGGCTAATATTGCCATTAAAATTTTGCTTTTGATGTATTTTTCTGTGAAAAAGAAAAAAAAACATTAAGTTTTATAATCGTAATGTCGTTCATATCTTGCTTTGAAGTATTTTCTGTAAAAAGACGACAAAAAATCATTTAATGATACAGTTTCGTAATCTTCATTATTTTCTCTATTTTAAATGTTTTGTAGTTGTTGATAAGCGGTTAAATATTTCCCCACAATAATTATAACTGGATTATATATTATTTTGTACTTTACGTAGGTTGTAAAAATATAGTATATTAAATAGGCAATTAGGAATCAAGTAAAAACCACACAAATATCACACAGATCATTATCATGTCGTAAATATCACACAAATTGGTAGCTGAACTTACACGGAGAAAAACAATCATATTAAAAAAATGCATGCCAACTTCCTGATAAAATATTGGTGATTCAGAACATATAGAGAACACGTGTTGTTTTCCTAATAGATATCATGACGGAATGCGGCCATTATCAGTATTTGCATATACACGTGTTCCGCCGTCCTCATAAAACATTGTCTTTTGACTGGTACTTTGTTAGGAACTATTTAAATTCATTCATTATAAACCTGCAGTCCCATTTTTAACAGGAAATCGGATAATTTGGCCAAAGTTTTAATAAACGAACAGAATTTTATATCAGTAAGTTTTATCTCTGCAAAAATGCGTCGCGTTTCAACCCAGGCGAGCGATTTGTGAAATAACACAAATTAATGAAATAAAATTTATGTTTACTCGATAAAATTATTGGCAATAAATGAAATCGTTTTTAATTGAAGAAATTAAAAAAAAAATTAAATTTGCATTAAATGTAAAAATAAAATAATAATATCCCATGTTTCCCATAACCATAGGCTTTATCGGAATTACAATAACCATTTATATGCATAATAACATAATTATTGTATTTATGATGTGATTTTTTACTGTGAGAACGGAAATGGCGTAATGATGACCCAGAAATATAAGTAGCATATAATATCTCGTGTCTGTAAATATTACACGGGTTTATTAGACTCGTATTAACTAAGATATGTACGTATAATTGTAGTATTCACCTTGATTTTGTACGGGATATTGACTGATGATTGGTACACACTATTGACTGATGATACCAGCAAGTTGGTATTTGCGTGTGTTCTATATCTTTTTTTGTGACGCTGCACAAGACTACCAACAGCTCGCTACCAGTGGGATTACGGCATCCCTAATATAACAACAACTTATATATTAAATATTTGTACCTATCAACAATATTCTTCCTTTTTTCCTTGTCCACTTTTTTCAGAAACACAACATTACCTAATTTTGTAAAACCTGTAGTTGTGTAACTCCGTAACTCTAATAATAAAAAAATACAGTGTGTGGCAAGCCTACGCACGACGGAAGTGAAACTTTTAGTATTCTTCTCTCCCTCTTTTTATTTAATTCTCTCTTTTTTCTCACTTCTATCTCGTCACTACTCATTTTTGACACTAAAACTCTGTTCCAAATCGAATAAACTACAATCAATTACGTATTTCACTCGTATTACACTCACCGCGCAGTACACGAAGCAAGCAGCTGATGCCTGGCGTGGCGTCGTTGGCTAGAGAGAGAGGAAAAGAGAGAAGAGAGAGAGAACGTTCGTCAGTGGCTCCCTCACCTCAGTAAGCGACTACGGTGAGAGAGCGACAGTGAACGGTGAGCGGTGGTGGGGGTCCCGTACCCCCACCACCAAATGATCACGGTTTTTCGTGACGGTCATGAGTCGGTTTTACTCCGGTCCTCGAAAATGCATGACGCGCGTAAAGAAGTTTCACTTCAAAAACGATTAAAAATGTCGTTAAGATTAATGAAAATTCTTCTTTACCTATTTTGACCTCAAATTTTTTACCGTACATATTAACCAACTGAATATCATGCCGTTTTACGACAGGGGTAGGCAGAGAGGTTGGACCGCCAATCGATTCGGTCTTGGCACACACTCCTTGACTCATGCACAGTCATATATCGTCTGATACATACTCTTCTATTATTCTGACTCTTGACATGGCCCGACTCAAGTATCTGATTTACTTGATCGTGTCATGTCTTCCTCGGGCGTCTCTGACCTCTTCAACCATACACATTTGCGTCAAATATTCTCCTTACACTCCTTTCTTTGATAATTCGCTCTGCATGACCAATAAATCTTACAGCATCTGTGCATTCTTTGCAGATCTCCACATTCCTCCCACGATCATACATGATTATACCACACTTACGCCTCAGGGATCTCATTTCTACAGCATTTAGTATACTTTCATATTTCTGCTTAACACTTTCTTTCAATTATTTATTTTACCTACTTCTGCATCCATTTCCATTCAGCATACATATCTCAATGGTTCCGTTCAAAATGCACCCGCACATCGCACAGGAGCGCCCCTAACTAGCAAATAAGTTGATAAATTACTTGTACATTTATAGATAAGCGCAAATACACGATTTCAGTCAATATTGATTTCAATAACCTTAAGTTTTGACTGCTTAATGATTTATTTGCTAGTTGGGAGCGACTCAGTTAGTTGCACGGGCATCGTATGGACGGAATAAACGACAAACTCATAGCAAAATTCTATCACTTAAGAAATTCTAAAAATGTAGGATTCATATGTCTTATAATGATTTATAAATGTGGAAATTCTAACTATACAATTTTAAATGTTCTCCAAAATGCCCTGGAAAGAATCTCAGACTTGTGATGTCCCGAAAGAAACCATTCATCTGTTCTGAATGCAATTACTAATGTTATCCAAATTGACCCTGGTAATAAATTACATCTTTGTGATTCTTTCAAGGATAAAGAAACCATCCTGTCACTTTGAATGCATCAACAATGTTCTCAAAATTTGTTTTGACAGTATCGCCATTCCATTGTAGGAATATTATGTACTAAATACACAATTTGGCTGTCCTGAAACGGAAATCCTTCCCAGTTGGACAGACAAAGGTTCATTTAGTTTTGTATTTTTGTAATTTATACATTTATAAAATAAATAAATAAATCAAATAAAAAAAATTTAAAATTTGCTAATCAATGCCTTTTTACTGTACATGTATTGCTATTTTTTTTTGACTGAGCGTACGAGTAGCAAAGTCATATTTTAAATCTGTAAATTTGTTTGTGTTTTTCGTTTCCGGTTAAATATTGTGGTCGTGTTGATTACTACCTTTTTATCCCGCCAGAGTTCGCATGAGCGTGGATGTTAGCTGTCATAACGGAATAATGAATATTATGGTAGGTACCTACCTTAATGCCTGAAAATTTTTGAAAAAAAAAATATCAATGAGATTGTGACCTTTCTTTGGAAAAACTTAATAATTACTTATTTGTTATTAAAAAATATGTTAATTAAGTAGGTGAGTATTTATAAATCAAAACCAAAACATATAGAAACTTATATCTTTGGACGCGAGAACTACTATTCACGCAATTACTAGTATTTTTGGCTTTAAAAAATTGCATTTCAAAAAGGCTTATGAGTTTTAAAAAGTTTTTACGATCTGTTTCCAAAAACATCCACATAATTTGAATCTCACAAAAACACTCATCCTTAAAGTCAAGGAGAAAGTTGTCTTAACCGTGAACATAACGGTTTGTATGAGCTCGATATTAAGGCTATAGAAATAACCTGAACAGGTAAAATAACAAGGCATCTTCAATGAACCATTGAAAGGAAAATGTTTATTGAGATAACTTAAGGCTTCGTAGTAAGCGTTTAAAAAGATGGTTTGAAAGGGAAATATGTAAATATGAATGTTAGAAAGAGCGCGCTAATAATAACAAAAGATTATAATCAATACGCGTAAGCGATAATATTTTATGAAGCACGAATTATTCAAAATAGAGGAGATTCTCAGAACATTCCTTACGTACATAGAGTTTCAAATTAATAGACTTGCCCTACCTTGAAATTTTCGACGAGCTGGAGGCAAACCACGTGACCATATTTTTGGCACCAGGACGCTTCGAGAATGGTTTGAATAAACTATGACATCGTCGTACATTGACCACCGAGAAGCGCACATTGGAATAACATTTGCAGAAGAGTAAAGTTCGCTAAATTAACGTAAAGATTTGCAGCCTTGTTCATTATGTGACTTTTCTCTGCAGGATTTGAATGTTCGTTGTTAAGGCGATGCACTATGCAGTAATGCAAAATCACGTGTTTTTGGTTTGAAAATTTGGTCGCCTAGATCAGATGCTTTAATTAAATGCTTCGAGTAGAATACATCCTGGCCTTTGAAATAATCGAGTACTTTTTAAATAAGTCTTTCATAAGCCCAGAAAAAAATAATGTATAAGGCCTATGAAAACTGTTTAAAGTTCGAAATCTCCTACTTATGAACCCATTTTCGGTTATGGTTTTATTGTATAATGTGGCATATTAAGTTATTTATAAAATGATCGGAAAACATTTAAATATTTGAATATCCACAAAATAAAATAAAAGACACTTTTTGGCCATGTTTTTTTCTTGCATAAATCAAAAAAGGTGGATGGTGTTAAGAGGGAATTTAAGCCTTATCACCATCTACTTAAGGTGTGTTATTGATAGCGGCTCGATTCAAAATATTACACGACGTAGTGCATCGCCTTAAACGATCTCCTGACGCAGTGATGCCAGGCGATCGATAAAATTAAGGTAATTATGAAAATAATCTAAAAGTGTAGTAAAATGTAAAATTTTGGAAACAAAACCGAACTTTCGTTTACCCAATTTTGGGATAGTACCTACATGTAGCAAAGTAACTTACGCAGCCAACAATTTGCGCGCTATTGTAATAAAGACAAGTAGGCACGAAAGCAGATTTTAGTTTCGAGAACAAAATGGTGATATTACAATGCGAGTTGCTTGTATACTGTCAGGTTAATTTATTAACAAATCTCCCTGGCTTTCTCAAGTTGGTTTTGTTCTCCTTTTCCTAATTGGCTCGTCTACTAATTTGGGTGTCAATGTTTACGAAAGTAACTATGTCGAAGAATCACAATGATTTTTATCATACGAAAAATACCAGAACCAGGTGTGTTTTAAATCATTTTTAACACGCTTTGCTCCGTCAACAGAATTTCATGTAATTAATTTTTCAGATCGGCAATTATTAAAAAAAACACATATTTTTTTAAGAGTTTTCTAAAGAAATGTGTTATAAATTGGCAGAAATTCAGAAAACGGGGTCTTGCAAAAGAAGATGACTGAATCAGTTTAATTTTATGTAAATACCAATGATAGGGGGAATGCGCTAATAAAAAAGACGATTATAACGAATAATCGTCAACGAAAAATATTTTATAATACACGACTTATTTAAAAAGAGCATAAATCTCTTGACATCTGAGTTAGGCAGCATTAAAAAATAAGTTTTTAATTTCTCATACCTATATCAGGAAATAATAGAATAAGGTGTGTTTTTTATAATTTTCGGGCAACATTTTACTATTTTTCAATCGAGGGAATTTACTGCTACGGGGTAAAGAGCTGTTTAATGTCTTTTAAAATGCGTCGAAGCGTAGAGCCGTTTTTTTAATAGTAATTAAGTTGCCGAAAAAAATGGAAAAAAGGTTAAAACAAACAAAAAAATCGAAACGGCCTCCGTGATTCAGTGGTAAGTCACGTGTCACAAATCCCAGCGCATTATTTTTTAATTCATTTTTTTATCGTGAAAGAAAAAAGTTACTTGAAATGGCTTTAGCCGTTTTTGATGACCAGATCTGAATAGCCAGATACATCACTACCTTCCTCCTCCTCATCTCCTTCAGCCGCTCAACATACCCCAATTGAGGATGCCATAGTTGCTCTGGATCCAGACAGGGAGCAGTTGGATCTCTTGTACTCACATTAAAAGGAAGCTACAAGCCAAAAAAGCGTATATTCTTGGTATATCTTATATTGTAGGTAATAGGCATTAAAATCGCTTGACAAATGGTGTCTAGAAGCGTTCGATTTCAAGCAAAAAAACTGGTTTTTATTTATTTTCTAAATAATTTTATAAGAAAGCAGAAAAGTTAATCAAGTGAAACTGTCACAGATAATCTTAGCTATAATAATGTATTTTTTAAAAGTTGTTTCCTTAATGCTTTCATAAATTTCTATTGAAAAAATGTTTTTTTAGTAGTTTAAATTTATATTTTTTATTTAGTAATTTATTATTTTATTTGTATTCTACTCAGGCGAAGCGATAACAAAACCTTCAATTTATTTAAAGCATATTTTTTGGTATTCATAATGTTCACCAATTCGTTATAAAGATTAATCAAAATAGTGATTTGGCACTAAGCTTCGCCTTAAAAGATATAAGTCCCCAAACTATCAAAAATAATTACATTGCTTATCGCCGTCAGTTAGAATAAGAAAGTCAACTTGCACAAACAAATATATTTGTGCGGTGTGTAATACCAGGATCACATGAGGACAATACCGAAGACGATGGATACCAATGATGATGGATACACTACGACGTGCGTTACGAGCGAGTTCAAAAAAATATTATCTTTTTGTCGGTTTTTTATACCAAGATGTATTGTAGTGTTCCATTTACGCGACATTCCGTGCGTCGTGAGCCGAGATACGTACGCGCGGAGCGACTGGCTATTGTTCTACTGTCTTGTCAAAACGCGTTTACACGTGGACAACGCGGCCGGGCGCGGTAATGGGAGTAAGACTAAACCCGTCTAACTCTGGGACAATGTTTTTGGTTCATTGTTCTATCTTCCAAACTATTGTTTACACTAGAACAGTTCAACAGGAGGCAGTACGGCAGTACTCCTCTGAAACTCGCACGGGTTTGTTAGGCTAATTCTCCTTATAAACTCTAGTACTGATCCCTATTGAACACGGAATAGGAAAAACGCGGTCCGGAGCTGGTACAAAACGGAATTGTACTGTCCTCGTGTATTCGCATATTGCATTAGTATGAATGGCGGCGCATGCGCATGTGGGTAACGCGACCGGATATTGAGTGACCGAAGAAGTCAAGTGCGTATTTGAAATATTTCGAATGATTCTGTCTGATGCGAGTTCTTATCGCATAAATAAAATAAAATATTTCATGAACGTGTATACAGCAGAGGAGTTGCTTCTTAGTTGTTCCAGTCGTTTGGAGTCAGGAAGCGGGCAGTTGAAAATTACATTCTATCTTGACATCTAGACAACAAACTTAGCTAAATATATTTAAACCTTCTGAATATTGGACTTTCATGAGGGCGGATTGGGAGTATCTACCACTTTGGAACGTGCCGCAAATATAGTATGTATATTGTATTAGCTCACGCCAGGATCTGAAACCACCTTTTGTTTTAGTATTTCTGTGGAAATTAGAGCTCGCTAAATAAATGAAAACCAAAGTATCCTCTGAAATCATAAGATTTGTAAGTAGATACATAAATAACTACCTCATTAATAACATATATATTTTAAGCAACATTTTTAAATTTTAAATACTTACTTTTACAATTTGTTTTAGAAAACGTAACTATGTCAATGAAAATTGTTTTTGAAACATTTTTCAGGCAGGAAAGAAGAATAATATTGAAAAAATGCGATTAAACAAGACGATTTTAAATATGAAAAAATAATCTTTACTGAATAGTAGTCAAAGTTAGCCGTCTAGCCAGCGTAAGACTAGCTTGATTAATAAAGTGGGTGCAGCAGATTTCATGACACGGAAATTGAACCCACAAACAAATTTACAGACAGTCGAGTTAAAACAGAACTTGGCTAAACTCCGACAACATCAAGACCGCTTGATATAAAGATTATTGAGATAGGCACTGTGCATACTGTGCATGAAGATGTTTTAAAGAATATAATATTTTTTTTAGAAAGCTAAACGATGAGTAATCACGGAAATCCGAGTACGAAAACTACCCAGATACTGTCTGAATACCGATCACAAAGCATGTCGTCAATAAAAATGAAGATCTTTACGGAAAATAAGAGAAAAATATGTCTATACAAGTATTAAATCCGGTCATGTTCAGTAAAAACGTAATGATTTGTTAACAAAAAATCTCTCCGCTTAATGCCTACCTACATACCTACAACAATACTGCTCGCATGCAAATACAATCACTAATAGCTGTTTTTTACTCACACCTCTTTTAAAAAAAATCCCATTCAACACGATTCAACGGAGTGCAGCGACGCGACCGTTGAACCTGATGAAAACGCACGGTGAGAACCCGCATTAGTGTCAAGTTGGAGGTTGTCAGAGGCGTTTACCGTAACATTGAAACGATGCGAGTAAAAAAACGTACTTTGCAAAAAGGAAAATTCAATATTATGACATGAGAATAATTTGACCAACAGATGATTTGACCTTTTTAAGGGTGGTTAATTTTGTTAGACAATAGGTTTGATAAAGATTTTAAATGTCAGAATAAGCTCAATTTCTATGGAATTTTAAACGTAACTATCATGGTGGTGATTTAACATCACGGTGCATTTTTTATTGCAGATACGAGTATCAAAGATTTGAAAACAAGCAATTATTTTATTTAGATATATTTCTTATTTTATTAGGATACTTGAAAATATTTACTGAGTTTGTTGACACTTTTTTACATTAACTCATATCTATGTCATATTTCGGGAAGCTATGGAGGGTCTTTTTGAGTGAAAAGAGGGAGGAAACACAGAAGCCGGCAAATCGTTTCACAACTGAGCTGTTGATCTGAGGAACGAGTAGATATGACCCGTTGTCATGAACTTTATATTGATTTTTTTACTTTTGTTTTGTTTAATCATATTTTTGAATTTTAGTTTGACGACCACTAAGGACGGGTTATTTCACAGAATTTCAATAATTCATCAAGTTTAATACTTGATTTTCACGTTCTGTGAAGATTCTATCCAAGTTCTGTTATTATTTCAGTTTTGTGAAGCAATTGGCCAGTAATGATATAATAATAGAACATGAATAGAAACTTCACAGAATTTGAAAATAAACTTTGAAATTTGATGAATTATTCAAATCTTGGAATTTTCATGTTCTTTGAAGGTTCTATTCAAGTTCTGTTATTATATCATTATCAGCCAGTTGTTTAAAAAAACTTTTTAAATAATTCAGAACTTGAAAATATTCTTTGAAATTTGATGAATTGTTCAAATTCTCTGAAACAACTTGTCCTATAAAAAAGCTTTGAAACTCTTGTTACGAATAAATAAATCATGTAATATTGAAAATTGAGGTAATAACACAACCATTGGGCAGGATTCTTGATAAACTAACGAATACTTGAAGCACAAGAGTCCCAATTGTTCCTAACCATCTGGATCCGGCGGTTAGCCTTCTTGATTTTGTACAATGACCGTCGGATTGACAATCCATTCTTAACAGACCGATTGCCATCTCTAATATACAGGTGCAGTGAGTCTGTTCTACAGGTATTTAAATCAAGCCTGCTCTAAGAAGCTAGCTGCATTGATCCCTGTGCAACATGCACGTACGCGAACACCCTTTCACAGTAGCTATGTAGGCTACACAGATAATTACAGAACACGGAGATTAATGAGTACGGATTTGTTTTCATCAGGAAACTGTTAAAAATGTGACTGCGGGACTATTTCCTGATAAAATATTAGTCATTCCGAACATATCTGAACACGTGGTCACGCAGGTGGCCTTGTCTGAATAAATGTTTTGGAGGAGATGCGAAAATATAATTATTTTTCAGAACACGTGTTCCGACTTCCTCATAACAAATTCGTGCTTTACTGATAGATTTTTTATGAAATTTGCCAATTCATTCTTTATAGGCTTCCAGTCACTTTTTTAACAGGAAAACTAATAATTTGACAAGATTTAAAAAAAATTAACAATATTTCATATCAGTAAGTTTTCTCCGTGTAGTATTAGTGTAAGTCGATATCTGTACCTGCATATGTTTTTTCTCTTCAAGACTCGCATGAATAAATTCCTTCTTACAGCCCTTACCTTAACCCGCCTCACAACGCTACCCAATCGGGTGATGAAATAGTACCCCTGTCTTTATACTGTAAAGACAGGTATTCTTGTGATATGTCACATAAAAAACTATGGCATTCCCAATTCGATAGCGGGGAGGGGGAGGAAATGGGAAAGGTGAAGGTTGTGAGGTACCTAGCTTTTGAGGTCTAATCATTAAACATAACTAAAGCAATTTCAAGCAAAATTTCGTTCTACTTTAACGGGTTGGCCTTGACTCGGTTACGGGTTCGATCATATTCAATATCAAGATCAAATAATTACGAACCCGTTCTGGTAATAACGTATTCCAGTGTAACCTGCCCAATAAGTGGCCACTAGAGCATCGATAATTCGAACCTATAATTTAGTCAGGAATTCGTTATGTTGTGGTTTACTTTACGGCTGATGATGCGAGTAGTTAACCCTTTCACACCTGCATTACTGCTTTCACATATATAAAATATTTAATGCTTGAAAATACCTCAGAAAATATTTAAAAAAAAATTATGTATACATAATTAATTTGGCTTAAAGTTGGACGTCAGACGTTTTTTTTTAAATAATGAGGTAAAATAAACATAATAGACAAATAATACTAATAACTACTGTTTAATGTAATAAAGTACATATTTGAACTACAATTCATTCAAAAATTAAGAAATATTCGAAGATATTTAATCTTTAGAAATTGGCCATACCTCTCGAAAATATCGAAAATAGTGTTAATTTGAATTAACATCGAAATTTCTTTCAAATATTCTGGCTAATAACTACTGTGAAAAGTGAATTTAACTGATGTTATCATTACAAAACACATCAAAATATGTAATTAGAGTAGAATCTTTCATGTCTTTTCTTCAATTAGGTAATCAATGTCGGCAGAAATTTGATAGAATGCATAATCTGCAGCTGTTAAAATATTTACCGTTTTTGTGGCGGGATTAAAGATTGCAACCTAGCGGAAAAAAATAAACGCCACAGAGAAGACTACAAGCTATAAGAAAACAAATACCCGACTTTTCTAAATCGCTACAGTTATGGTAAAAAAAATTACAAAGTTCGAATTAATTTGAATTAATCCTGGGTGTTGAGAAGAAAGAGTTTCATAGATACACGCACAGATGGCAGTGCATAGAGCTTGCGTGGAAGTCCGCAAGATGGAGCCAGTGGCCAGTAGTCGCCAGGGCCAGTGGGAAGGATCTCAGAGAAACTTTCTGTTTCAGATTCCAATTAGCCAGCTTCTAGTTAGGTCGACTATCTAGTCACTATTATAATACGCGGAGTATTAATAAATTCCTGATTAATCTAAAAGAACCACTTATTTATTAAACTCCTTCCAAGACGAGTTGGAGACCTGTTTGTACGAACACAACACTGGGGCTGAAAGGGTTAAGGCGTTATTCGAATAGGTTAAAAAAATAATAAACTTTCTAGATGTTATCTAAAATATAAATGACCATAATATTATACAACACATAACCTTCAATTGTAATTACAGGTAATGAGCGCTTATTCCCCTGACAGAGCTTCCTCTATCCGTCCACCATACGTGTTTAAGTTATCTTAGCATCGGCTTTGGGTTCTTTTCAAATAATCACATTCCAGGCTTTACTGCATATATGCCTCAGTTGTTTATTTATTTTACGCCTTTTAAGGCTTTTACATACATATATTACAATATTTAAGAAAATATACTCGTAAATAGTGTAGGAAATAACTGTTTAAAACACATAAATAAATAAAAATATTGTTGAATTTGATCTACACAATATGTAGGTAGAAAATATAAAAATAAAAAATCCAAAATATTTTTTTTCTTTCAGCCGACAAAATACTGTTAACGTGCAAAATACTGTAATACTGTCCATTTAAATAGCTTTATCAAAAAAAATTCCCCTACATGATGAAAAAAACTTCAATAAGGTATGCTTATATAATGAAATTGATGTACTAAATACGGAGTATTTGTTTCCTAGCTGTTGAATCCGTCGCATAGGAGTGTGATATTGGGACGTTGATATAGAATTGCTACAATAATGTGGTAGGTACTGTCTTGTAACTGACCTGCTTGAAGTATGAAAAGAGATTACATATAATAAATCAGGGGTATCAAACATTGAATTGATGATTTTATACAAACAGGTTAAATCGGAAATTATTCTAAGATCAGATTATTTTATTAAATTTAATGAACAAAGTACGTTATCGTAATTTAGGCATTCTCTAGGAATGCCCATTTTAATAATATGTTTTTTTAACAGCACAGAAGTGTCGTAGTAAAAAATGGATTTTGGAGTAGATTTATATCGAAATAATTTTTGAATAAAATGTGAAAGCACTACTAGAAACATTAATCATATCAACTTGCAGATTGCAGACTGGAATATTTATATAGAGCAAGTCACTGATATGCAATCATTTCAATGGTTTACTCCCTTGACTCGTGTTTGAGAAGAAATGTGGTTCATTCCCGCAGCAGCGCAAGTCATAACAAATACCACACTTGTAAAAAATCTCCACTTACTGATTTTCTTGAAGAATATCCTCCCCTCCCCTTTGCTGTTGGGTTCTAGGTCCAGCCTGACGATGGCCCCCTCTCCATCAAGACTCCTCGGAGACACCTTGAGGGTGGCGCCCCCAAACATCATCTCGGGAAGGGCCAGCTCGAGATCATGACCCATCAGGAACGTAACGCCCTTGTCGTAGAGGGCGTCTGTGACTTCTTCTAGAGGGGATTCTGTGAACAAATTAATATATTGTTTAAAAGGTGATTCGTCCATGTCTTCCTTAAAAAAGTTTCTTTTTACTACTCGTATAATACATCTCTTGGGCCGGCTAGTAGATTTTTTTATTTATTTTGAATGACGATTGAACCTTCGTTCCCAGGGACTGGAGTTAACCACACTAACAACTGAGCCAAATCCCAATTGGGTAAGACCGACATTTATTTGGTACATTGACTGCTGCAATGTCATCCAATTTCAGAGAAACGCTTAAATAAAATAAATAAAGGCATTTTTTTACATTAACCTCCCACAGAAAAATAATTTACTTCAGGGCCTATATCACTTTTGGGGATGCTGTGTAAAGGGTCTTTTCAAGAAAAAGAAGGAGAGTGGTTTATGGGAAGTAAAGGGTATGAGGGGTGGGTAGGAATCTAGGGATCAATGTAGCCAAGAGTGAATTTATATGAATATATCCCCCCCGCTGCGACGTAAGGTGATCGGTCGAGAAACCAGTAGGAGAAGTCAAAGGGTCTCCTCAAACCAATCTCTCTCAATCTGGCACGCTACGCACCTACACGTCACTCCTTCTAAATCACCAAGCATAGTGAGGGGTGACCTTTGGCAGAGGTGTTGGTGTCTAGAGCCAGTGAGACTATAGAATCCCGAATTGGGGTATGTTGTGAAGCTGAAGGTAGTGGGATGGGAAAGAGATGGGGAAGGCAAAGGTATAAAAGTATCTGGCTACTCAGATCAGATCACCAAACACGATTAAAACCATTCAAGCAATGTTTCAATCCTGAATGGTGGTCTTACACCAGGGTGATACTGAGAGTATCTTCCATTCTGGAACATGCCGTAAGTATACTATATATTATTTTAAATGGATAAAATGTGAAATAACACAAATTGATCAAATATAATTTACTTGCACACGCCAAGATTTGAACCCGCAATCTTCGGATTGCTAGTCGAGAGCCTTATCCAACGTCACGGAGGCCGTCAAATGTTATTAATTTTAAAATTAGAAATTTTGTACTGTGAATGGATGAAAAAAAAATATTCAAAAATTTATACAAGCAACACAAAAAAAACTTGTGAATTAAAAAAATGTAATTAGTTTAATACATAAAGCAAAATTCGTTTTTCTCTTTTTTCTGGTACCGATATTTTATCGATAATTGCAGCGATGTTCTGGCATCATTGGTCATTTCGACACGTCAAATGATTGCTTACATTTTTCGCATTAGACACCACTGTATAATACCTATTGCTTTTCTTTCCTCTTATACACAAGGCTCAATACCCCATACAGCATCCCATTGATGACATAAGCTCAGAGAAAGATCTCAGAGTTTCCTTTATGAACTCAATATTAAAACAATACAACTAGCGAAAAGAGGGAGATCGAACTACGATGTTTATTAATCATAAAGGTTGATAATTATACACGATTTACATAATGTGACGTATAAAAAAAGTGTTTAATGGTGTGTAAAAATTGCATTGTTTAAAAATATGAAAATGAGTCTAATTAGCATACTATCATATGTGTCTTCACTAAACCGCTGAGAATTCCGTAATAAATCAAATACAAGATAACCTATCGGATTCACAAGAAAGTTTGCGGAATAACGAGTTGCAATAAAACAATAATCGATGATCCAGTGACATACTCCCCTGGTTGTGGGTACTTAATTTTTGCACTTGGTAGAAGCCTTCACACCGACGTTAAAGCCTCAAACGATGACACGTGACAAATTGACTGTCACGTAAATAAGGCTGCGTCTTTCTACGCTTCGAACACTGACCAGAAATGGGATTATTGCCTATTGTTGAATCGCTTTAACGACATGCAAAGGCGATCTCTTGTACGTGTTTTGTTAAGACGAGACAATACCTTAAAATAAGGCCTGAATCTTAAATAAGTAAGTGAAGCAGACGTGTACAAAAATATGCGACACTCGGCCCGGGGGTATTGGAGAGACCTGCGGTTGAATTTGCTTTATCAAATCTCTAAAATAAAGTGAAAATCTTAACGACACAAGTGATGAAGTCGTATAAAAATATATTCGGCGCGCGGCCTGTCGTAATGGATGGACCTAGGGTCGACTTTGCCCTAGCAGGCAATTTTACGATTGAAAATCGTTTCATAAAATTTTTAAAACCGGTTTACATAAAATATTTTAATCTTAAATATAAATAACTTACATCCGTAGAGATCCCTCTAGAAACATTTGACAATTAAGTAATACGTTCATCAGAAAGATTTAAAAATGTGAGCGTAGAGCAAACCCCCGTTATTAGAGTCTTATTTCGTCTTAATGGTTGTGTGGAAATCTATTTAAATGATTATTTATAATAATAATAATACTTGGATGATTTATGTAGCGCCGTTTTTGTGCAAAACCACCTCGAGGGCGATGTACAAATATATAATACATTTCTACAATGATCTACTAACTATATATTGAGATAATACACAGTACCATACTCAACTGGTCACTTGAGATTAACATTTTATTAACATTAACTAATTGTTTATTAGCGAAATTTAGATACAGGATTTAGGACATAATTGGATATAACTGGGCTTTCTCTCATGAATGGTATATTTAATTTAAGGGTATGACAGCTTAAAAAGGTAAGTTTTTAGTTTAGACCTAAATTCTGTTGGACTTGTCATGGATCTTAGTTCCGGAGGAAGTTTATTCCAAGCCTTCGGCCCTGATACTCCAAAAGAAAGATTAAAACCAATGGTTTCTTCATGAGGATGAAAATTCTGTATCAGGGCGTTTCATGATTAATAAATAAATAATAATAATATTTCGTAATTTTTATCTCAGCGAAGAAATCATCGGTTTAACACTATTTACCAATTATATTGATTAAATAGTTTTGTATGAAAAGTTATTTATTTTAATTTTTATTGTTTTATATTATTTTTATTCCATTTGCAATTTAAAAGCAAATGTATATCTACAGTGTATTATGTTCACTTTTTTAAAGTTATTCATTTTATTTTTTGTTATAAAAAAAACTCTTGTTGTCTCATGCAGTAAATAGTGTAAGTAACAAAATCGCGTAGATCCCACCAGGACGTCAAACATTGAACGTCAAACGTCAAACAAAGGTCAACATTGCTTTAATCTTATGTTATTATTTTTTAAATCTTATTTTTATCATATTTTAATATTGTTTTAATCTTATTTTATCTTAGTTTCATAGTATTTTAATTTTGCTTTAATCTTATTTCAATATTATGGTTATCTCATTTCAATCTTATTGTAATATTGTGTTAATCTTGTTTTTTCTTAGTTTCGTAGTATTTTAATTTTGCTTTAATCTTATTTTAATATTATGGTAATCTCATTTCAATCTTATTTTAATCTTATTTTAATATTGTTTTAATCTTGTTTTATCTTAGTTTCATAGTATTTTAATTTTGCTTTAATTTTATTTTAATATTATGGTAATCTCATTTAAATCTTATTTTAATATTGTTTTAATCTTGTTTTATCTTAGTTTTATAGTATTTTAATATTGGTTTAATCTTATTTTCATATTATGATAATCTGATTTCAATCTTATTTTAATCTTATTTGAATATGGTTTTTTATTACTTTAATAATAAAAAAAACTCTTTTTAACATTGATTTGATCTTATTTCATAATTTTATTTTAATATTTAAAGAAAATTGTTTTATCTTAGTTTAATCTTATATATTAATCTTGTTTTAATCTTATAGTAATCTAATTTTAAAATTTAATATTAAAAAGCGACTATCACATCGTAAGTGGCTTTAATACAAAATCTTGGCAACTAAATTGGTTAGGAAAAAAAACTATTTTTTTTATAGTTTGTACGCGTTGGAGCATTTGTCCGACATATGTATCGCTAACAAAGATTAAAATATCGAAAATATGCTCCAACACGTCCAAAAAAGTTAGTTTGAAAGCGTTGGAGCATTTGTCTGACATATGGAATCGCTAACAAAGATTAATATGTCGGAAAAATGCTCCAACGCTTCCAAAAAATTTAATTTGAACGCGTTGGAGAATTTGTCCGACATATGAATCGCTAACAAAGTTGAAGATGCCAAGTAATTGTTTTCTGTAAATACCATGCAATATTATTAACTTTTTCCGAGTACTATGGCATATATATAATGGGCATATTTTGAGGCTAAAGGGAGTAGGGAATAGAAAGGCGCAGTAATTTTTGTTTAAATTTTGTCAAGGGAAGAAACTAGAGCAAAACCCGGTAATAATTATTGGCTTACTTTATATAGTACTCACGTATATTTATATAATCAGTCTTGAAAAAGTTTTTGTCGTTCCTTAAACCAATATCATTTTTAATGCTTTGGCTAATCTATTTTTGAAATTCATCAATCAGAGCAAAGCGTTCCCGCTACCTAAACCCATCAGTCACTCGTTCAAAAATCATTAAACATTCCCATACTTTTTTCATATAACTGGTAAAACACAACGACAATATGAATGAAATCACAGTGTTTCTGGTCGTTCTCCAAAAACATTCTAGTTTGGAAAGATAAGTAATGCGGTTTTAATGACAAGCTTTTACGAGAAGACTATGAGAACCATTTCTTAAAACCGATTTTTAATAGCTCACGATAGTCCCAACTGCTCCCGATGTGTGTTGTGAGGCTGAAAGAATTAAGAAGGAAAGAAGATTGACGGGAAGGTTGGAAAGCGCTTGTCTATTCAGTTCGTGTCACCAAACATGGCTAAAGTTATTTCAAGCAACGTTTCTATCCTGAACGGTAGTATTTTACAAGGGCGATGTCGGGAGAACTGAACCATATTTTTCTTAAATTTATAACATGGCATCCCAATTTTTATAATACAAAACCCCGCTGCAACTAGATTTTTATAAATTTCTTTTATATATTGCATTCAGAAATTATTGTTTACAAAACCACTTTATTCGGGTTTCATGTCTGACCGTGCGTTGATGTTGTTTATTAAAAAACAATCTAGATTCTAGAAAAAAATACAATTTCCTCAAAGGGGTACCCATTTAATTGTTAACCTGATTGACGCCGCTGTATCAAATATGAGATTTCGACGGCGTGTCCAATACGCAACTGTTTCAGATAAGATCCATGGAAAATCACAATCAGTATTGTCTGATTTTTCTCTCAATGTTAGTTAGTATTGCGAAGAGACTTCTCTGTTTATCTTTCCCAGAGATTTAAAAAAAATGTATATCATTGCATTGGGATTTTGGAATCAAAGCATAATTATTAATTCATTGGCAGGCAGACAAGCAAATATTTGATTAAGTAGTAGATAACAAATGATTTTAAAACTGGCAGAACAAATTCCCTAGTCTGACAATCATTCGTTCATTGATTTAAAAGTAATTCAGCTAGCCACAAATGAAAGACATTTAATTTTACCTACCTAAAAGTTGAATTGTTTATCTGCCTACAAGTCAAGTTTGCGACGGGTCGTTAAATTCACAAATAAATAAGAAATGTAGTTACATTTTGTTTATCCAATTTTCCAAAAGCTGAAGCGTAACGCGTGTCGCTCAATCGTGAGTTTTCCCTTTCAATTTCCCTTCAACTCTCAAGAAAATAAACTCTTTTTGAAAGTCGTAATAAAAGATTTATTTAAACAGTCGTGACTTTGAGATATCAGCCGAATAAAGATTACACAGATAAAGAAACGACATTTTATTTATGGGATTTGTTTTTTATTTGTTTACACAGATGTGTGCAGTATTTGCTTGGATTGAATTATAATATTTGGTGAGATATTAATAATTTAACTAATATTTGGATTGTCGAATTTTTAATTTGATGAGGGACGATAGGAAAGAGGATTGACAAGAGGATAAGCATGTAACGCGTAAATGAATGAAATAAAACAAGGATGCAGGGATGTTCTATTAAGTAAAATTATTAAATGATTTATTAATAATAGCCCTACAATTCTCGCCGAAATAATAAAATAAAATAACATGTACCAACCAAAAATACGAGGCGAAATGCTACATTTTTCCGTGAAAATTTTATCTGCATAATTTTGGTAATAGATAAGGAAATTTTATGGATGTATTTATTTTGTATTAGTGATGTAAAGAACTGGGTTTTATGTGTACCTAATTACAAATGTGTTGAAATTATGACTCATGCTTTATATCTTGTACTTGGTATACCATTGTTACTTCAACAAATGTTGTATATAATAATATATTATATCAATTTCATGTAAAAACTTACTAGGGAGTGTGGCGTTTAATCCTCGCTGCTTGCCTCTACGAGAAACGACATGATATTTAGTTTGTTTGTTAGTAACTTTTACAGTTAGCAAGCCATTAAAAAAGGACTAATGGCTAATGAAGTAAGAATGCAATTGAGATGAAATCATTGTAAAGAAAATTTACAAAAAACATGCCCGGTAGAGGAATGAGAACGCCAGGAAAAAATGTAAAGTTCGGAGATGTATGCAGGTGTGGTCCGTCAAATTGCTGATCTCTATATCAATAATTAATATATGCTTATTGAAATTATTGTATCTGAAAAATTATCTTCCATAGATTATCTCTCCACGGTGAAAGGGAACTGTTATAAATATATTTTTTGCTGTATAAAATTAAAGTCAGTCAATAAGATCAAATGTGAACAACCTAGAGAAAATCATAAAACTGTGATGATTTTTTTGCGTGTGGTCTGTAGTGTGCAAAGGCAGAGAACTTTGGATAGTAAATTCAAAATAATAATTCATTTACAAGCCACACTTTTATAGGTAGTTGAACTAAAGCAAATCATGTGACCAACAACTGTTCACGCATTCGTTGGAGGCAGGAGGCATCAAACCTTTTTTGAAAATCTCCTTTTACTAAAATATAATAAATATCATTCTTTTTTTTAAACAGTCAACAGTGGAATATTTTTTTTTATTAAATATGATTTGGTAATGTGAGTCTTACTCTTGATGAGGCCCCATTGAATTGTCAATATAATCAATATTTCTGCTTGTTTGCAAACGAAGGGTTTTTTTAATGCGAGTTTTGATTATCTACCAAAGTAACGTGTCAACAAACCTCTCCATTTCTCATCTCTTTCAGCCTCACAACACAACACTCCTCAACTTGGGGATTCCATAGTCTCACTGGCTCCGGGCAGATAAAACACTTGTGCGATACCGACATAGAACGTAAGCCATTTTAAATATCAACTAAAAAGCCCACATTTCAAAGGCAATATTCTTTAGTTGTTTACACTTCTACGCATGCGTCACCCAATACCATGTTGGTTTTAGGAGATTGAATTGTCGTTAGGTAAAAGTTGACCCCAATATCAATAATAATGATGATACAATTTGCATATCGATGATAATAATAAATAAAAGTTGATCTTTGGTAGCATGGAGATACTTACCATCTTTAGTTTATAGGTTTTATAGAGTTGCTTTTCCTGTTTCGATTTGGGTCGTGACCTGATGGAATAATGTGATATATTCAAACGTGAAACTATTGTGTATTATTGTTAGATTAATTTCGTTTGACTATTTTTAGATTCAAGTTCTAAGGATGATTTCGTGTTCGGATTTGGTAAGAATATGGAGGGTGTTTCGCGGAATCCGAAAAATTCATCAAATTTCGATGTTGATTTTCAAGTTCTGTAAAGGTTCTATTAATATTTCATTATTGACCAGGGGCTTTACATAACTGAAATAATAACAGAACTTGAATAAAACCTTCACAGATCTTGAAAATCAATTTTTAAATTTGAAGAATTGTTCAAATTATTTTTTGAAATGGTATACATTTTTTTCTGAACATGCATACGAGTTCCAACTGCTTCTGACTCACCGGAGTAAATAGGACTTTAAAATCCCCAATAAGTAAGAAAGCGAGGTTTGGTAAGTTCCTAGCTATTCAGATTTGATAATCGAACACGGATAAAGTCAATCCAAATAACGCTTCGTTTCTTAATGATGGTCTTTAACCATGGTGATACTGAGAGTATCTACTTTATCTGGAACTGGACCCGCACCTTCTGATTGCCAGTCAGGTGCTCTGAACCACTAAGCTACGTCGGCTTATTCCCGACCCGCCAAATAATTAGATGTTTTTTATAAAAAAAGTCAGATTAAAATGCAATTTCACAATGAATTAACATTATCAAAATTAGAAATCTTCTACGCTGTGTTTATTATTTTATTAAATTTACTTGTACATTAGTTAATGTAGGCCTGTCACACCAATTTCTGGAATGCTGAGTATAAATTACCTTATTAAACATAAAACGTTAAATCACCAATATTTTTTGTTGTTGAAAATATCGTTCAAAATCACAAGTACGTTCCAGTAAGATTAACGAAGAACGCGTGGGCATAGGTATTTAACTGTCCGAGTCGTAGAGACTAGAACACAACTGCCATTGGTAATGTCTTCAGGAAGATTGATGGTTTTTCTGAATAACCTTTCGTGTCGGCACTTCTCATCTTATTATATAAAATTAAAAACACTTGAACATAGGCAGCGCGCGTTTATTATTTTATAATATCTACGACATTTTCTCTATGTAGGGTATCAGGTGTTATTTCCAATATTTGAAAGGACAAGTTCGATTTTTGCTAACCAATATTTTTGGATGCATTAATTGATGAAGACAGAATTTAACTTGGAAATTCGGAGTTGTGCAGTTATTATTTATGATATCACGGGTAAATCTCAGCGACTGTTAATTGGTCAATCAGCAAATAAATAAATATCAGTTTTGCATAGCAAATACCTGAGATTTTGACTTTTCATAACGTCTACGCGGTAAATCCAATGTGTCAGTATTGCCATAGAAAGGCAATTATTTAACCCTTGAGGTTTTTAAATATTTTTACCAACAAGTCCCAACAACCCGGGGAATTTTCTTGGAATTTCGGAAAGCTCGCCGAGGTATCTAAAATGTGCTACATATTACTTAATTTTGAAATTGTCGTTACTAAAAAAAATATTTTTGAAAAAATTGATTTTTGTAAAATTAAATTTTTAATATCAAACATGGAAATGTTATCAAAAAACTTACCAGGACATTTTGACTCGGGATGTCTATAATTTTGAAAAAAATCGATATTTATAAAACATATGTTCAGGCTTCGGATGGTCATTACTAGACACAAACATCATATTCCATTAAAGCCTCTTAAGGACAGATCTGACCGGGGCGTCAATACATTACAAAAGTATTTTTTATCTTTTTTTCTATAATGCGTAGATATGTGATATGTTAGTCATTGGAAAGATAAATAATTACTAGCAGTTGCTAAGCAAGTGCTAGGCCCTGTGGGCGGCACTTCTTTGGGCTTCGCCCAGTTTGAGTGATACTAACAACAGTTAACCTATAATAACCCAACATAACCTAACCTAAACTATCATGTTATTATACATATAAGTACATGTGATAATTACATCTACATTTTATTATGCATATAAGTACATGTCAGATTAGAGATTTATTGGCTAATTTTACAATCAACGAAGTGTTTCTAGCTTCCGATTGTGTTTTATTTTTTTAATTGGGTTGGCAGTGCTTCCTTCAAAAAAACGCGTATTATGCGCGAACTTCATATCGGTTTTCTGTCAAAATGGTGCAAAATTATTATTTACGTAAATAATATTAAATATCAATATTTTTAAAAACCTTAAATGCAAATTGTTGTTTTATTGTTAAGTTGAATCAAATGTTTGTTTTATTTTTAAATGCGTATGAAGACGGTACTTGTACGTAAAGAATAACCGTTGTTTGAATAAATGAAATTGTACGTATTTGTTATGGATTATTTCAAATGAAACACTATTATTCGCTATTATGCCGCCAGAGGTGCGCTCTGTCGGCCAATAGGGAAACTACTCCAGCGGCAGAAAGATTTGAATTTGACCAATCAGAGGGCCGAAACCGTCCAGACGTTAGCGTAATAATACTATCAGATTCTTCACAGTTTGTATCAAATATTTATACATTATTAGACGGATAAAATTTTTAAAAAATTGTCAAATTAAAAAAATATTAATATTTTTTTACCGTACAGACGGTATAAAAAGAGAAGTGACAGTTTTATTACTTATTACCTACATAAAAGGAATATGTTTTATAAATTTCGAATTATTTCATAAATTATAGACGTTCCGAGTCAAAATGTCCTGATAAGTTATTATAATTATAAATAATTGTCATGCAAAAGAATGCATCTTGCCGACAAACCTAAAATGATAAATCCAATAAAAAACTTTCTCGATGCTTGAGACGAAACAATACCCTAAATTAAATCCAGAATCTTAATGACGTAAGTGAAGCAGTCGTGCACAAAAATATGCGACGCGCGGCCCTTGTGTATTGGACAGACCTGCGGCTGAATTTTCCCTCTCAAATCTCTAAAATAAAATGGGAAACTTAATAGCATAAATTATGAAGTCGTGTAAAAACAATATTTGGCGCGCGGCCCGGCAAAATGGATAGACCCACGATCGACTTTGCGCCAGCAGGCCTAGAAAATCGATCTTTTAATGGGGTTTATTTCAATTATTTCTGATTAACGTATTAATAACACTAAAAATATTTCTAGAAGGATCTCTCGGGAAGTTACTAATTCATAGTCTAGAAAAATAAGATCTGGTGCTTACCGCTACTTTTACAGTCTTGGCAGAATTCAAAGGAATGCTTAAAACTCCACTCTTCAGAAAAAAATTTTGGCAAAGGTACCCATTTAAACGATTTGAAAAAAGAAAAGTAGTCCATAAAGAGCGTTCTAAACACGTGTACAATTTTTCTACTGTATACACGCTAAAATTGTTGAATAATTCAACGTGCAATTTAAGATTTTCACGGCCAATAATTACGGTTATGAATTTGAGTTCTGTAAGAAAGGTTTTAGGTGGTACGCCTGCTTTTTGAATGTGTAAGAGCGAGATGACAGATCGACGTATAAAAGTTGATGGATTCATCTGCTCGCTCTCTTTTCCCAACCGACAGCTAAGAAGATAGTAGTAGAAAATCCGTTCTAAAGTGTTAATAAACATTCTATCCGCACACGCGTATAATTATTGAGATCCTCACAGTACCACCAAGTCTGTATATAACAAGTTCCTTGAGTATATAAAATGCATCTTGCACAAGAATCTCTACTACTACTCCTGATTAACCGGAGCCAGTGAGTCCAGGGCGTTGTGAATGCTGTTTTTTTTACATTAAGGCGATGCCATACGTAGTAATGCAAAATCATGTGTTTTTGGTTTGAAAATTTGGTCGCCTAGAAATATTTCAGATGCTTTAATTAAATACTGCGAGTAGAATACATGTTGGCCTTTGAAATAATCGAGTATTTTTTAGATATTTTTTTTTATAAGCCCAGAAAAAAATAATGTACAAGACCTTTGAAAACTGCTTTAAAGTTCAAAATCTCCTACTTACGAACCCATTTTCGGTTATGATTTTATTGTATAATGTGGCAAATTAAGTTATTTATAAAATGATTGGAAATTTTTTAAATATTTATGCCTTAACATCCACAAAATAAAATAAAAGACACTTTTTGGCCATGTTTTTTTCTTGCATAAATCAAAACATGCGGATGGTGTTAAGCGGGAATTTAAACCTTATCGCCATCTACGTAAGGGTTGTTATTGACAGCGGCTCAAATTAAAATATTACACGACGTAGTGCATCGCCTTAACTTCATAGACCCCGAGGAAAATACGTTCTCTCAGAGCCAATGTCATCTTTGGGGATACTGCGCGGTATTTTTGAGAATATGACAAATTTCAACCGTGTACATATGTTGGGTGCGCGCTTGGCTTATTTTCCGACTGTGCACCGGTGCTGAAGGGTTCAATGATACTAGTTCCTCGGAGCTTCTTCTATTGTTATACCGGTAGAACAAGGACAGAATATCTACATGAAGTCTGTGTTCTAAGGATTGCAATTATTTTGTTAACATAAGAGAATCTATCAAGCGGACGGAGTGACTGTTTATATGGGTGTACTCGTAGATTTAAAAAAACATTTATAATGGATCAAAAAGTTAATTTATAACATCTCCAATTGGGGATGAAATAATCGAACTGTTTCCAAACAGTCAAAAGCTATAGAGACTCGATGTTCATATAAAAAAGTTTATATAATTAAATGTTATTTGTTTGTAGACTGTAGAATATTAAAAGATCAATGTCTATCTCAAGATCACAAATTTCCAAAATTAATTTTGTTCAACTGCCATTGTACAATATATTTATTCGATTACATATTCGTGTTTTTATTGCATGGCATTAGCGTTAATTGGTTCACTCATTTGGTTTTAAAAACTAGTTCATGTATCGTGTTTGTTTTCGTTAGACTTTCCATTTTTCTTCTAGTGACCAAACACGAAAATTACGAGTGTTTTGTATGAACACTGTTCATGATGCAAATAGTAATTGTATAAATTATTATTACCTACTGATTTAATATGGTCTTAGAAATGTGTGATGTTATTGGTCTCTAATGAGGTCAAATATGTTATTTTTTGCATACCTTGGGTTTATTAACTTATAAACTGTTTGTGAGTTTTTTTGGGCTTGGTAAAATATGGTTTTTTTAAACAAATTTAAAATTAAAATGTCCATTTTATGTTTCTGTTCCCGTGTGAAGATAATGTTAAATTATTTAAAAAAACATCGATGATCTTTATGGGAAATTCGTTTTTATAACATTTGTCACATGAGAACTAGTCGCTTCTATGACTCGTTCAGATTTTTAATAGCCAGGTTGTAGAATGATTGGTATCCTCAAGATCCGTCAAAAGAGCCGTTATACAGTATCATCCACAAAGATGATAAAAGCCTTTAGGGATATCTCTCATGGCCTCCTTTGTTAAGTTAACGGAATAAAATAGATTTTTACTGCATTAATAGTTTGTATTGTCATTGATACTGTTTTCAAGTACTTTTTTCAATTATCAATTATTGCTGAAAATGAGGCAAAAAATATGCCATCTTGTTTTTTTTTTCAGAAAAGGACAAACAATATTGCATATTGTCTTATTTTAGAAAATGCGACAAACTATAGGTACGGCATTTTTTCTTATTTCAGAAAATGGGTCAATCTATATGGCATCTTATCTTATTTCACATAATGGACAAACAATATGGCATCTTGTCTTATTTCACATAGTGGACAATCAATATGGCATCTTGTTTTATTTCACACAATGGGACAAACAATATGGCATCTTGTCTTATTTCACATATTGGGACAAACAATATGGCATCTTGTCTTATTTCACATAATGGGACAAACAAAATGGCATCTTGTCTTATTTCGCATAATGAGACAAACAATATGGCATCTTGTCTTATTTCACGTTGGTATTTTAAAACGCAACCGCTATAAGCAGAACACAAATAAAATAGCTTCGAAACTGTTAGAAGTATTGTGAATATTTAGAGAACGTATATGAAAAGATTGTTACCTGAGTGTCTGGCTTCTTCTTCATCTTCTATATCCTCGCTGTTCTCTCCATCCACCATGTTGTCTTCCTTCTTCTTATTGGCTTTCTCAGAATACTTCCAGCTGGCTAATTTGTTCTTCTTGAACATAAAGCCTTCTATCACATTCACATCTCCACTTATCCCCAAACTGGAGTCCAGGAACGTGTACACGTTCTTTTGGATGCAACTGACTGAAGGCTTCACCATACACTCGTTCAAAAGACCATCCCAAAGCGTATTCCCAGTATTGAAAGATTCATTGCTAAACTTCCTTGAAGAAGAACTGAAATCTTCCGTTTTGGTTGGTTTTTCAACTGTTACGGTGTCTGGATAATATTTCCTTGGCGTCGTGCTAAATTCTTCTCTTTTGGTTGATCTACCGATTGTTATAGATTCAGGAGAGAATTTCCACGATCTTGAACTATATTCTTCTCTTATTGTTGGTCTCCCAACTGTTATAGTTTCAGGAATTGGTGATGGTTCAGTCAATGGTATAAAAACTGGACTATGTACCAAAATTTCGTCTTTTTTTGGTCTTTCAATTGCGTTTTCTTCTGCAAAACTTCCATCAAATACAATTATAGGCACACTTGATCTGAACGTTGAAGAAGTTTGAATATCAGCACTAACGATTGATGGAAAACTTAAAATTGATAAAATTAAAACTACCGTGAACGTTGTTCTTTGAATCAGCATTGCGAAAACAGCGGAGTTTAAATTGTTTAAAACGCTGTTTTTAACACTTTTTTGTTTGGAGTTGCTAGAGTTGTCGTACTTTTGTTCTTGTAATCGCACACATTTACTATTGGTAGCCATCTTGCAAACACAATTCAGTCTTTTAAACATATTTTCACGATCGCTGCTTGTAAATATTAACAACTTTCAATATAATATTTATGATAAGGTTTGTTTTGTGGTGTAACATTCTTTGAAATTATTTGGACTGCATCTTCAGATCTGTAAAAGAAAGAAAAATGTATGTTAATTACGTCAATAATATTCAACAGTTTATTGATCCATAAGGCATTTGAATCGCACTTGGATCGGTTTATAAAAAACAATTGTCCCGTTCACCAATAGTAAAAAAACCTGTTTTGTGCTACATTTGCCTTCTTAACACGTCGAATCGGGTGGAAAAAAGTTATCTTCTAGATTCTCGATAAAAGAAAGAGAATTTTTTGCCACAAATTTTTATTAATATGGTTTATGAAACAGGACAATTGACATGATTTATTGTAAATTTTGTGGGTAATATCAATAATTTACTAACCAATGATGTAAAAAACATTGACAACGAATAAAAAAATTTATTACTATGCGTAAAGAAAATGTTCAGTAATGAATGTGGTATATTTTTGTCATCAATGTTCCGTTACTTATTTCTAACAGGTTAATAATTTATTCAAGCCTTGAGGATGTGCATGTGTAGGTTCACCAGGTTTCCAAAATTCAACTCAATTAATTCCCAATACTTATAAATACCAAATCCGTAAAATTATCTCCATTTGATGTGATTTAAGAAGCCTTAATGCTTGCCTGTATGCATAGACATGCTTTGAAAGCAATCAATTCAAAATTTAGTTCAATTCTTTTGTACAGAATCGAGCAATTAATTGAACAGTAAAATGTGGGTGTTTCCACCATCTTGGTACGAGTTCACCCCATGGTAGGCAGGATAACACTTTCTTTTTTATATAATACAAACACAAATATTACTAACTGTCAGCCATAGCTGAAGTTTACTGGTAGGTACTAGATTAAGGGTCTAATTTCTCTTAATCATTAGTGGAATTTCACTACCTACCACTTCTGATAGACGACTATCACAGCCTACTCTAAGATTAAAGGTCTAAGTTCCCTCAATCAGTAGTGGTGTAACTCTCTACCACTTGTGACAGACTACTGCCCCAGACTATTTTTTCGAGACTGACCGTCAAGACTGCCTCTCGATGACGGACTCTACATGACTGACTGACTTGACTGACTGACCCTACATGACTGACTGACTAGCAGTATTGAAAGAAGTTACAATTTTCAAGTAAGCATGTTTCCATTTTTCGCAATAATATTTCTTTAAATATCTACCCAATTAATTATAAACCACTTATTTTAAATAATATTTTTTTAAATTTCAATTTAGTAAATGCCTAATTTGTCTAAAAAGACATCACTACCTCAATGACAACTATTTTTACAAACTTTTTTCGCAATAATTTAATGCGAATAAGAAAATCCAGATAAATACGACAATTTCACACTTAAAAAAAGAATCTTAACTGAACCATCAAAATGGTCACCATTTTGAGTCGGAAACGAACATACAAACAAATTTTATACACAGACAAATGCAAAACGGTGCAGTTAAAACAGGGCCTCGCCACGCTCAGTCAATCAATTGCAGTCTCATTCTAATAATGTTTTAATATAAAAATGATCATATGCGCTGTTTACTTTGTATAATGTTACAAAATAATTTATCTATTGTTAAAATAGGCCAAACCAAATATAACTAACCTGACCACTCGTTGAAATTGTTAAAAAAAACATCCACGACTCTGACACTATTTTCTCTTGCCCGCAAACACAATACGACCGTTAACCAAATTGAAACAATAACGTGCATATTTCTTCCATGGCATTCAACGTTCAACTATCACTATTTAACCGCGAATGTCATTTCTCATATTATAATATTACACGCGATAAGAACGCGTCTTTATATATCTACAAACATTACACACATTTTAAATTATGAATAATTTGCAATTTGTTTATATAAATACGTGTCGAATGCGGTCAAATGCGTATGCATTTTTTTAATCATAATAAATTAAGTAAATATATTCATTTATCTTTATATTCACTATTTATTTTACGTATTTACATTCGTCGAATATTGCTATTAAGAAACGGAATCCGTTGGAAAATTTTAAATATTATTGCAAACATTTTTTAAATATGATAAAATAAGCTTTTAAATGTAAATAATAGAAATGAAAATATAATTTTTGAGACATAAAATTTTTAAATAAAAAAGGTTTAAAAATTGCTCACATTACATTTTTTAAACACTGACCTGAAATTACTGATAACGAAAAAAAAACACATCTTTTATTAAACAAATGTATATTATATACATTTTTGTCGTTTCATATAAAAATAATTGGTAAAAAGTATAATTATTTTTCTCAAATTGTCGTCGGAACCTTTGATTTCATTTAGGTGTACATTTTAACTCTAAATTTTTATATGAAGCGTAGTGTTTTCTCTTTCTAACACCGTTTAGATCATATTTCTCACCATGATAGTAAGGGAGACACAACGATTTCTATGAGACCATATGAGCTGTTCCCTAGAGCGAACAAATTGATTAAACGGTTAAAAGCTGTTTGTTCGAAAAATCGAACAAATTAGCCTGAGAGGTTAAATATTTCTAACAAGGACAGGTTGTTTCGGAGAATTTGAACAATTTATCAAATTTCAACGTTCATTTTCTGGTTTTGTGAAAATCCTGTTCAAGTTCTGCTAATATATCATTATAGGCTAGTTGCTTGAGAGAACTAAAATAAAAACACAGCTTGCAAAGGAACTTGGAAATTTGATGAATTGTTAAAATTCTTTGAAACAACCCGTCCTTAGAAATATAAACAGTTTACCTTGCATGAACGGCCCAGTTGGGTACTGTATTTATGAACAAATAATAATATATTTAGGAACAATTATGTTTCAATCAGTAAAATTAAAATCACGGGATATAATAATTGTAGGATTTGTGAATTTGAAAGCATTTATAAATTTCAATTTCTTTATTAATGTATCTAAATATATATATATATATATATATATATATATATATATATATATATATATATATATATATATATATATATATATATATATTATTAAAATATATATTTAAAAAAGACGACCCGAAATTTACTTTTTATATGAACACTCTTAGGATGTGTTGTTTTGGAGAATTTGAACAATTCATCAAATTTTAACGTTCATGTTCGGGTTCTGTGAAAGTCCTATTCAAGTTCTGTTATTATATCATTATAGGCTAGTTGCTTGACAGAACTGAAATAATAACAGAACTTGAATAAATCTTTCACAGAACTTGAAAATTAACTTTCCTAAACTTTAACCAGTCCTAAATAAGCTTGAAAAATTCAAACTTCGTAAAAAATTAGATTTAATATATACACATTTTAAATAAAGGTTTATTAATTAATACAAAAGCTATCGTACCTATTTCATTGCTTGTCAGATTCGTTCCCACAGTCAGTTTCATTGTTTCATGTCAATGAACCGGAATTACATAGAGACCACCAATGAAATAAAAAATATATATATTTATCACGTATTGGTGAACACTTTATAGGTATGTACCTCTTGTGAAATCTATAATTCACCATTTTCATGCAGGGCAGCCAGGGAGGAGTAAAAAATTTTATTTAAAAGATCCATAGCTCATGATGAAATTTACGTTAGGAGCTAAAAGTACTTGGCCTAGATATTCTAAACGGTTAATAATAATATTGTTAGTTTAATTCAGCTGAACAAAGCGGTGAATGCAATACTCTGTCTGCCATATAAGAATACACATCTAATTGAATATAGGTTATAACTAACTAACTAACCATCACGCCGTTTCCCCGCAGGGGTAGGCAGAGACGATGAACCGCCAAACAACTGGGTCTTGGAACACACTCCTCTCCTCATACACATTCATACATATTCTTCTATTATTCTGACTTTAGACATGGCCCGACTCAAGTATCTGATTTACACGATGGTGCCATGTCTTCTTCGGATGTCCCTAACTTCTGCTACCATTCACATTTGCGTCATATATTCTCCTTATACTCCTTTCTTTGCTCATTCGCTCTACATGTCAAAACCATCTAAGCGTTCCTTTCTTAATCTTACTCATTACGCTTTTACATCAGTCTTGCATTCTTTGCGAATCTCCACATTTCTCACACGATCATACATGGTTTTACCACACATACGCCTCAGGGATCTCATTTCTACAGCATTCAGTCTCTCTACTTAAGCGTTCCTTTCTTAATCTTAATCATTACGCTTTTACATCAGTCTTGCATTCTTTGCGAATCTCCATTATCACACGATCATACATGGTTTTACCACACATACGCTTCAGGGATGCATTACGTGTAGGGTATGGAATGTTTATAAATAATAACATATTTAACACTTGTATTACTGTAGCCTGAGGGAAATTCTCTATCTATGGTAACTCTGTACAAATTTATATGTAAAAAAATAAAGATTTTCTGTCCCCCAGTTAAAATGAAAATGTATTATTGCTTTTTTCGCTGCATCTTTGAGACAAGAAAACATTTTGAAAATACATACAAAATAACACTCATTTTGCTTTGCTCGTGCGTTTCCATCTGTTTATCGCAACATGAATGATTTAAAACGAGGCAAAAACAACGGTAAATAAGGCAAAAAATAGTGGAGCAAAAAAACAGTCGTAGTGTGGAGAAAACTTTCGTTTGATGATGGGACGAAACGCGCTAGATAGACTTAATAATAATATCAGAAGATGAATGCGTACGTTTTATTTTTAATATTCATTGTTAGAAAGTGTCTATTTACTGTACGCATAAACGCATGAACAAAATACAAAAATGTGTTATTTTATCATAAAATTAAATTTAAGTGGTAAGCTCATACGTATAAAACATGAAACCATATGACATGAATTAAGGGACGTTACTTGCATGTCTCTTGAAACCTTCAAGTTATTTAGTAGCACATTACCTCGTGTCATGCAGTGCTGAGAAAATACAAGTGTTCTGCCACGTGATATGCTTGGTAGATCGTGGTGCCGCACCTGTCTGTAGTTGCTTGGTACATAACTATCAAATTATGCATAATTTTATATGATAGGTGTGACATTAGCCTACGGCCTTCGTTTACAGGTGAAAACTGCATTCTGTTGAACTGCGTGTGTTTAAATTATTACCTACAATATTTTGTTGAGTTTTTGGGTTTTATTGCGTTTGATAAAAGCAAATATTAATTTGTATTCGATTGTCAAGATTAGGACGATTGGTTTATTTCAATTGTTGTCCCTCCCTTGGATCTTAAAAATGAATGAACACATTTTTAACTTAATTTGAAGGTTATACCCATTAATGTAATATATCATTGAAGAAGAAGATAATACTAATAAATCTAAAGGAAACATGAAACAGAATAAGACACAGAAAAATAATAAGATAACGGTCACAACTAGGAATCGAACCCAGATTCTCTTGTCTTACCGGTACAGGCGTCTTAAACCACTCGACCATTGGTTCCTGTTTATTACGATTCCGTTGAGTACCAAGAGTGTTTAGAGAGTAGTTCGATCACGTTGTTTGAAATAGTCGGGTATGCCCGAAGAAGACGCATTATCTATGCATGGAATGAGATACTTAGTCGAATCAATGACGATACAATGTAGATTTTTGAAAGTAACAATATGGTATACTGTGGTGAATAGTAGACAAGGGGACGCGTCGATATTATTTAGTTTTTTAGTAATAAAAATGTGAATATCATAATATTATATGAACGATAAAAGTGAATAGCTGGAGAAGTCCAGGACACCCGAGGAAGACACGGCACGATCAAGTCAAACAAATACTTATTATAATATAATAATAGTATTTCAACGCTTAAAACGAAGCTACAAGCCAAAAATTTATATATTTTTTGTATTAGGTACTTAAACTGTAAGTAATAGACATTAAAATCGCTTGACAAACGTAATCTAGAAACGTTCGATTTCAAGCACAAAACTGGTTTTTATTTATTTTGTAAATAATTTTATAAGAAAGCAATAAAGTTAATCAAGTGAAACTGTCACAAATAATACAAAAGAAGTTAATAAAAAGTTAATACAATAATACAAAAGCCATAATACAAAAAAAGTTGTTTCCTTTACGCGTTCATACATTACTTCAAAGTTTTTTTAGTAGTTTACATTTATATTTTTTATTTATTTTATTTTTATTTATTTATTTATTTAACGCCCAGAGGGCTTTTACATGGTTGGTAGTATAATTTTAATTGGACAGATACTTTGAAACGTAACAAATAAGAAGAAAATTACATTTGATAAAAACTATGCAACAAGTCATACAAACACAAGAAACCTAAACAGAAAATTACAGCTATTTGTAGGTTTGCATGATGTGTTTAGGAGTATTGTTGAAATAAATGTTTTAAATGATCCACAAAACTTGCCAAGTTGGTATTGAATATGTCAACATCACCCAAGTCATGATTTTGTTGAGTAATTTATTATTTTATTTGTTTTCTACTCAAGCAAAACGATAGGAAAACCTTCAATTTATCTAAAGCATATGTACTGGTATTCATAATGTACACCAATTTGTTATAAAGATTAATCAAAATATTGATTTAGCACTAAGCTTCGCCTTAAAGTGCATCCAGTTGACAGGTACAGTAGAATTCACAAACTCAAAACTGCAAAACATCAAATTCCCAAAACCATTCATAAGTCACCGAGCAACGCCGGGTTCATGACAGCTGGTGTCAAATAAATCTTGATAAATATTTATCTTTTTTATAAAGTTTTAAATTGCCTTTGCAAGAGTGCAAGCGAGTGTTTATAAAAATCAATTATTATTTCACTTTCTCTATAAAACAGACTCAAACATGCAACTGCATCAGATTGCTGTCGATAATGGAACACTTTCAAGTTAAGCTACTGATAGAACGCACAAACAAATATGTGATTAAAATGGTATTTAAGGTAGTTTCCACTATTTACCAAATAATTTAAATTATAAATCACTTTGGAGATTATTAATTTTCTGCACCTTTTATTTTATATAATTTAGTGAATCTATTTTCAGCACGAGCATGACAGATATAAACTAATGTTACTACGTACTAATATTTCGTTGAAATTTTTTTCACTATTACCACAAGAGTATCGTTTTCAGTAGTTTTTAGTTACAGGGTTTGGAGCCAGGTCAAATATGAAGTAAAAAAGTCGAAACAATTTTATCGTTTCGTGTCTCATCTAAATGGGATGGACAAATCAGTTTAAATAATTTTATTTTAAAATATCATATTATTGGTAGACGTACTTCCAAGTTTGAAAATGAAACTTAAATTCAAAACAGAAGTTCTGGAGTTCATTGACTTAGAGTTACAGACCCGCATCTGAAATTAGTGCTTTTAATTTCTAACCCAGAGGAAGCTATGAGAACTTCCTAATTTAGCAAACGATTCTTATTTTGTATCCCGATTTTCACCTTAAATCTCTTATGTCAAAAAAACTGTCTTGTTTATCTTCACACCATGGAGCCTTCTAGTGTGAGGCTTCCATCACTCCGTCGTCCTGCAAGCTTACTGATAGAAGCCTTTGCAGCGTTTTCTTGCATCTTTGCTACAAGTCCTGTATAACATAGTAGTTCCATATTCAGTGGAGAAAGGGCAGTCTGTTTGATAGATTAGTCTCTATTTTAACAAACTGATTGCAATCTTTAAAGCGCAGGTCTTCGTTCTACCGATATTACAAAGGAAGATTCTCCGAGGAACTAGCGTCATTGATCCCGTCAGCACCGATGCATTAATTAATATCGTAATTATATTATAGATAAGAAATATCATGGAGTAAAAAAGAGACAGTACGACTTGGCTGATGAATAACAAAAAAAAATTGATTTAATTAATTCCAGTGTTCGCTACTTTGTTATTCAAAAGTGCAAAGCGTCTTTTACACATTTTTAATGAATTAGATAAGCTAGTCAAATGACAATTGCATGTTGCTGTTGAATGCGAATATAAATTCATATTCTGGTAATGCAAAATGCAATAAACTCAGTGTTGTTATTTCTGATATCTTATTGCACGAGTATTGCTTGGAATGTAACCCAATGCTGAAGTCTGCATTCTAAACCTATCTTTAATACTCTTACTTGTGCAGTCATTGAGGCGTGGACCATGCAAGATGCTGTTGTTTATCAAATGAAAGTTGCTTCTATTATTGGCATCAGTTTTAAGCGTTTTGATTTCCCAAGTAATGTTTCCTTTTCTAGGCAGTTTGAAGAACAATACACCTAATCCATTTTTTTTTATACAGACACTTCACACAGCATTCCCAAATACAACAAATGTGTCAAAACATGATGTCTAAAAATCATAATCAGTTTTTTAAATTTTATTTAAACGCCCAAAGGGCGTTTTACACACATTTACTTCTTATTTGAACAATTTAAATTTAAAAAAAAATAATAAGTTACATATCTTACAAGGATTAACAAATTAAAAAATCTACAAATATCCTCCAAATGAATGATAATATTAATGAAAATTTTTGTTAACAATATTTTATACCAGATTGTTATTAAGACTGTGTAAACGTTGTTTTGCATTAATATGTGTATATATTAGATTTCCTAATAGGATTTTTTTATTTAATTATAAATCAATTTACAGAGTATAATAATTCGTGTTTACTAAAATAATTCATAAAAATAGTTTTCACTGTTTTTGATTTTTTTTATGTTTCTCTTCTATAAAAGCTGGCGTTTGTGTTTAGAAGAGTGATGCTCATCATAATGGAGTATAGTTAGTGTTTGTAATTATGATTTAAGGAAGTATGAATATAAAAAAATATATCTAAATGAACTAAAATTAAAATTTATAGTTAATTAAGAAGATAGTTTCATCATTTTGACATTTTTGCATTGAACTTAATCGTTTTTAGTAGGTATATAAACGGTATTAACGGTAGATATAACATAATTCAAGTTGTCACGAGAGACGCAAAAATTCCGTAGATTCTACTCTAGTTCCCATCTTGAATTGATTCTTCTGTTCATCAACTCTAATCCTTCGTTAAATATCTTTAAAACAGGGCAAGACGGAATAAGGATTAAAAATGAGGAGAAACGTTTTTTAATGTCGTATTTATGGCACAGCTTTCCAATCAAATATTTTCGTATACACGGTAACTGGTGCTAGATACAAAATATTGAATGGCATAAATAGTTAAAAATAGTAGAAGATTATATATTTTTTCATGTTATTCGTAACCCCGGAATGTTTGTCTTATTTTTATTACAATTTATATTTTTTTAAATAAAATATGCTGCCAAAACAGTTGACGTCATGATGATATGGGCGAGTAGGTACCTATTTTGAATCTAGGTCTAGTTTTAAATCGCTAGAACAAAAATTAATATGTAAAAGGAACGCAAAAACGGTCTTTAGAATCTCAAAAGTTCATACATATGTCACTAGTGGATTAGATTCCTACTCAACTAGGAAATAGGTATGAATTTTTTTCTTTACAAGAACTTCCTCTTCTTCGTTTTCTTTAAAAGATTCTCCACACAGAATCCGATGACATAGGCCCTGAGGGAAATTATTTTCTTTAGGGTCTCCTGTAAAAATGAATTGTACAAATAAAATTCGTTACGTTACAGTATATTCAAATATTCCTTATCGTTACAATATTTGAAGAATATTATAGATTTGTAAGAAATTGAAGGAAATATATTATTCGTCGACTATCCCTTTATTCAGGTCTTGTTTTAGTAAGTTGTAGCTATTTCGAGCTTTGCTCCAATTTTGCTGAAAGTGCCAGTCGGTATCGTTCAAAGTTCTTCTATATTTTTATATATTTAATTTGAATACATCACAAGAGTCATAATGAATTCCAACCGTGTGAGACTATGGCATCCCTAATTGGGTGTGTTGTGAGGCTGAATATAGTGGGGTGAGAAGTTGATGTGGAAGAGGTCGGTAAGGAAGTACCTGGCTGTTCAGATCTGGTCACTAAACACGGCTCATTTCAATTATGAATGGTGGTCTTACACCAGAGCGACACTAAGAATATCTTCCACTCTGGTTGCCGCAAAAATTACCGTATTTTAAAAAACATAATTTAATTGTGTAAATAACGCAAATCTGTCAAATTATTTACAAATTTTAGCGCGCGACCTCCGGATTGCTAGTCGAGAGCCTTACCCCTCAACCACGGTAGCCGTTAAGGCGATAATGATGATATATTGATTTGCTACTACTTTCTATTTCTTGTAGAGGAAGACACGTCTTCAGTAACATTTATCTACTTATTAAGCGTCTACTACCAGTCACCTTGTATAAGATGGATTAACATCTGTAAGTCGTTTAAGCTTTTTTCTAAAAGTTTATTTTCTATGCGTGACGAAATTACCTTAAAAACTCACGGATTTATATGGGCACGTATATTGTCAAAAAACAAACTTGTATAATTTAAGTTATATACAGGGTTTTCCAATAAGAAGTGTTATTTTGAATAGCGCGCTATTTCGGTAGATGTTACTTTTGAAACTGTCATTTTTTGACATTTGACAAGTAAAAACTACGCCATTAATAAAAATGGAACGATACACGCTTCAAAAACGCATTGAAATTATAAAAATTCACTTGATTGAATCAAATGCAAATCATCTTGAGTGATGATGCCCATTTCTACCTAGGTGGCTTCGTCAACAAGCAAAATTGTCGCATCTGGGGCTCGGAAAACCCAAGAGTTATTATTGAAAAGCTTCCTTATTCTCAACGTGTGACTGTTTGGTGCGGTTTATGGTCCGGCGGAGTCATTAGACCTTACTTTTTCGAAAATGCGGCTGAAGCAACAGTTACGGTGAATGGATTGCGCTATCGAGAGATGATTAATGATTTTTTTGGCCGGAATTGGATGGTATTGATCTGGAGAACGTTTACTTTCTGTACATTTGCATCTACATGTCAAATGCATACCTAACAAACTTGTAAGCATTGATTAAACTCCGTTAAAACCCAAAAGTTTATGGTTCAGAAATTTTTGGCAACTCGGTAAAGAACTCGGCCTGTCTGACTATCGTTCTTTCGGTAATGCAAAGAAGACCCACGAAGAGGCACTATCAAATGAATCATATAAATGAGTCAAGTCACGTCAAGAGTCGGTAAAATATGTAAATATACGTGAATGTGATTAAAACAAGAAGAAGAGTGTGTGCCAGACAAAGTTGTGTGGCGTTCAATCGTCTCTGCCTAGACCTGCGGCGAAATAGCAGGATGGTAAATTAGTTACGTAGCGTAGTTACGTTTGTACAAAGAAGCGTATAATACATCAACGCATCTACAGACACGAAACCCGATCATGTTCCAAAATAAAACTCTGCTCTAAAAATTGAATTTCTAACAGTAATCATCCCAAATACGTTTACCATAGATAAAAAAAGATTGGTATCCTTAAAAAAGTACTTAAAGAGTATAGTATTTTAACTAACAAGTCAATAATTTTCTAATATTGTCAATTATCTGGCAACCACAACAATTTATGTGCAGCGTAAACCACAAAAGTTAGTACCTACTCCTGCCTCTTTTTTATTTAATTATTACAGTCTTCTTTCTTTTAAGTAGGCACTCAGTATTCTGTTACAGCGGTTATACTAAAGCATAGTTTGACCCACTAGAGAAGTACGGTGCGTAGAGGCAATAAAGTGTAGGTGAATGCTTAGGAATGCTTATTCAACAAATTAGTATACTCGTATTTAGTAGGAGGTGAAATTGTTTGTATTGCTGTAAATAAGTTATTTTTGATGCCACTTAATAGTAAAATGAAGAAAGTAGTATTTTGTCACAAATAGATTTGAGGCTAGATCGGTATTTTTAAACGCATGAATCCTAGAGTCAAAATAACGGCTAATAGAAACAAGAGACATGGGCGACCAACTATTATTAGTACGAAACTGCGCACGCAAAACGTGTCGCCAATATCGTTCACATATACTACTGCAAATCGCGTTTTTATCTACATCCTGTAAAGTTTTTTTTTTCATTAACCCCACACAGAAGGCCATGAGAAAAATAATTTCCCTCAGGCATTATATCATCTTTTGAGATGCTGTGTGGAGGGTCTCTCTTGAGGAAAGGAAGGACCAATTAGAAATATTAAAGGCTCTACCCAGGAGCATCCTCAACACACCTCACCCGATGAACCCGGGCACCCCTGCGAAATAACCAAACGTGTTGTAACTTGGTGATAGGTGGCATGCCGCCATGCCGACATGCCGCCATGCCACCTCTATTAGTTGGTAGCATTATGCTTTTTTCATCTCATGAAATTCTTTTAAATAAAAGGTTCGGTTATGAATGGTGGTATATTCACCCGTAATTCATACAAACCACCCAACTCACAACAAACAGATAGGGTAGATACTTTCCACCATTACAAAGACCATCATTCAGAATCAAATCGTCGCTTGAAACGACTTTTGCTTTGTTTGGTTACAAGATCTGATTAGCCAGGTACATTCCCACCTTCCTCCTCCCTATCTCTCTTTCCTCTCCAACCTCACAACACATTCCAATTAGTGAAGCCATAGAGATCAAAAAGACCAAGAATATATGCGACGTACGAAGAATTTCTGAGCATGGAGTTATTGTATGAACTCTTAATAATATTTTTCTTAACTCTAACATTGACATTTGTTCGGATTCATTGCCCAAATTCAAACGTGGCATAAAGTCAATAATTTAAACTGTTCAATGCGCATACTTACAGATACACACACACAAACACTCATACATACATTACACACACACCTATATACTACACACGTCACCTGGTAATTAAGGAATAAACATACCACTTAGCAGACATTACAAGAAAACATATCATAGGTACCCAACATGAAGTATCTTATTCCTGTATATTGCTTCATCTCTGTAAATCATGTACTGTTTGTTTCCATAATATAAAATAATATAAAATAAAATAAAATAAAATAAAATATTTTGATTGTATTTGACGATGTGCGTTAGTTATTCCTCTTTTAAATGTTTAAAGTTCAATGAACTCAAGTTTGCTTTGAATATAAGTGTAAAAATTATTAATTAATAGTTCTTTATTTTTAATATTTATATTCGTTTGTTTAAAATTTTGACCGTTTTCGTGAAAAATTACCTCAAGGGCGCATTTTATAAATACTTTCAGCTTCACTAATCTTAAAATTATAATATCCCGTAATTTTCACTAGTTTGTGGTAGTAAAAAACATAAAAAGTAAAAAAAAACTAAAAATTTATTTCACTAACTTATTTGGTTACATACCGGTTTCACATTGTTACAATCAGTCCAACTGTGCCCGAAGCAAAATATATAAACGATGTTAGGTTTTTGAATAATCTGGTTAGAATTTTAAATAAATTTCTTCCAGTTGAAGATTTAATTCGAGTGGGTATTTCCTGACAACCATTTTAGTCCAACACATTACTGACGTCCACCTGGTTATGCTTTTAGATGTTCCACTTATTACTGCGGTGACTGTTCACTGTTCATAGAAGTTGTTAGCTACCGACACTGATTAGAAAATACCTAGAAACGTGATTGATTGTCTGTTAAACATATATTTGATCAATTTCATCAAAAATAAGCGTATAATCATTTAATATTAAAAATTAATAAAGTACTGTAAAATGAACTTTTTTCATTTTTCCAGTGTATCTTCTTTATCAAATGATGTTCGAGTTTTTTTTACATTAACTCCACATAGGAAGTTTAGAAGAAAATAATCTTCCTCAGGACCTATGTCATCTTTGGGGATGCTGTGTTGAAAGGAAGGAAAATAAGTTTTGGGAAGGAAAAATGTATGAGGGGTGGGTAGGAATCTAGGGATCAGTGTGTCCAGGATGGCGATGAGTCGAGAGACAGTTGGAGCGGTCAAAGGGTCACCCCAAACCAGCCTCTTCCGAAGGGGCTTGGATTCCGATGAATCCAGGCCCCTTTAAAATCCTCACTTAGGTTGACGTACGGCAGAGATTTTGGTTATCCAGTAAATGGTTCCCAGGGCGGCGGTACCCAAGTCCGTCTTCCAAATTGAGTAATACTTAGTTTTAGTTGTGAATTTTGATAGCACACACCTCTTGGAAGGCTATGGCTTATACGTGCCTGAAAACTTCAGCCATAGTTGTCACCACAAATTGCTCAAGTTACCACACGGTAGAACAGATGTTCTAGCATAGCGAAGCATGACAAGAGGAGTGATTATATTTTGTACAAATTTTCTAAAACATACCCGGAGAAAAATGAGTATTGTTTATTTATTAAAATCCTGTTAAAAACGTGATGGCAGGCCATTTCCTAACATGAACAAGTGTTCCGACATCCCCACAACACAATTGTGTTTTACCGACAGTGTGTTAGAAAACCTGTCAATTCATTAGTTAAAGGCCTGCATTCCAGTTTTTAACAAGAATACGAATAATTTGACAATTTCTTTTTATAAATTAGTAATATTTTATATCAGTAAGTTTTCTTCATTATTTAATAATTAATCTTTAAATGCCCTTATAACTTGTAGTTGTACGCCTAACTTCCCAAATGTTAAAATAAGTAAATTTTTACTGTAAATAGATGATTGACGTGTCATAATATATAATAATTTACTAACAAAATGTTAATTACAGTGTATTGTATATTTTTATTTTTATTTTAACTTACGATTTAGTAGTCCGGGTTAAATCTTCCCCAAAGGAAAAACTTAACCCTTCCACTCACTTTTCCACAAATGATCATCTAGTCAATCAACATTATGTAAGTGCATTATATAAGCAAAATAAATACAAAACAATACAAGAACAACACGTCAACTCACCAGAGATCAAATGGGAAAATAATTCACCGACTCCAGATATTTTCATATCAGAGGGTTCGGCTCGGTAGAACTTCTAACAGAGCCTATAAATCCTACTGATCCCTCAACATAAATATTTAAAAAATCTTTTGTTATCCTACATGTATTCAAAATGACCGACTTTTGCATCTTTATATATAATTTTTTTGATAGATCTAATACGCCTAAATTTTTAATTAGAGAGCTAGGTATAATGCCAGTAGCCGAAATAACGAATGGTAATATTTTTATAGTCTGAAAATGCCAAATTCTTTTTATTTCATTTCCTAAATCTGTGTATTTTCTTATTTTTTCACTAACAGATTTTTGAATATTACAGGAATTTGGAATAGCGACATCAATGATATAAGTTATTTTTTTAATTTTGTCATGTAAAACTATATCGGGTCTATTATGACTAGTCGCTCGGTCTGTTAGTATAGAGTTTTATCATAATATATTTTATAAAATTCGTTTTCTAAAAATGAATTTGGTTCGTATTCATAATATGGTACTACATTACGGCAGTCAATCAAGTTATGTTTAATTACCAAATTTTGGTGAATTATTTTTAAAACTTGATTGTGCCTAAATGTATACTCGGACGGTGCTAATATAGAACATCCCGATATAATATGTTCTATAGTTTCCGGAAAAGCCAAACATTTTCTACACAAATCATCAATTTGATTTGTATCTTTGATTATATGCTTTCTATAATTTTTAGTATTAATGACTCTATCCTGAATGGCAAGCATAAATCCTTCTATTTCTGCGCTCAACTCTCCAATACTCAACCATTTGTTTGACGAAATTTTGTCAACATAGGTACGTTTGGTTGAGATAATTGAAGTGTTTTGCGTGTAAAATTTTATTTGACCAGGAATCTAATAATTCCTGGTTGGGATTTATAAAAATGTTGGCATTCTCATCGTATACATTTAAAGGTGTAATATTTCTATCTGCCTTGCAAATTATTTTGTGCATTTCTGAGCTATGAGCTTTCCTATGGAAAAAAGTTCTTAGCATTTCTACCTGATTATGTTTCAAAGAAGTTATTTTGACTATACCTCTACCTCCTAAATTTCTAGGTAAATTAACTCGTTCTATAGCTGAATTTGGATGATGGCAATTAAACCTTGTTGGCGTAGTTCTAATTAATCTTTCTAAGTTATCTAAATCTGTATTAGACCATTTAATTATGCCAAATTAATAGAGGTATTGCCCAAGTATTTATTGCTTTTACTAAATTTTTAGCAGATAAATGGCATATTTACTATTATTAATTATGATTACTATTTTTTCTCCCTAACAATTCATAATATAAATAATGTTACTAAGCCCCGCATACCCAATTTTGACGGACTTATGTTATTTTTGAAGATAATATCTGTACATTTGTTATGCCTTTGGGGATCTGATAATGAGATAATGTATGATGATAGTTGTGTTATGTCACAGCTTTTATTTTGAGTAGAATTGCGCAGTTTGGAGATGACTCTAGACTGATGAGGATGACACCAGGTGTAAGTGGCGATGACGGCGATGGAGTGGTAGAAGCGGTGGTCAGTGAGTCGACACCGCGTTGGTGGAGACCGGATTCGTGGATGTGTTCAGCACTGGTGAAGACGTGGAGTCTTCCGGGCACTCCAGTGTGAAAAAGGTAGCTGAAGGTGCGATGGACCTGGTCGGCAGATGTACGGAAGATGCAGACCTGCGAAGCTGCCGCAGATTCTAGCGGTCGTGAGAAGCGATGGCCAGGCAAGATAGCCGGGGCCAGGGCGCTTATGTAATCCCGAGAGTCCATAATAATTTTTAGTCCGTGCAGAGCCGGGTGTAGGCGAGTAGATCCTGTAGCGGCGCGGTGAAGCAACATCGGGGCGCGACGCGGGGGGAAACGACCATAGCGGCCACTTCACTAGCGGTGCATCGAGAACATTTCAGACCTGCAGGTAGAAAGGCCAAACGCTCGCGTTTGCTTCTAAAGTGTTCCCGCTACAATGCGTTTTGCATTGGAGATCGTTCCAGAATATTCTCGTAACATCGCTAAATGCCGAAATGTTAATTCTATGAAATTTCCTCTATAGAAAAAATCGCAAAGTAAGCACTGAAAATTACTAAAAACACGTTTTTTCCAGTTTTTTAATATGTTATGGGTATGACAAAATTAACAGTGTATTTTTAAATTAATCTAAAGCATCTTACGAGAGATTTTTACTCTATTTCAAACGAGTTGTGTTTTATTAAATGTGTTTACCATGTTTGTTTAGTATTATCGTTTTTTTAAATGGAAGCGAGCTCCCTCTAACATTCGTATTTACATATATTCCTTTCAAAACATCTATGAAAGCTTACTACGGGGCCTTCAGACAATAAGCGTGAGGAAAAATTGAGCTAACTTCTAGCACCTGGACATGCCAAGAGAGCATTTCTAACTTTTTATCTCTTCGGTGATTTCTAACAAGTTGACCAAGACACGCCATCTCTTTTCAAAGTCACTTTCAATAATACGGTATAATTCTTTAATGAATGCATTTGTTATTCGTTATTCTGATATTATGACTCGTACAGATTTTTTAAGGTTATTTTTGTTAACAATTTTAGAGAAAGTTGGCTGGCGGGATTATATCTGCCGCTGCGGCCTAATTTGACGGATTTTATTGATAATTTAGCCGGATTATCAAATGCCAAGTCATTGACCGCACTGAAACAATCAGAAGGTGGTTAATGTATGCACGCACGTGTTGGAGAAAGATCAGGAAGTTTAGTCTTTATTTTAAAAGAATAGGACATTTTTTACATTTTATTTCGATTTTTGATTTCAGATGATGATTTAAAAAATTCTGATATCTAACTCACTAATCATAACGCAATTTTCCCGCCAAACACATCTGTGTTGGGACATACTCCTTGGTTCATTACATTCATGCATCATCTCATACATAACTAACTAACTAACTAACCATCACGCCGTTTTCCCGCAAGTATTGGCAGAGAGGACGGATCATCAAATAAGTCCGTTTGGGGCGCACTCCATGCCTCATTCACATTCATACATCGAGGTTCTTCTATTATTCCTTCTATTGACTCTTGACACGGCCTGACTCAAGTATCTGATTCAGTTGAACATGCCATGTCTTCTTCAGCCGTCCACGACTTCTTGTACCATCCTCATTTGCATCATATTTTTTTCTTAGACTCCTTTCTTTGTTCATTCACTTTTTATGTCCAAACCATCTGAGCGACCCTTTCTTAATCTTACTCATTACATGGTTTTACCACAAATACGCCTCAGGGATCCGATGTCTACAACATTCAGTCTACTTTCATCTTTCCTGCTATACATCTCATACACACCCTTCTGTTAGGTAAGTTTTTAGATTCTCACGGTCAAAAGCATTTTTGTTGTTTGTTTTTGGGGTGTTATGCCGTGTTGCGCTAACTCCTTCTTTAGCCGACGTTTCGGACAGCGTTGCAGTGTCCATCATCAGGGCAGATCCGGTAGATCCGAAGATGTGATATTCTGATATTCTTCTGTTATTCTGACTATTGACTCGATCAATTATCTTTTATTTGATTCACTTGATAGTGCCATGTATTCCTCAGGCACCCCCGATTTCTCCAAGTATTTGCTTCAATTAAATATAGTTTTTCTTTTATATATTCAACAATATTATTTTTCAATATCTTTTTAAACCCTTTTTATAAATATGTTATTATGTGTAATTATTATATACGTAACAGATGTTTCGCATTCTGAAAGCATTATCAAACTATCAAATTTAACTTGATAAATATATATTATTATATCTTTTTTAAATGTTCTGCAATAATTCATGCATATACGCTTTACAGACTACTGAAAGTATTGTCTAAGTGACAGTTTTAAATCACTTGTTATTTTTAGGATATGGTATTTTATTATTAAAAACAGAGCGATACATAATTTACTACCATTTAGAGTAGAAACGCTGCTTGAAATGGCTTTAGCCGTGTTTGCTGTCCAGAACGGAACGTATAAACAAATGTGCAGACGGACGAAGTTAAAATGTTTTTTTTTTTATTTTAGTACCAGTTTCGTGTTTTGTAAACTGATGAGAGCTTTTCATTATTTCGGCTTACTTGTTAATTTATTTCAATAATATAAATAACATCGAATTAACAAAAATAATTATCATCTTAACATTAAATAAAATTGTCAAAATGTAGTCTGCGAGTTCACGTGCTGTAATGCAAAGGCTGTATCTCTACCTGATGATTAGTTTAATTAACGTGTTATTACATTACTCATTTATCACAACATTGATAGTAATGGAAAATAACTTTCATGGAATAGTATTGTAGGTAAGATGTGGAAAAAAGGAGATGATTTATAATCATTAGACAAGAAATATCAAAGTCACTGACCGACAATTTACAATTGGAATGTAGTCAATGAACTTACGTGTTATGGAAAACCAAGGCTGTCTTTATACTTGAGGGTTAGTTTAATGCATGTATTCTACGCATTGTGCAGATATGTTATTGTATAAATGATTTTTAATTTTACAAACTACAGCACCGCAATGAGAAAAATGGAGGCTTTTAAAAATAAATGTATTTGTAGTTATCGAAGGATGTGCACTTTTTGAGGAAAAACAACAAAATAAAGAAAAAAATTAAGAAATTTCGTTTTAATATCTACCTCATTTATCTATATTTTAGGAGATTTATTACGAAATCAATTGCAAAGTGATAAAATCCCTCAAGCCACAACATGAAAACTTTACAGTGTACGATAAAAACGTATATTTACGGGTTTGTAAAACTAATCTAGTGATATTAGTGATTATTTGTTTTTAAAAATATTCATCTAAATAACAAAAATTCTATTTATAATAATGGATGATTTTGAATTGAAAAAATACACTAACGTTTTTTTCGAAATAAACTTTCGAAATTGTACTCCAAAATTTTTGATTTTTGTATTTAAAATGCCTTAAGTCAGCAAAAATTACTTCAATTGGAAACATCTCAAAAATAAGTGTTTTACTAATTTACAGAAGAAAAATAGATTTTATTAACACGTAAACAATATAAACACGGCTTATTAATACAATTCTTGGCTTCCTTGAGTTAAATTACGTTGCGAACTGATATAACACGTTGATGCATTGACCTAGAAAATCCGAACCGAAAAATCCGTGCAAACTTCATCTCACTTTTTGAAAGTTTTTGCTGTTTCATTCGAATACCAGTTTTTAGCATTCAAGTTAAGATTAAAACACATTATAATCATTACGAATCCATATCGAATAAAAAGAAAAATACTGATATTATAAAACGAGACAATCTTTTGAATTGCAAATAATTTTGACTCAAATGCTATAATTTACTGTACAATACAAATTCTAACATAATTGTATTGATTTACTTAAGGCAAGAGCATCTAAGAAAATAACATATAACGTCATAGTCTCTTCATTTCTTCGAAGTAAAACTGCTGCAAGTCTAGACCTTAAAACCGGTTTGCAGTTCCGCTTTTTTTAGGTCACGCTTCACTGATATTATTTGGGTCGTGTTCCCAAAAGAGGTCGAGTTATCTTTATTAATTATTTTTGCAAGACCCCAGCCTGCTGTATGAAATTCCAAATCTACTTCAAACCAATTAGCATAAAGTAACGGAGATAACTTGTTTGGAATCGTTGTTTTATTTACACGTGATACTTGAGATATAATTGAGAAAAGAAGTTCACTTTTTCTTAGTAAAGAATTCGCGGAATTCAACCTGACTGGGTTTAATTTGAATAATTTATTTTAAAGGGCTGTAGAAAAGTAATTTATATCCAGTTTGATTTAGGTCACTACTAATTAAGTGTAAATATGTTCTCATTTTCAGGCTTGCGAAATTACGCTTGTTTATGTTTGAGTTACTTTATTAATGTTAAATTCATTACATTAATTAGAATTGGTACAAATTGGACGCACGTACGCTTGTTTACAAGAAGATTTTAAGAGGAATATGTTCGATGTTGTCAATTTAAAAGTTTGCAATATTGAAGTGTATTTATTTAAGCAATCTGTCATGCGGTTTTTTATCCAGGTCATTTGTTATTAAGTGATGATAATTTTATAGATATACGACCTCCGTGATGTGGCGGTTACCAAGTTACTGACTAAACCGGGACTTGAATATTATTGCTATTAGAATGTTATTCCAACAAATTAATTGCCTTGTTGGATATTCGGTAAGAACTCCCACGTTTTCAAAGAACATATTCAGAAGCATTCAAAATAAATTTGCTGAAAGAACTAGAATTAGCTCTACATTGAACTTTGTGGCGGTACATACTAAAACTTCTTTTGGTCAAAGAAATTATTTATATCAGGCACCACTTATGTTTAATATTCTTTCAAATCATATTAATTGTACCAATTCCTTAGTTAAATTTAAAAAGTTAATTGAGGTTTTTGTATTGACAGACGATTGTCTTAATATTTTTCATCCTTGTCCTTTCTTAAATAATAAGATTTTATATAAGTCCCATTTGCTAAAAACTGAATGTCACCCTATCTGTCTTTATTATCTACTTTGTTTCTTCTTTTGAATAATGATTAATGATTAGTTATGGTTCAAATATTGTTACAATATTCTGTCAAATTACCCATCTGATAACACATCTAATACTTAAATTTTCTTTTATTTTGAAATATTTTGTGTTTGCATGTAGAATTACTTTATGTTTGTGATTACTCTTATGTTTGCTTCAGTCAAATGTAAATCATTAACCTCGATACAGGCTTAGTCCTAGTGAAGTTAATTTTTATGTGAAAAAAGTCTTTTATGTATAGTGAGATGCAATAAATAAATTAAAAATGATTAAATCTATCTATTTTTACTTTTGCAATGTGAATGTTGAAGATTAAACATATGCCAGAGTGGTAGATACATACATTATCACCATAGCAAAAGACCGCGATTGCGAAGTTTGAAATGGCTGTCACTGTATTTGGCGACCATATCGGAATAACCAGATGCTTCCTAAACTTCTAATTTTCCATCTTCTTCTTAAGTTGGTTCTTCATCGCTGATGGACCGTGACTTCCACTTCAATTTCCCTGGTGGATAAGGCTCCACCGCTCCTTGTGGTTCTGCGGCTCGTGGAGAGCCAAGGACACCAACTGATGCTAGTGATATTTGATCACAGCACTATTTTCTCTGCTTCTCATGAGAAAAACTTTGCCAGTAACTCTGTATCTTCAAATAAGTTGTAGGCAGACAATTGAAAGCCAATTATAATCATTTTCTCAGTTAATCAAAGAGTTCTCAGAGAATTTAACGATTGAAGTTATAGGCCGTTTGAGATATAAATCAATCGATGAATTGAGGCCTATGGGTAACCGCAATGTAGGTTATTGTCGGTATAACTTTCAAGAAACAAGGTGGAAGTTCAAAGTAGAAAGTGGAAAACTAAAAACATTATAAAATGTTTCACCCCTGATTGAAGATGTGCGAGTCTGATCAAGAATAACAGATAATTAACATATTTTTTGGAAAACAATTTTGCTGGAACATTTTGAAATTTCTTGCCCATCATGTGTCAGAATTTCTTAGTAATTATTTCAACCAGATCAACTTCAAAGTTATATCAGCTGTGTTGCAGAAAAGGCATTTAAAATTTGGCAAATATATAGTTATTTCAAGACTCAAAATAAAGGTAATCGCACACGACGCGCACATATCAGCTCGGCATCAGATCGACATCGCCTCGCCTCATTTCACTATGACTCCCGATGCCGTTACGATGCTGATTGGTGTACCTTGCAGTATGGAGTTACGTACAAAGAATTCTGAACGGCTCGAGCTGAGGCGATGCCGATCTGGCACCAGAGTGATATTGTTAGTCGTATATTCCTTTATTATTTTCATGAGCCTTCTGACTTATTCTACATTAATGAAATAAAAATAAATTTTCATTCCTATTATTATTATAATTGAAACGAATAACTATATGTTTGATTAATCCCTACCCCTATCACGAAAGCCTAAAACTTTTGTTTGTGTAAAGCGGGTTTTAGTTTGATTAGGATTGATGAGTGCAAAACCGATGCTTTTGATCAATAGGTTACAAAAGGTTATTTGTTTTTTAACATTCATAATCTGATTTTTTTTGATTTGTTGCTTATTGTCTTGGGAAAGGCATAGTTAAGTCACTTTTTTACATTAAATCCACACAGGTGGCACTTAAGAAAATAATTTTGATTATTTGCTGGGTCTATGTCATCTTTGGGGATGCTGTGTGTAGGGTCTTTCTGAGAAGAGGAAGGAGTTAGCATGGAATAGAAATACAGTGGATGGCAAATTTTTCTCCAGTCGAGCTCTTGATCTAAGAAAAAAGCCGTGGAAACGACCCGTTCTCGAGTGATAAATGCCAACCGTGGATTTGGCGTCTTTTCCGACTATGCACCGATGTCGAAGGGATCAATGACGCTAGTTCTTCCAAGCATCGACAAAGAACCATGAAGGTTAACAGAACATAGCACTGTATATCTAATGAGACATGATTAAAGGAACATAGTACTGTACATCTAATGACACACGTTTAAAAGAACATAGCACTGTATATCTAATGACACATGTTTAAAAGAGCCAAGCACTGTATATATCAGGTTCTAAATGAATTATATTTAGAACCTGACCTATTAATCCTTACAGAATGTTGGATAAATTCCTCAACATATGTGCATAAAAACATCAACAACTACAAAGTCTTCAATACTAAACTTCACAAACATCAAAACGATGGAGTAATTGTATATTGTAAAAATAAGATGGAATGCAAAATAGAAGAAATCGAACTACAAGACGCAAACTGTTTGAAAGTAAAACTTGATCAAGACACATGCATCTTCGCTATCTACAGATCCCCTTCATCTACAAATTTGTCACCATTTCTTGAATCACTAGACTCCATTCTACTTCAAGAACGAAACATCAGGAACTTGTTCATCATAGGGGACATCAACATTAACATATTGGATACCGGAAGGCAACATCCACAAACACAGGAATACCAATTACTACTCCTCTCCCACGGGATGACTGCCGCTGTAAGGGAACCAACAAGAGTGGATCACAAAATTAATAAATCAATCCCCTCGCAAACCTGCATTGACCACATAATGACAAAAACAAATAAAAAATATTCCACAATCATACATCAATCCACTATCACTGATCACTACACTTTAATTTTTAACATCCATGCAAAGGAAAATCGACCATCGACTCAAAATTTAACGGGGAATAGACATGTTATAGACTACAACGAACTAAAAAATTCACTAAAAACTGAAACCTGGGAATTAATATATAAAGCTGAAGACCTTGAAGATGCTTGGAAATTATTTATTAAACTATTGCAATTAAAAATACATAACCACACCTCAATAAAAACTTACACATATTCACACAATAAAATTATCAAAAAAGCATGGATCACACCTGGCCTACTAAAATGTATAAGAAAAAGAGACAAGCTCCATCAGCAAGTAAAAAACTATCCATACGACCTTTCCTTAAAACTATTTTACAAAAATTATAGAAACATCTGCTCCAATCTTACTAAATCGGCCAAACAAAATTACTACAGATCTAAAATTCATCAATCCAATAATAATCCAAAACTTCTCTGGCAAATAATTAAAGAAATCACCTACACAAATCAAAACAAAGCAAACCCATTGGAAGAAATCAACACAGAGAACGGCACACTCTCGCTCAACAAAAACGTACATCAACTAATTAACTACACAAACAACTTTTTTGCAAACATAGGCTCGAACTTAGCGAATAAAATAACCAAACCCCAACACTATAACCCAAAAATAAACAAACACCCAAATCCACAAAGGTTTAAATTTGCTCTAAAACAAATCACTAAACAAGAACCAATTCTAATATTTTCTAAATTCAAACCAACATCTTCATCTGGTAGTGATGAAATCACAATGAAAACATTAAAATTTATACAAGATGAAATTACCGAACCGATACTCTTTCTAATAAACAAATCTATTACGGAAAGCAGATTTCCATCACAACTCAAAATAGGGACTATTACACCAATCTTTAAATCAGGAAATCGTACAGATATCAATAACTACAGACCAATCACAATTCTGAACACATTATCTAAAATCTTAGAAATAACAGTTAAAACTCAACTCATCGATTACCTAGAATCAAATAAACTATTATCACCAAAACAATTTGGTTTCAGAAAAAATCTAGGAACATCCAACGCCATAGCTTTAGTAATTGAATATATTAAAAATTCTCTAGATTCACATAAAAAATGCATTGGAGTATTTCTCGACCTTTCTAAAGCCTTTGACACAATAAATCACCAACATCTTTTTGAAAAACTAGTTAACATAGGGATCACTGATAATGAACTGATATTCTTTAAAAGCTACATGGGAAATAGAAAGCAAACTGTGAAACTTAACAACATAACCAGTGAGTGTATTGATGTCAAATGCGGGGTGCCTCAAGGAAGTATTCTGGGTCCGATTCTGTTCCTAATTTACATTAATGATCTATGCCACATAGAATGTGACGGAGAAATCATAAGTTTTGCGGATGATACTGTTCTCCTTATAAATGGGAATAATTGGACAGAAACATTTAAGAAAGCAGAAGACACACTAAACAGGATTAAAAAATGGCTAGACTACTATTCACTTACACTAAATGCTAATAAAACCAAATTCATCACTTTCAAAATAAAAAATACAAAAAACTCTGAAGAAAACCATAACTTGAAAATTCATAGCCCGCATCACTTAAATGAGCATTGTAATTGTCCCTCATTAGAAAATGTTGACCATATAACGTATCTAGGTCTAAAAATAGATGGAAATTTAAAATGGACCAATCACATTAGCTATTTAGATAATAAAATTAAAAAACTTCGTTATTTTTTCAAAACTATCAGGAATGTGCTCATTAAAAAAGACTTAATCAAAATCTACATGGCTCTCTGCCAATCACTGTTAGAATACGGTATTATCGGATGGGGCAGTGCAAATAAAAACATACTAAATCCACTTATTAAATCTCAAAAAGCCATAATGAAAATTATACTGAAAGTTCCTGTAAGAACTAGCACTAACGAAATCTTCACCAATCTTAACATCATGTCTATTAAACAACTATATTCTAAAACTATACTCATTTACATTCATAAACACAAAACACGAGAAATAACAACAAACACGTACAATAGAAACACTACATCTCATGATCAAAAACTTATCCAACAAATAATTACAAATACAACTTTTGGGCAAAAAAGCTTCTTATATCACAGTATTAAACTCTACAACAAAATACCACTCACACTCAAAAACCTCAACACTTTAACATTTAAATCTGAAATAAAAAGCTGGATACTTAACATAGGAAGATCTGAAATAGAAAATTTACTGAAATCAAACACAGACTAAAACAGAATCAACTGAACTATACCAAAAAACAGTACCTTACTTATTTTAAAATTACTTAAAAAATATATATATACTACATTATACTTTGTTGTAATATTAATTTCTTATAATTAAATTATAATATGTAAATGACATCCTCAGCACGGGAGATCCCAGTGAGGATATCATTATATCTATGTGTTAATAAGAAAAGAAGACAATAAATCATTAAATCATTATCATTATCAATGACAGATGTTTAAAAGAACATAGCACTATATATGTAATGACACATGTTTAAAAGAATATAGCACTGTACGTTCATCTAATGACACATGTTTAAACGAACATAGCACTGTTTATCTAATGACACATGTTTAAAGAAGCCAAGCACTGAATATATAATGACACATGTTTAAAAGAACATAGCACTGTATATATAATGACACACGTTTAAAATAACATAGCACTGTTTATCCAATGACACATGTTTAAATTACGTGTAATCACAAACCTGTGAAAAAGCACAGAATGTAAATAAATTTAAAAATGTATTTTTAAAAATAAAAGTAAACATACTCTGATGAACTACTTGAAAAATAACTATGATCACAATTACACCATAAATTATAAGTATTGTAAATATAAGAGTAATGTAATTTTGAATTTAATATCTTTTGTGCGAACGACATAACATTTACTAATTTGTCGATCGACGTAACTGTGAAAAATTGATACTTTCCAAGCAAGTATTTAATTTATTCATCAATATTTTTTGACACCAATTTTCAAGCCATATTCGTAACGCTCATAAAACGTAACAATAAGAGTCAACGTACCTTAACATGCTGTAAGAAAATGTTATTTTTGCATACTTTGACGACATTAAACATCTTAATAACTCATAAAGTAGCATTTTACTATTCTAAAGTATACGACATGCCACTGTCACAAAGATGTCATTATCTCGTTGTTTGAAGTTCATCACTTTGTTTTAACAGTAGTTAAAAGCGATAAGAGGTTTACAGTAACTGAAAAGAATAAAAATGTACTAGAATGTCCCTCACACGCCAAAAATAACACTACTTATGAAACATATCTCCACCTGCATAGTGGCGTACAAATTTTAAACACATTTAATAAATAAATCTGGGATTCTTTGGATCAGGGGTTGTTGGTATGAATTCGCAACCGTAAGTATTTGAGTAGCCAATCAGTTGTTAGGTTGCGGTCGGTCAAGCAGATTTCACATTTAGCGAGCCAATGGCGCTATTTAGTGGGTGATATAATGTTTTTAAGCGAAAAAAACGTGCTATATATACTCAACTAAATGTTGAGTGGCAGTTATTGGTTCCCACTCGGGCGTTGTGGGTTCGATATTGATGGAAGTGGGTGGATTTTCAACATTTGAGTTTATTTGTATCACGGAAATGTATCGCTCCATTGCTTGTTGTGAACTACTTCTCTATTGGTCTACAAAATAAATGTTAAAACACAATGACATTTGACGCCATTTGCAAAAATTATGACAAATTCACATTATGCAATTACTTTTGCGCTTCCTTGCATTTAGAAAACTATTTTTAAATCTAATATAACATTATTTTGAATTTAGTATAAACATTTAAGATTTAGGACGGGTTAATTCAGAAAATTTGAACAATTCAACAAATTTCAAAGTTAATTTCCAAGTTCTCTGAAAGTCCTATTGAAGTTCTGTTTATGAATGTATTTTTTTTCCTTTCACGGCCAAGCTTTTTATTTCCAGAAAAAACATTAAAATAACATTTTTCACTTAGTTAACTAGAATTTTAATTCTATTGCATTGTGCTACAGTACGATGTTATTCACTTTCTATGTGTGTTATCGTATTGTCTTACTTTTGAATGTGTGTTATCTGTGTGCTATATTGTCTTGTACTTTTGAATGTACGTTATCGTATTGTCATTCAAAGTGTTTGTGTACTTGGGACGCTTTAGTGAGTTCTATGATTGTATGTAAGAGTCATGTTATTTATTTTATATAATGGGAGATATTGAATTTAAGATATAAATATTGTATTATAATTGTATATTGAGATAGAACCTGCAGACAAGCAGCCATGTGGCAGCTTTGTGGGACTATCTACACATTGTTTAAAAAAAATGTAATAATTTTCAGTCAATAAAGGTCAGCTTTAAAAAAAATAAATATCAACATGGCCTAGTATTACCATTATATCGCAGAAATTAAATAATAATCGAACTTTCACAGTCCTTGAAAATCAACTGTGAAATTTGATGAATTTTTTAAATTCTCTGAAACAACCCGTCCTTAGTCTAAAACTAAACATATGACGTATCGAAATAAAATTCGAGTGCCAACTAATATTTTTCAGCAAGGGGCCATCTAGTTTGTGTTTCTGATACTAAAAACAAAAATATATATGTGATCCCATGTTTCAAGTCAGTCAGTAAAAACCGCAACACACATTCATTAAAACATCGTTAAAAATACGCATGCGTCTTACGAACTTGTAAGATTTTTTTATTACAAGTTTATATTACTGAAAGAATTATTAACGATCTATGTCTGAATGTCCCCGAGAGGGCGGCAGACAAGATGAAAAGTCATAAAAAACGTTTTATATCTTGTTTCAAAGTATCGTCTTTCCTTCATAGAGTGGTAGAAACTCACTGGTGAAAAAACTCACTCAAAAAAACTTCTATGGACTACAAATACGTATAAAAGTGCAAATAAGTTATCCTGCTATTATTTATAATATCTATACCGAAAGTGAGTGATTTGTGTGGAAAAGTGCTCGAAACTGTGAGTTAGATTACAAAAAATCGATTTAATATCCGTAATCCCGGATAACTAAAGTGATTACAAAAAAAAATTGAGAATAAATCTTATAAAACTGTCACTCCATAGTTATCCATAGATAAAAACAAAACTTCTAACTGTCATCATCGGTATTGTACCTCTACTTCAATATCTAAAACCGGGGCAGGTTGTTACATTTTACAGTAAATAATGGCTAACACTAGAGGAAAGGGTGCTAACATTGAACCTGAAGAAAAATTCAGCATAGAAAAAATTACACTGATTTTCGAAAAAAAACTAGATGCTATAAAAAAAGAAATTATTTTAAAAATTGAAAAGCAACAACAGGACACCCAAAAAAGCATGGAGTTTATGAGCAGTCAATATGATGATTTGATTAAACAACTAGAGATGACAATCCTACAAACCAAAAAAATTGAAAATGAATTTATAAACCTGAAAAAAGAGCACCAGGAGAAAAATACTATAATTAAACAATTAGAAATAAAAATTTCAGATATGGAGTACAAAACCCGCTCTAATTATATTGAAATAGCAGGCATTCCACAAAAAATGGGGAACAGCAAATTGAAGTGGTTAAAAAAGTGGCAGCGGCGGCAGGAGTGAATCTAAAATACGGCAAAATTATAGAGGTAAAAAGGATACCTGATAGGCGAATCAATGCACCACCTAAAATACTAGTGCAATTTTCAGATAAATTGACCAGAGACAAGCTTATTGCAAATAGAACAAACATCAATTATGCTGCGATCAAAGATATTTCAACTGAAACAATATACATAGCTGAAGAACTGAGCCCTTACCATAAGGAACTTCTTTGGAAAACCAAACAAATCTCAAAAGAAAAAAACTATGCATACGTCTGGCACAAAGAGGGAAAAATAATGGCAAGAAGAAATGCAAACGAAAAAATAATTTACGTTAAACATATAGACGATTTTAAAAACATCATATAAATAAAATGGCTCAAAATAACAAGTATTACAAAAATTAAAAATGGCTGACAATACATTAACCACGAAACCTAATGCAAAAAAAGCAAACTTACCTAACCTATCAACAATGAACAAAAATTTTAACATACTGCATCAAAATATTAGAAGCATAAACAAAAACTTTGACGAGCTACAAATATTAATTAAAAGTTTAAATTAAATTTAACCTGGGACAAAATTATCCTTACTGAATGTTGGTTAACTGATAAACACTACCCTCTACAAATTGATAAATATGTCTCTTACTCCACACTAATGAATAATACAAAGAGTGATGGTGTTATTGCATACGTTAAAGAAGACACTGAAGTTGAAGTCAGAGAGATCAATATTAATAACGCAAACTGTCTAAGGATATCAATTGGTAAGGATATAACAGTTCTCGCAATATATAGATCACCTTCTACAAAAAATCTGGAGCCATTCTTAAACTCCTTACATTTCGAGCTTAACTTACTCAAAAATACTAAGAATGTTTTTATTATCGGAGATATAAATATTGATATCCTGGAAAATGGAAATCCAAAAAAATATGATTACATACATACACTAGCTCACCATGGTTTTAAAAGCCTGGTTGATGAACCTACACGAGTATGCAATGAAAGCAAATCATGCGTTGATCATATTTTTAGTAAAACTGATAAATTAACTCAAACCATTATTTACCCTTCTACACTGACTGATCACTACACAATACTTCTATCTATTAATAATAAAAATACATCTATAAATCAAAAAAAAGAAATCTGTCATAGCAAAGTCTGAAACAAATTGGGAAAACGTTAAAATCGAGCTACAAATTGCTGACTGGTCAAACCTTCTTGGCAATGATGATACTGATGCTGCTTGGAATTATTTTATTGACTTTACTCAGAACATTATTCTAACAAACACCATAACGACAGAAAAAAAGATATCTCATAAAAATATTCATATTAAACCCTGGATTAGTCAGAACATTATCAACTCAATCAGGAAAAAAGACAAACTCCACAGAAAAGTAAGAAACCACCCCTATGATATCCATTTACATCGCTTCTACAAAAGATATCGTAACATTTGTAAAAATGTAATCCGTTATGCTAAAGAAGCATTCTATAAAAAGAAAATCGAGGAATGTAATAATGATTCCCGGAAATTCTGGCAGATTATAAACGAAATTACAAACGCTAAAGCCTCGCACAATGTTAAAAACATTAAAGAATTAAACATTGACAGGATACCAACATCTTTTGCAGAACATCCAGAAAAAATTCTCGACTTTGCAAACAATTATTTTTGCAATATAGGCTCGAACTTAGCGAATAAAATCAAACAATCTTCATTTACTGCCGAAAAAACAGTGTGGAATGAAAATGTCAATCAAGAAAACTCCCTTAACATAGTCAAGATAACAAGTGAAGATATAAGAAATACCATAGCCTCCCTAAACACAAATACCTCATCGGGAAATGAACTGATATCAAACAGAGCAATTAAATATCTACTAAATGAGCTAATCTACCCACTGACGTACCCTGTAAATCTTTCAATAAGAAAAGGTATTTTTCCCACACGTCTTAAAGTTGCTACGATTATTCCAATATACAAAAGCGGTCCCAAAAATGATATATCTAACTATCGACCAATTAGTCTATTACCTACACTATCGAAAATATTGGAAAAAGTAATAAAAAAACAAATGGTTAAATTTTTGGATGAAAATAAAATATTATCAACGACGCAATACGGTTTTAGGGAAAACCTGGGTACTGGTGATGCTATAGCTAAAGTAACAAATACAATTATAAAAAAACTGGATGAAGGTAAAAAATGCTTGGCAGTTTTTATTGACCTTCAAAAAGCTTTTGATACAATTGACCATGAAATACTATATTTAAAAAAAAAAAAAAGAGACGTTGCTCTAAATGACTTTAGCAGTGTTCGGTGACCCACCTTGCTCTTTACCCACTCTTTTCTCTTCCTACTACGTTCAACATACCCCAATTGAGGATGTTATGCTACGTATACATCCGCGAGCCGAACTGCCGAACTGAACCTCAACTTATGGAAAAGAAACGAAACAACCGCAAATGGCGCGAAACGCTGTTTGCAGTTAGCGCTTTCGCGTTATTCGTGGTACGGTTCGCGTTTCGGTTCGCAAATGTATACGTACCCTTATAGTTTCGCTGGCACTAGACGTAAGACGTGTGACGTGTGTATGGGTCGAGAGGTAAGGTCCTTGACTAGCAATTCGAAGGTCGCGGGTTCAAATCCCAGCGTGCACAAGTTAATTTTATCTGATGAAATTGAGTTATTTCGCAAAATAATACAATGCACATATACTTGTGGCACGTTCCAGAGTGGAAGGTACTCTCAGAATCACCCTAGTGTAAGACCACCATTCAGAAATTGAAACATTGCTTGAAATGGCTTCAGCCGTTTTTATTGACTAGATCTGAATAGCCAAGTACTCCCCACCTCCCTCTCCCCCATCTCCTTCCCCTCCCTACTACTTTTAGCCACATAACATACCCCAATCGGGAATGCCATAGTCTCACTGGCTCCAGACGGTTGAGAGTAGTTGGGACTCTTGTGTCGTACTAAAATAAAAATAAGTTTAAAAAATGTGAGTTTTAATTAATCAACTGTTTTTTATCCATATTCGTAAGTTTCTCGGTTTATAATGAATAAAACACATAAAGAAAACTCTCTTAATTAACGGAGCGGCAATTATTTTCATAATAAAGGTGAACACGACATTGGTAACCAAACAAACAATTAAAGCGAACTGTTAATTTCTTATTAACTGTTAATTGCTCTTAGTTTAAGTTATTTTCTTTTGCCCTTTAGTAGTTTACGCTGCAGTTAAAAGTGCAGTTTTAAAGAATATAGTAGCTCTTCGAATAAAAAAGATCATAAAATCCCAAAAATAATTTTCACAATAAGTAAATTAGAAAAGGTTAAACTTGGAACAACATACGCAGTTGTTTTCACAATAAGTAAATTAGAAAAATTTGAACTTGGAACAACATAAACAGTTGTTTTCACAATAAGTAAATTAGAAAAGGTTAAGCTTGGAACAACATACACAGTTGTTTTTGCTCTCCCGAATAATTTTCATAAATGTAATGGATTAACGGAGAAGCTTTGAATGATATAATATTGGTTTGTCAATCGCCATCACTAACATTATTAAAGTAACTATTTGAAAATACGATTTGGAGGTTATTTCATGTCCACCCTATTTTCCTGGTATTACTGCTACAGATTTCATATATTTATTTAAATAATCACAATCTTGTTATTCTTTTTATTTCTAAGCCGACGTACTGACACACCGTCGAAAATCAACCATAAACCGTGCAAAATAATTTATTGTAGATTAGTTTATGAAAGAATAGTTAATTTAATAAAAACGCTACAAACTTGTACATAAATCCAATGAACAGGTACTACCTATAAATATAATATAATATCTTTTTTGTTTAAACATTTAAAAAAACTTTGGGAAATCTGGCCCCGAGGAAAAAAAATCCCTCACGCCTCTGTCATCTTTGGGGATGCTATGTGCAGGGTATTTTTAAGAAAAAAAAATAGAGGTAATTCTGGGAATGATAAATGTATGAGGGATGGGTAGAAATCTGGGGGTCAATGTATGCAGGAGTGACGGACGAATCCATCACTCCCACTGCGGTGTAAGGCGGGGTTTTGAGAGAGTCCGGCTGGAGAGGTCAAAAGGTCTCCCTCAACCAGTCTCTTCCGTTACAGCCCGCCACGCAGCAGGTGGGCAAATGCAAAGACCCAGACAAATCCCACCCCATGAACCCCTTCTAAGTCACCAAAAGTAGCGATCCAAAAGTAGGTTGGTTATCCAATAAATTGTTCCCGGAGCGGCGGAACCCATCCTCGCCTTCCAAATTAGAAACTACTCCATGACTTTGTAAACAATAATAACGTAGGTACCCATTTGTTGCTAACGAGCGACTATTTTCCTGACATGACTTCAATCCTTGCTTGTAGTAACGTTTATGTACGTTATAACTCTTTTGTTCGCAATTTCCCACGACCTAATTATAATTATTTAACAGTTTCATAATGGTTCAACTCATCAACCGATGTGCGAAAATAATTTGCATACAAAGATGCTTTCTTAATATTGATTTTCTTTATATTTGTATGGCTTTTGAAAATTATGTCATTTCTAATAGTCATAACAAAATCTTATTCATATCAAAGCATAAATTGATAACGTCATTCTCTTCACTGCAAAGTATCTCTGTTTTAAAACATCAAAATCTTGCCAACCGTAAACTCTAGCGTTATGAAGTCTGTTTCAGTCTTGAAGAATAAGAATATAAATTAAAATATGGAAAAGAGGCTGCTATTTTTTAATAGGTTTGATATTGGTTCCAAGTTCCAATCATAGAAATTCATATAATTTATATGGTATTTTAATCACTAGCGTAGAGGGCCATAATGCATTGGATGAAAGCGCGCTTGCTTCAAATATATTTTATCACAATTGCGCTACATTTATATGTTGTTATAATTAGTATAACAATTTATGATAAGAGTCAACTTTGACACAAAAATCTGAGTGTTTATTCCCATTACAAGTCAAAAATAAATTAACATAATTTAATATATTTTCATTTCGTGTAATTAGGGAACATTTAAAAGGCTGTGCAAATTATCATATGGAGCATGAACGTGCAAAACATGATAATAGAATTCTATTGATGTTTTTTTGTTGGAAGTCAAATCTTTTTTCATTCACTGAAATCGGATATCGACCTAATCTTACGTAGAGAGTTTTAAAATATATTGAATATTGAAAATATATTGAACATTAAAAATATATTGAACTTTAAAAATATTGAAAATATATTGAACATTGAAAATATATTAAACTTTGAAAATATATTGAACATTAAAATATATTGAACATTCAAAATATGTTGAACTTTAAAAACATTGTAAATATATTGAAAATATAATAAACATTGTAAATATTGAACATTCAAAATTTATTGAGCATTCAAAATATATTGAATAGTAAAATATATTAAAATTAAAAATATATTAAACTTTGAAAATATATAGAACATTGGAAATGATTTCTCTCAAAATTCCTTGATCAAAATGATTGATTTGTAACTAAGAAGCAGTGACTGGGTCAAGTGACTAACTCACACATACTCCTCTCTAATGGTACGTATACATTTGGGAACCAAAACGCGAACCGAGCCACGAATTACGGGAAAGGAACGAAGCAACTGCAATTGGCGTTTCGCGCCTTTTGCAGTTGCTTTGTTCCTTTCCCATAAGTTGTTCAGTTCGGCAATTTGGCTGGCGTATGAATACGTAGCATAACATTAACAAGTATTGTATTGGTGATGTAGATATGTTATATGTTAAGCCAACACACATTGGTATATTTATTCAATATCGTCAATACCCACGACTAATAAAAATACAACTGTATCCGAAATCTTTCTTATGCTGTGGAACTAAACTGTAAACCCAGTATAAATAGTCGAAATGATTGCTCTGGCATCACGAAATTTGCACGGTTTATTAAAGGCGTCTACTTTCAACTCGGAAGGTTTGTCATTTTTTATTTTAGGTTCATACGAATAAGACAAAACGCTTTGTTGTATTTATGAAATTAATTTTAAAATTGATGAATGTTTTTAATAAAATAATCTTTAAAAAAAGTGAGTAGTAACTATTGGTAAAATAAATTTGTAAAAATTGACTGAAATTTGTTGTTGGAAATTTACACTTAAACGTAATCTTAGGTTCTTGTTTTACGAAACAAATTTATTGATTGGAACAATTAATTTATTCCGTTAATCTGGACCTTTTCGTAGCGATAAACGTGAATATCCGTTTCCTTTTTTCGTATAAGAACGCTACGAATGGGAGTACTAGTTTCTAGTTTCGTAATGAATTCTTGATCTTTCATAAATTGCCAAAAATTCCTAAAAACAGTCTAAGGTTAAAAAAGTGTACAACGCTATCATTGTAACACACTTTAATTAGTGTAGTAGCAGCATTCTATTCTTAGCCAACGATGGATTAACTAAACAAATGATAATACTACAATATAATGAGCTACGAGAATTATACTAAAGAAAAATAGACGTACAAAAATCATCGCAATATCTATCAATTTTTGCTATAAACTAATTAATGGTCATACATCAATTGAATTTATAAGAAAAATTGAAAACCTGCAGTACCACACAGACATGAGACGAGGAAAAGAAATGAAATAAGATTCATCTTTCCCCTTCAGAAAAAAAACCGAAAGTCCTTGATGTAAGGATCAATAAAGATTTTTGCAAATTACCAGAAGTAAACGCAAACAAATTTAAACTTAAATTATGAAAACATGTGTATTGATTTCTTCTAAAAGACATGTTTTAAATAATACCTATAAAAGGATTATATTAGGACATATATGTGCTCATTTAAAATACTAAAAATATATAAATTATAACGGCAATTAAAAAAAAAAACTATGTTCGTGATAACATCGAAGAGTACCAACTGCCCGAAACGAGTGAGGCTATTTCATTCCTAATGTGACGAAAGTTGTGATAGTGAAAGGAAAAGCATGGAATAGACGGTTAGGGTGAGATCTGAAAGCACCTATATGTTCAGATCTATGTCTCTAAGAATAGCTAAAGCCATTTCCAGCAACATGTCTCCAATGATTTTGATGCTGAGAGTAGGCTTCGAAGTAGTGCTGAAATTCACGGATGACCTAGTGAATAATGTAAATATGACGAAGACGTGTAACGGATATGATAAAGAAAGGGACACTACTTATGGACGTTTATCAGGAATAGCGTGATGTAGTAGGTACCCTCACTTATAATGTTTGTAAATCTTACGGCACGAGCTGCGTGCCTATGTATTTTTATACGCATACAAAATCAGATGTGTTACTTAAAATGCCAATTAAGTAGTTCTAAGTAGTCCACTCTCAAGCATGTCTCAAATATTTATATTTGTAGAAAGTGTTGCTGCTATAAACCCAAATATCATCAATTTGAAAGGCTATGCTAAACGGAGGCTATTTAAATTCAAACAACAGCAAAAAAATAAGAAGGAAAGCCTCATTTGATGGCACGAACAGTTAACACTCTAATTTAAAATAAACAAACATAAAAAACCTACCTTAAAAGCTGTCCACAATATGTCACATCCGGTCCAAATGATTGATAAACTTACTTTTAAGTTGTATTAATAACTTAACACCACTTTCATAACTGTTTTTTTCAGTTTTAAATAGAAATCAAAATATGGCGCTCAAATTGAAATATCGAAAACATAAACACTCCAATTTGAGGACGACAAAATTCTTTTAAATCGCTTTTCTTTTGAGCAATCACTCTTAGTAAATAGTTGTTTTTTGTCTTTTATTCAGTAATTTTTATCACGCATAGGTTTATTTTCACGGTAGCTTGGCTTAAAAATCGAATAGATTTCTTTTGGAATCGTTTAAAACTTTGAAACGCGCGTGTGGGTTGGAATTTTGAATTCTCATTAGAGTTTGGAATCTCTCGCACGTGACGAGACGAAGGTTCTACGGGAAGGCTTCGCAACTGACGGCGGTTACTCGGGCGAAGGCCGCGGCACAAATGAGAACACTGTGCGGCCACTGTAGTTTTAAACGTGTTAAAGAACAGTTTGTTAAAGATGGCCTGATAAATTGTTCAGGTTCTTGAATTTCTTTCTTAAAATATTATTAAATGTATTTTAAAGCCGTTTCCTGATAGGAAACTCGATAAATTAACTTTTATTTGAGTAAAAAAAACTTAACTTTATTTTTCTCTACCAGTTTTGTGAACAGAGTAGATCTCGCATCCAAAAAAGTTTATTTATAAATTTCTCTTATTAAATAAATCAAAAACAAAATTTCATAGAACAAAAAGCCTGTAATATTTTCCATCATTTGGACATGATGGGATATGAAATTTTAAAAATGCATTTTTTGCCACCGCTGAGAATCGAACCTCGATCAACTGCTTTGAAGGCAACCATACTCACCATTACGCCACCAACTACTGAAAGAACGGCGCGGCGGCATAAATTCATTATAACTTAGGAAAAGAGTAGTTTCGCAAGATATAATAGCGATTCAATTTGGGAGGCGTTTTTGGGAAACCATTTTTTGGATGGAACACCTGTGCTATAGGTCACCGCAAGTGATTCGCTATGTTTGGTGATTTAGCAGGGGTGCCCGGGTTCATAGGGTGAGATGTATTCAGGATGCGCATACCCACCAGCTGCGTTGGGTGCCAAATCGAGAGAGGCTGGTTTGGGGAGTTACCTCTCCAACTGACCTCTCGATCCATCGCCTTGAACCGCAGTGGGAGGTATATATTCATAAGTCCGTCACTCCTGGACAAACTGATCCCTAGATTCCAACCCAACTCTCATACATTTTACCTTCCCAGAACTTCCTCTCCTACCTTGTCAAAAACGTCGTGACATTTTCTGCACTGTTTTTCAACCCTTTTTAATGAAAATATCGTAAGGCAAGGAGGGAGCGTGTCTGCAGTTCTCTTCAACTGATGAACTAATCTAAAGACTTAATGACACTCATAAAAATATTGCCGTGTTCAAGGAGTATTTGTAAATAATATTAATTACGCAGATGATATGATTCTACTAGCACCGCGCTTAGCGCACTAAAGAAATTACACCAAATATGTAAACATTTAAAATAAAATCACAACCTTGTAGATAATAAGGCCGTGTCAATCGTTATGATTTTTAAATGTTAAAACGAACCCCTGCAAATACCCTCAGTATGGATAGACGGTAGGTAAATGGATGTTAGTTGTAGCGTGAAATACCTGGCACATATTATCACAAACGATCTGAAGGACATCAAGCAAATGAAAAGATAAAGAAGAGCGATATACGTTAGAGCAGGTATGCTGTCAAGGCCTTTTCGTTTTTGTGTTATAAATATCAAAATGATACTATTCAACGCATTCCGCATATTGCTGTAAACGTCAGAACTGTGGGTGTATTACATTGCATCCTTATGGCATAGCAGCCTGAAATCATAAGTAATACTTATCGTCAAGTATTCCACCTACCGAGATACTGCAGCGCCACGGAAATGATGGAATCAACGAGAGACGGTCAAATATTATCCATAAATGGCTACTCGCATAAATTTTCCTCTTAGATATTTTCACTTATTTTCTGTTTATGTTCTATGTGTAAATTGTTTTTATTTGTTGTTATTATTTTAAAATGTGGAATATATTGCATAGTACTGCCTCTGCGTACATTCATAAATAATAAAAGAACCATGTTTTTTTTTTTTAATTTTTGTATATCACGTACACGGAACACACAATTGAAATTATGTTGTTTAAATATTATTTCAAAAATTATTTCAGTTATTGAACTTTTTCCATCTAAATTAATTATTTAAATTATTAAACTTTTTCCCTCCACACGAATTATTTGCGTTATTGAACCTTTTCCCTCTATACTATTTCAGTTATTGAATTTTTTATAAATAAATATTATTTTACGAATTATTTCAGTTATTGAACTTTTTCCCTTAATACGGATATAAATTTTCAGTTTTCCGTTTCAGTGCCGACAAACTGGACGTTTATTTCATTTGAATTTTATTATTACTTTTTTAATTTTTAATTTCAATCATACTGTCCTGTCAATCTTGCTGTGTAGATAAATATTGTAGTAACTTTATGTAAAATCGTTTACATCTCGAATGACAAAAAACTAATAAAAAATATATTGTGTCCATTATTGAACTCGTATTGATAAACGCGGACTTCACCGAGTTTTGACCAAGTAGCGTCGCGATGTGGGTCAGTGCCCCTTTATACCCCATGCCGCCTCGCCTCATCTTCAGTACCCACTATTGGTAGAGCAGCCTATCAACTAGGTATTATCATTATACCATCGATTTTATCACCTTCGTTCCGATTCATTCGCTTTTTACGTTTCTTCACTCCATTCCAATAGATTTTTTATTTAATTTAACTCAACTTGAACTTGACTTAACTCAACATGAACTTGACTTAACCCAACTTGCACTTGACTTGAATTAATTCAAATTTAACTCGATACACCTGATTATGTCGAACAAACTGTACTTGTCTTGGCGGCCTCTTTGGTCGAGTGATCTCAACTAACAATCCAAAGGTCGCCGGTTCAAATCCCGGCGTGCGCAAGAAATTTTATTTGACGAATTTTTGTTGTGTTATACAATTTAGTATACCTACTTGAGGCACGTTACAGAGTGGAATATTGTTTCAGTATCGCCTTGGTGTAAGACCACCATTCAGAATTGAAACGTTGCTTTAAATGACTTTAGCCATGTTGAGTGACCAGATCTGAATAACCAAAAACTCCCTTCTCATTCTTTTTTCCCTCCCCACTACCTTCAGCCTCATAACATACCCCAATTGGGGATGCCATAGTCTCACTGGCTACAGACGGTTGGAAGCAGTTGGGACTCTTGTATGCCATTCACATAAAGTAAACTTGACTTGGATTGACTTGATTTATCTGAAATTTGGAAACTTAATTTATCTCAATCAAACTAACTCAAGTCAAAGAAACGGGCCGGTCAGTGGCTGACTTGGAATCGCGTCGGGTTCCTGCCCAGGCGTCGCGAGTTCGGTGATCACCAAACTCCCTGACAAATGACAATTCAACACACCCTTGAAAAGGGATGTAAAGTGTTGAAAAGTGATAAAAAAGTAGGTTAAATAGGTTACCTTAGGTCAGGTTTATAGGCCTTTTTTTACCACTTTAAATGACTTCGTATCACTTTTCAAAAGTGATATTGCCACTGTCCTGAGTTGCCATGGAATAGTGAGTTCAATTCCTCGGCTGGCTAAAGACCTCCATCACGAAACAAGAAACATTTTCCGCTTACAGCTATGGTATTATGAGATTTATCAAGTATTGTCACTTTATTCGTAATTTATTTATTTATTAAACGCCATAAAAGGCTTTTACAATAATGTGATACATGAGATTATAAGTACACGGTGGTACATAGGCGAATATTAGTATTACATTTAAGAACACAACAATATGTATACAAAACGACATTGAATGTGATACAGCTAATAATAGTAATTCGGGAATGTTTGTCTTTCTTTTAAAAAGAAAAACTTTAATTAACTTAATTTATATTACGATGACTTCACTCTACTCAACTCAACTCATCTTGGATTGTCAACTTCTAAACTTATCATTACACAACTTCACACAACATTTTTTTAAATAAAATACATGGCAATAAATTGATTTAATTTACTAGATATTGACACATTTAATCACCGTACTAGGCAACTGCTTGTTTCTTGGTGGCCAATTAAATACAGTTCTTTTTAATAAAGTGTAAACAATACAATGTAAGGTTTTGAGCTTTACTTTTATGCGTATTTTAAGCCATACACAACCGATAATCAACCCTTAGAGTAATGGTTGTTTCTCAGCTGCACAAAATCTAAAACAAGCCCATTGGTAAGGGATTAAAACTACAGCGATAAAATATTATCTACTAAATAAAAGTATATTTGTTCCCCTTTTTCCTTTAAAGTACAAACTATATGTCACATAAGCATCGTTTTAAAGAGAAAGAGAATAGGTGAATCTGATAATTAAATAATAACAAGATCATGCTGAAATAGGTGAATGTGATAATTAGATTAAAACAATATCATGTTGGATTAGGTGAATGTGAAAATTCGATAAGAACAAGATCATGCTGCAATAGGTGAATATGATAATTAGATTAGAACAAGATCATGCTGCAATAGGTGAATATGATAATTAGATAAGAACTAGATCATGCTGGAATATGTGAATGTGATAATTAGATAAGACCAAGATTATGCTGGAATAGGTGAATATGATAATTAAATAATAACAAGCTCGTGCTGGAATAGGTGAATGTGATAATTAGATAAGAATGAGACCATGCTTGAAAGATATGAATGCAATAAATATGTTAAAACATAATAAACAAATATAATGAAATATGAAGTTAATTGACTTAAGTTAATAACTAACTTGACTTCGCCACACTACGCTTAACTTCAATTCACATAACTACACTTCATCTCACTTAACTAAACATCTCTTCGGTCTTATACTAATTGGTCTCTTCTCTGTAATTTAACTTTTTGTTGTTTTCTATACACAACAAATATCATACCTTCCATAATTGATTTATTTTTTATTTTATGTTATTTTTATTTCCTGCTAGAGCATTTCCGATGAGTTATAAAACTCATTGTAGGACAAGAGGAACTTACAATACATATGTGGGAGTTAATATGTGCAATTTAACATTTGTAATTTGATGCCAAAATTAAAAGTTTCACATACAAAACCGTACAAAAATAGAAAAAGGGAAGTTAAGTAGAACAAACAAGAAGGAAACAGACAAATGAAACCGATTATTATTTATTATTTAATAAATAAATTATATTTAATCACATCATTTCGCGGAAGAAGATACTTTCAGTATCACCCCGTTAATAGACGACCATCCTAAATTTTAAAAACCTGTAGGTTGATTAAAATACCTTGAATTATGTTAAGTGCCGAGATTTGAATATTATAATGTTTGGATATTTTTATAGCGCCATTCACCTCAAAAAATCACCTCAAGGGTGTTTTATACTTAATTTAACCAATACTCCTAACACTTAGACTTATAACTCCGATTTATTACAAGTGACTTACAACTTAGACTTAAAACTATACATATTTTTGTTACCGAGTAAATAGTTTCTTACAACTAGAGATTTACGACTAACATACTTATTTACATTTACAAATTCATATTGTTATGATTACTGTCCTCGCTATCAGTTGTAAGATTTCAAAAAAGGTTACAAATTGTAAATTGTTATGACATGTGTAATAAATTGTTACGAAGTTGTTAATCAAGGACAAAGATAAATCAATCGTAATGTTTATCCCATCTTTCCGTGTCGTTTCGTCCACTATATTTTTTAGTCTCACAATATTTTTCACTTTACCAACAGTTCTCGGGCAGTTAAGATTTTGGCACAGTAGTTGGTATATCATTATAAAAATATTGGTTGCATCTGTAATATAATGTACCGATTCGAAAATTTTGCGGTCGCGGTGGGCGGATACGTTTATTTAAAACAGGTCAGATTAATAAAATATCTCCAACCATTTCCTCCACTTCGTATAAACTAAACGTACAATCAATATATTTATATTATTCCGAAAATTTTGTTTTATTTTATAGAAAATTTTTGTTATTTGAACTCTTGACAGGCCAAGATGCCAAACAAAACGTCTGTTTCAAAACCATGCGGGTTTTTCGACCACCCCACGATTTTCTATCTTATGGGTTTTAAAGACGCTACCAATACCATGCTATAAAAGCATTCATCAGTGTAAAACTTGAAATTAAAATTGAGGAAAATAAAAATAAATTCAAACACAAAATTAAAAAATGGATTAAAAAACAAAAAAGACAATATTACCAAAATGTCATAGCATAAAATAAAAATAAAACCTACACGTAACACACAAAACCAATATAAACAAACACACATCACTCATAAACACACAAGATTATATTTTAAATGTATTATTTTCTTTTTAAATGTATTATGTAGATTATATTTAAATATTATAAAATGAAGGCCTCAGCACGGGCAAGCCACCCAGTGAGGTCAACATTACTGGAAAACTTTTAAATGTAAAAAATATTGTACCAAATAAAAAAATATATAGAAATCCCAATTATTCAGTCAATTATTAATGGTAACTTATTTATTTGTGCAGCAATACGTAAAATACTAAAATGATGTCAAGTATTTAAGCTAATATAAGGAGAATAGTAATTTGGGGTACTACCTACTCCCCCACTTGGCTGCGGGATAGTTAACAAAGATTAACTCCTAATTCCTATAATACATACGACTATATAAATTTTAGGTATATTTCAACAAGATTATACAATACTTGAGTGATACTCAAACAAATGTGTGTAGGTATACTCACAAGTATTTAAACTAACCATTAAAATGACTGCCTCAACACAGTGTCTAGCCTAGTGAAGCAGGTTATGAGAATCCTCAACTTTATCCAATTGTTATGTATTCTATCTATTCATAGTTGCAAAGTTATAATTATTAAGATATTATTATTAGAAACCATATTATAATATTCTTAGTAAATAACTGGCGAATATCTAAGACAATTTTAGCAAATAGTTCATTTGAGGGATGGGTAGGTTGGCATTTAAATATAATTCTCAAAATTATTTATTTTACTGTAATAACTGGATTGACAATAGATTCAGCACAGCCACCCCATCCCACCTAAATGAAATAGACGCCTACAAGAGATTTTCAATTATCCTCTATAAACGTCTATTTGCATACATTTTTTTATTTAATATTGTTCAATTTTTTTCTGTTTTCATTATTTTTATGTATTGTTATTTTGACTATTTTTTTCTTTATTATTTTGAAATGTGAAATTAAATTAATTGCATTGCACTACTCCTGCGTACATTCTGGAATAAATTTATTTTATTATTATAGTAATAGGACGATATTGTAAATATGATAACACAACACTAATCAATTTTCATAAAATAAAAGAATTATGATTTTTTAAATCTCAGAATGTCACGTGTACAGAATCGAAATTATATTGCGTAAATGTTATTTGACTGTCAAATCGTTCCACAGCTGAGCAGCTATTGGATTCTAGAACGAGTCGTAGAAAGATCTATTCTTATATGACAATTGTCAATCGCTTATAAATGTTGGGCGCGCGTTTGACGTTTTTTTCGACTATGCACCGGTGCCTAAGGGATCAATACGATAGTTGCTCGAAGCATCTTCATTTAAATACGTATGGAACAAGGGCAGCATTTCCTTAAAACTTACGGCAACGAACAAAAAAAACATTGGCAAAAGCTCTTAAAAGCTATTTCCTCAGCAGTTTTATTAATAACTGACACATTCTTTCTTTGGAACTCTTAACAACTACTCTTAATAACTACTGCGTTTATTTATTTTAATGTGTCTATGTTGCCTTATCTTTAATCTTATTTTGTCTTTCTTGAAATGAGTTGTGTAAACTGGGAATAATACATCATAAATTTTCATTTCGTAATGTATTATTTTGTAATAAATAAATAAATAAAATAACTTGACTACCGGTGTGGAAGAAATCTGATGTCATCAATTTACATTTTAAAACCCTCCAACTCACAGGTCCAAGATAGGCCTGTTCAAGAAAGAACTTAGATTTTTGAAAAATATATTGATATTTGAAGTAAGTAATAGTTTATTTTGGGCAACTTTGGACAACTTATTTCTCTAAGTTGATCTATTCATTGAAATGAACTTCCTAAATAGTTTTTAAAATGATTATTATTTTTAGTTTTTCTAGCTTACAGACAACAATTCAAATGTGTGAGAAAAATTAGACAATTAGACAAAATGACGACGCTTTTTAAACACTAGGTAATAAGCGACCCTGAATCTCTTGATAATTTTTTTTGATGTTGCCAAAGTGAAGCACGAATTTATTGTTATAAACATGTTTTATATTTCATTGTCATTAGAATTCACAAAAGAACATACCTAATCTAGTAAAACTAAATATTTTCTCTGTATACTGAACTCAAAATTTGTTGAACAGAAATATGTAAAGACAGGTTAAAAATGAATAGGCCAAAAAGAAAATTCGCGTGAAACCCGGTCTTTTGAGGTTAACCTTAATGAATAATTGTAACGTACAAATTCGCAATGAAAAATCGTGGTTTTGGCATTAAAATCCAAACGTGAAGTTGTCGGAATTAAATTAAATTTTGATTAGATGGTAGATAATAGTATTAAATGACATTTCTAACGCCTTCTCATAACATATATCTTGACACTGAACTTTGCTTTAAGAGAGTTAAGGCATTTGACCTAAAAATAAGTATGTCGTATTAAAAATTAAATGAACATTTGAGTCGGATTTCCTGAAATGAATTATGAAGATTATCGTCAATGTTATCATAGATATAGTAATGAAACTTGGAGTTGATGGCGGTGTTTTCACTGATAAAATAATTGGAATATTAAAAACGTCAATAACATAAATATTGTCCTTAAAAGTTCTAAAATTACCTTGATCAAAATATTTTATACTTTGAAAATCTTTGTCCAATGTCAATGGTTTTTACAATATAAGAATCTGAAAGATTAATTGCCATTTATACTCAATTACCAACTAATTAAGAACCTAAATCCTAAATGACGAAATTCAGAAATCGTAATTTAAAAAATAGGGAAAAAAAAATTAATCAAGTAACTTATATACCTAGTTATAGACGAATTAACCTTGACTTTAGTGCAAAAAAAATTATTCGAGATGGAGGTCTTTAACTGTAGCTAATCATTTGGGATATCTTTAAAAAAAACCAATGAAATTTCTATCATTGTATTATAACTTCAAAGTTAAAATTATATTGTATTTATCGAAACTTGGTTAAAAAAATATATGATCAATGATTTTCAGTGAAATTTTAAGTAGAAATTGCTAATATTTTATGTAATCTAATGTTCACATATTATTTATATAATTGGCAATCAAATTCATAAACTTTCCTGTTCGAATTTAGAAATTGTAGAAATTGAGAAAGGATATTTAGTTTAATGTCGTGCGAAGTCATGCGTTTGTGACACAAGTTAGTTATTATAAGTTCGTGCTTCAAAATAATGAACATTGCAAGACGATTTCATCTCCTGTTTACAGTAAGAGGTAGGTACTTACTTTAGCCATAATACTGATATTTATATAAAACCTCTGCTAGACGGTCGAAGATTCAAACTTTTTGATAAGGTAAATTCAGGTGTCTTCTCCAAAAAAGGCATAAGTATACATTCTGTGAGATATTTAAATTCGGTTGGAAGGTAGTACTTTATGTTACATTTCAATTTGGGAGGCGGGTATTGGATAACCAACACGTCTGCCGTAGGAAGTCACCAAGGGTTGGGGTGCCAAGTGGTTTGCATTGTTTTGTAACCTGACAGGGATTCTCGGGTTTATAGGGTGAGGTTTCTTCTGGTCTTGGTTATGGATGCATCTGCCCATCTTCTGCGTGGTGATTTGGATCGGGTGAGGCTGATTGAGGAACACGTTTGACCTCTCCAGTCGAACTCTATCCACAAACCGCTGCAGTGGAATAGATGGATTCACACATCCGTCACTACTGTACACATTGAACCCCAGATTTCCCCTCAAACCTTTTACTTCTCAGATTTTTTTTTCTTTTCTTTCCACACAGCTTCTCCAAAGATGACTCCGGTGTGAAGTTGATATGTTCACCTATTTTGCAGTCGAATGTGATGCTTTCACTAGAAAATAGGATTTTTAAAGTAATTTAGTGTCTGCATAATTTTTCTGAAAAGTTATACCCCTAGAATCGTTTGGGCATCAGTAAAATGAATTTCAGTAGATCCAGACTCAAGGGGAAGTTTACATATGACCTGGACTGATCAAGTCTAACAAAAATCCTGAAAATTGACGTCCAAAGCTTTCAAGTCTTACCCTTAGAAATGGTTGAACCTGATCTATCACTGCAAATAGTATACATCTGTACCTACGGTAATGAAGGAACAACTTAACAATCAGAAGGTTGCAGAGCTTTGCATTCCAAATAGACACATAAGAACTACTTACTCTAGATTACTTACATAACAAAGAAATCAACCTACACTCTCAAAAATAACACGCGCGTCAAAAGTCAAATCACAAGCTGATACGTGACATAATCAATGTTGACTGTATTCTACAAAAAAAATATTGATGTGTGCGCAGTGCGCATTCAAAAGAAATCTATTTTCTGTTAGTGTCGAAATAGGACGTGCCTTTGGGTACAAATCATAAACGTAGCAATCAGTGCCATCTGTTAGAACCTTTATTAATTAACACAATTTTATTAACGAAATAAGAAATATCGTTGACTTTCTTTCGTGCAATTGTGCGACAAAAAAATGTGTGGAATATTTACTTATCCAATAATTAGCTTATAACATTGTGTCGTCGTGGCAAGCAGTTGCAATTGTTGTGTCGTCGTGAATTGGAGTCGTATATTCACATGATTTGTGCTCTGTTTGCAAAATATCATCTCCTTTTGGAGGAAATTTTCACCCTGCGTACAGTGCCAGTTTGTCGAGAGCCATACTGCAGGGATTCATGGGAAATCGAGGTAGGCTGTTTCCATCATTCCACATTTCCCGTGATTTTAAAACCCAATTGAATGTGCTTTATATTTTCGCATCCTTGTTGATTTGGTTTACAGTCCATTCCGTGTAATAGAACACGGTACATTAACATTGGCTAAATCCTGCAGCTTGTCCATTCTAAGCGATAACTTCTGTAGTGAGATGGTAAAATTATAAACAGTTAATTTCTGCCTCCCATGATTAAAAACTCTGTACACTCCACTGGAAGGTTGGTAATCAGTTCGCACCATCAATAAGTAATGCCATTTGTAATTGACCCAACTTGTAAAGTATAACTTAACTTTAACTTTCTTGTTTTATCGGAGATACATTCACAGATATAAAAATTAATATGGCATCGAAGTCCATTTAACCGTAAAATGATAATGTTTTTCAATAATTCATAAAAAAACTTCGTAACTAGTTTTTTATGCTATCGTAGCCCAAAGGCAAAGTAATGTGTTCGCTTCCTGATCAATAGGTCGTGGCTTCGATTCCTATCACACGATTATCAATATCATATATATAATATCATCAATTATTACGGAAACTACATATTACACTGGGTGTCCGGGAGTAAAGTGCATTAACTTGATGCTAGAAGTAAAAATATAATAAATAAATTTGTCGAAAGTCCGCGGTTTTTTTTTCATACAAAAATCTTTTTCAATAGATTTTTTTTTCTATACAAACAATTCAACTTTTTTTATCTGAAATTACCTTAAAACGTTGGAATTTCTAAAAAAATTCTTCATATTTTCTTATTATTTTACTCCTTGAAGATAGTGCACTTCACCCGTGAAATCCGTGTATATTATCTTGTTGTTTCTTTCCTGTGAACCTGTCAAATTTTGTGCTTGTGGAAATCAAACTGAAGTAATGTGTTCAATCATACAATAATAAATGAGTATGAAATGTGTCAGAAGATGAAATGTATTTTTAAACTAAATCTTCCCTGTTTACCAATTTACTAGTTTTAAGACATTATGAATCTCACATTATTACTAAGCAATTTTAGTAAAATAAACTTTTATGGCCAAACCTTATTTAACTTTATATGTATACACACAGGGTGTTAAGGGACGTACTTGACTTACTTTGAAATTATTTGAAGTCAAGAATGTAATTAAAATTTTTGAATCTGGTCACTTTTTTTCATTCATTATTAATTATTTTTTTTTAAAACACACAAATAATCTTCCACATTTCATCAGTAGTCAATCAGCCGAGCAACCGCCTGACCCCTCACTCGCCCCTAACTGTTTAGTACCTAACGTTATTTTAATGTTTTAAGATGTGTCTGACTGTTTTAAAATTTTCACGGGAAACCAAAAAATTTCATTCAGATTTTCAACTAAATAATGTCATGAATCACTGGTTAAAATATGTCACGTACGTCCCTGAAAACCCTGTATATATACAATATATACATATATATTTATATTACAGAAAATTTTTGTTTCGTACAAAATTAAATTATTTAATAAAAAATTCGGTTTGTTTTTAATGTGAAAAAACTTTACCAATTTTCACATCCCTAAGAGGTGTATTTGCCCTTCAAAGTTATTTTTGTGAAAAAAGCTAAAATCGTTATAAGGATTATGGTACGCCACTGCTATCAACAAATATATTTATATTTATGAGGGCTATTGGTCTGAGTGTTGTGAAGCAAAATAATATATATATTTTTTTTTAATCCACCGGCAATTTTTGGGGGAATTATGGAAGTCATTATAAATATTTCAACGCAGATGAAGAACGAAACCTGTCCTGTAACTTTTATTCTTACGAAGGTCGAGATCTTCCTTTTTTTTTTTTTTATATATTTACTCCACACAGGAGGCCCTGAAGAAAATAATTTCCCTCAGGGCCTATGTCATCTTTGGGGATGCTGTGTGGAGGGTCTTTTTGTGGAGAGGAAGGAGTGAACATGGGTCTTGAAGAGTCCCATGTTGTAGGAGGGAGGAAACACAGAGGCCGGCAGTTCGTTCCACAGCCGAGCTGTTGAACTTAAGAACGAATCGTAGAAGCGACCCGTTCTCATGTGACAAGTGTCAACTGTGTACAAATGTTGGGCGCGCGTTTGGCGTGTATCCCGACTACGCACCGGTGCCGAAGGGATCAATGACGCTAGTTCTTCAGAGCATCTTCCATTGTAATACCGATAGAACAAGGACAGCATACCTACCTGACGCCTGTGCTCTAAAGATTGCAGTCCGTTTGTTAAGATTGGGGAATCTATCAAACGGACCGCCCGTTTCTGCACAGAGTCAAGGGTTTTTTTCAGGTATTTTGGGGCTCCAGACCAGAGATGGCTGCCAAATTCGACAGTAGGGCGCACTTGCGATTTGTACAAGGTGAGCAGTTGTGTACTATTAAAGTATCTGCGGGCCCTGTACAGTACGCCCAGCTTCTGAGAGGCCAACTTTACTCTAGCTACGATGGAGCCCCCGTACCTGAGCTGGTCACTTATAGTTACACCAAGCATATCAATGGAAGGCCTGTTCGGAAGATTGCTTCCGTTGAAGGAGACTAGATTATCATTTGGATCCCTTTTAGACGTAATCAGACAGGATTGGGTCTTTGAAACATTAACCACTGAACCACTCTTCAGTTGAAATAAATAGTATATTTTTTATTGCATCTTTATAATATCGAAGAATTTATAAAAAATCCAATTTGTAATATTTCCAGGTACTTGTAAGAAAGTTCTGAAATAAAATCGTGTTTTTAATACAAAACATTTATCATTAAAAGTAGAGCAGAGTATGGCGTTTTCTTAAAGGATGGAACGTGTTTTACCTTATAGCTTATTCGACCTGGATACATATTGGGTACTGGCACTTTATTTTAGATGAATCCAATGAAAACTCGTCCTGTTTTACCCGATTCAAAAAACCTGAATCAAATTGCAATAGCCTACTTTACAAGGAATCTTTTAACTCCGTACAATCTTCGCTTCCTGGATTTTATTAATAATTTGATTTAATTTTAATTCCGTTAATAATACCTAACTACCGCCACAACAGTGGTATACGCGTAGCTAAGTGGATGTAATTATTTCAATTGGTACACCTGTAAAAAACTCTATTAATTAATTAATTAATTAATTTACAAGACAATTTGTACAGCGCCGCTTTTGTGAGATATCACCTCAGGGGCGCTTTACAGTTGATGCAGGTTTTACAAAAAATATAAATATTACAAAAATAAAGTGAAGTTAAGTTATGTAAAATAAAGAACAGGAACAGGTTACACGGAGATAGAAGATGGAGACTCTGCAGCAAGACTCCTTGGTGGTGAAGAAACTGGACCAGCTGCTGCAGCGAAAGAGTCCACCGAGTCCACCAACGGTGCCAGCACAATGTTCGTCATCCGTTCAGGTATGTGTCTGCTGCTAATAAAGCGCTGATATGATATTCTCACATAGATACCAGACCTAATGATAATATGTTCGATATAGATAAAATAAGAATAAAATAAAACATTACAAAGATGTAACACCCTTACAACAACCTACAATCCACCAATAAACAAGAATAGCTAGTGAGGAGGTCCTTTAATAAACTTCTTTACTTTGTATTTTTAAAACAGTTGTTAATGTTAAATAAAAACTGAAAAAAAAAACAAAATATATAACTTATATATATAATATTCCTAAAATTTATACTGAGTCCACTCTAAGACATCTAACTAGTATAGTAAGTCATCTCAGGGGAATCAATATTGGTATCAATTGGTTCTGCACACCGACTAGATAAGAACTAGAAACGCCTTCTTGCATTGTGTATCTTAGTACCTCTTGGTTCTAGCCCATTAGCGCTCTGTCTTTCTTATACTCGCCTGAAATCGTATATCGCCATCCCATTTGTTCGAAATTAAATTGCAAAGAATGGTCTGACTTTTGTATCACGAAACATGTCCACATTGCATTTCTTGTTTGCTTCTTTATTCAATGGTTCTGCACCAAGAAATTACCAAAATCCTAGGTCCTAACTCAGTTAGAACATCACGCATATGGTATATAATAATATATAGATAAAACGATATTCTTCTTGGGAGGCGGGTTTTGGGTACCGCCGCCCCGGGAACTATTTATAGGATAACCAACGCCTCTGCCATAAGTCACCCCAAGTGGTTGATTTCGCAGGGCACCAGCTGCGTGGCATGCCAAATCGTGATTAGGGATGTGGAAGGGATATATTCATACTTCCGTCACTCCTGGACACTGATCCCTAGATTCCTACCCACCCCTCATACCTTTTTCCTTACTAGAACTTCTTCACCTTTCTTTTTTTTTAAAAGCTCCCCCACACAGCATCGCCAAAAATGATATAAGCCCTGGGGCAAATTATTTTCCTCAGAGCCTCCTGTGTAGGGTTAAAAGCAATAGTTTACTATCGACCCGAGAACTATGTAAGGATAAAAATTTCAGTATTTTCGAGAGATGCGATGTTCGATGCATCCGATTTTAACAATAAAGCTTAATAGGTTATCGTAAGCAGATTAAGTCTGACAGAACAGTGATTTTGTGTGTTTTTTGTCATGGTGATCCTTTACTCCTGGGAACTTAAAAGGTTTTCAATCTCAGTATATATATTATACTTATATGCTATGGAAAACAGCATATATATACTACAACATTTAGCTTACTACTTCGTCTTCAATGACTGTGCACATTAAAAAGTACCGTAGAATTTTTATGAAGTTGGTAATCTAGAAGAAAGTAAAATCTTAAAATATATTTGAAACTTAAGGTATCGGAATTACATTTTTTAAAATAATAACTTTTTAAAAGAGAGGCAATAATATTGTCGGAGTAACCACGTCACTGGAGCAAATAAAATATAAACAAAAGTAAAACAGAAGTGCAAAGATGCGTGCATATTAATGTAATAATTAAAATATCATTCAGAAGTTCTGAACAAAATAAAAATATGTAAACAAAGATAAAAAATTTCTTTTGAAAAAAAGTGAACAAACGGGAAAGAAACAGACCTGTTCCAGAATTTATTGATAAATCAATAAATAAATTCACAATTTTAAACGTCGATAAAAGTGAATTTTTAAGCAAACTAAAATTAACAACACACGTACATCGGTCACGAAAGTTGGCATCCAATTGATAACTGATAACAGCGAACCATTTCTTCTCAGGGGCACGTGATTTATGAATTACATGCACAAAGCACATGTACGAAGTCACTCGCCCTGTCCGAAGAAACGAAATTCAACGGTATTTATTTAAGAAAATATTAAAATATCCATATTGAATACACGATAATTTTTCTCATCGAATCAAGTGGTGATATTACCCGATGAAGGGCGGTTGCACTAATTTGATTTAAATGCTTATATGCGAAGGCCGATGCGCAGAAGTGCACGTTGTCGTCTCACTAACCCACTTCAGCTTCCATTCCAATGAGGCTACGGCCTACGCACTACGCAATGCGCAGAAGCAGGGAATTCTATTCTAGGAAAGGATCCAATGAGGACTCAAGGCTCGTAATGTAAACCTTCCTTAATCATCCTAATCAGTATAACTGGGTTTTTGATGTGATACTGTAGAGTAGATTGGGGTAACCTTACGCAATTTGACATTGGAATTTTTTTATTAAAACGTTGTGGATGTTTTTTTGTATGATTATAATATAATTTATAATTTAGCTATCTCAAACATACTCAAAATACTCACATGGTTCCGATATATATTCAAAGGTGCACATATATGTCTTTTTTTTTTTTTTTTTTTTTTTTTTTTTTTTTTTTTTTTTTTTTTTTTTTTTTTTTTTTTTTTTTTTTTTTTATATATACAATAATATTATTATTGGGTTTATAAAAACAGTTTATTTTTAAACAAGTTCTGCTGTGTAATTATTATTACGCGTGACAGCTGTTTCGCCCTCTGAAGGCATTATCAAACTGTCAAACAGTTTGATAATGCCTTCAGAGGGCGAAACAGCTGTCACGCGTAATAATAATTACACAGCAGAACTTGTTTAAAAATAAACTGTTTTTATAAACCCAATAATAATATTATTGTATATATAAAAAATAAAAAAATAAAATGGAGTTCTACAAATTAAACTTAATAACAATAAATAAACACATATATGTCGTTTGCGTATACTTAATCTATACCGCAATGTAAGTGTAAGCACCCAGTATGAATATATAAGTATTTTCAACGTAAAAATTATTAGTATGTAGAGGGGTAAGCGTAAGATAACCGTGTAATTTTACCCACACACAAACCCCTAAAAAAACAAAATCAACTTAAAAACAGATTTATGAGAATTTCCTCTTTGCACCCGTGAAACTAACATTATTTAAGGCGATGCACTACGTCGTGTAATAGGTATTTTAAATTGAGCCGCTATCAATAACAACCCTTACGTAGATGGCGATAAGGTTTAAATTCCCGCTTAACACCATCCGCCTGTTTTGATTTATGCAAGAAAAAAACATGGCCAAAAAGTGCCTTTTATTTTATTTTGTGGATGTTTAGGCATAAATATTTAATTTTTTTTCGATCATTTTATAAATAACTTAATTTGCCACATTATACAATAAAATCATAACCGAAAATGGGTTCGTAAGTAGGAGATTTTGAAATTTAAAGCAGTTTTCATAAGCCTTTACATTATTTTTTCTGCGCTTATAAAAAGACCTTTCAAATAAATACTCGATTATTTCAAAGGCCAAGATGTATTCTACTTGCAGTATTTAATTAAAGCATCTGAAACATTTCTAGGTGACCAAATTTTCAAACCAAAAACACATGATTTTGCATTACTACGTATGGCATCGCCTTAACCAAAAAATTGTTAGAGATCACAATTTTAATATGGTTGGTCGCACAGTCGCATCGATTGTTAAAAGAGGCGAAATAACTAAGAAAACCATGAAAAAACGTAATTTACCTGTCATTTTTTAATGAATGAGTAGGGCTCATACTACATACGACCTGCTTTAAGGTGACCCAAATTTTTTTGAATTGAATAAAAAATGAGGAATTCTGTAGAGTTTGTATTTTGCGTTAGTGAACCATGCACAAATTTGGCGAACGTTTACCCAACGCGCACGGTAACGTACGTGATACTACTGTATAAGTTTACCCTGCCGATGTTGGTAATTTTGAGAGCCAAAAGAAAAAAAATAGTGGTTAAAAATGAAGGTTTGTGTACTACTACTCAGATCTTGCTAGTTAACTTATAGATTATGGTATTATTTTTTTTTTAAATACAAATTCTTGCTACTTACCTAAATTAAAACCAGTCAATGTAGAAAACGTATTATTTTACTCAATGAAGTGACAACATTAATATTTTCATGTAATTAAAACAGGTTTGCTTAAAAATCAACAAGCTAATCTTTATTATGAATAAGGAAGAAAAAATTTTCAAGTAGAAAATTGAAAAAGTGGATATCGGCAACTATTTTTTTATTACATTAAAAAATACTATACAATCTGTTATCTTTTTCAAGTTGTGATGTAAACAAGTTTTGTTCTTTTTGCAAACAAAGTGAGCGTAGGCTCTTTACCGTTCTTTAATTCTTTTAATATCAAAATATGTTATACAGGGTCGTAGTGACAAGAAATGTAAGAAATCAATAAAACCATGTATATATCCACGAGTAACTAAATTTACGAAGAATATTATAAGACCGTAAGAACAATGTCACTCTAATAATATAATTTTGTAATATTTGATTTAGGACTCTAGGCGATTATTGAAGCTGTCCGGGCGGTCGATAAGCCACTGATTTTTTTTATGTAGAACAGTATTCGTGTTTCTCGACAAAAAACATACAAAAATACATAATGCAGGTTCTATTTTATTATATCTATACAACACAATAGAACATAATGTAATCGTGACAACAGCATTCATTTAGTATAATTCATGCGTTAACCTATATTGTAATCTCGTCAAAGCTTTTAAGCATTTTTTTAAATATCAAAAGCGGTCAGTGCCTACTGTAATTCAATTGGGTTTTTTAAATAATTTTTTAAGTTATTTATAAAGTAAACTTGTCATACTTGTACTCTAAAATATGACCATTAGAAGTCCAATATCAGCATCTTCGGTCGGTGAAAAGATTGAGATAAGATGACCCAATCATGATATGGAATAATTATCCTCTTCAAGAGATTCACCGGATTTGAATGAGTGAGAACTTCCAACAAACTATCAAACTGAAGACAATTTTGGGAGAATATCAAAGCTGAAAACAAGATGAATATAATTTCACCTTTTAACATAGTTCAATGGACTCTCTTACTTTTTAACGGATCTGCGCTCTATATACAGGGTTTTCCAATAAGAGGTGTTATTTTGATATTCAATCGTAAAAGATCAATGGTTTGTTGCTTGCGTGACACGTTGCACCGTTGTGTTGAAAGTAAACGTTGTCCAAATCAATACCATACATTTCTTTTTATAAAAAATCATTAATCATATCTCGATAGCGCAATCCATTCACCGTAACTGTTGCTCCAGCTTCATTTTCAAAAAAGTAAGGTCCAATGACTCCGCCGGACCATAAACAGCACCAAACAGTCACACGTTGAGAAAAGAGAGGCTTTTCAACAATAATTCTTGGGTTTTCTGAGCCCCAGATGAGACAATTTTGCTTGTTGACGAAGCCACCGAGGTGGAAATGGGCCTCATCACTCAAGATGATTTGCATTTGATTCACTCAAGTGAATTTAAATAATTTCAATGCATTGTTGAAGCGTGTATTGTTCCATTTTTATTATTGGCGTAGTTTTTACTTGTCAAATGTTAAAAAATAACAGCTTTATAAGTAACATCTACCGAAATAGCGGGCTATTCAAAATAACATCTCTTATTGGAAAATTCTGTATTCTTAAACGTCAACCTGTCGGCAGAAACAAAATATTAGGAGCACGAAAGTTTCATAGGTTAATAATTTTTAGTAGTGGAGTTTATGTCACAAAGATATGTAAAAAACATACAATCTAATATGTTTGACTTGTCTAAGGCATTTGACTCCTAAAAACTCAGTGCAATGGGTATCGTTTAAAGCTTTAGATTGGTTCAGAACTTATCTTGGAAATATATCACAGAGAGCAATGATTAATGATTAAATTGTTTCAAATAAATAAACCGTATATAGTGTTCCTCAGGGTAGTGTTCTGGGTCCAAATTTATTTTTGTAATATATTAACGACCTTTGTAAGCTGCCGTTTTCTGTTACTTCAGTTGTATTTGCAGATGACACTGTTTTTGTATTTGCTGGTATTAAATGGGATGAAACTCATGCTAAGTGCTAGGCATTCAAAATTTGGCTTGATTAAAACCTGTTAACCTTAAACAAGACCAAGTCCAAATATATTAATTTTAGCATTTCCTCTGTAAATCATCCATCCTTAGACCATTTCTTAAAAATACATTGTTGTGTGCAGGAGTGTTATTGTCAACCTTTGGAAAGAGTAGACAATATTAAATATCTTGGCTAAATAATTGATAGACATCTAAAATCATGTTATTATATTAACATTTAAAATAAGAAAGCTAGCCTACATCTTCAAGACTCTATGAAATATATTTGATATGGTTGCATTAGTAACTGTATTCTATGCTTGTTCAATCAATGATTTCATACATGTTGTATGTTGGGGTTCTTGTCAAAAGACTACCCAAGAGACTTTAAATGTTGAACAAAAAATAATTAAAAAAATTATGAGTAAGAAAAGTTTATGTATTCGTCACAGTTATTATAAAGTGAATGTAAAATTATGTCAATAAGGCTCTGTAAATTTTTCAACAACATTGATACTGCCAAAAGATCGCAACAAGTGCGAAACACTTGTTTGGGTTCTTTTTTTAATCTATCAGCCGGTGAATACCAGAACATCTTTTGGACAAATGAGTTTTTCTTATAAAGCTCTGTTTCTTTATAATATGCTCAGTGAAAATATAAAAACTATAGGTTCATTAAATCTATACAAAAAAATGGTCAAAAATTCCATACTAGCTGAGAGTGGTGACTTTGGATTACCCTCACCATCACCTTAGAAAGCCTATATTCGATATGGTGACCGGATAAATCATCACAATGATAATTCATCACATCTTTAAAAAGTTATATAAAGTCATGGAAAGTGATGAAACAAAAACTTTATTAACTGGGTTAAGTAGGTTAGGTTAGGTTAAAATAATTATTTAGTGCACTTATTTGATTAAATATAACTGTAAAGCTGCTCATCTCTACACAGGAATTCCCCAGTGAGATGAGCAACAGAGGAAAAAATTAAAATAATAAACGTCAAAGTTTGAACTTGCCGACAAGAAAAAATATCAGGAGCACGGAAAAAAAACTGTGCAATTTTCAAAATACACATTTCTTGCTCAGCGACAGTTTATTGTTCAAGACGAGGAAACTATTTAAATATTTTTAAGCAGTTTATATTTTCCGTTCTCTATTTTCCCGTGATTTTTCTTATTGATCTTATATTAAAAAAATTATAATTTTGATATGAATGAATCAAACCTCCATAGCCTTCAAAACGGGAAGTTACGAAAACATCGATAAGCTCGCATAGCGCCCTCTATGAAATAAATATTTTCCTAAAATCGAAGCCTCTTTATTTCCTAGCACTTTGTTGTGGTTTGAAGAAACTTTTTCGCCTTATTTCGACAGCTTCTCTATAGATGGCGCTAGTATTCAAAACTTTCACTAAAAATTGAAATATTTTTTTTATACGTAGATATTATTATATAAGAGCTCAATTAAGACATGGTCGTAAAGAGTTTAAAACTCTCATTTAACCTTTTGAAGAAAAAACACGTTTTTATTACGTACGCAATGACTGTAAATTAAATTTCTGCGACTTATAATATGTATGATAAAAGATTTAAAACATATATTAATGCTCATATTATGTTAACATCTGAGAGTCTTACTAATAAACGCGTTTTAAATTTTACATAACTGATCAACAACCAGTAATGTTAATGTTTTTTGATCGTTAGTTGTGTAAAATCTAAAAACGTTTATTAGTGAAGGGGTAAGTATTTAAATGAATAACGTGAATAAATTAAATTCAAATTTGGATAAGGATAGGACAATCAAGGTGTGAAATAGGTTCACTAAAAAATGATTACAATAATAAGAGCACGTTGAGTTTTAAATTACTTAAGACGCAATTCTAAAGCCACACTTTTTTGTTACATTTATTGCAGATGTACTTCGATTCACCTTCATTATTGTAACAACTTGTTCGACTAACTCCGTGATCGACCGATAAAGATTCTCGTCTACGAATCCAAATGTCGCGAAACCAAATCTAGTAAAAAAAAATGTGAATATTTTATTTTGTTATACATTTAATTAAGTAAATTTGTGCCATATATCAGGGTGCAAGATACTATCAGTATCGCCCCGGTGCTAAGCCGCGGGAACCATTAACCAAGTGGTTTGCTACGTTTGATGACTTAGTAGGGTTCTTGGGTTGAGGTTTACTAGTTCACTCACTCTCTGGTTAGCGGGCTGAAACGAAAGGAACTGGTTGAAAAAGATCTTTTGATTTCTCCAGCAGTACTATCTCGACCCATCCCACACCATTGAGAGGGATGGATTCATAAGTCTGTCACTCCTGAACACATTAATCCCTAGATCCTACATACATCTCACAAGTTTTTCCTTCCTAGAATTTCCTCTCCACTCTCTCCTCAAAAGACCCTCCACATAGCATCCGCAAATATGACATAGGCCCTGAGGGAAGTTATTTTTCTCAAAGCGTCTTGTTTGGAGCTTATGTTAAAAAATGTGATTTTTTTGTTGGTATACTTGTGAGATATTCACATAAGAGTCAATCACGTGTGATTACTACACCAGAGTTTTAATTGAGTGAATTCCTCGGCATGCGTACCGCGAATGTTGACTTGAGAAAAACGAAAAACATATTTAATTTCAAAGAAATGCGCATGTTGTAAAATATATAAGAAAACAATATGACCTTATTGTTTAGAGAATTATTATATTGGTGCGCTAGGAGCAGTAATAAATAAATGCGTTGACATGTATCAGCTGTGCAGACACAAGAATGATATTTAAAGGCATATATTTTTTACATACGTCGGTGAAGTGAGGAAACATAGGATGGATGAAATAAAAAATTATAATGTGACGCTGGCATTACAGTTACCAAGATGTGATGAATGTATTATGATGTAATAAATAATTTAAAAAAACAGGGCACTACTGAGAAAATTATAAAAAATTATCCCACTTTACCAACATCAAAAAATGTATTTTTTGATGAATTTCGAAAAAAGATTACTGGAAAAATATTGTGTATAAATTTCATAAAGTTCAAAGCATTCTAAGTATTATTTTTTCGGGTTTATAGTACACGTATAGTAGTCGCGAGCAGGTATAGTATACATTAGCCTAGCTGCTCTGCCCATTCTTAAGTCGTTCGGTTTGTATACACAAACAGCCAGAACAAGCCGAAGAGATTCCGAAGAGAAGAAAATTAAGTGTTTGAACAAGCGAAAGGCATCCTGTATGGTGCTGGTATCGGTTATAAGCTGATAGATTTTTCAGTTAAAAAAACTTTAAAATTTAAAACTTTATTTTTTTTACTTCGTTGTGCTTATGCCCAATTGAGTTAAATTGATGTTTTGTGCCCGGTTCCCCTAAAGCTATTTGCCCATCTCCTCTCCCTTCTTTCCTCCACGGTTATCACTCAACGGTGGATACACAACGTGAAGATTTAAAATCTAAAACGTAGTACTGCTACCGATTTCCGTATTTCAGTTTATAGTTCATAATTACTTATTGCTAAATTCTAAAATAAATTAGTCAGCTTTCCGATGTAGCTGAGTATAGGAGCATTTAAAAAAGTCGGCTTTCCGATACAGCTGATAAATGTTAAGATAAGTATAGAAGCATCTAAAAAAGTCGGTTTTCCGATATAGCTGAGAAATGTTAAGATAAGTATAAGAGCATTTAAAATAGTCGGCTTTCCGAAATAGCTAAGAAATGTTAAGATAAGTATAAGAGCATTTAAAATAGTCGGCTTTCCGATATAGCTGAGAAATGTTAAGATAACTACATAAGCATTAAGAAAATATTAGAGCCGGACCTACGTAATTAATTATTTAATTTATAAGATACTGGTTTATTTATAAAAACAAGTCTGCTGTGTATTTGTAATTAATTTTAAATTTTATCTTAAGCTTCTGATTAGCTTACTCAAAAAAGAAGCTGAAATCAAAAACAGTTATAAGCTCGTTACCACGGAATCAACCTGAAATATTCATAAGTATTATTTCACCTCTATTTTCATAATTTATCAACTAGGCATAAGTTTTAATTAAAGGTCAATTTTTACTCGGTTATTATAAGCATAAATGGTTACTTTAATTTGAGGTTTTATAAAACTAAATACCTGTGAAATAAATAAACTTTGTTTTAGTTCTAGAAATATTATAACTTCTCCAAGAAAATACATAAATTACACATGCTGAAAATACGTTAAAATGTTGCAAAACCCGAAGAATAATGTAGAATTCAAAGAATCGATAAAAATTACACACCTTAGAAATTTTCCGGAAAGGTCAAAAAGCATTATGTGTCTTCTTTACGATATTACAACAGCACTTGTAATAAATTAAGGTCAGGATATGCAAGTCTCCGGTAAGAATCGATGATAATTCAAAGCAATGAGAGGACATAATAAACTCACCGATTACTAAGCTGGGAATAAAAAGCGAATTTATTAATGCAATTCAGCAATTGGCAACACGCACTTAGACAACAACTGCTTTCTGTACTATCTTCCGAATAATTTCGCTCCCATGTAATTTTTCCTTCTTTAAGTTAATAAGAATAATATGTGTAAATTTTTTTTTGTATTTTTTTTAAATTAATTTATTTAACGCCCAGAGGGCTTTTACATGTAGGTGGTACAATTTTAATGACAGTTTTGAAACAAATCATAGTTTGCGAAAGAAATATTAAAAATAAAAGAACATAAATTAAAAAATACAGCGATTTGAATGGCTTACAAAAATATAACTTCCATATATATATATATATATTTTTTATTATTTATTTCTATATAATATTTACAGTGTTCACATAATTATTTATATTTGTACATGATATATTTCAAACTTATAACTATAATATGTTGTGTGTAAGGTAGGTTTGAGAACAGTTTTAAATATATGGAACAGTGTTTAATAGTGTTTAATATAGGAACAGTGTTTAAATTAGTATTTTACGTAATCCACACAATTCGCAAAGTTAATATTAAATATATCGACATCACCTAAGTATTGGTTTCCCATAGTGTTAAACCGTTGTATTAGGGAGTTCGCAATGTAATTGCGCTTATTTGTGTTGTATTGGAATAATGTATTTTGTCGTGTTGTTATTGTACGTATTCGTAAGTTTATGAGTTGCAGAAGTTCGCAACAGTCGAAATTAGAGTTTAGAATCTTGAATAAAAAAGTCGTTTATTTTACGCCTGTCTTCCAATGTGTGTATTTTTAAAGTATTTAATAAAAGATGATATTGTAATTCTTCTAGTGGGATATTTAATCATAGGAATTTTATTATAGGAAAAGATATATTAATTTTATTTTTTTCGATTCAACTCGATAATTGGTATTTACATATCTGTTGTGATGAAAAAGTTGAAATGTATACTTTGACGTCTGCTAATTTAACATGAGAATTATAAACTGTGATATCATCAAATTAAAAACGAGAAACGTAATTTTTGATATCGGAAAAGATAAATTAATTTAATTGTCTTTAATTTAACCCCATGATTGATATTTCCATATCTGCTATGATGAAAAAGTTGAAATGTAAACTCTAACATCACAACTTACCCCATGCCAATCAAAAAGAAGAAAAAACTATCACCTAAAAATAAACTCCTTATTTAAAAATCAACATAAGGCCGAAACTAACTTATGCAAGTCCCATCTGGGTATCTTTTGAAAAAACGTAAAACATTTCAGAATAAAGCCATACGCATAGCCCTAGGTAACCCCAAATGGTTAAGAGTAACCCAACTCCACAAAAACTCTGAAATCCCCTTATTAAAAAATCACATCTTAAGTATGCTGATGATGCGGTGCTGATTGCTAATAGTATGGATGATCTGCAGTCTCTCGTGTCTAGGATGAACGAAGTATGCGTGAAGAATGACTTAATGATGAATGTAAGTAAGTCTAAAGTAATAGTGTTTGAAAGAGAGAGTACGAAAACAGTGTGCAATATAGCTGTGAATGAGGAATACTTGGAGCAGGTGGATGAATTTGTGTATTTAGGAAGCATGTTTATGAGAGATGGGAAGGCTGACAGAGATATTGAAAGAAGAGTAAATGCAGGTAACTCCATTAATGGAGGACTGAACCCAGTTGGCGCTAACAAAAAAATGTCCAAAGAAGCGAAGTTAGCAATGCTCAAGCAAAAGCTCCACAATGGAGTGCTGGTACCTACCCTGATGTATGGAAGTGAGGCATGGAACTTGCAAAGAAAGGATGAAAGTAGATTGAATGCTGTTGAAATGAGATCCCTAAGGCGTATGTGTGGTAAAACCATGTATGATCGCGTGAGGAATGTGGATATCCGCAAAAAGTGCAAGGCTGATGTAAGCGTAATGAGTAAGATCAAGAAAGGGACGCTTAGATGGTTTGGGCATGTAGAGCAAATGAACAAAGAAAGGAGTGTCAGGAGAGTATACGATGCAAATGTGAATGGTAGCAGAAGTTGGGGACGCCCGAGGAAGACATGGCACGACCAAGTGAATTAGATACTTGAGTCGGGCCATCTCAAGAGTCAGAACAATAGAAGAGTATGTATGAGACGATGTATGAATGTGAATGAGGCAAGGAGTGTGTGCCAAGACCGAGTTGTTTGGCGGTCCGTCCTCTCTGCCTACCCCTGCGGGGAAACGGCGTGATGGTTAGTTAGTTAGTTAGTTAGTTAGTTACATCTTAAGTCTCGCGGAAACATTTTATGCGGATATCCCACCCATGAAAACGTACGTACCACATATAAAAAAACCTAAACAAATCCTTCGTAAAGTTTAACCTCCCCATATTGCAGCCGTGTTTACCCTTTGCGAATAATTTTTCACAAACAATCAAATAAACTAATTTTTCAACAATCATTATATTAAAATCACGATGAAAGAGAAAGGAGCCTGTTTGGTCCGGAGCTCTGTATGCCAATATTTCAAAAAGTCAATGCACTAAACAACATTTTATTAATAGCTGTTAAATTTATTTATTAAGCAGATAGTAATGGCAATATTTCTTCCGATAGTACTATCGACAGGGCTCAACCTCTGTAAATAAAGGAAATAACAGGTAATAAATGTCGTAATATTTGTCCACGACGCGACCTTGTTTGGTTTCAAAACGGTCGCAAGCGGCCCTGGTCCGCAACGTGTTCGTGTCGGGATACAGTTTGTGAAACACTATTGGTGACGCTGTTTTAAAACCTCTGATCGGAGAACATCTTTGCTCATTTTTTTGCTAATTTACCAATAAACAGGCTTAGATTGTTTGGAGATGTAGGCCTGGTATATCAGTTGATTTTAAGCTCAGCTTATACAATCCGTATATTCGTCGTACGGAGAAAAATGAAAATTTTTATCAAAATACTGTTAAAATGTGACTGCATGATTATTTATTTCCCAAAAAAATTTCAGTAATTCAGAATATATCTGAATACGATTTCATACAGATGACCTTATCGGAATAAATATAACGGACGAGATGCGAAACTTTTATGATTTTGAAGAACACGTGTTTTGACTTCCTCATAGCATATTCGTGCTTTACTGATAGTTTGTTATTAAATTTGTCAAATTATTCGTTATAGGCCTCCAGTTTTAACAGGAAAACGAATAATTTGATCTGATTTTTTAACAAATTAACAATATATCATATGAATAAGTTTTCTCCGTAATGATATTACAACAATATTCAATGTATTGTCCATGCTTTTAATATTGGAATGTACTTCTTTTTTCTTTGTAACACCAAACTATTATCAACGTGAGTGTTATATCTATGCTCTCTACTATCATCGGAAGATCGTGAACTATCAAAATGTCAACGACACTGACGGCTGCATTTACGAGTTTATTTTTGACTAGCTTGCTTTTCGTCCAACAGATGGCGCTGTTTTTTTTTTTAAAAACATGTTTTTACCTGTCACAGGTGACATCTATAAAATAAAGGTATATAAAAACACACGCGTATTTGAGTAAAAAGTTGTGTCAAAATTTCAAAGCAACGGTGAAAAACTATCGGAGATTTAAGATTTTGAACAAACCAAGTTTGAACAAAAAAGTTCCTTACTTCAATGAGCATGGTGCTATACAGGGTGTATCGGCACTAACCCGACAAACTTTAACCAGCTATTCCTCAGCACATTTGGAGTAAAAAATGTTATGGGCACTTTGCTGTCCGGTAACATTTTTTTCCATTAAAAACAAAAAATAAATTTAAAAATCCACACTCCGTCACTGTCATTTGCATTGTTTCTCGTGTTCAACAGCTGTTATTGGAAAGTGTGTCAAAAAGTGTCTTCGCTCTTTCGTACACACTAAATAATAATAGTTAAAAATGAGACGAATGGTGCCGTGCCATTTCGTTGTGATTGTAAAAGCGCGCCAACGTAGGTACGTACGTACATTATTAAAATATTGCCAGATGGTTTTTCAAACTTTGACAAAGGATAAGACTTTGGTGACATGTGGTGAAAATATGAATACTGAATTTTTTATTAAAAAAAATGTTACCGGACAGAAAAGTGCCCATAACATTTTTTACTCCAAATGTGCTAAGGAATAGCTGGTTAAAGTTTGTCGGGTACGTGCCGATACACCCTGTATATGTACGAGGATCCTAATTTTAAGTAACTTTGAAATTTTTAGAATTTTTCAAATTCTGTGAAACATACCGTTTTTATAGTTATTTATAATGAAATTCAAGTTTCTTGTAATCTTATTCCTATAAAGTGAGGGGTCTCCGATTAATAATTTGAATGAAGCGGCCTCACCACGGACTGATAATGCCTTCCACTTCAACTTATATATCCTAATAGGAAATTATCATATAAAACGTTTTCGTTTTATAATTTTTTTATTTATATATTTTATAAATATTTTATAATCCTGAAATATTTTATCTTATATTGTAACAAATAAACAAAAATGTACTTATATAATAAATGTAATGAATAATAAAATAATAAAAATAATAAATATATATAATATATATAACGAGTTAATTTACCTAGAAATTTAGGAGGTAGAGGTATAGTCAAAATAACTTCTTTGAAACATAATCAGGTAGAAATGCTAAGAACTTTTTTCCATAGGAAAGCTCATAGCTCAGAAATGCACAAAATAATTTGCAAGGCAGATAGAAATATTACACTTTTAAATTTATACGATGAGAATGCCAAAATTTTTATAAATCCCAACCAGGAATTATTAGATTCCTGGTCAAATAAAATTTTACACGCAAAACACTTCAATTATCTCAACCAAACGTATGTTGACAAAATTAAGTCAAACAAATGGTTGAGTATTGGAGAGTTGAGCGCAGAAATAGAAGGATTTATGCTTGCAATTCAGGATAGAGTCATTAATACTAAAAATTATAGAAAGCATATAATCAAAGATACAAATCAAATTGATGATTTGTGTAGAAAATGTTTGGCTTTTCCGGAAACTATAGAACATATTATATCGGGATGTTCTATATTAGCACCGTCCGAGTATACATTTAGGCACAATCAAGTTTTAAAAATAATTCACCAAAATTTGGTAATTAAACATAACTTGATTGACTGCCGTAATGTAGTACCATATTATGAATACGAACCAAATTCATTTTTAGAAAACGAATTTTATAAAATATATTATGATAAAACTATACTAACAGACCGAGCGATTAGTCATAATAGACCCGATATAGTTTTACATGACAAAATTAAAAAAACAACTTATATCATTGATGTTGCTATTCCAAATTCCTGTAATATTCAAAAATCTGTTAGTGAAAAAATAAGAAAATACACAGATTTAGGAAATGAAATAAAAAGAATTTGGCATTCTCAGACTATAAAAATATTACCATTCGTTATTTCGGCTACTGGCATTATACCTAGCTCTCTAATTAAAAATTTAGGCGTATAGATCTATCAAAAAATTTATATATAAAGATGCAAAAGTCGGTCATTTTGAATACATGTAGGATAACAAAAGATTTTTTAAATATTTATGTTGAGGGATCAGTAGGATTTATAGGCCCTGTTAGAAGTTCTACCGAGCCGAACCCTCTGATATGAAAATATCTGGAGACGGTGAATTTTTTTTCCCATTTGATATCTGGTGATTTGACGTGTTGTTGTTCTTGTATTGTTTTGTATTTATTTTACTTATATAATGCACTTACATAGTGTTGATTGACTAGCTGATCATTTGTGGAAAAGTGAGTGGAAGGGTTAAGTTTTTCCTTTGGGGAAGACTTAACCCGGACAACTAAATCGGAAGTTTTAAAAAAGAAAAATAAAATATATAAATTACAACAATACAAAACAAAATTAACCTTTGTCTGTCCAACTGCGAAGGATTCCCGTTTCAGGACAACTAAATTGTGTATTTAGTACATAATATTCTTACAATGGAATGGCGATGCTGTCAAAACAAATTTTGAGAACATTGTTGATTGCATTCGAAGTGACAGAATGGTTTCTTTATCCTTGAAAGAATCGCAAAGATGTAATTTATTACAAGGATCAATTTGGATAACATTAGTAATTGCATTCAGAACAGATGAATGGTTTCTTTCGGGACATCACAAGTCTGAGATTCTTTCCAATGCATTTTGGAAAACATTTACAATTGTATAGTAAGAATTTCCACATTTATAAATCAGTATAAGACATATGAATCCTATAGTACCTACTATATTTTTAGAATTTCTTAGGTGATAGAAATTACACATTACTAGACCAGAATATATGCCGTATGACATATGAATTTACAATTTTAAAATTTCGAATCTTTATTTATTAAATGGCTAGACTTAATAGCTAATTATATTAATAATTTGAAATAGTAAAACAAATTTATTAAAATAAAACATCTTGTTCCATGTTTCAAAACCAATGGTTTCTTCATCAGGATATCGCTACTAATTAATAGTATTGTTTTGAAGCGTGTCGATTATTTTGATAAAAAGTTAGTGGTTTGAACAAAGTGTTTTATTTTCATTTAATTGAAATTTCACCACAAATGATTTAGCGATTAAAGAAGTAATAAAATTAATTTTCACGAAGAAAGTAGCCTAATATCTCAAATTATGATTTCGTTGTTTACGGGACGACCAAAATCTTGGGTTAGGGCCTTTAACAGGTAAAACCGGTTCTGAGTGTAATGCATCCTTTCAAATCCTTTTATCAAAATTTATCTACAGGATGCAGCAAAACAGACAGTGCAGTTATGAAGGGCCAATACATCCCGTGTGGGGGTAGGAACCTTGTAGAGAGTCTTATTGTTTCGGGAGGGTAGTTCCATTTTCAGTCGTTACCATGGTTTGATCCGGACAACATCTGGGCTTCGCCATCCAAAGGACTTATCGGTTCTTCCAGCTGAAATTCTAAACTTCTTCCTGTGGGGCTACATGAAGGAAAATGTTTTTAAACATCGACCTCACACCTTGGAAGAACTCAAGGATCGAATTCAGGAGGAAATCGCCGCTATACCTATCGAGAAAACTTCAGAACCTACCATTATCAATGTACCGCTGCTGGGAGACATGATCTTGATGTAAAAAACTGCATGATATACCAAATAAAATAAAATGAACCCCATTTCTGTGAGTTGCGATGTTTTTTTTTATAACCCTTTAAAACTGCACTATTTATTGCCTCGCCCTGTATTCTGGTAACTGGACTGCAAAATCGAAAACTTAATTTTGGTAATAGCTTAGGAATATTGTCTACTTGTATTATGTGGAGATTCCGCGAAACGAACTCTTTAAAAAAATCCTTCGTTGAAATATGCGATATTGTATTTTACATAGGTTGCATATTTAATTTATTAATATCATTTTGAGATATTTTAAAGAAGAGTGTTTTCTGTGTAATTTACTCATTTTACAAGCTCTTAACAACAAATAGTTAATACAACTGTATTAAATTAAAATAATATTTTGTGAAAAAGCTCACTAATTTAAAACTCTTCAACCTATGTTTCCTTTCTATCAAATATGTAATTGTAGGTGTTTTAATGTCTATTTTTGTCGTTGGACATCCATTTTTACAGAAATTGGATGCTTCACTTTAAATGCCAGGCATAACAAAAATGTATGTTTACATATTTTCATTGATAATCTAAATTAAACAGGTTGAAGGCGATGCCATACGTAGTAATGCATAATCATGTGTTTTTGGTTTGAAAATTTGGTCGCCTAGAAATGTTTCAGATGCTTTAATTAATACTGTGAGTAGAATACATCTTGACCTTTGAAATAATCGTGTATTTTTTAGATAAGTCTTTTTATAAGCCCAGAAAAAAATTATGTATAGTCCTATGAAAACTGCTTTAAAGTTCAAAATCTCCTACTTTCGAACCCATTTTCGGTTATGATTTTATTGTATAATGTGGCAAATTAAGTTATTTATAAAATGATATGAAAAAAGTTAAATATTTATGCCTGAACATCCACAAAATAAAATAAAAGGCACTTTTTGGCCATGTTTTTTTCTTGCATAAATTAAAACAGACGGATGGTGTTAAGCGGTAATTCAAGCCTTATCGCCATCTACGTAAAGGTTGTTATTGCTAGCGGCTCAATTTAAAATATTACATGACGTAGTGCATCGCCTAATGTTACAAAAAAATCTTAAGTCGTTCATCGCACCATTTAATGTAGTTGCTTCTCGCACTTAATTAACTATCTTGTTCACAGAGATTGCATTGTGTTGGGAATGAAGCTTGCTCTGTCGACATATTTAATGTTAATAACATTGCTTCTTAATTCTTAATTGTATCAGTTTATTATTGTGTTAAAAATGTACTCTCGTTAATTCCCCCAATGAATACTACTTTTGGACAAAGGACACAGTACTTCCTCCGACCAAAATTGCATAATATTATTTCGTTCGCAATTAAAACACAACATAAACAATCTAGCTTTCAAAAACAAATAAAAAAACTGGATCAAGTCATTCGTGGACCTGGGTATCGATTATCCAATCAAGGCCGCTCGTAATCGCCGTCGAAAGTACATTCATTGGTCGACATTCTTAAGTTTCGTCGAAGGTACATAACTACATACGCCAATCGTCAAAAGTCATACCACTCGAACAACGAGTGGGTCGAACAACTCTTTGATCGATTGGAATGACTTCGTTGAGAATTGAGGCCCTGGGCTTATTAGGCTAATGCATATACACGAGCTATAAACACAACCCAACTAAAAGAAACAACACACTAAGATCTAAACATTGTTTATTTTTATATTTTAGATTCAAATCCCTATCATAATAACATTATCACTGTAATACGTTGACCTCACAACAATGAGGTCTATATAATAAAAAAATAAATAATTTGCGACTCTTAATAGACTAACTATTATTAATATAAAAGTTAGTCTATTGAAAGAAGCAAATCATTTAGTCAATAATAATAGTAATTATTGATCAAAATGAGCAAAAATCAGTCATTTTAAATACATGTAGGATAATGAAAGATTTTTTAAATATTTATGTTGAGGGATCAGTAGGATTTATAGGCCCTGTTAGAAGTTCTACCGAGCCGAACCCTCTGATATGAAAATATCTGGAGTCGGTGAATTATTTTCCCATTTGATCTCTGGTGAGTTATGTTGTTCTTGTATTGTTTTGTATTTATTATGTTTATATAATGCACTTGCATAATGTGGATTGACTAGCTGATCATTTGTGGAAAAGTGTGTGGAAGGTTTTAGTTTTTCCTATGGGGAAGATTTAACCCGGACATAAAATCGGAAAATTTAAAAAATAAAATAGTTAGTCAATTAAGAGTCGCATATTATTTATGTTTTTATTATTTAGACCTCATTGTTATTTAGAGATTCAAATCGCTATCATCACCAACTATTATTAATATAATAGTTAGTCTATTAAGAGTCGCAAATTATTTATTTTTGTATTTAATAGATTAACTATTATTACATACAATAGTTATATATTAATATAGTGACTAACTATAATTATATTAATATAATTTAACTTTATTAATTAAGTATATTAATGTAGTAACTCTTATTATAATCGGAGTTATAAATAATAAAGATTATTATAATATTGTTATTATATACTTAGATTCTTTACAATTTTAACATATGATATGTGCCAAATGGGCGTCTAAAATAAATAAATCTTATTGTTATTTTTCGGAATAACTTATTGAGTAAAACCTCAAATTATAATATTTAAATATTGAAGACAATATTAGTGATTCTTAAACGCAAATCTGAAACAGAAAAATCAGAAAAGGAAACGGTCACATCTGGGACACGAACCCAGGACCCTTGTCTTTCCGGGACAATGCTCTACCAACTGCGCTAATGGGACCCTATCCTCATCGGTCACTTTTCTGATTTTTCTGTTTCAGATTTGCGTTTAAGAATCACTAATATTGTCTTCAATATTTAAATATTATAATTTGAGGTTTTACTCAATAAGTTATTCCGAAAAATAATAATTCATTTCTAGACTTGCAGAAAAAGTCAATAGATGTCGCACATTAAAAATAAAAACAATAAGATAGGTTTATCTATAAGACGCTGTCTAGGATTGCATTTAGTTCGGGTTGAATCTTGCGATCATACATAAAGATAGTTGCCAATAAAAATGTGCGGTGAAAAAATGAAGACAACGTTGGTAGTTCTTATTCGAAGTATGATACAGTTAAAAGTGACCGATGAGGATAGGGTCCCATTAGCGCAGTTGGTAGAGCATTGTCCCGGAAAGACAAGGGTCCTGGGTTCGTGTCCCAGATGTGACCGTTTCCTTTTCTGATTTTTCTGTTTCAGATTTGCGTTTAAGAATCACTAATATTGTCTTCAATATTTAAATCTTATTGTTTCCTAAGCTGAAACTTCCCTGCATGCCATTCTGTTCATTTTACATCATACGTCAGACCTGATGATGAACACTGTAATGCTGTCCGAAAGTTGGCGATGTTACAGAAGGAGGAAGCGCAACACGGCATTATACCCCAAAAAGAAACCACTATAATCTCTACATGCTTATTTATAACTCTCATTCCATTACATCTTTTTATGCAGCAATCCATTGACCAACAATCATTACAAAATCCATTATTTTTTGACATACGGAAATACGATTATTGACGAGCAATATCGTCAATTGACATACATAATACATACCACCTGATTTATATTAACGTATTATAATATCCAGTACAATTCGCGTACACGCTGTGAAATTCGATTACCAACAGATAAAATACTAAAAAAATTACGAGACACAGTCACAAACGTAACAACGAACAAGCCAGTAAAAAGTGACCACCTCAAAAAAAAATTCTATAATTTACACCGGACAAACGCTTCATGCGAATTTTTTTACACACTAGTATTTTACTAAATGATTTCCTTTCACTCTTATATACTGATTTTTGACGCGTAACATTCAATCACACATAAAAAGAAGCAATAAGTAGATAAAACTTGCGTGCATATAAAAAGTTACTGTTTAATTCGATGTGTTTAAAGTTTGTTGGTTGGTTTGTTTGACATTTTTGTTGTAAAAAGTGAAGTTAGTAACTTTCATTGGTAGACTGGTGTTTTAATGCTAATGGCTTAGTTTTGGTCAGTCTTTCGCGGTGGGTACTCGTTTGTAACGAGCGTTCGTCTGTTGCAGTAATTTTTGATTTTAAATTCATTCAGTTTAAATTGAACGGCTTCAATTTGTCATTGCGCAAAAATAAACTGAAGAAATTGCATAAAACTGATGCGGAAATTATTGCGAACAAATCACGTTTATTTAAGTACGGTGTCTTCAATAATATTTTTCATTTAATTGTTCTAATTTTGTAAAAATATATATTTTTAATTCTCTCAATTAAGTAAGTGAAAAATTACTCATTATTCCGAATTTTATACAAAAATTATGTGTCTTCAGAGTTTTTTGCGTTATTTAACAATTTGTGGGCAGAACAAAATCATCTAAGAGGTACGTAAATGTTTTTTTTCTTCTAAAATTGTAGCTTCTTATTTCAACCAATCTCATTTTTTTAAACTCAAAAATATTCCATATTTGAGAAGAAGCGTTTGAAAATTTTTTAATTACCTATTAGAATATTATTAACATATAAATAATCATATAATTTATTTTTGGGTAAAGTGACCAAAAAATAGATTTTAAAAACATTGTTTATTTTTTTAATTTAATTTTTTTTAAACACAAATATACAAAAGTATGTGGATTCATTATTTCTGTCTTTGATTTAAACCTTGTGTTACGAAATTTTCACTGTTAATTTGATCATTATTTGGGAATTCGAAACAACTCTAACGAAATAAAAATAATTGTAAAAATTTCGAAAAAAAACAAGATCTAAGGTTTAAAATAGATAATTTACAAGATATTTTACAAAATGATAAATTATGTACTGTAACTTAAAAAAATACTTTTCTGAAACACATTACTCGTTTTTAAAAATCTTGTAAAATGTTATTATAGAATGAAACACAATCATTTTATGTAAAAAACTTTTTAAGTGCACTTAACTATTCATTGTGTTATCGCATTATTTTATTGGTAATTATTTCAACATCTTTCTCCGGTTGTTTTTCAAATTTGCGCAAGATATTGGCAAAGTCTTGAAGTGTTAAAATTAGAGGTAAGATAAAATCACTGAAATTGTTTTGACCTAAAACAAATCGGTTGATTCACGATTCGATAAAATTAAAAACATTTCTTCTCGGTCTTGATAGTTGCCAACCCTTACTGAGATAATTGTTTTGTTGAAAAACTTTTTGCCGATAAGAATATCAGTCAAGCGAAAGATCAGTCGTAATGTTTCAGAAAAAAACATTAAAATTATTAAATATCAATATCAGTCAGGACTTGAACTTTTAAAATAAACTTAATTATTAATAAATCAATCTTTGACGAACATAATATCATCACCGCAATTGGGACTCGAACCTGGATCATCTGGTTTTAATGGGACTAGCGCTCTGACAACTGAGCTATTGCCACTTCATTACAATCCGTCATTTTTATCGATCTAATACTTTAATTTTTGAATTACTAATTTTATCTTCAATTATTTTCCACTTTTTGTGTGTGTGTGTGCGTGTTTGTGCAAAGCTCTACTTGAATATTTTTACAATCTAGATAGTGTGTCGGACATATCTATCCAATTTTACTTATTTTAACTATTTATATATATTTAACTGACTTTTTCGATAAGTCTGGAAAGAACATAAATTTTTACAAGAGTTAACTTTTTTTTATTTTCTGTTCCATATTTTTTTTCTCTGAGAGTTGTATCTTCGTCAACATTATTAAATGGTTTATAAGCTTCAAAAAGTTATCCCTATTCTTGTTTGTTCTACATAACCTTACTGTTTCTAATTTGTACTGTTTTATATGTGAAACTTATAATCATGATTATTTTTTTTTTGTACTGTTTCGTATGTGAAACTTATAATTTTGATATCAAAATACTAAAGTTAAATTGTACCTATTAATTCTCACCTACTTATTGTAATATCCTCTCGTCCTATAATGAGTTTTGTAACTAATCGGGATTGCTCTAGCAAGAAATAAAAAAAATAAAAATGAAATAATAATAAATTTTCCCAAAATTTATTTCAATGCAACTTTCAATATGCATTTTTCTCACATTTTCTTAAAATAGAATGACACGTTACTATATGTAACCCTGTATTCTTTTGCAAACAAATATTGTCATTCTCAAAACTTGATTATTCCGTTGCAACAATAAGGGAACTTATGCACGTATAATACATATTTTTTTATTAGTCTGCACTGTTTTTATCACGAATATCCTTCTAGAATAAAAAACATTTCAAAATAATTGTATAAAAATAATACAAACACTGATGTGAGGTGGACGGTAAATTGAATGGAATTAAGTACTGAACGAATGTAAACAAAAATCAAATAATAAATATAGATATATAAATATTTTAAAGAACATTGACTTCTCTATGATTAAAAGGTGTGTTCATAAAGCACATTTTCGTCACCCACCCCCACCCACGCTCAGCCACCCCCACCAAAATCTCTTACTTTCGATGTGACACCAGGGCTGTCTACTACCATAACCACTGGTGGGTGGCAGTGGCTGGTTGTGAAGAAAATTAGGCTGGTAAACACGGGTTTATTTTTATAATATATAAATATTAGTTTAGATTACATTATTTACTAACGCCTAATAAGGTTTTCACAAGAAAATTGACACTTTATTACAGTATGAAGAATATTGGTAGACTGTTTATTTTGATTTATAATTTTCAGAGTTAGCATTTGTCCTTTGTTTGTTGTTTTTTTGGGACCTTGTGCAAAGTTGCGCTACATTTAAGCTGTTCTCCGAAGAAGGAATGGTTAGGTTTGAAAACCGGTTTAAAAAAACTTGAAAAGTGGTGCATACGAAATTAAAATTACACCACACAGAGAGTCCAACTATACTATATGAGTGAGGCAAGGTAAATTTTCAGGGACGCAAAAACAAATTTATCCAAAGCTACCATTTTTTTCTTTGCATGATTGAAAAACTAACATAAAACAATTTTTGATAAAAGGGAATTGTGAGAAAAAGACGAGCATATAACTTTTAGTAATTTTTTTTCAAAGTTTATCTTCCACCAACGAGATACTCATTTGACGAAATAAATCAATGTTTGAAATATGAAAAAAAAATTCCGACACCAAAGTGTTCATTATTAATACAATTGTATTGTATGAATGTTATTTATCGATTTCATGTTTGAAGATGTGACTTAATTACCGAATAAATTGAATTCACTGTATGAAATGTTAAAATGTATGAAGCGCGGTGAATTCACTGTATGCAATGTTAAAATGTATGAAGCGCGGTGAAATCACTGTATGAAATGTTAAAATGTATGAAGCGCGGTGAATTCACTGTATGCAATGTTAAAATGTATGAAACGCGGTGAAATCACTGTATGAAATGTTAAAATGTATGAAGCGCGGTGAATTCTCTGTATGAAATGTTAAAATGTACGAAGCACGGTGAATGGATTTGTTTTGTTTTGTTTTAGGGTTAGATTGAGAAGTGTTTAATGTGCAGTTTTGCCGGTTTGTGTGATGGGCACTCTTTATTGAATTCGTTCAAGTAATTGAGAGCGATCTATCATATATATTGCTATTTTTTGTAAAATAAGTACGTCTGTGGAAAATCTATGACTTTTCAGTGATGAAATCCTGAAAAACGTGGCTGATTTATGATGACTCATATATAGAGATAGCCCAAAAATCAAGGTATCGTCGAAAACAAATTTGTACTTTCTCAATCTTTTCTGTGCCATGTTATGTACCTACTCGCGATTCAAGACTACGAGTTTATAACCTTTAACAAAACACATTTAACTATTCTTTAAATTTCAACGCGCTGATTCTATCACAGCAAATCTTTAATTGGACAATATAATCACTATCCACGTTCATAACCACAATAATTGCTACTGTTACGTTTCAATCGTTACAAGCAAACTGTCAGTACATCGTTGTCTACATAAAGTTTGTTCACCGTATTCGTGTTTTCAACCGTTCTCATTCGGATGATTACATAAAGTTATTGACTATACGTCGTTATAATGATTTGAATCCAAATAACACGACTGAAAACGCATGAAATGTCAAACATTAACATTTTTAAACTCTCTTACTGTCAAATCTATTTTAACAAAGACCATTTTGACCGGATAGTAGCCAAGTGGACACATTCGATGCATAGGGTTCCCATCCAGGCGTCGTGGATTAGATCGTCTAATTGCCATGTGCTTCATCATTGTACAAGCAGCATTTAACGCTTATTATTTTATGTACTTACTAATTGTAGCCCACCACGCGTAACTTTCAAGAGCATTTTCATTCCGGAACCTTCTATACTCACCGACACACTCCGCCAGTCAGTTTGGAACCTTATAGAACCTTCTTGAAGTTTCTCCTTCTAGAACCTTCTAGAGCATTCGAGAACCTTTATTAACTTTCTGGAACCTTCCAGACTCACCGACACAGTCGGCGGGCCCATTTTTAATAATCTGAGGCATTCGCGGCCCTTCTATAACAAATCACATTTTCGTCACCCACTCCAACCAACGTTCAGCCACCCCCGCCAAACTCTCTTACTTTCGATATGACACCAAGGGATGTCTACTACCGTAACCACCGGTGGGTGGCAGTGGCTGTTTGTGAAGAAAATTATGCGGGTAGAGAAACACGGGTTTCTTTGTATAATAGGTATTCGATTAAAATAGATTATTTATTAAAGCCTAATACACTTTCACAAGAAAATTGACAGTTTATTACAGTATGAAGAATACAAGTACTAACACTATGATTAACATCGAACTCAAATTATTACATTTTATATTGTAAACAAAGCAAATTGTAAAATATAAAAGTATGTATGTACATTAGGGTGTCCCAAAAAAATTAAAGTTGTTATTTTTCAACGCATACCCTCTAATTTTGTTTTAATAATGACAAAACACTTATAAATTTTTTTTCGTTTACTTTGGACAACTGCCACCCGTGCCGACTTGCATCGAAAGATGTCAGTACTTGTACATTAAGACGCCAGCGAGCAAACGTGTTGATGAGCTTGTAGTAACTTGCTATTTTGTTAACGAAAGTTGTAGTAAACGAAAATCACTCGTTCAGGCAAGATGTTGTTAGATTTACGCATTTCTAAAAAGAGTATATTTTTAATAGGAGTCGTAAAACACCAAATATCGGGTTCTAAAATGCCATCTAATGGACAAGTTCTTGAAGTTTTGTTCAACAATATCTGGAAAGTGAATTTAACTGTCAATATATACCAAATATAGCCATAGTTGGTTTTTTAAAGCTCTGTTTGAAGTAAAAATCAGTCAAATGACTATAAGCCCTGATATACCACTCTTCAAAAAGTTTCAAGATAACTGTAAAAATGTTGATCCCGATAAAATTCAATGCTACAGAGAAAATCTCACATTGCACCTAACCGCTTCCGAAATCAATGATTTGCTTGACTTTTACCGTACTGCACTGACAACAAAAATACTTTTAGATGACTATTGAGAGTTTTTAGAGCTCTGTGTGATATTTTAGAAAATTTAAGATTCGGCCTCCAGGTGCTCGATGGATGGCAAAGGCGCTTTATTCCTTGAAAATATCATTAATTTGTGCGCAATTTAAAATTACCGGTAAGGATAAGGCGGCACTTTTAGACGTTTGCCTGTTCATAGTAACATCCTATGTCAAGCCATGGTTACAATGTATTATAGCAGTTAAAGCACCTAACCGGGACTTGTGCTTTTTGAAATCGACGAAGGCTTAAGAAAAAATTGATGAAAACATCTCAATGGCAGCTTTATTTCTGTTCAGTAAGCAGTTATGGTATTTGACCGATGAAGGATCTATTTTATAGCTGTTTGACCATGCTGTGGATCAAACAACTAAAATAAAAATGCTCAAAATATCAAAAAAAAAAAATTTATCAACCCATGACAAACTTTACATCCCATCGAAGGAAGATCTTGATGGTAAATTGTATAGTAAGTTTATTAAGTAGTTTAAATTATGTTTTGTATTGAGGTTTTTGTTTATATCATAATTTAGTGACTTTTGTTTCAGAGAAAAATATTTACGACTTCATTTCAGTTAAGAGCAAGTATTTGTTTGATCGTCTGTACACAGATGCCAGTTTTCTTAACGAATTCCCTACGATGTGGTCAAATAATGCTTCGTATCAAGAAGTCAGAAAGAAGGTGTCGCCGCTGAGGGTAGTGAATGATACAGCTGAAAGAACTGTTAAGTTAATGCAAGATTTTCATGGCTTAATATCACGGTCAAAGAGGAACAAAAATTATTTTTGTTACGATGCGTTCAGGAACACAGGAAGATTTATCCTGACTGTAAAAAACAAAGTATGAAGAAAAAATTTAATCAATAAACCATGTTTAAATATAAAATACTACATAATTGAACATTTGTGCATTTTTATATTTTATTTATCCGACAAAAATGAAAGTTGAAAATCCTTCCATATTAACTCTGTACCATATGTTTGGCATCAAGTCGGCACGGGTTGCCGGTGTTTAATCAAAATAATATTTATTATATGAGTTATTGGAATCAAATGGAATAAAATAAGAGGGTATGCATATTTAAATTCATGAAAAAAAATACTTCCTTATGTCCTGGGACACTCTAATGTACATGCACACAATTATTCATGATTGTTGTAAACCAGTAAAACAGAAAACAAGGTATGTCATAACATTATAGACAGAAGAATTTAAAAAGAAAACAAAACGATGTAAACAATGAAAACTAATTAATACGCATTAGCCAACACCAATGCCATAATTGACATTGAATTTAAATAATAGAACCTATAATGGTAAATAAATAAAAACACTTATAAAGCCAATATTTTCATACATGCATGCATTCATAAATATGTGTGTTAAAAACAAAATAAAAAGGAGAGTGGTATAGTCAAGAAATGATAAAAATTAATTTTACTGAAATTAGTTGCCTTTTGAAACCCACAAAAATGAATTTTGATATATTTATTTATAAATACAAAAGAAATCATTTTTATTTAAAAAATAATATACTAAACAATTCTACAATGTAAGCATGCTAATAAACTCAACAATTATACAGCATAAATATGCTAATATAATGAACAAATTATGCAGTGTAAATATGCTAATATACTGAACAATTATACAGTGTAAACATGCTAATATGATTTAAATTAACTAAAATTAAAAATGAGGCTGTAGATATTTAGTATATAATAATTATTTTTGAACTAACTAACTAACCACCACGCCGTTTCGCTGCAGGGGTAGGCAGAGATGACGGAACGCCAAACAACTCGGTCTTGGCATACATACTCTTCTTTTATTCTGACTCTTGACATGGGCCGACTCAATTATTTGATTCACTTGGTCGTTTATTTTCTTCCTCTGGCGCCCTGACTTCTGCTACCTATTATTATTTTTTATTCTTCAATACAAGCACCCGCTAAACTGCCAAAGCAGTAATGAGGACATGACGGTACCCATACCCGCTTCCCAAATTATAAATCTATATATTATAACGATTTGAAAAAATACATTGTGTCAGAATAGCAAAAGAGTTTATATTAGACGACACATGAATGTGAATGGAGCAAGGAATGTATGCCAAGACAGAGTTGTGTGACGGTCTATGCTATCTGCCAACTCTTTCAGCGAAACGGTGTGTAGTTAGAAAGTTAGTTAACAATACTGTTGAATATTGTGTTCACCACTAATTAACTATCCCGCAGAAGTGGGGGAGTAGGTAGTACCCAAAATTACTATCCCCCTTCTATTAGCTTAAATACTCTACATATAATTTTAGTATTTTACGTATTTCTGCACAAATATGTTGAGGTAAAGTTGAGGATTCTCATAACCTGCCTCACTAGGCTACCGGCTAGCCTGTGTTGAGGCAGTCATTTTAATGGTTAGTTTAAATACTTGTGAGTATACCTACACATATTTGTTTGAGTATCACTCAAGTATTGTATAATCTTGTTGAAATGTACCTAAAATTTATATAGTCGTATGTATTACAGGAATTAGGAGTTAATCTTTGTTAACTATCCCTCAGCCAAGTGGGGGAGTAGGTAGTACCCAAAATTACTATCCTCCTTATATTAGCTTAAATACTTGACCGTAAATGCATATTATCGAAATTTAAAAATAAGCTTTGCTTCATTGTAGGTGATTTTAACTTAAACATTAATGACAAAATTGAAAATGGTTGCAAAAATGAATACATTAACTGTATGACTGAACAAAACTTCATATCTTGCATAAATAAAAACACAAGAGAAATAAAAGAACATACTCCATCCTGCTTAGATCATATCTGGACAAACGTAAATATTAAAAATCTTCACAAATTAAAATCAATTGTTTGGAAAACTAACATAACTGACCATCATTCATGCTTACTTCTATATAATAACAATATTAAACAAAAAAAACATAATATAATAACTAAAAAATCCACCATTAATATGACCATTCTCACTGAAAAGCTAAAAAAAAGAGGATTGGAACAATGTTTTAAACAGTGATGACACTGAAACATGTTCGACTAACTTTGAAAATACCCTGTCGCAACACATTAAAAATTCAACAAATGAAACAACAACACACATAAAATCTAAATTAAGATGTTTAAAGCCTTGGATTACACAAGGACTTATAATATCTATTAGAAACAAAGAAAAACTTTACAAGACAACTTTAAAAAATCCCCAAAATGAAAATGCATATATTTTATATAAAAAATATAAAAATAAATTAACAGCCTATATTTAAAAAAGTAAAGAAGATTTTTTTAAAAATAAAATATTATCCTCAGAAAATAACCAAAAACAAATGTGGAAAACAGTTAATTTGGCTATTGACAATACAAAAAAAACACAAAACGTAAAATATATTGAGCATGATAACAAAATTATAGATGCCAATATGCAACCTAAACAATGTGCAAACATATTTAACTCTTTTTTTGCTAATGTCGGAAAAAATCTTTTATCCCGGAAAATCATAATAATGAAAACTTACAGGAACGTAATATACTCTCAACGTTTGAAACGACAACAGAATGTGAAATCATAAAAATAATAGATAATATGAAAGTAGGTTCGTCTCCCGGTTTTGATTCTATTACGGCACATATGTTAAAATCTATGAAACCTTATTTAATAAAACCAATCACTCATTTAATAAACCTAAGTTTAACAAAAGGAATATTTCCAACGAACTACAAAAATACAATAATCTCACCTATTTACAAATCTGGAGATCCACATCAAGTAACAAATTATCGACCAATCTGTTTAATTTCAAATATAGGAAAAATCTTTGAAAAAATAGTAAAAAAACAATTAGTCAATTTCCTAGATAATAATAAAATACTACACAAAAACCAGTTTGGATTTATAAAATCTCTCAGCACACAAGATGCTATTGCTAACGTAACTTCATACATTTACGAATCTTTAGATAAAGGTAAAAAATGTGCAGGTATATTTATTGATCTAAGGAAAGCCTTTGATAGCATATCGCATAAGATTCTACTAAAAAAAATGAATAATATAGGCATAAAAGACAACGCGATTAAATGGATTTCAAACTACCTAAAAAATCGACCACAAGTCGTAAAAATAAATAATGTTAATAGCGATAAAGAACATTCTGACTTTGGAATCCCGCAAGGTACAGTGCTTGGACCAATTCTTTTCACCATATATGTTAACGACATTTTCTTTCAACCACTACATGGCCAAATTACTTCGTATGCCGACGACACAGTTCTAATAATAAGCGAAAAAACTTGGGAAAACGTAATACTTAAAGCCACTGAAGACATAAATACTCTTAAGAATTTCTTCGACATTAATTTGCTATCACTAAATAGCGATAAAACATATGTAATTCCATTTGCAATACACACAAAAGACATCCCTAAAAATTTTAACATCATCATTCATGACAATTCCAAAATACATAATAAAAATTACTGTCTCCAAAACTGCACAATACTAAAAAACACAAACACAATCAAATATCTAGGAGTAATTATCGATAAAAATTTGAATTGGAAGGAACAAATATATCAAATTGTAAAAAAAATCAGAAAACTGATATATGTATTTTTAAGAATCAGAAATTTTTTATCTTTAAAAAACCTATATTTAATATATTATGCCTTGGTCCAATCAACGCTACAATATGGTATCATTAGTTGGGGATCCACATACAAAACTAACCTTACTCCAATAGAAGTGGTACAAAGGTTAATAATTAAAATAATATTACGAAAACCTTCCGATTACCCAACGGATCGATTATTCGAAGAATTTCAAGTGCCTTCATTTAAAGATCTTTATATTAAAAATGCACTAATTCAAATCATAAAAGAAAAAGACAAGTATCAATTTCTAACTGAAAACCGTACTAGACTTAAATATATTTTTCCATGCCCAAAATTAAACACTTCCTTTGCACAAAATTATTACACTTACCGGGCAAGAATTTTTTTCAATCGACTACCTGAAGAAATTAGAAACATTAATGATAACATCAAAATAATAAATACTGTAAAAAAATATTTTAAAGACAAACTCACAAAAAATAAAAATGTTTCCAATTGAATTAATCTTAAGAATAACTCACTTCATGAAAAATAACTCACTTCATTTAAATGAGTTTAAAATCATTTTATTTTTAATTACATACTTATTGCAATAAAACAATGTACACTCCTCTTCCAGCCACAAGCTAATGCTTCTATGGAAGAGGAGTCCTGAAATATTTGATCTTATATTGTAACAAATAAACAAAAATGTACTTATATAATAAATGTAATAAATAATAAAAAATAAAAAATAAAAAAATAAAAAAAAATAAAAAAAATAAAAAAAATTAAAAAAATTTAGTTTTTGACGTATTTCTGCACAAATACATAAGTTACCATTAATAATTCACTGAATAATTGGGATTTCTTTAGTTTAAAAGCCCATAAGACAGAAAAATGCATGGGGTCGTCGGAAGACCCCTTGGTTTCAGACAGAGACGATTTGGCATCTTGGCCTGCCAAGAGTTAAAAAACAATTCGTTACGTTTGTTCGGATTTTCAACTAGAAATGCATTCACGAACCTCGTGTACTCACTTTATTTATGCAAACACGCTAACCGGTTTCGGCACGATGTGCCTTCATTAAGCAGATATGCATGTTGTGATTAACGTGATTATCCACAGTATGTAACTGACTAAATGCAATACATATAAACATGATGTTAATTAATTAATAGAGAACAACACTGTCTTTAAAACGTACCATTAAATGTACTTATTTTTAATGTGAATATCGCACGAGAGTCTCAATTCTCAACCTGAAGCCAGTGAGACTATGGTATCCCCAATTTGGGTATGTTGTCAGGCTGCAAGTAGTGGCGAGGGGAAGGAGATTTAGAAGTACCTGGATCTTCAGTTCTGGTCACCAAACATGGTTAAACCCTTTAAATCAACAATTCTGAATGGTGGTCTTATACCAGGGTGATACTGAAAGTATTTTTTACTCTGGTAGGACATAATTTTGTCATCAATCTGTTTTTAATACTAATATACTGGGTTTTCCAATAAGAGGTGTTATTTTGATATTTAATCGTAAAAGATCAATAGTTTTGTTGTTTGTGTGGCACGTAGCGCCGTTTTGTTGAAAGTAAACGTTTTTCAGATCAATACCATCCAATTCCGGCCATAAAAAATCATTAATCATCTCTCGATAGCGCAATTTATTCACCGTAACTGTTGCTCCAGCCTCATTTTCGAAAAAGTAAGGTCTAATGACTCCTCCGGACCATAAACCGCACCAAACAGTCACACGTTGAGAATAAAAAGGCTTTTCAACAATAACTCTTGGGTTTTCCGAGACCCAGATGCGACAATTTTGCTTGTTGACGAAGCCACCGAGGTGGAAATGGGCCTCATCACTCAAGATGATTTGCATTTGATTCACTCAAGTGAAATTTAATAATTTCAATACGTTGTTGAAGCGTGTGTCGTTCCATTTTTATTAATGGCGTAGTTTTTACTTGTAAAATGTCAAAAAATTACAGCTTCAAAAGTAACATCTACCGAAATAACGGGCTGTTCAAAATAACACCTCTTATTAGAAAACACTGTATATAATAATTTCATTGGTGAAATTATTGTTTCTTAATTAGTAATTCCTACTCGTAGTAGGAAACCAAAAATCAGGTTAGCATTAAGCTTAATAAAAATTGCAAATAAACATTTTTCGAGGTCACATTTATTGAGACAAAATTAGCACTGTAATTTTTAGGTTAAAAAAACTTAACTTCCTCGTAATAACATAAAATTTTATTTGAACATTTGATTTTTGACGATTCACAGAGAATCTCCTTTTTCAAATACTTTATTTAAAATCGTTCGATGTAACAAAAACAAATCAATACTAGCCCTCCGTCACACGGGTCGGTAAGCAATCGGCCTAAACTGAATTCTGCAATACTCAATGCGCAGAAAAGTTCCACTCAGAACTGTGCTGCAGACCTAGCTAACTTAATTTTCTGCGCAGGTTCTTCATTCTTTCATTCTGTTTATATCTATTGCTTGCCGATCCGTGCGACGACGGGCTTGATTTGATACAATTACATCCACAGTCCAAATTAATGGTAGATAATAATTATTGAGAACTTTTGTTTTTATTTGTTAAACATTCATAGATTTTTTTTCACTTAATAAAGTGCTTATCTGAAGTTAAGGCGATGTACTACGTCGTGTAATATTTTAAATTAAGCCGCTATCAATAACAACCCTTACGTAGATGGCGATAAGGTTTAAATTCCCGCTTAACACCATCCGCATGTTTTGATTTATGCAAGAAAAAAACATGGCCAAAAGTGCCTTTTATTTTATTTTGTGGATTTTCAGGCATAAATATTTAATTTTTTTCCGAACATTTTATTAATAACTTAATTTTCGACTGGCTTTGCGAGCTATTTTATACTATTGGAAATTAGCTAGTAGCTACAGAAACCATTTTTACATTTTTAATCGAATTTCTCAAATTACATAAAACCAAAGATTCAGTTTAATTATTTGTGTTCGTTAAAGAATCGAAAGAATTCAACGAAAAAAATTGAAATATTTAAATTATAAACTAAACTTCATAACATTTCCAACAATAACTTTTCGAAATATTGTACAGAAGTAGCGCATACGCTTATAAATTAATACGTAAGTATGAAATATATCGTCAGCATTTCCTATCCTTATCCTATATTCCTCTTCCTCTCACCTAAAAAAAAGCTCTTATCTCTTTTACCAACTTTAATTAACTTCATGTATTTATTATATCTTTGTACTACATAATCTGTTTGTTTCACACAAATAAATAAAGTATAGGTTAATCACAGCTGCTCTATTGGCTGCCTAGATAGCTTAGCGCTTAGAGCAGTCGCCTGGTTACGCAAAACCTTCCAGATCACAAGGCCCGGGAGACTGAATCAAATTAGCCTCCTAACACTAGTATGAGAACCTCCAAAAATGTATTTTTATTTGTTTTTTGAAATTAACTAAAATATGTTAAGATGTTTTAATAAATAAGATAAAATTGAAAAAAAAACTAAAATTAATATTTTTGTAAAATCCCATACAGGTTAGGAGGCTGCTTTGAATGAGTGTCCCGGCCTTGTGATTTTTGTATATAACTGAACTGCCCCAGCAACAATATTTTATAATCCATTTTATTAGCTTCCATTACTATCCTGGGTAATAAGAACTACATATTATGTTAGTTAGTGCCAGAATTTCCGCATTGAAAAAAAATTCCGATCTAGTTAAAACTAAAACTTATAAGTGACGGGAAGCAAAGGATAAAAATTATGAAAACGTGTCCAAATTGTGGGTAGGTTTTCGGCCTCCGTAGTCGAGGGGTGAGTCTCTCGACTAGCAAGCTGGAGGTCGCGGATTCAATTCTAAATTTAATTTGATCAATTTGTATTATTTCATAAATTACTATGTAGGAAGTTTTCGGCACGTTCCATTGTAGAAGATACTCTCAGTATCGCCCTAGTTTAAGACCACCATCCAAAATTAAAGTGACCAGATTTGAACAGCCAGGTAATTCCCCACCATCATCTTCTCCATCTCCTTTCCCTTTCAACTACTTTCAGCCTCACAACGTACCCCGATTGGGGATGCTTCCAGACGGGATCAGTTTGTGACTGTTGTGCGGTCTTACACAAAAAATGTGGTTAAACCCAAGCTTTACCACTGTTAAGCTTGAGTTTTGTCACATTAAAGAGAGAATTCACTAAACATATACTTAGTTACTCCGTCATACTTGTTAGGTACCTATTTTTATGTTTACATGTTGATTGTGATTGGAAAATAAATAAACTGATAATTTGTTAACCTTGAAAGTTATTTTAAAAACCTAATTGATTAGATTGACCTTATCTTGAAGGTAGACTTGTAATTACATAAGCATTGTTTAATTGATGTCCTAAACTGCTTCGTTCATATTTAAAACTTCAATCAACATAATCGAAATGGTTAAGGATTATGTGCATTAAAATCGCATTTGAATCATGAAGCAGGCTTGTAAAAAATGCAATTTCGATGTAAACTTCGGTAAACGTCAAATGTAACATTGTTATTAAGGCGATGCACTATGTCGTGCAATATTTTAAATTGAGCCGCTATCAATAACAACCCTTACGTAGATGGCGATAAGGTTTAAATTCCCGCTTAACACCATCCGCCTGTTTTGATTTATACAAGAATAAAACATGGCCTAGACGTAAATATATAGGTTTTTTTCTGATCATTTTATAAATAATTTAATTTGCCACATTAAACAATAAAATTATAACCGAAAATCGGTTCGTAAGTAGAAGATTTTGAACTTTAAAGCAGTTTTCATAGGCCTTATAAATTATTTTTTTCTGGGCTTATAAAAAGACTTATCTAAAAAATACTCGAATATTTCAAAGGCGTATTAAGGCGTATAAGATGTATTCTACTCGCAGTATTTAATTAAAGCATCTGAAACATTTCTAGGCGACCACATTTTCAAACCAAAAACACATGATTTTGCATTACTACGTATGGCATCGCTTTAAATTGTATACATTTGAAAGGATTAGATAAAGGAATAATCTAACAAGGCAAAAGTATCATGTCAACGAGACCCCGGAAAACATGGCACTGTCAAATGAATCAAATATTTAAGTCAGGTCATGTTAAGATTAGGAATAAGAGAAGCTGTTTTATAAAACCCTACTGGGTGGAAAGCATTCAATCCGGGCATTCAGCAACATTTTGTTTTTTTTGACAATTGAAAGGTTCCCGTTAAATGCTGATTCTAAGACCGTTTTAGCCTTTGAATAAATTCTGAGAGGCAGAAGAGTAAACTAACATTTGTTTAATATTTTCAGCTTCTTACAATTTGATAGAAAGCTGAAAGGGGGACTTTTCATTGTCAAAATATAAAATGGCGCTGAATGACTATTTGATGACAATGTTAAATTTGAATTTTTGCGAAATTACTAGACCTTAAGGGGAAGCTACAACACAAAAATGTGTATATTCTTGGTATGCCTTATATTGTCACAAATTTAGGTTATAGGCATTAAAATCGCTTGACAAACGGAGTCTAGAAACGTTCGATTTCAAAGCACAAAAGTGCTTTTTGTTTATTTTGTAGATAATTTCATAAGAAAGCAAAAAAATTAAATCAAAGGTAACTGTCACAGATAATCTTAGCTATAATACTTTATTTTTTTAAGTTGTTTCCTTTAAGCGTTCATACATTCTATTAAAAATATATTTTTTTAGTAGTTTACATTTATATTTTTATTGAGTAATTTATTTTTTATTTGTATTCTACTCAAGGAAAACGATAGGAAAACCTTCAATTTATGTAAATCATATTTTTGGTATTCATAATGTACACCTATTTGTTATAAAGATTAATCAAAATAGTTATTTAGCATTAAGCTTCGTCTTGAAGTCTTTTATCTGCTTTCAAAAATGCTATTTCATATTATGTTACATAAAATGGTATTTCATTTTATGTTACATAAGAATGGTATTTCATATTATGTTACATAAAATGGTATTTCATTTTATGTAACATAAAACAGTATTTAATTTTATGTAACATAAAATGGTATTTCATTTTATGTTACATAAAAAATTAGCGAATCCATTTGAAATTAACTTCAAGCTGGAATATTTGGTGACATGGTATTTTTTTTTGTTTGGGTGGGAGTGGTTAAAGCTCTTAAGTGCGTTAGTACTAGTATTATGAAACAAAAATAGTTTTAAAAAAAAAATCACGTGATGCAATTCATTTTAAATATTTGTATCACTAAAATCCCTTCACATATCGTTTACAGACTGGTTCAGATAATTCATTTTAAAAACTTCTTTTCGTTGCTCCTATCAAACAGCATGGTCCAAAAATATTCATAATTAGAATGTCTAATTAAGGCGATGCACTACGTCGTGTAATATTTTAAATTGAGCCGCTATCAATAACAACCCTTACGTAGATGGCGATAAGGTTTAAATTCCCGCTTAACACCATCCGCCTGTTTTGATTTATGCAAGAAAAAAACATGGCCAAAAAGTGCCTTTTATTTTATTTTGTGGATGTTCAGGCATACATATATATTTTTTTTTCGATCATTTTATAAATAACTTAATTTGCCACACTATACAATAAAATTATAACCGAAAATGGGTTCGTAAGTAGGTGATTTTAACTTTAAATCAGTTTTCATAGGCCTTTACACTATTTTTTTCTGGGCTTATAAAAAGAGTTATCTAAAAAATACTCGATTATTTCAAAGGCCAAGATGTATTCTACTCGCAGTATTTAATTAAAGCATCTGAAACATTTCTAGGCGACCAAATTTTCAAACCAAAAACACATGATTTTGCATTACTACGTATAGCATCGCCTTAAGTATGTATTCTTATTTTTAAACTATGAGATTTTGCCGAAATTTCAACTTCCTGCCTGTTTTATACGGATTTTCATATATGACTAATTTCTACATATTGTTCAGCACATAGACAATTATATACAAATTATCTAAGCAATCGTAGTCCCGATTCGCCAAGTCCGTTTTTAAATGGTTCCAAAATCAGCGAAGGATGTGTATAGTTGCCTTGAGTCACGTCCGCTTAGTGAAAATTTCCACACAACCAGTTTAAAAACAATAAATAAAGCAGTTTTCTGGGATACTACAGGTGTGACGTCTGAACGCACCGAAATTGGTTGACCATTTTTAATAGTCAACCGTGAAAATAACCAAAACATCAGTAATCAGTAAAGTCAATTAACCTTTTGTTAGAATTTTTATGCGTTAAGCCGTTATACTCCTGAATATTAAAATATTTTTAGTAAATAATATTATTATTCAATTTATAAAAACAGTCTGATAATGCTTGAGAGGGCGAAACAACTGTCACACGTAATAATAATTACTTAGTAGAACTTGTTTGTAAATAAACTGTTTTTATAAATCGAATAATAATATTATTAAAAATTTAGGCGTATTAGATTTATCAAAAAAATTATATATAAAGATGCAAAAGTCGGTCATTTTGAATACATGTAGGATAACAAAAGATTTTTTAAATATTTATGTTGAGGGATCAGTAGGATTTATAGGCCCTGTTAGAAGTTCTACCGAGCCGAACCCTCTGATATGAAAATATCTGGAGACGGTGAATTTTTTTTCCCATTTGATATCTGGTGATTTGACGTGTTGTTGTTCTTGTATTGTTTTGTATTTATTTTACTTATATAATGCACTTACATAATGTTGATTGACTAGATGATCATTTGTGGAAAAGTGAGTGGAAGGGTTAAGTTTTTCCTTTGGGGAAGATTTAACCCGGACAACTAAATCGGAAGTAGAAAAGTAAGTCATGTATAAAAGAAATAAAAATATATAATGGAGTTCTACAAATTAAACTTGAAAACAATAAATATATTTTTGTTATTTGTTTTTGGGGTGTTATGCCGTGTTGCGCTAATTTCTTCTTTAGCCAAAGTTTCGAACAGCATTGCAGTGTCCATCATCAGGGCAGATGTGTTATTTGAGGTTGTGGTGAAATGTGAGCTTAAGTATGAGGTTGTGATACCGTGTTGCCAGCTCCAACCCTCTGAGCTAACATTAACGTATCATTTTTTTTTATTTAAAGTGGTTTTCTTCGTTTAGCTCTGGTGTATCCGTCAATTACCGGATACCATAACTATTGAGCTTTGCGCAACACGGCATAACACCCCAAAAACAAATAACAAAAATACTTTTGGCCGTGAAAATCTTAAATCATATTTGAATAAATATATTGTCAGGTTATTTGTAACCCGAAAATGTTTGTCTTTTTATATTTAAAATACTTTATATTATTTCAAATTAGTAATTTTTGAAATAATCATTAAATATAATTTACTTGCGCACGCCGGGATTAGTACCCGCGACCTCCAGCTTGCTAGTCGAGAGCCTTACCCCTCGATAACGAAGACCGTCAAAGACATTTAAAATATTGGAATGATCTGCAGAAAAAAAACTTTACAATAACTTAAAAGGATTAAGGCTATCCAACAACTAGATATATATTATATTTATAGAGTGAATTGATAACAAAGTAATAGTTACGAGAGGATATTTCAGTTGGAAGGTTGCAAATGGATTCCCATGAAAAATGGTAATACTACTTATTTTTGGAGCGCTGCCAGTCTGCATTTAGTTATTTTTTATTCACTTTATATGATTGTAATTATAGCTGGCAAACGGATGAACATTGATAGAGTAACCTCAGAGAACAAATACAAAGTGTTACAAGATGTCATTTAAAAAAAAAAAGTGTATCGCTAGCAAGAACCTGGCATCACTGGCAGCACCTTTTTTACAATGAGTTTTTAACAATTCTTTGAACAGTAGGAGCACATCGTTCCAGAGTAAAAGATACTCTCAGTATCGCCCTAGTATCGCTTAACAAGATACCCATAGTCCACATTAATATGTTTTAACATTTCCTAGCCACAATTTGGAAATATTTTTTTTATATTATCTTTATTTTGTTATGCATACAAACGAATTATAATAATAATCGTATAAAAAGGTCAAATCTTCCACGTGGGCTACACGAATAAATATGTAAAATGTGTCCATGAAAATATTTAACGAAAATGATATTTTTGTCTTATTAGTATTAAAATCTAGTCAAATCGCTTGAAGACACCATAAAAATATTTACATTATATATTAGTTATAATAAAATTAGTTAAATTTATAACTTTGGAATTAGTATTTATTAGCCACCACATTTTATGTACTTTTTTTTTTTTTTTTTTACAGTATTACCGCACAAGAGTCCCAACTGCTCCCGTCTGGAGCCAGTGAGACTATGGCATCCCCAATTGGGGTATGATGTGAGGCTGAGGGTATTGGGGAGGGGAGGGAGATGGGGAAGAGGAAGGTGGGGAAGTACCTGGCTATTCAGATCTGGTCACCAAACACGGCTAAAGCCATTTCAAGCAACGTTTCAATTCTGAATGGTGGTCTTACACCAGGGCGATACTGAGAGTATCTTCCACTCTGGAACGTGCCGCAAATATACTATATATTATTTTAAATTAATTAATTGTGAAATAACACAAATTAATCAAATAAAATTTATTTGCGCACGCCGGGTTCGAACCCGCGACCTTCGGATCTGTAGTCAAAAGCGTATACCACTAGACCACGCCGGCCTTTAATTGATTTCCTGGTTATTTAAAGACTTATTAAATCTTATTTGATACGAGAATAAAATAAGTTAGTTATAAAATACGTCAATAGACGATAAATATCACACATTATTCATAGCGGCTTCAAATAAAACTATTAAATTGAAAAAAATGATTATCAGTAAATATATTCTACTATGGATCTTATTAAAATATTTGGTTAAATCCATAAATTGTAGACAGAATTTTTTAAAATTATTTTTATCACGCCGGAGTTCACAGTTCTAGATTTTTGCTACTTGAGACAAAAAACTGAATTTTGCTACATAGTTATGATTGACTTAGGTTCCTTACAACCTTTTAAGGGCCATTTATGTAAGGTTCGTAAATCTCAAAATCAACATCACAGCACCCAGATATAACATCTCATATGACACATATAATATAAAAGGAAAATATGAATAAATACATTAATAATTATAGTGTTATCGAATCCGTGATTTTCATATATGATTCATCCAAGGTAACTTCCTTAAACTACCCAATCAAAGTTACCAAAGAGGTTAGCCTTTACGTTATTTATTAAGTTCAAATAACAGTCAAAAATTGTTTTGAATAAATTTTTAAATTGCTTGAATAACCGTCCGAATAATCACATAATATAATAAAAATATTTTTTAAGGTCAACAATCTATATAAAAGTATAACAATCTCTTATTAACCGAGTAGGTACCATTCAAATTTAATTTCTTGACCCGAATCAATTCATAAAACGTAATAAACCGTAAGACAATTTTTTTATTGTCGTTTTGAACATAAGAGGATTACTAGAATTTTCTTGAACTCATTTGTGTAATTCGTCATATGACAGGATAATAGAATAATTACAGTTGGATTCTATATATATATATAAGCTTTATTTTTAAGTGCATTTAAAGATTATTCCAAATAGAATATTTATTATAGGAGTTTTTTTATATACACTGTTATTTTTGTGAGATAAATAAGTAATATTTGATCGTTTTATTGCTGCTGGAATAACGGGCTAACATTTTTATAGATTTCTGATCTGGAGTAGCACATTTAAAAGTTTTACTGTGGTGTTTAAGCATAATCGCATAGTTTTTCTATGTAGAATATTGTACCCGAAATGCAAAAATAAATCGCAATTTCATTTCCGTCATAAGTTACGGAGCTTTCTATCTGTTTAAATCAATAAAATAGATATATAAAGTTAGATAATTGAAAATAATACCCGCTTGACAGCATTTCACGTGGTTGAATCATTTGTGAACAGAACCTATTGAAAAAATCCTCGGCTATGAATCCAGAGGAGTGTAATTTTAAAAAGTGTGTAATTTTAGTAGATGTTATTAAGAGTGGTAGCGTCACACAGTAACGCTCCGGTGTAATACCACTATTCAGAATCGAAACATTATTTGAAATGAAATTTACCGTGTTTAATGACCACATCTGAATAGGTAAGTACATCAGACCTTTCCTCGTCTCCTTCTTTTCACTTCTATCAGCCTCATAAAATAACCCGTTTGGAGATGCCATAGTCCCACCGGCTCTAGTCGAATGGGAAGAAGTTGGAAGTCTTGTCTTTAATCAAATAAAATAAATTTTATGAATAGTTCAAAGTTAATACTATTCCGATATTTTTTTCAAAAAATATTGCATTACAGACATTACCAGTATACCTCATATTATATTTGGACCAAGATGGTCGGAAGAACCTTTTCCATTATAGTTACAGAACTAGCTGAAGTATAGCCGGCTCTGGAAAATTTATCTCTACTTAAACTAAATAACTAACTAACTAACCATCACGCCGTTTCTCCGCAGGGGTAGGCAGAGAGGACGGACCGCCAACACACGGCCCCACCCACATGGCCCGACTCAAGTATCTGATTCTCTTGGTCGTGCCATGTCTTTCTCGGGAGTCCCCGACTTCTGCTACCATTCACATTTGCATCGTATATTCTCCTTACACTCCTTTCTTCGCTCATTTGCTCCACATGCCCAAACCATCTAAGCGTCCCTTTCTTGTTCTTATTCATTACGCTTCCATCAGCCTTGCACTCTTTGCGGATCTCCACATTTCCCACACGATCATAAATGGTTTTACCACACATACGCCTCAGGGAGCTCATTTCATTATTATATATAAACCTTCGGGAAAAAATTCTCTAAATGATAATATTGACAAAATCCGTGGCGTAGTTTAGAAGAACTAAGAGCACAAACAGACAGACGCGGATAGCGACTTTATTTTATACTATTTAGAGAAGAGATTAGAACATATAGAACATACTCGTACAAACAAAATATATTGCGTTGTTTCATTTCAATTCGTTCAAAATCACACGTATTTATGCCGAGTCATCGAATTCACATAATTAACATTCAGGACAACATCTTCAACAAATTATCATAAAAAATATTTTCGACAAATTCATATTTAATCGTGGCACTAATCATTTCACTTTATTGGTGTTTATGGGACCCATTTTCTTGTCCTTTCTTGTTGACCGCAGTGTACCCAGTTTGCACCCAAATTGAAAACAACCAAATGTTTTTTTACCTTAATAAAGAGGTCGTTGGTGTCTCGGGTACATTACACGGTGATTGGTAACTTCATATTCATGCATCGTCTCCATAGACATATGAATATTAGTAGACCTGCCCTAAGTGATTAAAAGCGTATTATTCCCCACTCCCCATACCGGTTCCATTGGAGCCGGCTGGGCTCGCGTATGGCTTCCCGTGAATCTTGAGAATGTGACGTCATCATTCTTGTTCGAACTAGCGTCGAGCTATCGTTTAGGCATTTTATGAAATAACACGGCAAAATAGTGGCCTGTGCTATGAAAACTTGTAAAAATAGATGTGAAAAGGAGAATAAACCCAATTGTCGTATTACATTCCATATGTAAGCATCATTTTAAGCTTATTCACATCGTATAATATGAATCAGTTGTAGAAACATATACTATTACATCGAGATACATCTGGTCGAATGTAGCGATTCTCAAGTGTGCGCATCGTTGTTACTGGGAAGTAAATTATGAACACATATAAAAGTGTCTTAACTAAATACGTAAACAAAATATTCGACTCTGAAAATAGAAGAAATTTTTTTTTGCCGAATTTGGACTTCGCAAATTTGTTCATAACGTGGCGAGTAATTTGCGCTCCCATGTAAAAATGTCTATTCATTCAACTTCTTGACAAAAAGTTTGAAGAATTTAAGGTACAATTTCTGGAAATCATCAGAAACGAGTATAAAGAAGAAATCGAGGAATTAAAAAATAAAATATTAACTCTAGAAAAAAAAATTGATACAAAAAAAAACAACAACCTTGAAAAAACTCTGGAACAAAACGCCGTAATACAAAGTGAATTTAAAGAATTACAAAAACAATTGGATGCTAACGAACAACACGCACGCATTAATAACATAGAGATCATTGGGATACCAGAAAAAAAACAAGAGAACCTGACGGAGATTATCGAAAGGATCTATTCAGAATTAAATATAGTAAGCGACGACATTGAATACGCCACCCGAGTCACCCCCAAGGAGAAGATTGAAGGAAGACCGCGGAATATTATAGTAAAACTAAATGGCAGGAAACAGAAAGACGAAATCATAGCAGCAATCCGGACAAGAAGGGGCCTAACAGCAGAGGATATTAACTTTAATGGAAAACAACGGATCTATATAAATGAACATTTAACTCATAAAAACAAAGTACTCTACAAAAAGGTCAGAGAGTTTACCAAAATTAATAAATTCAAATTCTGTTGGATAAAAAATTGTAAAATTTATGTAAGACTTAATGAAAACACAAATCACCATTGCATAAATAATTATAATGATCTAGAAAAACTAAAAACATACAATATTTCCATCAACTAACTTTCCAGCAACTTTATATTAACTGCACTATATACTTAATACAATGGAATCTTTAGAATTATACTAACAAAACTTAAGAGGTCTCAGAACCAAGACACATATTTTTCTTCAAAATGTATTATTAAACAACTATGACATTATATGTCTCAGTGAAACATGGCTTAACAATTCAATCTTTAATGAGGAACTTTTCGATCCACGGTACCATATTTACAGACGAGATAGAGATTATCATAACCTCAATCAAAATGGTTATGGTTATGATTTGATTTATATGCACAATATTGTTTGTATTCTTATGGTTACCAATGTATCGATAATCTTTTATTTTATATAAATTTTAGTTTTTTTTTCCCCTTTATTTTTATTTTTGTTGTATTATTTTGTTCTATTATTTTATACAATTCTTTTATTTTATATAATTATAACTTCACATTTCTCATAAATTTAATTATTTCTTCTAATGCTGTCTTACGTAAAATCACAAGGAGGAAATCCGTAATTGGTTTTATTTTGGCTATTTTACTTATGTACAATCTGTAAAAATGTAAACTGTTGATTTTCCCAAAAATGAATAAATAAATAAATAAAAGCAGATTTTACTTTTAAGAACTAAATGGTGATATTATAATGCGAGATGCCTATATACTGTCAGATTGATTTATTGACGAATCACAGTCAGCTTTACCCCCTTCGTTCTTCAACAGTTGATTTTACCCCTCACCTTTAATTTCTAGTCTATATATTCATATGTCTGTAATCGTCTCACACATCTGTTATTGTGAATCTGGACTTGATCCATATTTGATTTTCTTTTTATGTGAATACTTAGGCTGAAGGTAGTGGTGAGGGGAAATAGATGGGAAATTGGAAAGTGGAGTAACTTGGCTATTGAGATCTGGTCACCAAACACGGCAAGGTCTATTTCAAGCAACGTTTCAATTCTGAATGGTGGTCTTACACCAGGGTATCGATTCTCCAATCCAGGCCGCTTGCAATCCCCGTCGAAAGAACATACGTTGGTCGACATTCTTATTCTTGAGCCTCGTCAAATGTTCTTAATTACATACGCCAAACGACAAAAGTCATTCCACTCGGACAACGAGTGGGTAAAAGACATTCCAATCGAACCGAGTGGGTCTAATCCACAGACATAGGAATTAATAGACGAGAAGATAATGGCGAGGGGTAAAATCAACTGTTGAAGAACGAAGGGGGTTAAGCTGACTGTGATTCATCAATAAATCAATCTGACAGTAAATAGGCATCTCGCATTATAATATCACCATTTAGTTCTTAAAAGTAAAATCTGCTTTTGAATGAATAGACATTTTTACATGGGAGCGCAAATTACTCGCCACGTTATGAACTAATTTGCGAAGTCCAAATTCGGCAAAGTAAATTTCTTCTGTTTGCAGAGTCGTAGTTAGTTTCAGAGTATTTAGTTAAGACACTTTTACAAATGTTTCATAATTTACTTACCCCAGTAAACAACGATGAGCACACTTGAGAATCGCTACATTGTGATGTGATAGTATATGTTTCTAAAACTGATCCATATAATACGGTGTGAATAAGCTTAAAATAAAGTAAAATAATGCTTACTTATGGAATGTAATACGACAATTGGGTTTATTCTCTTTTTCACATCTATTTTTACAAGTTTTCATATCACAAGTCAACATTTTGCCGTGTTATTTCGTAAAATGAACCGATGATGCCTCGACCATAGTTCGCACAAGAATGATGACGTCACGTTTTCAAATTTCACTTGAGGCCATACGCGAGCACAGCCGGCTCCAATGGAACCGGTATGGGGAGTGGGGATAATACGCTTTTAATCACTTAGGGCAGGTCTACTAATATTCATATGTCTATGGTCTAATCACTCGTTGTTCTAGTGGAATGATTTACCCGTGCTTTATCTTCCTAAGGACTCCGACTTCTACCATTTACTTCCACATCATATGTTCTCTTTCACTCCTTTCTTCGATTATCCGTTCTTACCATCATAGCGCACTGTTCTTAATTTTATTTTATTTATATAAATATACGCCTAAAATGGCTTTTACATAGAAGTGATACATGATGCAGTTTACATAGGAGAATATGTATTATACAGGAGATATTGACAGTAAATAGATATAATCCATTTTAAAGAAGATACAAAATACACACTTGTAAAATTGTGATTACAAGTATAATGAGAAAATATTAAAAAATATGAAGCAATATTAGTAAAACGTAAGAGTAACATAAAGTAAAAAAGAAATTACAACAACACTACATATAAGACAAATCATTAAAACTAATTTACCAACGCTACTCTAATTTGTAGGATTCAACAAAGTGTTGGTGTAGATCAGGGCTGCTCAAACTTGAACTTAGATTCCGATCGATCGACTCTGAGAGGCTGCAAGTATGTGTGATGCAGGATTGTCGTCTATGTAGGTAGGGTGTATCGTGGCGCAGGTATAAGTGTATATATAGGGACGTTGCACAATTGCATGGCCACGAATCCACGTAGAATTTGGAGGAACGACAGAAATTAGTTCGCAATATGCATTTTTTTTTAGTCAAGGTAGGTGGAGGTCTGCACTAAAAAGTCAATAAAAAAACTTATATTTATTAAAAATTGCAAGTTTATTGGTTCTTACAAAAAACGAGTTCTAGTTTCTAAACTTAACTAAATAATGTCTTTGGATGTTGAAGCGTGGCACTGCATGTCCTCAGCATACTTTTCATACGATGGTACGTAATTACCGAGTGCTAATCGCAAGCACGATGACATAATATATAACATTTTATGTTCGTCAGTTAGTCGATTGCGATATTTTGACTTAATAATCTTCGTTTCAGAAAATGCAGACTCGCACAAGTAAGTTGACCCAAACATTGCCGTCAACTGAAGGGCGATTTGCCTTAGATTCGGATATTTATCTTCAGATATAAAATACCAGAATTTTGTGTCAGATGCTGTGGCTATGAGATGTATATCTGATATTATCTGCAATGTTCCAGAACACTCCGTTCAGTAACTCAGTCCGCTACAAGCAACAAATAAATAATAAATGTTTTTCTCGAGATCGACTCAAAAAGCACTCGCGACCGGTCGATCGCGATCGACCGTTTGAGCACCCCTGGTGTAGATTATGCTTAATTCTATATATGGAGTCAATAAATAAATCAATAGCACCCCCATACTTGTTGCCCAGATCATGCATCCTATTGGTCAGTGAGTGTGTCTGATAGTTGGTCGAGTATGTATTACAGAAGAATGTTATATTTTGTCTTGTATTCCTAGTCGGCACATGTAGTTTAATAGTGGAAAGGATGGCAGGACTATCAATTAAGTTGTTAATGACTCTGTGTAACACAACCAGGTCTGAAATAATTCTCCTGTCAGACAGTGTTATTAGATGCAATTGATTCATCAAACTGACATAATTAATGTAATCAACAGGAATTCCGAGCTTAAAATTTACGTACTTAAGAAATTTGTGCTGAACTAATAATTAATCCTCTAGTCCCTTTCTTAATCGTGTACATTACCCTTAAATCAGTCTAGCCTTATTTATTTCGTTTAGTATGTATCTGATAATACAGATTTAATGTTTTTGTTTTCAAATTTATATATATTTTTGTAATCCATATAATTTAGTAATTTTGTTAATTCTTATTCAAATCTTCTTGAAATTTCTTGTAGTTTTATGTGAAAATTTTGGAAAGATTTAACTTCCGTGATAAAGTTCCTTGACTCTAGTCACTTGATGTAATGAAATACAGAAAATATTTACTTCTGCTTTGTATTGTAATCTTATAGAGTCTTATATCACATTTCATCGCTTTATATCCTAAGGTAAAATAAAACCTTAAAAATCATAAAATGACTTAGGTGTAAAAGCTTAGCAAAAATTATATTACTGATGTACTAAATTTCTAGTATCTCATTTATACCACAATATTCCGGTTACCGTGTACAAAGGGAGGGACGATAATAATAAATGCAACATTTTAGAGCCGGATCGATGATATTGGCTTTTAAACTGATTCGAAGTTATGATTGGTGTGCTTTTTGAGTGTGCGTTGTTGTGGCTCAGTCAGTTCGTGCAGATAGAGAAACAATAGCATTGTTGTTTTTATCTCCAATAGATGGCGCTGCTTTTCAATAAAATTACATTTTTACATGTGAAAGCTGTCAAAGGTGACGTCTATATAATACAGGCTTAAGATTTTGAACAAACGAACATTTAGATTTTTATTTATTTATTTAACGCCCAGAGGGCTTTTACATGGTTGGTAGTATAATTTTAATTTGACAGATACTTTGAAACATAAAAAATAAGTATAAAATTACATTTGATAAAAGCTATGCAACAAGTCATACTAACACAAGAAACAAAAACAGAAAATTACATCTATTTGTAGGTTTACATGATGTGTTTAGGAGCATTGTTGAAATAAATGTTTTAAATTATCCACAAAACTTGCCAAGTTGGTATTGAATATGTCAACATCACCCAAGTAATGATTTCCCATGGTGTGAAGTCGTTGTATCGGAGAGTGGGCAATGTAGTTACGCTTATGTATGCTGCTGTAGAATATTGTATTTTGTCGTGTTATTACTGTGGGTGTATGTATGTTTATAAGTTGCAGGAGTTCACAACAGTCGAATTTAGAGTTAATTATTTTTAATAAGAACGTTAAATCGTTTATTTTACGTCTGTTTTCTAATGTATGTATTTTTAGAGTATTTAATAAGAAATTTAGATAGATAGATGATATATAGCTATTTATAATGAACATGTTTGCACTTTGCAAAGTTAAAAGAATAATATACACATTTAAATTAACTGTTAATGTTGTATTTTTATTAAGGTAATAGAGTTTTATTGTTAGAAATACTCTTCAAATTATAGTTTAATTGACTTTATCAACGCGATTTTCTCGTTAAGCTTTTTGCTATAAAAAATATTGCAACACAGATTTAAATCAATATTCTTACCACACGAGACAACAATTCTACATACAATAATCGATGTGTAATCTTTTCAATGTACAATTTTGTATTTTAAAATAAAAAAAATGTATAATTAACCATTGAAGAATGAAACATGAAACAGAGCAAAACACGGAAAAAATAATGGTGACAACTAGGAATCGAACCAAGGATCTTTCGTCTTACCGAGACAGCTTCTTGATCACTCAACGTCATATTTGTCGGTCTCATATTTCAAATTCAAAATTAACAATGTTATAATTTAATATAATATCACAACGTCCTAATAAATTGGTTTGTAACCTAGTTAGTGACTGTGATAAAAAATCCCAATTTTTATTTATTTGGCATACCTATTCACATTAAATGAATATTAAGGAACAAATTTTTTTATGGTTATACCCATAAATTCGTTGTTGTTGAAAAATAAGATAGTAGTAACTAATCTAAGCTAAACATGAAACAGATTAAGACACAAAAAATAATTTTAACATCATTTATTTATTTTGAAAAAAATTTGGTAAAAATTTCAACTGGCAATGCAGGTAAATAAATATGTAATTCATTTGTGAAATTAATTAATTGGGAATACTAAAACATAATAGAAATAAATATGTATGTAGGTATCGAGATTGTTTCTCTTTTTTTTAATTATTGCCAAGAACTAAGAAAATCTGTAGTAGTTTTTGCCAAGAACTGAGGAAATCCGTAGTTGTTTCTGTCAAGAACTGGGGAATTTTGTAGTAATTTTTGCCTAGAACTGAGGAACTCTATAGTAATTTTAGCAAAGAACTGAGGAAATCTGTAGTAATTTTTGGCAAGAACTGAGGAAATCTGAAGTAATTTTTGCCAAGAACTTGAGAAATCTGTAGTCATTTTTTCCAAGAGCTGAGGAAATCTGTAGTAATTATTTTATAAATGGAAAGTGATTTTGCTAAATATTAATATTTTAACACACTAAACTATTATTATTATAAGTTAATTAGAAAATTTACTGCACAATTATTTAAATCTTATTATGTACGGGATACCAAAGTTCATAAATATATTGCGTTACAAGGTTGAAACTGTTTTTCTATTTGTCATTAATATTACTTTTACTTTCGTTTTATGAATCATACAAATATTTTTGTCATCAATAATTTGGGTATTTAGCTTTATTTTAGTCGTGAGATCAGTTTACGTCAAAGGTATATACAATGAAATACTATGTATGAATGTAGATGAAGCTTGAATACGGTGAAGTATTCAAGCTTTACCCCTGATCCCTGCGGTGAAGTGGCACGATGTTTATTTTTCTTAGTTTTGAAAGCTTTAAAAGGTTTTTAAAAACAAGTATTTTAAAAAGCAAACTACAATCTGAAATGAAGTAACTTTTAAATTATTTAGTCACTAAACAGCGTTTTACACGGTGTCTGGAAAATCGTAGTACAAGAAGCCAAAAAAAACTTTTTTCTATTTGAGCATTTTGATTTTATTTATTTATTTATTTATTGGACAATTTGTATGGCGCCGTTTTTGTGATAGATCACCTCAGTATACGCTTCAAACTATTTTAAAAGACGTTTAACAGCTGGTTTTAATGCTCTTTTTCCAAATTTGATGGAAAAAATTCTAAATTTAGTCTCGAATTAATTAATTTATTTATTTAAATTAATCGAAAAACTACAAATTTAAAACTAATAAAATGAATAATAAGTTTACATTTCTTAAGATGCGTTAAATTTTTTTTTTAAATTTTATATGTTATACAAATACGAAAGAACCATAGAATGCTTGTTTTAAATTAGTGTCTGTAAATTTTTGAAATGATGCGTCCATTTCAAAATGTTTATTTGTGAAACTCGTCAGTTTTTGATATGTTCGTAATTATGTGGGTATGTTATGTGGTGATGATAACAGTAAGTAAAGAATTTAAAGTCGTTTTAACAAAAGCTGCAGATAAATGAAATAATAATATATGAACGACTACTTCGTTTAAAAATTTTTTTATTTGTATTTTTGTTAGAGCAATCGTAGCATTAGGTAGCTGTTATTTTGTGGCCCCTGATTTCTGCTCATGGATTTGATAAACATTTAATAACATGTTTTAAAGACCTAGAAACGTCAAAAAAAATCACGTAAATTGTCGATTTTTGGACGAGAGACAACCTAAAAATAAGGAAGTTGAGTGAAAAATATTTTGACTTATAAAAAATATGTTCATGTAGATCAAAAAATATCGATTCTAAATATATAAATATATTTCTATATTATTATTCTTAGAATTAGTTAAACGTTCTTGAAAAAGCATTCAATAGCAATAGACTGTATACGCTCCACGATTGGTCGAAAGAATTCTGTCGTCACATGTGTCGTGACTTGTACGTACAACGGAACACCTATGGTGCATCTCTTTCTATTACATGAGAGATGGTCGATTTAGATGAGAGAGGTGTATAGGCCAAAGGTTTATTTGGGTTTGTCAAATATATGTACGTATTTGTTATTATTATTATATGAAATGGATTTCTAAAGATACATATTCGTATAGTGCTTTATAATAATATGTTGTTTATTGCATAACTTAGATGTTTTTATTATTATACATGTCACATAGCATGTGATACACTTCAGGCCGCCGGCCGCTCAGAAAAGTCTCACAGTGAACTGGGCTGTAAACCGTTATTTTACTTTTGGTCTTTACTTTTCTGCGCGGTGGTCCTGAATTCGCGCGGGGAACGTCAACAAGTAGCGACGGCGATACCGTACAAGTACCGTATCGGGCGTGAAAAGCAAATATTCTAACTTAAAATATTAATTTAACTATGAAATCTTAATCAATTTTCTTTTTTTTTAATAACATCAATTATAATAGACGGTTAACATTGGTAAAAAAATTACTGGAATTCCTTGTTGAAGAATTAATTTTTTTTCCATACATAATGCTTAAGCGACGTGGTTTTCACAGTTCTAATGACGTCACACCACACCCCGCCTGTTACCGCTCGGATTCCGCTCGTTTTGGCGGGCTTAGTAAAATTTAAACTTTGAGAATTAATTTAACTATGAAAACAAACTTTAAAAAAAAAAAAAAATACCAGTATTTAAGTTTGAATGCGAACATTGATAAAAAAAAATAAAAAAAATGGACTCAACTTCCTTATTCTCCAGACATTATTTATTGTGATGCGCATTATACAAAATGCACAAAATAATGTGTTTTATCTTGAATCAAAAAAAAAAAGTTATAAAATAGATAATTATTGCATTTATGTACTTATTTATTCAAAAACTTTTATAAATTAACACCACAGAATCAAGATATGTTAAAAAAAATAAAAAATATTAAAAATGTGTAAATAAATTTAAGATATAGCTATTTTAAAAAAAATATTTCGTAATTAATAATATTTAGTTCGCTATTAGTATATTTTCTAATTTTTGTATGTACAAATTTTTAAACACTTTATTTAAATGATTTGAAAATAATGATTTTTAACCAAAATATGGTTGGCAAATTCAGTTTAAGCTTATATTATTGTGAAATAACAATTTTATTTTAATTTTACTGAAATAATAGGGAAATATTTTTTGGTATTCATAATGTTAACCGGTTTGTAGTAAAGGTTAATGGAAAATAGTGATATCACTGAAAGCTTCGCCAAGTGTGTAAACGGATTATCGTCGTTTTGGTTGTTGACCTGGCGTTGATGTATTTTAAGTGCCTCTGATAATAACCATTTGTATCGTAAATGGTTGTTATCGATTGTAAGTAAGAGGGTTTAAATTTTGGTAGCGTAAAAGCATAACTAACCCTCTTGTACGTGATTTTATCAAAGGGGTAAAACTAGTTGAACATAATAAACAATAGTTCCAGTTAATATCTTTTAATACATCGCACTCTTAAATAATAAACAAACCATTGTTAAATGGTGCACGAGCGAGCATAATAAGAACGATTCACTTTCCTTTGTCCATTGGACAGTCACCATAATTTTCAGTTTACCACCATTTTGAGCAAAATAACGGCACAATGGTTCCAATCGTAACATTTACTGGTCAAAAATATGTATTAAAAGATGAGATTAATTAATTAATTTGCTTTTTGGTGAAATTCGTGAATGCTTAACAAATTTAAATAACAGGTTTGGGAGATTATTTTGATGACATTAACACCCTATTCGTTATTTTCTCCGAAATTTTTCAAATCACTTGACTCTTGATTTGACCTTGCAGAAGCGGGCTTATCCGTTTGGTAGATTTTCCTATCTATACAAACGTATTGAAATATTCACAGCACAGGTGTCAGGTAGGAATGCTGTCCTTGTTCTACTGATATTTCAATGGAATACGCTCCGAGGAACTAACGTAATTGATCCCAATCAAACTCTTGCCCATCATTTCTATACGGTTGACATTTGTCACTTGAAAAAGGGACGTCTCTATGACACGTTGCCTTATAGATGGTTATATAAATTTCATAGGTCATTAGGGAAATTATTTTCCTCGTGGCCTCCTATGTGAACTTTTTTTAAAGGTAAAGATTCTAAGGTTAAAAATAACTTGACAATATTTTATTTCCTTCTACTATAATATAAAAATATGGAAATGGTTGCTTCAACAATTATGTTGGGTTTAGTTAGGCACAATATTGAACCCGTGACTCTTGGTTTGGAACCCAACAACGCGACGCGCCGTCTACAAAAGTGCTCCGTGTGTATTGTGTACTAAGTACTTTTCTTAAACCATTTTACATGTCAATATTATTTTATGATTTGAATTAGATTTTACTAAAATCAAAACAAATTTTGTTCAGCTAATACTGAGATGGGGACCTATGTGCACTGGCAACTAATAATGACACTTCGCACTTTCAAGGTCGCCATATCTGAAGCGAAATAAGCTGGGATGCTCATCTTTTTATGGTTTCTATGGTCCACGATTTCCGACTCAGTCAGGAGATGTTAAAATTATAATATATTTATTATTTACGACTAGTTCGAGTTGTTCGTATTTTATTAACAAGAGTAATTAAGTTTTCGTAATATAATGATGCCTTAATTGCCAATTTCAGTTTAATTAGTAACTGTGCAGGTTTACGATATTGTTTTTCCTGTTTTTGTATGGTTTTATGTTAAGGATATTATAACGACATAACAAAGACATAATAGGTATACTTAATAAAATAATTAAGAAAAACACAGTATTTCGGCTATTTTGCATAGATGTTGAAGTTAATTATCGACAGCGGATGTTGTGTTTATTTCAGATGTATATTGAACGCTTAATATAGGTTTTGATAAACTTAGGGTAAACATTTGTCAACGAATAATGTGTGATTTAAAAACATTTGAAAACCATGTTGATAAAGGCAATTGCAACTTGTGGTAAATTTTTGTGCTAAATGACTATCTATAAGCATCTGTTTTCTTAACAACGTTCTTATCCGAGTTAATGTCGTATATTTTTACACAACGTAGATATACCCCAAAAATTCATTTCTATCGCATTCATTCTACGTTTGTCTTGTCTCTTCTCGTTTTATCTCTTCACCTCACTCCCTGATAGCTGTCCATCAGGCTAGCTAACAGCATTCCATGGACTGCTGGATAGCCAGCCATTCTGATAGCTATCCATCAAGCCAGCTATCAGCATTTCATGTACCTACGCTGGATTGCTAGCAATTCTGATAGCTATCCATCAGGCTAGCTATCGGCATTCTATGGACTGCTCGATAGCTAGTCATTCTGATAGCTATCAGCATTCCAGGACTGCTGGCTAGCTAGCCATTCTGATAGCTATCCATCAGGCTAGCCATCAGCAATTGCATTTATTAAATTTTCATAACAATTTTTGTAATATCTCCCACGTGCTTGTAGTGTAATAAATGTGCCACTTGGTGATCCACCTCGGTATGTAACATTCGGAACCGGTCGAAATTATGCACTTCTTACGCAATTATGGTTGAAATTCCCCTTTCACTGGCCGCCGACTTTGATTTTTCTATGCAAAAAAGTCGCAAAAATGAATTTTTATTTCATTTTGTAATGTTGTCACAAATGTCAAAGTGTTTTCCAATCGTAATCTAAAGAACATAATTTAATACATTTTACAATAAAACAGTATTCGAAAAGAGGTTCTATAAAGTAAAAGATTTCAAGTTTCAAAGCTTTTTTTATGTGCCTGATACTTTATGTTTTTCTAAACTTATAAAAAGACGTATTTTTATTATTATTACATTAAAGGCTAAGATGTATTCTACTTGCTTTGTTTACAGTACAGTACAATAAAAGTCGCTTACAATAATGCTTATCGCCAACTATTCCGCCTACCGAGATACTGCAGCGCTACGGAAACGTTCCTGGAGGGACGAGAGCACTCTTTCAGAGCGCTTCTCCGTCACCACATGGGAAGCTAATGGCACAGACTACGCCAGTCAAGTAACACAATCACTACTGCCATGGTTGCCTGGATGGAGTCCCCCCTGATGGCCCTCTGGAGAAGGGAGATGTCCAATTATCCTCCATAAACGGCTGCTTTCACACATTTTTTTGTGTATCTTTTTTTTCACTTAAATTCCGCATTTTTGTGCCTATTTATTTATCTTATTCTAATTATTTTTAATATTATTTCCAAAGATGGAATGTATTGCATTGCACTATCCCTGCATACATTCTGGAATGAATTCTAATTATTATTTAATTAAGTCACGTATAAATTTTCTAGGCGACCGAATTTAAAAACCAAAATCACATCATTTTAAATGATTTTGAATTTCTTCGCATCGAATCTCCTTAAGGCTCCGTAGTAAGCGTTTTAAAATAAGAAAAAGGTGGTTTGAAAGGAATATAAGATATGTAAATAAGAATGTCAGAGATCAATTAGTGAAAATTAACTTGTTTAACATAGAGCAAAAATCTATTGACAAATGCCTAAGTTTCATTTAAAGAAATACTGCGTTTTTTTTCCGTATCTATAACATGTTAAATACATAATATTTTAAATGTGTTTTTAATAATTTTCGCAGCATACTTTGCGACTTTTTCCGTCAAGTGAATATAATATAATTACCATTTCGGTTCTATAAATGTATAGATAATATCCATATATTTGTAGATAATATCTATACATACATTTGTAGATAATATCTTCACATACATTTGTATAGATTTGTAGATAATATCTATCTTTACATTTGTATAGATAATATCTATAAATTTGTACAACCGAAATGGTTCTACAAATATATAGATATTATCTTACGATGACATACATTTTTTTACGAACTTAAAAACTTAGTGTTCAGGAGAAACATGTTATAAGTCGATAGAAATCCGAATGCTTAAATGAGAAAGAAGGCATTAAAGCGAAGCAACTGCAAGATATAAGGAGTTGTCCAGTCTCTTTGAATTATCACCTGTCATATGAGATACTACGTTATTTAAAATTACAGTCGATTGGATAGCTTTCAATTAATATCAAATTCCAACCTTAACCTAAATAGCCAATAATGGGAAAAGGTAACACTTCGCAAAATAATGGCTCTCCGATGACAACAACTTACTTGCTAGACCAAAACATAATTTAAGATCTCAGTAAAGCCATTTTACATTGTATAAAAAAACCATGGTCACAGTATGAAGAAACAATGCACGACGGCTCATCACCAAATAATTAAACATCATCAAAATATATATGTCGCAGTCAGCCGCCATTCCGGCCACATGGGGCATGACTAAAATCATTAATGTCATTGTCATCAGTCATCACGCATTACTCGTATTAGACATGTGGTCGTGCGGATGTTTTGTTATAATTTCGAGCGCGTACGCCAAATTTTCATATATTGATCGTTATTTGGTAGGTGTTATGGAATTAATTGTAATGTTATTGGAGTATCATTTTTTTGTAAAGAGTTTTGTAAAGCTTATTTTATTTTCCACTTTTCTGAAGAAGAATATTTATTTTCCCTTTTAAGCCTGAAAAAAACTAGATATATATATATGTTTTTAAGCAAAATCAAAAAATTATTTCTTCATGAAGGTTTATAACAAATAAAAAATACGGTTAAAATATATCATTTCAGATCTAGAAGATGGAAACAAAACACTGTAACGCAAAATTTTTATAATATCTGCATTTTTTCTTTGTATAATATGATAATTTTAATGAAATCTGTAATTTATTCCCAAAGTATTTTTTTGCAATAGATAAGCACTTTTATAATAATCTAATTATATAATTAGTTCAGACCCGTGAAATATTACGGGAAATTATTAATACATTACGTTGAAAACGGCGATAAGTACCTACATTATCACTTGTCTGAATTATTCTTCTCACAAACAGTTCCAATTTCGAAAAACACACTTTAATTCAAGGCGAATTAGAGTTCAATCAAAAAAGATCAACGAAATTAGTATGTTTGATTATAAATAATCTGATAGTATTATTGTCCCAGCGTCTGGACGATGTAGGCCCTCTGATTGGTCAAATTAAAATTGTCTGTTTCGGGTAACTTGAATATTAAGACACGATTCCATACTAAAATAGGATCGCCTCATAATAATACGAGATTTCTTTAAAAGCATCGTTTCTGCTCATATAATTTTTGGATAATATCGAAGAAAATATGTTTTAGAAAGTTCATAATCCATTGGATTAATTACATTACAATGAAAATTCTCCACAGTTACGTGATTATGGTTGACGTTTATAAAAATTCACGCGTTTCTTCAAGATGGCCGACAGAGCGCACCTCTGGCGGTTTAAAAACGAACCAAATGCCTGGCGCGAATATTTAAATATGCAGCTCACAATACTTGACTACTTACCATTAACAAGCGTTTTATAAGAAGATTTCTTCTGGAAGCTTATCACTTTGTAATGGCATTTATCATTATTATTTATATATTTTTTTCTTATTAATTATATCTGATTTTATATTGGCATGTTTTCTAATTTCTAAAATTTCAAAATTATTTATTTACGATGCTTTATATCCTGAGTGAAGTATTTTAAGACCTGAATTTTTATCGAAAGTGTGATCATTATTCAAAAGATTATTTGCAAACTCAGATTCACTATTTCCATTTATAGCCCTGCGATATTCTTTAGTTCTGACTTCAAAGTTTTTATTGGTTCTACCTTTGTAAAAGAAATTAAAATCATCTCAATTGAGTTTTTAAACTCCTGATTTTTTTGTTTGAATTTTGCTATCTTTATTATTAAGAATATATTTCTTCATTGTTATTAGTGTAAAACGCCAGTTGAATGGTACCAGGATAGTTTATATATATAATTTTAGAAGTATCGTTATCCACAAACAGAATTCTACGCCATTGTTTATTTCTATCTTTAGAAAGACCGTTTGAAGAGAATGTGTTTAATATTTTTATTTAGTATTTCAACTATCAATTTATTAGAATAACCGTTATTAAATGCTATTTGTCTTATGAATATATTGTTTTATGCTTATATGCTATTTGTTTTTTTCAGGTCTTAAAATACTTCACTATAAATAATTTTGAAATTTTAGAAATGAGGAAACATATTCATATAAAAGCAGATATAATTAACAAGAATTTTTTTATAAACCCTTTTTTAAATATTTTCCCACTCAACTGGTCTTTCCCGTCTAACGATATTGTAATTCCTAATTATTATAAACCCAGCCTACTCTTGCCCCTCCCCCCTCCTTCCACTTCTTCTTTCCCAATTGCAATCTATATTTAATTTTTGACTTCGGTGTATACACAATAAAATGTAAACATTATATTTATTTATTTATTGGACAATTTGCATAGCGCCGCTTTTGTGAGATATCACCTCAGGGGCGCTATATTGTAATAATCTACCTTTATATATAGATTTTTACTCTCCTGATGAAGGTGTATATATAATCTAACTTTAAACTTTATTAGATACAGTAACAGTTGTAGGTAAAGAATTACCACCAGTTGGAGTAAAATTAACACATTTTAATTAAACCGAATGCTAATGTCATCGCACAATTACCCTCCTTTTATTCATAAACACGGGTACAATTAATCAATATGTAATAATCTATTATTTAAGTCAACTTTGTTAAAACTATCTTTAATTGTGACAAACTAAACGATATTGATTCAACTTCTAGACATTGACGGTTGTTACACATATTCAAGCACTGCAAGTCTCCTATGAGCTAATTATATTAGGTACGATAACAGTTAATATCAGTTGTAGACATGTAGTCAATAATAGTGTTTCATTTGAAATAATCCATCACAAATACGTAAAATTTCATTTATTCAAACAACTGTCATTCTTATTATGCGTAAATTTAGCATGTTATTATTAATTAACTCCTTCCTGTTCCGTGTTTTAACAATATATATACCTACTCACCCTCTCTCTGTGAATGTTCTAATATCTATCTATTAAATGTAACTGTTGTTAATATCACTTAAAATGGGCGAAGCCCAACTAAGAGCCGCCCGCAGGGCCTAGCAGAAAAAAACCCGCGGAGCGGGTTTTTAACTGCTAGTTTTGTAATATTACGCCAGCGTCTGGACGGTTTCGGCTACCTAATTAGTCGAATTCAAATCGTATGTTTCGGGTAAATTCCGCATAGGTCCATCTAAGGTTCCTTGAAAATGTCAATCCCTCCTTTACCGGCCGTTGGAGTAGTTTCCTTGTTGGCCGACAGAGCGCACCTCGGGCTGCATAATAGCGAATAATCTTATTTGAAATAATCCATAACAAATACGTACAATTTCATCAATTCAAACTACCAAACTACCGTTTTAATATGCTTTTAAAAATAAAACAAACTTTTCATTTTTCAACTTAATGACAATAAACAACAACTTTTAACATTTACGATTTTTAAAAATATTTTATTTAATATTATTTACGTAAATAATAATTTCGCACCATTTTGACAGAACAACGATTATAACAAAAAAAACCCGCGGAGCGGGTTTTTAACTGCTAGTGATGTGTGAATATCTCACAAAATTGGGCTTTCAAAATTATTTAATATGCACTTAATATTTTCTCACGAGATAATAAATCATAGGTACTATATTTCGCATCTTGCTTCACCCACAGTCATAAATATTTATACATTTATCCAACCCTCGATAACTTAATATAACCACAAAGATCAAACGACTTTTATTTTCATTTCTTAATGTACATTTTTTACTTAAATTTTGTTTACTTAGCTACCGGTTTCGTTTTAAGATTGCTAGTTAATGACACGGTTGTGTCGAAACCGGTAGTAAAGTAAACAAAATTTAAGTAACAAATGTACATTGGAAAATAAAACAAAAATGTATAGAATTCACATTAAATATGGAATGTTTTCGTAGGACGTCTTTTTTACTATTTTTTATTATTCTTCAAAGTACAATCCCACTAAAGCGCAATTAAGCAGTTTATCAACAGGATGTTCATGTTCAATTACAATATAACATATGTACATAATATCATTACTAATTACAAAACAACTTATACATAGTATTTATCACTAACCACTGCCATAATCAAGAGTATTACTAATACAGAGTATCTCTGCTTATTAGCCATGTTTTCAGCATATATTTGAATCTCTGAGGTAATTCGCAATTTTTTATATTGCTTGGTAACATGTTGAATATTTTGGGCACGTTATATTCCAGGGTTCACTGTCCATATTTATTGTTAGATTTTGGTACAAGCATTCCTTGATTTTTTGTAAACCTAGTATTGTGTTCATGTTCCGCTTTCCTCTTATATTCGGATTCAGATATATAATGAATCAATATTTTGTGCCATAATAAGGCCTGTACCGGTAAGACAGTCAAGTTCCGATACAATAATTATATGTTTCGCCTCTGTGAAAATATCTGTTCTTAATCTTCAATTTACTAACATAAAAAGTAGATATAGAGATTATTGGAACATTTTTTTTTTAAATACGAAAATAAAATCCCCCTTAATAGGTATATAACGAGGTATAGACACAAATTATTAATATCTACCGTTAAAAATGTGTAGAAGATTTAAAGTTTATTTTTCTGATTACGATTATCGTACTAAAATATGTAATTTTAATATTTTCATTCGTGATTATTGATTTCAAAAACGATCAAATATCGCACAATCCGAAACTGTTGCAACTGGCTAAAACATCACTGCGACATAGAAAATGCCGATGTCTGGTAAGACAATGTTCTTCTTCTATTTCAATAATTTGGTAGGCGGGTATGAGTGCCTCCGTTCCGGGACCATTCATTGGAAAACCAACACCACGTCACCCCAAGTGGTTTGCTACGTTTGGTGACTAGCAGGGGTGCCCGGGTTCATGGGGTGCGGATTGCCTAGGTACCTGCCCACCTAGTGTGTGGTTAACCGGATTTGGAGAAACTATTGAAGGAGATATTTATTCCAGCAAGAGATTCTCGATACATCGCTTTGCACCGCAGTGGGGGATAAATTCAAACGCCCGTCACTCTTAGTCACAGTGAATCCCAGATTCGAACCCACCCCTCATATATTTTTCCTTCCCTTATTTTCCTCTCCTTCCTTTCCTTAAAAAACCCTCCACACAGTATATAAAGATAAATTCCTCGGGGCCTCCTGTGTGGAGCTAAGGTAAAAAAATACGACTGTCACCAACGTCACCCGCGTGATGTCGACACTGCCAAAGTCACAAATAAAAACGAACAATCGAAAATGTCACATTTTAATTCGTTATAGAAAATTATTCGTCAAAAAAAATATTAATAAAAATATCACATCGTAATTTTTTGCTAGAATAAAAAACCAGCAAAAATACCATTTTATTGGAATGGATGAAGCCCAAATTAAAAAGAAGTTCAAAGAACTTTCTGCAAACAACTTTGAACACAAAACAACGAGTTGAAAAGGGGTTTTAGCGAAACCCAAATTCCTTTCTTCGAAAAACACTAAACCGCAAAATGATTGAGATTCTCAAAATATTGAGTTTATTTTTCTCAAGCAAATACGCAGTCACCTAACGAATGTCGTATAATATTTCCTGTGTTGACAGGTTTGCTAAGAATTTCTTGTGAATTGATACACTTGTATCTCAGAGGTGTTATATTGGTATATTGGGTAGTGAATCGTAATTTAAACATTCGGCTAAAAGATGTGAAGAAATGTTATTAATTTTTATGACGCAATTATACTACGCCTACTGCGAATTTATGATCTGTCAAGGCTGGTCAAAAGAAACAGTAACGCAATATTAGAGGTAGGTTTGTTTAAATATTTCATCACTCTACTGTCGAGGCCTTTTGCAAAATAACGAAATATTAATATAGGAATAAAGTTCAACCACCATAATACATTCATGCACCTAGTTTAGTCGGGAACGTATTATTTTTTTAAATGTGTTATTTATTATATACAATACGACAATTCATCTACTTCAACTCAATACTTTCAAAACACAAATAACATTATGGATTACATCTGCAATACGTTTCTATCATAACATTCTACACTCTAACCATACATTTCTCACATTCCTTATCCAATCATATTTATAACTAAATCTGAATTGTATTTATTTCATTATTTTTTTTACTTTTAATTACAATAATGACGTATTGCCCATCTCACTAGGTGTAAAACGCCTGTGTTGAGATGGCAATTTACAGACTGGTTGTCAGCTAGATTTTTGTTGACACAATATTATGAAATTGCAGGTAACTTAAAGTTACTTTTTTATGAAATTATACAATTCAAGTTTGAATGTAGAAGATTAAGATGAAGCGAGAATAATTTTAAGTATTAAGTAACCTGTGGTGGTAGTAGGAGATTTTCAAACATTGTTGGGTTATTCGTAACCTGGGAATGCTTGTCTTTCTTTTTTAAAAAAAAAAAAAAGTAATTAAATGTCAGTTTGACAAAAAATATAGTAAAAACTATTATACATATAAAAAGCTTCGATCTGTAAACTTAATCCGCCATAACACAAGGACATCCCTAGCATGGCGGTTGAAATAATACTAAAAAATCTATCTAATCTACAATGCATGAAATTAAAGCACTGCCTTTACAAACATGTGATAAGTAAATCAATAATAAATTAGTAATTGTAATCATGAAGTCATATTTGATATTAAAATTATACATATGTAAACCAAGCTGAAAAATTGCTTTACGCTTACCTTAATTTCATTTTCCGACTTTATGTCCGGTTTAAATCTTCCCCATAGGAAAAACTAAACCCTTCCACACACTTTTCCATAAATGATCATCTAGTCAATTCATATTATGCAAGTGCATTATAGAAGCATAATAAATACAAAACAATACAAGAACGACACGTCGAATCACCTATTTTCATATCAGAGGGTTCGGCTCGGTAGAACTTCTAATTGGACCTATAAATCCTACTAATCCTTCAATATAAATATTTAAAAAATCTTTCGTAATCCTACATGTATTTAAAATGACTGATTTTTTGCATTTTTATTTATAAATTCTTTGACAGATCTAATACGCCTAAAGTTTGATTGAGAGAGCTAGATATAATGCCAGTAGCCGAAATAACAATGGTAATATTTTTATAGTCTGAGAATGTCAAATTCTTTTGATCTCATTTCCTAAATCTGTGTATTTTCTTATTTTTTCAGAAACAAATTTTTGAATATTAATGGAATTTGGAATAGCGACATCAATGATATAAGTTTTTTTTAAATTTTATTATTATTATTGAGGTATGTTATTATAGCCTTCTCGTAACTATATGCAATCTAGTTACGGGTTTTACTCAAAGGCAAGGACTATATAATTGAGGGGGGTGAGGGTGAATGCTATAACTACGCCATTGCTCACAGACCAAAGACAAAATGAAATTAACAGAAGAAATTAAATTAATGGAATTAATATTGTAAGATATTACAAGCCACTGTCTAAATTTAAGGCATCAATAAAAAAGTGTTTAAAACCACTTGGGTTACATAGTACTATACTTGTAACCAAATGGACAATCAACACGAGTTATTCTCAATTAGGGAGGTGTTAATTAAATTAACAGCTTATAACTTGTTGTTTTTTGCATTTTTTATATGTCAGTGGGCAGAGAGGACGGGCCACCAAACATCTCGATCTTGGCACACACTCCTTGCCTTATTCACATTCATACACCATCTCATTCTTACTTTACTATTATTCTGACTCTTGACATGACCCAACTATAGTTTTTTTTTTTTATTTTTTTTTTAAAAAGGAAGACAAACATTCCCGGGTTACGAATAACCTGAAAATATTTTAATATCTCCTACTACCACCACAGTCAGCGGAAAATGATGCTTGTGTTTTGATTGAGGACTTAGCCAGCCGAGGAATTGAACACTTGGATTGAACTCAGCCACCGATCGTTCAAATTTGACTAACTTGATCGTGCCATATCTTCCTCGGGTGTCCCCGACTTTTTCTAACATTCGCATTTGCGTCATATATTCTCCTTACACTCCTATCTATCACACGCCCAAACCATTTAAACCGGTTAAAAGTTAAAGAAGAAAAAATAGGGAGCGGGTTCCTACGAACAAGATGAAAAGATAAATATGTATTTTACTAACAAAGAAGATGTGAGACCATGTTGAAAAAAGTTCAAACACCTCAGTTCAATGATTGATTAACTCAGTACCTATCTAAAAATGCTCCGTCATTTTATGCGCTCCGAGTGTTTAAAAATGGAACAGCAAAAAATTGTTTACGTCCGATGGCCCTGCGGCTAATATCACGTCGGTTCTTTGCCCTGGCAACCTTTCTCTTCAAACGGTCATTCCTTTTTTAAATTCAACTCAAACTATACCTCCAATAGCTCAGATAGAAGTAAGAAATATTATTTGTGTCTGAAGCTGAAAAATATTATAAACAGAACGGGTATGTTAGGTATCATCAAATTTGAATGGCTTTTTCCATTTTTTAAATCAACACTACACATGAGACCCTGAGGAAAATAATCTCCCTCACGGCCTATATCATCTCTAGGGATGTATCTAAAAATGGGCTGCAAATAATGAATGGGTGTTTGCTGGAGTTGGGTGATAATTAGTATAGGAATGAACAGGGTATGGACGGAAGGAAAACTGGTTGACCAATCACTTACCACTGTATTTCTGCAAAGAAGCACACAACATAATTACCGCGATAGCTCGAGGTAATTATCGCCACAACAAAACAAATGAGTACTTAAAACCACTTCAAAGATCGTTGACTTCCTTATTTTTACTTTTCAACGAGATTATGTACACGAAAAACGCCAACAACTTGCTTCCATAGTAGTCCCAATCACATCCCAATCCTTATTCTATTTTCAAAAACAAACGCACTCGAATTATAACTTTTTATTTTCAATCGTCATGTTCTATAATTCAAATAGTTTTCCAGTAAGGTGATAGTCATATATGGATCAATTATATTCCGGTAGGAACCAAGAATATTCTCATTTTAATTTAAGGCGATGCACTACGTAGAAATGCAAAATCATGTGTTTTTGGTTTGAAAATTTGGTCGCCTAGAAATGTTTCAGATGCTTTAATTAAATACTGCCAGTAGAATACATCTTGGCCTTTGAAATGATCGAGTATTTTTTTTATATAAGTCTTTTTATAAGCCCAGAAAAAAATAATGTATAGGCCCATGAAAACTGCTTTAAAGTTTAAAATCTCCTACTTACGAACCCATTTTCGGTTATGATTTTATTGTATAATGTGGAAAATTAAGTTATTTATAAAATGATGGAAAAAATTTAATATTTATGCCTGAACATCCACAAAATAAAATAAAAGGCACTTTTTGGCCATGTTTTTTTCTTACATAAATCAAAACAGGCGAATGGTGTTAAGCGGTAATTTAAACCTAATCGCCATATATGTAAGGATTGTTATTAATAGCGGCTCAATTTGAAATATTACACAACGTAGTGCATCGCCTTAAATTTAATCACTACTGATCTTTATTTCTACCTACATATATTGTAATTACATTGTGAATTTCATTATTTACTAATTTTTATTCCAAGAAATCTGTTTCTTTGTGATTTTTTTCCTGTTAGACGTACTTTCTGTTGGAAGTAAATAATTTCTGAATTGAACCGAGCGTCAGTATGGACTAATATCTATCATGGAAAAATTAAAACATTTCTACATAATGCTAACAATTTTCAACAAACAAGAGATTGCTGAAAATGCAGTAGATGAATTGGGTTCGGTAGGAAAGACTGCCAGTTCAACTCCTGATCGAAACCCAATTTTTTTTCCGTGTTTTTTACTTATTAATTATGTTACTCTCGTTATTGTTAGGTTAACTAAAATTATATGGTTAATTGACTGACTATTTCAACTCGACCTTTTGGCATTGCATCTGTATATAAATGTATTATGTCAATATGGTAGCCGTGTTCAATAGAACATTTTTAATTTTTCAGAGATCGCGTGTCCTACTAAAATAGGATTAATCAACATTATGGCACCTAACTGCCAGAAGGTAGTTTGAAAAACAAGTCACGTTTCGAATAAAAAATTTTAATTCCTTATTTGAAATTTAAAGAATGTTCCATAAAATATTATATTATGTATATTTAAGTACCTACTTACAAGTCTCATAATTTCACCGGATATTTTGTTTTTGATTTATTACATAAAAGAAAATTAGAAACATACTTTTTTAGGTGCGACGTCTATTGTCATCAGAACTACTAGTATTAACTTATCTCTATTCGTTCCAAGCAAGTAAAGGTTTATTCGTTTTTGTCTAATTATTCAAATTTACAATAACATTAATATCTGTTTTTATTGTAATCCGATTGACGTCAAATTTGTTTTGAGTTTCTCTGTTTTACTGAGGGTTTTTTTTATTAATTTATCAAATTTATTGGTGTTATTAGCTGTTTATTGCAGCAGTTTCGGGTTTATTCATTTATTGAACAGTATTATTGAAAGTTAGCGAGCATAAGAAAACTTTTATGTTTGTTTTTTTTCAGTGTTTCTTGCTCTCACCTTTTGGGGGTGTTCTAGTCCATCACTTAGAAGAGATGAGGCAATTTTACATAAGGCTTGATAGAAGAGAGGGTATTTGTTTAGAGAGGGACTAACAAAAAACATGTGATCTAAAGTTAAAAACCACAGAACGTACAATCAAGGACGTGAATTTTATAAAGGTGAGAAAGAGTGGAACAATTTCCATTGGAATGAATGAGGAAATAACTCTTTTGGAATAGAAAAATAGGCGATTTATTGAAACCACGGTTTTGATGGGATAGTCTTTTACGTAATGCTAGAAGTCGGGATTTTTTTCATTGCAGAAATGCTAAACAATGATTTGAATTCTTCACTGCCCAGAATAATGCTGAGTCAGTGGACATCTTTAATTTATCACTTAACAAATACAAAAGATTGTTACTGAGACAGTTTAGTTATGTATGGTAAATATGTACTTTATTAATCTGTATATATTTTTTACTATTCGTATGTACAAGTTCCTAAAAAGGGCGTTAGTAAAAAAATAAATAAATTACACCATTTTTTATTGGTAAATATTTCAAAATGCAAAACGAACTCTAAGCAGAATTCTTGCCTGAACAGACTATGCAATAATTACAATAGCGTAGTATCCAAGGTTGATATTTTCAGTTGCGAACTTACCAAATACAAGAGGTCGATAAAAGAATATTTCTCTGATGGTTTGTGAATAATGTTTATGTCTCTATTGTTTATATATCTATTATGATTTGATTTATATCTACAACCTCTCTCCATGGCTATAAATGTATTGTTTATAATCTTTTGTTTTGTATAAATTTTTTAATTCATATTCCTTTCTCAGAAATCTAAATTACTTATTCCATATTATGCTTTCTCAGTAGAGGTAAAGTCACAAGGAGGAAATTCATAATTGGATTTAATTTTAGCTATACGATACTTATGTACAAACTGATTAAATTTAAACTGTCGAAAATGAATAAATAAATAAAACATCGTACATGCAATAATAATGAGAAAACTGGAAAAACTCTATTTCGAAGGGTATTAAGAGATATACACGAATTATTTTAACCAGTGAATACAGAGATTTTTTGTAATATATATATATTTTTTTTTTTAACTAAAAACGTTAAAAAACAGTAGGACAGTGTTTGACAGTTAGGGTCGGGTTAGGAGTTGGGTTACTCGGAAAAAAGACCGATGACGTCATGTGAATAGTTTTTTTGTTGTTTGTTTATGAAAAAAAATGATAATAAATGTCACCGGTTACCAAAATTTTAATTAAGTTTTTACCTCAAATAATTTTTGGAATAGCTGGTAAAACATTCTCAAAAGTATTTCGTTTTTCATTTTTCACTTTTCTACCCTTAAAAAAAATGGCTCCAGAATCCTCAAGTTTTTTAAAAATATTTTTGAACCCATAAATCGGGTTGGCAAAACTAATGTTTATTTTTTTTAATTTTCATAACCGTAACATTATGTCTAAAAATACTGAAAATAGTTAAATGTTTCCCCAGAGCAGCTTTTTAAATTTTTATCGTTACGTGTACGTACGAGCATATGAATAGATTTGTTTTTCAAATTCATATTATTTTAAACAAATAAAAAGATAAATCAGTTCCGAGCAGTGGATTCCCTTGACACTCTTCTCCTTTCCAACTGTCTGGCAGTAAAATCCCATAAAGCAACCGTAATCATAGCCTTCGTGGTAGTCATTTTATAAATCAATGGTTTTATTTAGAATATTAATAACGATGAAAATAGAGAGGCAGTGTATGGTAGATAAAGTCAGGACGCCCGAGGAAGACATGGCATGGTCAAGTGAACGAAATTCTTGAGTCGGGTTATAAGAATCAGAATAACATATGGGTAATGAGTATATATGAATGTGACTAAAGCAAGAAGTGTCTACCAAGACCGAGTTGCTTGGCGGTCTGTCCTCTCTGCCTACCTCTACCGGGAAACGGCGTGATGATTTGTTAGTTAGTTAAGGCTTCGAAGTAAGCATTAAAAAAGAAGAAAAAAAATAGCTAGGAACGAAGATATGTAAATACAAATTTTAGAGGGCGTCGGGTTAATTAAAAAAACTCAATTAATAAGTGGCAGCTGAAACATTTAATAAAGCATTAATTTATTTAAAATAAAGCAAAAATCTTTCTACATATGTCTTAATTAGCATTTACAGAAACGTTGTGTTTTTTTTATATCTTCAACACGTTAAATAACAGAACCAAATGTGTTTGTTGTAATTTTCGGTGCATGTTTTTTCTATCGGGTGAATTTCATATGTTTTCAGAAATTACCAGCAAGTGTATAAAGATTATCTACAAAAATAACGTATATTTTTTGAAAGCTCAAAAACTTTAATTATTCAAGAAAATTGTGTAATAAATCGGTAGAAATTCTAAATGCATGGTTTTAAGGTGAAGCTTAGTGCTAAATCACTATTTTGATTAATCTTTATAACTAATTGGTGTATATTATGAATACCAAAAAACATGCTTTAGATAAATGGAAGGTTTTCCTATCGTTTCGCTTGAGTAGAATACAAATAAAATAATAAATTACTCAATAAAAATATAAATGTAAACTTAAAAAATAAATTTTTGCAACAGAAATGTATGAACGCGTTAAGGAAACAACTTAAAAAAAATACAGTATTATATCTAAAATTATCTGTGACAGTTTCACTTGATTAACTTTTTTTTTTTTGCTTTCTTATAAAATTATTAACAAAATAAATAAAAACCAGTTTTGTGCTGGAAATTGAACGTTTCTAGACTCCGTTTGTCAAGCGATTTTAATGCTTATTACCTACAATATAAGGTATTCCAAGAATATACAGATTTTTGGCTTGTAGCTTCCTCTTAAAAGACGTACTTGATTTACTTTAACCTAACCGTTCCCTAACAATATTTGGATTAACAAATGCTAGTAAAATGATGGTGTTAGATTTATTCAACTTAAAATTAAGGTTCCAAAAAAAAGTTTTCCTCTGTCGTGTGGCATAGTCAAAAAAACAATTCAATGCACAAATACAACAACTTCATCAACAATTGACAAGGCAAAGAATAGATCGTTTCAACGGACTTATTAAAAAGCTGATTAAACCTTATAAAGAAATATCTATGTGGGGTAAACTATGTCAGGACCAAACTTCTCTTTATGTTTCAATATCATAGCGTGGGTAAATTAAAATAATTATAAAAAAAACAATCAGGTTCTACGACAAATTATGAAAATACGTCACTTTTCACAAGGCTGAGAAACTCATTTTGAATACGTAATCAAATATATGTTTTTATAATACAGATGAAAGTCAATGTCAGCAAGTGGTGGAAGCTACCTTTTCAGTAGTTATATTTAGGCAAATTTTAGTTACTATTCAGGTTTGGGTTTGTTTACAAGTAAATTAGTTACGATTACTTTACAAGGACTTTATTTAATGCCCAGAAGGCTTATATCGTCGGCTTGGCGGCAAAGTCCACAAAGTCCCGTTTCTTCATGAAATGACTTAAGTATGAGGTCTTATGTAAAAAATCGTCCTCTTTCGACTGGCATACTCCATTTAGTCGTATATTTAATCGTTTTCGATATAATCATGTTTTTAAATTCACACTAAGTCATAAATCCGATATTATTGGCAAGCAAAACACATTAAGTCAGACATTATACACTAGGCGAAGGGCTCCATCTAACAAAACCGACGACGGTAGATTTTTAAAAGTGAAGCAACATATTGAAAACTTTCCTTCACTAGAGAGCCACTATATACGGAAATTCACAAAGAGGCAATATTAAGATTCCAAACTAACCATTGCAAATATGCATGCGCTGTATGAAGGGAAGTGTACAGAAGACGGTGATGACAATCCTGTTAGTCTTATAACTTACCGAAGAATATTCTGCCAGAACTATAACTTGTCCTTCTTCAAACCAAAGAAAGATCAATGCGTCACCTGTACAGTATACAACAAGGCCGGTGCCCCAGAAAAGGAAACCCTTGAAGATAACTATCAACAACACCAAAACCGAAAATCTGCATCCATGAAAGCCAAAGACGAAGATAAGAAAAGAACTATTGAGGATTCTACTTTAATGTCTATAACATGTGACTTGCAAAGTGTTTTGCCAAAAAAAACCTTGCTCCCAAGTGAGCTTACTTTATTATTTGCGAAAGTTAAATTTGTATAATTTTACAATCTATGAAGCGGCACCTCCAAATAAGGGTCTCTGTTACCTTTGGACAGAAAATAACGGGAAAAAGGGTAGTTGTGAAATTGGAACGTGCATGGCCATTTATTTAAAACAACTCCCACAGCAAATCACTGAAGTATCCATATTTTCAGATGCTTGTGGTGGACAAAATAGAAATATACAAATTTCCGCGCTGTTCCTGCATTTCGTCCAAAACACTTCCATGTGTGTTATTGAACAAAAATTTCTTGAAAGCGGTCATTCATTTATGAAAGTAGACTCAATGCACAGTGCAATTGAAAACAAAACAAAACATTTGGATATCTTTAGTGTGCACGAATGGATCAACGTTTTTAAAATGGCTCGAACTTACAAAAAAAAATAAGCCTCCATATGAAACTAAAGAAGTTTTATTTACAGATTTTTTAGATCTGAAAAAGTTGGTTGAAATGACAATTAAAAATAAGAAGGTTGATGAGGATTCCAACATTGTCAAATGGCTAAAAGTTAAATGCTTCCGATATCAGAAAAAATACCAAACATAGAATATCGGTATGACTATTCCAGTGACTACAAGAGGATTTCCGTTGCCTCCCTTTCACGACCAATCAGAAATAAAATAACACATGCACAGATCGAAGAGCAAAGCAATGTTATTATACCATAGCTTTATACAAAGCCCATTCCAATATCAGTCGCAAAAAAAGAATGACCTGTGAAAACTAAGTAAGACCAATATTATTCCACCAGCCTTACATAACTGATATGAAAATATACCATGTTTAAGTAGCATCAAAAATGTAGCTCCTGAGCCCAGCTTTTCTGATTCCGATCCTGAAGATGAGTAGAGTGTACCGTACCTATGTACATGTCTACACGTATACGCATCCCTTAAAAGCCTTTTTTATTATTATAAAATATTATGAATGTGTCTTTCAGTAAACACCAATAATGATTGGTAATTATTATTATTTTTATTTGTAATAAATGTTAAAATTTGTATTGCATTCTTGGTTTTATTTATTTATTTAATATCAACGGTATAAATATACCATAAACAATGATAACATGTCACAGTTAAAATCGTAGAAATATTTAAAAAAAAGAATTACAAATATATGTGGCATTTGATTGTGAAATGACATTAGAGAGTAAGTTAGTAAGTAAACAAGAGATACAAGTACATAAGTTTCTATAGTGCAAATAAGGTAGAATTAGATTAAATTACTATTGATTGAAAAGATTTGATAGCATAGCCCTCTTGTACCTACCTTGCGTGCAGTTAAATAGATCTGCCACATCTGCGTATCTATTACTAACTTCATGCAACCTAGGTACAATTTTCATATTTATTTCTACTAAATATTACAAACATTGCTTATTTTTACGTTGATTAATGTTTTTATAATCTTTTTTATTTCATCTAAAAACACACATTGTTTATTTCTGATATTCGTCATAATATCTTTTATGTGATTATTATTATCATTAATATTTCTTTGGTAGCTTTGAATATCTGAATTTCAGTAGGTACCAACAATAATTTGTAATTATTATTATTTTAATAAAAAAACAACCTAAAAAAAACTTTTGTCTTATTTAGAAATTATTATAAGAAGTAAAAATCGGTATTTAATAATTAAATATTATAATTAAAATAATCTTAAAGCTATTTTGCAGCATTTCAGTCAACAATTTGACAATAATCTTAACAAGCAAAGCACACTACGTCATTATTGACGGGTAAAAACCACTAAGTCTGGCTCATTTTTTTGTAAATCTTTAATTAAAGGTTGCTGTTATTGCTTTCAACTAATATTGTGTATTGATAAGGTACTAAAGGGTTCAATCTAAATTATAAAATATTAAAAAATATGTATTTTAGAGATATTCATCCACTTATAGCCTTTCCAAAATCGCTAAATATTAAAATGCGATTATCTCAGGATTGTGTTTTAGTGACTTAGTGGACTTAGCCAGTAGGCCGACGATATATGTTATATTATAATTACAACTTTAACATAAAATAATCTCCATTATAATTACAACTTTTAAATAAAATCATTTCAATTTAAGTACAATTCGAACACAAAATAATGTATAATATAAGTACAACTTTAACATAAAATGATTTACAATTAAAGTACAACTTTAACATAAAATAATTTACAATTTACGTACAACTTTAACAGAAGATAATTTAAGCACAACGTCAACATAAAATGATTTACAATTTTAACATAAATAATTTAGAAATTAAGTACAACCTTGACATAAAATAATTTACAATTTAATTACAACTTTAACATAAAAAAAATTATAAAAAATAAAATCAGAATAGTAAAAAAAAAACACAAGTAACATTTTTTTAATTCAGTTGTTAGGTTTAAGAATAGGGTTGGGATAAGTATTTAATATGGTATTGTATTGTAAGTATTGATTTACCGCAGTGTAGAATCGCTGCGCGCAGTATCTGTAAATGAGACATGTAGTAGTTGTTAGTTTACTTAGTTATTCTGCAGTAGAATAGTGTATTTTGTCGTGCTGCTCTTGATACGCGTAGATGTTAGATTTATGAGTTGCAGAAGTTCGGAACAGTCGAATTAGGAGTTAAGTATTTTATGTTTTAAAATAAATTAAATTGTCTGTTTTACGTCTCTACGTATTTTTAGAGTATTAATCTAATAAGAAAGGATAATGAATTTAGAAATGTAAGTTTTAAAATGTAGAATTGTAAAAAAAATATAATATTGAATAATCTTTCTTTTTTCCACGTTTGTCCCTCCTCACTCCCCTCAGCCTCGCAACATATCCCAAATAGGGATGACAAAGAACAGAAAATCCTAAGAAGTATGATCTACACTTATTTAAAGGAAAACCAAGTGTGCATGAGTCATATCAAAGTGGTGAATGATAGAATGCATAGTCATCGACAACGAGTCTGCCTAGTTTCAGCTCGGTCGGATGTCGGGAAGTGAGTTAATTTAATGACTTCCTTTTTTAGTTAATCCCTGTCATCGTGTTACTTGGGAACCTCTAATTTAATTACTTACACTTCTAGATAGCCAAGGCCTCAACTAGCAATCCGGAGGTCGCGTTTTTTTATTATTTCAAAAATTATTCATAATATAATATATAAAAGGTTTGCGGCACGTTCCAGGTTAGAAGATACTCTCAGTATTGCCCTTGTGTAAGACCAACATTCATGATTGAAACGTTACTTTAAATTGCTTTTGTCGCGTTTGGTAACCAGGTCTGAATCACCAGGTATATCCCCACCTTCCTCTTCCCGTCTCCTTTCCATCCAGCCTCACAACAACCCCAATCGGTGAGGCCGTAGTCTTACCGACTCAAGACGGTTGTGAGCAGTTGGGACCAAATAGCATTACCCAAAATACCTGTTCCAATATTACCTTAATTATTTGATTTTCACACACGGATGCGACACACCAAATTTTCTGACGTCATTCATAATATTCATGAAGTTTCCAGAAAAAATGATAAATTTGGAAATTTTATTTACGAAATGATATTATCGATGACTGGCTATAGTGATATGTTTTCGATTACCTGCGTCAAAATTTGTTGACTTGCTAATAACACGTGTAATTTTCTGTAAATAGGTTGACAAGGACAAGTAGACAGACTGTTTAATTTTTATTACACGGAAGGTTACACTTCCTTAAAAGGATTTTATTACGCAGCGTAAAATAAGTCAAATGTTCGACGAAGGTGTGATTTTCTGTGAACAATCTTAAAATTAAGGTTTGCTAATAGTTATTTAACAGTTGGTAGTTATGCAGGATAACAGTACCTTTCACAATATTGTTTTGGAATGACTGCCTCAACACAGGCTAGCCACTAGCCTAGTAAGGCAGATTATGAGAATCCTAAACTTCTTATGTATTCTATCTATTTACATGTCTGTAATTGCAAATTTACTAAATAAAGATTATAAATTATATTATTATATTAATTCGTGCCCATTCGTGTGCATACATAACTTACGTATATTGTAATCGTATCGTTATTCCAATATATAGCATAACCGTTTTATAGAGAACATTAATAAATAACTACTCTTCTCTTTTCCAAATCATCACCCAAAATAATTATTTTATTCACTTGCTCATACCGTGTATTTTTGAGCCGTCGCCATTTTCATTTTACATATTATTGTGTTTCATATATCATATATTCCTCTTGTACTCCGTTATACAGTAATCCACGCTCAATAATCATTCATTCATGGCCTCTAGTTAGAGTGAGTTAATCTTCGACTACGAATCCGGAGTAATTACTGCATGTTGAAGAGAGGAAAATACTCGTAATACTCGAGTATCGACCAGGTGAAAGACCACCATTCAAAATTGAACCGTTACTTGAAACGGCTTTAGCTCTGTTTGGTGACCATATCTGAATATCCAGAAACTCGCTCACTTCCCTTTTCCCCAACTGCTTCCCCTCCCCACTATATTTAGCCTCACGACATACCCCCATTTATTCCATATGAGGGTGCCATAGTCTCACAGGCTCCAGAGTGTTGGTAGAAGTTGGGACTATTATGCAGTATTCACATATTTTTTGGCTCAGGTATCTCATTCCCTCTGCCTCAAATAGACAAATATTACAGATACATGTAAGCAGGTCTAATTAGTACAGTAGTGCAAAGTTAAAGTTAACATTAGCGGATAAAAGTAACTCGCAAAGCAATCCAATGATTTATTCATTTATTAATTAACGCTTTTTTTCAGGGCTTTTACATGTAAATATTCTATTTTTATTTAAAGAAAATATTCTTAAGCCTTTCACACCCGCATTATTGTTTCAACAATAATAATGTAATGCTTGATAATACCTCAGAAAATTATTTGAAATATTTTTTTATTTAATTTTTTGATTTTTTTTAAAAATTTTTATATGTTAAATTGAATTAACATTGGGCGTCAGAGGGTATTTTTTAAATAGAAATAAAATAAACATAACACAAAAGTAATACAAATAACTGTTTCATGTCAAAAATGCACATTTACAATGAAGTGATAATCTCTAAGGTACAAACAAATAAAATTTTAACTAAAATTCATCCAGAAATAAAGAAATAATCAAGGAAAATAAATCTTTAAAAATTCGCGATACTAGTCGAAAACATGTCCGACACTACCAGTGTTAATTTGAATGAACATTGAAATTCATTTATGATATTCTGAGAAATGACTGTGATCAGTGAATTGAACTGATGTTATTATTATAGAACACATCTTAATGCGTTAAAATATTTGTAATTCGAGTATGAAATATTGATATCACACCTTAAATTAAGTAATCAATGACGGCAGAAATTCGATGAAACTCACAATCAGCAGATCTCAAAATATTTATCGTTGTTGTGGCGGGAATAAGGATTTCAACAGAGCGGAAAAAATAGACGCCACAGAAAATACTACAAACTATAAGAAAACGAAAACATGGTTTTTCTAAATCGCTACCGTTATGGTAAAAAAAATCACAAAGTTCATGTTAATTTTAATTAACACTGGGGCTGAAAGGGATATGCAAAATATTAATTTATTGTACATAGCTGAATTGTTTCATTGACAATATTTATGTTTGTTCAAAGATAAATTGAAGATGTCCACTGACTTGGTATATTTTTTCCCTCCATTAGTATTCTGGGCAAAGAGTAATACCTATGGTAGTTAGTCCCAGAATTTCAACACCGAAATAAATTCTGACTTCTAGTATTACGTTGTGGAATCCGGAAACTTAATTATATTAAATTATAGAACTTTACTGGATTTATTTTATTCAACTTTAATGTAAAATTAATTTACATGTACAACTGTATGTTTCCTAAATAAATTCAAATAATACAAATAAAAATACATAACAAAAACAAAAAAGAACAAATAAACATTTAAGGAAAAACACAATACTTACGTTTCTAAACTTCTTTAGCTTTATTGCGGCAAGCTTATAAAGAAAACTCTTAAGATCAAACAGATGGGTATAGTTAATTTAAAAACGTGAAAAACAATCTTTATTATTAAGGATGTTCTAGAAGAAAAAAAATTAATTTGGAATCTATTTATTATTATTAAAACATAACATTTAAATGCACAAAACTTCCTGCTTTAAATTTTCAATGCTTGTTTTTTTTCTAAATTATTTATTGAATTAATCGTTGTTTTTCTTTGTTTCAGATCAAGAAGGACATCATTTGACCTCGAGATTAAAAAAAAATAGTTTATGTAAATCAAATTTTAATGCCGACCATGAAACTATTTCATTAATTGTGAATGAAATTATAAAAAATTTATTACGCACTTAATTTATCAGAGTCGCGATACAAAAAAAAAACTTTACAATTTTTATTTTTGTTTGGCAATTTTTTTTCTTATCTGCGACTGCTTTTTGTATTGGATATAAAATCAATAAAAATAGATAATAAAATTAATGGATCAAAAATATTTGGCGCTTTAAATTTTTTGCTTAAAATTTTACTCATTATTTTATATTGTTGGTATTGAGGTTGTTAACTATCACGCAGCTAAGTGGGGGAGTAGGTAGAACGCACAACTACTATCCCCCTTATATTAGTTTAAATACTTGACATACCATTTTAGTATTTTACGTATAGCTGCCATTAATAATTGACTGAATAATTTGGTTTTCTATAGTTTAAAAGCCCATAAGAGAGAAAAATGCATGGGGTCGTCGGAAGACCCACTTGGTTACAGACGTTTTGTTTGGCATCTTGGCCTGTCAAGAGTTAAAAGGCAAGAAAAAAACACACTAAATAACGTTTTTCAGAAAGGGAAAAAACCTTATAAATTATAGTTATGACATAGCACGATAAACTTAATCAAATGCTTAAATTTGATCGTGTCAAAAGTTAGAATATAGAAGGGTATGTATGAGACGATCCATGAATGTGAATAAAGCAAGAAGCAATAAATACAGAGCTGTGTGGTGGTCCACCATCTGAATAAATCAATGAAAGATGATCCGAGGAACCTGCGTCATTGATCCTTTAGTCACCGGTGCATTGTCGGAAAACACGCGCCCAACATCTGTACAAGGTTGACATTTGTCACATGAGAAAGGATCGTTTCTACGACTTGAGCTCAACAGCTCGGTTGTGGAATGATATTCCGGCTACTGTATTTCCTCCCTTCTACAAAATGGCTCTCTTCAAGACCTTTGTTCATTCCCTCCTCTCCTAAAAAAACCTTCAACACTGCCTCCCAAAACATGACATAGCCCTAAGGATTTTTTTCCCCATGGCCTCCTGTGTGGAGTTAAAGTAATAAAAACTTATTTTTTTCCAAGCGTAGTGATGATAAATGAAAAGTGTTTGATTAATTAATTCGAAGTGAATTAAGTTTTAAGTTTTCTTGTGAGACAATAAATTCATCAGTTCGTCGAAATGGCTACCAAAGAAGAACCCGCTGTGATAGTGAGGCAGGCGTACAAATATTACGGGAAGAAAAGCGACCCTAAGAAAAAAATAGTCCTGAACTATTTGAACATGACGGTGGAAAAGGGAATGATGTAAGTAATTGTTAATTATTTTATGTATTTATATATATGTTTGGTTATGAAGTTTAATACCCTCTCTCCTTCCTTTAACACCAAATTAATTTAAAGATATTAAAACTTCATTTCCAATTAACTTCAACATAAGAAACTTCTATGGCTTGACTTCAATTAACTTGTATATTTATATCTGTCATTGTATATTATATAAAAGCTGTTTGTTTCTTACAAAAATAAAAAAAATACGTAGATCTCTATTTTAATTATTTTATGTATTTACATTATGTTTGCTTATAAAGCTTAATATGTAAATCTCCATTTTAATTATTTTATATATTTACATATATGTTTGTTTATGAAGCTTAATACGTAGATCTCCATTTTAATTATTTTATTTATTTACATTATGTTTGTTTATGAAGTTTAAAATCTGGATCTCCATTTTAATTTTTTTATGTATTTACATACATGTTTGTTTATGAAGAATTTTTTATTTCTTGCTAGAGCAATCCCGATGAGTTACACAACTCATTTTAGGTCGAGAGGATCTTACAATACATTAATATGTTTAAAATCTGGATATCCATTTTAATTATTTTATGTATTTATATACATGTTTGTTTATGAAGTATTTTTTATTTCTGGCTAGAGCAATCCCGATGAGTTACAAAACTCATTGTAGGTCGAGAGGATCTTACAATACATTAATATTTTGATCTCCATTTTAATTATTTTATGTACTTACATTATTTTTGTTTATGAAGTTTATGAAATCCGTGGCTTAGTTTAGAAGAACTAAGTGCACAAACAGACAGACGAGGATATCTACCTTATTTTAGTTTATTGAAGAAGAGATGAGAACATATACAAACAAAATATATTGCGTTGATTCATTTCAATTAATTCAAACCAAACGTATTTATACCGAGTCATCGAATTCACATAATTAACATTCAGGATAACATCTTTAACAAATTATCATAAAAAATATTTTCACTGAATTCATATTTAATTGTGGCACTAATCATTTAATTTTATTTGTGTTTATGGGAGCTATTTTGTTGTGCTTTTTTGCTGACCGCAGTGTACCCAGTTTGCACCCGAATCGAAAACAACCAAATGTTTTTAATCTCAATGACCCGGGTACATTACACGGTGTTTAGTAACTTGAGTTTAGGATAACTAACTAACCATCACGCCGTTTCTCCGCAGGGAACGCCACACAACTATGTCTTGGCAAACTCCTTGCTTCATTCACATTCATGTATCTTCTCTTACATTGGTTATTCTGAATTTGACCCTATTTGATGCTTTTTATGTGGATACCGCACAGTCCCAACTGCTCCCAACCGTCTAGTGCTTGTCAGACTATGGTATCCCCAGTTGGGGTACGTTATGAGGCTGAAAGTAGTGGAGATGGGGAATTGGAAGGTGGAGGTGTACCTGGCTATTCATATCTGGTCGCCAAACACGGCTAAAGCCATTTCAAGCAACGTTTCGATTCTCAATGGTGTTCTTACACCAGGGCGACACTGAAAGTTTCTTGTACTCTGGAACGTGCTGCAAGTATACTAAATACTATTTTAAATTAATAAATTTTGAAAAACACAATATCATCAAATAAAATTTACTTGCGCACGCCGGGATTTGAACCCGGGACTTTCGGATCTTCGAGAACCTTACTTATCGACGACGGAGGCCACGGAGTGTCCCGACTTATTCTACCATTCAGTACTCCATCATATGTTCTATTTCATTCGTTTCTTCGTTCATCCGTTCTATATGCACAAACCAATTACCGTTCTTCGCACAGTTCTTAATCCTATCCATTCCATTTACCAAAAAGCCTGGAAAATTTTTCATACTTTAAATTTTAACTCTGGCAAACACGTTTTTACCTCACATTTGCCTTATATTACCACACATATGTTAGTTTCCTTAATTCAGATGAAAAACAGATGAGCAGATCTCATCTATTTAAAAAAAAGTACATTTTACATGTAAAAACTGTCGCAGGTGTCATCTATATAATATATGTATTTTTATTTATTACACGCCCTAGTGGGCTTTTCTTTAAAAAAAATACAAGCATTTTGTATCAGAGTAAACATATAAAAATTAATACAATAAAGAAGAATGTAAACATAATGGCAAAAATGAATCCTGACGCATTTAATTGAGTTTAAAAGATTCAACAAAACAAAATAGTAGAAGCGGAGAAGTTATATGGGTACATAGGTCTATTTGTGTCTAGAAGAATAAAAGTAAATAATATAAAAATTTAATATAAATATAAAACACACGCGTAATCGAATGCAACATTGTGTCAAAATTTCAAAGCAATCCGCTTAGAACTTTCGGAGATTAAATATTTTAAACAAATTAACATTTACATTTTTATTTAAATGAATAGATAATATTATTAGAGCACTTTTAGAGCCGTTGGAAATTAGTAATAATTCTAGTAATCCCAAAGCTAATTTACTAAACAAAATAATATATATTTTCGATTTTGGTGACGTGTTTGGGTACCGTCGCCCTGGGAACTATTTATTGGATAACTAACACCTCTGCCAAAGGGGCCATGGTTTACTGCGTTTGTTGATTTAGCAGGGGTGCCCGGGTTTATCGGGTGAGGTGTTTTAAGGATGCGCTGCGTTGTATGCCGGATTAGGAGAGGCTGGTGGAGAAGCAGTAGACTTAAAATTAGTTTGAAATCAAATTTTAAAATTTAAAATAGTGGACAGAATAGACATCTCTGGTCATTTTTGTATAGATTTTGCTCTGCAGGTGAGTGATAATTAATTACAGTCATCTTTGCATTAATCAGCTAGATTCATCCGAATTATATTATTTGACAAAAGAAGGCACCGCTATTCCTGTTTGGTCGATTTAAGACTAAGGGATTAAAATATTTTTGTCACAATAATATGGCAGTACTTTTGGAATTACAATGTGCTAATTCAAGATTATTCTAAATTCTACTCTCTTGAGAGCTGGTTGTGACAGATTATAATTTCATAGTGCAAATGCAAGTATTATTGTGCCGATTGCCGTCCGCTGCCGAATTTGAAGATTAAGGAGCTAAACTCAATGCGAGTGATATTTTCGGTGAGTCTTCTGTTTTTATGTATTTGGTGGCTGGATTATAATTTGTTACCTTTCCTGCAGAGTAAATTTTTTAATCAATCCATTTTTTCATAGGGAATTAATTATTCCCTGATGGTCTGTGTGACTTACAAGCCAGATCATCACCAGCTGGTTTAGGAAGACTCTTCGACCTCTTCAACTGGTCTTTCGACCCATCGCCTTACGCGGCAGTGAGAGGAATATATTCATGTCCGTCACTCATAGACAAACTGATCCCTAGATTCCCACCCAACCATCATACGTTTTACCTTTCCAGAACTTCCTCTCCTTCCTTTACTTAAAAAGCACCCTCCAGCATCCAAAAAGATGACATTAACCTATAGATACACACTTGTCACAGCATCTAATTCCATAAAAATTGTATGGATTGTAATTAGTTCAGATATCGTAATGTATTTCTTATGTAGTGTACGTCGACCCAGTGTGATCCTACCTTTAGATTTCCATGGCCCTTAGATAGAACATTCGTTAGTAAACATCATTTTTACGACTTTTATAAGATGACGAGAAAAGACAAGAAAGAATTTTGATATTTCAATTGAAGTGTGTGTAAAACTGACGTCATTTCAGTATTCATCTCTAAAACACAAGTTTGTTTCTTCTTCCGTGTCAAACGCTAATTTCCGTTTGTTTGGTTGCGCAATAATTAATAATTACGAGACGAATTTACGACTGGCTCAAGTTCGTTCAAATCGGGTCTAAGGTTTACATTTCGTATTTTTTTCATTAATTAACGACATTATCTGTGGTCAACGAAATGTCATAATCATTTGAAGAAGGATGTAATAAAAGACAAAATAATATTATTAATTTTTTGCACATAGTAGCAATATGATTTAATCTGCAAAATATTTTATCAACCTCCAAAAAAGAGAAAATATCAAGCGATTTTTTTTATAAAAAACTGAAATCTATAACTATAAGCTAAATGCGTATTTAATTGACTAATTAAAATAAAAAATGATGATGAAATAATAATACAAAATACATAAAAACCAGTAGTGATTATTTATGAGTAGGTAATTTGTTTTTCCACAATCCCACTGAGATCCGACATAAATTAAAGATATAATATATTTTCTTAAGATTTCTAAAATCGATACTATTAATATAATTTAAGATTTAGGTACTCCCCGGTTTCGCCCGGGATTTTGGATGTTATTGATCAAAACCTTCATAAACAAAATAATTGGTAATTCGAGTTGAAAATTTTGTTCTCTTTGCGTTATTTTTTTTAATTACTATCGAACAGCTGACGACATATTGTTCTTCTTCACAATATAAGGTTATTTTTTGTTAGTTTTATTGTTTTTAGTTATTTATTTTAAGGTACATAAACAGTCTTAATATTCAAAGAAGGGTGAAAAGAAACAGACCATTTATAAATGTCAACCGAAGGGTTGATTAGGTAATATTCAACTAAGTATTTAGTGAATGTAGACAAAAATATATAAAGCAGGACTATGTAACAAATTTAAAAGCCGAACTAAGTAACAAGTATAAAAATGGAAGGAGAACAAATTCAATAAACCTTTATAATGCATTATACAAGAATATATGTGTTTATAAGAATACAGGATGGATAGAGTGGGAGACAGGTTTTGGCGTTGTAGCGGGATGGGAGAGGAAAGGGATGAGGGAATGTTGCTGCGAAACTGAAATTTTAAAAAATAATAAATTAGCAATTTAAAAATAAAATAAGGTACAATTTACTCTTACCCCTCCCCACTCCTCCCACTGTTCAATTGTAATCTATATTTATTTTTTTACTTTAGTATATGAGGCCCCTAGAAACAAAGACGGAAGTGTCCACTTTGTTAAATTGTTGGCAATCTAAAAAAAACGTTTAATCAGTCCGTTATTCATCAATATGCAAGGAAATTTTAATAATATGATAGTAAACCGGTTTAAGAATACTATTTTAAATCATCTATGTATCTAAATGCCCCAGTTTCTTTAAAAAATGAATTTTTTTGATGGACACTTCCGTTTTTGTTTCAATCATTTTGACCATTTTGGACACTTGCTGTTTTGTTTCACAAACAGTTGGAAACTGCCGGTTTTGATGTAAATGACAATTTCAAAGATGTTGCAGTCAATGTAAGAAAACAATATTTTTAGGAAGATTTTTTTTATTGAAAAAGTTGCAGTTGAGTTCCTCTTGAAGATATTATTGAAAGTTGATAGGTCACTTCTATCTTAGAAATTTCTGGATAACAGAAAATAGATTTAAAAAAGGTAAAATAGATTTAATTAAAGGTAAAAATAGATTTAAAGAAAAGTTAACAAAATTATAAAATAATACAAAAATTAACTAAATCATTAATAAGTCTGACACGATTTCTGCCGATTCCTCATTACATTCTATGTGAACATAATCATCTTCTTCTTGAGGTACAAGAGAAGTAGTTGGACATAATTTCGAGTAGAAATTCAATTCGGGAATATTTCTCCAGTCACCGCCAAAGTGGATATTTAGCAGTTTTGCAACATCTCGTAATTTTAAAGGATTAACCGAAATTTGATTAGCCTCAATTAAACTGGGATTTATCATATTTGCAGTTAAATTCCTCTTGCAGATATTATGGAAAGTTGATAGGTCACATCTATAATTTGTTTCTCCTTTTAAAAGAATAGTAGTTTTATTCTTGTTTCTTTTCAAAATGAACCTTTTCGTCTCCGAAAATCGAGATGCCCATGATGATGTAGGCTTCAGAATAAGTTGCGAAGCATTTTTCCATTCGCTTACTTCTACCTCGGTACCCAACTTTATAACTGTAGCAAAATTGGATACAATATTGTAGTATTCTTCCGGTTGGATAATTTGTTCATGTTTTTTATTTCTTTTTCTATATTACCAAATACTCTATCGGCTGGCATAAAAGAGTGTCCAGTTACCGGAAAAATCAACTCAATTTTTTTAAGACTAGCTGGAGCCTCAGAAAACCATCGCATACACATGCCAATAATGATGGAATTTTTGTTTTGGCCTGGACACCCGTCAGCCATCAGTCTTACTGTTTTGATCCCATCTAAGGGGAGATTCTTCAATCTATGGTATACTGCAGATGCTATCTCATTGGATCCCTTTACATGAGTATTTTCCAACCAACAGTAACTGAATACATTTTCTTTAGTTAACGGTTCTTTTGATGAACCAACTACAGTCGTAAAGTTATAAAAATATAACTGCCGACTATAGTAGGCTTGCTGGTCAGGCACTTTTGGTAACACCAGATTTTTTTCGCAGTCGAAGGAAACTGTTACCAAATCACTTCTCCTTTCCTGATCACTTCTCCTTCCATTTGAAAAACTCGTCATATTTTTTTTTATGTATTCGTTTTTTTATCATCAGATCTACTTTTTCACGTTCGTCCGAAGTTTGTTTTATTTTTTCCGACAATTGCAAACAAGTCGAACAAACATCAGTGCGAGGAGTTCCAAACCCCAAATTAAATTTTTTATTGAACACACTCCTGAAGTATGATTGACTGATGGTAATTCCTTTATCTTCTTGTGCTTTTTTCTTGCACATTAAATACATCTTCCGAATGCTGAGGTTAGAAGGTAAATATCTTCGAAGGTTTGAAGCATTTCGACAGTAATGTGCTTCAGTGCACTTGAACTTCTTTATAAAATTCATGGTGAATTCTAACCTTTCCACGAAATGACGACTCCGATGATCGCCACCACGATTTTCCGTAGCAATTTTGCCAGTTTTATAAAAACATTCCATTATGTGTTGCACCCTTTGTTTTGAAATATTTATGCTCTTTAGAAATGTTTGTTGACACACTGGAATTATGGAGCCGTCGGACAATCTAAATGAAAATTTTGTTTGAAATTGTTTTGTTTTGTAAGTGCCTTTCCTAGGTCGCTGACGTTTAATGGATACTGGTTTACAAAATTTTAAAATTAGTGCATCTTGATATTTTTTGTCCTTACGTGAGTAAAAAATCTTGTGAAAACGTATCAAATCTGTCATTTTAATGCTACTGCATTGAAAACTTTTTGAAGTTTTGTGGTTGCAAGCGGGAGCAGATGGTAAACACGTTGGAGAATATCTGTGAATAATATTAAAACGATTAGTTACTATTATTTAGTAGACATCTCCCCTTACTTGATTAATTGTGAAAAAAAATTGTGAACAAATTCAGATAAATCTAAAAATGTCATATTTTGACATTTGCCTACAACATGATGACGGTTTACCTTTTTTTCTTGGCGATGTTTGCCTTCCATTTATGCGGTTGTTTGACACTTTTTCTCACTGATTCCGGTGGCAATATATCGGGGAAAGTTTCCATTCTTGGAATATTTGACGTCCACTAACAATAAATGGTTATTTCCACAAAAAATAACAACTTTTCACTACACGATTCACTCACGCTTCCGCACGAGTTTGTATGAATTCAAGTACGGCCGCCATTATGAATAAAGGCTCCTGATTGGCTATTTGAAAAACTGCCGCTTTTGTTTCGGAAGGAGGTGGACACTGCCGTATTTGTTACAACAACAAAACTTTAAAGCCAAAATACTATGGTTTAATGACAATTATATTAAAATCAGATATATTCTCGAGATAGAATGAACCTTTCTCTAAAAAACTGCATATTCAACTCATTTTTGACGTTTGGTGGACACTTCCGTCTTTGTTTCTAGGGGCCTCATATACCTACTCCTGATGAGGTGAACTTCGTTCATGAAACATGAAGAGGTTATATATATTTAAGTGACGTAAACAAAGTTATTTGTGTTTTAATATAATAATTAATTTAATCATCATGAGTTTGTGCTATTAATACCTAAAATGTGATACAATGAACTTCTGAAACGATAGTAACTAGCAGTGAATATGTCAGCATGTATTTCTATATTTGCAAGTTTTTTGTTGAAAATGTATATTTCAAAGCTCATGGTGGAAATGCGTTGCGAGCTATAATACAATTTATTTGACCATAAATTCTCACAATTTAAAAAGTTTTTGCTGCTTCGCAGAAATAAACTAAAATATTTGGTTTCTCAACATGCCAATCGCGAAGTAAATTTTGGTTTTGATTATGATTTTTTTAAATATTTTTTATCGTTGATTGTCTTGTTAATGACGATGACTTCAGTTATTCATATCCTATTACATCACAGAAATCGTATTTATAAAACACATTACTACCTTTGTATAAAATTTAATAAAAAACGATACAATTTCTTCCCAAACTTGTTCATTGCTGGGAATACAACTAGATGCAAATATAAACTGGAAAGAACATGTATCTAAAGTTGTAGCAAAAATCAGTAGCTTTTCTTTTGTTCTAGGCACCCTTAAAAATATCTTAAACATCGAGTCAGTAATCAGCGCATACTATGGATACGTATACTCAATGATAAAATACGGAATAGTTTTTTGGGGAAACTCAGTAAACGCCAAAGATGTTTTTTATCATCCAAAAGAGGTGTCTACGAAAAATTACAAACTCTGATCACCGGGATTCATGTAGACCAATTTATAAAAATCTCAAACTTCTGACAGTGACGGACATATATATAATGGAGTTATGCCTGGTTAGTTCGATCATCTCCAGAAAAGTTCCCACAAAAAACTCAACACATAAACACGCTACAAGGTTCACAGAAAACTTATTGATCCCAAAAGCAAACAAAACTATATTTCAAAAAGGACCACACTACATGGATATTAAAGTATATAACAACCTTCCACGTAGAATCAAACAAATAACCGACATATTTAAATTTAAATCATCACTAAAAACATTTCTCTTAAACAAATGTCACTACATCTTAAATGAATACCTCTGTTTTTTTTTTATTATTTACATTCGTTTGTTAACATGTAATTGTTGGGTTATGTAATATAATGTGAATTTGTTGGGTTAGCTGTAAGAAATAGGATATAACCTATAAGCTATACCCTTTGTACTCTGTATTTTTGTGAAATGAACATTTTTTTGAATTTTGAATTTAACACAATCGAGTAAAAAAATTAACTTTGTGGCTTGACTTCAACAAAATAAACACCGTGTTTATTTTTTTCGTTCGTGTCCCGTTGGCGTCATGTATTTTTTATCAGGAGATTTTTTCAATGTGGATGAGTGTTTCAGGCGAACAATTATTGCTTATAAAAATAATTGTTATCCTTTGTGCTATGCATAAATAAAATCTTGTCTTTAAAACATTAATTTATCAAAAAAAAAAAATAATTAATATTTGACAAGTCCAAGTATTTCACCTAAAAAATGTATACAATTTGTATCAACGCCATCTAGTGAGAGATTTAGCACTTACAATGCCTTTCTCATATAAAAATAAAGTTGGTTGTTCTCAGGTGAAAAAATGTAAAAAGCAGTAATTGTTGAATGAAACACTAGCATATATTGAATATTTTCTCGGGTAAGAAATAAGCCCCCATAGCTCAGTGGTCAGAGCTTTCGACCGGAAATCGAATGGACACGGGTTCGTGTCCCGTTGGCGTCATGTATTTTTTATCAGGAGATTTTTTCAATGTGGATGAGTGTTTCAGGCGAACAATTATTGCTTATAAAAATAATTATAATTTTTTTGTTTGTGCCTCAACTTTAAAAATAAAATAAAACCTGATCTCCACAAGGTCTTTTTTATATTACATTCTTCATTTCATAGTAATACTCCTTAAAATAAATTTTGCATTTTTTTTTTTTTTTTTGTTTAATAAATTTGACATCATCCTTTGTATTGTTAACGAAAGCATAATACACGAAGGTTCCACATTATTATAAATGTATACCAACATAATATTGTGATATTCACAATCCGCTAAACTAATGGCCGTATTGTATGCAGAACATGTAAATATATTATGATAGGCTCTCTCAGACTTAGGCCATGTATTTTATTACGCAGTTAACTGACGATTGCTTTGTTCAATCATTGTTCATGCAATCTTCCTTCAACTCTCAATGAAATGTTTGTGTACACAAACAAAGTGCAAGGTGTTCGTTAGACAAATTATTATTATGGAACAAATCCAATGTATATTGTTAGTTATGCATAATTTTAATGAACTTCTTTATAATACTAAATAGCTCAAAATAACGCTTATTTTAAAACCAAAATTAGTATATTATACCTCGATACAAAGTGCTATGCCATTATTTTTATTAGAATTATAATTTGACATCGGCATATTCCTTCAAGTCTTAATGTTTTTCTCACTAAGGGATGTTCCTTCCTTAACCGGTAGCGCAATAACTTTTTAAGTAAAGCGGTTTCAAACAAATATTTGTGTTTATTTTGTTGAAGTCAAGCCACAAAGTTAATTTATCAAAAAAAATAATAAAAAAATAATATGTTTTCCTATCATCATCTAATCATTATCATAAATTACGACTTTATACAAAAAAAAATCCGAAAAGATTTTTACTTCAAAGCATTGCGTATAGTCTTGATCCTTTTTACGGCTTATAAAAAAACTTTGATTATTATTCTCACAGTATTTAATAAACATTTATAATTTTTCTCGATTATATCAAAGGCCAAGATGTGATCTGCTCACAGCATTTAATTAAAACATTTATAATATTTCTCGATTTTATCAAATGTCAAGATGTGATCTACTCATAGCATTTATAATATTTTTTATCGATCAAATTTTCTAACCAACAGTGATAAATTAATACACCTTTGAAAAGTGATATAAAGTCATAAAAAAATTAGTATTTAGAAGTGAAAAACTAGCTTATACCTAAACCTAACCTAACCTAACGTGACGTTCGATAACCTGAGTTGTCCGGTTACCGTAGGATATATTGGTTATGTCGTGCAATATAGCAGTGTTCCGCAAAGTGTGCTCCGCGGCACACTGGTGTGCCGTGGCCATTTGTAAGTGTGCCGCGAGTCCCGCGTCACTTATCACAAAGTGCTTTGTAAATCTGTCTTTACTTTTCTGTGCGGCGCGGCGGCCGGAGGTGGCGTGGGTGGGACTCGATCGCTGCGAAGTGGCCGTGTGCTACGCGCGCCGCTACGCTACATTATCACGTGTGCTACACTACATAAGTGGGGTGCTATTGCTACATTATCACGTGATTGCGCATGAGCTATCGGGGTGCATGCGCGTGACAACATAACATTACGAATTCATGGAGCTTAAAACTGATTGGACATTAAAATTAAAATTTTCTGAAACAGAGTTAGCACATTTTTGGCTCCACGTAAAAAATGAGTATCCACTGCTGTCAAAGCGAGCTATTGCAATTCTATTACCATTTGCCACGACCTATTTATGCGAATTGGGGTTTTCAACTCTCACAACGATAAAGTAAAAAAAAAGAGAACGCCTGAGGACGATCGACGAAGAGATGCGAGCAGCTTTATCAACGATTTTTCCAAATTTTGATCGTCTGTGTTCAGTTAAACAGGCTCACATTTCGCATTAAACATCTTTTCATGTTATATTGATTTTAATAATAAATATTAATAAAATATTGTTTTTGGTAAATTTTGGTTCGGAGTGGCCACGCTTATTACGAATAATTTTTAGAAAAAAACTTTAGATATGCCGTAATTACTATAAAAGGAAACTTTTTGAATTGCGTAAAATTAAAATTCACTTCTCGAACCGATTCGGTGACAGTTCGCGGTCATTCTGTCACTGTTATGTGATAAATATCAATCATAATTACACAAACCCGGCTAGACAAACCCTGCTTTGCCAAACAAACCATTCAAAACCTGGGATGTTTTTTTAAATTATGATGACATGCAGCTTTCGTAGTTTAACCTCAAAGTTCGCCGTTATTCGTAATAAGCCTAGCCAATCCTATCCAAAATTTACCTTGTTTTTTTTTCTTTGGTGTACCGTTAAAATTTCTTGATTAGTTAGGTGTACCGTGAACATAAAAAGTTTGCGGAACACTGCAATATAGTACCTAAATGCTTGTGTTTTTAAATTTCTTCTTTCAAGTTTCACCTCAAAAGTATATATATATATATCAGAAGGTGAGCGTGGATTGAAATGACCAGCGGTGTTAGTAACAAGATCTGAATAGCCAGGAACTTCCCAAACTTACTCTTTTACCATCTCTATTGCCACCCCTACTGTTCTATTTAGCCTCAAAACATACCACAATAGGCGATGCGGTATCCACAGTATATTTACTAACAAAACATACTCCAATAGGCGATGCGGTATCCGCAGTATATTTACTAACAAAACATACTCCAATAGGCGATGCGGTTTCCACAGTATATTTACCAACAAAGCATACTCCAATAGGCGATGCGGTTTCCACAGTATATTTACCAACAAAGCATACTCCAATAGGCGATGCGGTATCCACAGTATACTTACTAACAAAACATACTCCAATAGGCGATGCGGTATTCACAATATATTTACTAACAAAACATACTCCAATAGGCGATGCGGTTTCCACAGTATATTTACCAACAAAGCATACTCCAATAGGCGATGCGGTATCCACAGTATATTTACTAACAAAGCATACTCCAATAGGCGATGAGGTATCCACAGTATACTTACTAACAAAACATACTCCAATAGGCGATGCGGTATTCACAATATATTTACTAACAAAACATACTCCAATAGGCGATGCGGTTTCCACAGTATATTTACCAACAAAGCATACTCCAATAGGCGATGCGGTATCCACAGTATATTTACTAACAAAACATACTCCAATAGGCGATGCGGTTTCCACAGTATATTTACCAACAAAGCATACTCCAATAGGCGATGCGGTATCCACAGTATATTTACTAACAAAACATACTCCAATAGGCGATGCGGTATCCGCAGTATATTTAATAACAAAACATACTCCAATAGGCGATGCGGTATCCGCAGTATATTTACTAATAAAACATACTCCAATAGGCGATGCGATATCCACAGTATATTTACTAACAAAACATAATCCAATAGGCGATGCGGTATCCGCAGTATATTTACTAACAAAGCATACTCCAATAGGCGATGCGGTATCCACAATATATTTACTAACAAAAAATGCCAAAGTTGCCTCTAAGATCACTTAAAACTTATTTATTTAATCACTTATATATAATAGTTTAAAATACAAACAAATAAAAGACCACAAATCCATAATAGATATTTCCTAAACATTTTGAATTAAAAAAATTAATAGTTGATTTTGGTTGGGTATTTTGGCCTCAAATCCCAATCCATCTGAAAATAGTATTTTGTAATAGATACGTGCTATCAATAAAATTATGAATTATCTTATGAAACATTACTAGGTCTCTAATATCTTGACGTTCATCAAGAGTTTTAAAGTTCACGGAGACATAGTTTTCAAAATATCGCAAACTTTAAGAAACATATTTCAAAATCTTTTTCTGAACCCTTTCTATGTTTGATTTACATGTAGCCGCAATTTTTTAGTGAGTATTGGCACATTTCTAGTGAATTCAACGTAGCCTGCTATGCCTCAATACGAAGAACTATTCAATCAAAATAGTGGTTTCCCTAATATTTTACAAAAAAATACCTTATTCGAATGAGAATTGGACACTGTTCCGTTCGTTCTCATCTCACCTTATCAAAATGCACTTGCTTGACTCCTCGGATTGTACTTTTGAGATCTAGAAGGGGGAACTCTAGATCACATATTTTTGTTTGTCCCCATCAAAACAAATATCCTCTCTTCTATCAAGCCTTATCTAAAAGTGCCGGGGCACTGCTCTACGAACTGAGCTTATGGGACCCTATCTCCTTCGGTCATATTTAACTGAATCATAATTCAAATAAGACCTACCGACATTGTCTTCATTTTCTCACCGCACATTTTTATTGACTGCTATCTTTAGGTATGATTGCAAGATTTTTTTTTGTGTTTCTTTATTCATAAAAATTTAAATGATTACTGTATTTTGTTATCTACAGCCACCATACTAGGCACGTGCCCGTATTATGATTCAACCCAAACTAAATGCAATGTAGACAGTGTCTTAGATAATTTGATCTGATTTATTTTATTTACCCTCGTGTAGAAAAAATATTCGAAAAAATTACCCATTTCCTCGTGTATGTGCACAATATAATACAAAATTTTACAGCTTTGACATTTTTAGTAATAACCTAAAGAAATATCAATATGAAGTAATGCGTACGATCGATTATTAGTATGAGAGTATGGAATGTATCGGGAGCATTTCCTATCCTCTTCCTATATTCCTCTTCCTATCCCCTTCATATAACCCTAAATTAATTTTAAGATATTAAAATCGTGTGACCAGATGTGACCGTTGTGCGTTTCCTTTTCTGATTTTTCTGTTTCAGATTTTCGTTTAGAAATCACTAATATTGTCTTCAATATTTAAATATTACAATTTGAGGTTTTACTCAATAAAGTTATTCCGAAAAATAAATATTCGTTCTAGACTTGCAGAAAAGTCAACAGATGTCGCACATTAAAAATAAAAAATAAGATAGGTTTATCTAAAAAGACGCTGTCTGGATTTCATTTAGTTCGGGTTGAATCTTGCGATCATACATAAAGATAGTTGCCAATAAAAATGTGCGGTTAAAAAATGAAGACAATGTTAGTAGTTCTTATTCGAAGTATGATACAGTTAAAAGTGACCGAGGAGAATTGGGTCCCATTAGCTCAGTTGGTAGAGCACTGTCACGGAAAGACAAGGGTCCTGGGTTCGAGTCCCAGATGTGACCGTTTCCTTTTCTGATTTTTCTGTTTCAGATTTTCGTTTAGAAATCACTAATATTGTCTTCAATATTTAAATATTAAAAATTCATTTCCTATGAACTTTAGCATAAGAAACTTCTGTGGCTTGTCTTCAGTTCACTTGTATATTTAACATTGTATATTATGTAAAAGTGTTTGTTTCTTAAAAATAAATAAATATATAGTTATACCTTATTTTCCGGTTAAATGCTAATATTGTCTTCAATAATTAAATATTACAATTTGAGATTTGACTCATTAAGTTATTACAAAAATAAAATATAAATATTTGTGGTGAAGCCTATTTCATACTTTGTTGTTTTGTTAAAATGGGTAAAGTGGAGGTTTCTTTATCGAATAGATTATTTTAATTGGTATTGGAAGTTAATGGCTTCACGCAGTCATAGAACAAAGAATTCAGGACGAGTAGTTCCAATGTTATGGATATTAAATGCATCATTCTGTGGAATTGCATCGTTGGGCATCAATGTGATTATTATTTATTACGTTTAAAGGCAAACATTATTTTGATTTTAATATGGTATAACTATTTACTAGCTCAGATACGTAAAATCATGGGATATATAACTATGGGATTTACACAATAAGATATAAATTTGTTTTAGACCGCTTTAATTTTAATTGTACTCCACCGATTTCGGAAGCACCCTTCCTTCGTCAGGAGAATATTAAAACTAACCTATCATACAAAATATTGACAGATATATACACAAAAAATATAATTTAGGTGTTTGAGTGGGAGGTTAACAAAGGGGAGCGGGTAATTGGGGGAATTCCAGCAATAACAGAGCGGTTTACTGGAAATATATCTAGAATGGGACTAAACGATAAATTAATTTGGTTATTCAATATACTAGCGTTATTATTTACGGATTTTTTGATTTCAAGAGCTTCTAAGTTATCCAAACTTTTGCTTTTATTATTACGGTGAAGAATTTTAACCCCTGTGTCAAGTGTTTGAGTGGGAGGTTAACAAAGGGGAGCGGGTAATTCTATTATTTCAAATATAATTTTCAATTTCAAATTTGTCTCTAAATTATTTACAAAACTCAACCCGTCTCATAATTTAATATTAGTATAGGTAGGTCCCTACTTTAAGTCTGTTAGAGTACTTTCAAGATATTCATCTAAAAGAAATCTGCTAAAAAATATTATATTATTGGTAGGTACTTAAATTTATCAGTTTTAATTTTCAAAGTGAAGTAAATTCAAAGCAAATCCGAGTTCTAGAGTTCTCTGAATCAGAGTTATAGATAGACTGGATTAGTATTGTAGGTAAGTACTTTAATTTATCAGTTTTAATTTTCAAAGATTTTTAATGATGCCTAATTTGCCAGGAATATAGAAGGACTTTTAAGTTTCCGTTGTGACTCGCCAACCAATTTTTAAGACAAACGTAACAGGGTAACGAATAACCTGACAATACTAATACTGATATTATTGTAAGCTGAAAACATTGCGCTTTTGTAATGATGGATTACTTAGCTAGCATAGGAATTGAACCCACGACTCGCCTCAGAGTTAAACCGACGCATTTGTCAACTGAGCTATAAACCAGTTTGATTATTTATTTAAAGCCGAGACGGTTTACACGTAGTTCCCGTGAGCACCTAGGCCATAGGCCCATTGTGATATCTCCCATTTTACCTTAATCCTTTAACAACAACCTTAATAAACTTCATCAGGGTTGTCATTGGGTATGTGGCTATGTCTTCTGGTTCTACTGTATGTCTCCCCAGGTATCTGAGCCTAGTTCCCACCAGGGCAGGACATTGGCACCATAGGTGAATTGGAGTCTCTTCATCCTCTTCACATTTCCTGCGTCTATTGGTGTTTTCTACTCCCAATATCTGCATGTGTCTCCTGAGATGGCAGTGTCCCGTTAGTAGTCCTACCAGTTCCATCAGCATGTTTCTGTCCATATCGAGTAGTTTCTTGGTATTTTAGTAATTTGATTATTAGTTACCTTAAAATATAAATCATAGGCGTGGGGTTTGGTTAACAGGCTTACCCAGGGGCAATGATAATTATCAATACGCCACATTGCTAATGAAAATTAGGACAGATTAAAAAGTCTAACCACTTGTGATAATAATCCGTACTAAAATCAATCATGTAGATCTTTTATATTAGATTCAAATCAAAATTTTGCTACGTAACTTGCTATCTTGAATTCTTTAAATGTTAAACAAGCGTTTGGTTGTCTTAATTTTTTGCAGGCAGATAAAAACTCTTGGAGATTGCATAACATTCTCTCAGCTAGTCTCTTGGTATTTTGTCTGTCGTTTTTTTGCTTGTAGGTGGTAGTAAATGGAACAAGACTGTTGCTGTTTCTATGTTTCTAACTATAACTTTACGAAATATCTTGTGACAAATCAGATATATTAACAGTTTAGTTGTATTATTTTTAATCCATGTTAATAATAAAACTTGCAATTGCACAATACATGATAAATTTTCATTAATAACTAAATGATCTTTGCTTTTCTACTGTGCAGTCTATCAAGGACCTTGGTGTCACTTTGGATTACAAGCTGTCTTTTCGTGAACCCATTAATAATGTTGTTAATAAATCTTTTCAGGTACTTGGCTTCATCAATAGAATTACCTTTGACTCCAATAATATAATTACCCTAAAAACTCTTTACTGTTTGTTGGTACGCCGTAATCTAGAATATACCTGCGTTATGTGGTCTCCATTCTATGATGTTCACATTAATCATGTCGAATCCGTACAGCATCGCTTCTTGAGGAGAAGTGCTTGGAGGTTAGGGCTAGAAAGAGGCAATTGATTATACGATGAACTTTAAGTAAAATTAAATCTTTATTCTTTAGAAAAACGTAGGAAGGACTTTGATATTTTCTGCATTTTCAAAATTATTAACAGTTTGATTGACTCACATACTTTATTGCAACACATCCTTTTCAATATCTCTTCCCATAGGCTCAAAAATAATGATTTGCTTTTCCTCAATCAACACTCCACAAATTATGGATACCGTTCACCAATGTCCAGAATGACAAGATATGTCAAAAGGACTTTGAATTTTTTGGTGTTTGCCATGATTTTTGTCAGTCACCTCAAGTAGAATTTTATATTGATATGGAAAAAGTCGTGAAATCCATTAAAACCTTGTTCCTGTCTTGACTTGATATTTTATTTATTGTTTATGTACCCTATTGTTGTCATAGACGTATATTTTTTTAATTATTCTTGTATTGTAACAATTCTTCTTGTATTAACTTGTGTAACGTGTAATGTTGTAATTTGACATGGTCCGTTAGTAAGTAAATTATTCTACGTAACTATCCTTTTGTTTCCGTAAGCCTTATCGCCATCTACGTAAGGTGTATTATTGAAAGCGGCTCGATTCAAAATATTACACGACGTAGTGCATCGCTTTAAGGATAATTCTATCAAAGTTGAACGTGATAAACTATTACATAAACATCATCACTTTGTAGTTTCAAAAAAGAAACTATGTAATATTAATACATTTATAATGTAAAACTACTTGCGATAATGCTTAATGTTATGACAACTGTTTGAGTGATTATTGAAGTTGAATAATAATGAATGATTTGATCGGTAATTATGTAGCGGGTGGGTACGTATTTCCTTATTTGATACTGACCCAACATAACATGGGATTATCGGATGCATAATTTCTCATCTAATGATAGATGAATAATTATCAACAACGTTCCTAATGATATAGGCTGGAAAACTTTTGTTGCAGTAGCTTATAATTAATAACAAAATTAATTACTGTCAATTATAAATCTGAGATTATTACTAGAAATCTCGAGGAAAATGATTAATAACAGATTTCAGCGGATGGTGAAAAATAAAATTTGTGTAATTTATGCTTTTAGTATCACCCTGGTATAAGACCACCGTTCAGAATTGAGAGGAAGCTACTGTAGGTAATAGGCATTAAAATCGCTTGACAAACAGAGTCTAGAAACGTTCAATTTCAAGCACAAAACTGTTTTTTATTTATTTTGTAAATAATTTTATAAGAAAACAAAAAATTTAATGAAGTGAAACAGTCACAGATAATCTTAGCTATAATATTTTGTTTTTTTTTAAGTTCTTTCCTTACGTGTTCATACATTTCTATGGAAATTTTTTTTTTTGTAATTTCCATTTATATTTTTTAATAAGTAATTTATTTGTATTCTACTCAAGTGAAACGATAGGAAAATTTTCAATTTATCCAAAGCATATTTTTTGGTTTTCAAAATGTACACCGATTCGTTATAAAGATTAATCAAAATAGTGATTTAGCATTAAGCTTCCCCTTAAAACGTTGCTTGCAATTGATTTGGCCGTTCTTGGTGACCAGATGTAAATAGTCAACTTCTTTTTCACCTTCCTATTCTTCATCTCCTTCCCTTTACCACTACCTTCAGCCTCACAACCTACCCCAATTGGGGACGCCATAGTCTCACTGGCTCCAGACGGTTGGGAGCAGTTGGGACTCTTTTGCGGTTTCACATAAATAGTATAATTAAGTACGGCGTCCCCAATTATGTAACGTTGTGAGGTTGAAGGAAATTGAGAAATGATGAAGAAGTATATGAAAGCAACTGACTAGTAATCCTAGACAGAGAACCTATTTATGTCACCATGTGGAATTCGGTGACCGGATAAATCATCAAAATGATATTTCATCACATCTTTAAAAAGTTATATAAAATCGTGGAAAGTGATGAAACAAAAACTTTATTAACTGGGTGAAGTAGGTTAGGTTGGGTTTAAAAAATTTTTTCATCGTTTCTAATGACTTTATATCACTTTTTAAAGGTGTGTTGAATTGTCACTGTGTTGAGTTATCATGGAACCGTGGCATTCTAATGGGACGTATGTTGTATCTTGCTTTGTAGAATATTGATGGGAGATAGTGACCGTTAAATAGGTAGTGTTGCGTACCGAATCGATTGGTACTCGACGATTGGACTTTTTAACGAGAAAATAAGAATGAAAATTCGTGTTTATTACAAGGAAAAATGGGAATGGGAAGGAGGTCTTTACCTTGTGAATGTTGTGACTTCAATTGAAGCTTTTGATGTCGGTCTTAAATGTTGGTCTTTAGTCGGCTCTATAGTCTATAGATGTACATCTAGTATTGTTTCACCGAACGGTTTTTGTATCACAAATATTTATTGTTTCACAAGATGAACGGTTTTTGTATCAAAAATATTTATTGTTTCACAAGATGAACGGTTTTTGTATCACAAATATTTATTGTTTCACAAGATGAACGGTTTTTGTATGACAAATATTTATTGTTTCCCAAGATGAACGGTTTTTATATCATAAATATGTAATGTTTCACAAGATGAACGGGTTTTTTATCACTCTATAATATAATATTAGATAATATTTATTCAATCTACGATGATTGGCCTGATAAATTTATACTGTTTTCCGATAATTATTACGAGGGGTAACAAATATGCAACCATTGCGACTACGAAAATTACATCAATCGACAAAAACACTTGTTTTTGGCCTTCTATTTTTCAAATCTTCTTGCTTCGTTTTTCACCATATAATAATGCTTTACTGTTTAGCAATAACTCCTTGTGAATTATGATTCCTGTCGTTATCATAAAATGCATAATGCGCTAAATAAATCCGTGAGTGTTGATTGCATAACCTTTGTCTTATTTTTTCCGTGACACCATTATTTCGCCAACCAATAGCTGTGGCTCTTTCACGAGCAATTTTTGCATCACCATTCTATCCCACGGTATTTCATATTTATAATTTATCTATTACTAGTTCTGCTTCCCGATTTCGCTAGTGTTTTGTGACAGACCACGCTATAAGCGCGCTTTATTTTCTTAATCGGCCAATTTCTATTATTAAAATTATCTGCCAATATCGATGATATTTTGCATGACTTCTCGACGTATATAAATTTCAATGTCAGAAAAATTGATTGACATATTTCCCTGATAATGTCATTTTTTCTGATATAATTAGTAAGGGTTTAATCGACAAGTTTATTATTTAATAATTGATTATTTGCGTGGGACGATAATACTAACTGCGCGTTAATAATTCATGACAGAACAAACATATTTATGTTAAACACACGCGTGTTATCTAGACATGAACAATAATGGATTAATAAATAATGACGTTGTAATCGCATTTACAAAACAATTAAAGTATATTAATTGCCTGGGTATGTTTTCCGGATGTTAGAGTTTTATCATACAGTGTAACATTTCAGCATATACCTAGGTAAGCTAAAAAATAGCTAAAGGATTCTGAATTTTTCCAACAACTTCCATCCACCATGCAAAGAAGAATAAAAGATTTAGGAGGTACGTTAGTAAAAAAACACCTTCAATGGCAGCTTAAAAGTCACCAATAGTCACATTTGTTGGCATTACAGCCTCCTTTGTTCATTCCTCAAACAATGGGTGCAATAGTGTCACTGGTTCAGGAAAGCTAGGACTGTTTTGCGGTTATCACACAAATTGATTCATTTTTGTGTCACTTCTTAACTAACTAACTAACTAACCATCACGCCGTTTCCCCGCAGGGGTAGGCAGAGAGGACGGACCGCCAAACAACTCGGTCTTGGCACACACTCCTTGCCTCATTCACATTCATACATCGTCTCATACATACTCTTCTATTATTCTGATTCTTGACATGGCCCGACTCGAGTATCTGATTCACTTGATCGTGCCATGTCTTCCTCGGGCGTCCCCGACTTCTGCTACCATTCACATTTGCATCATATATCCTCCTTACACTCCTATCTTCGCTCATTCGCTCTACATGCCCAAACCATCTAAGCGTCCCTTTCTTAATCTTACTCATTACGCTTACATCAGCCTTGCACTCTTTGCGGATCTCCACATTCCTCACACGATCAAACATGGTTTTACCACACATACGCCTCAGGGATCTCATTTCAACGGCATTTAATCTACTTTCATCCTTTCTTTGCCAGTTCCATGCCTCACTTCCATACATCAAGGTAGGTACCAGCACTCCGTTGTGGACTGCTAACTTCGCTTCTTTGGACATTTTTTTGTTAGCGCCTACGGCGTTTAGTCCTCCATTAACGTGTCACTTCTTCCTCACATCAAAACGGTGGTAAAATTAACGAATTATTATAAGCAATAATTATTACAAAATATTAATGGAAAGATTTTCTAGAAAAAATAAATGCCGTCGACGGAAAGTGAACCTGCACTTTCTGATTGCCGGTCAGGTGCATGGAATCGCTGTGAAAAACACTTTTGACAGGTGAAAAATAATTGTTGAATGAAATACTAGTATTTTTTTAACTATTTGACGGTTAAAAATAATCCGACGTAGCACATTGGTTCCGAGCACCTGACCAGCAATCAGAACGTGCGGGTTTAATTCCCGTCGGCGAAAGTCGTGTTTTCTTTTTAGATCTTTTCAATTTATATTGTGTTTCAGGATAAAAATTATTTCTTATTAATCTGTTATCCGTTTGCTTTGCATAAAAACCTTGTCTTGTAAACATAAATTTATTTTCAATGTAAAAATAATTATGAAAAAAGGTTTATTTCTTTCGTGCTAAACAACATAAACTTGGCAACTTCCAACAGGAAAATTGCAATAAAACGCAAATCCTTGAATTATCTATGGGAAAACTGTATTACCTGCGTAATTACATCATAAAAATAAATACAGATATTATATTTACTGTGCAATGGGAGAAAAATGTGTTTGAATTATTTATACGAAAACGTTAAATTTATGTTGATTTAAGGTTCAAACATTAATGTTGTCAAGTTATGCGACGCCTAGAAACACTATATTAAAATTTAAAGAACGGCGAAAATTTTTTAATTATTGAGACCAAAATTTTAGTTACATTTTTTACTCCAAATAATCTCGGAAATCACTGGTTAAATTATGTCAAGTATGTTCTTCAACACCTTGTATGTGATACTATTATTTAATATTATAATCTTTATCTCGAGTTTCCTCAAGCTCAGACCAATGCAATTAATTTTAATGATTTTTTGGTTTTTAATATTGAAACAGTTTTATGACCATCCCACATTCCATTAATGCTCTTTTAATATTCCAAGAAATAAGAACTTGCTCAGTAAATATGAATGTTTCTCGAGTTCCACTCACTGAATGGAAATTGTATACAATTTCGACTCCTAGGCCCAAGAGAGGCCAATGCTTCTAATGGTGATTCTTCTTCTACTTCAATGAATTCAATGGACTCCACTTTTCAATCTGTATAAGAACACGTTTTACAACCGCTATCGATTGTAGTAACTTTTTGCTTGTTATAGCTATGTTATTGTTTGACCGTGCATTTTCAAGCACAACCTATCACCACATACTGGTATCCATGGTAGTTGAGTAAATAAATAGCTTAGTAAGTATATAATAGCGCTTATTAAATTATGTTTTTTTTTCATTTCTAGATACGGACTCCTAGGATCATCGGGATGTGGAAAGACAACATTGCTATCCTGTGTAGTTGGCAGGAAATCCCTTGTATCTGGTTTCACGAGAGTTCTTGGAGGAGATACTTCACCACAGAAGGCAAAACGTATTGGATACATGCCACAGGTAATTATTATTAATAAAATTACATACTGATAAATGGGAAGCCACATTGTGGATCCAGGATTCAAACGCCAAAGAGTTTCAAGTGTTTGGAGCTAGTAGGACTACGGTCTCTCCAATTGGGGTATGTTATGAAAAGGACGGTATCAAAATATCTTGTCGTCAAACACAACTTAAGCCATTTCAAGCAATATTTCGATTCTGAATGGTAGGTTTTCACAAGGGCGCATAAAATTGTTTTTTGTTGCCTGTGAGAGACCACGCTACAAGTTATGTATAGCGTAATGTGTCGCCTATATTAATTTGTATGCGATCTCAGCACTGTGGAGCGATATTGAATACCTATGTTTCAATTTTAATCTAAATCTTATGTTGGATCATAGAAACGTGTAAATTTATGTTAAATTTAAACGAATAACTAATTAAAAATAAGTGATTACCTCATCGAAGATTCTTTCATATGGGTTGCTAGAAAATATTTCACCACTTTAGTTATTGTAGTATTCTTCGTATTGTAGCGATTACCTGCAGAAAACCATTTGTTACAATATACCCTTTTATGCATACATATTAAAATTAACGGTGATAGATATTAAAAATTCTCAATACAACTCCAAATTCAAGTATATATCACACATAAAGTATGCAGCTAGCTTCGACACAAAAATTCATTATAACATGTCACATTTTTTTCTCTCTTATCTCTTTTTTTAAATTCCAATGAATGCGTTGTATACTTTTAACTTTATAAGAAGATAAGTAGCATTTCTGCTTTTGTTCGCACTCCAACACGTGTAAATTTGTTGTTGCATAACATTCCGAAGATACGTAAAAACACATAAAATAAATAATTTTTGAAACACACATGTTTTCGTTTCGAAAGGTTCAAAATTAGATTGTTGGTTTTTTGTTGGTGTCAAAATGCATTAAAATTGCACGTACATACTAGGCTATTTCTAAAGTTTGTGAAAAGAGGAATTAAATGACATGGTGTTTTTCATTATTCAGTTGTAATTTTTTTTTGTGTTTATTTCTCATAGAATTTTATTTTTGACATTATGATCAGAGCGATGCAAGTGGGAAAATCTAAGAAAAACAATGAATGATGCATTAGTCTCAATATTTTGATATTATTGTTTGAAAACATGAAAAAATTCATGCAGAAATTCTGTCGAAAAACTACCATATGTATTCCTCTTTGCCCATAATACTAATGGAGGGAATTTGAAAAAAATATTATATTTTGTAGGTATTAATAATATCTGAAATCCACAGATGTTAATGCGAAAAATGTATAATGTTAATAGAACTACAATTAAAGGCGATACTGATCTCTTCGAAACTTGTTCCAATATTAAAACGCGATAAGCGGTGTGCGTAGACCGGATTCAGCAGTTTTACGTAGAGCGTTGGAAGAGTTGGAGGTCAGTTGGAGGTAAAAATGCAGAATCTATTTTTTCGATTCATGTCTCATCTAAATATAATATTTCAAAATGAACTTAAATCATTCAATTTATGCATTATGTTTTGTTAACCATAGATTTTATGCATAATATGATCTTATATAATAGAATATTTTTATAGATAAATCATTTTTTTTATCACAATATGTAGAGATCTGACTTAGTAATATTTTTTTATTGAGATCAATATTCAAAGATGAAAAATCAATGAATGACTTATCTTTCCTTCAAAAGACGTTTTGTTAATCCATGTAGTAACTGCTCATATACGGGTAGTAAAAACGGAGTATATATTTTTTTTAAATTATAAGTATTCATCAGATTTGAGTCACCTTTTAATGCGTTTCTACCGCATCTGTCTGCCGTCAGCTTAATGCCATAAATTTGGACGTCAGCAAGAGACGAATTGCTTTCAATTGCATAACAACAACTAGAAGGTCGACTAACCACTAGTTATAGCAGTAGATGGATATTACATCTGGCTTCAATTTAGATTACCGTTATATCTTGAGTACATACTGGATACTGCGGCCGCAAAACCGAACGAGAATAACCAGTTACTGGTTCTCATAGCCAAACTACAAATACCTAAGAAAACCATTATCCATTACCGAATCGGATAAAGTGTATTGTTATAAGTGATGTACTTAGAAAACTGTTGCACCAAGAGATGAGTAAATTCTAGTTGAATTTTAGTAGGTTCAATACCCGCACAAAAAAGAACGGTTTTTTTCAAAAGTAACTCATACAAGGTGCAGCAAACAGACAGTGCAGTTTGCACAATACACCGGCGATTAAAGAACGGCTTTTCAAAACGTGCGGACGGCGAAGCCCCGGTGTTGTCCGGATCAAATCATGATAACTACTGAAAACGGAACGACCCTCCCGACACAATGAGGCCCCTCTCAGGTTCCTACCCCCACCACACGGGATGTACCTGTCCTTCAAAACTGCACTGTCTGTTTTACTGTACCCTGTACAATACGTTTGAGTGAGACGTTAATTACAATGGAAATGAGAGTTAAATTGAATTTTTTTACATTAACTTCACACAGGAGGAATAATTGTCTCAGAGCCTGTGTCATCTTTGAGGATGCTGTGTGGAGGGACTTTTTATGTTAAAAAAGGAAACGAAGTTCTAGAGGGTTTCTCTACGATGTGAGGGGAGAGTAGGAATCTGGGAGTTAATGTATCCAGGATTGACATATGAATCCATCTCTCCCACTGCGATGCAAGCGATGGGTTGAGAGTGTTCAGGGTCGGCACATCATCGGCCACAAATGCACAAACAAACCTCACCTCATGATCACTGGAACCTCTGCTAAGTCACCAAACGTAGCAAACCACTTTGTTTAACCTACAACAGAAGTGTTGGTTATCTAGTAATTAACGCTTTCTTGAAAATTGAAAATCTGTCGTTATTTGTCAAGATATTTTAAATAAAAGAACATAATATTTCAAATACAGAATGGAAAATAAAAATAATTTTCTTGTATAAAAATACTCGCATGAATTCTTCAATAAATCAGTTTTGAAAATTTCCCTGAATTATAAAGCATATTTGAGTTCATTAAACCAGAGTTACCCAGGACCAGCACAGATAACCGAAATAAGTGTGTTTGATAATTAAATGATATGGGAAAAAAATAAGTCTAACGCCAATTGAAGAAAAAAATAAATGAAATCTGTTGCATGACAAGCTATTTTTCATATAAATATGTTTTTACGTTGCCAGGTCAAGCACGTGGTTCAAAACTTACTCCAGGTCAAAACTTGGGGTACAAACCCCACAAATATTACAACAGCGCACATTTTTGATTCTGGTAGATTTTGCATCATACTAGTAAGTTTGTTAACCAATTTTGGTTTGCAACCCTTAGATACTTACATACAAAACCTTTAGAAAATCCAGAAATCCTTTTCGCATAACATACCCTTAACAGATGGGATAATAGATGATAGTGCTACGTTTGTTCTAAAAGAATTTCAACGAAATATGCTCTGAGTCAAATGTGCAATCGGCTCCATACAGGGTTACGGATATTTTATGAATTTCTCGTCCGTTTCTGTCTCTCCATTACCGATGTTTACTCTCCTCAAAAAGACGTACAAATTTCTACTGCTCCCCACGTAACATGCAGATAATTGTGTGTGGTAATCAAAAAAACTGAAATCCTAACAAAGCCAGCGATTATAAATCTGTTTACGGTATAAATTTCAATACACCACGAAATAAAAACAACGAAAGTACAAGTGGATCGGTCATACAACCAGATGGAACGAATTGATAAAAAAATAATCACCATGACGATCAGTGGCGTAATGACAAATTCCCGGGCTCAGAAGGGTTCCATATTTGTTGGATAGTAAAAAAAAGTTGCTCACAATTTGCGAAAAAAAACTCAAATGTATTATATATTTCGGTTTATTTTAATAATTTATCGTTTTAAATTTCTGAAGAGGCAAGTTTTTTGAGTTGTGCTCTGAAATCGGTTGATTTTTTTTTAATATTCCATGTTTTTACGGGAATTTCTTTATTTTAATCTTCGAGATTTGAATAGATAAATAAACTCTTCCCCATCTCCTTTTCTTTCCTTCTCCCTTGAACATCACAGCAGATCCCAGTTGGGAGCTTTTTAGACTCTTGGGCGGTGTACACACATATTTTTTAAACCTTCCTTCGGCTGATCGTTAATTTCATTTCTTTAAAAGTTCATTCCTTTTCTTTAAAAGTTCATTTCTTTTTATTAAAAGTTCATTTCTTTTCTGTAATTTTTTTTTTCATTTACAGTTCATTTCTTTTATTTAAAAAAGTTCATTTCTTTTTATTAAAAGTTCATTTCTTTTCGTTAAAAGTTCATTTCTTTTCTTTAAAAGTTCATTTCTTTTAAAATTCATCGTTTGAAATGTATTCACATATTTTTGATTCGATTGTTTACTGTGCATTTGATCTCTCCAACGTGAACCCCTTTACGCCATTCCGGCTGCCCGGTTACGCCACTGATTATGATGAACATTGTGACACAGGCGTGTTGAAAACGTATCTTCATTGAATAAGAATAGGAAATGGAGTGTAAATAATTGAAAAATGCTCTCCGACTTGCCTTCTCGTTAAACTACCATTCAATTCGGAACGGTTCTCGAAATGTCTTTTTTTTTCTCTAATTCGTTAAAAATTTAACGCCATCAGAGCAAGTTTCGTGTTATGTATTAAAAATAAACTCTATATCTTTTCTCTAGGATAGTTTTCTGAATCGATGAAGATTAGTTTTTAACATCATTCTTATTATTATTATTTCTTGTACATTACTCCACATAGGAGTAAATAATTTCTCTCAGGGCCTATGTCATCTTTGGAGATGCATGGAGGTTATTTCAAGGAAATTCAGGGAAGGTAAAAGGGATGGTAGGAATCTAAGGATCAGCGTATCCAAGAGTGACGCACGTATAAATCCATCATTCCCACTGCGGTGCTAATCAAAAGGTTGATAGAGTCTGGTTTGAGAGATCAAAGGGTCTCCCTCAACCAGTCTCTCCCTTTTCGGTTCTCCACGCAGCTGTTGGATAGATGTATCCACCAGCAAAACCTGGATAAACCTCACCCATGAACTTGGACACCCCTGCTAATATCGGGTTTCACGAGAGTTCTTGGGGGAGATACTTCTATGTTTCTCCTAAACACCACACGCATAACTGGCACAGTGTAGCCGATTTGATAGCTCGTGAAGTTTGGTCGTACCTCGGCAACAGTCGGCACGCTTCCATGCCACTTTTCCCTTTGTTCTATTATCTGAGGGATAGAAAAAATGAAATTGTTGTTATAACATAACAGCAGTGACTTCGGCCAAAAATTTACCGAAACTTCGGCATGAATAAATTGTGATAAAAGTCCACAAACTTCGGGAGGTGTTTCTTCACTTCAGTACAAGTAATAAAAATAACTTTTTCGTAATTCAGTTGTTTTTTACTGTACACAAATATCTTTCCATAGAAGAATGTTATTTTTTCCATACAAACAATTCAACTTTTGTACCTGAACACTACTTCTAAACAATGAAAATTCTAAAAAAGTTTTTTTTTTTTTACTTTTTTTTTTTTTTTTTTTGTATTAGGCAATTCACCCTAAAAAGAGTGCTATGTGCCGTTAAAGTTAGGGGAGATGGTTATAATTTTATGGGAAATCTATACGGGAATAGGAAATCTCAAATATTGAAGTCATTCAAGTCTATGAACTTGTATAGAACTGAGAAAATGCGAGAATTGTTAAGAGAAAGTAAATAAGGAATACTAAGGGGAGATTGGTGGGTGATTTTTATAAGTAAACGATAAATGCCTTTGAAAGATGAATGATTTTTACAATTAAAGAAAACATGATCAAGAGTCTCATTTTCCATGCCGCACTGGCAGAGTGGACTATCTTGGACCCGGATTTTAAACAAATGGGATGCAATGGAGCAATGACCAATTCTCATTCTCGAGATACAGGAAATAAATCTTTTGGATTTTTTCTTGCCGTGGAACCAAGGTTTACTTGGTATATGATTTTGTATTCCAGCATAAAAAGCACCAGTTTGGGTTTTCGTATCAGACCAATTTTCTTCCCAGGAGCGAATCATATTGGATTTAAGAATTGGGATGACGTCAGAGATAGGAATTCTAAAATCTAAAGGATTAGAGCCAGAAATTGTTCCAAGTTTAGCTAGAGAATCGGCTTTCTCGTTACCCTCAATTCCCAAATGGCCAGGGACCCAAACCAATATTGTCTCGAAATTTAATTCATTTAAAGATTTAAGGGTGTTTCTGATATTATAAATAATATAGTCTTCTGGTTTATGGATATTTGAGGAAATTTTCAACACTGCGCTTAGTGAGTCAGTGCACAGTAAGGCTCGTCGAATATTGAAAAGCTGGATTTGGCTCAAAGCTTGTTCAATTGCGAAGCATTCTGCAGTAAATATAGAAATTTCTTTAGGCAATTTATAAGACAAATCTAAATCGAATTCGGGAATGTGTACCGCAGCTCCACAATCTTTGTTATCAGACTTAGAACCATCTGTGTAAATGAGTGAAAATTCTGGAAACTTAGAAGATGTAATGTTTTTAAATTTTTCCTCAACATTTTGATTAGATGAGGTTAAAATATCAGTTCGGAAGTCTGAAGTTATAACATTGGGGATATAATTGAAAGAATCAAATGGGATAGTGAAAATAGGAAGGATAGGATCTTTTTGTAGATTTTGGAGGGAAGAGGACAGAGATTTGAATGAAAGAAAACTTTTTAGAAGAAGAGGAAGTCGATTTTTATCTGTCTATCTTTTTTCGTTATTTAAGTTATTGAACAAATAATCAAGGCTTTGTTCTAAAGGGTGACGCGATACAGAAAAAGATTTAAAAATATATTTATCAGCCAGGAATTGTCTCCTCAGAATTAAGGGGGGATCAACACATTCTACCTGGAGAGAATTAATTGGAGAAGATTTCATCGCTCCAATAATTATTCTGAGCGCTTTCGACTGAATTCTTTCAAGTTTTTTGTCCAAATATTTAGGAAGAGGATCGAAAAGAAATGTTCCATAATCCAAATGGCTTCGCACTAGAGCACCATACATTAATTTAAGAGTAGTAGGATGAGATCCCCACCACACTCTGGAAACAGTTCGCATAATATTTAGCCCCTTTTCACACTTAGCCGAAATGTTCTGAATATGCGGGAGCCAGGAAAGTTTATGATCCAAAAGTAGTCCAAGAAATTTAATTTGCTTAACGATTTGAAGAGGGACATTATCAAAGCAGACAGAAAAGGGGGGTATTTTTCTTTTGCGCGTAAAAGCCACTACTTTGGTTTTAGACGTAGCTAAATTCATCCCATTAGTCAACAACCAAACTTTAATATTATGTAAAGCCAAATTCAATTCCTTCGCAGCGCGCGATAGATTTTTGTGTGATAAATATATAAGGAAATCATCAGCAAAATAAAATCGCTTGACAGATGAAGGAATTACATTGTCTAAATCACTTATATATATATTAAATAATAATGGACTGATTACGGACCCCTGAGGTAACCCCTTCCATAGTTTGCGATTTATCGTTTTTGAGGAAAAGTGGATAATAATGGATCTGTCTGTTAGTAAATTAATAATAAATTGAACTAGTTTTAAGGGAATTTTTATTTTAACTAATTTTTCTTTCAAAATGTTAATTAATACATCGTCGTAAGCTGACGAAAGATCAAGAAATGTGGCCAGAGTGCAAGAATTAAGGGACTGAGATATACGGATGTCTGTTGTTAATACACTTAAATTATCTATGGTTGATTTCTTTTTCCGGAAGCCATATTTATTAGGAGAGATAGTTCTGTTATTTTCAACAAACCATTCCAATCTGTTCTTTATCAAGTGTTCTGCTACTTTCATTAAACACGACGAAAGAGCAATAGGACGATAGGATGAGATTTCAGATGGATTTTTGCCAGGTTTTAAAATCGGAAGAATTTTTTGAACTTTCCAGACTTCAGGAATAAATCCCGTTTCGAACATGTAATTAATTAGGGATAAAAAATATTCAACCGACATGTCTGAGAATGCTTTAATGAAACTATATAAGATTCCATCAGGGCCAGGAGAAGAGTCTGGAAGGGAATTGATTACTCGATTTAATTCACTTACTGAGAAAGGAGAGTCCAGCCAGCTAGAGTGAGATGGATAAGAAATAAAGGAAGGCATTTCCTCACATCTGGCAACTGACGGAGGAGCTATCTTATCAGCAAAACCTATAATAATTTCTTCTGGAATATGTTTGGAACGCTGGGGAGTATATGACGAACCGAATTTTTTTAAATTGGACCATACGTATGACTGGGGAGATTCAGGAGACAAGCGTTCACAGAATTTTCGCCATCCAGACCGCTTTTTGTTTTTCAAAACGCGTTTCGCTTCTGCCTGGGCGCGTTTCACAGAAAGGTAATTTTCGAAAGACATACATTTACGGAAAATGGAAATTGCTTCTCTTCTGGATTTAACGACACTAGTGCATTCTTCATCCCACCATGGGGTGGAATGTTTTATCTCAATGTTTACATTACGTTTTTTAAGTGTTTTTTCTGCAGCTTTTATTATCATGTTAGGAAATAATTCACATTGTAAACTAGTGTTGACAAGGGAAGACTTAGATGCTTGAACAATGGAGTCTAATTCTGAAGAAAAATTTCTCCAATTCGCGTCTTTCGTTTTAAATTTAAAACTATTGTTTATCGAAAAGGAATGCGTGGAAGATAGATGGTGGAAGGTAATTATTATAGGAAAATGGTCACTGGAAAGTGGATCTTTAAGAATGTTCCAAGAACATATGGGAATCACCGAAGATGAGCAAAGAGATAAATCGACTGCACTTTTCCGATGTTGAGGGGCAGTGAAACGAGTTGGAGATCCATCATTTGGAATACATAAATTATAGGTATCCATAAATTCTAATAGATTATGGCCAGAACGGTTTGTTAACTCACTGCCCCAAGAAGGAGAATGAGCATTGAAGTCCCCAAGTATCATATACGGGGGACGAATCTGGGATATAAATGTTGACCATTCGTTTTCAACAAAAATTGTAGAGGGAGGGATATATATTGATAGTAATGTAATATCAGATACAACAGCTGCTACTATCTGAAAATTATTGGGGAGAGTGTTGAAAATAATTTGTTTAAAAGGGATAGAATTATGTATAATAAGAGCAGTGCCACCTTTGCCATCCAGTCTATCATGTCTTAGACAATGATATCCAGGAATCTTAAATTGGTATGAGGGTTTTAACCACGTTTCGGAGATGGCAGCAACTGAAATATTATGTTCATCAAGTAACTGTACAAGATCAATTTTGTTGGCGAATAGACTTCTACTATTCCATTGAAGTATTTTGCTCAGTTGCGGATACATCGGGAAGGCTAGAGAGTAAAGATTTCATATAATCGGCAGCGTTGGACGGTACTTTATTGTTATTTGAAAGGATCGTAATTAATAGGGTAATTAAAGTTTGAATAAAAGAAGAATTTTCAATCATGACTTTAGGTAAGATATCGGAAGTGGAACAGTTTTTTAAGGCAGTCCCATTGGGAGCCTGGGATTTATTATTCCCATTCGGGTTAAGAAAAGATCATTATGTAGTTTTTTATCGAAAGAAGGAATAAATTTTGGATTAGATTTTATCGGTTTGAAAATTGTTTCTTTGTGGGAAGATGATAGAGGGGATTTAGGGGAAGAAAAATGAAAGATAGAAGCGTTAGACGTTATCTCTGCAAAAGATTTTTTCGTAGGAGAGAATAATTTAGAAGCCTGAAAGTAGGAAATGTTGTCTGCAGCCATTGACTGTTTGATATTTCTCTGTCTAGATAACTCTGGACAGGCCACACTAACAGCAGTATGGTTGCCCTTACAATTAATACAAATAGGGTTATTCATTGTATTTTGACACTGTTCAAAGGGATGATCCTCTCCGCAATGGAAGCAACGAGGAGGGGAACGACAAATAGGTTTTGAATGGCCAAAACGGCAACAGTTGAAACATTGGATCGTCGGGAATCTGTATACTTCAACGGGAAGAGCGTTATAATAAATAAATACACGGGATGGTAATGTTTGACCTTCAAAAGTGATAACAACGGATTGGGAAGGTTTCCATATAGTGGTGCCGGTGGAAGTATCCTTGAAATTCAAACGACGTGCTTTTAAAACTTTTGGAGTTAATTGAGAGTCATTAAGAGCGTCTACTATTTCCGTTTCTGATAGATCGGTTGGGATACCTCTTACTCTGCCCATTCTGGTTAAATTGAAAGTAGGTATGAAAGATTTAAATTTATCATTTGAAAGAGAACCTATTTTTTTAACAAAATCATTAGCTAATGTGGCGGATTTAAATTCTATGGATAGTTTGTATCGACCTTCCGGTTTTATTGATCCATTTATAATACCGAGGTTATTGAGTTTTGAGCTAAAAATAAATTTACCGAAATCCAGGGGATGAATTATTTTCCCCTGTTCAGTCCTTTGGACATTAACAATAAATAGAACTGAAGATGAAATAGAATACATAAGCTCAATGGCTTTTGCTTCTGTAGGAATGGTATCATTATAACTTCCATGAGAGATTGGGGATTCGTTTGTTTGTGAAAGAGATTTAATTTTAGGAGGTACATTAAGACAAAGCGGAGGTCGCCGTTTTCGGGAAGGAATGGTTACAGAAGCTTGGGAATCATCAGAATCGTAGACGTCTGCAATATTAGAAATGGACTCAGGGTCATGAGGTCGATTTTCATCCTCCTCCATTTCAACAAATTAAAAAAAAATGAAACAATAAATACTATTTAAGAAATAATAAATGATAGAAATAATACACGCAACTGCGTCGCAAACTAATAATAGAAACAAAAATAATGAATACGAAAATGTAACAATAAATAAATCTTATCTGTACGCCGCGCCGCCGTCAGTCAGCCGTCAAACACAGAGCACTGGAAGTAAACACGACTGCACACTACCGAGGTTCGGTGACTACTCTTTACTTTTTTTACTATCATGCAGAATCACCTCCCGAAGTTTATAAACTTTACCTCCGGGCACCCGTAAACCAATTTATTCATTAAATTGATGTATTTTATTTCATTCTGCATATTATTTAACACTAACTTTCATAAATTGTTACAAGTATAACAATAATAATTTAAATAAAAATATAGACCCAGATTCAAAGTCCTTGATGTACGGAGCAATTAGGATATTTGGCGAATTATTGTTTCATACTATTTTTTAGATTTACTTGCTAAGAATTGTATTAGGACACATTACTTAAGTTTCGGTTTCGGCTCAGTTTCGTTTGGTCACTAATAATTAAGTTTGAAGGTGGCCATCTCATATTTCACGTTTTGCATTACAGACCTATCCTCATGATGTATGTGACAAAACTGTACAAACACTTTGAGGTATGCTACTAAAAAGTGTACACACTTCGGCGCGTAAATACCGAATCTCGCTTTCTTAATGCGTGGTAATGTTGTTTGACATAATTATATTTGTAAATGAGGTGGTCGATATACCAGTATGTAGGATGCTCAACTAGCATTCAGGCAGATTGAGCCCCAAACTCACATCAGATATTGTGTTTCTACCTTTTCAGGAAAATTTATGCTCAGTCAATAAGGTCTGTACTATAAATGTACAAAAATTAGCACTTTTATTATAGTCAATGCGTTCAAAATCAGGGATGCCACACCTACCGAAATTTTGGTAGATCTACCGATTTCGGCTACAATCTACCGAAATTTTTGAAAATCTCACGAAATTCTTGAAAATCTACAAAAATTTTGAAAAATCCACCGAATTTTTTGAAAATCTTTCGAATGCAGTTTATTACCACTGAAAATGCACCCTGCGTATGTTTTTGATTTTTCGGCAGTTTTATTGAAAATTCCTTAGGCACCACCCCATAGGGTGGCATGGTTTTGAAAATATTGTTGGGAATTATTTTTCTCCGAATTCCCCAGGCACCCCCTTCCCATGGCTTGAAAAATATAGTGGGGAATTATACCTATTCGAAATTCCGTACATTCTCCCTACACAGATTTGAAAAATGTGGGGAATTATCTTCATCTGAAATTCGCTAATCACACCCCCCATAGATTCAAAATTTTCGGGTATATTATCACTGCTCTAACCTATAAAAATTTTGTATCTACGATATCTCTAATCTATTGTTTTCATTTTCTCAGTTTGTCATCACTGTTCAAAACATACTTAGGGTTGTGTTAATGCATACCTACAACATATCAGAACAGATATGTTGGCTCAGCACTTCAGCACATCATGACACGAGGAATGAAGCTAGTAAATAACACTTCTCTTTATATCTTCGACATTAACCATGAAGGTTGCAAGAGACACGCAAATAATGCATCATAATCCATGTCATTCTGGTTAACGTTTACGTTGAAATGACACATTACTGTAGTTTTTTCATACCCAATTATAAAAAAATTAAATTGTGTATCTGCGTAGATACAGTTTTTGTATAGTAATTAGCGGAAAAGGGACAGTAAGTGCAAATATTTGAAAATTTCTTACCTTACTGTCAATCGAGTTTAACAGCGTGTTAATTATATAACAACATATACAGTGTTTACATTATATAAAAAAAGTCTAATAACAAGTGTGATTCGTATTACGCCATTGTGGGTTTTCCAATCAATCTCCCAGACCGTTTGCTCAATACATAAGTGTTATTTACGTTTTTAAGGCTCTAATTGTTAACAACTCCAAATAAAGCGCAGTATTAACACTAGAAGATCATAGCCGTCATTTTGACGGCTGTCCGATAAAGTTTATTGTATTAATTGGATTTTTTTTACTATTGATTTTTTTTAAAGATAATGATTTATTCCTGCAGAGACCACCGCCGTCAATTTGACGGTTGGGGCTACTAAGCTGAGTTTTTTTACAACCTTTTTTTTCCAAGTTTACAACATGTATTGAGTTCACCTTGCAAAATGAACTAATCTGTCCCTTTATTTCGGTATCCCATATAATTTATACTCGATCTGAACTTTGATTTTGTCTTTTTGGTGTCAGTTGTTAGTATTCAATCTCATGATGATCTCTAGTCACCAAATATTCGTTTCGTTTGTCTTTTTGTAGATTATATTCTACAAAATGTGCAACTAATTCAATAAAGTAAACAATTTTATTATTTATTGTTTTATTTATTTTATATAATAACAAAAATTACACTCACACCTGTTCAGCCGTCAATATGACGGTAGTGGTCTTAAGTATGGAGCCACTACCCGGTCGTTATAGTGTAGGTTACAATATAAAATTTCACTTCGCAAGTGTGTGGTATACAGGGTGTATCGGCAAGTACCCGACAAGCTTTAACCAGCTATTCCTTAGCACATTTGGAGTAAAAAATGTTATGGGCACTTTGCTGTCCGGTAACATTTTTTTTAATAAAAAATTTATTATTCATATTTTCACCACATGTCACCAATGTTTTATCCTTTGTCAAAGTTTGAAAACCCATCTGGCAATATTTTGTTGGAGTTTCGTTGAATAATGTACGTACGTACCTTTTACAATCACAACGAAATGGCACGGCACCATTCGTCTCATTTTTAACTATTATTATTTAGTGTGTACGAAAGAGCGAGGATACTCTTTGACACACTTGCTAATAACAGCTGTTGAACGCGAGAAACAACGCAAATGACAGTGACGGAGTGTGGAATTTTTATTTATTTTTTGTTTTTAATGGAAAAAAAATGTTACCGGACAGCAAAGCGCAAATAACATATTTTACTCCAAATGTGCTGAGGAATAGCTGGTTAAATTTTGTCGGGTACTTGCCGATACACCTTGTATAATAGGTTCAGAATTAATTCTGAATTTGAAATATGAGATCGAAAAATTTGACGTTAAATAAATTGGTCATAATGGTCTATTGGTTTAAGACGCCTATCCCTGAAAAACGAGATCATGTATTCGATTGATAATTGTGACCGTTATCTTTTTTTTCTGTGTTGATAGTGTTGTGTTCCCACTAACAGTTCTCCAACTCGTCGTGGAAGGAGATTTTAAATAATAAGTTCTTTGTGTTAAATTAGGGATTTATTAATACTTCGCGTATTACAATGGTGACTCAATAGTCGACCTAAATAGAAGCTGGCTAAATGAGATCTGAGCACACCAAATTTATCTGGGAGCATTCTAACTGGTCCTGGCGACTACTGGATACTAGCTGCCATCTTGCGGACTTCCAAGCAAGCTCTATGCACTGCCCTCTATGAGTGCATCTGTGAAGCTCTTACTTCCCAACAGATGACAAATTATTTTATAAGTTTCACATACAATACTTACAGTGCAAAATCATGAATACGGCTACTCGTCTTTTTTCACAAAACTTAAATTTGGATAAGACCCAAATACTTGACAAAAATTTATTTATTTGTGATATATAGGCCATCAAATAATTCAATTTTTCGTTATTCAAAATTTTTAGTGAGTAATTTCGAAAAAACTAATCTTACCCAAAGTTCTTTCTAAATATAAACTGTAAAAAATAAAACATAGTAAGAAATGCGTTTTTTGGGTTGAAATCTTAATTTTATGTACGACGTTTGTAGTTATGATTTAAGGAAATAATAATATTATAATTTATAATTAATTAAGAAGATAGTTTCATCATTTTGGTATATTTACATTGAACTTCTCTTTAATCGCTTTTAATATGTGTTTATCGTTTTTGATTGTTCTGATATTTTCGGATAGGCTGTTGAAGATTGATTTAATTAATGACCTATGTTTTTTTATTATTTAAAACATAAATGAAAAAAAGCAGCACAAATCACCATATATTTGCTACACCCTTAAATTTAAAACAATATTTTACTCTTTTTGGTCAAGTATTTCTGCCTCAAATCCAAATTTTTGTGTGAAAAAGGCCGCGTAGCTGTTCCTCTTAAGTAAAACAAACAATAAAAGTAAACAAGAAAAGAAACATACTAGAATAAACATGCACAAAACCAAGGTAGGAATTTACATTTGAAATTTGCTTATCCGGTCACAGATAGGTAAATATAAATTATGGATGATTACAAATAAAAGAAAAGAAAATGAGAGAAAAAAATATTAAGGAGTATAATTTCAGTTGTGAAGTAATTTATGTAATATTCTAAAACTAAAAAAATACATAATTCTTATATTTTCAGTATCTGTGATATCCTAGATAGTAGTTTAATACGTTAGTCATAGATGATACTGGTAACAATAAAGCTGTCGATAATGCAGGAATTGAGACTTGGATAAATACGATTGCGACCTTGAGATCAGGATCCTGAATCATTCCTACCGCCTGCTAATGAAGTGTAATGTTTTTAAAGTTCTCCCTTCGGGTTAAATTGAAATTGAATTAATATGTCACGTTGTGTCACTGAAACGACTCTACTCCTCTCCCGCGTAAAAGAAATCGCTGACTCTATTTTCTCACTTCGTGAAAATTAATGATTTCTCCCGTCTGATTTGCAACTTCTCGCGGTACATCAACCCTTCAATCTTATCGAATTAATATGTCACGTTGTGTCAATTTTTTGTTTCGACAGTGATTAATTCATTGAAGGATCCTTTTAATTGGTAGTGGTAACTTTGGTTCTTTTTAGATGAGGCGTGTTACATTCTGTATGGTTTTAAAATAAGACAATGACCGACTACCCTGATTTTAACTACCTTTTCCTACCTTGTTTGCTCGCCAGAACGTTTCCGGTTACTGCAGTCGTTGATATGCTAATATAATGGGACAATTAAATACAAGTAGGTACATGAAATTCTCTATAGACAATTCAATTCAAGATGCACAAGATTCTAGGTTAATGATTTGGCTATGGGTTGTTAGTTTTTTCTATGAGTAGGTATTTTTGGGAATAGCTGGAGACAAAAAATGTGTTGCTTTCGATTAGTCTCCGTCCTAATCCCATCCATCAACGTGACCAGCTCGAGAGCAGCCAAATTGATGGTCCAATCCCAACACCTCCAGAAATTAATTGAATATTGCTCAGCGACAGATGAAATAATGACATGTTTTGCCTCCTGCCGGAGGGTGATGAAGGTAGGATTCCTTTGAATTCTGATATGTGGGTTCTTGTTGGTAAATGATGATGTTGATAATGATGATGATTGATGAAGATTCATCTTATACCGTTAGGTACAAGGAGCTGCTCCGGTCCGGTGGCATGATAGCCCGATGTCAAGAACCATTTGGGTCACGTGGGTAGCGCGTGGTTTAGGTCGCGTCAACCTCCCCCAAATCGATGATGAGTTAAGCTTCGCCAGCATGCCGAAAGTTAGGAGTCCACTCTACTAACCTCAGACATAAACATATACTGAAGTGGTTTGCATCAGTAACGTCAGGAGTTCGGGAGTCCCGTGAACACCTCTCTGGTTTGCGCTAGTAAGAATAAGTTAGATCCAGCTCCAGTTTGTTCGCCTTCGCCTCTGCAGTCACGTTACTCCAAATAGCTCCTGGCTCCAGTCTATACAGCTTCTCGTTCCAGTAGAGGTAATGACACATGTTTATCATATGTGCAATACAGAACATACTTCAAGTCTTTCGTCCACACTCAAAATAGTCATGTCAATATTTAATTTGGATGAGGGCATCCATCCGACATAACGAATGTTTCCGGGACGGGAGATCTTACCCCACTTTAAAGTCATGGTCATTTGCTCTATCGTTTGTTACCCTCCGTTCGCTTCAAATATCAAAGAATGGTATAGAATGATATCCTCGACTTCTGGCGCTAAGGATCAAGGATACAAGAATCATCACGTCGTGAATCTGAAACCATCCGATCTCCGTCACCTCAAACGGTTTCAGTCAGAGTCAATTCCCAACCTAATTCTGGATGACTTCTCCTCCTATAGTGGGGTAAGTATTTATTGAATTTGTCAGGAAGTACGTCAGAAATCGCCGAAACAACTTCATATTCGTCACGATCCCTTCGTTTTGTCAGCGAGAAAATCCTCTCCATACGTCAGAAAAGAATAGCATAGCCATTATCCGCTTTGTTCCTTCGTCTACCAAGCTAACTCAAGTAGGAAAGTCCATTAGCAATCTTCGTTCCCTTTGATTGGAACTCCGTGAAAGCGTCCTCTCACCAGCTGAAAATACTCGAAACAGGGGTCTATCCAGGGTAACAGTCTTAGGCTGGTCCTCCAACACCTTCGACAGAAACCGATGCTTTTACGGGAATAACTCAACCACACCAAGAGCACGGGAAAGGCCGGCGCTGTTCTACTGTAATAGGCGCTACCTCGGTATTCAGGGTTATCGACTTTGCTAATACAAAAAGTTCCTATTAGGCAAGCCAATTACCAATTTCGATTCCTTCGCTTTTGTCGCTTTGATAAGATAGGACAGCCTACGGAAAATTCGTACACTTCGTCCCAAACCAAACTTATGTGAATGAAAATCTCACTTGATAGAATAAAGAAGCTAGACAGATGTGTTCTCTCGGCGGCTACCTTCTATCCGCTGTGTTAATTCCGCGAATAACTTTGATAATACCAAATATATTGGATGTCCAAGGAGAATACGATAACTTATTGTTAAATAACAGGTATTGAAGCATATAATTAACCATTCTATCCGTTACTATTCCGCCTATAGGTATCTGATTTTTTCGACTAATAACCGTTCGCCGGATTATAAAAACATCGCATAAGTACAATGGTTTATATTTTATAAATTTTTTACGCTAAATATAACTACTGGAGAATTATTTTAAATCATGTTAAATTGCGAAAAATAGTCTAACTCATAAATAATGCCTATTGTTGAATAATCTAAAGCGTTTTTAGAGTAACCGCTCTTCGTCCTTTTTGTAATGGCTAAGACCCGGTCGGCTTCTTCACAATGTGATTTATGGCTACCTTTTGTAAAAGGGTCCGGACTTAAAATTCTTCTGTTGAAGATTTTAACATAATTACCTATAGTATTCAAGTTAAATACCCTTACTTCAAAATACAATTGAATTATTTTGTTTACCCGTATTGGAGCGAATCTATTTCTCTAAGAAATGAGGGTTGATAATTAGATTATAATGAAACTTCATCTTAGTGCAATCCAAATAATTATAAGAAACAAACACAGTCACATGCAGTAAAATACCCATGCTGTTAGAAAAATCACACTTCCTACACTAAATGATTTTAGCCGTGTTCGTGTCCCGACGATAAATTCTTTGTTGGCGCGCCTCGTAGCTTTTAATCGCCTTGACTATATTACAACGTTGACCGATGCTGGCTATGCTTGACCGTCTCCCAAACGCTTTCAAAACCTGACTCCCTGAACCGCTCTTTCACCCTCGACTATCTTCCCCCGCTCTTCCACGCTGACTATCTCGACCGTCTCTTAGTTCTCCCCAATCTAGACTCCCGTCCAACTCTCGCGCTCCCCCCACCCCCAAATCAACTCCACCTTCTCCAAATGGCGAAATCTAATTTATGTTCTTCGAAATCTGAAACTTTTCGTGTGTTCAAGAACAGAATTGCACTAAAAAGACCACACATAGATTATAAGCACTAGAATCCGTCACATTAATTTAAATCGTTTCAAAACCAATAACTTGTTACTTCTCAAGTAAACTGTCCAATTCTTTGCAAAATAATGAAACCCGACTCCCCTCAGTCCAGTGGCGTGTCGGCCCACCAGCATTTTAGCTCGGCTCACAATTATCAACACGGTCTAGGATGTAGTAAATAATTATGATGTAATAGTTTTATTTTTAAATCTTCTTGCAGGATTTTAATTTAATTAGGCAACTTCCAAACTCGTCCTGATAAAATGTGATTTACCTCGCCAGTCACAATTATAATTCGTCTAAATCCTTAGAAAAATTACGTAACTATATTTAACGGCGTATTTCCTACTAAGGAAGGCACCTAGTAGCATTGCTTAACGGAGTTGAATTGTTTCTTATTGATCTTGTTAGGGTTTTTTTTTCTACCCGCCCCCACCTGGCAAATTCGCTACTACTGCACTGAACTAAATCTGAGAATTCAAAACACCATCCCGGAGGTCTCTGCTAAACGCAGGGCATGTTCCAAGTTTTTTTCTCTACCATCATAAATCTAAGCACTTGCTTTTAAAACAGCTATCCAACATCTGGTAAATCCCTATTTCGTGAGATCAACTGAAAAATTCTTTCTCACCATAATAAATCAATAAGGCTTAGGCTAGGCTTCTTTGATTGGTCGCATCTTAACTTTTGGCGTAGATAAAAAAAAACGACACGCCCCTTTTCCCTCTAGTTCTCACCATTTTTAACTAGATGTCACCTCCAACCACGATTTGATTGGAGAAACCAGAATTAATTAATTCCTACAATAAACGGAAAAAAATTATCCCAGGGCAAGTTCATCACAGAAGCCATCCTAACTCGTTGTAATCTATCACTAAATAAAAGTCCTAAGTAGTCCCAGGGAGTTTTTATTTAAAAAGTTTTTGAGACAGCCCAGAGTTACATCAGCCCTCATATATATAATGAGTTATATGTAGTACATAAATCTTAAGAACAATAATTTTATGTCACGTGAATTTTGAGCTTAATATCTCTAAATATCTAAATATTTCTGAATACAGGGTTTTCCAATAAGAGGTTTTATTTTGATATTCAATCGTGAAAGATCAATGATTTAGTTGCTTGTGTGGCACGTAGCGCCGTCTTGTTGAAAGTAAACGTTGTCCAAATCAATACCATGCGATTACGGCGGTAAAAAATCATTAATCATCTCTCAATAGCGCAATCAATTCACCGTAACTGTTGCTCCAGCCTCATTTTCGAAAAAGTTAAGTCCAATGACTCCGCCGGACCATAAACCGCACCAAACTGTCACACGTTGAGGATAGAGAGGCTTTTTAACAATAATTCTTGGGTTTTCCGAGCCTTAGATGCGACAATTTACTTGTTGACGAAGCCACCAAGGTGGAAATGGGCCTCATCACTCAAGATGATTTGCATTTCATTCACTCAAGCGAATTTTAATAATTTTAATGCGTTGTTGAAGCGTTTATCTTTTCATTTTTATTAATGACGTAGTTTCTACTTGTCAAATGTCAAAAAATGAAAGCATTAAAGTAACATCTACCGAAATAGCGAGCTATTCAAAATAACACCTCTTATTGGAAAACCCTGTAGTATAAAATAAAGTCGCCATCCGCATCTGTGTTTAGTTTGTGCGCTTATTTCTTCTAAACTACGCAATGGATTTTAATAAAAAATTTTCAATCACTTAGAAAATTTCTTTTGGAAGGTTTACATATATAATACAAGCATATTGTATTTATAAAAAGTAGAAAAAAATCGATGTTTTATAATCAAGTCGTAAAAATATTTTTTTGAGCACTTCATTGCTAACGCTGGCTAAACCTTATGATAACATCAAAATAATTTATTACGGAATTGTAAATCTTCAAAATGTCTACAGAAAAGTGTACAGTGGTGTATGTTTATCTCCTAAATATAACCAATATCTAAAGCTCAGAAACTTATAATAAAGATTATCCTCAACTACCAATCACAAGCAGTTCGGATGAAATCTTTAGGAAAATCTGTGTTATGGACATTAGGCAACTTTATGCCAAAAACATACTAACATACCTCTTCAAACACAAAACTACTTTTGACAATATCCAAACTGCTCGTGATACTAGAACCAAAGGACATAATTTCTTACAAATCCCTTTCGCTAAAACAATTTTTGGCCAGAGAAATTTTAGATATTTTGCAACAAGGCTATATAATGCTCTCCCACTAGCCATTAGACTGAACGATTTTTTTTTAAATATAAAACAGACATCAAGGCTTGGATCATCAGCCAAGACAGATCCACGATCAAAAATTTTATAAAAATCCCAACATAAGTATGTACTCCAACTAGATGCTGATTAACAAATTTATCATTTATTATTTTGTATCTTTTTCACAATGTCATTTAATGTAATGAAATATTTTATGTATCAAAAAATATGTAAACATTAATTCATGTATCAAATACGTCTGTCTCGACACAGGTTTATCCTAGTGAGACAGACATCGAAAAAAAAACCTGTAAAAAAACTTTATATTGATAATAAAAAAATTAAAAAAAAAAAAAAAAAAAAAAAAAAACCAGTAACGCCGCACAGAATCGTATTTGTACGATCTACGCGGCCAAAACTATGTTTATACTGAATTGGTATCTAAACAATGTAAATAAATTAAAAAACAATTTTTCACAATAATTATATATATATTCAAGATTATATACTTTATATATTTACAAAAAATCAAAAAAGTACAATTTTCGGTCTGTACAAAGGGAAATAACAATAAAAATGCTAGTTTATTGGCATTCTTCATCACTCTCCGATGAACTTTCTGATATATTGGGGTCTGCAGGTGCAAACATGGCCAAAGTTTCAGGTAAAAATGTTCCAGATTTCCTTTTTTTACAGTCCGCATGCTTTTTTTTTTTTTTTTTATAGTGAATACCTCACAAGAGTCCCAACTGCTCCCGTCTGGAGCCAGTGAGACTGTGGCATCCCCAATTGGGGGATGTTGTGAGGCTGAAGGTAAGTGGGGAAGGGAAAGAGGAAGGTGGGGAAGTACCTGGCTATTCAGATCTAGTCACTAAACACGGCTAAAGCCATTTGGAGCAACGTTTCAATTCTGAATGGTGGTCTTACACCAGGGCGATACTGGTAGTATCTTCCACTCTGGAACGTGCCGCAAATATACTATATATTATTTTAATTGATTAATTGTGAAATAACACAAATTAATCAAATAAAATTTATTTGCGCACGCCGGGTTCGAACCCGCGACCTTCGGAATGGCAGTCCAATGCGTTACCACTGGACTATGCCGGCCGTCAAATGCTACTTAGCATAGGATCAGAAGTAAGTAGAAGGCGATTAAAAATATCCTGATTACAGCTTTCCCTTGAAAATTTCCTCGCATAATCTTGGCGGTAACATCTAAAATGTTTGTTGCGATCTTCAGCTGCTTCCTCGGAAAGCTGTCCGATTGGTAATAATGCCTTTTCGATGATGACTGCGCCATGGACTAAAAGCTTGTGCATTGTTGGCGTCATAGGGTGCCAATCATATAGGTCCACATAAACGCGAGCAGTTTCTGAAGCATATTTTTCATACTTTACGGGATCAATTTTGAATCCGATTGAAATTGCTTGCAATATGACTTTTAGTCTGTAAATTAGCTCATAGCTGATGCCAGTTATTTTCGCAGCTAATTTGGGGTCCTCAAAGAACCTTCTGCTGGTATTGCCATCATTGGAATTGCCGAAATTGGACTTAGGCATATCTATTATTAGCCCTGTTTCATTGCGAAACCTTCTTTGTATCTCTTTCTTGGTTTGCTCTTCTAGGTCTTTCTCCTCCTTCGATTTCCTTTCCCTGTATTTTTGAACTTGGAGTTTATAGGCTAAATGCTCCTCTCACTTAAGTCTTCGAACGACTTGGATGGCCGACCTGGCCGTTTTTGTGTCTCAACTACAGGTATTTCAAAAGTACATTCTAGCGAAGATTGGTTGTATTTTAGAAAATTAGCTTCTTTATAATGAGCTTTGACCAACTTTTGTTTCAGTTCTGATTTTAAAAAGGCAAAACCACGTTTCAATTTAATAATTTGGTCTTCATTATAATTTTCACATGACAAAAGTTGATCTTTTAGATAGTTTAGATTTGCATCTAAACTAGGCAAATTTTCCTTCTTCATGCGGTCGAATAAGTATTGTCGAGTCACAATCTTTACTCCTGATGCACCCTCTGAACCTAAAACAAACATACATTAAGTTAAAAGACACTAACAAACATTTCCAATTTTATACGAAATTTCGCTACATATCTCTAACGCCTCAAAACTATATTTATCCGGAAGTTTCCGGACACGATTTTCATACTAGTTATAAGGAAAAGGATCAAATAACAACCTGTAATAATAACCATAGCCCGATCTACCCCTATACATGAACAAAAACACTAGTAAAGAAAAATATTGAAGGAAATCAGGGTACGAAAAAGACATTTTTTATAAGTTGAAATAATAATCTTGTTTTGTAGTTTACCATGATTTTTATAATGTAATTTGTAAGTTTCTTACCTTCTTCATTAGAATCCATCACTTTCAATTTGTAACAATAACTTGTTAACATAAAAAATAACTTGGGAAGTTCGTATAATAAAGCGCGTCGCCGAGAACAGATACGTGCACTAGGTGAAATGGTTCAATTCCGGCTGACACCACGGGTGCGCGGGGCGCAATACAAGGTAGAACAGGGACGGGTTCTGTTCACGGGTTAGTCCTTTGTTCGGGGAACCGGTTTTTATGAATAGTATTGTTATTTTGAGATTGGGACTTTTGGCCGCGTAGATCGTGCAAATACGACTCTGTGCGCCGGGTACACTTTAGCTAGTTATCAATAAAAATCTAATTTACTTATCTGTAATTCACATGAATTATTTTATTTCCAGGAAGTAGCCCTGGTAGGCGAATTCAGCGTGAGGGACGCAATATTCTTCTTCGGCCGCATCTACGGCATGCCTGACTCCAGAATCCTGGAGCGTTTCCACTCCCTCAGCGTCCTGCTCGACCTGCCTCCGGAAGGACGATTGCTAAAGAATCTGAGCGGAGGTCAGCAGAGAAGGGTTTCCTTCGCGGCGGCGCTGGTGCATGAACCCGAATTGCTGATCCTTGATGAACCGACTGTTGGCTTAGATCCGGTCTTGAGAGACAGGTAACATTTTTGAAATTATTTATTTAAAATTTATTATTTAAATTTATATATTTATAAAATCTATAGAATTACATAGAACTTTAGCATACGGGGTATTAATTTGGCAAATAATATGACAAAAAGACATCCGTATTATTATCAATCCACATTCAAAAATTTGGGATAGGAACACCTAAAACTATTTGCGTTTCTGGAAAAACGAGAGAAAAATTCGGATTCACAAGATTGTCCATCCTCTAAGATATTTCAGGTCAAAGGTTAGATGATATGTCTGGAACCCACATTATAATATACATGTACAATCTGTTTAAAGAATACACAAATAAATTCTTACATTTTATAAATTTTTAAATTGGTAATCCAGCAATTATGTTGAAGTACAACACTCTGTTAAATTATATGAATATGCTCAAATTGTCAGACAGAACAATTTTCACTGACTTGGTATTTCTATATAAAATTATAAATCATTTAGTTGATAGTCCGGTATTGCTAGAATTGATAAACTACTGGATTCCACTACGTTATACTAGAAGTCAGGATCAGGATCAGTACGGAAATTCTGGGACTATCTACCATATGTATTTCTCTTTGCCCAGAACACTAATGGAGGAAAACAATTATACCAAGTCAGTGGATATCTTCAATTTATCTTTAAACAAATATAAAATGTTGTTAATGAAGCACTTCAGTTATGTACGATAAATAATGTATTTTTACTAATATTTATATGTAAAAGCCACGAAAAAGGGTGTTTATCAATAAATAAATCAATAATACAATGAAAAGGTTCACACCTTCAACATTACATAAATTCATAGAGATTTTGGTAGATTTCCTGTCATAAATATCACAATACATTCGTTTCTCATGTATATGCACCATATTTGGTGCTGGGAAAATTAATTATGATGTTAGTTAAGTTCATTGTTTTAAAACATTGCATAACCTTCGTAATAATGGCATTTGTTTTTATATTCGTAAAACCTCAAATTGTAATATTTTATTATTGAAGACAATATTATCAATCCCTAAACGAATATTTGAAACAGGAAAATCAAAAAAAGATACGGTCACATCTAGGACTCGAACCCAGGATCCTTGCCTTGCCGGGGCACCGCTCTACCAACTGAGCTAATGGGACTCTATCTCCTTTGGTAATATTTAACTGGATCATACTTCGAACAAGAACTATCGACATTGCCTTCATTTCTCTCACCGCACATTTTTATTAACTGACATATCTATGTATGATCGCAAGAATCAACTCGAACTAAATGGAATCTAGACAGTGTCTTAGATAAATATATATATTATTTTTATTTTTATGTGCGACATCTATTGAATTTATTTGCGACTTTATATAGTCCTAGATGCGACCGTATCTTTTTCTGTTTCAAATTTTCGTTTAAGAATCGCTAAAATAGCTAACATCTAACAGCGCTCTTAAGTTTTTTACTAGCGCCGTTTAGCTCCCGGGGTAGGCGATAATTAATTAAACTTACCAAATTATTTTGATGTGAGATAAATACGTTCAATGAAGTAGAGAGTGGATTGACGGAAAAGTTGATAATAATAAACAAAAATACAATGATAAATACATGACCTGAAGCTAATCAAATATGTATTGACTGAGATCATTTACTTATTCGAGATAACAGAAAACAACGTAAGAGAAGATTTTTTTATAATAGTATATGATTCGAGGCCAGGACATAGAGGTATTGAGGACAACGAGCGGGCTGACGTACTAGCAAGGAAAGGGGCGAAAGCACCACTTGTAGGATCCGAGCCGGCCGTGGGAGTGGCAGCTTGCCACACAAAATTAAATATTGATAGGTGGGTCAAATCCCAGCACCGCAAAGAATGGGAGAGGGCACCTGGAATGAGATAGGACCAGACCCTAGACCAGAGGTTCCCAAAGTGGTCTATATGGACCCCCAGGGGTCGATATCGGCTTTCTGGGGGTCCATGTCAGCGAGAAAAAAATTTAGGGGTCCATAAGATTCAAATGGGGGTACATACGAGCCGACCCCCATTTACCTCAAGCCAACATTTAGGAGTTCCGTAAATGACACAATACACCTAACACAAATAACACAGTTTGTGTAATACTAATAATAGACTGAGAAATTACTTATTTGATATTTGTATTTTTATATTTCGTAAAGTTGTTTATTGAGGTATATAAACAGAGATATAAGTTCCTTTTCTCGTCATAATTAATATATTGAATCAAAACATTGCACATCAGAAGCCGCGAATTTTCCCAGATCCCCAACTTGTTTTTGAAAAACGTTCAGGGTAACGTTTATCAACATTTAAATGTACTTCACACAGATTTAAAAACTAAGTTTGAGGACATTTTGACAATGGAAATGGAACGTCGAAGAATCGGAAATCATGTGACAAGAAGAAATGATCGGAATAAGCACTGACAAAGAACTTATGGGGCAGTTCTGTAGGGCTAGCTACAGAAAGAAATTCCCGTTGCTTATCCTGCTTCATTTTAATTTGATGTAATACCTCACAAGGGTGCCCCTGTCTGCACAATGCAAAGACAGAGGAACTATACCGCCACCCGGTTGTTGGGCAGGCAAGGGAAGGGAATCTTTTTACGAAAAAATAAACTATTATCACATGGGACGTTAATAGTTTTAGGAAAATTCAATATTCGGCAGGTAGGGGGTCTACGGAAAAAAAAATTGGCAAGTGGTCTAAAGGGGCAAAAAAGTTTGGGAACCTCTGCCCTAGACGAACCAAGAAACTACTCGATATGGACAGAAACATGCTGATGGAACTGGTAGGACTACTAACGGGATACTGCCATCTCAGGAGACACATGCAGATGTTGGGAGTAGAAAACACCAATAGATGCAGGAAATGTGAAGAGGATGAAGAGACTGAGATGAAGGACTGGGTTGTTGTTAAAGGAATGAGGTAAAATGGAAGATAGAGCACAATGGGCCTATGGCCTAAGTGCTCACGGGAACTACGTGTAACCCGTCTCCGCTTTAAAAAAATATATAAGAGTTGAGGTGTGTATGGCAAGATAGATATGTGTTCATCCTTTCTGCCTACCCCAACGAAAAAAAGGTTTCATAGCTAGTTAATTACCGACGTACCGACTGCCAGAGGCTCTGGTTTTAATGAGAGTTCGCTAATATAATCAAATATTTTTTGGTACTTAATATTTTTTAATTTTAAATTAGTAAGCTTGTAAAGCTATTACGATGGATGCATCAAAGTTTGTTATTAATGTTATTCAGTTTTTTGTTGAAAAGGAATCCTTTTTAAAATAAACCCATATAGGAGCATAATGCGATGTGATATGTATAGAATTTAATTTTTTATTTTATTTGAGACACAAACAGGACATTTCAAGTACATTTTTGTGGTTAGTATAAAATAAATTTACAAACAAATATAAATGTCCCTAGACTAATGTGTCTGCAGCAATCACATTTGCACATTCACTGAAGGAAAAAAAATATCAGTGTTTTTTACACAAAGCTTAAAATTACAAGATATAATAATTTTAAAAATATGCTTTAATAGAAAATATCAAAACCATCAAAAATCAACAACCAATATTTGTTTATTATTTTTTTAGGTACAGAAATCGTGGAGATATCTCTTGAAACAAGTTATATTATTTACGAAAATATCTAAGCAGGCATGTGTTTTAGAAATATTGTTGTATGATCGAGACATTCTAGACATAGGAATAAATATTCAGTATTATTGGCAAAAATTTCGGTCCAAAATATGTTAAGGTTTCTAGTGAATTTGGGCCTGGCGTTTAACTTGATGAGATGGACTATGTTACTATCTACTTGATTATTCACAATTTTGTAAAGCATTAAGAGGTCATTTATGTTTCATCTTTTAACTAGACTCTCTAATTTGAAATATGTAAGTCTTTGTTCGTAACCGTCTAGTAGATGGTAGACACCTGATCGATAAGACAAAATCCATGTAAATTTTAATTTTCAAGTGTACTTAGTGCAATTCAGTCTACCATCCATCGCTTAGTAATTTGCACTTACAATTTATAGACAAGTCAAAAGTATCACGTAATAAAATTATTTCAACGATGATTGTTATTGTTTTAAAAACTTACCCGTGTTACTATTTTAAAAATACTGCATTTTAAATGCCAACTACCCGAACCCAGTGAAACTATTACATTGTTAGAATTGGGGAATATTAAGTGACTTAAAGAAGTGGAGAAAAGAAATATATAAAAAAGGTGACGGTGGCGATGAACTTGGCTTACCAGACTGATCACCAAGTGCAGCAAAAGCTATTTAAAAATGTAAAAAACATAACTATCTACATAAAATATTTATTTTATTTTATTTTACTATGCTCTCTCTCTAGGTTTATAACTCATAATCTCTGAACTCATAGTCAATCAGATAACCACTCTTCTACACAGGACGTCGTGTTTTTTTTTAACATTACAAAACGTATTTTTTTATATTTTCGTTAGTTTTCTACTGAAAGATTTATTTTAAAAAATTTCGAATATTACTTACGTAGTTCTACTGTAATAGTTTTCCCTATCGATGGTATTATGTGTATTATTTTCCGTAAAGATTCAAGAATCACGCGCTTTGACGTGCAAACTCAACTTAATTACGTTCAATATCCGACAAGGATACAATTTTATTTTCTTCCTAATTGTAGTAGATACAAATGAATCTGAGAAAACAAATATTATTTCCACGTGTCATTTCAATAGCCAACATGAATAATCATTTCACTTCTCTTGAAATTTAAAAAACACCGACGTTCAAACATATCTACATCATTTATTGTCTGCTCATTTTTTAAAACAGAACTTTTTGTGTCCTCAATTAATAGATATGTGATGAAAAAAATCCTCATGTAATAATTTATTTGCTATGAAAATTAACACATTTATATTCTTCGATTCTTGATTTACCTACCACTTTTATATCCTGTAAAGCGATGATGTATTGCGTATTTCTAAAACATGTAAAAAAATTCACAAAAGAATTTTTTAATTCATTATTATGGCTAATGGCATATTTTTTATGGCTGAATAAATATTGAAACACATCGCTTTTAGTATCCGTATACAATATTGGATATTTGAAATGGGACAAAATTTGTGTCTTCTGTGAAATAATTGGTATAATTTGTGTCTTCTATGAAATAATTGGTATAATTTGTGTCTTATGTGAAATTATTGGTATAATTTGTGTCTTCTGTGAAATAATTGATATAATTTAAAAGCATTTTAATCTTACTTTTTAGCATTTCGATGAAATATTATTTTCTTAGTTCTTGTATATAATATAAATCGTGTACGACTACCGTAATACGGGCATGAGCCTAATATGATAATTGAGAAAATCACGAAAAATTGAAATTTGTCAAATTTATTGATGTTAATATAAAAAAAAACTATTGCTCTAAGTTGCATTCCATACAAAACAGATTACGAAATTTAAATGGGATGGCGATTTAAGATAGATCGCGTGATAAATGGTCAAGTACCAGAAGGTACTAAGTCAGTGACACATTTTTAACCACTCAAATTCATACGGAAGGCCCTTCTAGTTTTCTTCTTAATTCTATGCTTGTTGATGTATAAATATACATGATGTACATTTATACACAGTATTTTGTTTTGTACAAAAAAAAATTCATCATTGAATCACTACTTCTATGTAGTTATAACTTCATGTAATTTTTATAATATTACGTAGATACTTATATCTCTTGTAAAAATGATTGGAGAAAATGAAAATAAAATGAAAGTATCTATGGAAGATTTAAGAAACATACATGATGTATACATTTATATACAGTATTTTATTTTATTCAAAAAACTTTCATCATTGAATCATGACTTCTATGTATTTATAACTCCATGGAATTTTGTATTTAAACCTTGCTTGCTTTAACTATACTTATAAGTAAATTATAATTAGTATTTTATAACTTTAAAAAGTTGAAATTGATCCTTTAAAATGATAATTTCTGGTTACATTACCAACACAAAGGCAATGCCTTTGTGGTTTCCCATTTGCATACTTACTTTAACTTAGGTATTATATTTTATAGGCATGATTTTTTTAATATTACGTAGATACTTACATCTCTTGAAAAATTGATTGGAAAATTGAAAATAAAATTAAAGTATTTATGGAAGATCTAAGAAACATAATTTTTTGGACGCATGTATCTGCAAAATTTATTTAGCGATATATTTTATTCACAGCAAAAATAGCATAGCAAAAATTGTATCCTCTTTCGATTTTTATCGGCAAAGTTACATTAGTATGCAAAGCCTTCGATTATAAAATATTCGAATTTAAAGAGCAGCTAGGACAGAAATAGAATAAAAATTCCTGTGTCAGTACTGGGTACATTCAATATCGACGTCTACAATATTCTACATTTCATCTCCTGAACCAATGTAAATTTATTGTGATTTTTTTATGATGTGGGTAAGAGGAAGGTGTGAAAGTTCCTAGCTATTCACATATAGTTACCAAACACGGCTTAAGCCTTTTCAAGCAATTTTTAAATTTTTAATGGTAGTCTTTTATCAGGGCGAGACTGAGAGTACCTTCCCACTCTGGGGACTAATTTATATTATTGCAAATGAATTAAATGTGAAACACAAATTAATTAAATAAAATTAACATGCGCATGCCGGGATTTGAACCAGTGACCTCAGGGTTATTAGTTGAGGGCCTTCCACGGAGACAGTCGTCATATTATTGAAGAGTCACTAATCATAATAAGAAAAATTAGAATTTTTTTTTCAATAATTTTCATCTGGGTACCGCGCAAGAGACCCATCAGTCCAGAGCCAATGGGACTATAGTATCCCTAATATATATTACTATATTACACTCCTTTATTCCCAGGGGCTCTAGCACAATCGATCGAAAAAACCCTTTATCTAAACAGTGTTGACTAAATCCATCATCTATGGTTATTCATTATTGTGCAGCATTAGGAAAAATGTGCGAACAATCGTGGTCATAAATTGATATAAAATGTTTCAACAGCCGGTAGATAGACAAAATCTGCCTAATTAACTATCCCGCAGCCAAGTGCGGGAGTAGGTAGTACCCAAAATTACTATCCTCCTTATATTAGCTTAAATACTTGACATTTCATTTTAGTATTTTACGAATTTCTGCGCAAATACATAAGTTACCATTAATAATTCACTGAATAATTGGGATTTCTATAGTTTAAAAACTCATAAGACAGAAACATGCATGGGGTCGTCGGAAGACTCACTTGGTTACAGACATTTTGTTTGGCATATTGGCCTGTCAAGAGTTAAGCGCGGCCTTTTGGCCGTCACTGAGAATGCGCAACTTTTTTGTAAAAAATGTCATTCGTTGTGCAAAATTTGTATCTTAACTGAAGCAGACAAGAAGATCGAAGAATTGAAAGACGTCTTGCACGCACGTTCTTCTATAAGAATATCACGAGTTACGGTTCAATACCAAATTGACAGACAGTATATTTTAAAGGAAGAGTTTTACAAATTGACATTGTCAATTTATTCGTATATACGTAGCCGTTTGACGTTTAGGAATGTCTATCCGCAGGCAATACCCATCGGTGTTGTCATCTTAGGGCGCTGTCATATTTATTCCGTTGTCAAATAGCTTGGTTATACTCTTAACGAGTGCATCAAAGTACCATGGGTACCTTTATAAGAAATGCATAAAAATATTAGATATTTTTAATGCTTTTGAGAAGGTTTTTGAATAAAGTATGTGCAATCATCAAATAAACACAAATCTTCAATAGACACTACCATAATAAGCCATTCGTTATAAGAACAGGCTGTGTTATTTCATAATAGGCTGTGGAAATATTCCTTCGAATACAAAAGCTTAATTTAATATGCATAAATAATGCAATCGTACTTATATCATATAAGAATAAAAAGAATTCTGTTTACTCAACTAATTGCGATAATTTGCAATATTCTGCATTCTACAGTCAAGTAAACAAATGGAATGAATTCATAATCATATTCGCCGAAGGAGAACGCTAACACCAAATGATAAACTAAAAAAATAATATTTGTATCACAAATATATCAACTTACCCATACATAAGACAAGACCACAACTAATATACGTGATTGTATTCGGTGATAACATTACAATTCCGAATCGAACTGATCTGCAGGCAGTACGAAGTCAAGCTCTCAAATTTTCACTCATGTCATGAACATCTATTCAGTTTCCGGTATTCTTCCAATCACAATCCTTTACAAATATGAAATCATTACCACCACCCTACAAATTACCCAACAATCAACCCACACTAAAATCAAACCACTTTAAAATCAAGAAAAAAAGTGATGTAAAAAAATATATATATATAATATGTTTAACCTAGTTTTAGTTTCTTCACTTTTAATCACTTTATATCACCGTTTAAATGTGTGTTGAATTGTCATTTTGAGGAGTTATCATAGTAACTTGTAAAATATGGTATGAAATCTCTGAATTATATTGCCTACACACTATTGCAGATATGCATAAAATAATGAAAAATTTCGCAAGTATATTTCAAGATTCAATTCATTTCAAGAATATTTTTAAGTACATTTAAAAATGAAAAAAAAAATCTGGTCTATTTTCTCATTTTATTTTCTCTATATTTGTAATTATCCATATTTAATTTTTTCCCATGTATGAGAACCTTTGTGTAAATTCTCACCTAGGATTTTTTCCTATATGTATATTATATTTATTTGTTTCTTTTTTTTTCTCTTGTTGTTTGTTCTACTTAACCTATCTTTTTATTTTTGTACGTAAAACATGACATCAAAATAAATATGTGAAAAATATATTTCTTCTACTTTATTTATTGTAAATTGCTCCCGTCGAAATGTTAGATTTATAACTCATAAATAAAATATTTGATAAACTCACGCAGCAGTTTTAAAGAAGATACAAATCACACATCACCCAAAAGGGGGTCACTATTGTCCCCCATAATATATCGCATTTATTATTTATTTACTTATTATAAACGCCCTGTTGGGCTTTTACATATATGTATACATAACATGATATACTGCATGATACAGACACACAGGAATTTTTTCAAGTTTAGCTAATTATATGCATAACAATGCTCATTTTACCACCATATTCGCCTTCTTTTTTTTAATTATTGGGATACAACGTGATGGAGGGAGGGTAATTTCGTCGAAATTCAATAAATATTTTTTTAACTCTTGACAGGCCAAGATGCCAAGCAAAACGTCTATAACCAAGTGGGTCTTCCGACGACCCCATGCAGTTTTCTGTCCTATGTGATTTTAAACTATGGAAATTCCAATTATTAATGGTAACTTATGTATTTGCGCAGAAGTACGTAAAATACTAAAATGATTAGTCAAGTATTTAAGCTAATACGTAAAAGAAGGATAGTAATTTTGGGTGCTACCTAATCCCCCACTTGGCTGCGGGATTGTTAATATCTTTAAAAAACATGACGGGATATTTTTTTTTAATGCAGATCGAGTACCGAATATTTTATCAAGGATTACATGAATTTATTGTAGAGTATGTGATTAACAAAAGATTTAGATATCTTACAAAAATTACGTTTGGGGGATGTGTTTAACCCTCCTTCGGTGCGGGCAGGTTTAAGTAAGTATATTAAGTCGGTTTTATATTTTTTATACCCGTGATCTGGAAACAACTTCATGTTTCTCGTTTATTTATTTTGTTTCTAACGAATAACCTGACAATATCTCGTAATGAAAAATATTCCTTGTGCAATGATGGAGGATTTAGCTAGCGGGTAATTGAACCCACATAGCCAACAGGCGGTCCAACAATTTAAACTAGATCATATACCTATGCATTTCTTTTCGCTTCACAACAATCCCCAAATGTGGTTGCCATAGTCCCACTGGCTTCAGTGTGATACAAAAAATAAACACATCAAAAAATGATTACCAACAGCCAACGTCATTTAAAGATTACAAAATGATCGCAAACAAAGAATGAAGGTCAAATCAATTGTTATGTAATTTTGATGCAATTTGGTCAAAATTGTATGAAAAAATTCTTAGACAATGATTCCGTTAAGTTATTATAGTACCTACACTAATTACTTTTTGACGAGTTGTAAACAGAAAACCACAAAAAACTTGAAAAACATCACGAAGTTTTTGTGTTATTTAAACGTAGGATGTAGGCAAAATGACTTCGCAATCTTCAAACGAGTTTTCGTCAACGCGATTTTGACAACTGGTGGCAGTTCTGACTATTCAGACCTGGTCACAAATTGTAGTCACAGACATTTAAAACAACGCCAACGGCTCGATTCTGAATGATTATCCCTCATTCGCAAGGTTTGGAGAAGGTTTGGAAATTCTTGGCTATTCATATTTGGTCACTAAACATGAATATTTTTATTTATTTTTCGTTATAAACACCTGCTTAACTGCTATCAGTTACAGTACAAATATTGATATTGGTATTGACATATTGATATATACGCATTCAATCATGATATTTATTATGAAAAGAACACGTGTTCTCGATTTATTCTGAATGATTAAAATTTTATCTGGAAATTGGCATGTTATCACTTATTTAACAGGATCATTTTCTTCGTGCAGCAATCCTTGGAGAATAGCTCAAGGTGGGCATATTCGCCAATGGCATACTATGGTATCCCCGATTGGGGTATATTGTTAGGCTGAAGGTAGAAAGGAGGTGAAGGAGATGGGAAAGAGGAAGGTGGGGAAGTATCTGGCTATTCAGATCTGGTCACTAAACACGGACAAAGCCATTTCAAGCAACATTTCATTTCTAAATGGTGGTCTTACACAAGGGCGATACTAAGATAATCTTCCACTCTGGAACTTGCCTCAAATACACTATATATTATTTTATTTTTGTAAATTGTGAAGTAAAACACATTAATCAAATAAATAAAACTACAGATGCTATTGCTTATTGCGGTATTTTAAGTAGGTACATAGTTATCTATGTCCTAATACAATCCTTATATACATATACATATAATTATTGTATCTTCCAGAATGCGACTATTACATATTGCTCAGTAAAATTTAACCTTCAGGCCAGTTCTCACAGTTCGTATTTTTAAAGATAGTGTAGCTTCCCACATTTGCACATTCGACCCTACAATAAAACAATTCATTGGCCTGGTATTTTTATAAAGATATTGTCTTGTTTGTGTATCATTTATGATTTAAGAATTAGTGACATTTTATTTCAAGCAGCGGCAGCTTTCAAATAGGGCTGTTCGCTTTATATTTTATGATCACCCTAGTTAAACCATTAAGCCTAAAAATATTTGCCAATACCTTTCCCACCCCTGTCCCATAGTAATAAAAACCCCAAATAAAGTTTCATCTCCCTTAAAATAATTCCTTTAAAATATTTGTATTGTTTAAGTCACGTTTGTATCATTAAGAATAGTTAAGTGCATTTTATTTATGTTAAGAATGTTGTTTGCCAACGAGCGGGTGGAACATCTTTATTTTGGTAAAATGTCCTTCAGAATTTAGTTTAAATACAGATACCTCCCAGAAAAAGGACAGCATTAGAGTGTTGCTATAACTGGTAGGTACAGACGTACCTAGGCAGTCAGTCGTGAGATAATTACTAGGTTTATGTAAACCTAGGGAAAACTGAAGAATAGAGGAAACTAGACCTTTATTTCTTTCAGTTTAAGTTTTAGCAGAGGAAAATAAGATCCTCTGCAATTATATTGTGAATTAATAAATTTATATGTCAAAAAGAAGAAGTGTTTTCCTGCATTCCATCTGACTGCGTGTTCTCGTACCACGATAGCAGAAACATATGGTCCTTCGAGCCGCATCGGGAACAGCAGCATCATGGAAGCGGGACAACACTCAAAGACGTCATCTGTCTGCGGCAGCAAGGCGGGAACCAGCAGCAGCTGGACGGAGGCTCAAATAAAAGCTTCAGAAACCAAGGTGCACATCACGAGACAAAAGGCCCGCCTACTTACGGAGATGGCCGAAGCAAAGATGGCCGCTTCCGAAGCAAAGATGGCTGCAGCAATGTCAATATTGGATGCAGAGGAGCAACATGCGGCGCTCGTTTTAGAAGCTGCATCAAGGACTTCGCAACGGACTCTCGAGGATAGAGTCAATGACTGGGTGGACCAGTCACATCACAGTTCATCATCAGAACTTGGAGATCACGATGAACAACCTCTTCGAGTTCAAATGGAGCAGCAACAGGAACTGCTCCATGATGGGCGGTTATCACTACAACCGCCCACAAGAACTGCACAGCAACAGTCCTTGGCAGGGCAGACTCTCCCGTCGCAAATGGAGCCTCGGGTAAAGCAGGCTCATCCGCTGCAATTGGAACAGCGGTTGGAGCAGCACAAGGGTGGGCGGTACGCATTACTCCCACCAAAAGGATCATCAGAGCAGCAGCCCTTGGCAGGGCAGACTCTCCCATCGCAATTGGAGCCTGGGACAGAGCAGGCTCTTCCGCTGCACTTGGGACAGCGGTTGGAGCAGCAGCAGCAGGGCGGGCGGTACGAGCTACTCCCACCCAGAGGAACATCACATCAGCAGCCCTTGGTAGGGCAATCTCTTCAGCTGCAGTTGACGCAGCATCAGCAGCCAAGCAGTAGCTGCTGTGAGCTGCCTACATCAGAGCAGCCATTCAACTTAGCAGAGCAACGCGACGGGCAACAGTGGCCAGAGTCGCAGGGCCGATTCCAGGGACCAACACCTGCTATAACTGAAGACCGTCTCGCGGAATCAATTGGTAAGGCAATGTCTTTATATAATACCAGGCCCAAAGTCAATGATCTTCCCACATTTAACGGCAATCCAATTGAATGGATTGCGTTCAAATCAATATACCATCATACCACAGACTTCTTAAAAGTATCTGACAGCGAAAATTTATATAGATTACAAAAAGCGTTAAAAGGAGAGGCGCGTGACGCGGTTTCTTCCCTTCTTATAATTTTTGGCGCAAAATCATCACCTTGTTCGGCGCAATTCGTAAAAAATAAAAACGCGGATCAATTTTTATCTCAGTATCCCCAGGCCGTCAAAGCAATAAAAACAAAACATTACATGAACGACTATTTAGATAGTGTAAATTCAGTAGAAAGTGCGAAGAAATTAATACTAGATATTACATACATACATGCTCAAGGCGGGTTTAAGGGTGGAGGTGAATGCGAAATTACCTACTACAACCATTTAGTCAGTCATTAAGATATACATTTTTTACGGAATTTATAGTTTTAATACATTACCTATTACACAATTTTTAGTCATAAGATTTACATTTTTTACGGGATTTCTAGTTTTAATACATTACCTACTACACAATTTTTAGTCATAAGATTTACATTTTTTACGGAATTTCTAGTTTTAAGACATTACCTACTACACAATTTTTAGTCATAAGATTTACATATTCCACGGAATTTTTAGTTTTAAGAGTAGCATAAATATTTGTATTTTAGACATTTTAATAAATTTAACTGGTAATTTTCGTAGACATGCAGTATGTACCTAATAAAGATAACAGTCGCATTCTTAGCCTATTTTGTGAAGTACTTCACGGGAGGAGGTATGTATCTTCCAGAATGCGACTATTACATATTGCTCAGTAAAATTTAACCTTCAGGCCAGTTCTCACAGTTCGTATTTTTAAAGATAGTGTAGCTTCCCACATTTGCACATTCGACCCTACAATAAAACAATTCATTGGCCTGGTATTTTTATAAAGATATTGTCTTGTTTGTGTATCATTTATGATTTAAGAATTAGTGACATTTTATTTCAAGCAGCGGCAGCTTTCAAATAGGGCTGTTCGCTTTATATTTTATGATCACCCTAGTTAAACCATTATGCCTAAAAATATTTGCCAATACCTTTCCCACCCCTGTCCCATAGTAATAAAAACCCCAAATAAAGTTTCATCTCCCTTAAAATAATTCCTTTAAAATATTTGTATTGTTTAAGTCACGTTTGTATCATTAAGAATAGTTAAGTGCATTTTATTTATGTTAAGAATGTTGATTGCCAACGAGCGGGTGGAACATCTTTATTTTGGTAAAATGTCCTTCAGAATTTAGTTTAAATACAGATACCTCCCAGAAAAAGGACAGCATTAGAGTGTTGCTATAACTGGTAGGTACAGACGTACCTAGGCAGTCAGTCGTGAGATAATTACTAGGTTTATGTAAACCTAGGGAAAACTGAAGAATAGAGGAAACTAGACCTTTATTTCTTTCAGTTTAAGTTTTAGCAGAGGAAAATAAGATCCTCTGCAATTATATTGTGAATTAATAAATTTATATGTCAAAAAGAAGAAGTGTTTTCCTGCATTCCATCTGACGGCGTGTTCTCGTACCACGATAGCAGAAACAATTATAGTAACACATTTAAAATGAATCAATTACATATTTTCGTAGTTTAATTTTAAATTTTTTTATGTTTTCTTCTGGTAGCTCTCCAAATATCTTCAACGCTTGTGATGTTTGGATACTCACATAAAATAAACGAGACAAACATACTCCAAAAATTTTTTTGTTTAGAATATGAGAAGATTTATGGACAGACAGGCCTGGAGTAAACAGATTCCCACGGGAAAGGAGAGACCGGAGCGACAGTCAGGTTTGGAACTTGAGTGCGTTGACAGCTCCATGAAATCTATACAAATGAGAAGTGTTGTGTGAAATTGCAGTGAATTAGTGGATTCAGATGGTGTTAATAGTATTGTGGAATTTTGAACTAAAGTGAAATATTATTGAACCGGTTTTGTGCGAAGTGAAAGTGGTTGGACTCAGTGAGAAAACAATTAATAATAATGACAATAATAATAATCGGATAATTTGTAGAGCGCCGTTTTGTAAAAACCCACCTCAGGGGCGCCAGGTGTTGTGCAATCGCGATTGTGTTATAAAGTTGTGTTGATTTAAACGTGATTTCGTATACAGTTCGAACTAGATTGCTTGTCTTAAAAACATGAAAATAATAAAAATATTGATTGCGTTTTAAAATAGAGTGAATGTACTTAAAGGCAGGAAGTGTTTAATCGGGCTAAGTTATTGATTTGGCGAGATGGCATTCTATCCACGGAGACCGAAAACCAGAGAATCAAATAGATTATTAACTGTGGGTTCGAATCCTAACAGATTAGGGAGGTACAATTTTATTTACAGGAATATTTAATTACCCTTTTATAAGCGTAGGGAGGAGGTCGAAAATTAAAGTGATTTAGCTATATAGTGTAACCAGGTAAGCTTCACGCTGAGAATGAGAGGTGCCTAACTGGGTGAGTTTTTCATATTATTTATTAAATTCCAGAGGACCCCCTTTAAAAGACGGATACAACTAAGTTTACGACACCTGCCGCCCAAATAATGTTATCATTAAAAGGAATACCCTAGACGGATTGTCAATCAGCTGTGAGTGAGAGACAGGCCAATGACTTTTCATATATAGGCCGAGAGGCGCGGAGTACAGTCAGTCAAAGGGGAAGTTTTGCTAGCGTATGCCGTCCCAAATTGAAAGCGTTCGGATGCAACCAGACGGAACAAAATGAAAACTTTTCTTCTGTTATTTGACTTTTCTAATTTAATACTTTTCATCTATTGTTTGACTTTCTAAGTTACGAATTGGGATGCACGAAAACAAATCTAAAGACGAAAGAGGGAGATGGTAATCTCCGAAATAAAACTACCAACCGAACAACTTTTCTCAACAGGTATCTTTCGAGAGGTAGGCAGCCTCTTTAAATTAAATGCAAAACATCAAACCAATTATCCGTTTATACCTTACCTGAGAGGATAGGTATTCAGTAGAAGTTACCCATACCTAATACACGAGGATGCTAGTAACCTCATAAAATAAATACTGGAACCAAATATTAAAATACAGACAGTCCTCATCCTAAATTTGGCATTTCGAGTAGACCTTACATATATCTCACATGATAATTGGCTGAATGGGTAGGCACACAACCTATCGTTAATAAGCAGGCAAAATGTCGACAAGATCGTCGTGTGTTACCTATGTATTGACCTAGAAAGGGATGTAAATCCCCGACGACGTGGGAGTTACAACGTTTTCTAGAGGTGGCACGTAACTTAGGACCTTACGTGTCACATTTTCGCGACTAGATTCGTGATAAAGGGATGTTATGGTTTTCCCCTTCTACACTCAGTAAAGTAGTTTATCCTGGAGGTGTTTGAGATTGGGGCAATTCTGAAATTGGTGAAGAGACCTGGTTTTCTTTATTCTGGCGTGAAGGTTGCCGATTTGGAACAAGGGGAGACCCGGCCGGTTGTGATATCCAGACACGCAGATATCGATTGCCTTGTTCGAACTATCATCCATCAGTTTTGTTTGGTAAGCGGAGGAGTCAATCTTAACTTGAAAAAAATTCATTTCCTTTCCTCTCCTTCCCCTCCCAAAATATATACATGGATGGCGCCGACAACTAACACCATAAATTTATCGTATGTATATCACATATATAAAATCTAACACTTTATTATATTCACATTACCCTACGATAGGTAGAATCGAGTAGCTAGGGGGGGGTGAGCAGGCGACTTAGAAGATAAGGTTTATGAAATGGTTTTGAAAAACAGCGGTAATGGATTCAACTCACTCTATCTCAAAAGAACCAAGGGATACCACACAAAACATAAATAACTAGGTTTCTAAACCGAGAAACAAAAACCCAACACAACGTTCGGTGAAGCCTTTTTATACTGAACCGTCACGTGAAATGAGTACGTTCAAGGTCGTACGTCACGTAGACAAACTAGGATGTACACACTTGAAGGGGTGTGTAATAAAGAAAAGACGGCAGGGAGGACCTTCCTACCCCGGATATATATATAACCAAAGCCTTATGGAAAAGTTACCTACGGGACTTAAGGAAAATGTATCGTAGAAAGAAGAGAAGGAAAAGTTTGAAGTAGAAAGGGCATATCATTACACGCTCCGTACATCAATGACTTTTGACTCTGTGTTTTTTTTCCTGAAGGGGAGTCTCAATTGATTTATTTTCCTTATGTGTGTGTTTGTTCTGTAGTTTATAATTTTTCTTAGGAATTCACTAGACGTATGGCCATTGATTATCTTGTAGATTAAAAATATGGTATTAAAGTAAATAATTTGTTTAAATTACAAGATATTTAACTCCTTCAACATGTTCTTAATTTTTGTGTATCTATTTTTCTTTAATATGGTTCTCATTGCTCTATTTTGTAGAATTGTCATTTGTTTCATTAAACCGTCGTTGGATAAGAATATAATGCTGCTACAGTAATTTATGTGTGGTACAATGTGTAAAAGTGCTATCCGTATTTTGGAAAATTTTGTTCATTTTGATTAATTTATTTGTATGTAATTGTTTCAGAATATGGAATTACCTCGTGGACCTGTCTGACAATCATAAAGTAGCCGTTATCATTACGACTCATTACATAGAAGAAGCAAGACAAGCACACAGGGTGAGTACTGTAACTGTTTAGTTTAAATTTATTTATCACTCTGTAATGGAACGATCATGTGTAAATAAATTTATTTGTCACTCTGTAATAGAACGATCATGTGTAAATAAGTTTATTTATCACTCTGAAATGGAACGATCATGCGTAAATAAATTTATTTTTCACTCTGAAATGGAACGATCATGTGTAAATAAATTAAATTACTAGACTGCGCCACGCAAAAAATACCATTAATAAGAATAACAAGATACAGTAATCGGTTTTATGAATATAACAAAAAAAGAAATAATGTTTTAAGCAGTCAAAAGACTCATTCAGGCTTTAATGTTACAAACGTACATAAATAACAATATTTTTTTATAGTTTTTCGCGAAACTTATTAGCTAATCTCTTGATTCCAGTTTTTTGTTGGTTTTTTTTTTCATCAGCAAATTTCTACATAACAAACTGGTTGGTTTTTTTTGTTACCATAGAATTAGGTTAATCAATTCACGCAAACATAAATTTGTGTGAATTTTTAAATGTTCATTAAATGAGTGCAGCAATAATATTGTTTACAATGTCTTAGATTTTTTATTGTACTTATAATTGGTTGTACTTATAATGGTTCTAACAAAGAATTTATTGTACTTATAATGGTTGGTCATTACTTGTATTGAATAGTCCCTATGATGGATTCAAACTAAATACATTTTTTTATAAATTTTCTGTAGCCCTTTGATTGTACAGTTATAAATAGCACCATACATGGAGTCGAATGCAGAACTCACACAGATGCAATGCTTGCATACAGCATGTTTCAAATTCGTTAAAAAATGCCATTTTTAAAAATATGTCATTTTCGAACTAATTGATAAAAATAACACAACGTTTAAAGATCGAAAATCGAGTATTCTAAATTGATTATCGTATACTATACGTTATTGCTTATAACAATAAGTAGGCGTAAGCAAGCCAAGAGACTGTTACTCAGTGACCTTTCGCGAGGATATCGCCTTCGTATCTGAATACACACGCATCAATACACACTAAACCCCTAACTAATAAATGTGTTTTTAAATCTTACACAACTAATAAACAATCAATGATATATTAATAGTTGTTTATCGGTTACGTAAAATTTAAAACACGTTTATTAGTAAAGCTCCTTGTTTGTGTTGTTATGATTAACTCTAATTGTAAGGCCAGGGGCCTCGATTCTCGACATTCCGTTTATTAGTCATTCCGCTCGAACAACGAGTGGGTCGAACCATTCGTTGTTCGAGTGGAATGACTTCGTCGAGAATCGAGGCCCTGTAACACTGTATTTCACCAACACAGTCGAAATCCCAATTAGAAGTTAAATGATACTCCAATTTCAGAAATTACTGTAATAAAAAATTAAATCGTAAGCCATATTATGATTACCGATTGCAGAGCAGAGAATTTTCCTGCGTAGACCGAGATGTGCAATCTACGGTAGCTGGCGGCTCAGTTTAACAAATATACGTGAAACTTTAAAACATTTGTTTTGTATTTTAATTTATATACAGGATTTTTCAAAACAAAAAGCATTATTTAGAGACACGTGTAATAAATCATTACACGAAATCAAAATGAGTCCGGCAACTATTCACTATTTATTTATTTATAAAAATGGTACTTTTACTCGTAAGGCGATGCACTAAGTAGTAATGCAAAATCATGTGTTTTTTGTTGAAAATTTGGTCGCCTAGAAATATTTCAGATGCTTTAATTAAATACTGCGAGTAGAAAACATCTTGGCCTTTGAAATAATCGAGTATTTTTTAGATAAGTCTTTTTATAAGCCCAGAAAAAAATTATGTATAAGGCCTATGAAAACTACTTTAAAGTTCAAAATCTCCTACTTACGAACCCATTTTCGTTTATGATTTTAATGTATAATGTGGCAAATTAAGTTATTTATAAAATGATCGGAAAAAAATTAAATATTTATGCCTGAACCTCCACAAAATAAAATAAAAGGCACTTTTTGGCCATGTTTTTTTCATGCATAAATCAAAACAGGCGGATGGTGTTAAGCGGGAATTTAAACCTTATCGCCATCTACGTAAGGGGTTTTATTGATAGCCGCTCGATTTAAAATATTACACGACGTAGTGCATCGCCTTATGTTGCAAAAAAATATTAAGTCGTTCATCTCACTAGGAAATTCCTCTGTCGAGATATGCAGCTTTGCAATTATAGGAAATAATTAACTTGTGAACATGGTATAATTAATAAACTCTACAGATATTTAAAGTAATATTACAGCTGGGCAGTACGTTTAAAGTTGACAACAACAACAACACAGGCTTGTCCTAGTGAGGTTAAAATTCTAATGTAAAAAAGATACCATGTAAAGAAACAATAAACAGTAATATTCTTTTGACTAAATAAGTTTTACAAAGTACCTGTGTTGACTTATCAGCCACAATCATAGGGTGATCATATTGATAATGACAAGAAGCAAAATTAACAACAACAAATAATAGGTAAATACTAACAGGTAAGTAATGTTAACTTATTTTTTTCTTAAACCTACACGGAGAAAAACGATCCTGTTAAAAAAAGTGATAGCATGCCAATTTCCTGATCAAATATTAGTCATTCAGAGTATATCGAGAAACGTGTTTTTTCCTATTAAATATCATGAGAAAGGGGACAATATCAGTGCCTATGTAAATGTAAATATCAGTATTTGTATGAAAACGTGTTCCGCCGTCCATATAAAACATTCGCTTTTTAACTGATACTTTAATTGGAACCCTTTCAATTCAATCGTTAAAGAAATGCAGTCCCGTTGTTAACAGTTAAACGAATAATTTGACCAGATTTTTAATAAATTAACAATATTTAATATCAGTGAGTTTTCTCCGTGTATATTTTGGTTTTCGGTGTTAATTTTAATAATCACACGACCTGTCTAGATAATATTTAGTTTTTTTATTTTATTTATTTGTTAAGACATACACAGTACAATAAGATACAGTTAGAAATTTTTTAGTTATTACATAGTTGTAGTACCTATTACGTATGTCCATAAAATGTCATTACGTAATTTCGCCTGAGATTGTTATAAAAGGAAGGAAGGAAGGAAGTTTTAGTTGACGTGTAATACTGTATTTATGGGTGCACGAGGTACCAAACGTAATTATATCTGTAAAAGGGTAATGCTCGTTGTACATGCAGGTACATTTGAACCTGTCGCTATAAACTCAATGCTATGATCTATGACGGTAATGAGATCTGCGCGCATTTTCTCTGCGGTTTTTTTAACTTAGAAATGCGGTTTCCCTAATGGCAAAGATATTAAAAGAACGAGATATGCTATGTTGGCCGCCGGACCGTAGCCGAAGTACTACCTAATTAGGGTACTTTGAACGGTATCGGGACGTGTACGCACAGAAATCTGTTCTATGTATTAGTGCGGATACCTTAGCGTAAGCGAAGGTGTGCAGTAGTATTGGTGAACAAAACCGGCGACACTCGGCAAAACAATTCCACTCAGTACGAACTGCGCATAGCACATCTCGTTCTTCTAATATCTTTGCCTAATGGCGAATGCATTGGCTAAAGTTTTTTTCTCATTATCTACAGAAAGTATTACTTTGACATTCTGAATTTAAGGCGATGCACTACGTCGTGTAATATTTTAAATTGAGCCGCAATCAATAACAACCCTTACGTAGATGGCGATAAGGTTTAAATTCCCGCTTAACACCATCCGCCTGTTTTGATTTATGCAAGAAAAAAACACGGCCAAAAAGTGCCTTTTATTTTATTTTGTGGATGTTCAGGCATAAATATTTAATTTTTTTTCGATCATTTTATAAATAACTTAATTTTCCACATTATTCAGTAAAATTATAACCGAAAATGGGTTCGTAAGAAGAAGATTTTGAACTTTAAAGCAGTTTTCATTGGCCTTATACATTATTTTTTTCTGGACTTATAAAAAGACTTATCTAAAAAATTCTCGATTATTTCAAAGGCCAAGATGTATTCTACTCGCAGTATTTAATTAAAGCATCTGAAACATTTCTAGACGACCAAATTTTCAAACCAAAAACACATGATTTTGCATTACTACGTATGGCATCGCCTTATACGTTATGTTTGTCCAAATGCCGTAATATTGTAATGTAATATATAAAGATATTTTATTACAATTATATTTATATATCTAGAATTTGCAAAAGACACATTCTGAGTACTTTTTATTATGATAAGTTAAATGTCTCGTTTATCAAAATGTGACCCTTGTAAATTCCTAGCTGCTTTTTTATTTATTTATTTATTCAAACGCCATATAATGGCTTTTACAATACAGTGATAATCGAATTACAAGCGTACAGTGGTCAACAGGATAATATTAGCAATAAGTTAAAGAAATATTAATGTGTAAACAAAAACACTATTGCAAGTGATGCAGTTATTAATATAAGTGCTGTAAGACAATGCATAATTCAAAATAAATATATACCAGTGTAAAGTGTCGGCTACACTACTCGCTTCGACGCTTCGACGAAGTCCTCGACGAAGTTAGCCGAAGTTCGAAGTGCGTGCCCACACACTCGTGCAACTTCGCGAGTAACGCTTCGAGTCCTTTGACTCGGGCGCATTTACCGACAACAATCGGAAGTCGGGCGAAGCGAAGCGAAGTTGCCCGAAGTGAAGTGAAGTTCGTGCCCACAGTATCGTATTCGGTCAACTTCGATCAACTTCGCGAGTAGTGTAGCTGGGCTTTAACAGTAGTTGAACTACTTTATACAGGGTTTTATAATAAGAGGTGTTATTTTGAATAGCCCGCTATTTCGGTAGATGTTACTTTTGAAGCTGTCATTTTTTGACATTTGACAAGTAGAAACTACGCCATTAATAAAAATGGAACGATACACGCTTCAACAACCCATTGAAATTATTAAAATTCACTTGAGTGAATCAAATGCAAGTCATCTTGAGTGATAAGGCCAATTTCCACCTCGGTGGCTTCGTTAACAAGCAAAATTTTTGCATCTGGGGCTCGTAAAACCCAAGAGTTATTGTTGAAAACCTCTTTATCCTCAACTTGTGACTGTTTGGTGCGGTTTGTGGTCCGGTGGAGTCATTGGACCTTACTTTTTCGAAAATGAGGCTGGAGCAACAGTTACGGTGAATGGATTGCGCTATCGAGAGATGATTAATGATTTTTTATGGCCGGAATTGGATGGTATTGATCTGGACAACGTTTACTTTCAACAAGACCATTGATCTTTCACGATTGAATATCAAAATAACACCTTTTATTGAAAAACCCTGTACTAGGCTTGTATAAGACCTAGTGTCTTATGTCTCTGATAATAGTCAGTAGTGAGTTTATTGTTACCCACAAAATTAATTGTACTTGGAATAGCTGAGTAGGCATCGAAACTTGACATTAACAATTCAGGGCTGTCAGCGATTCAATTATACTTATACATTTTTGCTTATGACGAAGTATACTTAATACGCAGTATATTTGTGTAATTATGATAAGCCCTACTAATAAACGTGTTTAACATTCTGCACAAGTGATAAAAAAACATTAATGTGTTTTTAATGGTTGTTTATCAGTTGCGTACATTTTAAAGTACGTTTTTTAGTAAGGCAGAATGTCAATAGAGAAGTTATTACATTATTTGTATTACACAATGGACGCACAGCGCCCGTGAGCCGCTCCCAACTAGCAAACACATAATTAAGCAGTAAAAAATATAGTGTATTAAATCAATTGTGACTATAATACAGCATTCGACCGTTCCCATCAATGTTTAAGTGTTCATTAACTTGCTTGCTAATTGGGAGCGTCTCAAGTGCGTTGTGTGGCCGGTGTGTAAAAAAATATTGAATGTGAACACGGCACAGGAGTCTCAACTAATTTATTTATTAATTAACTCCCTTTTCGGGGCTTTTACATATGAATATAAAGAAATATACATTATTTATTGTACATAACTTAATAACTTCTTTAACAACATTTTATATTTCTTTAAAGATAAATTGAAGATGTCCACTGTCCATTAGTATTCTGGGCAAAGAGGAATACATATGGTAGTAAGTCCTGACGTAAAATAAATCCTGACTTCTAGTATTAGGTTGTGGAATCCGGAAGCTTATCAATTCTAGCAATACAGGACTATCAACTAAATCATTTAGAATTTTATATAGAAATACCAAGTCAGTGAAAATTCTTCTGTCTGACAATTTGAGCATATTCATATGATTTAACATAGTGTTGTAGTTCAACATAATTACTGGTTACTAAACATGGCTAAAGCCTTTTCAAACAACGTTTCGAATTTTGAACGCTGATCTTTCACCAGGTCAGTAGAAACTAACAATACCTATCTACCACTCTCTAAACCATTTAGGCAAAATAAGCTATAAAATCCACCAACAAACATATCAGAATATTTTTTTTCGATATTGGTCAATGTGATCAATAGTCACTAATGTCGTTAAGATAATTTTTCTTTGGACTCTGAAATTGACACCTGGAAATAATTACAAATACGATTGAAGTTTACGAACGAACTGACACGAAAAAAACCTTTTAACATTCGATCAATGGTTTGGTTAAGGCGAAGCTTAATTCCAAATCAGTATTTTGATTAATCTTTATAACGAATTGGTGTACATTATGAATACAAAAAAATATGCTTTAGATAAATTGAAGGTTTTCCTATCGTTTCGCTTGATTAGAATACAAATAAAATAATTAATTACTCAATACAAAATATAATCTTAACAAACGGACTGCAATCTTTAGAGCACAGGCGTCAGGTAGGTATGCTGTCCTTGTTCTATCGGTATTACAATGGAAGATGCTCTGAGGAACTAGCGTCATTGATCCCTTCGGCACCGGTGCGTAGTCGGTATACACGCCAAACGCGCGCCCAACATTTGTACACGGTTGTCATTTGTCACATGAGAACGGGTCGCTTCTACGATTCGTTCTTAAGTTCAACAACTCGGCTGTGGAACGAACTGCCGGCCTCTGTGTTTCCTCCCTCCTACAACATGGGACTCTTCAAAACCCATGTTCACTCCTTCCTCTCCACAAAAAGACCCTCCACACAGCATCCCCAAAGATGACATAGGCCCTGATGGAAATTATTTTCTTCAGGGCCTCCTGTGTGGAGTTAATATTAAAAAAAATATATATATATATATATATGTATAATAATAAAAATGTGTGAACGCATAAAGGAAAAAAACTTTAAAAAAATATAGTATAGCTAAAATTATCTGTGACAGTTTAACTTGATTAACTTTTTTGCTTTCTTAGGACGGGTTGTTGCGGAGAATTTGAACAATTCATCAAATTTCAACGTTCATTTTCCAGTTCTGTGAAAGATTTTTTCAAGTTCTGTTTTAATTTCAATTTTGTCAAGCAACTAGCCTATAATGATATAATAACAGAGCTTGAATAGGACTTTCACAGATCCCGGAAATGAACGTTGAAATTTGACGAATTGTTCAAATTCTCCGAAACAACCCGTCCTTATAAAATTATTTACAAAATAAATAAAAACCAGTTTTGTGTTTGAAATCGAACGTTTCTAGACTCCGTTTGTCAAGCGATTTTAATGCCTATTACCTACAATACTATATATGGTATACCAAGATTATACACATTTTTGGCTTGTAGCTTCCTCTTAAATACAAGACGCGACTTGTGTAACCTCTAAGAGGGTCGAGCACGATCAAATTGATAACTTAACTTTACCAGATCTATGGACTTAACTTCAGACATATTTATATCAATATTCCGAGCACGACTGCACCGTTGATACCCGAACCGATATTGACACGAAATATAATAGGAAATCATTATACGATGGCAACACTAGCGCATCTGTCGACTAATTAACATTCATAAACGTCAGACGGCTATGTAAAAGTTGAAAATACCAATAAATTGACAATGTCGAATTGGAATATTAACTTTAATATACATTGACTCTCCGTATATACTTTTTGACACTAAGAAATGGGTAAATTAGTCTATAAGGTCTTTAGGCATGTCATAACTAACAACTTTTGTTTATCCAAGCTGGAAAGGAATCGATTGATCGCGTCTTGGATGAATTAATTAGTTAGAGCTTACGTAGTTAACCTCCTTTCATTAACTTAAAATAAAATTTCTTATTAAATACTCTAAAAATACATACATTAGAAGACAGACGTAAAATAAACGATTTAACGTTCTTATTCAAAATACTTAACTCTTAATTCGACTGTTGTGAACTCCTGCAACTTATAAACATACATACACCCACAGTAACAACACGAAAAAATACAATATTCTACAGCAGCATACATAAGCGTAACTACATTGCCCACTCTCCGATGCAACGACTTCACACCATGGGAAATCATTACTTGGGTGATGTTGACATATTCAATACCAACTTGGCAAGTTTTGTGGATCATTTAAAACATTTATTTCAACAATACTCCTAAACACATCATGTAAACCTACAAATAGCTGTAATTTTCTGTTTTTGTTTCTTGTGTTTTTATGACTTGTTGCATAGCTTTTATCAAATGTAATTTTATTCTTATTTTTTTATGTTTTTAAATATCTGTCAAATTAAAATTATACTACCAACCATGTAAAAGACCTCTGGGCGTTAAATAAATAAATAAATAAGCCAGTTGTTCAAAAAATGTGCATATTGACACCTTGGAGGCAGCGCTAAAAGCAGCGACTTTTATCTACCGACTGTCGGAAACAGATTCTGATCGTGTGACCATAGTTGACGAATTCCGTCAATATAGTATTGATAATAGGGTTTCATCGATCTACCATGCTAGATATATCAGGATTATTCAAACGAACGCATTCCATGGAATACGATAAGATTTTGTTTTTTTTTTGCTAAACGAGCATTAACTTTTCAGATAGGACTGATGAGGGGCGGAGAACTTCTAGCCGAAGAGTCTCCGGACCAGCTGATGAGGAGGTTCAACTCGCAGACCCTGGAGGAAGCCTTCCTGATCCTGTCCATCAAGCAGTCGAAAGCGGACGGTAGCAACGAGGAGCCCGTCATCATTGAGCATAATGGTCAGTGAAAATTCTGAAGGATTCAAGGATAAGGATTGCTAAATAATAACATGGGAAGTTGTATTATGGAACAAAGGGACCTGACAATAACCCAGATTTTGAATAACTACTAGAGTTCAAATTCTTGTACGCAAAACCGTTGCCATCTCTAACCTCTAGCCTGCCAAGAAATCCACAGTGGATTTCTGACGTTTGTACGCGACGTGTGCCGGCGAATCCACCGTAGATTTGTTAGTAGCTCACCGGACTTGCATCGATTTGATGGTATTTTCAACCTTAAAAATGCTCCTAGTATACTAAAATACATTTTATTCGCTTGGCAAGTGAATAATGTTTCTGAATATTATTCCAGTTTGTCTTTTCGTTGCTTGCAAATATGTTTTTTTTATTTGTGAAATAGCGCGTGGCAAAAATCAATTTGAAATACGGGGTTTTCCAATAAGAGGTGTTATTTTGAATAGCCCGTTATATCGGTAGATATTACTTTTGAAGGTGTTATTTTTTGATATTTCACAAGTAGAACCTACGTCATTAATAAAAATGGAACGATACACGCTTCAACAACGCATTGAAATTATTAAAATTCACTTGATTGAATCAAATGCAAATCATCTTGAGTGATGAGGCCCATTTCCACCTCGGTGGCTTCGTCAACAAGCAAAATTGTCGCATCTGGGGCTCGGAAAACCCGAGAGTTATTGTTGAAAAGCCTCTTTATCCTCAACGTGTGACTGTTTGGTGCGGTTTATGGTCCGGCGGAATCATTGGACCTTACTTTTTCGAAAATGAGGCTGGAGCAACAGTTACGGTGAATGGATTGCGCTATCGAGAGATGATTAATGATTTTTCATAGCCGGAATTGGATGGTGTTGATCTAGACAACTTTTACTTTCAACAAGACGGCGCTACGTGCTACACAAGCAACGAAACCATTGATTTTTTACGATTGAATATCAAAATAACACCTCTTATTGGAAAACCCTGTATCACATTTCCGATTTAAAAAGTCATATAGGTGCTGTATTTATTTTCATCGACTTATTTTTATTGTGATTAACGCTTATTTAGTTGGAAAATATAATAAAACTAAGAATATTTTCACTTGTATCCATTGTAATATATTTTAAATGACATGAGAAAGAAAAAAAACATTTCACTCAATATAAGTAGATAACCTGGAGAAATTACATAGGACAGATGTACAGGGTGTTAAGGGACGCACTTGACTTACTTTAACCTGTGATTCCTGATATCATTTGCAGTAAAAAATGTGAATGAAATTTTTGTCTCCAGTGACTTATTTTGACGTTTTTTTCGTAACTGCTCAACAAATGTCCAATTCCTACTGATTTTCTATGTTTTTGTTGAAAATAAAACAACAAAAATGCTATTGGCTTTGTAATCTGGAATTCCAGGGTTAAGGGACTGGGTTACCGTCAAGGGAATAAGATTAAATATGGGATATAGATTAATGGGCCTATGGCCTGAGTACTAACGGAAGGAATGCTGGCCGTTACCTTATCAAGGTACATTGGTATACATAACACACGCTGTTTTTATTTGTGTTCTTAAGCTTATTCTAGCCAAGTTAGATCAGTATTCACTTCGACTTACACGTTCAGTGACAAATTTGAAGTAATATAACTAACTAACTAACCATCACGCCGTTCCCCCGCAGGGGTGGGCAGAGAGGACGGACCGCTAAACAACTCGGTCTTGGCACACACTTCTTTGCTTATCCACATTCATACATCGTCTCATACATACTCTTCTATTATTTTAACTCTTGACATGGCCCGACTCGAGTATCTGATTCACTTGATCGGGCCATGTCTTCCTTGGGAATTGACGAATCAATTACATCTAATAACACTGTCTGACAGTATACTACTAGAATACTCGAGTCATGACTCATGACATTTAAAATATCGGAATAAAAGGGATATTAAAGTGTGCATGTTTTTAAAGCAAGTAGAGTGTGATAGAACCATGTTTTTATGACGTTAATCCGCTGTGCCTATTCGTGTGTTAAAATACGTGTTATTTACTTAGTTAGTCATTGACCTCATTATTTATCAACATCCAAAAATCTTAACGTTGAAGTATACAAATCACAGTGAGAGAATATTATTACGAAAGAGTCATTCGTGTATTTGAACTTTTTCTTATTGAATTTGACTCATTGGTAAAAGTAGACGTTTAAAAAGAAAATTGGGCACAACCTTGGGTACACTTCAGCGGAAAAAGAAATTATCGTTTCCATTGCGTGCCTGACCTCAAACATAATGCAATATTATTATGCTAACCTAACACCTAACCTTCTCAATGTGAAAAGTTTCAATGCTTTTTTTTTTTGATTTTCTAGATTCTTATTTTCCATGAAGTGGTGAATCATTTAAATTTGCTGAATTTAAAGTTAATGTTCTTTATACAAATAGAACGGCGTCATATGCGCCTCACAATTTTTACCTCATATGGGTGTTTTAAATACAAGGTTTTCCAATAAGAGGTTTTATTTTGAATAGCCCGCTATTTCGGTAGATGTTACTTTTGAAGCTGTCATTTTTTTAACATTTGACAAGTAAAAACTACGCTATTAATAAAAATGGAACGATACTCGTTTCAACAACGCATTGAAATTATTAAAATTCACTTGAGTGAATCACATGCAAATCATCTTGAGTGATGAAGCCCATTTCCACCTCATTGGATTCGTCAACAAGCAAAATTGTCGCATCTGGGGCTCGGAAAACCTAAGAATTATTGTTCAAAAGCCTTTTTATTCTCAACGTGTGACTGTTTGGTGCGGTTTATGGTCCGGCGGAGTCATTGGACCTTACTTTTTCGAAAATGAGGCTGGAGCACTAGTTACAGTGAATGGATTGCGCTATCGAGAGATGATTAATGATTTTTTATGGCCGAAATTGGATGGTATTGATCTGGACAACGTTAATTTTCAACAAGACGGCGCTACCTGCCACACAAGCAACGAAACCATTGATCTTTTACGATTGAATATCAAAATAACACCTCTTATTGGAAAACCCTGTATTACCTGGCTATTATAAACTTAGAGGCCTTGTATTTTCTCGGTAGGGAAAAATTTGTTTACCAAAAAACCTTAGGTACTATCAGACATCGCTGTAAGCATCACACTTGAAAAAATAATATTACAATTCTAAAGATTATTGTTTTTAAAATACATCTATTTGAATTTCACTTTTGTTTTCGTGAATGAATGAATCAATAAATGAATGAATTAATGCATGCATGAATGAATGAATGGATCAATGAATGAATGAATAAATGAATTAATGAATAAATGAATGAATTATTGAATTAATGAATTAATTAATCCATGAATTAATCAATCCATGAATTAATACAAATTGATGAGCAATCGCGCATACACACGCAATCCTCTAAAATTGGATGATATTGCAGCAGTTAATATACGAAATCGATGTAGGTCATACCTAATCTGGATTTGGCGGAGTTGTTAGCCCGGTTGATTTGTCCTTGTGAAGGATGTTTCGATCCTCAGTCAAACCAAAAAAAAAGTTCTACGAAATTGGCTACTAGATCGAAAATTGAAAATAGACGAATTGTAGTAATTAAACTTTGTTTTTAAAATATATTTACTTTTTTGTGTGAAACCGCATAAGAGTCTTAACTGCTCCAAACCGTATGGAGCCAGTGAGACTATGGCATCTCCAATTGGAGCAAGGTAGGGTGAAGGAGATGTTAATAGGAAGGTGGGGATATACCTGACTATTCAGTTCTCATCACCAAACACGGCCAAAGGCATTTCAAGCAACGATTCAATTCTGATTGGTGGTCTTACATCAGAGCGGTGCTGAGAGTATGTTTCTCTGGAATGAGCCACAAATATACAAAATATTTTTTTTAAATGAGTAATTTGTAAAATAACACCAATTAACTTAACTTTTTCTACTTATATATATTATACTTAGGTACTTGAAATATAGTAATCGTTTTATATTACCCACACTCAGGCAGTGCCTTAGTGGGTTTTAATTTCTTGTGTATACAATTCGGTATTATATATTATGTTATTATTTACTATCTATTAATATGTATAATATATGTAAAGAAATGAAAATAAATAAAGTAAAGAAAAAAAAAAATCTTGCGCATGTCGGTATTTGAACCCGCAACCTCCAGCTTGCTAGTCCGAGACCGTCAAACTGTAAATAACTAACTAGGAGTATATACGACAATTTGAATAATCTAAATCATACATTACACGAATAGGGCTTTGAAATTTGGAAATATTGACGTATCCTCAAAACATCCTGGATTACTTTTCCAATAGCCAAATATCGCCAAAATGCACTACTTATAAAAATACTACCTCAGACCCATAATAAAACATGGGATTTCATAATTGTAGGATTTGTGACGCTGAAAGAATTTTTTAAATATTTTCCTCAAGTTTGCCTAGCGATAACATTTATGTACTGTCAGTTTTCTTTATAATCTAAAATTATAATTTTTTTGTTGAAAAATTATAGACATTTTTAGAAATTGACCTTTTTGAAGTTTACAAGGGTCTTATTCGGTTTCTTTGTCTTATTCTTTATTTTCGAGTTGCTGGTTCACTTGTATAAAACTGGTCAAAACATGGAAAATTTTTAACTTTGACAGAAAAGAAAACTTTTAATGCATCTTTACTATCTCCCATAGAATGTTGAAACGAAAAGTTATTTTAATAATTTGTGCGTATTATAATACATAAGTGAAATTCTAAAATTTTACCCATATTTGCGTCAGTAGCATTTAAGGCAAGCTATCAAAATCTCATTTATGATACAGCAGCGTCTTTGAGGTTAATGCTACATAATATTTATTGCGGTCAGTACGTGTAGGAATTAGCAAGAAAAAGTGAAGATGACCTCTTATTTGCAATTACTCGAAGGCTGGACAGCAAATTTCACCGAATCAGGATTAATGAGGTACTTTGGTCGTTAGGTACAGAAATATAATTATATATTGTATTACTTCTAATGGAATCCTTAGTGATGTTTTATGAATGATTACCTCCGTGGTCAAGGGGTTAAGATCTTTGACTACGAATCAAAAGGTTGCGGGTTCGAATTCCGGTGTACGCAAATAAATTCTATTTGATTGAATGAAAAAATATGCCTACATAACTTTGTTTGAACCACTACATTATCGTCGATGCAAACTTTACTGTTTAGTATTGTTTTGCCGTGGTAATGAAGCGGTTGTTTAAAATGTAGTTGTTTGAACAAAGTTATATTGTTTCATTTAATTTTAATGGATAGCTACATTCCATGCTATGAAGCTCATGTTAATTTGTATGTTGTTTCTCTACAATTGCTGTAAAATAATATTGTATATTCTATTTTTCGGAATAACTTTATTGAGTAAAACCTCAAATTGTAATATTTAAATATTGAAGACAATATTAGTGATTTCTAAACGAAAATCTGAAACAGAAAAATCAGAAAAGGAAACGGTCACATCTGGGACTCGAACCCAGGAGAGTAGTCGTAGTAGTAGTAGCAGTCGGTAGAGCACTGTCCCGGAAAGACAAGGGTCCTGGGTTCGAGTCCCAGATGTGACCGTTTCCTTTTATGATTTTTCTGTTTCAGATTTTCGTTTAGAAATCACTAATATTGTCTTCAATATTTAAATATTACAATTTGAGGTTTTACTCAATAAAGTTATTCCGAAAAATAAAATATTCATTCTAGACTTGCAGAAAAGTCAACAGATGTCGCACATTAAAAATAAAAAAAAATAAGATAGGTTTATCTAAAAAGACGCTGTCTGGATTGCATTTAGTTCGGGTTGAATCTTGCGATCATACATAAAGATAGTTGCCAATAAAAAATGTGCGGTGAAAAAATGAAGACAATGTTAGTATTTCTTATTCGAAGTATGATACAGTTAAAAGTGACCGAGGGGAATAGGGTCCCATTAGCTCAGTCGGTAGAGCACTGTCCCGGAAAGACAAGGGTCCTGGGTTCGAGTCCCAGATGTGACCGTTTCCTTTTCTGATTTTTCTGTTTCAGATTTTCGTTTAGAAATCACTAATATTGTCTTCAATATTTAAATATTACAATTTGAGGTTTTACTCAATAAAGTTATTCCGAAAAATAAAATATTCATTCTAGACTTGCAGAAAAGTCAACAGATGTCGCACATTAAAAATAAAAAAAAATAAGATAGTTTTATCTAAAAAGACGCTGTCTGGATTGCATTTAGTTCGGGTTGAATCTTGCGATCATACATAAAGATAGTTGCCAATAAAAAATGTGCGGTGAAAAAATGAAGACAATGTTAGTATTTCTTATTCGAAGTATGATACAGTTAAAAGTGACCGAGGGGAATAGGGTCCCATCAGCTCAGTTGGTAGAGCACTGTCCCGGAAAGACAAGGGTCCTGGGTTCGAGTCCCAGATGTGACCGTTTCCTTTTCTGATTTTTCTGTTTCAGATTTTCGTTTAGAAATCACTAATATTGTCTTCAATATTTAAATATTGTATATTCTGTTTGCGACACGTTCTAGAATGGTAGAACGTATCAGTCGCCTTGGTGAAAAACTGCAATTCAGAATTGATACGTTGCTTGAAATGTTTGGAGACCAGATCTGAATAGCCCGGTACTTCCCAGACTTACTTACTTGTATCTCCTTTCCTTATTGATTTCCATTAGCTTTACAATTTGCCACAATTGGCGATGCAATAGTTCACCAGGGTCCGGATTTTTAGGAACAGTGTAGACTCTTGAGCGACATACGTACACATAAAAAACAATCAAATTCAGGAAGTAAAAAACAAATTAAAGGTTATTGGGTGATTCTGATACCATACTTTTGTCATTTTGTAAAGCAGTTTGTTTGTATTTTTGCGACTTTATATTACTATTTGCGCATTTATAACATTACTATTATTGATGGCCAGCGATATATTATGAATATAATCCGTCGTGTGACACTAGCATCACTCTGATATATGTGGATGGCAATTAAATTTCAATGAAATACAACAAAATTCAACCTTTACTTAACTTCTTACCGTTCCTTGTTCATTGTTGCTTGTTCCTTGTTCCTTCCTTGTTCCTTGTTCTTTGGCCCTTGTTCCTTGCTTCAAAAGACCTACCAAAGTGCGAACATAAGAAATCCTAATCCATCATCATTTTGAGATTTTTTTATACCGGAAAGTTAGTTGTTTATCAAATTTAATATAAGTATTTCTAATATTTTTAGGACGACATCAGATGTCATGCAGTTGAAACATAATTCAAAATCATGTGTGTTTTAATTTGAAATTTGGACCGCCTCGAAATATTATAGTTTATTTTAATTAAATATCTACCTTATTACGTACTTTTCAGATATGGTTTGATTCTCTAATGGCAAATTAAGTTATATACTAGTAGCTAGTAACTAGTAAAATAAAATTGTTTTACTTCTTTTCTGAGTGAAAAACCCCACATCTAGTAAAAAATGTATTTAAGATAAGTTTCTAATCAAATTCTAAATAAAACCTTTTTCTTTCATTTTTACAATGGTTTATTCGCACTAACTACATGATCGGTATATCATTTGAAATAAAAGTTAATAATTACACTTACTCAAAATGCAAATTCGCATGGAAATATTGATAATATCAATATTTTCAATATCCCACGGCGTCAAACAATTAATTAAGCAATTAGCTAAAAATTTGCTAATCGTGGGATAGGACATAAAACGAACAATACTCACAATGCAACTTAATTGTAGCAACTATTATTGCCAAATTAAAGAGACATACTGTTATGGAAAATGATTTACAGTAAGTGTATTATGATGGCATCAAAACTGCTAAACAAATAGACCACTTCTTCCTGCGTTCCGTCAAATTTAAATATTGCTTCCCATTTTTAACGTTTTTACCGACCTCATAACGACTTTTACTTACAATCTCTAACTAAATAATATAAAATAATGTCGCTATCAGCATCTGTTTGTGCGCTTAGTTCTTATAAACTACACAACGGATATTGATACGGATATTGTTTTCCGCGGCTGCGCCAAATGTAGTACATGGAGTATTTTTTAGCGTGTCGGGTAGTATGCAATAATACTCTTATGTGATCTATGTACTGGTATTTATTGGGGAGCTGTATGTAACAAAAGAGGCGCACAACTAACGTGCATCGCCTTTTATAAGATCTCTCAAGCATTCGATCTCGCTTGCACTCATCCACATTCGTACAGACATCACAGATAAGGTTTTGACTATCATTTATAAAATTTCATTCTGAAGGTTTACATATACAATACTTGCATATTGTAATTATAGAAAGTAGAGAAAATTCGATGTTTTATAATCAAGTTGTAAAAAATATTTTTTCGAACACTACATTGCTAACGCTGGCTAATAAACCTTATGAGATACAACAAAATAATAAACTACGGAATTGTATATATTAAAAAGGCTTACAGAAAAGTCCAATATTGTATATGTCTATCTCCTAAGGATAACCCCCAGAAACACCGGGTACAAGTAAGCTAGTTTAAAATAAAAACATTAGCTTAGTAAACACTACCCTTGTTTTTGTTATACTTAAGGCGATGTCATACGTAGTAATGCAAAATCATGTGTTTTTGGTTTGAAAATTTGGTCGCCTAGAAATGTTTCAGATGCTTTAATTAAATACTGCGAGTAAAATACATCTCGGCCTTTGAAATAATCGAGTATTTTTTAGATAAGTCTTTTTATAAGCTCAGAAAAAAATAATGTAAAGGCCTATGAAAACTGCTTTAAAGTTCAAAATCTCCTACTTACGAACCTTTATTGTTAATGTGGCAAATTAAGTTATTTATAAAATGATCGAAAAAAAACTAAATATTTATGCCTGAACATCCACAAAATAAAATAAAAGGCACTTTTTGGCCATGTTTTTTTCTTGTATAAATGAAAACAGGCGGATGGTGTTAAGCGGGAATTTAAACCTTATCGCCATCTACGTAAGGGTTGTTATTGATAGCGGCTCATTTTAAAATATTACACGACGTATTGCATCGCCTTAATGCCGGCCGGGTTTCACTACAACTAACTAATCATGATGAAATTACAATTACTGCGATAATTATAATATGCATGCAACTTCTATAAAACAAAACATCTACGATTAATCGAATGCAATTAATTTATGAACAATGTATTTGCAAATTTGCAAAAACACAAAAATAATTTTACTATGGTATTCATTTTAAATCTTGTTATTTTTACATGACCACGCTAGACACGCCAAACACTTTGCCAACATATTTGTCGATCAAAAATTCCGTTCGAGTAGAGTTCGTTTTTACATGTGCTCAACAGCTCATGAACGACTTACCAGCTTTTATGTATCCGCTCTCCAACAATAAGGTTCTCTTCAAGACTCAGGTTCACTCCTTCCTCTGTTCATAAAGTCCCCCTTCTCAGCTTCCATAAAGATGACAAATATCCAGATAAAATTTCAAGATCTTGTGGTCGGAAAGATGAAATATAGAGCAGAAATCAGTTTTTTTTAGTAAAACGTAAATTTTCTTGGTCAATACAGCTTTTTAAAATTTAAAATATAAGCTTTTAAAATTTCAATTTAACAAAAGATTCCAAGTTTATGAAGGAAATTAATATGAGAACACATAAAATTTTATGAGAATTTAATGGGGAGAATATAAAAATATAAAATATGATTTACCTTTGTCAAATAATATGATTTAAAACTAATAACCCATTCAATGGGTAATTTAGATCTTCGTTTTTCATTTCCTCGATCGTTTTGGACAGAAATGGGTTCCTCAACCTCTTTACAATGAAGGTCACACGAGTTGGTTAACCCTTATAGTAGCATCTAACACTTTTGAATTGTTTTATCACAAACTAATGCTAATTTGTAAACACAATAACATAATGGCTCTATTGTAATTGTTGTACCTTTAAAATACGTCGATAGAACCTTCATATGAATGATTGATTATTATATTTTTAACTAAGATATTAGGTTTTGTACATAACCATTTAGTTTTGAATGGTGATCTCCGACACCTTGTAATTTTCATCCAGAATTTCAGCTCCCAATGTGTCATTTTTTCCCTCATGATCCATTGAATTTTGTAATTCCATTTAAGAGTAAACTTAAAATAATTCATAATCTGCACTCTCGTAGATGGAGCTAATTGAATCATTTTAATAATAAACACTCTTTGCATGTTATGCTTTTAAATATTAAAATGAGTTATTTGTTAGCGCCCGTATACATGCCATATGAATATGAATAAACCGGGGTTTTCCGTATTCAAATTCAAATATAAAAAAAATATTTATTGCACAAAAATATAGAGTACAAAGGGCATAGCTTATAGGTTATATCCTATTTCTTCCAGCTAACTCAACAAATACACATTATATTACATAACCCAACAATTACATGTTAACAAATGTATTTAAATAAAAAAATAATAAACAGAGGTATTTAATTTATGTAAGGTATTCATTTAAGGTGTAGTGACATTTATTTAAAAGAAATGTTTTTAGTGATGATTTAAATTTAAGTATGTCGGTTATTTTTTTGATGCTACGTGGAAGGTTGTTATATACTTTAATGGCCATGTAGTGTGGTCCTTTTTGAAATATAGTTTTGTTTGTTTTGGGGATTAATAAGTTTTCTGTGAACCTTGTAGCGTGTTTATGTGTTGAGTTTTTTTTGATGAAACTTTTCTGGAGATGACCTATTATATATATATATATATATATTCTGACAGTGACGGACATATATATATATATATATGTCCGTCACTGTCAGAAGTTTGAGATTTTTATAAATTGATCTACATTTATCCCGGTGATCAGAGTTTGTAATTTTTCGTAGGCACCTCTTTTGGATGATAAAAACATCTTTGGCGTTTACTGAATTTAAAACTCAATTCTTTCAAGAAAGGCATACAAATACAATATTGGATTGTATCACATATACAATATTGTAATTGTATGCCTTTCTTGAAAGAAATGAGTATTTATACCGACAAAACTATTTATTCGTATTCATATTACGCATGTATGGGTGCAAACAAATAATTTGTATTAATATTTTAACGTATAACTTGCAAAAAGTATATTATAATAAAATAATTAAATTTACGTCATTTATGAACGCGTAGATTATAATGTACGTTACGTTGAACATTAAAATCCTATTCAAATACCAATCATGTATTTTGACTAAATGATTTGAAATTAAATTATACTCGGGTGAACTTAGGATACCTGCCTGTTTTTAATGTGAAACCGCACAAGAGACCCAACTGCTCCAAACCGCCTTGAGCCAGTGAGACTGTAGCATTCCCGATTGGGATATGTTGTGAGGCTGAAGGTTGTGGGGAGGGGAAGGAGATCGGGAAGCGGAAGGTGGAGAAGTACCTGGCTATTCAGATTTGGTCACCAAACACGGCCAACGAAGCACCAGGGCGATACTGAGAGTATCTTCCTCTCTGAAACGTGCCGCAAATATACTGTTGTTATTTAAAATTAATAAATTGCGAAATAACACAAATTAATAAAATTAAATTTACTTGCGCACGCCGGGATTCAAACCCGCGATGTTCAGCTTGCTAATCGAGAGCCTTACCCCTCGACTAAGTAGGCCACCACTTTGACCTAATTCTAATCAACTCGCAATATTTTTAAACTAGAATTTTGATGATTCATTATTTTTATGCGCTAAAATTCAGTATTGCCCCAGCGCAATTGCACCGATGCTAAAGACGACTTTCTCATCGCTTTGACGGCCACCATCAGCAGCAATGTTACGTCTGTACCGAGCTGTTACCTACTTAATATGAATTTATCTCCACCTATCAAATAGTATGGGTAGAGACATCCATTCATAGCATTAACGATATTTTCGCGAATTAAAACGATAAATGGTGTTCATAGCGAACCTTAAAGGCTGTGCAGGAGGTAAAGAACCAGGTTGTCTTAACCCAAATAAGAGAGAGAGTTGTCAGAAGAGTTCTGTGAAACTTGCATCTCATATGCTGAACCATCAAGACAACAGCACTAATCCATTTTTTTAACACGCTGGTAAAATGTTCAATCCTGCGATTGTAGGTCAAAATGTCCAGCGATCAGACGCTATTATTTTAGCAATTAAAAGTAGGCTTGTACCAATATTCAAATCAGTTGATAACAGTCAATTCCTGGAAGGTAACAGCTATTTTCAAAGACAGCTCGTAGAGCAAGTGAGGGATGGAGTCACTATAGACATAATTCAGCTACTCTTAGCTGTAAAGCTCTGTTGTTCACAGAGAATTTGCTGAGGCAGCTCTGATGACTGTGTAGGACCCTGTGCATAGTATCGCCATAATCTTGTATTGACAGATCGTAGAATGAACATGACACACTCTACTGTAGAAACATGTGCCATGTTGAGTTTCTATCAATAATACAGGGTTTTCCAATAAGAGGTGTTATTTTGATATTCAATCGTAAAAGATCAATGGTTTCGTTGCTTGTGTGGCACGTAACGCCGTCTTGTTGAAAATAAACGTTGTCCAGATCAATACCATCCAATTCCGGTCATGAAAAATCATTAATCGTCTCTCGATAGCGCAATCCATTCACCGTAACTGTTGCTCCAGCCTCATTTTCAAAAAAGTAAGGTCCAATGACCGCCGAACCATAAACCGCACCAAACAGACACATGTTAAGGATAGAGAGGCTTTTCAATAATAACTATTGGGTTTTCCGAGCCCCGAATGCGACAATTTTGCTTGTTGACGAAGCCACCGAGGTGGAAATGGGCCTCATCAATCAAGATGATTTGCATTTGATTCACTCAAGTGAATTTTAATAATTTCAATGCGTTGTTGAAGCGTGTATCGTTCCATTTTTATTAATGGCGTAGTTTCTACTTGTCAAATGTCAAGGAATGACAGCTTCAAAAGTAACATCTACCGAAATAGCGGGCTATTCAAAATAACACCTCTTATTGGAAAACCCTGTACAATGAACAAATTTCAAGTGATTTTGCTAATTTAATTGTTTTTCCCCTCTTGCCGATTCCCATTCCTTGACGTTGTCCTATTTAGCTATAAACGCTATGAAAACGCAAAATTAAAGCTACAAAAGCTATTTTTTCAATAATTAATGCTACATTTCTTAAAAATTAAAGCTATGAATGGGTGTCTCTACGTATTGGTAAATAATTTATTAAGTGTGCTAAAACAGTGTTTCCGGAATATTAATGAATAAAACCTATTTATTATTAGTAAGAACGGGAATCAGTACTTAACTAAAACACTATTTAACGCTTAGAAAGTATATTTCTATTAGTAACGCTGTAGTGTGTAGGTAGAAACACAAGTTTTGGCGAGACGTTTTGTGCGCACAGGTTCATACTAATAATTTGTATCTATTATCTATGTTCGTGATCGTTTTTTTCTGGTTTAGATCTCACAGTCAATGAATTAGAAAATCAAGCAGATGGGTGATGTTAGGTATATAGCCGCTACCTGAAATTGGGCCAAGTTCATAGATGAGAGATGATTCGATACGTGAAAGGTCAATAAAAACTAAAGAAATTGGAAAACAAATATTGAATCACAAAACACGTGATATTATGAAGAAACGAAATAGATTCACTGCAATGATTTATGTATTTGTCTCTTAGGACGGGTCGTTTCTGAGAATTTGAACAATTCTTCAATTTCAAAGTTTATTTCCAAATTTTGTGAAAGTCCTATTCGTGTTCTGTTATTATATTAACATTGGCCAATCGCTCCACAGAACTGAAATAATAATAGAACTTTCACAGTCCTTGGTAGTTTTTTTGGATATAACTACATCCTGCGAAAAATAATCTCCCTCAAGACCTTGATCATTTTATTTAGGTATAAAATTTAACATTTTACATGTAAATACATATTATAAAACTTCTATAATATTTTTCTATTACCTACCTACAACATTAAGATGCGAAAAGCTCTTAGACTTTTAACTTCCTGAACATTTACGGGGAGTTCGTTGAACATTTTAAAACCTTTTTAATAAATATTGTTTTGTTTTACCGATAAATCTGTCTTGGGAAGCCTAAATTATTTGCAGCTTCTCGTAGGATAGCCATGGGCTGTACTATTAATACTAACACTTTTTAACATTGTCATAACATTTTAACTTATAAATAAATACTAGAGTATTATAGACTAAGGGGGTATTTCACTATGTCGGGCTAAATATCTGACTAGCTAGCCGTTGGCTGGCTTTAAAGATCAGAATAACTTTGTTATTCAACGGCGACCGTTTCACCATTGTTGCCGAGCTTCCGGATAGATAACACTCGAAATAGTCTGGCAACATCGCAAAATGTTTGCAGTTACCCAATCTACTACAACGGCTGTCATGTTTTGCCGCAATGTCTATGGAATGCTAACGTCAACGCCAATTGACAAGTTTCCCGCCACACCGCAAAGTGTGCATTTTTTTGGTTATGTTATGTTGATTATCAGGTCATTTTAGATAGATTCGTGTCGAATTAATACATTGTTTCTTATTTTGAACACAATCAAATCATTCAGGATGAATCATACAAGCATTCAAATTCATTCGAGCTCTTAAAACTCGCGGCCTTCGTATCGCCGCCCTTTCACCTGCTTCTGTAAATCAAAAACCTCGGTATCCATAATAATTCGCAACAAAATTCGACTCATTTCTCCGCTGTCAAACTCGGAATGTTTTGACGCCATCTTTGATTCGAGGAATAGCGCCTAACGTGAGGTTCGAGCACTGATTAGTCAAATCGAACTTTAACCCGAGCGTTAGCGTTATTCAGATATAGTGAAAACGAAAAAATGACTAATCCGCGGATTAGTGCTTAGTCAGAACATAATCAGAGATAGTGAAATACCCCCTAAACGTCGCCACACACTTAGAAGATTGAGTTGGCGTTGGATTGTTTTAATCCTAGTATATCTGCTACAGCACAATATAGACCTCATTTCTCTGTTCTGAATTATTTCCATTCTTTTAAGTTGTGTTTTATTGCTTCGAAAAATTACATTTTTGCAGTAACTCACGGGAAACGCTACAGTGATGTTGTAAACCAATTTCCTTGTTTTTATGTCTAATTTTCCTCTTATCCTACTTAAGAAGATAACTTCTGCAGTAGTTCAGGTGGGATGCTACAGTGATGTTGTAAACCAATTTCCTTGTTTTGATGTCTAATTTTCCTCTTGTCCTACTTAAGAAGATAACTTCTGCAGTAGTTCAGGTGGGATGCTACAGTGGTGTTGAAGACCAATTTCTTTGGTTTGATGTCCTATTTCATCCTACTTATGTAACGAAGTAACTTTTAATTTGGGGATGAAGTGAAGAGGGTCTTTTGAAGGAAAAAAAGTAGAGCAGCTTCAAGAAAAAATAAGGGTATAAGGGGTGCGTAGGAATCTGGGTTCAGTGTGTCCCGGATGTATGAATCCACTCCTCCATCTGCGGTGTAAGGCGATGGGTCGAGAAAGTCCGGCGGGAGAGGTCAAAGGCAGCTCAAAACTCAAAACTCAACCTTCACCTACCAATATCGAAGGCCTGTATAAACGTCACTCCATGAATACGGGAAACCCTGCTAAGACACCAAACATAGCAAACCAACTAGGATGACTTATAACAGAGAAGTTGATTTTCAAATAAATTATTCCCGGGCGACGGTACCCATTCCCTCCTCCCCAAATTGAATTTTATGCGAAAAATCCTATATATCATGTATTTTGTGTATAAACTACTAAAACTAGTATTTTATTGCTCCAAAACAGTGGAACTGATGGAACGCCCGATTAAGGGATATTTTGAGGTTAAAAGAAATCATAGAGGGGAATAGTAAATGCGTGCAATACCTGGATACTAAAAAATAGCTAACATAATTTTAAGGAACATTTTGACTTGCCGAGGCAGATAGTCAATATTTTCTAGCCACCTCGGGTCTAGGAGTTGAATGATCTTATGTGAATTGACGACAAATATCGCAAAAATAAATATTTCACACTTGTAGTAAATTCCACATAACCAATCAGGAAGTTCTCTTTGAGTTCAACAGCAAGCGAAAAATGCATGCGAGTGTGACATTTAAGATATCGTGTACCTATTGGCAATCAGTTATTAATTGTAAAACGCCATACTTCCACCAAATGACATCGTGAATATGATGTTCATTTATATTTTAATGAGTATAAACCTTTTGGACTTCGTTTACACTGAACATAATATAATATATTATTTACCGTAGTTACGGTACCCACATCAGCAGGTATTGATTAAAAAATATTTATATGTTTAAATATAAACGATGTCTGGAAACGGTACAAACGAATGTTGATAAATCTTCATCACGTAGACAACCAAAAAAAGGCATTTTTCTCATTTTTTTCGGCTAACAAGAGTAAAAAAAACTATAGGAGCTAGGTAGTCTAGGCTCGGATTTTCCTCTTCATACCTATTAATTCCACTATGGTTCAGAGAAAAATAATTTCCCCTGTGTCATCTTTGGGGATGCTGCGTGGATGGTATTTTTGAGGAGAGGATGGAATGAACATGATGTAGGAGAGAACGAACACAGATGCCGTCAAATCGTTCCACAGCTGAGCTGTTGAATTCAAGAACTAGTCATAGAAATAACCCGTTTTAATGTGGCAAATATCAACCGTGTATAAATATTGGATGCGCGTTTGGCATGTTTCCCGATCAATGACACTAGTTCATCGGAGCATCTTCCATTGAAATACGAGTAGAACAAGAAACTGTTTGTGCACTACTTCTTCTATTTCTATTTTTTTAGTACCTTAGTACCTTAGGGCCCCAGACCAGATTCAACAGTAGAGCTTACTTGTGATTTGTGCAGAGTCAGCAGTTGTGTACCCTGTACGGACCCTGTAAAATTGCCCTGTACACCCAATATCTGAAAGGCTAACTTGTCATTGAAATCTGAATATAATAATTGCTTGGATGTAGATATTTCAGACTAAAAAAGCAAAACAAATTTTATTGTCATCCTTATTCCTAAAACTACACATTTTTCCCCAAAAGTACACAAAGAGCAATAGAATCATACTAAGACCATCACTAAACTTGATCTGACACACATGAGTTTATTATACAAGCCAACGCAATATGTATTTCCATTGAACAATCAATACACTTACTCTATTACGTGAGCTTGTTCGCAGATGTGAAGATTTATTAGTCTTCAATATTAATTTCATCAAATGGCCCCGTACACACGTAGGATATTCGTTTATTTGTTGCTCCTCGTGAAGTGATCACACTATTGTATTGTCTTCTGCATTGTCCTCGTGTGATTCCGGCATTACAGAGCCAAACAAATTCATGGTGATATTCTAAAATAAATTAATGCAAAAATGAAATTAGTTGGCCGTAAAAATTAAATTATGTACATAAAAGATTGTCCATTAAAGAATTAGAACACAGAATTGTGATGTAATTTAATTTAAGATTAATGCAAACATAAAATAACAACTAAGACATTTGACTCATTTGGTACCTACTGGTGGAATTGTAACGAAATCCCCAACGTCATCAGTTTCTTAGAATATTTTGTTTGCATTATCCCAACACCTGGCTGAGGAAAATAATTATCCTCAGGGCCTATGTCATGTTTTGGGATGCGGTGTAGATGGTCTATTTATGGGAAGGAAGAAGAGGAAGTTCCGGGAAGGTAAAGGGTATGAGAGTTGGGTTTAAGAGTGTGTCCAGAAGTAACGGAGATATGAATATATCCCTCCCACTGCGGCTGCAAGAGGATGGGTCGTGAGACCAGTTGAAGAGGTCCACTCCAAACCAGCCTCTCCCGATCTGGCACGCCACGCAGTTGGAGGATAGGCGCATCCTGAACACACCTCACTCGATGAAACCGGGCACCCCTGATAAATAACCAAACGTATCGAACCATTTGGGGTGACCGGCAGAGGTGTTGGTTAACAGTAAAGAACAGTGGGTGTAATTTTTTGCTGATGAACTGTTCTTGGATTCTCCGTAGCCCATATCCTGCAATATTCCTTGTTTACGAAACCATTCAATTGGTAATGGGTTTCATCGCTCATTATCAAATTGTTAATGAAATCGCGATTTTCTTCTGCTTTTTGTCGGAATGAAATGGCATAATTAAGCCGTTGTTGGTAGTTTATCGGCTATCTTGCACAAGCTGAATCTTATATGGGAACATATTGTGCAATGTGTCCAAAATCCTCTGAACGGACCTCCGCGATAGCCCCAGTTGTGCCGAACGTCTTTTTGTTGATATTTCTGGACTGTCCTGCACACTATCCACAAAACGTTGGATATTTTCTTCCGTGTGGACCGTACGTGGTTTTCCGGTATATGGAAGGTGTCTTACTGTACCATGTTGTCGAAAATTTGCAACCAGGCGGTTTGTTGTTGGTGCTGAAACTCCAGTACGCACATTAAAAAAACGACGATAAGCACGCTGCATCAAAACAATTGACCGTTGATTTTCAAAATAAAATTCAACAACTGTTGATCGCTGTTTCGTTGTGTAGTGTTCCATATCAAATTCCCCAAGTTTTCTTCACAAAATTCTGAAATAAAAATAAATTTAAAAAGTTATTAAACATTCAAACCATAACGGTAGTTTTGCGCCACCCTGTATCAACTAAATAATTATTCAGTCAAAGGGCAAAAGACAGTGTATGAAATCAACTGTGACCATAACGTTCAAGTACCTATACTTTTCCTCTGCACGCTGTTTCTATTTATTGTGTTATAACTTGGTATGTGTCTATAATAATTTCTTCTGAGTTTATAATGCTGTCCTTTCCGACATGTGTTTTTCTAACTCATTGGGAATAATATATAATAGAAAGTCTCGAAAATCGATATTGTGTAGTTTGTTAACAGTAACAATACGTTATACAGTAGTGAATGGTAGAAAAATTCGGGAACGCCCGAATAAGACATGATACGATCAACTGAGACAAATACTTTAAAAAAGTTAACTTTTTCAATTCTTTAAAATAATATTATTTCCATCTTAACAATAGAATTCACAACCTCAAAATTTATTCCAAACCATTAATTATCCCAAGCAATGCTGGGTACGTGTCAGCTAATTTAAAATAATATATATATAAGATACTCTTAGGACGGGTTGTTTCGGAGAATCTGAACAATTCATCAAATTTCAACGTTCATTTTCAAGTTCTGTGAAAGACTTTTTCAAGTTCTGTTTTTATTTCAGTTTTGTCAAGCAACTAGCCTACAATGATATAAAAACAGAACTTGAATAAGTCTTTCACAGAACCCGAAAATGAACGTTGAAATTTGATGAATTGTTCAAATTCTCCGAAACAACCCGTCCTTTAGTGTCGCCCTGGTGAAGATCACCATTCATTACCGAAAAGTTGCTCAAGAGGAAGCTACAAGCCAAAAATGTGTATATTCTTGGTATATTGTAGGTAATAGGCATTAAAATCGCTTGACAAACGGAGTCTAGAATCGTTCGATTTCAAGCACAAAACTGGTTTTTATTTATTTTGTAAACAATTTTATAAGAAAGCAAAAAAGTTAGTCAAATGAAACTGTCACAGATAATCGTAGCTATAATACTGTATTTTTTTAAGTTGTTTCCTTTACGCGTTCATACATTTCTATTGAAAAAAAATTTTTTTTTAGTTTACATTTATATTTTTTATTGAGTAATTTATTATATAATTTGCATTCTACTCAAGCGAAACGATAGGAAAACCTTCAATTTATCTAAAGCATATTTTTTGGTATTCATAATGTACACCAATTCGTTATAAAGATTAATCAAAATTGTAATTTAGCATTAAGCTTCGCCTTAAATTGGTTTATCCATGTTTGGTGACCAGATTGGAATAGCCACGTATTTCCCTACCTTTCTCTTCAGTTGGTAGCAGTTGGTACTCTTGAGCTTGTACTAAAACAAAAAATAAAATTAAATAATTTCCATTAATTTTATTACCTCGTTCTGTTACCGCCAAAAAGGGGCCGTCGTTCGAGTATCAATTGGTTACATAAGGTGGTTTAATAATAATACATAATATGGTTTTTATATCATCGGCCTGTGCAAGATGAAAGTAAGAGGAAGTTAGTATCCGAGGAAGTGGGCCACCGTTGTGCAGAGTGGGTCAGAAAGAAAAACCGGTTATTTCGGTAAACAGAACCGGATTCAGACAGATAAATTTCTGCACACCTGATTTTAAAAAGACGCTAGCAGTTCCATATTATCCAATACTCTACTAATATGCGTGTAACTTATGTATAAACCTTCCAGAAGAAAGGAAAGACAGAAAGAAATTCTTTAAATGATAGTGAAAACTCTATCAAAATCCGATTCGTAGTTGAGAAGAACGCACAAACTGACAGACGCGGGGAGCGACTTTATTTTTTACTATTTAGAGATAAACCTTCCGGAAGAAATTCTCTAAACGATAGTGAAAACTTTATAAAAATCCGTTGCGTAGTTTGGAAGAACTAAGCGCACAAACAGACAGACGCGGGTAGCGACTTTATTTTATACTGTTTAGAGATTAGAGTTTTTTAAAACGCTCATGAGACTTTTTTTCTCAATTCATGAAATTATGAATTTGCTAACCGGTTTCGCACAAATTTTATAAAGTCAATGAAAAATGTTTAAAAAAATGATCTCGGTTTTTTTGTGTGAAAACTGCACAGGATTCCTTACTTACCGGAGCCAATGGGATTGTGACATCCCCAGTTGGGTGAGTTGTATGGCTGAATGGAAAAATATGTGAGAGGAAGGTTGAGACGTACCTAGCAATTTATTCAGATTTAGTCATCCAATTTTTTTTTATATCGAAGATCTACTTTTTAAAACTTTGTTAATAGTTTCAATTGCAAAGTTTGTACATAATGTAGGTATAAAGTATAATATAAGTATAAATTAGTTTTTCCTGCTCTGAGTTGGCCTGTAGTTTTTTAGTTTTTTTTTTAATTTAGTTTCTTCAGTAGTTGTTTTTACATCGTCTTCATAATGTTTGTATCTTGAATATCACTTTGTTCTCTCAGCCATATTTTTACTTTTGTTTTAAATATATTCATTTTCGTTATTTTTTGTTTGAGCATTGTATAATTTCGTATCATAAAATTTAATATTTCTCTGTTCAAAAGATAAATTCAAACTAAGAGTAAACAGTATAGTTTCGCTTATTTCTCTGGTTGAGTATTAATGTTGTGTAGTGGAGTATTCAGATATGTTTTTTTTTATGAAATATTTTTTTTAATATAGCTTTTGTACATTGAAGACTTGGAAGTTTTTAAATATTTCTTCTGTTCTTCTGAATTTACTTTCTTTTTTATTTTTCTGTGTCTTATTCTGTTTCATTTGTTAGTATTATCTTCTTCTTCAATAATATATTACAATGATGGGTATAACTTTTAAAAGTTATTTCAATAAAAAAATAATCAATAGCTGAAATTTTTTAATTTTTACTTCAACCCTGGAATTTTCTCTCGCAGAAATTTGAATTGAACAAAATTGTTATGTCATACACTTGGATAAATCAAGAACAACGTACTCCGGCCGGTGTCTGTGTTGTAACTCATTACCATAAAAACCCATTGACTACCTCAAATCTACCACGTGTTTCCAGCTATAATAGCCAATAACCATATTTGCATACTTACGAATAAATAGCAATACTTGAAATATTTTTTGTCGTTGTTTTTTTTATTAAAATTTCGTCAAGTCTGTTTTCCTGTTGAAACGATCAACTCAATAGTTTTTCAAAATCATTGAAATATTATTAAGTAACGTTTACGTTCTAGGGTCTGCCGAAATACTGCCTTTGAGAAGGGTGGCTGCGAAGTATCACTATGCTAACAAGTTCCCTATTCGAGAAGTGCTCAGCATTCATTTGTTAAGACACCTAATGCCGAACAACCATGCTCGTACTGTTTAATTATCACTACCCAGTTGGGCAACGTTATGATGCAGATTTAAGACTTATAATTTTGTAAACTCCCACCGCCAATAGCTTCAATAATTGGGCACAGAGGTTTCATAGTCGTTCGAAGATAAGAGATAAGTAAATAAAAAGTACTGCATTTTAGATTACCGCCATCTTTTGAGATCATTCCAAACTAAAATTACAAATAAGATATCTATATTTAATTTTTGACTTTAGTATATACTTGCTCCTGATGAGGTGAACTTTGTTCATGAAACACGTAGAGGTTTTATGTGTAAAATATATAATAAAAATAAATAAATCACTTTAATATATTAAAGTGATGTAAACAAAGTTATTTGTTTTTTAATATAATAAATAATGACATCACAAAGTGATAAGCTTTCAGAAGAAATTTTCTTTGAAAAATTACAAATAAGAAATTGGATAGAAGAGATATATTTAATAAAACACGACTCATTTGAAATACAGCAAAAATCTCTCGACAAATACTTTATTTGTATTTAAAGATACAGTGTGATTTTTTTCATGCCTATAACATATTAAATAATTAAACAAAACGTGTTTTTAATAATTTTCTTACTAGCTTACTTTGCGATTTTTTTCTGTCGAGGGAATTTTATAAAATTCACGTTTCGGCAAAACAATCGTTTAGATATTATCTTCAAAAATATCAAATATATTTTTTTAGTACTTAAAAACTTAAAGATTTAAAGAGAAACTTGTTTTAAATCGGTAGAAATTAGGAATTCCGGGGCTTAATAAGAAGCTGTAGTGGGGGATTTGTTGAAGATGCCAGCATTAAAAAGTGGAAGAAAGACGAATGCCGGTAGTTCGTTCCACATGCCTGGCGCACCGTTTTACACAAGAACCAGTCAATGAAAACGATTGCAAAAATGTGGGCGACATATATAGTATGAACGGGTGTTCCGATCTTGCCCGTAGAACTTCTAACTGGTGCACCAGAGTTCACATAGCGCAGCATACCTACGTTTTTGCATCATTATAGGATCGATTTGTTCAGTCCAGAGGTAGACAATAAATTCAACAACTGCTGGACTATTTTAAAACCCACGGAAGAACTGACTAGCCCTATATAGAACATCCAGCTTTTCAGGAGCCAGATTTGCTGATCCTTCAATGAAGTCCCGATACTTGAACCAGTTTGAGATATTTACCTAGTTACTCCAGGAATCTAAAATTCGAGACAAAATAATGGCACTACTCCGCAAAAATATCACTTAAGGCGATGCGCTACGTAGTAATGCAAAATCATGTGTTTTTGGTTTGAAAATTTGGTCGCCTAGAAATGTTTCAGATGCTTTAATTAAATACTGCGAGTAGAATACATCTTGGTCTTTAAAATAATCGAGTATTTTTTAGATAAGTCTTTTTATAAGCCCAGAAAAAAATAATGTATAAGGCCTATGAAAACTGCTTTAAAGTTCAAAATCTCCTACTTACGAACCCATTTTCGGTTATAATTTTATTGTATAATGTGGCAAATTAAATTATTTAGAAAATCATGGGAAAAAAATTAATATTTATGCCTGAATATCCACAAAATAAAATAAAAGGCACTTTTTGGCTATGTTTTTTTCTTGCATAAATCAAAACAGGCGAATGGTGTTAAGCGGGAATTTAAACCTTATCGCCATCTACGTAAGGGTTGTTATTGATAGCGGCTCAATTTAAATTGTTACACGACGTAGTGCATCGCCTTAAAAAGCTTCGACACGTGCTCAGACCTGTTATTATTTTTGTTTAAGAAAGTGTGTTCCGAATTGGAGGTTTGTGGGGAAAAGAACCTGCGTTCATCAATGACGTTAATAAAACTATATATATAATAATGGTACGACAACATGATTTAATTAATAATATCACTCAACTACTGCTCCACGCATAACATCTCAGAATTAATAATGATATCACACCGATCGCGATGACCCCAAAACGCACAAACTGAAATATTTTGCATTTAGATGGATAGCTACAGAATACGCAGCTAAGTGGAGAAATGTTGTTATCCTTGATATTAAAAAACATATCTACACTTTGGCTTATAATAATATAGCAACCAGTTATCTACCAGGAGTAGAGTCGTAGCACTAAGACGTCTAACTCGATATTAATTAAACCAAGGTTCTAACGAGATTCGGTTGCGAAATTATTAACATGAACTATTCCTTAGTTGGATTGTAAGTCGGTGAAATTCATTGCAAAGTATACGGTAATAGTTGTTCTAGTCTAGTGATATATTATTTGGCTTTAAATATACAGAATAATAATAATAAAAATAAGGGCTTACAAATTATGGGATTTAAAAATAGGTTAACTAGAAATCACAAAAATATTAAGCTGCCAAATTTTTCCTTTGTTAGAATTCCACTTGAATACAATTCTCCCGTCTGGAACCCACATTACAATATGCATGTACAAGTTATTGAAAGACTACAATATAAATTTTTCCATTTTCTTAATTTTAAAATGTGTATCCAGCAATTTTGTTGAATTACAACATTCTTTTAAAAAATCATGTTTTTTGGTTTTAAAATTAGATCACTTTAGATGTTTTAGATGTTTTAGATGCTTTAATTAAATACTGCGAGTAGAACACATCTTGGCCTACGAGATGATCCAGTATTTTTTAGATAAGTCTTTTTATAAGCCCAGAAAAAAATAGTCTAAAGGCCTATAAAAACTGCTTTAAAATTCAAAATCTCCAACTTACAAACCCATTTTCGGTTATGATTTTATTGTATAATGTGGCAAATTAAGTTCTTTATAAAATGATCGTAAAACAATTAAATATTTGTGCCTGAACGTCCGCAAAATAAAATAAAAGCAACTTTTTGGCCATGTTTTTTTCTTGTATTTATCAAAAAAGACTGATGGTGTTGAACGGGAATTTAAACCTTATCGCCATCTACATAAGGGGTGTTATTGTTAGCGGCTTGATTCAAAATGTCACACGACGTATGGCATCGCCTTAATAATATTTTTGAATTGTCGGAAAGATTTTCAATTACTTCTTCAATAAAATTCTAAATTATGCTTTTCATGGTCCAGAATTGCTTGCATTGACAAGCTTTCAGATTCCACTACTTAATACCAGAGGTCTTAAGATGAATTTCATGGCAGAAATTTTTGCACTAACTGCCATTTGTATTCCTCACTGCCCAGAATATAATAATGTTATGTGCGTGCGGCTAAAACTTAGAATCGAGCCCCGGTACGATCAAGGGAGTTATATTGTGTGGTAGCCCTCTATCCCCCATCCATGAAGAAGGTTCCCGTTTTTACCTGAAGGACGTGCTTTTGAAGATTTTGAAAAACATCTAGAACAGTCCAGAACATTAGAGAGTATTCGAGAGCATTCCACAACATTCCAGAACATCCCGGATCATTCTGGAATGTTAGGGAATATTCTGGAACGTTCGGGAACATCCCGGATCATAATGAACTAAAAACGGAATTACAGGCCGTTTCCTGATAAACTTAGTAATTTGTGTCAATACATTGGTATCTCTAAATAATATAAAACAAAGTCACTATCTGCGTCTGTCTGTTTGTGCGCTTAGTTCTTTTTTTTTTTTTTATATTTACTCCACACAGGAGGCCCTGAAGAAAATAATTTCCCTCGGGGCCTATGTCATCTTTGGGGATGCTGTGTGGAGGGTCTTTTTTGGAGAGGAAGGAGTGAACATGGGTCTTGAAGAGTCCCATGTTGTAGGAGGGAGGAAACACAGAGGCCGGCAGTTCGTTCCACAGCCGAGCTGTTGAACTTAAGAACGAATCGTAGAAGCGACCCGTTCTCATGTGACAAGTGTCAACTGTGTACAAATGTTGGGCGCGCGTTTGGCGTGTATCCCGACTACGCACCGGTGCCGAATGGATCAATGACGCTAGTTCCTCAGAGCATCTTCCATTGTAATACCGATAGAACAAGGACAGCATACCTACCTGACGCCTGTGCTCTAAAGATTGCAGTCCGTTTGTTAAGATTGGGGAATCTATCAAACGGACCGCCCGTTTCTGCACAGAGTCAAGGGTTTTTTTCAGGTATTTTGGGGCTCCAGACCAGAGATGGCTGCCAAATTCGACAGTAGGGCGCACTTGCGATTTGTACAGGGTGAGCAGTTGTGTACTATTAAAGTATCTGCGGGCCCTGTACAGTACGCCCAGCTTCTGATAGGCCAACTTTACTCTGGCTTCGATGGAGCCCCCGTACCTGAGCTGGTCACTTATAGTTACACCAAGCATATCAATGGAAGGCCTGTTCGGAAGATTGCTTCCGTTGAAGGAGACTAGATTATCATTTGGATCCCTTTTAGACGTAATCAGACAGGATTGGGTCTTTGAAACATTAAATTCGACGAGATTATTTTTACCCCAGGAGGAAATACTCTCGAGATAACCGTCCATTCTCTGCTTCAAAGCCCTCCGAGCCGTTGGAGTTTGTGTGCCCTTTGGGGGCTTGTCAAACAAAAAGCTATCATGAACTGTACTGTCATCCGCGTAACAATGAATCGGTGCACATGTCAAAAGGTCATTGATGTGCAACAAAAACAAAGTCGGAGACAGAACCGATCCCTGTGGGACGCTAGCATTTATGGGAACTATTCTAAACTATGCAACGGAGACTGATAGGGTTTCCACTATCATTTAGACCAGAGGTTCCCAAAGTGGTCTATATGGACCCCTAGGGGTCGATATCGGCATGCTGGGGTCTATGTCAGCGAGAATAAAATTTGGGGGTCCACGAGATTCAAATGGGGGTACATTCGGGCGGACCCCCATTTACCAATTAAGAGTTCCGTAAATGACACAATAGACCTAAAACAAATTTAATAGACTGAGAAATGACTTATTTGATATTTGTATTTTTATATTTCGTTGAGTTGTTAATTGAGGTATATAAATAGAGTCTACGTCCTTTTCTCTTCAGAATTAATACAGAATTAATTATACATTGCACATTGGAAGCCGCGAATTTTCCTGGTTCCCCAACTTGTTTTTAAAAAACGTCCAGGGTAATAATGACGTTCAACATTTAAATGCACTTCACACAGACTTCAAAACTAAGTTTGAGGACATTTTGGCTGAGGAAATGCAACATTGAAGAATCGGATATCACGTGACAAGAAGAACTGACCGGAATAAGCACTGACAGAGAACTTAAGGGGCAGTTCTGTAGGGCCAGTTTTTCCAGAAATTCCCGTTGATTATACTGCTTCATTTTCATTTGGTGTAATACCTCACAAGGGTGCCCCTGTCTGCACAATGTAAAAACAGAGCAACTATACCGCCAACCGGTTGTTGGGCAGGCAAGGGAAGGGAATATTTTTACTAAAAAAATAAATGATTTTTACATAGGACGTTAATAGTTTTAGGAAAATTCAATATTCGGCAGGCAAAAAAAATTTTGGCAAGTGGTCTACGGGGCAAAAAAGTTTGGGAACCTCTGATTTAGACAGATATATTATTTATTGAATATATAGAAAATTCTAGCAACGCCGAGTACCCGTCAGCCAGTTAATAAATAATGGAATTAAATGTAGGACTAGATCTTCTGGACGTTAGAAGAAAAATGGGCCCATTTGCTATCTGAAGTTCTGGAACGTATTTTTACACTCGCAATAACTTCAGCAGAACTAGGCAGCACAGACCTTTATTTTTCCAAGAGACAGGACCAACATACCAATTAACATGCGTTTGGGAAGAACGAATACACCCTTAAACCACGTATCTTCTGAGATAGACATTTTTCAATTATCCTTCGGTGACTTCAAGATAGCAATAAACATATTTTTTAACACAAGGCTGCGTCTCAACTGATATAATTAGCACTTCAGAATATTTTCGCACACAATGTCTCGTATGTATTCCAAATGTGCTATTTACATCTTATTTTTTTTTAATTTCCTTAAAAACAAATACTTTTTTTGTTAACTAGATACAATAAAATATAATAATACAAGTCCTAAAACGGGAATTCCTCCTAGTTGGGCAGTCAAAGTATTTTTTATGTATATATACATATGTCATTGTATCATCACCTGTACTAAATAAATAAAAAATAAATAAATAAATAATCTTTCCGTTATATATATTTGAAATAAACATTTCTAATTCAAATAATAAAATTATAATATCGAACAACAAAAATGTTAAAGCAAAAAACGCTTACCACATTCTTAATTAATTTTTACTCCAATTGTAGAAAAATTGAGAGAACTCGATATTTCGAAAACACATTCATTTTGTTGGGGAATTTGTAAGATAATTGTAACTTATATAAAAATAATTATTTTCGTTTAATTTTGGCTATTTTTTGGATTTTATTAATGGCATCCAGTATAAATATTTGAGGCAAGCTGGAAAGAATTATTATTTTTATTTTTAACATCAAAAAAATACGTATTTCTAGATGGTAGAAAATTTTTTTTAAATACTTTTATAAAATATGCCCGGTCACATATGACCCTAAAAGTCAATAGAGGAATGGAGTCACGCAAACCAAAAGTATATTTTACTGCAACAATAATATCCATACCAATTTGTTTATAAGCTTTCAAGCTCAAACACACGGTTTGGTAACCAATATGCAGAAGAAGCACAGAAAGAACTTACAAAAAAGAATTTCACATGTCAACGCCGGAAAGGCAAAAAGGCGTAAGCGACAATTTAGTCAAAATTAGTTAAAAATACAGTTTTGATCAGACAAAAATTCTAATGAAAACAGTATGATAAACTCATTATTTACTAAATTGTCGCTTACGACCTTTTTCCTTTCCGGCGTCAACATGTGAAAAAATTAATCGAGCCGCTAACAATAACACTTCTTATGTAGATGACAATAAGGTTTAAATTCCCTCTTGAATCCAGCCGCCTGTGTTAATTTATGCATGAAAAATCATCGGCAAAAACTGCTTTTGTTTCATTTTTCAAAGTTAAAGCACAAATATTTGAATGTTTTACGATAATTTTCTGAATAACTTAATTTTCCACGTTATGCAATAAAACCACAACTAACAATTGGTTCGTAATTATGAGATTTTGAACGAAAAAGCAGTTTTATTGGCCTGATACTTTATTTTTTCTAGGCTTATAAAAAGGCTTGTCGCAAAAATGTCAAATTTATTAAAGCCTCTGTTAAATAAGCGATCAAATTTTCAAACCAAAAACATATGATTTACACGCATTACCACGTAGTAAATTTACGACAATCGTACTCTTTCAAATTGGCTAGATTACACTTCTAGGAATTATCAATGTTCTGTGTAATTATAAGCAATAAAATATTATACTTAATAGAATTTTTTATGTTTAATTTTATTATGAATAAATCTGAACTTGATCATGAATCGTAAACGTGGATAAAATAATAACAATAAATATTTTATATGAATTTATGAAATATTTAAATATATTTTATTTTATTATATTGACCTTATTATAACTTTTATGTTAATGAAAAATATTTCATAGAGTGGTTCTATAAATTTGTATTTTTATGGGTCCAAATTAAACCACTTTTTTATAATAATGTGAAAATATTAATTTTACAAAAAAGTTGCCAAAATTATTTCCATATTAAAATGGTTTTACTTATTAAATATGCATATGGTGGCCTAGTTTTTAAACACGAGTTTATAAAAAAATATTTTTTTGTTAATTAAAAAATGTGAAATATATATACAGTAACTAGTTATTACTACCCTGCTTGGCGAGATTCGAAATATGGAACAAACCACTGAACTTAAAAGCTCTAGAAGTGTGATCCAAAAGGATTTGAAAGAAAACTTATTTTGCGACAATCTTTTAACTCTTAGTCTCATTATTAAATAAAGGTTATCGATATTTTTAAAAATAAGGGAAAATTTACCTTATTTCGTGCATACTAGTTTATCTCTTCAGTGGAATAAAAATAATGTAATTAATTGAAAATTGTAATAATATTGAAAAAGCGTCTTTTTTTGTTTTTGTAATTCATAACTCTTAATAATCTCATTAATTGAATGGCTTTACGATATGAAAATGGTTCAATAAAATTTGACCTTGAAATTCCTTACTGAATAAAACTGCAAATTTCTTGACGCCATAACTCACCGTCGTAAAGAATTTTTAAGTGAGAAAAACAAACATATTTTCTGCTGAATGGAGTGAATTTCTTGTGAAAAAACTAATTGGATTTTTCCTTTCCTTTGCAGAAAATCCCATAGATGGCGGCACCGACCCGGAAAGCGGAGAAGTGAAAAAACAATATCAATCTGCAGAAGACTTTAATAATATGTACAATACTGGAAGCTCAGAGGTGAGTTTATTATAACATATAGTTTTTAAATTAATCTTCTATAATCAACCCGAAAAACTACTGGCTTTTTCCTACAATGCAGAAACACCATTTGAAAACTTTGGCCACCGTATTAAGGAAAAAACTGGTACAGATGTTTTTTATTCAAATATATTTAAAGCTTCTAATATGATAATCAATCCGAAAAACTACTGGCCTTTTCCTACAATGCAGAAACACCAATTGAAAACTTTGGCCATCGGATTGGAAAAAACTGTTACAGATGTTTTTTTTAAATATATTTTAACTTACATACCATATGCTCTAACGATATAAAAATGTCAAAATATATGCTTAAAGTATGCGGTACAAATAGGAAAAGCGTAAAGTAGGCATGTTTATGCAAAGTTTCTAAAATGAGAATCACACATCAATCAACGCATCTTTGATTTCTATGTGGGAGTAGTTTTAATAATTCTGATATTTTTTAATTCCCATAAATACACATCACCGCAAACTCACTGCGATTAGGTATGTGTTTACTTAACTAAGCCCATAAACCGCAGTCCCTTCTAAAAATTATGCAAGAAAATTATTAAAAATATTTCGTATTTTAAAGCATAAATTATAAAAATATTTTTTTCTTAAAATAATTAAATTTTGAACCATCTATGTATGAACCATTAGTTTTTGAATAATTTTAATAACTTGTAAGAACTGATAATCTGCTCTTTGAATCAGCGATACAATATTGTATTTGTATGCCTTTCTTGAAATAATTGAGTTTGTATGTGTACAAAACTATTTATTCATATTAATATTGCGTATGTACAGGCGCAAACAAATAATTAATCTTCATATTTTGAAGCATAACTTATTATTAATTAAATTAACGCTATCTATGAAAGAGCAGATTATGAAGTTTTTTGAGTATACCTATAAAAACTATATAGTTGTTGTTAAATTGCATACTGTTATTTCTGTTTCAGATTTTGACTGATGGCCCCAACAATAACAACAACGAGACAATAACAGCCAAAAAATTGCTAACATCACAGAGTTACCACTTCAAAGCACTTTTCATTAAAAGCGTTCAACAGTTCTCAAGACATCCTGGGTAAATATTTAATTTACTATATAGTTAGATTTTTATTTAAAAACATAAAAATAGAATACTAATATCTTTATTCCAGGATGTGGGAAGGTTAGTTTTAAATAGACAGTAGTTATGTGAATGCAATGAATTTAAATAGATATATGTAAATCTAAAAATAAACAATTATGACTTATTATGTCGGGCGTGGTCTTGATTGAGCTCGGGCCCAGCGCTCACTCAGGAATGGCGTTTGGTGCTGGAGGGTTGCAGTCACCACCGTGTTTTCGGTCATTAGCCGCATCCTGGCTCCAGTATGTGTCTCCTCAGGCTGGTTTCTCATCAGGCCGGTGAATCCATTCAGTCCTAGTTACGTAAACATTGTCAATGCGCTGCATTATCTGTGTATACTACAGGCATTATTATATTGGATTAGGGTTGTTCCATCAAAGAAGTTCGGTAGTGACACCATGTCTCACATATATACAGGCTAGTACAAAATGCATTGAACAATGTTTTTTTAACACTATTGCTGCATTTGTAAAAGCTTCGGGCAATTATAGTAGACACTAGATAATACTTCATCGTTGTCGTTCAATATTGCCGTCCAAAAGGTCTTCATTGATGGTATGCCCCAAGAATTTTATGTTACACGAGGAGCATCTTATCGGGATTTTTCTCATAGTGGAACGCAATCATTTTCATCTTCTTCGGGTTGTATATCATATTGTCCTGTTTTCCATATTCTTCACAGATATTTAGTAATAATCTCAATCCCTTGATCGACGGAGCTACGAAAATCATGTCGTCCGCATAGCTTATGTGAGTAAGACATAAATTGTTAATATGACAGCCTGCTCTGGTGTCCAGACGATTTGATAATTCGTCCATGTATACATTGAACAGGATGGGGGACATACACATTCCTTGCCTTACTCTTGACCGCAAGTATATCGGTTGGGAGTAAGTACTTGCTCACCGTACAACGATTTCCTGCTGGGAGTGCCATCGTGATAGTGTGTTGATATATATGGTGGGTACATTTCTAGCTTTCAATTTCTCCCATAAAGTTTTGTGACAGACACTGTCAAAGACTTTACTTAGGTCTAAGAAGTACCCGTATACAGTAGTTTATCGTTTCTTGTAAAATTCTATTATTTGCTCTGCAGTGTACCTTGCCATATTAGTGGATAATCTACAATTAAAGCCCATCTGTTTATCTTTAGACATTATTTTGCTTTGTATTTTATTTAGAATCTCCCTTTTCAAATAGTTTTGCAGTTATAGTTACCTCGCAATAGGAAATCGCTTAAGGTGGTGAAATTGATTATTGAGCCCTTTCAGCAAACGGAAGATTCCGAGATCACATCTAACCATGATTGCAATGATTAATGTGATATTAGTGAATATCTATCAATCTTTAATATATTAAAGAAAGAAGAGTGTCTGCGAGTTTAAAAAAAAATCAAATCTACAGTTTTATTCCGAGAATGATGAAAGTTTGCTACTTGGATTTCGAAACAAGAGTTCAATAAGAATTTAATAATAATCCCATCATCTGCGCCAACATAATTTAGATGTTTGGTGCGAGAGACCGTTTACGTAACTGCACTGTTCTTCTCTGTAGTTAATTGAATTGATACATCATTTATAGAATACACTATGGCGGACTAAGGTCTAACTTAAATGATGGTCCTGTATTGAAAGAGACTGAGTATGAGCGCGCTACTCTGTATGAACGCTGGTCTATTGTTGTCTCACTCTAACACTACGTAAATCAACTTAGCGTCTTTTTAATCCCACAAAAAAGAAGATCACTTTGAGTGAGAGTTTTAAAAACCACCCCTATTACTTTTCCCACCATTAAATTTTGTTGCTTCTTGGTGAAATTTTGCACACTTGGTATTCAAAATAAGTTGAAGATGATAAAAATTAACATGAAGCCAGGGCATTGTCGGGCACACCAGCTATTTAAAACTAAAACCGTTGAAACGAAGATGCAGAAAGAGTGCTAGATGTCAAATGTGTTCAAATGTTGAGGGCGTGTTTCCCAAGTTTGCACAGATGCCGAAAGGATCAATGACGCTACTTCCTTGGAGGATGTTTCATTGAAATACCGATAGAACAAGGACAGCATTCCAACCTGTCGCTTATGCTCTAAAGATTGCAATTCATTTGAAATCTATCAAACTGTTATATCTCTGCTTACTATGCAGATTTCTGTGTTGGGAACTCTTTGATAAAGTAAAAGGTTCTTTACAATAATTACGTTTATTTACGTTACAATAAATTAAGTCTGGATTTATCTACACTGTTCATTACCCGAGAGTTGGTAATTCTCTGTTTCTAGAAGCTTGAAGTCTGACAAGGATACCCCACAGGCAATTGCTACACTCTAGCGACATCTGTCGGACTCTGGAGTAAGCTTTCTGACTAGTGCCATCTATCGCTTGAATACCCAACTTATTACCATACATCACACCCGCGGGGACGCCCTAATCTAAAACCCTAGGCTACAAAAATTACAATACATTATTATCACAATTGATGTTATAAAAACAAATAAATAAGATTTTAAATATTTCACTTTAACACGATTTTAAATTCTAAATTCCACGACAAAAAACATGATTTTGAATATTTTATCTTACGTATTTCTGTTTCTCTGGGAGGGACCTTCAGGACGCCTTGAGTATGAAGCCTTGAGATTAGAGTTGAATCAAGCATATATATGTAAATGAAAAGTATGTTGGAAAGATTTCTGAAGATTAGATTACCCTAGGATGAAGCACCATGAAAATGATGACCATGTTCGAACCTGTTTGGCGGCTGTCATTTTTGGCTTTTTCCATAATTTTTTTATTAAATTTCCAGCGGTTTCGCCTTCTCAGTACTATTCCCCATACTCCAAATGCTGGCGTTCCTGTTCTCCGTTGGCCACGACCCCCGCGTCATAACTCTGGCGATCGTTAACCACGAGGTCCCACTCTGGAGCGACTGCCTCAACTCCTCGCTGGTCACTGCCACCTACGACCCTGAGGAGTATGCCTGCCACTATAACAAGCTGAGCTGCCGGTATATACACTCTTTGGATAGTGAGATTATACAAAAGGTGAGTTTACAGTTAAAGCGAAGCATAATGCCAAAGCACTATTTTGATTAATCTTCATAACGAATTGGTGTACATAATGAATACTTACAAAAAATATGTTTTAGATAAATTGAAGGTTTTCCTATCGCTTCGCTTGAGTAGAATACAAATAAATATATAATTTACTCAATAAAAAATATAAATGCAAACTACTAAAAAATTTTTTTTTTCCTGTAGAAATGTATGAACGCATAAAGGAAACAACTTTAAAAAATACAGTACTATAGCTAAGATTTTCTGTGACAGTTTCACTTGATTAACTTTTTTGCTTTCTTATAAAATTATTTACAAAATAAATAAAAACCAGTTTTTTGCATGAAATCGAACATTTCTAGACTCTGTTGGTCAAGCGATTGTAATGCCTATTACCTACGTTGTAAGATATACCAAGAATATACACATGTTTGGCTTGTAGCTTCCTCTTAAAGTATATTAACAAATTGACAAAATAAAAAGCAAAAAATTGCATCGAAGAAGATATAAACTTCACAAGATGCAATCAGAGTATTTTTTTTTATTTTCTGCGATACAATCCAAGCTTAAAAAAGATATAAAAAATTCCAAATGTCAATATTTAGAATTTAGTATTAAAGATAATGTGTAATACATAATGACCTGTACCCATAGTTTTTGAGTACAGCATAAAAGGGCAAAAATTACACCAAGCATTAAAAATCAAATTGCTTTGTGGAGGGTCTTTTAAGAAAATGGAGGAGAGGAGTTTTTAGGAAGGAAAAGGTTTGAGGGATGGGAAGGAATCTGAGGGTCAGAGTGTCCAGGAGTGACAGACGTACGAATCCATCCAGCTGGAGAGGTGAAAGGGTGTACCTCAATTGGCCTCTCCCACTCTGACTCGGTAGGAGTACCCATACCCGCCTCTGAAAATGATCTATTAGACCATTAGCCAAGGAAGAGCCTATTTCTCTAAATATGACGTTATGACTATCCTTTATCTTACAGACATTCTTCGCCACCAAAGCGGAGGCCTTTCACATGCTGGAGACGGGCAAGGTGAACGGGGTGCTGTACCTGGCCAGCAACTTCTCGGAGTCTGCCTTCGAGAGGACCGAGGACGGCAGGGCGGCATCGGACGGCTCCCTCGAGAACAGCTTCGCCACATACTGGCTTGACATGAGCAGTGAGTAGTAATTTCACCCAAAATAACATTACTTCCGGCACCCTGGACACGCCCACAGTGTACTTCTATCGGCCTATCGCTTCAGTGTCATTTGTTTGATGTGTTTTACATATATAAACCTTAATACTTAAAAACCCATTAAAAGGGAAATTTTGTAATGTTTTAAAAATAATAATGGAAAATTAAATATGTTTAGTCATATTTTCAAACTGCAGTAATTTTTTGAAGTTAATGTGTTTTCAAAATGTGTGAATTTATTTAGATTTTTTTTTAATAAGCCAATTTAAAATTAATGACTCATTACCAGATTTAAGTAAAATAAAATCAGTACGATGAAGAAAAACATTTTTATAAATAAATTTAATGTTGCTTATAAAATTATAAAACCTGCATTGATTTAAAAACAATAAAATAAATTTTAAAAAAGATTACGTTATTATTTCTAATTTAGTATCAAATACCAATAGAGGTAAGGTATTTGACATTTTTTAAAGGTCCCCATCCATATAAATGAAAATGTAAATTTTTTATTTTTTTTTTTTTTTTTATTTTTTTTTTTTGTTACATACATGGTTTTAAAATACAAATTATGTTTTTTACATACATATTAAAAAAAAGAAAGAAACAATGCGAATTACAGAAAAGTATATGTACACATGCACATATGTATACATATATAGTGTATTACACACCATACATAACATACACACACAATACACGTACACACACACGAGTTCATAAACAGCATATACATAAAAATAATAATATGCATAAATGTATGATAGCAAAAAAATCCCACATAGGCATCGCCAGTTCGTGGGTATACTTGTGTTTCTTTAAGGCAGTTCAGTTAAAATTACTCTAAATATACATATTTTATCTTTGTAGAAAATTGAAAAGAAAAGAAAAGAAAATAATGTTCGTTTGGTAATAATCTTAAATCTCCGGAAATTCTTCACCGATTGCTTTTAAATTTGAACACAATGTTAAATTTGAATACGTGTGTGTTATTATATTTGTCTCTCTTGACAAGTAAAAACATGTTTTTTTTAAAAGAGCGCTATATTGACCGGTCAGTGGTTGAGTGGGCATAGCGCTTGGGTCTCACCCGAGCGTCGCGTGTTCGATTCCTCGGCTGGCTAAGTCCTCCATCACAACACAAGCAACATTTTCGGCTTTCTGTGGTGGTAGTAGGAGATTTTCAAACATTGTTGGGTTATTCGTAACCCGGGAATGTTTGTCTTTCTTTTAAAAAAAAAAAAAAAAAAAAAAAAAAAAAATATGTCGGACGTAAAAGCAACACGCGCTATTGTTTCTCCTTTTACACAGACAGACTGAGTCACAGCAACGCATGCGGGATACAGCTAGTTTTAATCATAAATATTAATTTATTATCTATAACTATAAAAATCCATGCTCAATTTTGATTTAAGGCGATGCACTACGTCATGTAATATTTTAAATTGAGCCGCTATCAATAACAACCCTTACGTAGATGGCGATAAGGTTTAAATTCCCGCGTAACACCAACCGCCTGTTTTGATTTATGCAAGAAAAAAACATGGCCGAAAAGTGCCTTTTATTTTATTTTGTGGATGTTCAGGGATAAATATTTATTTTTTTTCCGATCATTTTATAAATAATTTAATTTGCCACATTAAACAATAAAATGATAACCGAAAATGGGTTCGTAAGTAGGAGATTTTGAACTTTAAAGCAGTTTTCATAGGCCTTTACATTATTTTTTTCTGGGCTTATAAAAAGACTTATCTAAAAAATACTCGATTATTTCAAAGGCCAAGATGTATTCTACTCGCAGTATTTAATTAAAGCATCCGAAACATTTCTAGGCAACCAAATTTTCAAACCAAAAACACAGGATTTCGCATTACTACGTATGGCATCGCCCTAAGTACAGTATTTTGGTATATAATAAAATAATAATACTGAGCCAAATCTACTTGAAAAATAATTCAATTATCCACTCTACGCTATGAAATAATTAATTACGTCGGTCATTTTCAAAATTCTTTTTGATTTTTCAATGAATTTAGACAAGCGATAAAGTACCTACGTTAACATAATATGTTTAACAGATAATTGTCTTAATTTCAATTTTCAAAATTGGAACTGTTTTGCCGAAAATTCAGATTATCCTGTGATTTTTCTCTTGTCTGCTCTATTAATTAACTCTTTTCTGCGCTATTAATTAACTATTTTTATTATTACATGTATATTAATTGTTAAGCTCTCGAAATGTGAACTTCAATTTAATGAAATTTGTACAACTTTTTCTATCTCATACTTTTTTTAGGTTAATGCAAGTATGTAAATTGAGAGATTGCTATATATTTTCAGGCAATCAACTCTATTATTAATTTTTGAAATTTAACGTTTACGGTCTCGGTCCGTTTGAGCATTTGATTAAATTGTGATAAATTATCATACGCAACAGTATGAATGGATCCAGACTGTACAGATATCAAAATGTACAAAATGTCGACTAATTTCCATCTCGTTTGTGTTTACAGACCATCAGATCTCCCACTTTGTGAAGAAGAAGCTGTACAACGAGTATGAGAAGTTTGCCAAGTCTCTTCTGATCGACTGTCAGTCCTCGCCCAAGCTCGCCAACATCCCGATCAACTTCCAGGATCCTATCTACGGCACCAAGGACAGCTCCTTCACCGATTTTATGGCACCCGGCCTGATGGCAACGTGAGTTAAATACAATACTTCTTGAAATCATCCTGGTGAGGTGCAGAGATTATTCGTGTAACTTGATTCAAAACAGAAGTACCTCCAGAAAATTGTTGAAAATTGACGTTCTTTTAAAATATATTAAGGTTGCATTCACATTTATATATATACATACAGGGTTTTCCAATAAGAGGTGTTATTTTGAATAGCCTGCTATTTCGATAGATGTTACTTTTGAAGCTGTCATTTTTTAACATTTGACAAGTAGAAACTACGCCATTTATAAAAATGGAACGATACATGCTTCAACAACGCACTGAAATTATTAAAATTCACTTGAGTGAATCAAATGAAAATCATCTTGAGTGATGAGGCCCATTTCCACCTCGGTGGCTTCGTCAACAACCAAAATTGTCGCATCTGGGGCTCGAAAAACCCAAGAGTTATTGTTAAAAAGCCTCTCTATCCTCAACGTGTGACTGTTTGGTACTGTTCATGGTCCGGCGGAGTCATTGGACCTTACTTTTTCGAAAATGAGGCTGGAGCAACAGTTACGGTGAATGGATCGCTATCGAGAGATGATTAATGATTTTTTATGGCTGAAATTGGATGGTATTGATCTGGACAATGTTTACTTTCAACAAAACGGCGCTACGTGCCACGCAAGCAACGAAACCATTGATTTTTTACGATTGAATATCAAAATAACACCTCTTATTGGAAAACCCTGTTTATTATTTATGAAAATGTTTTATATTTTAAACAGTTAACCCTCAACTATTTACCCCCTATTTTAGTCAATTAACTACCTACCCTCAGTCTATGAAACGTTGGAAAAATCTCCCAAAATATCATGATTTTTTTCTAAATTAATTTTTATTTTTCTACTTGTTCCCGTGAAAAATCACAGGATGTAACTTAACTTGACAAGATGTGAGAAATTTTGTTTGGGAGACTGAGAGGAGTGGGAATGGAAATAAATTGGAAAAAGTAACATTGGGAAGTATTGGACTATTCAGATATTGTCACTAAACATAGCTAAAACCATTTAAAGCAATATTTCTATTCTAAATTCGATTTCAGAATTCTATTCTTCTTGGCAACAACCGCCACATCAAACCTGATGATTGCCGACAGACTGGAAGGAGTTTGGGATAGAATCGTAGTCGCTGGAGTCAACAGCAGGGAGATACTAACAGTACACATTGTTATTCAATCCATCATCATCATCATACAGGTAAATTAATCATTTCAATACAAAGCTTCTCAATTCCATATACATATTATGGAGGTTATTAAATATCTATATAACCTGGGATCTGTCCTTAAAAGTTTTTTGCTTGCTACCTACCTATTATTAAATCTTGTAACACAGTCAGAAAAAAATTCCTTCCTCAACTTACTTCGCAACCCTTTGTTTCAATTTAATTACTAAAAGAAATAACTATTAGTCGGGGGAGAGGGTAAAAGATGCAATAAATTTCTTTTCTTTCAATCATAGTTCAACATTCTGTGCTTCGACCCTATGTTTGATCTTATTAGTATGATGTGGCATCCATCCCGATATATCAGATCTGTCACCATTATCGAGCCCTCTGTCCTGACAAGAACTAAAATGAACGCACAAAACTTTTAATGTCTCGATTTAAAAACCAGCGCAAGGCAGCAATGCTGTTTACTAACGAACCGTGCTGACTACCAATGTTGCTGTCCGTCCTTATCAGGCTATCAGGCCATCTCTACTATGTGTCCTTTGTCTTTCATTGTTTCATTCACATTTATATTATGGGCCCCATTCGCACATTTAGATCTTCGTACTTGCACTTCGTGCTCTGAAAAAAACGGTTCTATGATAAGTCCTTAAAATGACAATTCAACACACCTTTAAAAGGTGATATAAATTCATTAAAAGTGATGAAACAAAAACCAGGTTAAATAGTTACTGTACTGGACACCTACGCCAGTGATATCGACTGTAAAATGCCGGTTTCCTCTCGGGGGTACCTTGGGTAAGGATTTGCAATGAAACACAACTTCGCGCATGTCGTTAGACAACTGACTGGTTGTCAGTTGGGCCAGTTGTTTGCGTATTTATTGGGTTAAAATACAGTTTCTACACATGTTAATGTGTAGCAATTATTCTTATATCTAAACAGAAATATTACAATGCGTCATAGCGCCGAGAATTAATTACTAAGGTCCCACAGTTTTGTCAGTAATTCATCCTTGAACTGGCGATATGACACGTGTAAGGTGATTTAAAATCTTATCAATATGACTCATCGTGCGAGATAAGCCTCAAAGGATTCGGCATCGTAAAATGTGCAATATCAGAATATTCACTTTCTTAATTATTTAATAATTATTAGGTATATTCATCTGCTGTCCGGTACTGTTACATATGTAACCTATTTAACCTAGTTTTTGTTTCATCATTTTTCATAACTTTATAACACTTTTTATAGGTGTGATTTTCGTCATTTTTTATTTTTGTCATTTTGATGGGCTATCCGGTCACCGAAAAAAAAATGACATATTTCAATTTTAAAATCCACGCCCCTTTCGTCGCGCCAGTTTTACCTCTGTATTTTGGAATTTTAATATACATTTAAGATTTATTTTTTCGGTGTAGCATCACCCCTATGTCTAATGTATTTCGATTCTAAATGGTGGTCTTTCACCAGGGCGATACTGAGAGTATTTAAAACTCTGGTATGAATGCTATCCATAATCAATGAATTTTTAAATCATCCACAAAACTTTAGTTCTCCATACAAAACTTCTTCAAACATCATGTCCATCTGTTTAAAAACATAAAACTCTTCACGTTGAAGTATTAACTAATTTTGTTTAATTTTCTAGACAATTGAGGTTATGATCGTCACCTTCCTGGGCTACAAAGTGCCGTTCAACGGCGACATAGCCAATGTAGCCGTACTGTTAGCGCTACAGGGCTACGTGGGAATGTGCTACGGCTTCTTCGTTTCCATCATGTGCAATTCCTACTCAGTTGCATTCTTTGTGTCTACCGGTAGCTTCTACCCAATGATTCTGCTTTGCGGTAAGTTATTCAAAAATAATTCATACATATTATTAATTGGTTTTTTTCCCGTCAATAACAAGTCATATACATTTAACATCAATGACATTTCAATCATGTAGAACACTTATTATCTCACAAAATGTAGTAAGTGTCAAACACACTTATGTTTCCAGTAAATTCTTAATTTAAACATTCATTCATGCATGAAAAAGAAAGACATTCAAAGCATAATATAAGTGTTTGAATGAAATAGATACAGAACCAGACAGCGTTTACACACTTAAAAGTTGCGGTGAATATTACATCTACATCAATGGTGATTGCGATGACAAGACATGCTTACTCGCTTATACTAAGATGAAATAGGAACGCTGTATGAGACGACCTACTGATGGGCTATCCTTCTCATATTCATGTGTTGCTACATTCGCTATCTGACTCCCTCTAATGGCGCTGAAAATTTTCAGGAAATAATAAAAATAATTGTATTACTAACAATAATAAGTCATTTACAAATGAAATGTTATTCAAATATTGAAGACATTATTAACGATTCGTAACAGTAAAATCAGAAAAAGATACGGTCACATCTAGGACTCGAACCCAGGATCCTTGCCTTGCCGGGGCACCGCTCTACCAACTGAGCTAATGGGAACTATCTCCTTCGGTCATATTTAACTGTATCATACTTCGAATAAGAACTACCAACATTGTCTTTGAAAATGAAATGTTATTCCTTGGTGTTTGCCTGTAATAAATACACTTTCTCATCACACATGAGGGCATTTTGTCACTCATTTACGCAATTTGATAGAGATATTCCAGTCAGTGGAGATAAAAAAGGCCTTTGCCTTTGAAAAGGTGGTCTAAAAGATGTACCTACTTATTTTGTCTTAGGCTGGAAATAGTGCCACGCATACCGTCGGTCGAACGATGACGTAGTGGATGACTAATGAGGAGCTGGATCGTAGTGGATGGTACTAGTACGCAAAGCGTAATGAATCGTGTGGTTCTACAGCTCTTTATTCATTTACCTACATATTACCGCAAGCGACCGACGTACGCAATCAACAGCCTTAATCTTTACGATTTATTTATTTTAATCAACTCTCGTTAGAAAACACAGCTTTAAAAGAAGTTTCCTTTTTTTTCAGGAATCGTCTGGCCCATTGAAGGTATGACCAACGGACTGAGGATTGTGTCTCTCTTCCTTCCCTTCACCATTCCTATCCAGTCTTTGAGAAACATCATTGAAAAAGGATATTTCTTCACAGACTTCCACGTTATCGATGGATACCTTGTGTCAATTGGATGGATCTCATTCCTGATCATATCGTGCTATCTCTCACTCCGTTTCAATAAGTCATAACCTTAAAATGTCTTAGTGATAACTAAACTTGGTATTAGCTATTATTAAAAAGGTAAACTAAGAATATTGTCAGTAGCAACAGTTCAGATTCATAACTGAAGCGATTATGAAAAGTTTTGTTATGTGACTGGTACAACATGATTCTGCTGTAGAGTTGTTCCACAATGCAGCCAGCAGGGTGAGGATTGCCCTGATAATAGCCAACCTCCGATACGAGAAGGGCAGGTTCTCAAGGCTATTAAAATATATTAACGAACTTGACCGGTTAGTAAATGAGTGTAAGGTTCCCACCCACATGTCGTTGGTTCAATTCCTCTACTAATTCTTACTGGCCCTTACTGTCCAATCCTCTTTTAACTGGACGTTGCACATCACGTGGTACAAACGTGCCGGCATTAGGTTCTAATCAGCGGTGACATGTGAAAGAAATATTTTTTTTTAAATTTTTTATTAAAGAAAGATGTCACCGAAGCATTTTATGATCTTATACTATATTTCACATCAAGAATATAATATCACCCTGTATGTATTATAAAATAATATAGCCAGAAAACTTGGCAGATATTTCTTAATCACTTCAGATGTGAATCTCACTGCCTTTTGTGTAAATACTTATGTTATACTATTGTAGAATTGAATGCGATTGTTAAAAATGGATATTAAACAATTCCATAAAACAGTGACCGGATAACCGGAAAAGTGATGAAACAAAAACTAGGTTAAATAGGTTACAAATGTAACTATTTAACCTAGTTTTTGTTTCATCACTTTTAATGACTTTATATCACCTTTTAAAGGTGTGTTAAATTGTCATTTTGAGGAGTTATCATGGAACTGTAAATACCCCAACGCTCGAGTGGTTAATTAAACAACAATTTAAATATTATTAATTGATCTGTTAATTTTAATTATTAGCAAATTAAATTAATTATAAGTGTATTGGCAAGTGGTATCTGTAATCAAACCAATACGAGAAGCATTTTTTAATAACTGTAAAGTTTTAATGGTAAGATTATAGAAATATGTTTTTACGGTCATGACAGAGTTGCTTTTAATAAAATTAATAAGTGACATTTTACAAAACCAGTAAACGATATTCATCAAATCTTTAAGGTCGAATCATAAAATACATGAAAAAAATTGTATTTTCAACAGATATTTAGTTAATGTCAAATATGTATGCTTCTCAATAATCTCATTGAAATTATGTGTAATTTTTATCATTATTGATACTTATTATTTTTTAGGAGAGTAAGTAATTACTTTTTGTCTTGGTGTAAGTGAATCTAAATGGATATATATGTTGGTATTTCTTTAACCCTAGATAACTAAACTGTTTTCATTGTTTCATTGTAACTACACTTTCGTCGAGTGGACTACGCAATAAAACACTACAAATAAATCATTTAATTAAGATAAGAACTTGTTACATGGCACAAAAGTAAGGTTTATAATGAACAAATTAAGTACAAATTAACATCAAAATATCAGTCTCCACAGTGACCACACATGTCAACATTATGTGGACCACAAATAGCCTTTCTACATCTGGTGCAACGGTGTTTGGTCATCCTCCGAGCCATGGTAGCAAATTTTACGCACATTTGACGTAGACGGAACTGGAGCTTCTATTGTAGAAGATTCGCCAACATTAACCTTTCCGGGAGTAAGTTACGTAATGCCGGCCGTGCTCTGAGGTGTGAGTTTTTTTTTACATAAAAAAAAAAATATGTTTTTTGATTAAATGTATGCTTTATGATAGTATGCAAAATAAATAACAGCCGATATCTCTGGCCATAATGATGTAAAATGTTTAAAATTGGTGTAAAGTTACAGGAATATGCCCATAGATGGCAATACGATGCATATTTACAGAATATGCATCGAATATGAATATGCGACGCCTGTCGTCCATAGCCGTCCATACTCCTTTGGCGAAAGTGTATACCGTCGTTTATTAGCGTCCATACTCCCGGAAAGGTTAACAATAAATATAAGAATATATGAATGTACTTACCTTAAAAATAAAAATTGTTGTTTTAAATAAACTTTCGTCCAGCGGACGACGAGAAGGTCATAGGGCACGTCCTAGTATACGTGTGGCCGCAATCGCGTCACGTGCTGCACTGTTTACTCAAATTAGGAAGGTAATGAAAGAGTCAAGGTCGGGGAGCGGGGGGAAGTGGGTGATTTCGAATTTCGCCGAGTAGCGCGTCGTCGCCTCGACAAGCGATTAGTTATCTAGGGTTAAAAAATAAGAAAATATACATTCATTTCTGTAGGTGCTTAGATATTATTTAGATTTTTTAACTTTTTATTTCCAAAGTATAGGTATCTAGGAATTGCTATGTATCTTCAGGTACATTGTATCATAAAATAATGTAAATAAATTATGCTTTAATATGAGAAGACACCTTGCCATTTGATATGTGAAGTGTGTACCTGTATAATATTTAAGGATATAGAGTGATAAACCAGTTATTATTTTTGTTTATTGTTGTTGTTATACGCCCATAGGGGCTTTTACATAGATTATAAATAAGTTTTACATAAGTTATCGAGTTAGAATTTATACTAAGAGTTATAAAAGTGAAGAATTTTAAAAAAATATACAAGTAGTTTTTGAAGAATATGGCGTAAAGAAACATTTTAAACAACATAATATTTAACAATAACAAAGAACAAAATATAATATAAAACATTACAATAACATATCTAATCGTTAAATCTATTACAATAATTTGTATGATTCCACAAAGTGTTGGTTTAATTTGAATTTAAGATTATAAAGGGAATCATGGAATATATCTATAATACCACCAAACTTGTTGCCCAAATCATGCATCCTATTGGTAAGTGAGTTTGACTGATAGTTGGTTTTATATGTGTCGCAAAAGAATGTTGTATTTTGTCTAGTATTTCTTGTCGGTACATAGAGTTTAATAGCAGCAACGATGGCAGGGCTGTCAATAAGGTTGTTCATGACTCTGTATAATAAAATTAGGTCTGAAATGGTTCTTCTGTCAGACAGAATGTGATATGTATAAATAAAATGTAATAAAAATAAAATAAAACGATTTTTTATGTTGTGAGGCAAAACGGAGAGGTGAACGGAAGGAGATGAAAAGAAGGTTTTCAAGTACCTGGTATTCAGACCAGGTCACCAAACACGACAAAGCCATGTTCAATAGTGGTCTTTAACTAGTGGGGGCAGGCAAGAAATTTCAATAAATAAATACATATACATTCTTGTTAAAGTTAACATGTACACAATACCATACTTGACAAGGCGACATTTTGATTTTTGTCTTTAACAAACCCAGTAAAAGGAATATCCAAAGACAAAATGAATGTATAAGGTCAACACTGCAATTGCAGTGCTTAGTACCATGCGTGCGAACAATTCTTCAACACTGCAAATGCAGGGCTCCGATCCCCAGGGGTTAACCAGGTGATGTTAATAATGTGTTGTTTCACAGAATTTGAACAATTCATCAAATTTCACGATATTAAAGTTCTGTGAATCTCCTATTCAAGCTGTTATTATCCGAGTACTGTGAAATAAACGGTCCATGACGAAATAATAACAGAACTTCAATAAAACTTTCACAGAACTTGAAATTTAACTTTTAAATTTGATGAATAGCTTTAAACTATGCAAACAAGTATATTTTTTTAACAATAATAAATAATATCCCGTCCTAAAGGTACCCACCACTCTGGAACAAGATAGGAATACACATTTTAATTTAAATAAATTTTGTGTGAAAAAACCATTGAATAAGGAATAATAAATTTCTTTAGTCATTGGAAAAAACCCATTAAAATATGCAATTTTTATTTGCAATCATAGGAATTTTAATGCGTAACTGAACCGAGAGTCAAGGATCTTACGGCTCTTCAACAATGGAGGTGAAAAAATGCAGAGAAGACAAAAGAGTTATAAAAATAAGTCAAAATATTCACTTATATCATAATAAGTGTTTCTGCTGTCTTGGTAAGAGAACACCCAAAGGAAAGCAGGAAAACACTTTCTTCGATTTTTCTTCACATCAATTTATTATAATAAAATTCATTGATAAAAAGGGTCTGATTTTCAACTGTAACTTAGCTACCTATCAGCTAACCAAGAGTCGAAGTCAGATTAAGGAACTAATTCCCCTTAATCTGCAAGTACTTCTATACCTATTGACTTCAACCGCACTACTCCTCTGTTATCTTCGACAATTACAGAACTCAGATTAACAGTCTAATTCCCCTAAATTTTTAGGTACTTCGATACCTATTGGCTTCAACCGCCAGTGGCGAAACTATAGGGTGGCAGGGCTGGCAAAATGCCATAGGCCCCGCGGGGGCTGGGGCCCCGGCTGCCACGGGGCCGCGAGCTTAAAAGTCAGAAGTAACCTAAAATTTTAATCAAAATTTAGTAAAAATTATACATTTTATATAAGTACATAAAATCAACTAAAGTTAGACACAATTCTTTAGTTGTAATATTCTCCAATACTCGATAAAATATGTTCTTTATGGCAAAGGCCATCAAGAAAAGACATCATTATTAATCAACTGAAATCGCGTTTCCTGCCAACTAATGAAATTGTTTCTAATGTTAGTGTTTTGTAACCTGCCACTTTGCAAAATTTAAATGACTTTAAATGATTTATATAAAAAAAGACATATCTGAATCATTTGCCAGGGAAATTCTCAGTTTTCGGTCCACCTTCAGAGACGAAATAGAAAAGGCTTTGAGTATTAGAGAACTTGCTGATTTATTAATAATAAAGAATCATTTTATGTCGTGCAGCTTTCCTGAAGTATGTACTGCATTAATGTTATTTGTTACAATTCCTGTGACTACAGTTAGTACCGAAAGGTCATTTTCGAAACTAAAATAAATAAAAACATATTTAAGAAAGTCAATGGGACAAGACAGGCTACGTAACATGGCTATTCTGTCTATTGAAAATTCAATGGCCCGATCTTTAAACTTTGACGACGTTATTGATACTTTTGCGGAACAGAAAGCTAGGAGAAAAGAATTTTATTCATAAATATCTTGTAAAGACTAAATTGTTTTTTCATTACACCTACATCTGTAAAACCTATGCTTTTTAAAATAAAAATGCACACAATATTAGTAACAAAGTTATTTATAAAAAATCAATTACTACGCGACTGTGATTTTTACTGGGGGGGCCCCATCCAATGAGTTTGCCACGGGCCCCCGATGGTATAGTTTCGCCACTGTCAAGCGCACAACTCCTCAGTGATCTTCCACGATTACAGAACTCAGATTAAGGGTCTAATTTTCCTTAATCTGTAGGTACTCAACCACCTATCACTTCTGATCACACAACTCCAGATACTGGGGGTAACTGCTCTTTTAAACTAAAAAACTCAAAGAATGATATATACACATTAAGGCGATGCACTACGTTGTGTAATATTTTGAATCGAGCCGCTAACAATAACACACCTTACGTAGATGGCGATAAGGCTTAAATTACCGCTTAACACCATCCAACTGTTTTGATTTATGCAAGAAAAAAACATGGCCAAAAAGTGCCTTTTATTTTATTTTGTGGATGTTCAGACACAAATATTTAAATGTTTTTCAAACATTTTATAAATAACTTAAATTGCCACATTATACAATAAAACCATAACCGAAAATGGGTTCATAGGTAGGAGATTTTTTAACTTTAAAGCAGTTTTCATAGGCCTTATGCATTATTTTTTTCTGGCCTTATAAAAAGACTTATATAAAAAATACTCGATTATTTCAAAGGCCAAGATGTATTCTACTCACAGTATTTAATTAAAGCATCTGAAAAATTTCTAGGCGACCAAATTTTCAAACCAAAAACCAATGATATGTGATTATGATTGATAATGAACCTATCTTATCTTACTTTAAGATTATCATAACAACATATTGTAATATTGATGTAAAAAAAATGACTACTTACGACTAAATTCTTTGCAACAGGTATTGTCGCATTCTGGAATGAACCATAAGTAAAATAAAACTTCATTTGTGAAATAAAAAAGTATTTTTAATTACAGTTTAATTATTTACAATATGAGATTTATGAAAAGAATAAAATGTACTTTATACATTTTTATTTTACCGTATTTGATGTACCTATATAGCTCTTTCAAACTATAATTAAAGTAATTATCATAGGTTATAGAATAATGTTTTTTAATGAACATATTTTTCATAATCACAAAAAATGCATATTATTTATCCTAAAAGATTCTATAATTAACAAACACAAAAATATTTTTTTACTAATTAAACACAAAATAAAGCACCATTCTTTGATACAGTTAAAAATAAAACAAATAGGAATTTTCCATTAACTCTAAACATATTACATTAATACAATGTAATCATATATTATGATTACAATTACTTATCAAGTGTAAAACTGTCCTAATAGACAAAGAGTAAATTGTCCAGGTGAGCATTTTTTCTGATTTCGTTCACCTAAAAGTGTAACTAGAGGGAGATGTTACAAGCAATTAAAGAATGTTATTCTTATAGTGTGTCATTTTCAGAGATGTGCAAAATGGGTACCCAAAACCATTTGAAATGCAAAATGGAAATGGGTCAAAACTTTTCCATTTGAAAATGCAAAATGCAAAATGGTTTTTAGAAAAGCATTTCAAATGCAAAATACCTATTTTCAAAATGCATTGAAAATGCAAAATGGTTTCTCGGGTCAAACAATTAAGATAATTATAGAATTTTTAAACAATTTTGTCATTTAATAATGGACATCAATGTAGAACAAACATATTACATGATGGTAAATCCAAAAACACCACGACTACAGATTATGAAACCACAAAAAAATTGCGCGGGACTAATGTTGCAAACGTAAAAACGTAGAAACTGCTCTCTAACATTTAAATTATAGCGTCATGGCCCCACGTTCAGTATTTTGTAATGGTATCACTCAATTGCCAGGGCTCCTACCAGGGAGCAACTTGACAAATGTAAATTATCTCTCATAGCGAGGTTGAGGACCGACTGATATTTGGGGCTTATGAAAAAAAGATGAGTGGAGATAGTAGGAAGAATGTTGCAAAAAAGCATTTAAAATGGAAAATACATTGAGAAAGGCATTTAAAATGCAAAATGCAAAATGGTTTTTAGAAAAGCATTTAAAATGCAAAATGGAAAATACCCATTTTGCATTTCCATTTGAAATGGATTTATTTGAAATAAAGCACATCTCTGGTCATTTTATATATTTAAATATATGTGTACGTTTATTTTATTGGGATTTAAAAAAAATGGCATTCTGTTGCCGTGGATCTGATTGTATTACACAAGATCGCATCATCCCCGCTATATACAGGGCTATAAATCAACTTCTGTACATTGATAACTTCTGGCTTTTTGTATGAAACAAATTTCTCCTAAAAAATCATAGATATGCCAATATATAGATAGTAAAATTCTCATTCGGAGCCTACTTATTATACTATACACCAATGAAATACTTTGAAAGTTTATTCCATAGATTTTCCGAGTTTTTCATTGGTGGATATAGTTAGGCAAACATAATATATGACGTAACAATATTTCGGTTCAAATTTTCGATCGGAGTTATACCCCCCCGCATAGGGCGCGAGCCAGTCATAATCGCAGCAGGCAGCGATACAGTTGTACAAAATTACAAAATCAACCATGCGATCTACTATTTATCGAAAAGCTATGAGCGAAATGGAGCTATTTATCGAGTGTATGCTTGTTTGTATGACGCTTCTAATGAATTATACAAAAATAATAGAATGGTGACACGAAAATATCCACTCGAGCAGTTTCTGACATATTATGGCAAAAGCGTTTTGAGCGATCGCTTGTTATAATGTGCTAAATTTATAGAACCTAGAAATATGGGATAAGCGGTGAAATCTAGGTGGATTCATTGGCTTTGTAACGCAGTAAGCAGTTCATATGTTTCCATATTCATTTTTTGAGGAATGATATTAATTAAATAATATGGTATACAGTAAAACAGGGTAAAATGAAATATATATATTTTATAGTTTCTGGCTTCAACAACATCAATACTTTTGTATTTTTTCAATCATAGCAAACACAAAAATCTCGAACTGCCACTGTGTAACTCGAGTAACATGCTTCAGTTTCAAAATTGTTCTTTTTATGACTGTTGAAATACTAGTTTTGGTTTATGATGGTTTTCCTGCCCAACTTCTAAAACGTAAAACGGGTTACAGGTAATTATAACTTTTGGAAAAAAGGGATATTTTCAGGTTTATTTTGTAACTAGTTTTTGTTCATGATGGATTCACGGCAGAACTTTAAAAACTTCAAGACAGGAAGCAGTTTTATCTAAAACTTGTTATGTGGGAAAAAATTGTGTTTTTTTCAGTTCTTGTATGGAATTTCAAGCGACTGATAAACAAAACTTCTTAAGGCGTCTTAACCAGCGGACGAGAATTCAAATTTCGTTAAAAGACGGTCTCGCGATCGGACGTTTTTTTAGAACGAGACAAAAATACCGAATTCATTCCACTGCAAGCCGTACACCTGCACGACTGACGAAAACTACAGCATGGTTCCGATGAAATAAAAATTATTGTGGTTGAATTCTCGGTTGTAGCTTTCTTCCTAATAAGTAGTGCGTAAACATAAATAAATACAAATGCAGTGCGTTGACATGGTAGATATAAAATATGTAGGTATATGAATATACATTTCAAAAAAAATTCAAATAATTTATTATTAATTATTTTTAAATTTATTTTACATAGGTTTTCCAAAAGTGAGTAAAAATCTTTTGTTTTACATATTTATTCGTTTGTCCGAAAGGTATTACCGGTAAGTTTTATTTCTAAAACTTATCTTTAAAGTATTACTTAATTTGATACGTATGACATTGAAAAGAGGGTTTATTCCTTAAAACTGAAGTAGTATATATATTAAAACTAGGTTTTATTTCCAACTATTTTCTACGGTACCTACCTACATGTGTAGTTATGCGATTGCATAATATTGTATCGCTTTCATGTATTTGTTTTCATGGTTAACGGAGCGACCTGACTCGTCTAATTTTCGAAATGTTATTAAATTCACAAGGTAAATTTCGATTGAAAAATCATAGGTTAGTATGTCAAAAATAACCTCGTCTTTTTTCCTAAAACAAGAAGCTCAATTCACAATGACATTATGAAACTGACAAAAAGTAAAACAAAAAATATTAAATATGTTGAATTATACCAATGTAATAGTGAATTGGACAATAAAATAGAAATTATGAACAGTAAAATGATTTGAATGGCACATCACATCACGAATCAAAATTCATTTGGTTCGTTGCACTTTTTTACCACCAATCACAAACAGTTTCACGTACTTTGGCATAAGTTTTAACATTTATACATGAAACATCGATGACAGACATAAACTCCTGATAGTCCCCATAGTTGATTCTTTTCCCTGGAAATTAAACAACACAAAATTATCGCCAAATGTTTATGTGCTTATTCTGACTGATTCTTTCGAACGACCCTGTAGCATATAAGTACGTACAATGTACATGGATAATTAAATACACTAACCTTTGTTTTTTTTTAAAATATATCTCCCACATACGTTTTTGATGTCGTAATTTGTGTTTTCTAAAAAACTTTTGTTCCAAGGGTATTTTTCTCCCCATTTTTAAGCGAGGAATTTCTTTAAAATGTTATTAACTAGACCGGCGTGGACTACACGTCCGCTCGCCGCCCAGTCGCGGCGGAGTATGACAAAATTTTGTGTTGCGCCGAGTTAATAAAAATGCACAAACCGCGAATCGAAATTAATTACTATTATACAGGGTGTCCGGAAACTCGTAGTACAAGCGGGAAACTGGTGAATCTACATCACATTTGGAGTCGATTTTGTAGTATATTTTTTTTTTATTTGAGCTTTCGTTATCGAGTAAATCGAGTTTGAAGTTGATTTTTTTTTTTTTTTTTAATCAAATTCTTATAAATTATTACTGAAGATCAAAGTACCCAACTAATTAAAACTATTTGAAAGTAAAACAAATGAAGAAACTCGGATTTGAAGCATTATTTTGAAATCACCCTTCATTTAACCCGGTGTAATCATAAAATATTTCTGCTCTGCAGGGTTAAAACATCTGTTATCCAACCCTAAACACCAGAAAAAACTTTAACCCTAAAATAGCCGAAAAATATTTTTATTTATTTTTTTTTTTTTTTTTGAAAATGCTCAAATCAAAAAACTTTATGTTTTTTTGGGTTCCCCATGTGGTGTAGATTCTCCAGTTTCCCGCTTGTACTACGAGTTTCCGGACACCGTGTATACTTTAAGAATATATTTTTTGGTCATAAATTATTTCTAATGTTTCAATAATGTCTTGGTAAATTATTTTTGTACAAAAATCTGAACTATACCAATTTGTAAGACCATAAATAAATAGTCAAATTGGGGGATTTTCGTCACAAAACATGTGTTCGGATTTATTTATTAGTAATTTTATTTGAAATAAAAACAAAATTCTTATACATAATTTTGGTAGATAATTTATTGATTGTTTATACTGTATTATTATATGATTTGAAATATTTGTTGTATAATACAAATTCACCTTTGAAAATGCAAAAAATCTGCGCAACATCCAACGGTAACACTTTATTATGATATGAAAATAATATTATTTTTCAAAATTTTACATCTTGCTTTACTAGATAAAATAACGATCTTTCAAAATCAATTTGTTTTTTTTTCTAGAAAAGTGTCCATACGTCTAAAACTAGCCTCAAAATTGTCAAATTTCAGGTCAAGTCTACCTATTTCGCCTTAAGTGTGAACTTTATTAGCTACATAGGATAGCTTTACACTAAAAAGACAACTGTGCCAAATGCTTAGCACAGTTTTACACTTACAATATTATGTACATAGTCAGTTTGTCATTTAGGACTAATTAAATTGTCAATTTAATCTGAAAAAAATCATATGGATTCATCCCACATTTTTAGGTTCTATAAATATGCCACATTATGAAAAGCAATTGCCAAAAACGTTTTGCAAACTTGGCATAATATGCCAAAAATCACTCCAGTGGTTACAACAGTTTTCCACCAGATAGACAATATGTGCATAACACTCACTGCACAGATAATTCCTATAAGTGTGATCTGTACCGATCTGAGAGCAAACTGATGTCGCCAGTCAAAATAAGACCCTTCGACTCCTAGGCCCCAGACAAGCCAATGAAATTGATTATCTGTTCAAGAAAGAATGTCAATACATATTTGAATATATTCACCAGAAGTGAGGAAAAAATTGAGCTTACTTGGGGCACACTGACCTTGTAATTTTGTTTTATTTTTACTGCTAAACTAACGCAGACCCGTGAAAAATCATGGATTGTTATAATTGTAGGATTTGTGAAGCTGAAAGTAATCATTGCCATAAAACAAATATTTATTTGATTTTGTTGACAAAATAGAGAGACGATCTGGAATGCCCCGGGAATATTAGTAAACTTGAAAAATCATGAAAACTGTCGAAAATTTTAATAAAAGAAATACACACTTCAAACATAGAATGTTATTGATTTGAAAAAATTTAATTATTGTCTAATTATAGGCAGGTACTTACTTTATCACTTGTCTGATCAATTCCAATTTTGAAAATGTGAATGTGAAAAATGTATGTTTCGTTAAAAACTCATGAACAGTGTGCTCTGGAATCATGAAAATTGCACAAATTTATAGGTCATTGAAAATTACTTTTTCACATAATTAATGATAATATTTACGTTTTTTTTCAGAATCTATTAGATAATTTGACAAAATAAGTTTTAAAATATTACATGAGGAGATTATGTTTTATAATCTTTAGTATTTAATTACAACCGTCGACTTGGAAATTTGAATTATTTGACTAAAGGTAAAAATTAATACCTGATTTTCATTATACTAAATTTTGACCCTTCAATGAGATCTAATTCATAAAATTCTAGAACTCCTTACGCTGGTGACGTTAAGGTTGAAATTTCCGATAAACGCCGGGCGCCTGTTTTGGTCACAAAAAAATGGCTAAAAATGATGTTTTATTTGAGTTCAGGCACAAGAGTCCAAAAACCAAATTTGCCACATTACGCAATAAAAACAAATTCTTAAATAGATTGACAAGTAGAAGATACACTTTAAAGAATTTTACAGGCCTGAAACTTTATTATTTTTAGACTTATAAAACTATGCAAAAAAAAAATGCCAGGTAGAAGCAAAGGCCAAGATGAATTCTGCAGGCGTATAATATTTTTAGGTGATCAAATTTCCAAACCAAAAACACATGATTTTGCATTACATCGCCTCAAGTTGTGCCATTTTAAAAAAAATAAATAAAACAAGTTTTTATTTTGCATATTTATTGTTCAATTCTTTAACTAGCGAAAGCAATTTTGACAATTACACTGCGTTAGCACACTAAATTAGTCAAGCTAAAATAAAGAAATTCTACTCTAAAGGGCATAATTTTACAAATTGTGTTTACTTTATATATTGCAGTTACCCCATTGTAGGCGGACATCACATCAATTGGGTTGCAAGCATCTGTGCCCCGAACGAGAACGTCACAACAGTTGTTTTGCAAACACACATAAATGATAAAGTGCCATTTACAAGGGCACATAGCATCGAATCGTCACGCATTTAAAGGGTTAAGTAAACGATAAAAATGCGTGTTACGTTTTTCATTAGTAACTTTATTCTGGATGACTACTGCCATGCTTTTTCGTTACCAGTTCAGTAGTAGATACTCTCAGTATCACCCTGGTGACCAACATTCAAATTTCTTTGAATATTACTTAGTTACTTCCCAACTTTTAAAAACTAAAAAAAAAAACAGTTTTTTTCTCAATAATCCAATTATATAGATAGAAAAAACAAATGCAATTATTTTAATTAATTATACACACTTAATTATATATTTATCTGTTGAAATTTTTCTATAAAAAATGAACACCAAAATTTTTAATATAAAAATACAAAGAAACCTTACCTTATTTTGCAATTTTAATCAAACGGCTACTCAAAGTATATAATTAAAAATATAACTATCTCTGAATTTTAACATTAAAATTTTAGGACAAATACATAATCTAAATCTAAAGTGAATATTTCTAACATTCGGATATAGTTTCTTGTTTTCCGTCCACGTGTAATTCAATTCAATTAATTTCTTTATACATTCATCACTTTGATCATTTTAAGAAAAAATAAAAATTTAATTCATTTTTAAAAGCTATACAAGGATTTAATTTATCAGTAAGTGCCTTGCTGATAAATGCACTCCAAACGCTACAGAATGGAAAAAAAAACATTTATGTATCGTAAATGGCCGTTTATCAGCCGTGCAAAATCCAAAACACGCTCATCAGCAAAGGATAAATACACAAAAGCAGAATTTACACAAAACTCGCCGTCTAAATTCTGCTTCGTTAAATATGTCAATATCTGATGTGATTTTATTTAACAACGAGATAGGTCTCCCCGCTGGCATAATCATTGCCAAGTTATTCCTGCAGGCCGGAGATAAAACAGTTTATGCCAGGGATCACCAAATAGCGGACCGCGGTTCCGGATCCGGACCGCCGACCTATTTTGTGCAGGCCTTGTGTTAACAGGTCAGCACAAAATAGATTCACAGATTTTAAGAAATTTGAGAATTTCGTCGAAATCCTCAGTAACATTAACTCACTGCATCCCGGTGATGAATGGAGCAATGAAGCTGCAAATATTTTCGGGAGTAATAAAGCTGCTCTCCAGATGGAAATTATCGATTTCCAAGAAAATGCAGTTTTAAAACACCAAAAACGGGAAGTTTCTTGTCAAGATTTTTGTATAATATTTGCTTGTGGTAATAAATACCCAAAATTAAAAGAAATAGCCTTGAAACTTCTCACTTTGTTTGGGTCAACTTATGTTTGTAAAGCAGCATTTTCCAAGAAGAACTTCATTCAAAATAAATTCCGGAGCAGACTTACCGATGAACATCTCCAAGATTTAATGACAATAGACTGCACAAACTTCAGATGGATAGTAACTCTTGCTGCTGTACTTATACCTTCAATAAGATATAACATAAACAAAACCTTTTAAACACAACTCTTCATTGATAACCAAATCCTAGTAGGGATAGGCGGAGAGAAAATAACAGCACATGTATATTTGATGAAACAAACTAAATAAACATCAAAAATGATTATTTTATTACATATAAAATATTATTTTTAATCTGAGCCTTTGTTCGTATTTCAAATAAACTTTCCGGGCTGAAGTCTGCAGGGTGAAGATAACGATGATGATAGCCAACCTCCGACAGGAGAGGACACCAGAAGAAGAAGAAAGTATAGTACAGATCTTGTAACAAACTTAGTTAGTCTTCTCTTGGATTTTAGCTTAGATTGTAACGGAAAAAAAGAGAGTTGGGCCATGAACCATTGTTATTAGTACAAAAAGTATCAGCATAAAAGTATCACCAACGTCAATAACCCATTCTACTGCAAATCGCATCGCCCCGCCCTAGTTTCTACCTACACACCAAATGCATAACTTTCATTTGACCGCTTTGTAGACTAAGCGGTTTGCTGACAGCTCGGCAATAATCGGCAGACGTATGTACTAAATATTCAGGCTGATTCACACTGACTAAATCTCATGATTTACTAAAATTCATCAAAAATCTTGATTATATTTAATTCATTTTATTTACAATAAAGATTCACAACATTTTTATCAAATTTAACACATGGGTTGTGATTTCAGCACATTCAAATTGAAACAACAAATTCATCTTTAACTCTTTGCACGCGGCTGTATCAACTGTTGTTACGGCAAAAAGTCTATACTCACACGCGGCCATATCAACAGTTGATACGGAAACTTTGACGGCCGATATTCCAGCGCTCTTTCGTCATAAATGTATTTCTTGCTCACTTGGACATTCGTAGAACTATCACGATGCTGACATCTACAAGAATTTCTCAAAAATAAAATTGTATTTCATAAAAAAAGATCGATAATCAAGTGCGCCTTTTAGTCCTTTAGTTTACATTTTTGTCAACAGATGGCGTTAGTACTAGTATGTCATTCACAACTTTTCGTAACTAAAAATGATAAGTGATCATGGTGTCCCACTTGTGTCTATCAACGCAGTGGCCTAAGTACACACACGCCGAGAGAATGGCGGGACCACATTCAAAAGATGTATGAAATTTTATGTTTTTGTTTTTATAAACATCTAAGAGTGTTGACACACGAGGATTTGTTTTCATATTGTGGAGAATAATCTGTTCTGTCTATATAGTCCAATAAATCATGACAGAATGCTATAATTTGACATTTAATTGCGTGTATAGGTATTTGAAAATATGTACCGCGTACAGGTATAGATAAAACGGAGCAAATTAACGCATTCAAAAGGTTAATACAGTTAATTAATATATTCGGCGATCAACAAACTGCGTTAGGACAAACAGTTATTCCATTTTGTTATTGTATCCATCAATGCAAAAGATATTGGAACATTTGTGGCTCAGTAGTTAACTCCTTGGGTCCAGACCCAGAGGTCGCTGGTTTGAAACCCAACACGGGTAAATAAAATTTTATTGAATTTACATGTACCTTAATAAGCTAAATAAAAAAAGCTCCTTTCCATTCCCTTTAGCCTAACAACATATCCCAATCGGGGATTTCATATTCTTACAAGGCTATTGGGAATCCTGTGCAGTATTCACGTAAAAAAAAAAACATATATACAAAAAAATTTAAGTGGAAGAATATAATAGTGATTTATGCAGTGCTGCACTACCTCCTTCTTTAGTCAACTTTTCAGACAGCATTACAGCGTCCATCATCGGGGGAGATGTGTAAATCTTGAGGAAACAGATGGAGTTTATAAACTCAACTCTTCCGGATGTGACAAGGATTATGTTGGCCAGACAGAACGGACGATCTCCAAAAGAATATAAAAAAAATTTCGAGCATGTAAACTCGGCCACCCTGACAAATCGGCAATTGCCGAGCATTTAATTGAGACCGGCCATTACTTTGGATTGTTCCTGAAATTCTGGGAAGACCCAAAACACATAGAGCACGCCCTATTACGGAGACAAATTCATAAAAATACCATAAATATCAATAAAGACGGGGCTCAGCTCAATAGTTCTTGGTATCCGATAATTGAAGGCTACACTTAACGCAAAAAAACTATCTTAACCACTCAGAACATTAGAACGTCAAAAGATGTAAATATGATAATAGCGGTCAAGACATTAGAACGTCTTTTCACGTAAACGCGCGAGATTTTACAAAAATTGATTCATTTCCATCACTAGTATACGGATTCCCATGATTTAAAAAACAGAGTATCGATAATGAATAACGCTATGCGTCTGTATTCAAGAATATCTATGGAACGTAGAGGTGCATTATCTAAGGCGATTGAAACTGTCAAGATGTTCGTTAATAATTTATTGCGTTTCTAAATAATTTATTAAAAATATTTTAGTTTGGACGGTTAATATTTTGAGGTGACTAATAGTTTTTAAATATATTTCTTCAATATATAAAGTGTTATTCCTTTATGCTACTCAGAAAAAAGTACATTTTTCAAGGCTTTGAAATAATGGTAAGCGATTTTTACATATTTTTGACGTTTTCATAAAATGTATATTTAGAAACGCAAATATTTACGTATAACAACACAATGCGATAGTGGATTTCATAATCTTTCCAAAACAATTTTTAGAATGAGGCTACGTTTCCCAAAACGTGAGTTATGAAGATTTTAGTAAAACTCGTAAATAACACAAAAATTATCACGTTCTGACAGTTCTCAAAGGGACACATAATAAATAAAATTCTATGTCTGAGAGGTTAAATTATAATGTATTACCAGCTCTTAGAAGATTGGAGTTTGCGACACGGTATTACTTCTACATACATAAGCACACACTTCACCACAATATTTATAAATCTGCCCTGATGATGGACACTGTAATGCTGTTCGAAGCGTTGGATAAAGACGGAGTTAGCACAACACGGCATAATACCCCAAAAATAAATCACTAATACTTTTGGTTGTGAAGTCTCAAATCACATCTCGAAGAATATATCTTATGCTGGGATGGATCAAATCATTGATATTATATTTTCATACATAGCATTTAATTACGTACAACTCTTACTATGCAAGTGAGGCATTATACATAAATAATTATCTATTTTAATATTATTCAATTCATTTGTTATTATTAACACAATATAAAATCAAAAGATAGACATTAAAACTATTTTAAGATTTATTCTATTCAGGGTGACTGGTATAAATTTATCGAGAAAAAGATTTCAAGGGCGGTAATACTTGCTCGATGTTCGACAGAAATTTAAGATTTGACTAAGCATCTTGGTGGTATGTCTATGGTGTTTTATGTCGAGCTGCTCGGGCGTGTGGATGTAACAACGAGCATGGTTTCAAGTCAACACGTTTGATCGAACCAAAACCGTCAAGCATGAATGAACAATGAACACAGCTTTACAATAAACATTATTCAAAGAGAAATTAAAATAATGACATTTATTATCAATCAATTCTAAATGAAAATCGCACAATTTAGTAAGTCCTTTATCGACGCATCAAATTAATACCGTCTAAACTTAATTTCACACAATCGCATTTCAGGAATGAATTAAAACCTAAAATGTTTAACTTTTACAATGATGGCCATATCCCATCACACAACACGTTTTTACACAATGTATCGTGTTTTTAGTGAAACTTCACAGATCACATATATGCTATCTGCATACCATGACCCGCTGATTGATAATGTATATCGGGTTAACCTTTTCAACGCAACTATCCATTCAAGCGACAAGTATTGATACAATGTATTATGTATTTTAGTGAAACTTCACGGATCATACATGCAATACTGATGGATTGCATACCCGACAACTGCATAGATCAAAATAAATACTAATTTTCTATGCCTGCTCCATTGAGAGCATATTCGACTCAAACAACTTCTCATTAATACAATTTTTAACAGTTATCTTGTCCTTGTTGAAGCTGTTACGCGTGCGTTTAGTCATCTGGTGATTGGCGTGATTCAAGGCCGTGGAACCGACGTCCTCGGAATTTTCTTTGAAGTTCTTTGACTTGAGGGAGTAGACGTCTCGGTTGATGTGGTTTTCAACCGATTTGTCACTTTCGGGACTGCTCGGAATGCTGAGACTGTTCCTCGAGATTCCTGGAACATCAGAATGCGAGAAAATGGTTATTATTATCGATGTCAAGATGGACAGCAGAAGATATGTATACGGAGAATGTGGATTATTCTCTCTCGCACTTTGAAGGTTTATATTAATAGACCTTCATATAGAAGCATTATAGTGTTAGATATTATTTATTAAAATAATAAATAAATAAAAATTATAAGTTAGGTTAGGTCTTGTCATAGGATAAGATTGTGTGATAGGAGGTGCTAGATGTAGACTCGGTCCAAGCAACTCTACAACCGAACAACTTGGATTTGCTTTAATTCAGAGTCATTTTCAACAATGGAACTGATTTTGATAACAATCCAGACAAGCGATAAAGTAGATACTATTCTATATTTGAAATGTGTATCTTTTCTTAAAATTTTTGACAAATGTTGTAATTTTAGAAATTCAAAAGATAAATTTCTGATTGTCCTAAAATTGACAATGTTTGTTTTATAAATACTTTCAGCTTCACAAATCCTACAATTATAATATCCCGTGATGTTTTCAAAGGTCTGACTGCACTAGTATTATACAGGGTAAGGGTAGAAATAAAAAAGATAAATAATTTTTTTTCGAAATTCTAACTTTTTTTTTTCATTATAGTGATTTGTTTTTGGGGTATTATGCCGTGTTGCGCTGAATCCTTCTATAGCCAATGTTTCGGACAGCATTGCAGTATCCATCATCAGGGCAGATGTGTAATCTAAGGTTGTGCTGAAATATGTTCTTATGTATGAAGATGCGATACCGTGTTGCCAGCTCCAACCCTCCAAGAGCTGGCATTAAAATAAAAGTTTAAAGTGGTTTTCTGCGTTTCGTTCTGGTGTAGCCGTCAATTACCGGATACCAAGAACTACTGAGCTTAGCTCCATCGCCTCTTATCAATATTTACGGGATTTTTATGAATTTCAAGAGCATGGCTGATTACGGAGGCAATTGATTGAGGCAATGATGGACTCTGCAATGCTGTCCGAAACGATGGCTAAAGAAGGAGGTAGTGCAACAAGGCATAATACCCCAAAAACAAACCACTATAATACTTTTGGCCGTGAAAATCTCAAATCATACCTTTTTTTCCTTACTAAATATTTTTCCTTGGAGGAATATTTATTTTTCCATACAAACAATTCACCTTTTTTACCTAAAAACTACCTAAAATCATTGGAATTTCGAAAAAAATTATTTACCTTTACTACTTCTAAAACCATGCAAAGTTGGGGCACTTTAAACCCGGACACCCTATATAACATTTTTTAAAAACAGTGAAATCTTAAACAGACATACTAGAGAAAGTGTGATACATATTCTATATGTATAATTGTATAAAGTATTCAGTTTTAACCACTCGGAACATTAGAACGTCAAAAGACGTAAATATGATAATAGCGGTCAAGACATTAGTACGTCTTTTCGCGTAAACGCGCGAGATTTTACAAAAATCGATTTATTTCCATCACTAGTATACGGATTGCCATGATTTAAAAAACAGAGTATCGATAATGAATAACGCTACGCGTCTGTATTCAAGAATATCTATGGAATGTAGAGGTGCATTATCTAAGTCGATTGGATCTGTCATCTTGTTCGTTCATAATTTATTGCGTTTCTAAATAATTTATTAAAAATATTTTAGTTTGGACGGTTAATATTTTGAGGTGACTAATAGTTTTTAATTATATTTCTTCAATATACTATAAAGTGTTATTTCTTTATGATACTCAGAAAAAAGTACATTTTTCACAGCTTTGAAATAATGGTCAGCGATTTTTACATATTTTTGACGTTTTCAGAAAATGTATATTTAGAAACGCAAATATTTACGTATAACAAAACAATACGATAGTGAATTTCATAATCTTTCCAAAACATTTTTTAGAATGAGGCTACGTTTCCCAAAACGTGAGTTATGAAGCTTTTAACAAAACTCGTGAATAATACAAAAATTTTCACGTTTTGACAGTTCGCAAAGGAACACAAAGTAAATAAAAGTCTTTTTCTGAGAGGTTAAAGATAGCTTAATTTTCAAAATGATTATCAAATTCCATTACGTTTGGGTCAAAGTTTATTCACATAATTTTAATACTACACATCGTTTGAGTACTACGAGCGTTCGGTTTTGGATACGCCCATGCGTGCTCATTAAAAAAATCATACCATGAGACATATAAACTTCTCACAGTGGTTTATTAGTCCAGTCAGTGGGGGATAAAAAAGGGCTCCACCTTGCAAAAGGTTAGGTAGTAGCGATTTTCACATATGTTGTTAAGATTGGGACTCTAAAGAAAAAAAAAAGTTTTCGACCTTGGGGGGGTCGAGCTCGATCCGCCATCTTGGATTGAAGGTGCCAAAATTTGGTTTTTTCAAAATAATTATGAATTGGTTGATTTTACAACCAAATTGTTGAAGGCAAACTTAAAGACAACTAAATTACCTACATTTTTTGAAAGAGTTTTTTTTTGTAAGTTTAATAAGTAACGAGCTACAGCGGTTGAAAGAAGAAAATTTTGACAAAAAATTGTAAAACCCCAATTTTCTTTATAAATTTTGTACAAACATATTACACAATATCATTTTAACGTATTTCTACGTTACAATATACTTATATAGCATCATCCGTGTGCTCGATGACGTTGATTTGTTATAGTGGGATCCTAGTCTACAGCTGACTTGGCAACACTGATTAGGACGTTGCCTGGATGCTCATGTCTGCAGATGTTCTTTTCGGTGAAACAATGCCAGTTCAAGTTTCACAAGAACGATTTTTAGCCAATGAAAATAACAAAGTCCGTCTGATTTCGATGCTTACAAAGCAATTTATACAGGATGATTTTACAGTTAGGCAGGCTGAAGAAGATGCTGATGAGTTGATTGTCTATACTGCGATTTCCTTGTGTTCATCATATGACGCTGTTTTCATTATTGGCGAAGACGTTGATCTCCTAGTTCTGTTGACAGCATTAGCACCACCCAAAAGTAGTATATATCTTCGCAAACCCGGGAGAGGCAAAACTTTTGAAAGACTGTATTCCGCGAATAGTGTGAAATACAAAGAGGCGGCTGAGAATATTCTGTTTCTTCATGCCTTTAGCGGCTGCGATACAACATCGTCCTTCTTCAACTAAGGAAAAACAAAATTTTGTTCGCTTGTGCAAAACGACACAAGACTCAATGCCATGATAGGAATCTTCAAACAACATGATGCAACACCAGAAGACATAGCAGTTGCAGGAACACGCTTTCTTGTTGCTTGTACAGGGGTGACATGGATAAGGAAACCTTGGAAGAAGTCCGCTACAAACGTTTCGCAAAGTCGACAACAAAAAGCAAATTCAATCTTGCCTCTTTGCCACCAACGAACGACACTGCACGGTACCATGCATTTAGAACGTACCATCAAGTCCAAAAATGGTATGGAATCCAAAAAAATCCAGAAACTGGGGCTGGAAACGTGACACCAACGGGCTTATTCCAGTAAGAATGACAAAGAAACCAGCACCCAAGACTTTATTAAAATTTATTTTATGCAATAGTTGTAAAAAAGGATGCGGTGTTGCATGTAGCTGCAGGAAAGCTGGATTGAAGTGTTCTATTGTATGTGGGTGCTGTAATGGTCAAACATGCCGAAATTCGCCAGAAGACGTCGAGGACGAAGAAGAAGAGATTTTGTCAATGGAAGGCCAGAATCTCAGTATCACAGGCAATGAGTTAGATGATGACATTGGTGACGAAGACTGTTATTAAGTAACATAATTTATAGTAACATAATTCATAGTAATGTAACATAATTTAGAAATCTACCATCGCTGGTATATCTGTGGAGTAGACCTACTGGGGATACCACAATAAAAAAATGCCCATGTTCCCTACCTCATGGTGGTGTGGAAATGAATTAACAAAATTATTATAATTATGTAATGAATAACCCGAAAAAATTACAAAGTTGGGAATTTCATCATTTTTCAGAAAAATATTCACATTTCCGCCACTGTAACTCGTTACCTATTAGACTTACAAACAAAAAACTATCTACAAAAAATGTAGGTAATTTAGTTGTCTTTAAGTTTGCCTTGAACAATTTGGTTGTAAAAACGACCACTTCACAATTATTTTGAAAAAAACAAATTTTGGCACCTTCAATCCAAGATGGCGGGTCGAGCTCGACCCTCCCAAGGTCGAAAACTTTTTTTTTTCCTTAGAGTCCCAATCTTAACAACATATATCAAAATCGCTACTACCTAACCTTTTGCAAGGTAAAACTCCCCACTGACTGGACTATATAGTCAATGAATCCACCTATTTGTTACTGTGATGTATGGTAATATGTTGGGTATTCAAGCGATAGATGGCGCTAGTCATAAAGCTTACTCCAGAGTCCGACAGATGTCGCTAGAGTGTAGCAATTGCCTGTGGGATATTATTGACAGACTCGGGTAATGAACAGTGTAGCTAAATCCAGACTTATATATTGTTACGTAAACAAACTCAATTATAGTAAAAGAACCTTTTACTTTATCAAAGAGTTCCCAACACAGAAATCTTCAAGTAAAGCAGAGACATAACAGTTACTATCCAATTTGTAGGTTTTATAAAAAAAATTAGTTTAAAGAAATTTGGCAAAAATCATCTACATAAATTTAGTAAGCCATGGCTTAAGGCATCGTTTGACTGGTTATTTTGTATTTATAGAAGCCTTATTGAAGCCTGAAAAACGACATTGAACTATCTTACGTAATAAAGGGATACACAAGTATCTGATAGTCGACGAATAATCTTGGAGACTATCGCTATGCATCACACACACGTTGCTAATATTTCGTCAACTCGTCTGTGACGCCAGTCTCCTGCGATCAGCCGGTCGAAGTCGTTACCACACACGTCGTCAAGACCTCATATGGCGGAGCAATTAATAAATATTATAGTCTAGCAAAAATGATAGTACATATATTATCATCGTCAATTGTGTCAGACATTTTGTAACGATGGGTGTGCTTTAGTGCTAGGAACAAAACAGCCAACAAAAAAAGACAACTACATTAGTTATGAGTGAGGTTATGAAAGCTAGTTTTGACATTTCGAGAGGTTTTTTTTTTTTTTTTTTTTTTTATATTTACTCCACACAGGAGGCCCTGAAGAAAATAATTTCCCTCAGGGCCTATGTCATCTTTGGGGATGCTGTGTGGAGGGTCTTTTTGTGGAGAGGAAGGAGTGAACATGGGTCTTGAAGAGTCCCATGTTGTAGGAGGGAGGAAACACAGAGGCCGGCAGTTCGTTCCACAGCCGAGCTGTAGAACTTAAGAACGAATCGTAGAAGCGACCCGTTCTCATGTGACAAGTGTCAACTGTGTACAAATGTTGGGCGCGCGTTTGGCGTGTATCCCGACTACGCACCGGTGCCGAAGGGATCAATGACGCTAGTTCCTCAGAGCATCTTCCATTGTAATACCGATAGAACAAGGACAGCATACCTACCTGACGCCTGTGCTCTAAAGATTGCAGTCCGTTTGTTAAGATTGGGGAATCTATCAAACGGACCGCCCGTTTCTGCACAGAGTCAAGGGTTTTTTTCAGGTATTTAGGGGCTCCAGACCAGAGATGGCTGCCAAATTCGACCGTAGGGCGCACTTGCGATTTGTACAGGGTGAGCAGTTGTGTACTATTAAAGTATCTGCGGGCCCTGTACAGTACGCCCAGCTTCTGAGAGGCCAACTTTACTCTGGCTTCGATGGAGCCCCCGTACCTGAGCTGGTCACTTATAGTTACACCAAGCATATCAATGGAAGGCCTGTTCGGAAGATTGCTTCCGTTGAAGGAGACTAGATTATCATTTCGATCCCTTTTAGACGTAATCAGACAGGATTGGGTCTTTGAAACATTAAATTCGACGAGATTATTTTTACCCCAGGAGGAAATACTCTCGAGATAACCGTCCATTCTCTGCTTCAAAGCCCTCCGAGCCGTTGGAGTTTGTGTGCCCTTTGGGGGCTTGTCAAACAAAAAGCTATCATGAACTGTACTGTCATCCGCGTAACAATGAATCGGTGCACATGTCAAAAGGTCATTGATGTGCAACAAAAACAAAGTCGGAGACAGAACCGATCCCTGTGGGACGCCAGCATTTATGGAGTGCGAGGAAGAGGTGAAACCGTCAGCAACCGCCTGAATCGACCTATCCCTTAAAAAGTTAGCAATCCACGTACACAGGGATGCGGGAAGTCCGTAAGAATGCAATTTGTTGACAAGTCCTCGGTGCCAGACCCGGTCAAAGGTGGTGGCGATGCGGGTCTCTGTCTCTCTCTCGCGGGGATACTTGCATATTCCTGTCAAGGAAGGTCCTAAGCCTGTTAAAAAATAATATTGTGATAACAAAAACAACAAAAAAAGAAAATATATATGTACATATAAATAAAGGTACATGACACAAACCAAAAAAAAAATATTTATCTAGGTTTTACATATATATTTATTATGTAGCTAAGTGATGATATGCAGTTGATAATAATTATGTAGCAATCAATAACCAGATGAAATAGAACAGTCACAAAACAGAACAGATAAAACAAGAGGTTATTTCTTCAATTTTCTTTACCTTTCATCAATGTTCTGTTTTGTTATGGAACCGTAAGGCTTTTCTTCCACAGGGATACTCTGGTATCATCATCTCGTTTCAAGTATCTCGGCGACTACCGCCATGCATCTGGGCGAAGGTTCGTACACAGGCAAACGTTGCCGACATTTTGTAAGCTCGTAGGGGACGCCAGTCTCCCGCGACCAGCCGGGGGAGGTTATCACAACTCATACCGTCCAGGTTTTAAATATGGCAACACTTGTGCACATATGCATTAAAACAATGCTAGGAACAATACAGTCAACAAAGAAAGGATATATGTAACAAAAGACAGTTACACCAACTGATTGGTTGTGTAGTTTCGAGAATTCGAAAATGATTGTTGGCGAAGCGGGTTTCGTGATTTCAGTAGCGACGTATACAAGCTGTGCGGGACAAGTTATTTGCGATGTGTGTACACAGAATGAGTATGGGATACTTGCATATCCCTGTGGAACAAGGTTCTAACAATGAATGTACATATTAAAATAAACTTATGAAGAGCAAACATGCAAACAAGGACGTACAAGGACAGGATATACACACAAAGTCGGCAATGCATAATAATTATAAAGACCGGGCCACACCTGAAGACTTCTTAGATTTAGGCAGCCCGATTCTTCGTGCCTTTCCCAGGGGCCCCGTCGCATTGTTAGTATGGACTAGAGCCACACCCTTAGACTCTGCGCAAACAAACCATTGAAAGAAGAACGTTAGTCATTTAGGAAATCCATAAATGATTTGTAAATAATTATAATAAATATCATCGTTCGTTCGGCATGCAATTACTCAAATGTGACATAAAATTGATTGTTGTGAAGAGAAAAATCACAACACACATTTATTTATTTTATTCGCGTACATATTATAAAAATACCTAATTGTTTTGTATAACAATACCTACTGTTGACACATTTATATATTTGTATGTAGATAGTGTCAAAAATATTGTCAACTCACTGTAAGTTTCAAAGAATATGTCGAATTTGTCATCCACCATATTCAGATAGCGGGTCGCTCTCCCCACGGGTAAATTCAGATACAGATTTGAACAAATCACTCGACACTTAAACAAGTTGTGGCGACGTTCCCGAGTGTGAGACTGACACAAATAGGTGGATATGTGCCAGTATCTCACTGTTCGATAAGTGGCCGTTGATTAAATTAAAAAAATATTTTAACAAAGCAAAACGTCTACATTCACGTTTCAAGTGAATGGTACTTTATTATAACTAGAATAAGTACAGTCATTGGAATCGGTGTTGCATCATTATGTATTTGGCCAAAAAATAAACACAATATTCAAAGTTCCGTTGATGAACATATTCGGAGAAAATTATTACGAATCAAATGGAATTAACCACTCGAGCGATGGCTACTACCCAAATTTAGTTTAGGTGATTTTTATGAATTGAAATTAATTATAAATTCTACTTTTCACAGTCCATACGTTTCAGTATTTTTATTTGTGTGGTTTAATAATTAAATCGAATGGCTGAATCGAAAACCGAACACCCGGAAATCTCTATCGCTGGAGTGTTTAAAATATCACTTTGCATGCCGAATGACGAATGGCGAATGACGATATTATGTTAGCTTACAATTATACAGGGTGTATCGGCACGTACCCGATAAACTTTAACCAGCTATTCCTTAGCACATTTGGAGTAAAAAATGTTATGGGCACTTTGCTGTCCGGTAACATATTTTTTAATAAAAAATTTACCATTCATATTTTCACCACATGTCACCACTGTTTTATTCTTTGTCACAGTTTGAAAACCCATCTGGCAATATTTTATTCGAGTTTCGTTGAATAATGTACGTACGTGCCTACATTGGCGCGCTTTTACAATCACAACGAAATGGTATGGCACCATTCGTCTCATTTTTAACTATTATTATTTAGTGTGGAAAGAGCGAAGATGCTTTTGGACACACTTGCTAATAACAGCTGTTGAACACGAGAAACAATGCCAATGACAGTGACGGAGGATTTTTTTATAATTTTTTGTTTTTAATTGAAAAAAAATGTTACCGGACAGCAAAGTGCCCATAACATTTTTTACTCCAAATGTGCTAAGGAAAAGCTGGTTAAAGTTTGTCGGGTAAGTGCCGATACACCCTGTATATAATGCCAAGACAATGGTTGTATTGACTTACTTTGTTAGAAAGAAATAAGTGACAGATTGATTGAATTGGGAAACAATCAAAACAAAAATTTGTGGAAGGACGGTTAAGGGGTTAACCAAAGCAATCGCTACGCAACTAGTAATGTTAAGTATTATATATGTAGAAATATATTTTATAATCCAATAAAAAATGTATACTGCATACCTTCAGGGGAAACTTTCTGGATATATCTTCGCTTTGCAACAGTGGGTTCATTCTGCTGTTTTAAATTGTTGTTGAAGTTTGTTCTCTGCCCCTCGGTTTTCTCCTCCGCTATTTCAAAAGTAATCTTCCGCTTTCTCGGTGTCTCTGTGACTTTACCATTTGGTTTATCTATGACTCCATCAATGATTTTATTCGCATTAGAAGAGTGGTGGATAAATTCGTTCTGAACAAATTTTAAATCGACACTAGACGCATCAAATTTCATATCCCCTCCCAGGATAATCTCCATGATGTCTTGTTTTGTTGCACGACTCAACATATCGTCCATCTTGGAATAATATTCACTGCCGTACTCATTAGAATTTTCATAATTTCTGAAGTTAGAATCATCATTATCATAATCTGGCATCAGTTCTTGAACTGGGTCCGGTTTGATTTCGAAAATGTCCGGTTTCATCTCAAGGCTCTTTATGATCTTGCGTTGGGCCAGCTTTCTCTTCTTCAGCGGCAATCGCATGGCCTTCATCATTTCAGAATGCATACTGTTTTTTATATCACTCAGCTCGACGTAGCACCGCGAACTTGATGGTAACAAGTCTGAATCGGGCGAAAGGATAAAGTTCTGCGGAGAAACTCTAGACTTTTCGACATTCTGTGTCACAAACCCGTTTTTGCGTAGATTCACAGTCTTGATCTTGTGGTTCTTTCGGCTGAGCCTGACAAACGCTTGTTCCAAGCTTTTATCGCACCCGATCAAGTGAACTACGGAATCGAATTTGTGTTCCACTCCGTTAACAGTGGCCAGGTAATTCTTAAGATGCTTTTTAACTTTCTCAAGATTGATCTGCAGTTTTTTCCTAGACTCTTCGTCGAATCCGAGGAAGTCTGGTTCAAGATCTGAATCATCCATAGATCTTCTAATTTTAGGACTTTTCTTGGGTGAATCCGCAATCTTCTTCGCACAAGCCATATGTAATTCAAGATCTGAATCGTCCCTAGACCTTCTAATTTTAGGAATTTTCTTGGGTGTATCCGCAATGTCCTTTGCACAAGCAATATGTAATTCAGGACCTGAAACGCCAGAGAAAATCCTACTTTCATTTTTGGAGACGTTGTTTTGTTTCTCTATGAGTTCTTGAGCGTCCTGCTTGCGTTTCAGCTCCATCTTGTCCATGTTCTTCCGGACTTTCATCAACTTTCTGGCTTCAAATATGTTTGAAGCGAATTTGGGCTTCTTTAGCTTGGGCAAGGTTTCTTCCACAATCGGCTCTGGAATATTTTCTTGCTCGATTTTAATTGGACTCGGATTAAGCTGGCTGTCAATGTGGATAACAGGTTTCTTGGTGACTGTTGCTTCGGGTGACCGGTGTAAGTTCATGAGAGGAACAACTGGTTTCTTGACAACAGGTTCGAACATGTTAAATTCGGATTTGATGTATCCACCGGCAAGTATGTTCAGTTTGTCCTTAGCGGCTTTAGTGATGCTATCACTCTGTCCAGATGACACATTCCCATTGGAGCAATTGTCTTTGCCTGAACTGTTGGACTTCTCCTTGTTAGATTGATTAGCAGAAGTGGAAGATTCTACAGAATTAGAGCTGGAGCTCTTGTTGGAACCATTGTTCCCATCGTTGGAATCACGATCAGTCGATCTCCTGGTTCTATTGCCTCTACCGGAAGAGCTGTAGTGATCATCTTTCTCCGATTTATCTTTACTCTTCTTTTCATCTTTCTTTTCCCCAGAGGACTTGCGTTCCTTATCATGATGAGAGTGTTTTGAGCTACTTTTATCCTTAGATCCGTGCGATGAAGACTTGCTCCTCTCGGTACTGGAGTGATCGGATCCTTTGTCTCTATGTTTGGAAGGTTCCTTGCTCTCGGAACGCTTGGACGAATCCCTGTCCTTATCACTTCTATGAGAGTCTTGACGAGAAAGACTGTGTCCATCGGACTTATCCGAGGTGGAATGTCTTGACCTGTGAGACTCGTCTCGATGTTTGGAGCTACTGTAGTGCTTGGAGCTGGACGAATGTCTGGAAGAAGAGCTCTTGTGCCTATCACTTGAAGACTCCTTCCTGGATTCTCCATTGCTAGATTTTCCGTACTTGTCCTTGTCACCACACTCCTTGCTGCTTTTCGAGTGAGATCCTTCCTTCCTATCTTGTGAAGAGCTGTGCTTTCTCTCGTGATGTCCACTGCTCTCTCTGTGCCTAGAGTGAGAGCTCTTGTGATGGTCGTCTCTCTTGTCTCTATGATCCTTGGAATGGTGGCTACTCGAGGATCGTCTCTCATCTTTAGAAGAACTCTTATGTCTCTCACTTCCGCCCAACTTATCCTTCTTAGCATCTTCAATGGGAGACTTCATACTAGCTTCCTCGGAAATGCTCAATCTATCAATACCGGTGATGTTCTCTTCGGAGTACTGCACTGTCTCTTGCAAATCAATTTTCAATCCATTGCTACTTGAATCGTCATCCATACTGCCTTCATCCATAGACGTGATTTTATTAGTAAAGGTATATGAATCCTTGACTATGTAAGATTCCTTCTTCACAGTACTCGTGTAAATACAGCTTAACTCGGTAGAATCGAGGGAACCGTCGAACTTGTCCACAATTTTTAAACTTTCCGAGGAAGTTTTAGAATCGACACTGGATCTGTGGTGTTTTATGGGTTCAGCTGTTTCGCTGCTGCTTGTACTCTTGACAACTTCTTCTGTTTTCACTACACTCTTAGCGAAATTTTTGTCAACGCTGTTATCGTCGCATTCCATGGGTTCCTCTTTGGCGGGTTCGAAACACTGCCTAGCGTCGGACGAGTTATCTTCGTGATTTGAGAACTTGAAGCATCCGTCTGCGGGCTCTCTTTTAGCCGGGGAATTAATATTAGCATCGTCACCACTGAAGGTGCTATCGTACATGAGCGACTTCTTCCCCAGCTTGGAGACCTTGATTGAAACTTCAGAATCGTTTGAAGCTTGGGAAAGATGTGATTCTGCAACTTTTTCGTTGGATTTCTTAACCTTTTCCGCAATCGAGTTGGAATCGTTGGAATCTCTCGAATTCAAGTCACTTAACCCGGACATCTGCGAGTTGTTCGGGCTTCCTTCTCTTTTGATCAGATCGTCATCCAGAGGTTCAAAAGCGGGAGATTCAAACTCTTCATCCTTAGAATCGTCAGACTCTTCCGTATCGACGCTGGGGTAGATCCTGTCCACCTTCACCTCAGTCTCTTCCTTTTTTTCTACCATGATTTGATCAGGAGGTAATTCTATATTCTCAAACAAATTCTCTGCAGGTTTCTCGTGAGACTTGACAGAATCTGGGCTGACGGCTTCCAAGTCTTCTGGGAGCAAGTCCTCGGTGACGATCTTTAGTTCCGAGGTGGATACCCCGTTGGCGTAGTCTTGATCAGATCTGTCAGGCTTTTCAAGCCCGAAACACTTGTAGACGACTTCTTCGACTTGCGGCAAGAAAACAGAGGCGATTTTAGGATTGACGGCTTGGTCCACTATTCTCTCCACTCCTTGGTCCAGAAAATTGGAACTGAAATGAGAAAAAATAATTAGTATCATCAAATATGACATATCACAGGGATGTTGATGTTGGGATGGATGGCTTTTGAAGGTTCCATGATATTTCATCAAAATGAAAATTCAACACACCTTTGAAATGTGATATAGAGTCATCACATTTTAAATAGGTTACATAGGTAACTATTAAACCTAGTTCTTGTTTCATCACTTTTCATGACTTTATATCACTTTTTGTAGGTATGTTGAATTGTCGTTTTGATGACATACCCGGTCACCGCTTTTGAATGGTCCCAAAAACACCACAAAAGACCCATGGGGCTGTGTACAACCGAGGGATATTAACGTATTGTTCCCTGGTTGGTCAGGCTACATTGTGAGGCGGGTTAAGGGGGGAAATCATTTGTTAATTCATGAAATGGCTACAAATAACATCATTCATAGATAAATGAACAGAACGCATTAGACCGAGATAGCCATTCAAATAATATGTGTACGGGTGAAACGGCTATATTATTTCGAACATTCCTCGTTTCTCTTGCCTCCTCGCGTAGTTGCGAGCTTAATAGGGAAGACTGCTCGCAGCGCACACCCTCGCCTGTCAGGTGGCGGCTTTTACCCTCATTCGTGTCGAACAAACGAGCGAACTGAGTTGTAAAATACGATGCACTGTCAATAGGTTGTCTTCCATACTATTATGTGTTTCTATTTGGTTTTTGCTCCAGAATGATTTGTGCACATCTCAAAAGTACCGGAAGCATTTTTTTCACAAAAAAGAGTCTAGAGCGACGTGTTTGTGCCAGCCGGTTACAGCTTGTCTGACCGACAGGTTTATGAACGCAAATTGTTGTAAACCTTGTCTTATAAACATTAGTTTGTAGCAGTTATATCTAGTCCGCTACAGAGTCATAGCAACAATCAGTTCCCATCTCTGATTTACGGCTGCTTTGCCACATGGCAACTTCAAGAGGAAACGGGAGACGGGCTGGCGGTCAGGACGGCCACTTCCACGCGTCAGTATTCAACAGGCTGCGGTACCGGAACGTTGTGAAGCAGAAGACACGAGCCACCTCATGGGCCGACATATTATTACGAGCTACGATGACGTCGCTGTTAGCTTTTTTACCTTGGTCATCCAATGCTCTACACATTAAAATTTTAGCTTTGCCGGATGGCACTGCTTTGGCGCCCTTTCACGTTTATCAGGTCAGTTAAATTTTAATGTCACCAACCTTATTGTCAATCTCTCAATGTAATTTTAAATTTTCCAACCGTGCATTCAATCCTTCGGATGATGCACACCCCTGAGATATTAACTATGGATTTAAAGAGTTTTCGTGTTATCTAAAGTTGTAGAAATAAATATTGTATCTTGGAATCATTTCCTTCTTTCTTTTATTTCTACACTATGTTCCACATAACTTGTTACAAAGGCGACAAAGTGCCTTGCAACCTTAATATCCCGTTGTAAATGACGGCAACGTGGCTTATGTAGTCACAACCGTTATAATTGGCGCGCAACGTGCCCTTCACCTTGATAACATGTTACAATAGCGCCCAACGTTATAATAATAGTGTTACAAGTTTATCATTACAAGATAATGATACTGAATGCAGTTAATCACCAGTTTGTCCACTGGACCCAGTGGAACTGCGCGCGTTGTCTCACCAACCTATCCTCCCTTTTAATTCATCTAAGGAGAAAATACGGGTATCAGTAGAAGAGATAAAAATCCTACCATACTACGGATATAATTCAACAGCAACAACAATATCATACAAGATACAGGGTTTTCCAATAAGAGGTGTTATTTTGAATAGCCCGCTATTTCGGTAGATGTTACTTTTGAAGCTGTCATTTTTGACATTTGACAAGTAGAAACTACGCCATTAATAAAAATGGAACGATACACGCTTCAACAACGCATTGAAATTATTAAAATTCACTTGATTGAATCAAATGCAAATCATCTTGAGTGATGAGGCCCATTTCCACCTCGGTGGCTTCGTCAACAAGCAAAATTGTTGCATCTGGGGCTCGGAAAACCCAAGAGTTATTGTTGAAAAGCCTCTCTATCCTCAACATGTGACTGTTAGGTGCGGTTTATGGTCCGACGGAGTCATTGGACCTTACTTTTTCGAAAATGAGGCTGAAGCAACAGTTACGGTGAATGGATTGCGCTATCGAGAGATGATTAATGATTTTTTATGGCCGGAATTGGATGGTATTGATCTGGACAACGTTTACTTTCAACAAGACGGCGCTTCGTGCCACACAAGCAACGAAACCATTGATCTTTTACGATTGAATATCAAAATAACACCTCTTATTGGAAAACCCTGTATTAGTTACAAGAAGGCTGTAGTAACATATCTTAATAATATAAATAACTAAGCTAAGCAAAATACTATTCTTCTGCATTGAATTTATATAATAGCAAATATCTATTTCTTGATTACTGTTACAATAAACTATTATATAGTACATCAAATTTTATAAAAGCCCGTATGGGCGTAAAATCTATAAATAAATAAATCATTTCTGAATGAGTTGTCTACTACAAATGAATCACTCTATGAAACATTTAGCTAGTGACGCATCTAATGATTCATGTATTAGGTGATTTTAACATGTAACTTCAATGCATACATTAATATTTTAATGTTTTTTTATTTCTTGTTACAGCAATCCCGATGAGTTACAAAACTGGGAGACAATTTTACATTGATATTTTGATTCAAAATTATTAGTTTCACATATGGAACGGTACAAAAATATAATTCTTACTGTATGGATGGTGTTTTGATCGATTGTTCGAAATTAATTCTTGTAGCTTTTCCGTAAATTTATAAATAATTAGAAAGATACTATAATAGAATATATAATAAAATATCTGTTAAAAAATATGATTCATCTGTTAAAAAAATGAGGAATGTAAAATTAAATTTTTTTTTATATAAAACTGCACAAAAGTCCCAACTACTCCCAACCGTCTAGAGCCAGTGAAACTATAGCTTAATAAGGGTACGTTATTTATTTATTTATTATAAACGCCCTGTTGAGCTTTTACATACATGTGTATTTAACATGATATATTGCATGATACAGAGTTTTTTTAAGTTTAGATAACTAAATTTATATAAGATAAAAAGAGAAAGAAAAAATCGTATGAGGCTGACGTGGGGAGGGGAAGGAGATGGGAAAGAGGAAGGTGGGGAAGAACCTGGCTATTCAGATCTGGTCACCAAACACAGCCAAAGCCATTTCAAGCAACTTTTCAATTCTGAATGGTGGTCTTACACAAGGGCGATACTAAAATACAATTATTTTAAAGTTACTTGCGCACGCCAGGATTTGAACCCGCGACCTCCAGCTTGCTAGTCGAGAGCCTTACCCCTCGACCACTCGAGACATGTACATGATTTAAAAACTTGATTTGTAAATCTGGGTTGGTTGATTGGAAGAAATTGCCACCAAGCAAGCAAACGTCCATTAATTATACATACAACCATGCATGAGGTCTGGTCAAAAAGCATCTGACTTGAATGGGAAGGGAGGTGTCCTCCGTTGGGGGTGATGATGGGCAGTTGAATCGACAATCAGCGCCAATTTGAAATTTATACTTTTGAAAATCACATTCATCAAATTGATTTTGATCAAATCATCATCAAATCAAAGCATAACAGTCATGTTGTTATGAATGTCAGCGATAAAAAGAGAGTTCAAATACCAAAAATTCAAAATGATCTTTCCTGGTCTTCGATGTCAAACTTGACGAAGTCTGCAACAAACCTAAGTAAAAATGAAAATCATGACGAGTGATGTTGAGTATAATAACGGGATGCTCACTCTAAGATGTGTTTCCTCAGCTTCTCGCGGAGCTGGTTCTTATTGAGGTCCGGCTTCCACTTCTGATTGCTCAGGAAGCCAGCCACGGAGCCTTCCACCCGCTGCCGCAAGTTCTGGTAAGCCGGCTTGGTGTCTACATCGGCGATGCACTCCTTGCGGAACTAAGCAAAGTAAACATAACTCATTCATTAAATGACCACATATTTGTTACCCAGAGGCGGACCGAGTGTGGAAGGGGATTGAAGCAAGACGGACAATTAGAGACGAATATTTTTGCAGGCCGAATCCTATGCTAGGATGAACATAGTGATGAGGTTGATTTGTTGCCCATAAACCCAGCAAAAGGAAACATACAGACATTTTTGAAACTTAGGCTTGTTCATTTGATATTGTCGTCATTAGTATTTTTAAATCTCCAATATACACATGCTATTTACACGTTGCTGGCCAATCTGAGAAGCCGAACCCGTAGAAGCACGTTATACTGGCAAAGTGAAACAGATGAAGATCATCAATTATCACAGATGCCCGAAACGTCGATTTCCGCAACTCTCCACGCAACATAGAACCGCGAGGAGTGGAGAACCCAAAGGAGTTGCGATCTTCAGCAATAAGGCAATGACTCAAGAAGAATTTACCCAGATTATTAACCCTTAACTACCTACCCACGTGAGACTTCGGCGAAATATCGCTCTCGCAAAAAAATCAATGGCAATGGAAGATAATCTTAATAGATAAAAATTCAGCCCGAGTAAGTTTGTGCTCACAAAACTCGAAAAGTAGTAAGCCGATATAGCTGAAAATTTCAATGTTTGTTCTTATTAGTGCCAGGAATCTTTAGAGTAGTTTGAATGGTAGAAAAGTCATGAACGCCTGAAGAATACTTAACGCAATATCTCTGCACTGGAATGAGATACTGAGTCGAATTAAAGTCGATGTAATGTATTTTATTAACAGTAACATTGTGGTATACAGTAGTGAATGGTGGGAGAAGTCAGAGACGCCCGAGAAAGACATTAGCAATAGCGAAGCATTGCAGGAGTTTACTAATTTGAAATAAAACTAATGATTTTAAGGATTTTTACTATTTATTAAAATTATATAAGCATAAAAAATCAACAGTATTTCTTAGATAAATCCAAATCCCCTTATAAACTCAAAAAAAAGGAAAAAGTCAACATACATGGAAAATGAGATCCATAATAGAAAAAAACTTCTCATTACTAATTTTCATAAATACGATAATCAATTTATACATAAACACAAAAATTTCAATAAAAAGTAATTACTGTTACAAAATTGCAAATAAAACATACTGCTTACCCCCGGTCTCTCAGAACGGCGACAGAAGTTTTTTACTCACCAAATGCAAATGCGCGGGTTGTGGGAAGAAGGTACATGGATGCACGAAATATAAAAATGCGTGCACACTTAGTTATTTATTCACAAAAACAATATCACTGGTGTCTGTGAGACCGAGGGTAGATAGTTAAGGGTTAGGCATGGGTATTGAGGATCGAGTATTTGAATAAGAATTTGTAAAATAAAACATGTTGACACATCATTAAGTTTATTTGACTTTGTAATGTGATTCGTTATGCTGGAACAATTGCAAAATTAGAAAGTATGACTGTGTCAGATAAATATATTATTTATTATATTTATGGGGATCTGGTAGTCAGACAATCAAAGATGATGTTGTGTTTTGTGTCACGGTGTTTATTTTAAGTCAGTATAATTGCGCAGTTGGGAGATGGCTCTGGACCGATGACGATGATACCAGGCGTGGACGGCGATGATGTGGTCGAGGCGCGGGTCAGTGAGTCGACGCCGCGTTGGTGGAGACCGGACTAGTGGATGTATTCAGCACTGATGGAGATGAGGGGTCTTCCGGGACTCCAGTGTGAACGAGGTAGCTGAAAGTGCGATGGGCCTGGTCGGCAGATGAACGGGAGATGCAGGCTGGCGACGATGCCGCGGGGCCTAGGTGCAGACCGGCGAAGTGGTCGCAGGGTCTAGACGCGTGAGGTCAGCACTGGACAGGAATGATAGCCAGAGCCAGGGCGCTGAGGTGAATCCCAAAGAGTCCATAATTGTTGTCCGTGCAAAACCGGGTGTAGATGAGCAGGTCCTGAAGCGGTGTGGTGAAGAAAGAGCGAGGCGTGACGCGGGGGGAACCGGCCATAACGGCAAACTCCTCCGTTACGCCGAGTCGGACTTCTCGAGTGGAATGATGATGTACTTAGGTCCTCCTCCGCTTATATAGGTGCTGATTCCTTTATTCTCGTCTTCCACAGGTTGGAGCAGCGTCTGGACATCGAACCCGCAGGACCGCTGACTCGGTTCATTGTATGAACGTTTTGCATCACCCTGCATTCCTTCACATTCGCGGTATCAAAGGTCGATATTTTAATTCGTAAGTCTGATTGTTGATTCAGCTTTTTTTATTCGCCATCCTACACGTGCGGTCTGATTATGATATGATGATCCTAGCAGCGGTGACACGGCTGCTACATATTACTAAAATTAACTAATTGCAGTTCTCGGAAAAAGATCAACCTTCTAAAGTCTATATTATACTGTGGTGGAGTTGCAAAACTTGCATGTTAAGTATTTCTTTTAAAAATAAATTAATTCATTACTTAGCCTTTGAATGAAAATTGCGATGGGGCGAACATAACGATGTGGAAGAATTAAATTCCAGACGAGACAAACACGGTGCGTATTTACAGACAAAGAAATCAATGTTGCAGAAGTTATTGCTACACTTAATAATGATCATGTTGCACTTTTACAATCACTTAATAAAATATACACTCAATAAAGATAATAATGGGGCAGTCGGGTACCAATTGAATATTAATTTGCTAACTGGACGAAGTTCCTAGTGAATCGGCGAGCATACATGACTTATGGTTCGAGTCGGAAAGTTTTCAGATTTGACCAAACAGTGGAACCTCAGATTCTAAGTCATAGAGAAAGAGAAAGAAATGCCCTGGTGAAAGACCGCCATTCAGAATCGAAGCGTTGCATGAAATGACTTTAACTGTGTTTGATAACCAGATCATATGCCTCCACAACACAGGTGACTTCCTAGCATGGAGGATATTATTTATTTGGTGACCGGGTATCAGATCAAAATGACAGTTCAACACACCTACAAAAAGTGATATAAAGTCATGAAAGTGATGAAACAAAAACTAGGTTATAAAGGTAACTATTTAACCTAGTTTTTGTTTCATCACTTTTAGTGACTATATCACTTTTTAAAGGTGTGTTCAATTGTAATTTTGATGAAATATCATGGAACCTATTTATTTATTGTTTATTTGTGAAAAACAGTGATTCCAGTAACATTTCACAACATTTACAATTAATACCATACATAAGTGTACATTGATCAATTACATACATTAATTATATCAGTTGCGTTGAAGCCTGGTACTTAAAAAAAATACTTATTCTAATCTTGAATTCATCGAGGTTTGACTGAAAAATGTCTATATCTCTGAAGAAAATTTAATTATGAGTGGTGATTAAAATTTATGCAGAATTACTCTTAAATTTAAACCAGTCTTGTGTTTTGAACGCAACTTAAAACTCGATTTGCACTTATCTGTAAACGCAACTCAAGGGAAACCAATCTCGCATTTCGAGTGCAGTTATAAATTTCTCATTTTTCATGAACATGACGTTTAGTGAATCGTTTTTAATATTTTTTTAAAGAATTCCAGCGAGAAAGCCAGAGGGTCAACAGAGAGTAGTACCCAAACTCTCGCATGTAAAGATATCGCTTAAACTTTTTTTGCTTACTAACCATCACGCCGTTTCTCCGCAGGGGTAGGCAGAGAGGACGAACCGCCAAACAACTCGGTCTTGGCACACACACTCCTTGCCTCATTCACATTCATACATAGTATCAAACATACTCTTCTATTATTCAGACTAAATGTCTCGACTCAAGTATCTGATTCACTTGGTCTTTTTGCACCTTTTCTATATCATTTGAGTACAGGGTATCTCGAGAAAAAAACATTTGAAACAGATTTTGCGTTGCATCTGCAAAAAATCTGTACAAAACCTAGCATTCGCATAGTACTAGCTTAGCTTCGTTCGCAGTGGATATTGCTCTTAGTTAATGAATTCGATTAGACGTGTGTAGGAACTTTACAATATATATTAACCCGTAGGGGACGGCAAGAAACTTCAATAGACAAAATTAAAATTAAAATAAAATAAATACCAGAAAGTCAAATTATGTCCTGTGCGTGCGAACCGTATCTAAATTTCTCTAATAAACAGTGTTAATCTCAAGTGACATACCAGGTAAGTATGGTACTGTATATTATCTGACTGTACAAAATATACATAAATAAGAATAATAACATATATACATTCTAGCATCACATTCATCAATCAAATGCATTGTACATATAGCTTTGTATTAGTCGACGAACCGGTGGATGCAATCTGTTAGCAATAAATTGATAATAGTTTGACTAGTCTTATTAGTTAGTAATCATTGTAGAAATGTATTATATGTTTGTACAGCACCCTTGAGGTGATTTTGCACACAAACAACTCCATACAAATCATCCAAATATTATTATTATTATTAATACCATACTTAATAATGTGAAATTTTTATTTTTGTCTTTAACTAACCCAGTAGAGGTAATATCCGAAGGCAAAATTAATGTATAAGGTCGATCTGCAATTGCAGTGCTTCGTACCGTGGACACGATTCTTCAACACTGCAAATGCAGGGCTCCGGTCTCTAGAGGTTAACCAGGCTATGTTAAGAATGTGTTGTTTGAAGGACACCGGCCCCTAAAGTGTCAGCTACACTACTCGCTTCGACGCTTCAACGAAGTTAGCCGAAGTTCGAAGTGCATGCCCACACACTCGTGCAACTTCGCGAGTAACTCAGTCCAACTCAGTCTCTCGGACTCGAGTCCTTTGACTCGGGCGCATTTACCGACAACAATCGGAAGTCGGGCGAAGCGAAGCGAAGTTGCCTGAAGCGAAGTGAAGTTCGTGCACACACTATCGTATTCGGTCAACTTCGATCAACTTCGCGAGTAGTGTAGCTGGGCTTTAATGGTATTAACACTAGATAACTCAACTGTTTTCATTGTTTCATTGTAACTACACTTTCATCGAGTGCACTACGCAATAAAACACTAGAAATAAATCAAAAATATTTAATTAAGATGGGAACTTGTTACGGCCCGTTCACACATGTCTCCGTTTTACTGTTCCGTTTTATTGTGTAATTTTTTTTTCGTCGATGGCGTATGTAGTTGTATGAGCGACTTCACACATGGCACAGTATTCTGTATACATTAAAAAATATCGTTCCGTAAAAAAATGACATTCCGTTTTGTCATCGAATACTGGACGACGGAACAGTAAAAATATACGGATACGTAGAATTTTAACGGATAGATACTGTGTGCGTGGCGGGAGGTGTGTGCGGGGTGTAGGAGGGGGAGTGATGCGACAGTTTAAGTTTGCAATAGTTTGATAGTTTGCAATAGTTTAAGAAGTTCATCAAAAGTAGACATTAATCATCACCTCGTAACTGACTAATAAGTAAACTGTAAGCACCCTCTCTAGATCTTTGGGCCATAAGTGGATGCTGCCAATAACGTCGAATCTTCCATCTCCGACGATAGTACCAATACAACACGACAGCGTCCATCCTTGTAGAATAGCGGCGGTATACTGTTCACACATCGCATCCAGTAATGACGGATCCGTTGAACGTTATACGGTGCCTATGTGTGAACAGAGCATAAGTTTATGACGTATCCGTTAAAAACGTACCTGTAAAACGGAACGGTTTATAATGAACAAATTAATATCAAAATATCAGTCTACACAGTGACCACACATGTCAACATTATATGGACCACAAATAGCCTTTCTACATCTGGTGCAACGGTGTTTGGTCATCCTTGGATGGACACAGGTAGCAAATTTTACACACGTTTGAAGTAGATGGAACCGGAGCTTCTATTGTAGAAGATTCTCCAAGAATATCCTCAATCATGACAATATATGAATGTACGTACCTTAACAATAAAATTGTTGTTATAACTAAACTTTCGTCCAGCGGACGACGAGATGGTCATAGGGCAAGCCCTAGTATGCGTGTGGCCGCAATCGCGTCACGTGCTGCACTGTTTACTCAAATTAGGAAGGTAATGAAAGAGTCAAGGTCGGGGAGCGGGGGGAAGTAGGTGATTTCGAATTTCGCCGACTAGCGCGTCGTCGCCTCGACGAGCGATTAGTTATCCAGGGTTAAATAGTAAATACAGTACTCTATCACTAATCAAAAACCGGGCAAGTGTCCAATTAGTAAAAGCGGCGTATTGTTATAGTGCATACATACAAATATGCTGAAAATTAAAACAAATCTATATAAATAAAATGTAAATGTTCTTTTGTTCAAAATCTTAAATCTCCAAAAGTTCTTCAACGATTGCTTTGAAATTTTGACACAATGTTTCATTAGAATATGCTTGTGTTTTTGTATACCTATATTATTTAGATGTCACCTGTGACAAACATGCTTTTTTGAAAAACAGCGCCATTTATTGGACGTAAAAGCAACGCGTGATAGTATTTCTCTATCTGCACAGACAGACTGAGCTACAGCAACGCGTGGCGGTGTACAGCTAGTATTTCATAAAAACAAAAAAACACCGCTATCGATCTATCGTAAAATTTCCATTTTTTGTTTTGAAATTAACGTGTTTACGCTTGCGAGAAGATCCCATTTTATAAATTTACTAAAAAAAAACGTGATAGAATGAAACAAACAGAAACACATGTTGATAGAATACGCAGGACTAACGGAAATATCCTAAAACAACACTGGCAAATGGTAAAATGGTCACACGAGAATAGTAACCATGTGAGTAAGATTGTCGTGTCGGTGTACAAAGCTTGGCCAAGTCTAGGCATGCGGCGGACTACTTAATTTGACAAATGAATATCGGCGAGTTTAGTAAAAGTAACGGCAAATTATAGTGGTTGTCGGATAATCGAGCGGTGGATTACTTAGAGATAACTTTAATCAGTGGCGGCTAACTCTAAGGACCGTTGGAGCAACGCACTCCCAAAATTTCAGTCAATCTAAAAATAACAATTATCAACCGATGATAATTAGGGTCAATCCGCACCAAATCATCCAGAAAATTTTGGATTTGTCACCCACCATCTCAGATTTTGATGAAACTTTAAATTTTTAATCCTTCCATATAGATAAGAAAATATACCAAATTTTACCTTCCTACCTCAACTCGTTTTTTTTTTATGGGCAGTTGAAGTTTGGGCAAAATAAGCGTTTTTACATATTCCGAGCACTCCGGAAGAGCTTGTACCTTCAATGAAAAAAAATTGTATCTTTGTCATTTATAGTGCAAATGCAATGAAAATTTTCAATATTATCAAGAAAACTATGCTGATTGCAGAAAAAAATAAATAAACCCTTTACATTTATCTACTTGACTTTAAAAAATTACCAAAAGTAATTTTTGGGACGGAAAAGGTACTTTACAAAAAAGCAATATCTCGGGAAGGTACAGTGTTAATGAAGTAATTTTTTTTTTTATTCATATCTACAAATAGCATAGAATCACATACAAAAATAAAATTCATGGCATTTTACTTGCTTCAATAAATAAAATCCATTTTAAACTTTTTTCAAACTTTTTGTAATTTTTTTTTTATTCTTATCTACAATAAACATAGTACAACCTAAAAAAATAAAACTCCTGGTATTTTGTGTGCTTCACAGTGTAGAAACGTTTTTAAAATGAGAAATCTTAATCATACAGAATTGTTCCAAGTTTTTTAAAATCTAGATACTGTATTTGCAAATAAAAAAAGTCAAACTTATTCGGTCCTTTACAACATGCTGGTAAGCTTGCAATGTAAGCTTAAGGCACCAACAAAATAATGTACCTTGTTCCTTACCCTGAATGCATACACCATAGCAATATTTTATAACAAGATCAACTTTTTAACTCTTTTCAATACAAAGTTAACTCTTTAAAAAACAAATACAATAAAAATAAAACAGGCAATGTAGGATTAGGTTAAATGAAAGTACATTACAATAATATTGTTTACAAATAAATGTTCAAGTTCATTTTTTACTTTTATTCTTGATCTGACCCATAAGATGGTTGAACTTTTGATCAGCATGATGAACGTCTTTTTCAAGAAAGTAGTAAGCTCTTCCTGAACCTTTTGTTGTGGGAGGGTCAACGATATTAAAAATATTTTGTAGTGGAACAAAACAAATATCTTCTTTTTGATGTGGCCAGTAAAAGGATGGAGCTGGGCCAAAAGGATGCATAAACTTGATTGATACATCACACTCGTCTTCATCTTTGGAAACCACAAGTCCAAAAAACCAATGGTTGTCATATACGCAAGCTACATAAGAGTTTGTACAAATTTGTACCATACTTAGTTGCTCAGAGCGATTTCGTTCCCCACTGAAGTTAAAAATCAAAGCATAAACTGAATCTGAACTTATCCTTTTTGTGCCAACTTCATTTTCAGACAGAGGAACAAAGCAGTGGAAACCTCGAGTGCCTGGTATTGTTTTAGCTTGTGAAAAACGCTGCTGTAATTGTTGCCTGCAAGTGAATAAGCTTTCTTTTCTCAGCAAGTAAAAATATATATTTTCTACTCTCGACTGACAAAACTTAAAAGTTTTGTCTACAGTTGTGATAGTGTTGCCAGGGCCAAGTTGCAAACTTTCTCTAGTTAGAAGACGTTTTACTGTTCCACCTATTCCATCACAGGGAGATTTCCCATGACTCGTAGCAAAAAACGACCAACATGCTTTCAAGTTGAAGTCTTTTTGATGGTGACACAGATTTAAAAAGTTTTTGCAGTTTTTATATTGCGCTGCGCAACCATCAGTAAAATAATGAACACTTTGAATTTGGGGAAATTTTTGATTTAAAAATTGAGCAACAATTTTTTGAGTTTCGTAAACGAAACTTACATCATGTTCCAAGTCATCTGAAATTACACACAAGCTTGACACTGTGAGATCTTTGCCAGGCTCTTCACAAGTGTAAATTACCACTGGGTGGAGTGAACAACTGTCTTGCGTCCAGTGGTAACCCTGGACTTCATTCTGGATAACATAGGAGAAGTTTTCACTGAAGTCTAATAACACAACAGCTTCATTTATCTGAAGCTGTGCTTTTAGGGACTCTTTGAGATATTTTGATTGAGACTTTGTTATAAAAGAATGAGGAAGAAGTTTTACAAGACTCTTCACAAGATGTTCTACATATTCATGAAAGGGAACTGTAACTGAAACCTGCTGTGTTCTATCAGTAGTTACCCATGCACTGTATGTAATTTCATCTTCTTGGTCCCATTCTTCAAATTTTTCTAACAAATGTTTCTTAAGATTTTCACTAGATGTTGAACACTTATCGCAATGTCGAAGCATACAGTCTCTATTGTTCTTTGAGCACACTAAGTAGTCCATTAAATCATTGTACGTTTCTTCACTGTCACAAGCATTAAGAAGCAACACTACATTTTGATGAATTGCACAAACGCAGACAGAATGAGAGCCTGGAGAACCTACTGGCACACACCATTTGGGACGCAACCAACAAAATTTCGAAATCCCAATTTTTGAAGCAGGGTATTCAAACTTGAAGGTAGCATAAAGTTCATTCAGGTTACAAAGCAATAGTCTTTTTTGTTCATAAACATTTTTGGTTATGCTAACTTTATCTTTTTTCCCTGGCATAACACGAGAAAATTCATCGTTTTGGTAGAAATTTTTAACCAAAGTAACTGTTCCTTGGTCTAATGGTTTTCCTTTTTTTGGATCAGGTAAAGCAATGATACCATTTTCATTTAGTAGCTCTCGTGCTTTACGAACTGAGTATTCACCAACACTGAATTCTTCAGCAACCTTTTTTCTACTCCACGAAGATGGAGCGAGAGTTAGAAGCTGAATTCTCTCACGGCGTGTAACTTGTGTTTCCAATTTTTTTTTAACCAACTCAACAAGCCTGTCCATGTCATTAGCTTTTTCTTGAATACATCTTGGTATTTTTGCATCACATTTTACTGGGGAAAATTCTTTTTCTAAAACTTTACTTACTTTTTTCTTTAAGGTTGAACAAGCAGAATCTAACTTCCGTTTAGCGTAACTAGACTTACTGTGGGATGGTATATCATGTAGTTTAAATGGAGATTCTCCAATGTCAGTTAAAGAAGTGTTGATTTCTTGTAAAAAAATTTCTTTGTTTAAAACATTTTCAACTTCACTTATGTCTTCTTGAAAAGTGTTAAGCTCTTCAATTTCATTGTTAAGGTTTTGGCTCTTACTAATTTTTGCTCTGCATGCATTACAAATTTTTTGTCCAGGGATTGCTTTATTAGTTACTTTTAGAATGGTAAAAACTAAAAATAGATATAAAAAAAATCACAAAAAGTTTGAAAAAAGTTTAAAATGGATTTTATTTATTGAAGCAAGTAAAATGCCATGAATTTTATTTTTGTATGTGATTCTATGCTATTTGTAGATATGAATAAAAAAAAATTACTTCATTAACACTGTACCTTCCCGAGATATTGCTTTTTTGTAAAGTACCTTTTCCGTCCCAAAAATTACTTTTGGTAATTTTTTAAAGTCAAGTAGATAAATGTAAAGGGTTTATTTATTTTTTTCTGCAATCAGCATAGTTTTCTTGATAATATTGAAAATTTTCATTGCATTTGCACTATAAATGACAAAGATACAATTTTTTTTCATTGAAGGTACAAGCTCTTCCGGAGTGCTCGGAATATGTAAAAACGCTTATTTTGCCCAAACTTCAACTGCCCATAAAAAAAAACGAGTTGAGGTAGGAAGGTAAAATTTGGTATATTTTCTTATCTATATGGAAGGATTAAAAATTTAAAGTTTCATCAAAATCTGAGATGGTGGGTGACATGGCCTGGATGATTTGGTGCGGATTGACCCAATATCATCGCAAATCAAAGCAAATAAGAGTAATAAAAGTATCAAGGAACGTCACCCGGGAACATCAATTATGTATACGCGCAGAGAGTGGATGTCGACCATAGTACTGAAGTTTCTCCGAAACATGAACGGCGCTCTCCAATGTCTCTTAAACTCTTCAATGAGATGGTGCCACTTTAGTTTACAGTTCGCATAACGATCATTCCAGTAGGTGGGGATAGATTGGCAATATATTTAACACACTACCCATTTTTGTGAGTACAAGTAGTACATTAACAATTTTAAGTTTTGGCAACAAGTTCATCTTAGTTTACATTATTTCTCATGGAGTAATATGCTTTGATACACATTTCCGGAACGAATTATGGTTATAAACCGAGGTTCCACTATAGTTCTGCTGATTTCGAGAGGGACTATTGTGGGGTATTACAAAATAGCTTTAAATTTATGATTACGCAAATTGATAAACAAATAAAATAAGAAAGCATATGGCCTCGATCAATATTTCAGAAAAGATAAGAACTAATCTGCGCATTACGACACTATTATTATTAAATTATAAGTAACACACTAAATATTTTAAAAATTGTATTTGTTGACAAAAATGAGTTGAATCATTTGTGATATACACGGACACTCCAATAATGAGATGGACTATGAAAACTATGCAAATCATTTATTGTATATTAATTAAAGAGCATTCATATCCAATACTCGATGTTGCCGTTACAATAAATGAATATAACCTAACTTTTGGAGGTTGAAAATTGGCATGTCTATATTTATTATTATTAATCACATCTAATAACGAGATCTTTATATTTTTCATTTGTAATAATATAAAGATATATATTACTATAAAATGATGAGAATGGTTCGTTGAACCGGGGGAATATAATAAACCAACAATAGTATATGTTACTAAGGACGGGTTGTTTCGGAGAATCTGAACAATTCATCAAATTTCAACGTTCATTTTCAAGTTCTGTGAAAGACTTTTTCAAGTTCTGTTTTTATTTCAGTTTTGTCAAGCAACTAGCCTACAATGATATAAAAACAGAATTTGAATAAGTCTTTCACAGAACTTGATAATGAACGTTGAAATTTGATGAATTGTTCAAATTTTACGAAACAACCCGTCCTAAGATGTCATTTCCTGGATAAATTATTCACAACGAAATATGAAAAACAAAATGTCAAATCCTTCCATACAATGTTATTCAAGGACGATTACCCATCTAAATACATACACAATGCCTTACACACAATGTGGCGATAAAACGTTGGTAATCCATTGATAAACAAGACAGTCGGCGAATAATTATTGTAAATGTATACATACAGCATGATGTAAGTAGATATTATGAATGAGCGAAGGCGGAATTAAATATATCAAGTATGGGTCTTGAAGCAATTGGCAAAAGGCATGAAAAGAGCAATTAGGTTGTTAGATATGTTTTTAATTTGTTTATCACCAACCTGGTCGAATATTCCTTGAGATTTGAGCTCGCAAACAATATGATCGATCAAACGAGGGTCTCCAGGTAAGAGAGGGAAAGACTGCGCTATCTCCATTTAGTAGTCGAGAAACGCCGGCGATCAACTGCACAATCGCATACGCAATCTACTTAAAATAATAATAACACAAAGATGGACTAATCAACGCGTATTTTCTACAAACATCGGTGCAATTTATAACATTATGGAAAAATTTACTCCCTGTTTGACAATGCTCACAATGTTTATAACTTTTGCAAGTTGGTTGGCCTGTTTTCAGGAAACGGTGTGCTCTGCCTTAAAATTGTAAGCTGCGGGTGGAAACTTTTATTTTTCTAATATGGCAGCATTATAAAAAAAACCCAACGCCGCATCTACATCAAAACATCAAATATGATGTTGTGAGAATTGTATAAAATTTAATTTTGGGCGCTTTTCAAAGTAATAAACTTTACTATTTCTGTGTTTTGTTGTAATGATTTACAATATGACGTGCTGTGGGTTTTGTATTAATTGACAATCGAGGTGTACAAGAATATACGTAAGAAAGGTTTTTATTTTTATTTGATGAGCAGGCAGTATTGATTTCAACGGATTTTACGAACTTTAACATTAATTGGGCTTTTTTATTTAAAATAGTTCACTTAAAAAAATTAATCCCTGTGAACGGGAGTTCACCCCTCCCCCAAATGTTGTGAATATAAACCATAGTTTTAGGAATAATTATACTAATCTGAAGATGGCTATAATAAGCTGAAACCGGTAACGGTAAAACATAAAACAAGTATGAAAGGTTTAATACTTTCAAGAAGATTACTGTGCACATGTTCCTAATTTTATAATTTTGTGATACCTACTATTACTATATTAGCTCTGTAGGTACCGTTTTGTTGGTCACTATTCTAGAATCGTCTGTATGTTTGATTACTATAATTTACTGTTTTTTTATAAAAAAGTTTCTTTCTTCGATATAACTGTTGATTGAAAAAAAAATGTAATTAATTTAAAGAAAAATCTGGCCAAATGGTGAAGCCAAAATTAATAAATTAATATATAAGCAATAATTACTCGCCTGAAATATCCATACAAATTGAAAATATCTCCCCAGTAAAAATAAATGCCGCCGACGAGATATGAACCTTCTGATTGCCGGTCAGGTGCTCTGAACCACTAAGCTACGTCGGCTTATTCACAACCCACCAAATAATTCAATATGTACTAGTTTTTAAATCAACAATTATTGCTTATTATATTTTTTCACATGTAAACAACATACTTATTATATTTTTGTAGGAAAGGCTTTGTTAGTGCTAAATTTCCCACTAGATGGCATCAAGACATATTATATCTACATTTGGTGGTGAAATATTTTTATTTGTCAAATATTATTATTTTTTAATGATAAACTCATGTTTACAAGACAAGGTTTTTTTATGCATGACACAAAGGATAAAAAAATATTATGAGCAATAATTACTTAGGAGATATTTTCAATTTGTATGGATATTTTAGTACTCTTTGTGCCATGCATAAACAACCTTGTCTTATAACCATAAGTTTACCATTATAAAAATAACCTAAATTAATATTTAAAAAAGAAGATTACTAACTTTATCAAACGCCTACAATAATTGTTTTGAGGCGTTGATAATACCTAACACCTGACAGTCCTAATACATTGCCCTTAGGTTTTTTTTTAACATAAAAACATAGCTACACAAAAATACACATCATCTGAATATTATTTACTACAGTGATCACCTAGCGTCTACTGGTTGTGACAAGGGACGCCAAAATTTTACTCGCTCCAAGCGCCGTTTGGCTCAGGGCCGTCCCTGTCTGGCAGCCATCTTGTATGACAAACTTTTGAAATGATTTGTAAGCAAAATGGTGCATAATGAACTTTCATACTTATTGAGTAGGATTTAGAATTTTTTCATACATCTTTACTTCACGCCGCGGCTTAACATCGTTCTCGAATAACTCCGTCAACGGCTTTTTAGATTCATTGTCTGAACGCTTTCTTTTGTTCAAATCTGACAGGCATTTTTTTTAGATATCCAATACCAAAAAAAATATTTTTGGGGCATCATGCCGGATTCATAAACTTGGAATAAAATAAAATATTAGATGCCAGTAGGTATAGGTTACTTGCTGTCGTGGCGTTAAACAAAATAATGGATTACAAGTCTTTTATTTAAATATTTATTGAAACAAGTACATAATACTTTTAAACAATATAAAAACATCGTACATCATAAACGACATAATATTTATTTTGAGTGAACCATATTTTTGGTTAACATCTGCGTCTCCTCTTCTTGATAATAAAGCATTGCCTGTGGTTAGATGGGCAGCAACGCTTCCTTTTGAAATTACCCGTCGCAGGATTCCTGCAGACACACCTTCTGTTAGGGTTCCTGCGTCTCCTTTTTCCGCATCTTCTCTTCTTTCTGCGTCGACAGGCGTCTTCAGGGACATCAGGCGCAGAAGTGGATGGGGATACCTCCCCTTCACCGTCACTCATCAATTCATCACCACACTCCGTACAGTAGTACATCGCGGAAAACAACTATTCTATAATAATTTCGAGAAATATCACTGAACGACGTGTTCGTCTTTTTTAAAAAGAAGCAGAAAGTAACAATAAATTTTTAAGACCGTGTATTCACTCTAAAATTTGGAGGAAATTCGATATACACCCGATGCGCACAAAATGAAAGAATTTATGATGAAAATTTTTCGTTTCTTGTCGGAGTCACTTGTTTGATTCTATTTTAAACGCTTGCCTACTTTTTATTTTCGATATTTGAAAATAAATCTCCGGATAGGTACCCCCCCGGTAAAAATTTGCAATGTATTCGTGGTAGTTCTATTACATGAACCGTTCTTTTCACATTGTTGGATAATAGCAAATAGGTACTAAAATATTTTCATATATATACGAATTGAGCATATCTAGGAACGGTTGCACATTTTCATAACAAAACTTAAATTCGGGTTTGAGTCCAAAATATCGAACCAAACTGATATATATATATTTTTAAATTAAAGGGTTATAAGTAAACTTTGAATATGCATAAATATCTGCTATTTTATTTAATCGTGTTTTAAATTATGAGAAATAAGCCATTAAAAAAATCGGTTTTACATAATTTTAGAAGCGACTTGGGATTTTTTTGTAAGTTTATACTGATTATTAAAAAAAATCTTATCCAAGCTACTGTGTCATTGTAATGAAATATAAAATAAAACATCACAAAAGAAGCGTTTCTTGGAGGGAAAATTAATTTTTATATGACAAACTTTTCATTACATATTAGTCATTTGTAATTTAATTTTAAGCCAACCAAAAAGCTATTTTTATTTATCTAATATTATATGTACATGGTAGAGACAGCAAAATTATTGTTTTTTAATAATTATCAGTAACGAACAAATAATTTCCAAGGTTTCCGCTGAAAAATCGAATTCTTTTATGGTCTATATACAGAATTTTCCAATAAGAGGTGTTATTTTGAATAGCCCGCTATTTCAGTAGATGTTAGTTTTGAAGCTGTCGTTTTTGACATTTGACAAGTAGAAACTACGCCATTAATAAAAATGGAACGATACACGCTTCAACAACGCATTGAAATTATTAAAATTTACTTGAGTGAATCAAATGCAAATCATCTTGAGTTATGAGGCCCATTTCCACCTCGGTGACTTCGTCAACAAGCAAAATTGTCGCATCTGGGGCTCGGAAAACCCAAGAGTTATTGTTGAAAAGCCTCTTTATCCTCAACGTGTGACTGTTTGGTGCGGATTATGGTCCGGCGGCGTCATTGGACCTTACTTGAAAATGAGGCTGGAGCAACAGTTACGGTGAATGGATCGTTATCGAGAGATGATTAATGATTTTTTATGGCTGGAATTGGATGGTATTGATCTGGACAACGTTTACTTTCAACAAGACGGCGCTACGTGCCACACAAGCATCTAAACTATTGATCTTTTACGATTGAATATCAAAATAACACCTCTTATTGGAAAACCCGTTATTATAATTTAAAACACAAATACGTCATAAAGAAGCACAAAATCTGTTAATGTTAATTAAAAAACTATAATGTAATGTTTACACTAGATTTCATTTTCATACAAAGTAATTACACTCAATTGGTCACCATGAAACAGGCAGCCGCCTAGTATGGTGATTCATTATATCTACTTTATGTAAATTTCAAAACAATGTAACATGTATTAAATAAATAAAAAATAAATAAAAATGTAATATAAATAGCAAATTTTCAAGGAAAACCTGAAAATTGAGTAAAATTTTGGGAACAAAATCGGGTTTATTAAGTAATGCATTACTAATGATTGTTTTTAACTTTGAAAAGTTAATATAGCTGAGGCTTCACTGTTATGGACATAAGAGTTACTAATGCGAAACAAATACATCATTGCCAATTTGGAAAATTTCAAACACGTTAGCGCAAGGAAAATTTATTGTAAGGTAAATAAAGAAGTTGATTATCCCGAAATTTCGAAATCCACTATAATAGCCCGAGACATGCCCGAGGGATATGTAGTTACAATTTTGGGCAACAGGGCGCTAGTATTTTGTACATGTCTAAATTATTGGAAGATAAGTCGGCTCCTGAGACGTTTGCGCAAGTCCATTTTATTTGCTAATGTATTTACTTTTTATACGGTACTATTTACGTAACGACACTTAAGTTCCAATATTGACACTTTACTGTCATATTTTACTGCCATCTTCGACGTTGGACTTGCTAATCATTTACAAAAAAGGTCTTCGATGAGATACTTTGTTAGGTAGGTGCCGACTTAATGCCGACCGGCGAAGCGCGAGTGACAGAATAATTTTAGTATTTTGTGGTTATGATATCTTCTGCAAAACTGTCGATTTTTAGCATTGTTTCGAGCTTTCTGGCATATTTATACATTTCCAGATTGTAAACGAACGATTCTGTGTTAGTTTTATTTTAGAAACACATAAAAAATCTGTTATTGTTTACGAGATCGCACGCCTGGACAAGTGTGAAGTTTGTTCAGATCAGGCTTCAGACGAGCGCCAAAGGATTTAATTCGCGACAAAAATACGTAAGTGCTCTTTATAATTCTATTTTGAATTGAAACTTTTATAAAATGCTAACTTGACGATCTTTACTTTTGATACTATCAATAATTTGCACCAGACTTTCCTTTTTCACAGTCTAAAAATAAAACTACATAGCCGAAACGTAACGCCAAGGTGACATTCAAATTTTTATAAATATTTTGTTGTAATCAAAAATTATCTACCGTTGTACTTCCTGATTTTAAGCATACATAATAATAAATTAATTTAAATAAGTTTTCAGTGTACTTGTTATTATTTATTAATGATATTTCGTAAAATACAATGTGGGTAGAAGTGATATTATTTTTAATTTTTGAGCGCGTTTTTAATTAGGTAGGTACTTACTTATTCAAAATGAGAAAGGTGAAAGTACCTACTTAATTTATGTAAAATTATATTGCACAATAATTAGGTAGTATTTTTATCCAGTACCCACTTTATTTTATGTAGAAATATTCTTGATTTTTTCTTGAGTTACTTTTTGTATCTACCTATATTTATGTAAATAAATATCAATACAGATTATTGCGTCACCTTTCCAAATTAATTTCTAGTTTGATCTTCAAAAATCGAATGTTGCAGCCATAAATTTTATTTTCGGTTACTGTTTGAACTTAAAATTTTTTAAGACTAATATTGATTCAGGTGTCGTAAGTATTGCCAATATTCCAGGAATTCTTAGTGCTTACCCATGTGCGCAGTTCGTTCCCTGTTGGATCTTTGACATTGTATGACCCTTGGTTCAGATTCCAAAGGCCTTTAAACCGGGGTGCGCAGTTAAAAAAATAATATTTTATAACCCGTGGTTGTGGTTTTAATTAAATCTTCGTAGTAATTAATGTTATGAGACAGTGCATGAATGTGAATGAAGCAATAAATGTGTGTCAAGGCAGAATTGGGTAAAATTCGGTTTATGGGAGTCACTCGAATAACCGAAATTGAACTTGATTTAGACTAATTTAGGGCTGGGGAATCCGAATCTGTAAGAATTAGGTGGGGGTCGGCACTATTAACTGAGTTATAGGGTTTTGAAATTTCGTACGCGATACATAGAAACCATGTTTTATTTATCAATTATGACATAAGAAAATCAAGTTAGTGACGATTTATTAGTCTCACATTTCAGAAGTGCCAACCAAAAAATAAAAAGTGTTGCCATATAATAATAATATTTTTTTACAAAATAGGTTAGGTTTTTAGTTTGGGTTAGAGTAGGCAGAAGAACATGGGAAAAAGGTATTAGAATTAAATCACAAACCAGTCTATACAAACCTAGCGTAGCCCACAAACTATTTGAAAACTGGGATGTAACTCTAAAGGGGACGCGAGCAGGCGTTATTAAAGGGGCAATTTTTTGTAACAGGAAATAACATGGAAAAAAGGTATTAGAATTAAATCACAAACCAGTCTATACAAACCTAGCGTAGCCCACAAACTATTTGAAAACTGGGATGTAACTCTAAAGGGGACGCGAGCAGGCGTTATTAAAGGGGCAATTTTTTGTAACAGGAAATAAAATGGAAAAAAGGTATTAGAATCAAATCACAAACCAGTCTTTACAAACCTAGCGTAGCCCACAAACTACTTGAAAACTGGGATATAACTCTAAAGGGGATGCGAGTGGGCGTTATTAAAGGGTCATTTTTTGTTATAGAAAATCACAGTTAGGTTAGGTTATATATATATAAATTTAATATTTACAAGATTTTAAATAATAAACTACAAATCTGGCAAATGATATTTAATTTTCTGAATTTTCCATGCATTGATATTATTATTATATGGCAACACTTTTTATTTTTTGGCTGGCACTTCTGAAATTTGAGTCTAATAAATAGTCACTAATTTGATTTTCTTATGTCATAATTGATAAATAAAACATGGTTTCTATGTATCGCGTACGAAATTTCAAAACCCTATAACTCAGTTAATAGTGCCGACCCCCACCTAATTCTTACAGATTCGGATTCCCCAGCCCTAAATTAGTCTAAATCAAGTTCAATTTCGGTTATTCGAGTGACTCCCATAAACCGAATTTTTTCCGCAGAATTGTATGGCGGTCCGTCCTCAGTACACAGACATCCGGAAAGACGTGTTGAAATGGAAATAGATTGTTCAAAATACAAAATAATCTTTTTCAATTGTTAGTTTAGGGTATTTTTATTGGTTTTGTCATGTTAACTCCTTAGATACTTTTATAGCATTTTTATGGTCCGTTAAACTTCGCAATCAAAACGGCAAAAATATTTTACATTCCTCGACGTGTTTCGTTCGAAGGGCGAATTCTATGACCTTACTCTAAAAGTAGTATAAATTTGGTGAAATTAACAAGGAAATCGATTATGACCCTGATGTATGTTCGGTGGAGATTGTAATTGCGATGAACTGGTACCTATGTATTTAATTGATAGTTAAGAGTATGCTTGGCCTTTTCTAAAACGTAATTTACTCTTTAAGTGCTGCCCTACTTAAAATTATTCACAAATTTCTCCTTCATAGATGGTGCTAAGTTATTTTTTAGGAAAAAATACTTTTGGATGTTATGCTTGAAATATTAAGATGAATTATTTGTATATACCAAGTAATTGTAATAACCAAGTCACTGAATAAAAAAATATCACTTTTTTTCTTTCTTATAGAATTATTTACAAAATAAATAAAAAGCACTTTTGTGCTTGAAATCGAACGTTTCTAGACTCCGTTTGCCAAGCGATTTTAATGCCTATTACCTACATTCGTGAAAATATAAGGCACATCGGTGATTCAATCCAATATAACATTTGTATGCCTTTCTGAGTTTTCATACGGAAAATAATATTTATTTATCTTAATATACCGTATGTGCAGGTGCAAACAAATAATTCATCTTAATATTTATACTAAAACTAGTTTTTTCTAAAATAATTGAATTAGCGCCATCTATGAACGATCAGTTTATGATTAAATTTAAGTTTACCATCAAAATCATTGTTTAGTTACTCTAATAGTACGGATGTACCAGAAAATTGAACATTAAATTAAAAACTTTACTTTAATTTTGTTGTCATGCGCTGTAAAAGGGTTAACATTTATTGTATAATAACAAAATAAAAGACACAAATTTATCCAATTGCGTAAAAAGGTACTTTATTATTTTTAAAGGTAAGGCACTAATTTCAGATAGAAAAAAGCTCGCTTAGGTTTTTAGTGAGACATAAATGTCCGATAAAAGTTTTCTGCCTTTCAGTAAAATGAACGTTCCAGCAATTTAACATAAATCCCACCCACAAACCTTTGCTCCTTGGTATACAACCCAATTATTATTAATAGATTTTCTTAAGCTCAATAATTGACGTTCTAGAACCACGATGATAAAATTTCACCATCTTTTATATTCTTGCGACGTATTTCGGCATTTTCGTATTACATCAGCTGTAAGTAGGTACTGGCAGATGTCTATGGTATGTGTATGTAAGCCTATCACGTGGTATTTATTTTCCTTGCGTTTGTGGTTGTGAACGCGCGACTTAATGTTGTATTATATTCCGTTATGTTGGTATTGGTGGGCTTTTTAGCTTTATGGTATTGGTAAAGGCAAAAAGGGGCTCGACTCGTGACGTAACATGTACCTCTTCATTGATCGTGTTGTAAGTATGTGATATTTTACCGTTGTAAAGAAACGCATTCATTGAGATTATTTTACACATGGCGTGACCATGAAATTAATTTGTCCATATTTTAAATAATTTCATTAAGAGGAAGCTACAAGCCAAGAATGTGTATGTTCTTGATATATCTTATATTGTAGGTAATAGGCATTAAAATCGCTTGACAAAGGGAGTCTAGAAACGTTCGATTTCAAGCACAAAACTGGTTTTTATTTATTTTATAATTTTATAAGAAAGCAAAAAAATTAATCAAGTGAAACTGTCACAGAAAATCTTAGCTATAATATTGTATTTTTAAAGTTGATTCCTTTACGCGTTCATACATTTCTATTGAAAAAAGATATTTTTTTGGTACTTTACATTTTTTTTAATTGAGTAATTTATTTTTTTATTTGTATTCTACTCAAGCGAAACGATAGGAAAACCTTCAATTTATCTAAAGCATATTTTTTGGTATTCATAATGTACACAAATTCTTTATAACGATTAATCAAAATAGTGATTGAGCATTAAGCTTCCCCTTAATTCGAATCTATTTCTTATTCCAGTGCAAAGACATTGCGTTAAGTATTATTCTTCGGGCGTCCCCGGCTTCTACCAGTCAAACAACACTGTAAACACTCATGGCACTAATAAGAACAAACTTTGAAATTTTCAGCGATATCGATTGACTACTTTTCGAATTTTGCGCGCACAAACATACGAAGGCTGAATTTTTAAATATATATTTTTTTCAAAAACCAGAACGCAGGGAACAATAGATTGTACCATCGATATTTAAATATTGTTTATTTTTTGAATAAAAAAAATAGGGCACACACCCGCTTGTCTTATAACCTCTAAAAATAATGTCTACGTGCAAATCGACAACCACACACAATATTCCAAGAGTAAAATGAACTCCCCCCTTTACAAGAACACCGGTTGAAAATTACGTGTCGGTACTTCTCTAGACATTGTATTGTGTTATGCAAACAACCTTCACTTACACACACTAATATAAATAATAGCTATTCTATTCTAAATTCAGTACTAGAACTAAATAGACTACGAACAAACAAAAATAGAAGAGAAAATTATGCGTAGGTACTTTACTAAAAAAACGAACAGCCTTCAAATTTTACACACACTAACAAAGTATTCTAAATTGAGTGTTAGTACATAACATAACACACAGTAAACAAACATACGTATGTGTTTGATTTTCTAAGGCCCGGTATATCAGTCAGTTCGTATCCTCGCTATGTGCGACATTCCTCGCGCAAATTTAAGCGTGCTAAATCAGCCACTTAAGCCTTGGTAAGCCGCAGAATAGTTCCCTCTTTAGACACTATGGTGCTAGCGGTAACAGATTTAATTTATTATTCATTAATATCGGGATTTTATAGAAGAAATTGACAATTTATGAATGTAAGTGTGACATAATACATGAAGCCAAATAATAACACCTGCTATTGTAAATAATGCAAGGTTTAAAACATAACAGAAGTATGTACATTGTACATTCGTATATGTATACAATTATTCATGTTTGTTGCAAACCAGTAACACCGAAAACAGGAAAATAATTTACTCGTAAGGTATATAAAAAATAAATACATATTTAATATACTGATATGTGTTATAAAACAAGTTTAAAAAAAAGAAGAAAAATAATGTCTGTTGTATCCATAGAAAAAAAAACTTATAAGTAATGGCAAAATACCAACGCTGTAATTAATATCGAATTTAAATAATAGTACTTGAAATGGTATTAAATTATTACTAAAACAAATAAACTAAGGAGTATGTGATTTAAACTTTGGAAGATATAGAGGCAAGACTTTTTTTAAAAGCTAATAAATAATACAGGTTAATAACTAGCAAAAAGGTCTGAAATTAGTTGCCTTTTGAAACTCACAAAATTATTAACACCAAATATAATATCAATAAGTTCACAGTGTTTGTTTGCAAGGTGATGAACGGAATTCCATGCCTAGCTTTAAATCAACCGATATACCGGGCCTAAAATAAACCCTATTATTTATGACTTTTATGACTAGGTAGAGCAGTATTCCACGTAAATTTGAACACCGACCCATTCCATAAATCTGTGCAGACATACTCAGGTATAATATTCTCTAGAGAGATATATTTTAAATTTCACGTTCCCATATCATTGCTGTGTTATATATAACCTTGTTATTCTGAGAGGTTCTGTTCATTTGCCCGCCAAGCGACCTTTGGATGACTCTCCGAGGGGGCCCGTCTGTGACGTCACGCATCGTACTACGGAATCACCTCCACGACCTCTGTCTACGCCCAAGGATACTTTTTACGCGTCATTCTGTATACAAAACCATCGATTTTAGGTGTGAGGATGGTTGACTCATCGTTTAAATTCGAATTCATTTCAAATCTCTTTGAAAAATTGCATCATAAATCGTGTTTCATACGACCTATGCATACTTGATACTTCTTGTGAAAAGTAGTTATGTTTTTTTATCCAGTAGCAAAGTATGTGCTACTTATTAATAATGAAATTATTATTTATTCAATTCATTGTTATTGCTTACTTTATGCGTCGAGTTGGGGAACTCAAGAACATCGCAAGTATGTGCTTTTTTATCGATATCCCTCCACCCTTTTCCGTGATTTGCTGACTTTATTACGTTGATGACATTGATTATTAATTAAATGGATTTATTCAGTGAGTATGTAGTCATGTTTGTCGGGAAATTGATTGGCTTTATCCTTATAATGTAGGTAGTATGATAATTACGACACGTTTGTCATTCTGTCGACGACATGATGAAATGTCGCGGAAATGTTATATTTCTTGGATAAATGTGTCATCTTTGTCCATGGATTCAGGTTTATATTGTACAGGGTTTTCCAATAAGAGGTGTTATTTTGAATAGCCCGCTATTTCGGTAGACGTTACTTTTGAAGCTGTCATTTTTTGACATTTGACAAGTAGAAACTACGCCATTAATAAAAAATGGAACGATACACGCTTCAACATCGCATTGAAATGATTAAAATTCACTTAAGTGAATCAAATGCAATTCATCTTGAGTGATGAGGCCCATTTCCACCTCGGTGGCTTCGTGAACAAGCAAAATTGTCGCATCTGGGGCTCGGAAAACCCAAGAGTTATTATTTAAAAGCCTCTCTATTCTCAACATGTGACTGTTTGGTGCGGTTTATGGTTCAGCGGAGTCATTAGACCTTACTTTTTCGAAAATGAGGCTGGAGCAACAGTTACGGTGAATGGATTGCTCTATCGAGAGATGATTAATGATTTTTTATGGCCGGAATTGGACGGTATTGATCTGGACAACGTTTACTTTCAAAAAGATGGCGCTACGTGCCACACAAGCAACGAAACCATTGATCTTTACGATTGAATATCAAAATAACACCTCTTATTGGAAAACCCTGTATTATTGCACACTACATCTCGACTACAAAATTGAAATCTGTTTTTTGTTTTTTAAATTTATTTTTAATGAGTAAAACCCCCGAACGGTGGGCTGAGGAGTCACATTTTCCACAATTTCTAGACAATCGACGGTTTTCATCTCGTCACGTCATTCCATCATGAGCTATGGAGCCTTAAAATTTCACGTAACTGTAAAAAAATAAGACAGACGCCATATTATTCGTTACATGTTTCTCAATAGGAAGAGAGGATGGACCTTGCTTCCCACTTGCTTCATTTGCATTCATACATCGTCTCATATATTTCCTTCTGTTATTCTGACAGAAGACGTCCGACACAAGACTCGAATAACTACTCTAATTAATTCCTAACGATAATTTTAAACCGATCCCTACGGATGTAAGTTATTTATATTTAAGGTAAATAAAAAACAGTACCTTATATGATTTAAGATTTTCACGGCCAAAAGTATTTTTGTTATTTGTTTTTGGGGTATTATGCCGTGTTGCGCTAACTCCTTCTTTAGCCAACGTTTCGGACAGCATTGCAGTGTCCATCATCAGGGCAGATGTCTTATTTGATAAATTAAGAAAATAAGACATCTGCCCTGATGATGGACACTGCAATGCTGTCCGAAACGTTGGCTAAAGAAGGAGTTAGCGCAACACGGTATAATACCCCAAAAACAAATAACAAAAACAGTACCTTACCTTTAAAATATTTTACGTAAAACGGTTTCAAAATTTTATAAAACGTTTTTTCAACTATTAAATTAGCAGTAAGCAGGTACCAGATTTAATTTTTCTAGAAGATTAATTATTAGTAACTTCCCGAGGGATTCCTCTAGAAACATCTGAGATTTTAGTAATAAGTTCATCAGAAATAAATCAAATAAAACCCACGGAAAGATCAATTTTCTAGATCTGCTAGGTCAAATTCGACCGTAGGTCTGACCATTTCGCCGGGCCGCGCGCCGTATATTGTTTTTACACGACATCATCACTTATGTCGTTAAGATTTCGAATTTATTTTAGGGTCTATCTTCCTTGACTTCTTCCTCGAAACTCCGACGAAACCGGGTAGTAACCGCAAGTTATTCATGATATGTGAGGGATGTTTGCATCAGCGACTTTTGATTTAATTATATATTTTTTTCAATGGCGTAGAATCTTATACAGGGTGTATCGGCACGTACCCGACAAACTTTAACCAACTAATCCTTAGCATATTTGGAGTAAAAAATCTTATGTGCACTTTGCTGTCCGGTAACGTTTTTTTTTAAATAAAAAATTTACTATTGATATTTTCACCACATGTCACCACTGTTTTATCCTTTGTCAAAGTTTGAAAACCCATCTGGCAATATTTTATTCGAATTCCGTTGAATAATGCACGTGTGTACCTATATTGGCGCACTTTTACAATCACAACGAAATGGCACGGCACCATTCGTCTCATGTTTAACTATTATTATTTAGTGTGTGCGAAAGAGCGAAGACGCTTTTCGACATACTTGCTTATAACAGCTGTTGAACCCGAAAAGCAATGCCAATGACAGTGATGTAGTGTGGAGATTTTTATTTTTTTTGTTTTTAATTGAAAAAAAAATTATACCGGACTGCAAAGTGCCCATAACATTTTTTACTCCAAATGTGCTAAGGAATAACTGGTTAAAGTTTGTCGGGTTAGTGCCGATACACCCTGTATATATCCAATTTTTCTTCAGTTAGTACAAAAAATTTACCTTCCCACATTAAACCCGCGTTCTATACTGATAACACCTTAGGTAAATTATTGAAAAACACTAAAGATAAAGATCATAAAATGAGCCACTCAGGCATTTACCAACTATGTTGCAATGATTGTCCATCATTCTACATAGGTAAGACAGCCAGAAATATAAATATTAGAATCACGGAACATTTAAGATGTTTAAATAACAATAATTTTTCAGAGTTTGCCAATCATCTTATTTCCACCATACTTTTAATAAGGACACAGGGCTTAGAATTCTTCACCGTAATAATAAAAGCAAAATATTGGATAACTTAGAAGCTCTTGAAATCAAAAAATCCCTAAATAATAACGCTAGTATATTGAATAACCAAATTAATTTATCGTTTAGTCCCATTCTAGATATATTTCCAGTAAACCGCTCTGTTATTGCTGGAATTCCTCCAATTACCCGTCCCCCTTTGTTAACCTCCCACTCAAACACCTAAATTATATTTTTTGTGTCAATATTTTGTATCATAGGTTAGTTTTAATATTCTCCTGGCGAACGAAGGGTGCTTCCGAAACCGGTAGAGTACAATTAAAATTAAAGTGGTCTAAAACAAATTTATATCTTTTATTGTATATATTTTTTTGTTATTTGTTATTTTAATTTCTACATAGGTACTTCTATGAACCATAAAATAAATTCTTCAAATGTTCGCTACCACTGAATAGATTGTGTTTTCTTTATTATATGCTCCTTACGTTACTATTAGTAGAAGGAGTTGCCAAAATTCAAACCTTTCACCATAATCTCCAGTAATGGCGTCACAATACTTACTTCACCAAAATTTCCCGCTGACGTCACAACAACCCACTTCTCTACCATTTTGCCTCCCCAGTGGGGGCAAGTGACGCAATACCGCCCCTTAAAACGTACTGACGTCACTGTAAACGCGCCCCCTGCACGTAGCCTTGTTGTGACCTCACTCTGAAGGTGGTACGAAAATTGCTGGAATTCACATTCCATGAAATTTAAGGATATACTAGCTGAAGTTTTACCTGGCGTTGCTGGGAGTTATCCTTAGGAGATAGACATAAACCATAGTAGAATTTGCTGTAGGCCTTTTTAAGATATACAATTCCGTAGTACATTATTTTGATGTATCTCATGAGGTTTAGCCAGCGTTAGCAATGTAGTGCCCGAAAATATATTTTTACGACTTGATAATAAAACATCGATTTTTTTCTACTTTCTATAAATATAATATGCATGTATCATATATGTAAACCTTCCAGAAGAAATGCTCTAAATCAGGGGTGCTCAAACTTGAACTGCTGGCGATCTACTTCAATATTATTAGATTCCGATCGATCGACTCTGAGAGGCTGCAAGTATGTGTGATGCAGGATTGTCGTCTATGTAGGTAGGGTGTATCGTGGCGCAGGTATAAGTGTATATATAGGGACGTTGCACAATTGCATGGCCACGAATCCACATAGAATTTGGAGGAACGACAGAAATTAGTTCGCAATATGCATTTTTTTAGTCAAGGTAGGTGGAGGTCTGCACTAAAAAGTCAATAAAAAACTTATATTTATCCAAAATTGCAAGTTTATTGGTTCTTACAAAAAACAAACGAGTTCTAGTTTCTAAACATAACTAAATAGTGACTTTGGATGTTGAAGCGTGGCACTGCATGTCCTCAGCATACTTTTCATACGATGGTACGTAATTACCGAGTGCTAATCGCAAGCACGATGACATATGTTCGTCAGTTAGTCGATTGCGATATTTTGACATAATTATCTTCATTTCAGAAAATGCAGACTCGCACAAGTAAGTTGACCCAAACATTGCCGTCAACTGAAGGGCGATTTGCCTTAGATTCGGATATTTATCTTCAGATATAAAATACCAGAATTTTGTGTCAGATGCTGTGGCTATGAGATATATATCTGATATTATCTGCAATGTTCCAGAACACTCCGTTCAGTAACTCAGTCCGCTACAAGCTACAAATAAATAATAAAAAAGAAGGCATGAAAAATGGAAAATTTTTCTCGAGATCGACTTAAAAAGAACTCGCGATCGACCGGTCGATCGCGATCGACCGTTTGAGCACCCCTGCTCTAAATGATAGTGAAAACTCTATAACAATCCGTTGCGAAGTTTAGAAGAACTAAGCGCACAAACAGACAGACGCGAATATCGACTATATTTTATACTATTTTAAAATTGTAGTTGTGATGAAATTTATTGATTTTTGTTATATAGATGAATTTTAGGTAAATATTGTCATTGATATGAAACTTCATGATTTAAAAAAAATATTTATGTCAGTTACAGTGTCGATATTTTGGCTTTGTTTACAATATTTAGGACTAGTTGTTTTACAGAATTTGAACAAATCATCAAATTTCAACGTTAATCATCAAGTTCTGCGTACGTCTATTTTAAGTTCTGTTATTATATTTTTATAGGCCAGTTGCCTCACAAACCTGAAATAATAACAGCACTTGAATGGAACTGTCACAGAAATTTAAAATTAAATTAAAAAATATGATGAATTATTCAAATTCTGTTAAACAACCCGTCCTTAATGTCTCGGCGAAATCAGCTGAAATTCACTATCGATTCCGATTCTGAATACCCTCAATGAAATTTAGATAAATATTGTGATTGCCATGAAATTTGAATAATTTTTTATTTATCTGAAATATTTCGGTGTATCTGAAATCATTTTGTAAGATGGCTTTATTTATAAGATTAGTTAATAGAAAGAAATCTTTTTGTTCTTTCTATAATTATTTCGGTTCCACTGTTGACATTTCTGCCTTATTTTTTTTATCATCATCTAAAATTAACAATCGACAGTTATATTTTGAAATTTAGGCAAAACTGGTAAATGCTGTGAAATTTTTCTCTTTGATATTTTTCTCAGTTACGGTGTACATATTTTAACTTTGTTTACGTTTGTATAAGATTTAACGGCCCTGCGTAATCTGCTGAAATTCTCAATCAATTCTGAATTCGATGAAATTTAAGAATAGACTGAAATATCGTGATATATTTTTTTCTTTAAAATTTATTGTAATTATTTTTCAGATATTTCAACTTTATTTACAACATTTAACAGCTTTCAATATAATAACTAAATTCTAGCAAAATTAGATAAATGCTAAATCGCAAAAAAATAATATGAATGTTAATGAAATTCGACTACCCTAATATAAATATGTTTTTGTATCGATTTCCATGCTTGACTTTTCAATTTATATTCGTTATATACCTTATTTTTTTTAAATCGGTAAAATCTTCAGTAAATAGGAAGAAAAAAATTTAAGTTAGCAATTCTGCATTTTGAATTTCGTGCCAATTATAGCTTACACTCATTCGTATTCGTAATACTTAGAACGGGTTGTTTCACGGAATTTGAACAATTCAAAATTGATTTTCAAGTTCTGTGAAGTTAGTATTCAAGTGCTATTATTATATCTTTATTGGCCAGGGGCTTCACGAAACTGAAATAATATCAGAAAATGAATAGAACCTTCACAGTACTTGAAAATCATTTTTGAAATTTAATGAATTGTTCAAAGTTCAGTGAATGTTCTATTCAAGTTATATTATTATAACTTTATTGGCCAGGGGCTTCACAAAACTGAAATAATAACAAAAAATGAATAGAACCTTCACAGTACTTGAAAATCATTTTTGAAATTTAATGAATTGTTCAAAGTTCAGTGAATGTTCTATTCAAGTTATATTATTATAACTTTATTGGCCAGGGGCTTCACGAAACTGAAATAATATCAGAAAATGAATAGAACCTTCACAGTACTTGAAAATCATTTTTGAAATTTAATGAATTGTTCAAAGTTCAGTGAATGTTCTATTCAAGTTATATTATTATAACTTTATTGGCCAGGGGCTTCACAAAACTGAAATAATAACAAAAAATGAATAGAACCTTCACAGTACTTGAAAATCATTTTTGAAATTTAATAAATTGTTCAAAGTTCAGTGAATGTTCTATTCAAGTTATATTATTATAACTTTATTGGCCAGGGGCTTCACGAAACTGAAATAATATCAGAAAATGAATAGAACCTTCACAGTACTTGAAAATCATTTTTGAAATTTAATGAATTGTTCAAAGTTCAGTGAATGTTCTATTCAAGTTATATTATTATAACTTTATTGGCCAGGGGCTTCACAAAACTGAAATAATAACAAAAAATGAACAGTACTTGAAAATCATTTATGAAATTTGATGAATTGTTCAAATTCTGTAAAAAAACCCTCCTTAGAATTTGGTTGCTTATGTATCTATCAAAATATTAATTGACCTTTCGAGCCAAAAGCGTGTTAGTGACGACAGGACGTTATTTTTCGGAAGAGAGAAAATAATGAAATAAATGATTATTATTAAATAATGGATCCACATACAAAACTAACCTTACTCCAATAGAAGTGGTACAAGGGTTAATAATTAAAATAATATTAAGAAAACCTTCCGATTACCCAACGGATCGATTATTCGAAGAATTTCAAGTGCCTTCATTTAAAGATCCTTATACTAAAAATGCATTAATTCAAATCATAAAAGAAAAAGACAAGTACCAATTTATAACTGAAAACCGTACTCGACTTAAACATATTTTTCCATACCCAAAATTAAACACTTCCTTTGCACAAAATTATTACACTTACCGGGCGAGAATTTTTTTCAATCGACTACCTGAAGAAATTAGAAACATTAATGATAACATCCAAATAAAAATAATGGATGGATCTATGGTCGACTTTGCCTTAGCAGGCCTAGAAAATCGATATTTCTGTGGGGTTTATTTTAATTCTTACTGATGAACGAATTACTACTGTGTTGTTCATTTCCCCACCATGGGGGCGGGTAGACCCTGTTCCTGCATCCAGTCGTTTGACATTAATCCGGTGCGGCCGTCCCACGAACCACTGGTACCTCCCCCGGCGGTGGGTTCCCTCCAATGATGAACGAATTACTAAAATCTCAAATGTTTCTAGAGGAATCCCTCGGAAAGTTACTAATTCATTCAAATCTAGTGCTTACCGCTAATTTTATAGTCGAAAAACGTTTTATAAAATCTTTAAACCGTTTTACATAAAATATTTTAACGGTAAGTTCCTGTTTTTGTTAATATTAAATACAAATAACTTACATTCGCAGGGATTCCTCTATAAAAAATTGAGATTTTAGTAATACGTTCATCAGAAATAATTAAAATGTGAGCGTCGAGCAAACCCCCGTTATTAGAGTCTTATGTCGCCTTCATAGTCCGTATAGTTTGGTTGAAACTCGGCTACAGTCGGCACGCTTCCATGCCATATCTCCGTTTATTTTTATTATCTGTCCTTTATCCCGAAGCCCCCTTCGTTTAATAACATGTAATTATGATGTGGTGTACTCCCCCTTACTGTTTGACAGTTTAATGCATGTTATGAACGGCCTCTACGTCAATGTACGAGTAGTTAATTTCGGCCAAATTTTTGCAAGTGGGCGTGATATGATATGTGACAATGATAAGCAATTTAATCGGTCGGGTTTGATGTTATGTTTGTTCTGTACAAGATACGGATAGCTTTCACGCAAATTTTGCATTATTTGGTATCATAAAAGGTAAATATAAATATTTTATCGGAAATAACATGAATCGATCGGTAAAAGTAAAATAAAACCGCAGTTTTTGTCCTATAACATATCAATTTTATAAAAATATACAGGGTGTATCGGCACGTACCCGACAAACTTTAACCAGCTTTTCCTTAGCACATTTGGAGTGAAAAATGTTATGGGCACTTTGCTGTCCGGTAACATTTTTTTTCAATTTGTACCTGAAGCATTTCTAGGTGACCAAATTTTCAAACATAAAACATATTATTTTGCATTACTACTTAGTGCATCGCCTTAAGGGTTATGTTCTTCAGCAACAGATATTTTAATGAATCACCGAATTGAGTTTCGTGAATTTAGATCTAGAGAAAATATAAACATAACATCGGAAAGACTGTCGTATTTAAATATGTATATTTTAATCACCGATTGAACTCCCAGTGGCTACGAACCGCTACTGGTGACCACTACTTAACCTACTTATTGATAAGTGTACCTTGGTAGGTTTGTCACTTAATTTGGTAATAACTATAAAAGTAAGTGTTATATTTTATCTTTAACCTAGAAAGATATTATTAATACACTATTCTGGTTAATAGTTTTGCGCTTTACTTAGGTAAAGAGATTTCGTAATATAAATCAATGCTTCATGTAAAATATGTTTATCTACGATTTATAAGCAACGTTTCACTCGAAAGTATATCTGCCCACTTGAAAAGGATTTGGATGTCAGGTTATCTTTGTTTTGGTTATCGTTTGTTCAAAATTTTAAATCTCCCAAAGTTCTTCACCAATTGATGTGAAATTTTGACACAACGTTGCATTCGAATACGTGTGTGTTAAAAAAAACAGCGTAATTTGTTGGACAAACGCGCTTGAAAAAAAAAAACGCCATCTGTTGGACGTAAAAGCAACAAGCGCATTTTTTTTCTAGAGTTTCTTTGTCTATGTCTCTATATCTTTGGGAGTATAGGGGTCATTTTAAGAAAGATAAGGTAAGTTATTTCACAGCCGAACTGTTGAGCATAAAAGTCGAAACAGCTAGCAAATTAATTAAAGACAAATTAGCAATAGCTCAAAAATCACTAAGGGTAATCCTCAAAAAACCATTTAGATATCATAGCGATGCACTATTTGAAGAGTTCAGAGTTCTGGATGTTAGACAACTGTACATGAGAAAATTTATTTTAAACACCCATCAACAACGCCACCTTTACCCATTATTAACCACTCTCACGACACCCGCCACTCACGGAGAAATCCAATTGTACCACTCACAACTAAAACATCTCTCGCTCAAAGACACTTCTCATTCTTAGGTCCAAAACTATACAACTTCATGCCTGATGCTTGGAAAAAGGAAAACACAGCTATTCTTCATAAATTGACCACTAATTGGTTTCATCAATTAGGTAGAAAGGAGAGTGAACTTTTACTACACAAAAAATGAAATCAAACACAAACCAAAAACAACAACAAAAACTCCAACAAAAAAGAAAACATTTAAAAGATACCTTTATTTTCTAATTTTTATCATTATGTGTATATATGTACCTACCTATTACTTTTAAATTAGAATGCTACCCAAGCAGCAGTTAATCTTATGTTTAATTGGATATTTTATTTTATTCTATTTCTTCTCTTTGTTATTCATATTTATACAAAATATGTTAGTAGGCTAAGGCACCAGTTAAAAGTACATATACCTATTATTTCATTATTATTTTAATACTATACTTATCAAACAACTTATCAAAATGTTAATACTCATCCTAATTTGACTGTCCTAAAACGGGAATCCTCAAAACATTTCTTAAATAATGTATATAAATGTATAATCTTTTACTAAATAAAAAAAACTGAGCGGTCGGTAGTTGGGTTGACATCGCGTTTGGGTCCCACCCAGGCGTAGTGTGTTAAATTCCTCGGCTGGCTGAGTTCTCCATCACAACAGAAGCAACATTTTCCGCTTAATGAGGAGATTTTCAAATATTGTCGGGAATGTTTGTCTTTTGTGTTGAAATCAGACCAACACAAAAATATTTAATACTAGCTGAAGTTCCCTTGGCGTTACCCGCGCTTTATTCTGCTTTAAGGGATGGGAAAAGGAAATGGGGACGTTTCTCATATAGTCAGTGACTCTTGTTTTGAAGGTCAAGTAGGTAAAATTTCATCCACATTAATATTGCAAATTTATTCAACATCTCTTCAAATTATAGGCTGCCTCCCGATAAACTTTTTGTAGATTCGTAACAATATCGAAACACATGTTCATGTACTTTCGTTTGGCTTAATAATATATAGTCACAAAATGCGAAAATGTTACGATTTTTATGAACACGAGTTCCGATATCGTGACAATACATTGGTATTTTACTAAAAGTTTATCAGGAAACCTATCAATTCATTCGTTAGCGGCCTTCAATCCCAGTTTTAACGGGATTACGAATAATTTGAAGAGATTCTTAATAAATTATCAATATTTTATATCAAATTTTCTCAGTGCAGGTTCCAGGTGGGATTTGGCTTCCCATACACATATTCTCCACAGGTTCCGGTGTCTATCCATTTGCCTCCAGTTCTCTGGCCTTCCAATAGTACTCCAATCCTCCAACCAATCAGTACTCTTCGTCGGTCTGCATCTGGTTCGTTTTTACTGGAGCATCCACTTGGTCATGATTTTCTCCGTACAGGTTCCAGGTGGGATTTGGCTTCCCATACAAATATTCTCCACAGGTTCCGGTGTCTATCCATTTGCCTCCAGTTCTCTGGCCTTCCAATAGTACTCCAATTCTCCAACCAATCAGTACTCTTCGTCGGTCTGCATCTGGTTCGTTTTTACTGGGTCATCCACTTGGTCATGATTTTCTCCGTGCAGGTTCCAGGTTCGAGGTGGGATTTGGCTTCCTCTACAAATATTCTACACATTCTCCTCCAGTCCTGGTGTCGTGTCGTTTACACGTCCAACCTAATCTTTAATACCTCTAGAATCTTGCAATGGTTTCATGCTCAATAAAATTCATGGTTACTTTTGACTATATTGGCAGACTTCGGACTTGAAAAGGGTTGCCAGGGTTCTCTCTCCCTCGAAAGACACGGACCTCACTAAACCGCATCCTGTGCAGTCACAGTCATTGTCCGATGCATCAATGGGACCTAAAATAATCTTTATGTGTGTGAATTTAGACACATTAAAATAACAGAATACATCGTGGAAGAATGTCCCTTTCATCAGTTTCCCGGAGCCACATCTCTGCTGAACCATGTGACCGCTGCCCTCGACTGGCTGGATAAGCTCAGCATCCCACTTTGAACTCCATCAACTATCCCCAACCATATGAAGAAGCAGAAGAAGAACAATGTTGGAACAATTTTCTAGCGAAGGTCAAGCATTTTTTGCGGTATTTTGTGTTCAGAGACTTATAAGTTGGTTTCCCCGGTGTGGTTTAGGCATCACGTCATACAACCGTTTTATAATGCGAACATTGAAATTATGTTAACTGACGTAAGTATAATCTGCCCCAACTACGTGCATTACTGCATACCTTTGGTTATTGGTTGTGGCTATGCATTTTTTTCATTTCAATGTCGAACCAAATGCGTAATATTTTTCCTGGTATGATTAACTTCCACACCGCATAAAAATTCACCGGAAATTCGTACTAAACCCAAACTAAAATATAAATGTTTGTGTCCATATAAATAAAAATATAAATGTTCGTTCGAAATTTCTTCAGCGGTAGCTTTGAAATTTTGACACAATGTTGCATTCGAATACGCGTGTGTTTTTATATACCTATATTATATAGATGTCATCTGTGATAGGTAAAAACAGGGTTTAAAAAAAACAACACCATCTGTTATTGTTTCTCTATCTGCACAGTCACTCTGAGCCACACAGCTAGTTCTTATTAAAAATAATGTCATTGGTAAATTAAATTACTATTAATAATTCTTAAACATACGATGAGTATTTTAAATTTAGTCACCTACTGTATGCATTCATGCAATTAAAATGTTGTTCAATTATATCATTATAACTGTTCAATTATAATGATATTGTGACTCGCCTCTAACTCATTTACTAATACCACTACTGACCGTGTGTTGAATTAGACTGCTTACTCTCGTCTGGAGCCCCAAAAGACCTGAAAAAAACTCTGTAGAAACGGACTATCCGTTTGATAGATACAGTATTTGGAGCATAGACTGCAGGTGGGAATGGTGTACTTGTTCTACCAGTATTTATGGACATGTATGGATATGAATACATATGGATATTTTGTAATATTTATGTTTGTTTATGAATATATAGATGAGATTTTTATTTTAGGTTTGGTTTCGATTTTATTTTATTTAGGTATTTCACGGGGTGACCAGATAACTCATCAAAATGATAATTCATCACATCTTTAAAAATTTATATGTATAAAGTCATGGAAAGTGATGAAACAAAAAATTTACTAACTGGGTTAAGTAGGTTAGGTTAGGTTAGGTTTAAATTTTTTTTTCATCGTTTCTAATGACTTTATAGCACTTTTTAAAAGTGTGTTGAATTTTCACTGTGTTGAGTTATCATGGAACCATTTCACGGATACTCGGAGAGCCGGAAAAAAAAGAGTGAGGCGGTGTGTGAGCGTGAGGGGGGGGGGGGTCGGTACGGATTAGTTGGATGGCTCCTCTGTCTGAGGATTAGTTATTAAGATCCAACAAGAGACAAGGAAAGGGTGGTAAGAAGATTCATGAATAGACGAAACGAGCCAAGAGGGGACGAAAAGAACCAAGGAGAGACACAAAGAGAGACGTAATGGTGTTCCAAGAAGGGGTGACGCATAAGAACCAATAAGAAACAAGAAAAGCCAAGAAGAGACAAAAAGAGGCAACAAGAGCCAAGTAAAGATGAACCAAGAAGAGGCAATATGAGATAATAAGAGACAACAAGAAGCAAAAATAGACAAAAAGAGGCTAGAAAAGACAAGAAGAGCCAAGGCGACCAAAAGGGGCGATAAGATGCAAGAAGAGTCAATGCGAGCCAAGAAGAGGCAAGAAGAGCCACGAATAGACAAGACGAGCCAAGAAGGTCCGAAAAGATTCAAGGAGAACCAAGGCGAGGCAAGAAGATCCAAGAAGAGACAAGAAGAGCACAGGAGAGACAATAAGAGACGAGAAGAAGGAAGTCATAAAGATAAAAAAAAACAACGCTCAATCAGTTCCTTTATTCCTGCCCATCCCTAATTCCAATATTGGCTTACTAGCTTGCCATGTGTACCGGTCGATTAAACTCCAACCTCCTTCCAATCCTCAGAGCACGTTTTCCAAGTCCTAACAAAACAGTGCCCCCTGGTGTACCTGTATATTAATGCACATTTATGGATATCATAATATCTTATAAATATTATACTTGCCCGAACCAAACAGAACACCGTTTCAAGTCTCCGTTTGTATGTGCTGACTTCTCTATTTTATAATATAGCTCTATGTATTTCCCTTTTTTTGACATGCTTTCATTCACATAGCTTTTGCAGGTATCACACGACTTTTAAAGTCGGCATCCTTCTATTTCGGTCCGATCAATACATCAATACAGGATTTAATTAATTTAGCTTCACACTTGTCGAAGCATTCACCCAAACCATTTGTGTTATCTTATCTTATACCTTTATTACTAAAGGACCCTTTTTATATCCTTGTTACTTATTTCCATTGACAGTCACGCGATGTCACGTAAAATAAAATACAAATGGACATTCTAATCTCCCAAACCCATGGGCTTTAGGCATGGCATGTTTTTTTTCCAAATCACGAAGTACTTACAGATTTACAGAAGCAACTTTGGAGATTTTCTGTGGATATGATGTGTGACCGTGGTAACACTAGATAGATTCGCGGTCCGCATTGTTTAATTTGCACCTCAACGCCAAAATAGCTACAACTGTAAATTTTAATATAACACACGCATTCAAATTGCCCGACCTTAGTTATTTTTAGATGACCTTCAAAATATAAAGGATCGAATTGAGAGATGATCACTGTGATTTTTATTTGCTCATACGATGCGTTACGAAAGTACCACCCCAGCCAGGAGTTCTCCTATCCTGGTGTTACTGGTAGGACAGGGTACAAATAAATAAATCAATTTGCGACATGGGACAAATAAATAATCGAATTAGGAGAGAACACGTGCTCTGGGGATGTGAGTATGTTGGAGTTTTATCAGCCGAAAGACATGGCAACCTATAAAAAATATAGGAAAGTAGGACAGACAGGAATAAAGGAATGGATTAAATATTGTTTTTTCATTTCTTCCTTTTTTGCTTTTTCTTGTCTCTTCTAGCTTCTTTTTATCTGACTTCTTTAAATGTTTTACCTCCTTACGTCTCCTTTTTGCTCTTATTGCCTCATCTTGTCTCTCTTTTACTTTTCTCGTCTCCTCTTGACTCTTCTTGATTCTAGTCTATTATTTGCTCTTATTCCTTCCTCCTGTCTCTTCTTTGCTCTTATTGCCTTCTCTTACCCCTTCTTTGCTCTTTCTTGATCATTTTGGCGGCTATTTGTTCTTCTTGCATCTTCTTATTTCTTCTTGCCCTTTCTAGGCTATTCTTAGCACTTGAATCTTCTTGAACAGTCTCGACTCGTATTGCATCTTCTTCACTCTTCTTGCATTTTCTTCAAAAAATCCAAAACGAAAAACAAAATTATCAATATTTGAATGCTGAGTACTTTCAATAGATATTTATAGGCCGACGATCTAAAATACAGAATTGAAATCAACCATTACCCGATAATCTAATTGATCGTGAAACTATTATAGGTTTTTGTAGGTCCCAAAAACTATGCAGATAGAATACCAGATGACATGATACCAAAAATCATGACAAGTTGAAGCGACTAAGATGCAGATTTTGGAAGTTGTGGACTGATTGCGTGGTAGAAGATTTGAGCAGTATGTGCAGGTGCCTAGTGGAGAGCATAGGTTAAGGAGGCCAAATCACAGTCTGGACATAGCAAAGATTTGTAAATGTATTTTTAATGTAGTTTTATTGTAACATTTGATCAATACACCCTACAAATATTTTCAAGTGGTAGAAAAATAATGATTGATAAATTAATCTGTTTTACAGCAGTCACAACACTTTACATAAATAAAATATATTATTTTCAGTCAACAGGTTGCAAACTTATGAAATATTGAAATAATGTTTCAATAGCACGAGTCAATTTTTCAGTAATAATGGCTTTGAATCATGTAATGTTTGAGTCATGACGTGCGAGACGCGCCTACATTTAAAAATAAATTAAAGAAACATGTGTGTCCCTTTTCCACACACCCACTCAAATAATTACTACCAACACTAATGCAAACGCGCCTGTTTTCTTTCTTAATGAGATGCTTGAATTTTTGCTGGTGCTAAAATATTTCATGCCTGAATTTTGAATAATTGCCAAATGGCACCGGTTACTCTAGATTTTTATTCAATTCTACAAAAAATAATAGTTGTAAAGTACCTACATTTTCGCAATTACATGATTCGTTTGTATAATTTTTGTAGAGAGGAAAGATGACGTCCTTATCTCTACTCTTTCTTCAGATGTCCTCTCCTATCATTAGACGTTTTTCACCCTCTAAGTTACAATCTGGAACAACTCTGCGAGATTGCACTCGTTCCAGTCAATTAGATTAAGAATAAGCCAAGAAGTACATTGTCTTCTTCTGCTTCTTGGCTATTTTTTATTATTTATCGTTCTTCAAACGTACGACCAACAAAATTGAGTTTTCTTCTACAGCTAGTAAATCACGTGTTCCATCAAAACATTGTTCAGAAATAATTATCTTCCTGGCGCGTGTTTTTGTTGTTGCTATTTTCAGGTGTATTTAGTTTGTCGGTACCTACAATTCTCGTCTTTCATTTCTATTATTTGTATGTTCTTGTTATATGCCGTGTTATTGTTGTAAACAAATGTAATCAATAAATTAAATAAGCCACAATTCTTGATCATTTGATGAAGAACTTCTACATTGGTTTTCCAAAACTTCTACGCTATTTAATGGTATTTTGAGCATTCGCCCATACATTGGCATTTCAAATGATTTTATGTTCAGTGTTAATGATTCAGAGGGGCGATTAAAATAAAGGACTTTTTTGCCGTCAATCCGCTTTTCCAACGTCAGGGAGAACTAAAATTTCCGTTAGCTTAAAAGTCGTTAATAATGTTAAGGTTAAGGACAATTCCTTATCCTTAATTAGAACCGGAATCTCCCTTATGGTCTCCTGCATTGTTTTTTTACACAGTTTGGAGATCAGGATCTGAAGAAATGCCGATCTGGCAGTCTAGCATTCTGAAGATCTGTTGATCTTTACTATCTGGCGATCTGATGATGTGTTGGTTCTACTATTCCTTTCTTTCCTGTGTTGGAAAAGCTCAAACAGTATTATTTCATATTAGTTACTTTTATTGTTTACACTTGCTCCAGAATGTGTTTCGTCTTGGTCATATGATGCAATGAGCAAATAGACAATGTTGTTTTCCTCGTCACTCTGTCACATGCCCCAGAGCGAGGCCGAGACTTGGCACGGTCTGTATGGAATGCCAAAAAGGAGACTCGCCTCTATTATTAGCTTCGAATCTGGTTTATAGTTTCTTTTATATACCTTGTCCCGTGGTGTTCAGATGCGGTGTTGCTCGGGTCATGGAACTAAACGTATTTGAATGTCAGATTGTTTAATTCTGGATCCAGAGGTCGCTCATTCAACACTCAACAAAATTTGTTTTAATTTGTATAGGTCATTTCAAGAAAACAAGGAATATTCTTAAATATTGTCGTTGATGTACTCGGTACATCACAATGAATATATTTGGCGAATTACCGGAAGAAATCAAATCAAATGAAAATATTATCAGTCTTACTAAAAAAACGTGGTAATTTTTTTTATCCCTTGAACGACTGTGTATGTGAAAACCTAATAATTGAAACGTAAAATATAAACTGACATAAAATAAAAAAAAATATGATTTAAGATTTTCACCGACAAAAGTATTTTTGTTATTTGTTTTTGGGGTGTTATGCCGTGTTGCGCCTACTCCTTTAGCCAACGTTTCGGACAACATTACAGTGTCCATCATCAGGGCAGATGTGTGACATCACAATAAATATATACAATATATATAAATACAATATGATTTAAGATTTTCACGGCCAAAAGTATTTTTGTTATTTGTTTTTAGGGTGTTATGCCGTGTTGCGCCTACTCCTTTAGCCAACGTTTCGGACAACGTTACAGTGTCCATCATCAGGGCAGATGTGTGACATCACAATAAATATATACAATATATATAAATACAAAATGATTTAATTAAAGGGGGTTGTTTATCTGTTGTATAAACTTGAAATAATTATAACTTCTCATCGAATTTCGGAATTACGAAGTATTTCTTTATACCTATTTGAAAAACAGTTGAAACAAAAAGCTTACTGCAAACATTTTTAATCAATACGTCGAAAAAAACACAGAAATTTAAAAATAACACAGTCTTTTTATTTAAGGAGCTAAAAAAAAGCTTCTTAAGTTTCCAGAGAGCAAGTAACCAAAAGAATCTGACATTTTGGGTCGATTTTGGCACAACCCAAACGTTGATTTTGTGTTTACCTCCATTTATATAAGGCATTTATAATATTGAAAGACATCTTATTCATGAAAGTTTTATTAAATTACCACGGTAAAAGTCAATTAAAAAATAATATGTCCGAAATAACCTCGCTTTTTTCCGATAAAATTAAACTGTATTTACCACATTATTAATGGATTAAATCGGACGAAAAATAACACAAATAATAGTAAATAATAATTCTTAGATTATAATATATACATTATACCTAGCTCTCTCATTCAAAATTTAGGCGTATTAGATCTGTCAAAGAATTTATACATAAATATGCAAAAATCAGTCATTTTAAATACATGTCGGATTACGAAAGATTTTTAAAATGTTTATATTGAGGAATCAGTAGGATTTATAGGTCCAATTAGAAGTTCTACGGAGCCGAACCCTCTGATATGAAAATATCTGGAGTCGGTGAATTATTTTCCCATTTGATCTCTGGTGATTTGACGTGTTGTTTTTGTATTTATTAAGTTTATATAATGCACTTGCATAATGTGGATTTACTAGATGATCATTTGTGGAAAAGTGTGTGGAAGGGTTTTTTTTCCTGCGGGGAAGATTTAACCCGGACATAAAAAAGATATTGGTAGATAAGTGCTCGTTTATATCGAAGATATGGTCGACCTCAACTTTTCTTACCATGCACTAGCTACTAGTCCAGTGTAGGTCATAATATTTAATTTTCCGTGTATTCGCTAATTCAATTAGGACAGGTTGTTTTATGTAGACAGGTAGCAGTGGTGTTCAGACTTGTACTATTAGTATCCCAAACTAATTGTATCGATTGGGATAGGCTTACTGCGGCTTTTACCAACTAAAACTGAGTGAACGCTATTAAGTGATATTCACCTCTAGCGGAAGAATAATAATTTATTGTACCTTGTAGTCGGTATTGCATATTATGCAGAGGTGGTTGATGTTAGCTGCGCTGAATGTATATAGGCACATGAAGGTTATAAAATCATAAAATATTTTCAACCAATAATGATGTAAGTTAATAATTCATTCAATAGTCCATTAATTGGCTCAAATTTTGATAAATTTATGCCTAATTATGAATTTAGAAATTTGAAAAAATCTTTCACAAGTGGAAAACTAACTAACTAACCATCACGCCGTTTCCCCGCAGGGGTAGGCAGAGAGGACGCACTGTCAAACAACTCTGTATTGGCACACACTTCATGCCTCATTCACATTCATACATCGTCTCATACATACTCTTCTATTATTCTGACTCTTGACATGGCCCGACTCTTCACTTGATCGTGCCATGTCTTCCTCGGGCGTCCCCGACTTCTGCATCATATACCATTCGCATTTGCATCATATATCCTCCTTACACTCCTTTCTTCGCTCATTCGCTCTACATTGCCAAACCATCTAAGCGTCCCTTTCTTAATCTTACATCCTTGCACTCTTTGCGGATCTCCACATTCCTCACACGACCATACATGATTTTACTACACATACGCCTCAGGGATCTCATTTCAACAGCATTCATTGGAAGGCGTGATACAAATAATCTCTTTTACCGCTGATGGGTGGATGCTTTTCACATTATGTAAAATTTTATAAATAATTAGTGCAGACCCGTGAAAATCACGGGATATTATGATTCCAATTTTGAAAAGGACTATTAAAATAATTTTCTGTTTTAAATATTTTATTAATAGGTAGGTACTTACATTATGGCTTGTCTGAATTTTTCACACAGTTCCAATTTTGAAAATGACACTTTCAAAGCAAATCAGAATTCTAGAGTTCATTCAAGCAAAGTTACAGACGGACACAACCGACATTAGTATTTTTGCTAAAGCAAATTTATGCATTTTTTTTCTGTTGTCGGAAAATTATTACTAGTAATAACAGCCCTCCTAATTGTTTTACTTTAACGAGATTAGAAACATTAAAGCCTTCAAAGTATCAGAAATATAGCAAATGTTATTTTATTTATTTTAGTTTTATATCGGTATATAAAATAGGTATAATTCCCAAAAATGTACGTACATGGATACAAAGTAATAACAAAAATTATAATATTAACAAAAATAATTATCTTAGTGTGCAAAAGAAGAAGAATGACAAAGAAGTCTCGCTGCAGCAGCTGGTCCAGTTTCTCCACCACCTAGGATTATTGCTGCAGAATCTCCCTCTTCTATATTCGTCGAACGTCACAGCGGTGCTGCCAAGGTCTGTTATCTATGTGAGGATATGGTGTCAGCGCTTTATTAGCAGCAGACACATACCTGGACGGATGACGAACCTCGTGCTGGCACTGTTGGTGGACGCGGTGGACTCTTTCGCTGCAGCAGTTGGTCCAGTTTCTTCACCACCTAGAATTCTTGCTGCAGAGTCTCCATCTTCTATCTTCATGTCACCTGTTCCTGTTCTTCATTTTACTTATTTTTGTAATATTTATATTTTTTGTAATACCTGCATCAACTGTAAAGCGCCCCTGAGGTGATATCTCACAAAAGCGGCGCAAATCAAATTGTCTAATATTATTATTATTATTATTATGGGTAAAAGGTAGAATAAATGAGACATAGATTTGGTAGGTACAGTATTATAAATAAAAGGTTTCTTCACAATATCATCTTGATGGGATTAATGATAAAATTTTGTTTTTAAAGTAATTAAATTTCATTATTAGAGCAGTGTACAGTGTAATAGTATCCTAATGTTTGCGATAAAGGGAAGAAATATTCTGTATTTGCGAGGTAGGATTTAATATTGAACATATCTTTCATAATCCTTGTTGATTTTCTTGATGCAGAAGCAATAAATCAAAAAAATTACATCTGGCTGTAAGAGAGTGTAGTTTATAGAGAGAAATTCCGTCGTTATACGTTACAAATTGATCATTTAAACCTTCACCGTAAGCGAATACATGGGTTACTTGTATGGTTTCGATCCTATAATTTTGGTTCTCATAATTGGGAGACCTAATAGCGGATCCGTATTTGACAAAACATCGCAAACGTTAACATAATGTTTTTTGTTGTTGTTTTTTCTACGAATTCGCAATGCATCTGCTTTAACAGTCTAGGTTTATACTAATCATCAAGGGTACAGGATTCACAACCCTGTGAGAAATCAAGGACGTTGGCGCAGACGTAATATACAAATCGATAAATATGTTACCTACCAGTCTTCGTAATATCGTAAGAAGAATAAATTTTGTTCATTTCGAGACTTCAGATAGTGAAAGTTATTTGATGAGATTACAACAGGTTCTATTCGAGCAGGCGTGGGGAGTTCATAGCAAACTTTGTTTAGTTTCTTTCAGTGTTTCCGAGATAAGAACGAGTATATCAAAGATTGTCTGGGGAATTTCGTCGAATTTGGTGCGTGTTCTTAAGAAAAATCAATATTGTCTGTTGTTGGTTGTTGTTGGTCTGTAAATGGTAGGTAGATATTTTCACTTACCATCTACCGCATATAATTAAAAAAATGTAACCCAAACATTTTGGGATTATTTTTTTAATCTCTGTAGTTACCGCACTGGAGCTCCGAATGCTTCAAATTATTGGGACATTCCCAATATCAGGGTAAACGGTGAGACTGAAGGGAGTGCAGAGGGAAATGAATTGGGGAAGAGGGAGGTTGTGAAGTACCTGGCTCTACAGATCTAATCACCAAACACGCCAAAGCCATTTCAAGTAGATAAAAACGCATTTTGATATACAGAGAGTGTACTTTACCTTACGGAGTGATGCATAGAACTAATACAGATATGAGGTGCAGAGTAGGTATTTATACACGGTGTCCGAAAACTAGTGGTATAAGCGGAAAATTTAGAGAATCTACATCGCATAGAGATCCCGAAAACATACATCTATGTATGTATATTTTTTTGATTTTGGTTTATTCATTTTTTCGGCAACTAAAGAGTTAAAAAAGCATTTGGAATCGTGTATATTCTTTCACGCATTTTAAAAGCCAATGAACAGCTAATAGTAACCGCCCTTGTATATGATTTTTTGAAATTTGATCTTAAGATTTCCAACTTGGGTCTAGATTTACTCGAAAACCAAATGCCACATCAAAAACATCATATTTTAAAATTTACTCCAAATTTGATGTAGATTCACCAGAGTCACCGTTGTGACACTGGTTTCCATTAAATTAATTAACAAAAATACTGTTTGGACACACTTTTTGCACAGAGTGGAAAAATTATTCATAAACCCTAACATAAATGTCCGAAATCATGTCCGCAATAGATGATTCTTCGAAACCCCTCCCCGCAACCTCCCCAATAAATTTTAAGGAAAACCTCCCAAACTCAAAAGACCTCATAAAATCAAAAAAAATCGTCCGCCGCCACTGAAAAAACTTCGAGAGCACGTAAATTCCACTTGGAACATGAAAATTCAAGAGGTAAATCCACAGGACGGCTCTCTGTGGAAATTATCCAAAACTCTAAAAGGCACCCCCACCCCTAACCACCCCATTTATGCCAAAAACGGTCTCGTTTTCAATAATCATGACAAAGCGGAGGCGTTCGCTGACAGTCTTGAAATCCAATTCAGCCCCAGTTTCAAACACGCCGACCTAGATCAGATCACATTGCAAATGTCAACTGAAAAATTAATTATGTATTAAATCACCGCCTCAATACAAATATCCACTTCACTACCCCGGCCGAAGTCATCCGTGATATAAACAGCCGGAAAAATAAAAAAAAGCTCCCGGCCCAGATGGCGCGGCGTCACAAACTTCGCTCTTGAAGCCCTCTCCCAAAAAGGAATACTTGCAATAGTAAATGTCATCAACACCGCTCTCAGCCTGCGCTACTTTCCGAAATCGCTGGAAACATGCGCACGTCATCGTTCTCCCAAAACCGGGAAAAGACCCCCTCTTCTGCGAAAATCACCGCCCGATCAGCCTTCTTTCAAATATTGGTAAAATATATGAAAAAATCCTTTTGACACGGCTTTAGAACAAATCACTCCACCCTCCACCAACTCCTCAGAGTCTCTGAAATTATCATCGAAGGCTTCAATTCCAAGCGATCAACTGGCGCCATATTCCTGGACATAGCCAAAGCTTTCGATAAAGTATGGATAAACGGCCTACTTCTCAAACTCCACGAAACAGGCATCGATCCCCAGCTACTCGGTGCCTTCAAATCATTTCTACGCTTACGTACTTTTCAAGTAAAATACGGAAGCGCTCTCTCAAAAAAACGCTTCATGACAGCAGGGGTCCCGCAAGGGTCTCTGTTTTCTCCTATCCTCTTCAATGTCTACACTCACGACATTCCTCTCTCTGAAAATTCTAATTCACATAAAGCTCTGTACGCAGATGACACTACTATGGTTAGATACTGTTCACCCAGGATGATTACTTACCGATTACAAAGAAACATTGACATACTTGAAGATTGGTACGATAGATGGCGTATAGACGTGAATCTCTCAAAGAGCGTTGCTGTCTTTTTCTCCCATAGAAAGAGCGGCCGGGCACCGAGAGAGGAAATAACGATGTACGACCATGGCAAAAATCGGTCAAATATCTTGGAGTGACCCTTGACAAACGACTTACATGGACAAAACACATTAAAATCACCCTAAACAAAGCTAAAAAGACATCCAACTCTCTATACCCCCTACTTCACTCCAACGCTAAAACTTCAATTCAAAACAAACTTCTCATCTACAAAACACAGGTACGCCCCATCATGACTTACGCCTCACCCATATGGGGCACGAGGAACACAAATCGTCTTGCATCATTCCAGAAAGCCACACTTAGAAGATACCCAAAAAACCCTTGGTTTTTCCGAAATAGTATAATTAATTCAGGCACAAAAATCCCCCCATTGAAAACCCACATGGTAGAATTAGCCAAATCGTTCTATTCGAAACTTCCTATGCACTCAAACCCGAGCATGGCATGTCTCGGGCGTTCAAGTCCCGATGACAATCCCACCTATCCATTTCCAGTCTCCATTACATTCCCCCCTCGATGAGTGGACTCAAATAAAAAATTACAAAGCAACCAAATATACAAAAAAATATAGTATAAAGTCACAAAAATAAAAACAATAAAAACCTTTATTAATTTTTAAAATAAATATATATAAATTTACAAAAAAAATACCTACAGAAAAAAAAAACTAAAAAAGATACTATTTCAGCCCTATAAGTTGCTATAAGCAGCCCACTCGCATCGGGTAGAAAAAAAACCATCCCTCAGGTACTTACCCTCACCTGTATTCACGAGACATGGAGATTAAATTCCCCGCAACTCTGTAAATTTACAATTTGATACGTGGAACTCCCGCTGTGTGGTTAATCCAAGTGTTAGCGTAGTTTTTTGGTTTTAAACCTACCGAAATTCATCGCTTATTGACGTGCATGGATATCAAAAACGTCTGTAGCCGGTCGTACTGAAATTCACGAAGAAGAAAGAAGCAGACGAATATTTTTTAGTAGAATTTTCGATTATTTACTTTTATCACACTGCTCTAATCACATTACTACAAAGTTCTGATTACTGGTTTTTAAGTTTATTCAAAATGTTGATTGACTGATTTTAAAAATAATTTCAAAGGGATGTTGCCCCATTTCCCTTGAAAATACTAAAAAAAACGCAAGCGGTACTTAGTATTAATAATGAACTATTAATAAGTGTCCGTTGATTTATTATTGTATTTTCATCTCAAGTACTTTTCCATCGGTCACAGTTTTAACATTCTGATGCTAATTTTCTATTCATAAATAGTGTAGCCTGTTTTCTATGATAATGTACTCGGGAAGCCATGATAATTATATAATGTACGTCTATTATTTCTAAGTTATGCACTGCAAGGGCGGCCCATTACTTTATGGTTGATAAATTTAAAATTCAACATCAACAATCATCTTCATATAAACGATTGCTTGAAGTTATGGTTAGTCGTCCAAAGCTGTGGATTTCTTCTGTGGCGATCATTTCAATCCTTTGCTAAATAAACTAATTCCATCATTGCACAACAACATTTTCCTGCTATAAGGATGGGAATAGGAGGAATTCTATATATTCTCATATTTATGCGATTACCTGCGTGTGTTGAAATGAATAATATCCTATTTTGAAATGTAAATTATGCAGATTTTATATGCTTTTTATAAATTACTAGTTGAAACCCCGCGTTGCCCTTTTATCTAATTTACTCTTATTTTGGACGTCAAGTGCACAAAATTTCATCAAGTATAAATATTCTGCTTTAATATTAACACATTTCGGCCGGGAAAGGTAGTTCTACCCGTTCGGTCGATTGATGCATAACGTTGGGAAGAGTAGTTCTACCTATTGCGCCGGCCTCATTTCAATGGCAGAATGTTTTTATGTATATATTCAATGTTTTATATGAATATTATGTACTTATCTCTTTGTAAAGGTCCTATAAACTATATGTACATAATTATCGAATTGTAGTGTAAGTCTGATTTTTATATTTATCATTGAGCCTTTCGTTTACATCGGTATTTCAACAAAATGATTATATATTATTTGTTATTGTAATAATTCAATTTCTGGAATAAGGGTTTTTATGACCGCGAAACCCAATTCGAATCTCTTTTTCTTTTCCGCCCCACTCAACTCCTATGTGCAAGCGAGCAAGAGATGCCGGACGTATTTAAAGAAAGCAGGTATGGGCAAATACCGATAGGCGGACGACCGTAATAAACATATAACAAGGTTAATTGAGTTAATTTCAAATAATATTCGATTTTAGTTTAGTACTTTTTATAGCTTGGGTAAGCTGAGTTTTTTGAAGTGAAACTTCTTTACGCGCGTCATGCATTTTCGAGGACAGGAGTAAAACCGACACATGACCGTCACGAAAAACCGTGATCATTTCGCTATAGGAGCCTAGCTAATATTATATACCTAGTTTAGGTCACTCTCCAAACTCAGCTTCGCGGTCTAGAGGCAGAGCGCCCGACTGTCGTCGTGAAGAACCGAGGTTCGATCCCCGCTTAAACTATTTTTTTTTTCTTTTTGTGATTTTTTTAATACGAGGAAAAGTGATAAAATGCTCTCGTGCTGCGACTTTGTCAGGCATACATATAAGAAGATATCTACATGATTTGTAATAATGTAGTAAAAAATTACATAAATTTGTTAATTTTAACCGAGAGTCTCCCGAAATGTGTAAAACCATTTAGTGAGACTCTAGACCGGCAGGTGTTCACTCGAGTAATTGGCTAGAAGTAACGGTGGGTACCTATATGATATTTTGGTCGAAATATAGCTTACAAATCGAGCCGGTAGAGTCGCTCGGTATTTTGATTAATTATTTTTATTTTGAATCATTAAAATTACTAATCAAGGCCGATAACGCGACTAATTACCCTCGCAGACGTGCGTGACAAGTTTTTTTAGTAAAAAACACAGCCGTAAGTGAATTTTTCAAAATTTAAAAATGTTTTTCAAATTCAGACTCCACACGGGTATGAGACTGTTAAAACACGATAGATCTTTTCCAAAACGGACAAATGCACGGAAATATTTTGAAAAAACGACAGATATGACTTCACACTGCCGATATATCTTCGATTCGACCCTATATAAAGCGTTAACGAGACGTTATGTGATATTATTCATTTGCCGTGTTTGAAAACGAAAATTTGCGCGGGACAAGTCAATTGAGGAGTACACGTTGCATATGCGGTTCTCGTCGCGCGAGATACCTCTCCTCGCGGTCTAGAGGCAGAGCGTTCGACACTCGTTATCCAGGACCCGGGTTCGAATCCCATATTTTTATAACTTTTATTTTTTTTTTATCACTTGCCACTTATAAATATGTCAATAGACAGAAAAAAAGAGAGAATGAAATGAAAAGAGAGAGAGAGAAGAATACTAAAAGTTTCACTTCCGTCGTGCGTAGGCTTGCCACACACTGTATTTTTTTTATTATTAAAATATTTTAATTATTTTCGAAGATGTAGCGAAATTTAAAACAAATTAATAAGGGTGTGAAAAGGGCTGATTTTTAGAAATCTCGTACGTACAGTGACCTTCCTCTGGTTTTGAAGTGTGTAAAATTCACCAATCTCGAAATAAAACTGTTGATTTATTTTATAAAAAGCTGTGCCACTCCTCTTATATATGAATAAGTAAAATAGTGTAAACTATACATAACTCATGTCGGTACCAACTACTCGTATAATAACATATAACTAATCATGTACATTCGATTTACTGTACCACCTTTGTATTTAAAAAAATATTCTTATTTCTGTGTGCACTTATCATTCAATTTAAAACATTTTCCTTTTTTCTTTTTACGTTTTTATCATTATACAGTAGGGTGTATCGATTTTTAACTTTTTTTTTGTTTTCTAATTCCAAGTTGAAAAAAATTGCTACTAGGTACCACAACTCACCACAAAAAGTTTTGGATTTTTAAAAAAATGTTTAGGTCTCCCGCACAAGGCAAGTTTAAGTAAAGGTAAAGTTTAAGCAAGGTAAAGTTTTAATTTTTTTTTAATTTAAAAAAATTGAATCGTAACTTTTGTGTTTATTCCAAGTTAAAAAAACAGTAATATTAGGGCATAAAAATAAGTAAGAAACGATTTTTATCTATAAAAAATGGATTTTAGGTCTCCCGCACAATTACTTGGAAGATTTATAAATAACGTCTCTATCATACTGTCTTCCATATTAAACCAACACCCTATTATACAGCTCTGTATATTAAAAATAAATTAATATCACCCTTTCCTAAGCACAAGCACCAGCTTTCATTAGGAAAGAATTGCCTTGCTCTTGTAAAATATTTAACAAAAATACTGCCTCGTAAAAAGAAGAACAAAACCAAATTAGATAGATTATTTTAACGCGGGAATGTTCGTCTTTCTTTTTACAAAAAAAGTTAAGAAAACTTCAGTTTACAGTGGTTCCAATGAAAAAAAAATAAGTACTTTAGTAAACTTGGAAGATACGTGTATTTATTTAAGTTTACTAAATACATGTTTAGGCTAAGGTCTTCCGAATGAGGAAGAGGAGTTTTTAGAAGCGATACAATTCTTGTCGAAAGCTGTGCAGAGTTGTTATTATTATTTTTAATGTAATTACCCCAACAAGAGTTCCAACTGTCCAGGAGCTAACGGACTATGGAATCCGATTAGGGTATTTTTAATGTGAGACAGAAGAGAACGAGATGAGAAAAGGAAGGTAGGGGAATACCTGGTTATTTAGATCTGGCACCAAACACGTCTAAAGCCATTTCAAGAATCGATTGGATTCTGAAATTCTGGTGTTTTTCACCAGGATTTTTCCACACTGGAATGAGTGAAGGCCTAAATGTTGCCTTCTTTGATGAGCTTAAAAATAACCAATGTTATCGTGTGCTCATTTTCAACTTATGGTTTCGAGTGCCCAGACTTCATTATAACTTATTTACTTACGTTAGCGAAGGTTATTAGTTATTAGATATAAGTCAAGATCGATTCTAACCAGACAGTAAACAAACAACTCACTGTGATTTTTCGTCATTGGTACCCACGACGTATAGATAGTAGACGTAAACGGCAATATGGTATACATATAAAGGGGCTACGAGTAAACTGCAGCGACTATCAAAGCAGCAGATCCATTGAAAGCTGTACATTATGTGTGTCGGTAGAAACTAAGGCGAGCAGCAGTAGTATGGGTGAACGAGGTTAGGGACACTTTTGTGTGCGCGGTTTCATATTAATAATGGTTCATACTATATATTATGATCTATTGTTAGGTTAGTTAGGTTATCACCTAACTTAAGTTTAAGTGCGATTTATTTAGATTTGAAAGAAAACCAATAGCGTCAATTTACATAGTAGTCTTTTCGACTACTAGACGCCAGATTGGAATATTTTCAAGAAAAAATTTCTATATTTGAAGGTTTTCAATCAATATCAACCGAATTATGATAAATTAAGAGTTATTTGGGAATATAGACACGCCTCTCACTATTCTATCAGTTTATCTCATCGGTGATTCTACGAGTATAACCATAGAAGTTCAAATTAATAGATCAGCCAATCAGGAAAATGAGAACAAAACAACTTGCGCGGAGCGCTTGAGGCCCACTTTTGGTGATTTATCAATAAATATTTGGTGATTTATCAATGACACTACACAGGCAAATCGCATTGCAATATCACCATTCGGTCCTCGAAAATAAAATCTGCTTACGAATTACTAGTACTTTTTGCAATAGCTGGCTGCCTAAATTGCTCGCTGCCTAAAAAAACGTAACCACAAATCCTAAATCGGATAAACAAAATTTCGGGCTTGTTTCTGAAGTTTAATATTTTGTTACACTTTTTAGTTAGACACTTTTACAAACGTGTTACAATTTGACCACCTCACTTAATTTTAGCGTCGCTAGGCCGGGCGGTTCGTTTATGAACGAACATTCAGATCCTGCGCAGAAGTCATAAATGGACAGCACGGCAAATTCTTTACCTTACTTTAGATATTTACGTCTCTGCGCATGGTCTGATAATTTCAATATGTGTGCTCTTCGGTGGTCAATGTACGACTGATGTCTTAGATTGTTAAAAGCGTTTTAGAACCCTTCTATTGCCAAAAATATGATGAAGTCGTTTGCATTTAGCTCATCGAAGTGTTTCACAGATTTCATTTTAGGGCAAGTCTATTAATTTGTATGTCTATGAGAATACCATACGAGTATTACACAAGTTGACCAGTTTTCAAAACATAAGTTTTTTTCTTAGGTATCATAAAAAATATAAAAGCACGTGCAGTCAATAACGTGTATATGCAGTCAATAAGTCAATATCCGTGTACCTCTATAACGTCACACGTTATAGAGGTACACGGAGGAAAAAATAGTATTGCTAATTTATTAAAAATCTCTTCAAATTATTGGTAATCCCGTTAAAAACTGGATTGCTGTTTCCTGATAAACTTTTAGTAAATTCACAATAACATTATGTTAAAAGATATTTTTTAATAACTTCATGAGTAAAACTTCAAATCGGAATATTTAATTATTGGAGGCAATATTAGCGATTCTTAAGGCGATGACATACGTAGTAATGCAAAATCATGTGTTTTTGGTTTGAAAATTTGGTCGCCTAGAAATGTTTCAGATGCTTTAATGAAATACTGCAAGTAGAATACATCTTAGCCTTTGAAATAATCGAGTATTTTTTAGATAAGTCTTTTTATAAGCCCAGAAAAAAATAATGTATAAGGCCTATGAAAACTGCTTTAAAGTTCAAAATCTCCTACTTACGAACCCATTTTCGGTTATGATTTTATTGTATAATGTGGCAAATGAAGTTATTTATAAAATGATCGGTAAAAATTAAATATTAATGCCTGAACATCCACAAAATAAAATAAAAGGCTCTTTTTGGCCATGTTTTTTCTTGCATAAATCAAAACAGGCGGATGGTGTTAAGCGGGAATTTAAACCTTATCGCCATCTACGTAAGGGTTGTTATTGATAGCGGCTCAATTTAAAATATTACACGGCGTAGTGCAACGCCTTAAACGAAAATTTGAAACGGAATTTGATACGGTCACATCTAGGACCGTATCTTTTTCTGATGTTTCTGTTTCAAATTTTCGTTCAAGAATCGCTAATATTCTTTCTAATAATTAAAAAAAATAATTAAATAAGCGTAGCGAAGCCCTGTTTTAACTCGGCTGTTTTGCATTTCATCTGTTTGTAAATTTTTGAGTTCGTTCTGTTTCGAGATGGTGGCCATTTCGCATTATTCAAAAACCTCACGTTATGAATTAAAGTACGACTCTCCCCACTCTTCTCGTCTTGGCGTCGCGCGTCGGCGTCGTTTTAAAATACTACGTGACGCCTTACCGTTCGTTGCTTCGAGCTTCGAGCTTCGTCAACGTCCCGCGACTCTCTACGTTTCAGTACGTTACGCGACGTTCAACAGAGCGGTAGTCTCTTGTCTTTCGATACGCCGAGTTCAACTTACGCAATTAATACGCGTTATCATACCGGAATTTATATTTCATTTTAAAAAAGTAAAATATATCTTTTTAATATTATTTAAATTGTATATTTGAAGTGTAACTTTGGCTTCTTGTTAGCGCACTAACTTGTTAGTACTAAACATATATATTTCAAGTGTAATTTATTTTATTAATAATATGAAACGTAGTTACATTGTTTTAGAAGTTTTGCTATGATTCAGGCTTAATCAGGTCAACTAAATGCTTTTGAATTAGTACTTTTAATATTATTTATAGAAGTATTACAAACGTATATTTGAGGTGTTACTTTTTAATGCTTTGAACCGTACTGTTATCTAAAGTCTTTGGAAATAAGTGATTTTAATAATATTGTTTGAAGTATTACAAATGTATATTTGAAGTGTAACTTTTTTAATAACATGATTCTAGCTTCATCAGGACATGTTGTTAACTAAATTCTTTGGAAATTAACACTTTTAATATTATTTGAAGTATGTATTTCAAATGTGTATTTGCAGTGTCAATTTTTAAGAATGTGAATCGTGTGTGCAATGAGGTTTCGCTATAATTTCTTTAAAAGCCAGTACTTTTAGAAGATTTAGATGATTTTAGAAGAAGACAATTCGTACTTAATTTCGGGGGTAGCCGTGACTTAATTCCTAAACCGTTCAGCATGCTGTTTTTTAAAAATCTATAATAATGCTATTAGTTACAGTGTTTTGTTTTATACTCAATATTATAAAAATTGTCAAAGTGTGAAATTATATATTTTAATGTTATTTTTTTTAAATAATAGACCGCAGTAATAAAATACAATACAACGCCGTAACTGGTTTTTACATTACTATTTATTAGAATTTATTTATTCCAATCGGAATTACATTTGAACTAAGATAATTCAATATTGCAAATATGAACACGTTTAGATTTATGGCACCTCATTTTTCATGAAATCCAATATTTGACCATACGTAAATCGTTACATCTGGTTTGTTCATAGAAATTTGAGCCGAGTATAGATAAGAATTGATAGAAAAGTATTATATTTATTTATCAAGAATTATGTCATAAATTGTGGTGTAAAAAATTACTGTGTTAAATTTTATTAATATATTTATATCGCGAAGTTTGATTTCTAAGAAATTTTACTTTCAGAGTTTTTATTGTGGATTAGCAACAATGTGTACAATTTTTGAAGTAGTATAAATTAAGTTGAGTAAAAAAAATTTCGTTGTGTTTATGGTTTTTTTGTTTTTGTTGGTTGTTGCAGAGGCTTGAAGAAGAGATTATACGATGGGAGAAACAACGCAGCACATGTTGTCGGTGGGTCAGAAACCCACGGGGAAGTCAAAACAGATCACCCAGTACCTGGCCGCAGTTGCAGGTAAGATTTTTTTTGTTTACCAACGTCCGAATGTGTTTTTAGTGTTGTGATTTCTCCGATTCAATCTTTTTAGGTAGCCTAACAGGCTGTAAATGTATAATAATAATAATAATAATATTTGGATGATTAGTATAGCGCCGTTTTTGTGCAACATCACTTCAAGGGCGCTTTACAAATTATACAATTCTACAATCATATCTATGTTATTACTAACTATATGTGGAGATAATATACAGTACCATACTTACCTGGTAGGTTACTTGAGATTAACACAGTTATTAATTATAACTGTAACACAGTTAGTAATTATAACTGTAACATTGTTATTAATTATAACTGTAACACAGTTAGTAATTATAACTGTAACATTGTTATTAATTATAACTGTAACACAGTTAGTAATTATAACTGTAACACAGTTAGTAATTATAACTGTAACACTATTATTAATTATAACTGTAACACAGTTATTAATTATTTGACCGGTCAGTGGCTGTGTTGGCATCGCGTATGATTCCCACCCAGGCGTTGTGAGCTCAATTCCTCGACTAGTTTAAGTCCTCCATCGCGACACAAGCAATATTGTCTCTTATTGTGAAGGAAGTAGGAGATTTTCAAATATTGTGAGGTTATTCGTAACCTGGAACTGTTTGTATTTCTTTTTAAAGAATTAAAAAAATGTTTATAATTCGTATATGTGAAGGTTTATACAATACACCATGAGGGTAAGTTGTGAGGCCGAAGGGAAGGAGATGGTAAAAATAAAGGTTGGGAAGTACCTGGCTATTCAGATCTGGTCTCGAAACACGACTAAAACTTTTCAAGCGACGTTTATTTTCTGAATGGTGGGTTCTCTCCTTGGTCTTTCGCCAAAGCGATAATGAGATCTCCCATTTTAACTTCGAACTTAAAATCAGTGATCTTATTGATCTGTCGCGTCTTATATCGCCAAATAACCACGTAAATGATAGTTATAATTTGATAATATACGCTTTTCAATTGTGAGTACTTTGGACTATAGAACAAACTTTCGAGATAAGTTGTTTTTCATGAGTTTTTTTTGTTGGTTAGCCGAACCTATCAATGTCTGCATTCTGCGTCCGTTTCGGCACTAAGATTCTCAATGACAATCCCCACATGTTTTGATCAACAAATAAACATAGCAATTGTTAATAATTGTGTCCCGTTTGCTGAAACGCACACCCGAATCAACAGCTGGCGTTTATTGATTCTAGAAACAACGGAATTGACAGGGCGATAATTCAGCAAAGAGTCCCAATAATAATTTATTTGTAGGTCACCCTAAACAAACAAAAAAAAAACACTTTATTGTACTACGAGTTTATTCAAATGTTTATTTAGTCAACACGTTTAAAAATGCTATGATTTATGGAGCACATTTCGTTGGTCCTGCAATTAGAAATAATGCTAACAACACAACCTTATGGTTGTAACTAACTAACTAACGGCGTTTCTCCGCAGGGTTAGGCAGAGAGGACGGACCGCCAAACGACTCGGTCTTGGCATACACTCCTCTATTATTCTGACCCTTGACATGGCCCGACTCAAGTATCTAATTCACTTGGTCGTGTCATGTCTTCCTCGGGCGTCCCCGAATTCTGCTACAATTCACATTTGCATCGTATATTCTCCTTACACTCCTTTCTTCGCTCATTCGCTCTACATGCCCAAACCATCTAAGCGTCCCTTTCTTGATCTTACTCATTACTCATTACGCTTACATCAGCCTTGCCACATTCCTCACACGATCATACATGGATTTACCACACATAGGCCTAGGGATCTCATTTCAACAGCATTGAATCGGGTAATAATTTCCTTCAGGGACTATTTCATGTTTTGGGATGCGGTGTGGAGGGTATTTATTTAAGGAAAGGAAGGAGAGGAAGTTCTGGGAAGGTAAAGGGACACATGAGTATATCCCTCACACTGCGGAACAAGGAGATGGGTCGAGAGATCAGTTGGAGAGGTGAAAGGGTCTCCCCAAACTAGCCTCTAATGATGGGCAGACGCACCCTGAACACATCTCACCCGATGAACCTGGGCTTTCCTGCTAAATCACCAAATTATTTAATTTAAAATTACGCCTTAAAGTGAATTTGCAATTATTGAGAAAGTACTATTTAGTAGTTTACCCAGAATCGAATTATGCAGGAAAATATTGTTTTATTGATTTGTGTGTTTTTGGTATTTCTCCATTAACAGACCTTCCTGTTATGGTTAGCATTTTTATCAAAAAAATATTATTTGTCTAATTATACTAATCAATGATTAGATAGAAAAATAATGTGGTTTTTTACTGGACTTTTTGGATAAGTCCTGATTACTAACCGCTATAATATGTACAGTAAATATTGGTATATGAAAAAAATCAGCCTGCGTAAAACTCGAAAATTAGTCGACCGATATCGATGAAATGACCAATGAAAATTTCAAAGTTTGTTCTTATTAGTGCCAGTAGTGTTTAGAGTGTGGTTTGAATGGTAGAAGCAGTCAGGGATGCCCGAGGAATACCTAACGCAATAGCTCTGCACTGGAGTGAGATACGGAGTGGAATTAAAGTCGATGTAATGTAGTTTTTAAACAGTAACATTGTGGTATACTGTAGTGAACGGCAGTAGACGCACGAGAAATATGTTAGCAATAGCGAGCTCCACTAGTAAGTTATTAGCAATAGCGAAGCATTGCGGGCTCCACTAGTAAGTTATTAGCAATAGCGAAGCATTGCGGGCTCCACCGGTAAGTTATTAGCAATAGCGAAGCATTGCGGGCTCCACTAGTAAGTTCTTAGCCATAGCGAAGCATTGCGGGCTCCACTAGTAAGTTATTAGCCATAGCGAAGCATTGCGGGCTCCACTAGTAAGTTATTAGCCATACCGAAGCATTGCGGGCTCCACTAGTAAGTTCTTAGCCATAGCGAAGCATTGCGGGCTCCACTAGTAAGTTATTAGCCATAGCGAAGCATTGCGGGCTCCACTAGTAAGTTATTAGCCATACCGAAGCATTGCGGGCTCCACTAGTAAGTTCTTAGCCATAGCGAAGCATTGCGGGCTCCACTAGTAAGTTATTAGCCATAGCGAAGCATTGCGGGCTCCACCGGTAAGTTATTAGCAATAGCGAAGCATTGCGGGCTCCACTAGTAAGTTCTTAGCCATAGCGAAGCATTGCAGGCTCCACTAGTAAGTTATAAGAAGTTAAAACAGTTAATGTTTTCTACCCAACCCTTTCTGCCTCGTAACATATTCCAATTTTTTATGTCATAATCCCATTGGCTTCGGACATTTTTGCCTTTTGTTCGGTATAATTTATTTATAGGTTTCAGCTTTACGAATCACACTGTCTTTGCAGTTTTCTAGTTATCTAATACAGGAAATAATGTACGCGTACATATTACAGTATTGAATTGTGGTTAGTGAGAAATTTAATACTGCTGTTTGAACACTGGTTCACGTAGGCGACCCATTACCCTAGGCCCATCATGGATTGGCCTATTTCAGCATATCGTTCGCCATACACTACCAATAGCTGAGATAGGCCAAGCCACGAACATATTCCGCGCTTTCATTTATCATATATAACGTTGAATGAATCAATTCATTCGATTAAACGTATTAATTTATATAGACCTAGACACACATAGACTGGAGTCAACCGAGCTAACAACTTAGCCAAATCCAGACTTGGGTAGGACCTACATCTATTTCGTATATTAACTGCTGTGATTGCCTAGTATGCATTATCATCGACAACGAGTCTCTCTGCCGAGTTACAGTTCGATCAGATGTCAGGAAGTGGGTTAATTTCCACATCCAAGATTTGCATTCTTTCAATCGCGAAAGCAAAACTCATATTCAAACGGTTCCATTATAACTCAACACAGTGACAATTCAACACACTTTTAAAAAGTGATATAAAGTCATTAGAAACGAAGAAAAAAATTTAAACCTAACCTAACCTACTTAACCCAGTTAATAAAGTTTTTGTTTCATCACTTTCCATGACTTCATATAACTTTTTAAAGATGTGATGAATTATCATTGTGATGATTTATCCGGTCACTATTTAAACAGAGTAAATTTTAGGAAAATGGTTAACAAGACGACGATTTGATGATAGGTATACTATGAAATAAAATAATATAAATTCAGTAGACAACTATTGGAAGTGCATAAAGAATAACAAGTTCTATTTCATAATGATTTCATTTCGTTGTTGACAACATATTAGTATTATTCTGTCATCGTCTACATTTTTCTACAAATGAATCAATTCTAACCAATGTATGCATTATTAATTGAATATTCTCATTAATTATTCATTAGTTGCAATATTATTGCGAAATCTTAGTTTGTTATAATATCAATAGAAAATCCTTGCACCATAGTTGTCGATGGCCTAGCGCACGCGTGTGTTAATTGCAATTTTAAAATTCAATTTATAAGAATATTTCCGGTTAATTATAAAAAGTAAATCAACAAAATGAATGTGCTATCCACTTCTAGATGAAATAAGTCAATTAAATGTTATACAAAACACGTGTTTCGTTGTTTTTGCTTAAAATATTCACATTTCTGAACACCTTCGTAACCTTCACTGGCTCAAGTGCCCTGAAATAATTCAGTACAAATTGTGCTGGATGGTGTTTAAATTCATCAATGAAATGGCCCCACCCTACATCTCTGAACTATGCGTCCCGGAAAACACTGGTCTGAGGCAGTCAACTCTTAGATCAGCAACATCATCAGCTGTAGGCAGACTGATGGAACCTAAGCACAAGCCAAATACTAAGTTTGGTGATCGCGCTTTCGGAGTATCTGGGCCGAAGGCTTGGAATAAACTTCCTCCAGAACTAAGATCCATAACAAGTCCAACAGAATTCAGGTCTAAACTAAAAACTTACCTTTTTAAGCTATCATACCCTTAAATTAAATATACCATTCCTGAGAGAAAGTCCAGTTATATCCAATTATTTCCTAAATCCTGTGTCTAAATTTCGCTAATAAACAATTAGTTAATGTTAATTAAGTGTTAATCTCAAGTGACCTACCAGGTAAGTATTGTACTGTATGTTATCTCCAAATATAGTTGGTAATAACATATATCATTGTAGAAATGTATTATATACTTTTACAGCGCCCTTGAGGTGATTTTGCACAAAAACAGCCATTAATTTATTAAAAATCTATACGATTTATTCGTTTTCCTGTAAAAAAAGGACTGCAGGCCTATAACAAATGAACTGATAGATTTTATAACATTCTATAAAGCACGAATATGTTATGAGGTCATCAGAACACGTGTTCTTAAAATTTATAATGTTTTCACATTTCGTCCATTATATTAATTAGGACAAGGCTGCCTGCTTGAGCACGTGTTCATATATATTCTGAAAGACTAGAAAATGTCCATGCAGTCACATTTTGAACAGTATTTTGTTAAATCATCCGTACTCATTTTCCTCCGTGTTATGGGGAAAATATGTCAATATAACTAGTACTTGCTTTCTGATTGATACAAGAACATTTGTAATATTTGTTATTATATTTTTTATTATTATTGACGATTACTTGCTCTCGTATGTCACACTATCTTGGTTAGATGATAGCATGTTCCAGAGTCTGCGTTTTGCTTTCAAAAACATATATTATTCGCATATAAACAATGCCATTTAATGATTTTATTATTATAAACTGGCTGACATATACCCGGAGTTGCTCTACTTTCAATAAATATAATATCCATGTATTATATATACCTTCCAGAAGAAATTCTCTAAATGATGGTGAAAACCCTATCAAACTCCGTTGCATAGTTTAGAAGAACTAAGCGCACAGAAAGACAGACGCGGATAGTGACTTTGTTTCATACTATTTAGAGACTAGCGCAGCCCCTTCAAAATCACATGATATAATAATAATAATAATTGGATGACTTGTATAACGCCGTTTTTGTGCAAAATCACCTCAAGGGCGCTGTACAAATTTATAATACATTTCTACAGTGATCTATGTTATTACTTAACTATTTATGGAGATAATATGCAGTACAATACTTACCTGGTATGTCACTTGAGATAAACACTTAATTAAAATTATCTAATTGTTTATTAGCGAAATTTAGATACAGGATTTAGGACATAATTAGAAAATTGGATATAACTGGACTTTCTCTCAGGAATGCTATATTTAATTTAAGGGTATAACAGCTTAAACACGTAAGTTTTTAGTTTAGACCTGAATTTTGTTGGACTTGTTATGATTCTTAGTTCCGGAGGGAGTTTATTCCAAGCCTTCGGCCCAGATACTCCGAAAGCGCGATCATCAAACTTAGTATTTGGCTTGCGATTAGGTTCCATCAGTCTGCCTACAGCTGATGATGTTGCTGATCTGAGAGTTGACTGCCTCAGACCAAGATATAGTCTGTATTCTTGGAAATTCGCTTCTAATTTTTAAAATTACATTTCAAAATAGTTTTCTTTTAAAATATAATATTACTAGTTGACGTGTACCCGACGTAGCTCGGGGTAAGGTTTTTAGTTTGCGAGACCTTTTTAAGAAATACAATTCCGTAGTACATTATTTTGATGTATCTCATAAGGTTTAGCCAGCGTTACCAATGTAAGCGCCCAAAAATATTTTTTTGCGACTTGATTCCAAAACATCTACTTTATTTACTTTCAATAAATTAAGTATGCATGTATTATATACATAAACCTTCCGAAATAAATTCTCTAAATGATAGTGAAAAACCTATAAAAATCCGTTGCGTAGTTTAGAAGAATAAACACACAAACAGACAGACGTAGATAGCGACTTTTTTTATACTATTTAGAGATTAGAGATATGTTACTTTATCACTTGTCTGAATTCTTCACATAATTAGTTCCAATTTTAAAAAATGACACTTAAGTTAAATGAAAATTTGAGTATATTGAACCAAATTTTACGCAGGACTAACGCACAACACAGACAACCGAAATTAGTGTTTGATAGCTCCAGACAGTTGAACTCTTGTCTGCTATCACATTATTGTTATCTAATAAATTTGGTCAAAGCAAAGGGTACGATTTTTGAATTTTCAAAATCTGTTATACGTTCGATTTGAAATGTTATTATTTTTCTCACTCATATGAGTTGTTTGGTATCAAAACTGGTCAGATCCAAAATAAAAAAAAAAATAAACTAAGTATTGAACTGTGTTCATTATTAACAAAAGAACAGTTCTTATTTTTCAAAAGCAGTCATATCCGCATATTTTGTAAGAGAAACCGGTTTAAAAGGCGGCTGTGGTATGAAAAATAGTCAAATCCAGCACTTGTTTTGGTGTTTCCTGAAAATTCACCTAAAGTGGAGTTGACCAGTTTTGATACCAATGGTCACATATGACATTGTAGTACCAACATAATGTTAAATATGGAAGGTATATAATATAATATATAATATTATTATTATTGTACGTAAAAGGTTATCAAATTAACCCCTTCTGACCTTTTTTTTAATCTACCCATAGTGACAGTAAAAATTCAAATTTATTATAAATAATAATTCAATGAATACGTATTATAATTATTTGTTTTGGGAACGTTATTCATAATAGTCAGATTATGTAACTAAATTAAATATATACATTTCCACGCAGAAACCTTGAAGCTAAATATAATATTTATCGAAGGACAGTTGTACACGGTGTCGGGAAACGAATGCATTTAAAAATCTACACCACATAGAGAAACCAAAAAAACTTTGAGTAAATATGCAGAAAATAAACATTTTTTAGTTTCTGAAGTGGAAAATAATGCATTCTAATAGTTATTTCGTTAACATTAAAGTCGATTGTTCACCTAGCGGCCATAGCTATTGATGGTAAAGTTTAGTTTTTTTTCTTCTCTTATTTAAACGCCAAAGATGTTTTTATCATCCAAAAGAGGTGCCTATGAAAAATTACAAACTCTGATCGCCGGGATTCATGTAGACCAATTTTTTAAAAATCTCAAACTTCTGACAGTGACGGACGATGGAGGAGGACGGATATGATGGAGTTATGCCTGTTAGTTCGATCATCTCCAGAAAAGTTCCCACAAAAAACACGCTGCAAGGTTCACAGAAAACTTATTAATCCCAAAAACAAACAAAACTATATTTCAAAAAGGACCACACTACATGGCCATTAAAGTATAAAACAACCTTCCACGTAGCATCAAACAAATAGCCGATATACTCAAATTTAAATCATCACTAAAAACATTTATTTTAAACAAAAGTCACTACACCTTAAAATCCTTAAATGAATACCATACATAAAAAAAATTTCTTTACATACATTTGTTAACTTGTAATTGTTTGGTTATATAATATAATGTGTATTTGTTGGGTTAGCTGGAAAAAATAGGATGTAATCTATAAGCTATACCCTTTGTACTCCGTAGTTTTGTGCAACAAATGTTTTTAAAAAAAAATTAATTTGAATTTGAAAATAAAAAAAATACCAAACTATGATCCTGAATCAGGTTCTTAGTTTGGGTTTAATAATTTATTAAAAATTTTAACTAAAAAATCCAACTTCGAAAACGAAAACGAAAGATCAATTAAAAAAAATTGCTCCACAAAATCGACTCTAAATGTAATGTAGATTCACTAGTTTCCCGCTTGTAACGCTCATTTCCTGACACCATGTACTTATCTATGTTTTTGGTTCTGCATTGCGGTTAACTTCAAAATATCTAATCTGTAAATAGTTTAAAATAATGTCGCTTTCTGCGTCCGCCTGTTTGTGCTTAGTTCTTCTAAACTACGCAACGGATTTTGATAAGGTTTTCACTATCATTTAGAGAATTTCTTCCGGAAAGTTTACATATATAATACATGCATAATATATTTTTAGAAAGTAGAGAAAAGTTGATGTTTTGTAATCAAGTCGTAAAAATATATTTTCGGGCGCTTACATAGCTAACGCTGGCTATACCTTATCAGATATATCAAAATGATGTACTACGGAAATTTATTTCTTAAAAAGGCCTACAGAAAATTAGTCGGGTACACGTCAGCTAGTTTAATATAAAAATTTTATTGATCAACGTTTACGATCGTGGCGATTAATTGTAAATGACTAATTTATATTTCGAAAAATTTCATAATATAATTTTATAAGTAAGCTACAATAAATTGCTGAATAATGAAAAAATATATTTTGAAAAACTCATCTGTCCGTAATCCAGACAATTTCCAAAATATTTAAACACAATATTCTTTAAAAAAAAAAAAATACTTTAATCTGATTATGTTTTTTTTTTGCATTATTATTATGGTCTTTTGTTTTCGTTTATTGTGTATGTATTATCTTACAATATTTCTTTATATTTACTTTATATATATTTTATGTATAATATGGAGCTCGTGGGATTGCACCACCCTCCCCGAGATCTGGAATAAAAATTTACAAAAAAAAAATGGATCACAGATTTTAGAATAGGTATTCGTCAAACACGGAGAAAATGATCCTGTTAAAAAAGTGACAGCATGCAGTAATTCCGAATATATATCGAGAACACGTGTTCTTTTTTCTAACAGATTTCATGAAGGAATGCTCCAATATACGTATGTCAGTATCGATATAAGTATTATGAACACTTGTTCCACAATCCGCATAAAACATTTGCTTTTACCTGACACTTTGTTTGGAACTCTTTCAATTCAGTTGTTATAGACCCGCAGTCCCATTTTTAACAGGAAAACTAATAATTTGACCAGATTTTTAATAAATTAATAGTATTTCATATCAGTAAGTGTTCTTCGTGTAAAAGAATCAATGTAATTGAGATGACTGAAGACAATGAATATTATACGGTAATCATGTTTAATCTAGAATCTAAGTATGACTGATATATTTTTGAGCTAAAAGCAATTAATTACTGCGGATGATTTTTAATTACCGATGAACCCAATCAATTTGAAAAATATATCGATTATGATATAATAGGATTATTAATTATTACTACGCACTATCTACTCTACAATGCTAATATTTGTGAGATAATTATATCATATAAATAAATCCGTTTTTAAGATGCATTCATCATTAAAGGTTAATCACGTTTTTCAATAACCAAGCTTCCAACCCAAGCCTCGTTCACCTTCCCAGAACTTCCTCTCTTTCCTTTCCTTAAAAAATACCCTCCACACAGCACCCCAAAATATGACAAAGAGGCAAATTATTTTCTTCAGGGTCTCCTGTATGGGGTTAAAAAAATAACTAACTTTTTGATGCCGGGACGCAATTGTTGCCTATTTAATTTTAGATGGTCATAGGTATTTTATAAAATATGTCTGTTTTTTGGTGACCGCAAAAAACTGTCTTACGAAACACGTAATTGGAATTCCAAGTAACTTTTAGCGGGTAATTTTATATTACTAAATCATAATCTTATAAAATATGTCACTGAAATTATCTTTATCACTGTAACCTACATGACAACTAAATAAGACGTTTAAAAAATCTACAAAGTAAGATAAAGAAAATATTTCAATGTTAAAAAAATTATATCATCATTTTAAGATCGTTATCTGAAGATTCTATCTCAATAATACAATGTCGATTTACGTCAAAAATAATAAATCACTGCGTTATGCAGTGACGCAGATGTATATATTTTTTATCTTTAGATTATATCGTGATTTTTTTTACGAGATAACAATGCCTACAGAACATCTGTTTCGTATCTCTAGTATGATTTATCTATTACGCATGAAATAATATACATATACCTACCTACCTAAAACCTACCTACAGAAAATCTTTTTTATTGAATGTTTTGAATAATAATTTTTTTTCTCTTAATTAAAAGTCTACAAAAATATTTGGTGTAGGTACCTACCTACCTATCCACTTTTCCACTGAATTTTAGAAACCTAAAAAATTACGCATTCAGTCTATAGGTATTATGTACCAAATAAAAAAAAATAAAAAATTATTATTTATTTATTTTTAAAATATATATATATTTGAGTTGGATATAACATACCTCACTAGGCGATACTGTAATTAGCAAATTTAATTGACACACCGTCTATGGTTTACTATATAACTATAACAGATATACTCATATGAGTTCCTATAAAGTCATTTATTTAATAAAAGTTACAACATTACTCATAGTCCAACGTACAATAATTTTACACGAAATTCGCTAGACTTGGTTAACTTAACTGGTTATTGCACGACTTTTATTGAATATCCATATAGGCCAGTGCAATTAGCGCCAAAAAGGGGGTCGCGATCGTAATTATTCCGGCAGTCCCAATTTTTTTTATATGTTTTATAAACTAATCCCCTGATGTAAAATCTGAGTTTCCGACCTTGCCGCACTTGTGCTCGCGCCGCCATTTTGAAAAAACGGCCGAAATCGTGCAAAAATCTAGTTTTTCCTAAATATCTCAGTTCCAATGCAAATTTCGGCTAAAGTAGCTTAACAAGTATAATGGAAAATAAAATTACCTACAACTTTTGTTAAAACAATGTTCTTCTATCTCTAATAGGTACCCAGGTAGAAAGTCGTAAAGGTGCGTATATTTAAAAAAAAAAACAAGTTTTTTGCGTGGCTAGGTTTGGTTTTTAATTTCATTTAATTGTCTTGCTTTGTCGGGTAGTTTAAATAAACACAATTTTTTTCCTGAAGTAAAGAAAATAATCTATAAGTAGGTAATATGTATCGATAGTTTCACAGCTTCTTCTGTCGAGAATTTCTTAGCTTTTAAATATCCATTTGACTCTCATAAATAAGTCAAACCTTTGTACAAATTAATACTGACCTGAGATGAATAGGCAGTATCTTCCAAATCATCCTCTTGATTTCTTTGTCCTCACCATTTTATTATACCTACAATATGTACCTACAAGTGTAGCTAAATAATGCTATCTTCATCGTGGAAAAGGGTTGATGTTTTTGATGTTTCTTGTCCCGAAAACAACGTTGATAATTCAATGACATCATATCTTAACACAGTCAAAAGGATGTTTTTGTAACAGGAAAACTAGTATTTTGTAAATTAACCCTTATAAACGGGTGTGTTCCGGTGATTTACACGAATAGCTGCATTATGTCTCGCTACTGCGACCGTTGACACGTTGACAATTGGCAGTAAGTGCACATCACACCGACCACCGCACCGCAACATTTCAGCCTGCACTTATTACCTGATAGAATGGTTGTTACTGAGCCGTGATTTTTCAATAAACTATGATAACATGTCATCTCTTAAATGGATATGAAATGGATATAATATCATAGCTAAGGCAATGAATCGTCTATTATGTGAATATATACTTATATAAAAACACACCTTCAACTTGGCTAGTGTGATAAAATATCATTGTACGCCTTGAAAAGTAATGTCTTGGATTTTAAAAACGTATTTTAAGGCATCGATATCTACATGACTGCGCAGTTCTGCTGTGTTGTTGCAGGTTTATCATGATGGTAGTCATGGTCACCCCCGGTAGACAAGTGCACCAGAAGAAGAACTTGAAAATGGTAAAAATTGATAATTTATTAATTAAAAAAGCAAATAATACTTTGTTTTTTTTTTTTTTAAATCTCTTCAAGGGTAAATAAGTAAATAATATGTAGAGTCACGTGGGGTAACCGTACGCGGAGTGTAAGTGTTCGCAGTGATGTTTCCGACAAGATTGTGCCTGTTAAGCGCCCGCGCGTTCCTTAATTCATTAGCGTTCTGGATCGCGCCGAAGCAGGACATGTATACAGTGGATGCTGATTTGTCAATAAAAAATGGTACGTAAATTACTTTTTTTCGTGCTTTTCTTAAAATTTTCATCTCCGTTACCGATGTGTGCTATTATGTAACCAGCTGTGTCAGAGCAACGTGGTCTACGATAATTTTTAGTGAAATATTGTTAGTTAGACGGGTGCAAAGTGATAATTCTAATAAAGATAACCACTAATCTGATTTTTAAAATTTATTGAATTTTGGTGTGATGGGGTAAGTGTGCTGGGGTAAGCGTTCGCAGTTGGACGAGTGCGAACACTTACCCCGATTGGTGAAATTGATTTTATAGCATAATATTTCAACTCTCGTTATTTTTTTACAGTGAAATATGCATTTTAAAGACAATGTAGGGGCAAGTCCCAACAACCCTGACCTTTTGATTATTGATAACCATTTATCTCATATCAGTTTTGAAGCAATCACATTTTGTAGGGACCACGGAATAGTAGTCCTGACATTACCGCCTCATAGTAGCCATAAAATGCAGCTACTAGACAGGGCATTTTTAAGTCCTTTTAAAGGTCAATATGCAGTGGAATGCAAAAGATGGATGGGTCAGCATCCTGGGAGAGCAATCAACCAATACCAAGTTATCTCGATTTTCGATAAAGCCTTCAAGAAAGTTGCAATTGTGGGGAATGCGGTATCAGGTTTTAAAGTAAGCGGAATACATCCTTTAGACAATGAATTCTTCACCGAAACTGATTTTGCAGCTGCTTCTGTTACTGATATGTTCGAGCCCCAACCTGACATATCCATTATCTCTTCATTAGCTAATCAAAATCAAAGTGACATAGGATCAATAATTAGCACAGATATTCTGAACACTCAGATCTCTTGCTATGCCGAAATACATGCGGCACCGAGCAACCCACAAACGTCTGTCAGACCTGATAAAAATATTATTCGTCAGCTTCTTACTACTCCGATTGAAGATGTAATTGAAGTTCAGGCCAGCTCCCCACCACAAGATGCAACATCAGTCCTTCACGTCCCAATATTTGTTATAAGTCCTCTGTCAAAAGCAACACATACACAAAAACGACGAAAAAATGCTTGCAAGTCTGAAATAATTACCTCAAGTCCCCATAAAAAGAAACTTCAACAGAAACAGAGAGATGCAGATGCAAAAATGGTCCGAAAAGCAATAATTAAAACCATGGAAATCGGACGACCACCTCTTTTCAAGAAAGTCGCACCACAAAGAATCACCACAAAGCGTAAGGCGGGAGATTCCAGCGTGCATAACTGTTTAGAGAGAACACAAAAACAGGCTTCTATGGACTATTTTTGCCTACAATGCAAGGAGAAATATCGAGATCCACCAAAAGAAGATTGGATAGAATGTATTGTGTGTAAAGCATGGTGGCATGAGAACTGCACAGACTACGATAAGGGGAAATTTAAGTGTGATAATTGCAATGGGGGGTAACTCTTCGCGGTGCGAACACTTACCCTACGGTATGCGTATACTTACCCCGCATACGGGGTAAGTGTACGCAATCGACATGCATGTAAACTTTTTTATATAACTGTTTGATTTATGAACCATATGAGGTTTTTATGGTTGTTTGAGATGCCCTAATAATCGATCATATTAATAAACAAAAAAATTGAGTAAAATACATAAAGCTTTTTAATACAAAAATCCCAATGTAAAAATTACGCACGGTTACCCCACGTGACTCTATAATAATTTAGTTCAGATGTTACGTGCATCATGGCTTACGTGTTCAGACGTCAATACATTGTAAGTGGAAAGAAATTTGAAACCGCAGACACAGGAAATTATTTAAAGTAGTGGTGATGATGATGATTCGTTTCGTTGCACGTTGCATGTAGCACGTAGGTACTGTATTTAAGTGCTTGTTCAGTCCAACGAAGATGAAAAGGATGTCTTCCTCCCAACTATGACGTCATTTGGAGTCATGATTGTTATTGGGCGATGAACTTTGCATGCGAATTGACGGAATGGTCTTCTTAAAAGTCTGTCGCCATCTTCATCACGAGAATGGCTGATGATTAATAAATTTCAGAGGGTGAGAAACAATAATGAAGGTGTTAGATGATAGACCAAAAGGTAACAGTTGCGAGGCGTGGTGGCTCTCCATATAAACCACAATTTAATGTCTTTAAATGCTAAATATTTTGGACCAGCTCTAGAAAATGGAACATCGTAAGTAGTAGTTCAAAAAAGTATGTTTATAATTTTCTCCTATTTTAAATCTGAATTGTATCTGCTTTTACTTATGCAGACTTCGGATGTTGGGAACTCTTAAAATAGTAAAAGGTTCTTAATATATTTGCATTTATTTACGTTACAATAACCTGGATGGCTCAACTACACTGTTCGTTACCCGAGGGTAGGTAAATCTCCGAGCCTCCAGACGCTCGCACTGTCCGATAATATCTCTCGCAAGTACCTGCTATACTAGCGACATCTGGCTGGGCCCTGGTGTAAGCTTTATGTCTACCGCCATCTATCGATTAATTACTCAACCTTATTACCATACATCACAAAATCAAAACTAAAATTTCCTCTTATATCATAAGATTCGTACGTAGATACTTAAATACCTACCTACTTAATTAATAAACACGACGATTTCACATTTAATTTAAAAAAATAATCTTTAGTGAACCACTAACCCGCCGAGTGCCGACTTTAAATAAGCATAAAAAGTATAAAAGCTACCGTGAGTATGTTCTCCAAAATACTACCACTCAGCGAAATGATTATTTTAATCGGCTACTGCGGCACGAGACAAGTTAAAATGGCTACCATCTTGAAACCGGAACGCAACAAACAAATTTAAAGTCGGATGAAACGCCAAATGGTCAACATCAAGCAGTCAGTTTTTAATATAAACTATGAATTCGTATGAACTAATTATTGAGCTAGAGCTCAAACGAAAATACTATAAAAATATACTAAAGAAATGTATTTTTTTGTACGCCTAAAAAGGCTTTTACATAAAAGTGATGCATAGGAGAATATATAGGAAATAATAACAGTATATAGATGTTATCCATTATAAGTACGTACAAAATAGATATTTGAATACACAAATGTAAAATTGTGATTACAAGTATAATAAGAATATGATGAAAAATAATTTAAAACAAAAACACTAATTATTAAACAATATTAGTAAAACGTAACAGTAACACAAAAGAAAATACAAACTGGAACAATTCTACATGAAAGACAAATCACTAAAACTACATTCATTCAACAAAGCGCTGCTATAGATTACACTTAATTCTATAAATGGTGTCAAATATATCAATAGTACCCCCAAACTTGTTGTCTAGATCATAAATCTTGTTGGTTAGTGAGTGTGTCTTATATTTGGTTGTGTATGTATAACAGAAGAATCTTAAATTTTGTCTTGCGTTTCTAGTCGCTACTTGGAATTTAATAGCGGCGACGATGGCAGGGCTGTCAATTAAGTTATTATATACAATCAGGTCTGACATAATTCTCATGTCAGACAGTATTTATGTACGCAAAAGATCTGTGCTGAATTCACTCTATATTGCATATAAAAAATATTTCTTAGATGTTTTTAAAATAAAATTTGAACGTGAGTCATCTATTTGCACAGTATGTTGCGTATCATCCTCTAAAATAATATTATCCTGTAATAAGTAGGACAAGTTCGAAAACAATTTTTCAATTGTCTTATATCGGACCGCGTTGATTAATCGTCGACCTTTTCAATTGGTTTAAAGATCTTTAAATTCTTATTATTCTGAAAGCAACAAATGGTAAGTGGAAAACAGTGGGGTGAATTTAAAACTCGTTCTCTCGTTCATTCTGTTGATAGTTACTTTTTATTTACAGCCATAATTTAGGAAATTCGGTTCAAGGTTTCCTCTGTAGGTCAATGATTGTCTTCTATTTCTTCTAATTAATCATATGGGAATTCATCTGTCTCTAAATTTGTTTGTTACTTTCCGATGCCGGTTCAAGATGGTGGCCGTGTTAGATAGTACATTTTTATCCCGCATTTTGTTCGCATGATCGTGGTTCCTACTAGGAACTGTCAAATCGGATCATGGCCATACCGATACCGGCCTGAAAAATGCTTGAAAAAGAATCGTCATTAAGATGGTGACATTTCTTAGGACAAATTGTATAATTCCTTTTTTAAATTTTATTATTTTTCATTAAGTACCTTCATACAAATCTTATGATTTCAGAAGAAATTTTGGTTTAGTTTAGTCTTAGCACGTTATAAATGTATATACAGGGTGTCCGGGGGTAAAATGCGCTACCTTCAGGAGGTGATTCTATATGATGGTAGAAATAAAAAAGATACATAACATTTTTCGAAATTCCAAAGTTCATTTTCCAATACAAACAATTCATCCTTTTTACCTAAAAACTACCTTAAAACGTTAGAATTTCGAAAAAAGTTATTTATTTTTTTTACTTCTAAAAACAATTTAGAATCACCCCCAGTGTTAGCGCACTTTACCCCCGGACACCTTTTATAAATAGACTTTATTATCGTATATAAATAAAAAATTATTATTATATAAAATAAAATTATTATATAAAATAAATTATATTTATAAATAGACTTTATTATCGATAGAATTTACGTGCGAAGAGAGAGAGAGAGAGAGAGAGATGAACATGAATAACATGCACTATTTTTCATATCATTTTACTATTTACTTAAACCTGGAAAAGGGCTTATTTAGATACAAAATCGAGTTATATACACAGACATAGGAATTAATAGACGAGAAGATAATGGCTAGGGGTAAAATCAACTGTTGAAGAACGAAGGGGGTTAAGCTGACTGTGATTCGTCAATAAATCAATCTGACAGTAAATAGGCATCTCGCATTATAATATCACCATTTAGTTCTTAAAAGTAAAATCTGCCTTTGAATGAATAGACATTTTTACATGGGAGCGCAAATTACTCGCCACGTTATGAACTAATTTGCGAAGTCCAAATTCGGCAAAGTAAATTTCTTCTGTTTGCAGAGTCGTAGTTAGTTTCAGAGTATTTAGTTAAGACACTTTTATAAATGTTCATAATTTACTTCCCAGCAACCCACCAGCTTTGTGTTTCGCGTCCAGACGTTTCTCGATGTGATAGTAACAACTGATTCATATTATACGATGTGAATATGCTTAAAATAAAGTAAAATAATGCTTATATATGGAATGTAATACGACAATTGGGTTTATTCTCTTTTTCACATCTATTTTTACAAGTTTTCATAGTACAAGTCAACATTTTGCCGTGTTATTTCGTAAAATGAACCGATGATGCCTCGACCATAGTTCGCACAAGAATGATGACGTCATGTTTTCAAATTTCACTTGAGGCCATATGCGAGCCCAGCCGGCTCAATGGAATCGGTATGGGGAGTGGGGATAATACGCTTTTAATCACTTAGGGCAGGTCTACTAATATTCATGTGTCTATGGTTATATACTTAAATTCAATGCTTGTTCTGAATTTTTAAACACAGTTCAGTTATGTCTATATACAAAAACTCGTTCGGTAAAAAACGTGTTTTCTTTTCTAAAATAATTACCTTTCTGTCGACAAAAATCATATTTCTAGCTGACATTTTAAAATTATTATCTGTAAAATCGATAACGTTACCCATGTTCAGATATATATTATCATGCATGATTTGTACACATGCACAATATATTAAAAAAAAAACTTTTTGACATTGTAAAGGAGTCCATGATATTGGTATATCTGTGAGTTGTCACTACCTAAATATGAATTGTCTATCATGTCAGACATCTAAAAATAAATTACGTGGTAATTGATTACCTTAATTCGAAGAATTATATCCGACTTTATATTTATGTTCAAAATTGTAAATGGTAGTGTAGACAGCCTTGATTTAATTAACCTCATTGAATTTCATGTACCCATTAGAGTTACTCGTTCTAAAACCCTGTTTAATTGTAAAAATTGAGACTGAACGACTGAACATTTCAAACACTCGCTTGTACCTAGATTACATGAAGTTAGTAATAGGTACGCAGATGTAACGGATCTGTTTAACTGCACAGAAGCTAGGTACTTGAAGGCTTTACTATCATATCTTCTAAATCATTACTAATATAACGTAAGTCTACTCATACTTGTTGATAATATTTAGTACGTACTTGTATCTCCTTTTCGTATTAATTTTATACTTTCTGTCGTGATTTTATGAACAACTGCAACAGTTAATTGTTATTCTGTGACATGAATATATATGGGATGGTATATTTATACCGTTGATATTCAATAAATAAATTCCAAAGATTTATTATTTTTTTTCGTATTGCATATTACTCACACGTAAATACAGAGTTTTTCCAATAAGAGGTGTTATTTTGAATAGCCCGCTATTTCGGTAGATGTTACTTTTGAAGCTGTCATTTTTTGACATTTGACAAGTAAAAACTACGCTATCAATAAAAATGGAACGATACACGCTTCAACAACGCATTGAAATTATTAAAGTTCACTTGAGACTAGTGAATCAAATGCAAATCATCTTGAGTGATGAGGCCCATTTCCATCTCGGTGGCTTCGTCAACAAGCAAAATTGTCGCACCTGGGGCTCGGAAAACCCAAGAGTTGTTGTTGAAAACCCTCCCTATCCTCAACATGTGACTGTTTGGTGCGGTTTATGGTCCGGCGGAGTCATTGGACCTTAATTTTTCGAAAATGAGGCTGGAGCAACAGTTACGGTGAATGGATTGTGCCGGTGCCGGAATTCGATGGTATTGATCTGGACAACGTTTACTTTCAACAAGACGGCGCTACGTGCCACACAAGCAACGAAACCATTGATATTTTATGATTTAATATGAAAATAATACCTCTTATTGGAAAACCCTGTACTAGTAGATGCTGCCCGGTTCCGACACACTTTCTTCGGACAAGGTGGCGTCTTGACGGTTGAATTTACACCCTAGTAGACCACATGGTTCATGATAAAAATTGCCTAGTTAAATTTAGTTTCATTTGCTAACAAATTCCAGATGAAAATAAACTGTGTAAGTTTCATAACGTATGGCGTTCAGGTTTCATAACTCACCATTCTATTATTATCATATTTTTGTTGAAAATATGAAGTGGAACCACATAATATATCAATTTTCCAAAATGGCCGGGACAAGTCACCCCGATTAAGAGGAAGCTACAAGCCAAAAATGTGTATATTCTTGGTATACCTTATATTGTAGGTTATAAGCATTAAAATCGCTTGACAAACGGAGTCCAGAAACGTTCGATTTCAAGCACAAAACTGGTTTTTATTTATTTTGTAAATAATTTTATAAAAAAGTTGATCAAGTGAAACTGTCACAAATAATCTTAGCTACAATACTGTATTTTTTAAAAGTTGTTTCCTTTATGCGTTCATAAATTTCTATTTAAAAAATATTTTTTTTATTAGTTTACATTTATATTTTTTATTGAGTAATTTATTTTTTATTTGTATTCTACTCAAGCGAAACGATAGGAAAACCTTAAATTTATCTAAAGTATTTTTTTTGATATTCATAATGTATACCAATTCGTTATAAAAATTAATCAAAATAGTGATTTGGCATTAAGCTTCGCCTTAACGTATTTTTTTATGCATCGCAAATAAATCACAGTAAAACGATTTGCCGAAATGATCGGGTCACGTCCACCCTGTCTAACAATTGACAGTTCGCGTCCGGTGCAGATTGAATCTAACGTCATCAGATAATATTATTACTTATAACACTCAAAGAGGTCAATGCGGGGATTGCTGGATGGTTTGTTGAGTGAGATTGTTTGTTTACTGAAGTTGAGTGTACAGTGTTGATTGCAAACAAACGCGCGCTCTTACAATGTACAAGGAAAATACCAAGTCAAAGAAGCATTTCTTCTTCAATGACGTAACATAATTGATTGTGGAAAATTTTCTAATGTTTCTATTCAGAAATATTTAAAAACATTCGTTATTCATCGTATTTTAGCTGTATTTATTAATATTATTTTCACAAGAGTGAGTAAATTTTTTTATCAAGTATTGGTTGTTTTAATTCATCAATTTTCAACGTTCATTTTTGAGTTCTGTGAAAATCCTATTCAAGTTCTGTTATTATATCACTGTAGGCTAGTTGCTTGATAGAACTGAAATAATAACAGAACTTGAAAAAATCTTTCACAGAACTAGACAACTAACTGATAATTGACAAATTCTCTGAAACAACCCGTTCTTAGATTTAAATGTCAGGTATTATCTTTTGTCGTTGTAAAATGGTTTTATAACAATTTTTTGATAGTATTTTTCGATGTTAGAACGAAATTATACAAGCGTGAATTTCGCGTACAAATATTACACTCCCTGAATTACACACGGATGGAATTACACATTGACGTAATTACACCCAAAGAGAATTACAGCCACAATGGCGTTAGCCTTGTTTGATGACCAGAACTGAATAGCCAGGTCCTTCCTCTCCCCACTACCTTCAGCCTCACAACATACCCCAATTGTGGAAGAATCGCACTGGCACCAAACGGTTGGGAACAATTGGGATTTTTGTTTGGTTTCAAATAAAATTAAAAAAATAGTGTTTTAATCAATGTATTTCATATTTCATTCAATTTAAAAACCCAGTTAATGTCACCTACGATGTTAACTCATTAAAACATTTAAGTTGTAGCTATTCAACAAAGCGGGTTGATGACACTTAGTCAGGTCATACCAGCATTAAAATTGCGTCTGCTGTTTAACCTAATAAGCATAATTTGTTTAAAAACATGTGAACAACAAACAATGTGTTTAAATATCTATTTTTGCCCTGTCAACACTGTCCTAATTTTTTATCATTATTGACAAAATAATTTTTTAAATTTTTTTTTAATTGCGCCCAACAACTATTCGTCAGCATTTTAAAATTATTTTTGTAGATAGTCTAAATACGGGAGATTGGCCATGAATTATTAGTCATTATTAGTATGAAACCAAGCGCAAGTGTCGCCACATCGTTAATACATACTAATGCAAATTGCATCCACGCCCAGTGGCACCCCGGTTTTATGTCTACTCTCACTTGATTGCATAGCCGCTTCTATAGTCCGTACAGTTTGGTCGTATCTTGGCGTCAGTGTTCGTTTCTATTGTCAGGAAATGTCAATGTTTTCTACATTAGCACAAACTGTTTTGTTTACATAAATAACTTTTGTAATACGATTAAACTTGTTTAATGACTCTTTGTCTTAGTAGATTTGAAGGTTAATTGCAAATTAACACGAGAAAATAACACTTGGCTATCTACGCTAATTGTTGACATTTTCTTGCTACATTTTCTAACGTGAGCATTAATTAAATGCAGATTTGTTTTTTTATACCCTTTTTCTGCGTTAAGGCGATGCCATACGTCGTATTGCAAAATCACGTGTTTTTGGTTTGAAAATTTGTTCGCCTACAAATGTTTGAGATGCTTTAATTAAATATTGCTGGTAGAATACATTTTGACCTTTGAAATAATCGAGTATTTTTTAGATAAGTCTTTTTATAAGCCCAGAAAAAAATAATGTATAAGGCCTATGAAAACTGCTTTAAAGTTCAAAATCTCCTACTTACGAATCCATTTTCGGTTATGATTTTATTGCTTTATGTGGCAAATGAAGTTATAAAATGATCGAAAAAAATATATATATATGCCTGAAAATCCTCAAAATAAAATAAAAGGTACTTTTTGGCCATGTTTTTTTCTTGCATAAATCAAAACAGGCGGATGGTGTTAAGCGGGAATTTAAACCTTATCGCCATCTACGTAAGGGTTGTTATTGATAGCGGCTCGATTTAAAATATAACACGACGTAGTGCATCGCCTTAACCTTGGGACTGCACTCATGTTTTAGCTGTATACAAATTCCTTTACAGTAAAAATAATCTTTCCAAAAAACTTAAAAAGTTGGAAATTACAGGTCAAATGTCAAATAATGGTTAATTCGATTTACGTACCTCTATCGTTACCTTGTAAAGAAAGTATTTTGGAAATTAGAGACGTCGTGCAACAATATTGAGTATTTTAAAAAGTACATTCGTTTTTCTTAACCGCTTTTTTTAAACAAAAGTTTACTCTTTTCATGCATATAAAGAAAGCAGGAATTAATGGTAATTTCAATGTTAACACAAATAAAAATCACCCCTCCGCATAGACATATGAATATTAGTAGACCTGCCCTAAGTGATTAAAAGCGTATTATCCCCACTCCCCATACCGGTTCCATTGGAGCCGGCTGGGCTCGCGTATGGCCTCAAGTGAAATTTGAAAACGTGACGTCATCATTCTTGTGCGAACTATGGTCGAGGCATCATCGGTTCATTTTACGAAATAACACGGCAAAATGTTGACTTGTGATATAAAAACTTGTAAAAATAGATGTGAAAAAGAGAATAAACCTAATTGTCGTATTACATTCCATAAGTAAGCATTATTTTACTTTATTTTAAGCTTATTTACACCGTATTATATGGATCAGTTTTAGAAACATATACTATCACATCACAATGTAGCGATTATCAAGTGTGCTCATCGTTGTTTACTGGGGTAAGTAAATTATGAAACATTTGTAAAAGTGTCTTAACTAAATACTCTGAAACTAACTACGACTCTGCAAACAGAATAAATTTACTTTGCCGAATTTGGACTTCGCAAATTAGTTCATAACGTGGCGAGTAATTTGCGCTCCCATGTAAAAATGTCTATTCATTCAAAAGCAGATTTTACTTTTAAGAACTAAATGGTGATATTATAATGCGAGATGCCTATTTACTGTCAGATTGATTTATTGACGAATCACAGTCAGCTTAACCCCCTTCGTTCTTCAACAGTTGATTTTACCCCTCGCCATTATCTTCTAGTCTATTAATTCCTATGTCTGTGCCCCTCCGAAAGATATATTTTTTAATAATCTTCCAAAGCCACCAGTAATAATCAGATTTTTAAAAGACATTCATTTTTACAAATGGTCAACTCTAGACGACAGTAAACCATTGTATAAAACGTCTTCGAAATTTATTTATATATTGTACATTTTTTGTTAACCAAATATTGATCCGAAATGAGTTCTCTCTCTAAAATAATGGTTTGAACACATTTCACAAGACACAGAAATTATAACGAATCAAAACTTCCTTGAATTGCCATTAGACATTAGACCCCCTTCTGAATCACCCCATACATGTATAATCGACCCATTCTGTACTGTTCAATGAACCCTGGAATCCAAGTAGTTACCAGTATGTACCGAGTACCCTCTTAGTTATTCCCCTCAAAAAACAATGTATTGCAGCAATTACTCTGATAACAACTATTACTAGCATGCGCACGCGTACGCCGGAAAATCCCATGTCATTTTTGGGGACGCTATTCGAGCATCTTTTTAAGGAAAGGAAGGAGGTGGAAAGAAGTTCTGCGATGAAAAAAAGGAATGAGGATTTTTAGGAATATGGGGGTCAGTATGTCCAGGAGTGAGGGACATATGAATCCATCGTCCACGTCTCTGGTGGGCATCCGCATCCGCCAGCAAGATCTGGACAAACCTCACCCCATGAAGCCGGGCACCCCTGCTATGTCGAACCAATCGGCGAGACTTATGGCAGAGGTGTTGGCTATCCAATAAATGAATCCCGGGCCGGTGGTACCAATTCCATCCTTACAAATTGATTCCACCATAATAACCGTGGAAGTTAGTAAAATTCCACTAGGCATAATTCCCCCAACTGTGCCCTACAAATATATTCCCATCATTCATACTATGATAAATTATCAATAATCATATGCCAATGTTCAATTGACCTTTAAAACGTCGGCGCCCTTTGACTACTGATAAGTTGAATCGTACTCGATTTGCAATTAAATACACTTTACTTACGATCGATCGATCCATCATCGAGAACCTTCTTGACAATGAAAGCAAATTAAAGTCAATCCGGACTATCATTGAACTTTGAATAAATACGACAGTCGTTAATTTTTGTTTGATGTTCTAATGGAGAACCGGTCTGGTGTGATTCAAATTCGTGCATTTTTACTTTCGAATTATTTGACGACATGTGTTCATTTTATTAAAACGTTTGTTTTAGTCTTAGAGACTTAAATATCTCAATGGTATTTCGTTGTTCGTTTTTATAGCTTTTTTGTCTGCAGGCATATACTTCCAACTCATCTGGTAAAAAATACGAGTTATTCAAAACTTTTTCTTTTGTTTCTTTTTTGCGATGTGTTGTTGTTTTCCTTTTAGTTTTCAGGGGATTCTTATATTTCCATGTTTTATTTTTATAGCTACTGTACCTACTGGCATCTTGCGGACTTCGAATATGTTTTTCCTGTTATTTACACAAACAATTTTAACCCATTAAAGGTATGTATATTGTTTGATAAAAAGGACCCTTTTACTCACTCCACGGACCAGTATCGTTTGAAGACCCTGCCCCCGACATAGCTATTCTACAGCGATGTGGGTGGATTGTTCCCTTATCTAGCTGATTTCGAAATTTTATTTATTAAATTTTTTAATATTTTAAATCGTTAAATAATTTCCATTTTGTTGCAATGAAATTTTCTTTGCTTGAATGTGACTCCTCTATTACGTCCATAACTTTATTTGGCATCATATACCAGTCCCGTAAAATACAACAAGGTTTAAAATACAATATAAACGTATGCATGATATTATTTTATATAGAAGATGTTGTCTTTTTATCATACGTTTTAAATTCAAAATTTTGCTCTTGAAAAAATATGTGGTATTTGTGTTGGCATTGGCCCCTATGTAAACTCTCTACTATTATCAATAAACGCCCAGCGCAAAGTGGAAGCATTAATATTTCACTTATATTGCAAATATCCCCTTGTATTCAATGCCTTTGTACACACTATTTTGCTTATTTAGATAATGCATGCGGTAAATAATACGGCTTTAATAAAAACAGCTTTGTTTGTTCACTTACTACGGGAATTATTCTGTAAATAATACGCCTATTTTACGCCAGCAGAAATTTATTTAGGTTTTAAACTGTAACAAGCAAAAGCAAAAACAAAAACTCTCGATGACATCGGGATTCCCACAAGGATCCCACTTGGTACCTGATTTAAAAAAAGTATCAATATTTGTTTTAGACGATTGTATTGACATTAAACAACCTTTCAAAGCAGGGATTCCCATACATTTCCAGAAGACGGAGCTGGGATTAGTGACTAAATTAGTAAAGTTTGCATGTATGCTTTATAATTTCGCTTAAGATGAAGATTCTTTCAGCAATCGCCCTGATGAAATGACTCGACTAATGTTTAGTTTCCGGATGAGAACAGAGGGTTTTTCGAACATTCCTACACCCACTATCTTTTCCCTCCCCACCTTACAAAATGTCCCTATCATATTTTTGCTGCCATCATACCCATCGCGTATAGTCGGAACTCTTGCGTAATAATAAAATTTAATTATATATCCAACGAATTCCGGAGCTTTTTTTTTTTTTTTTTTATAGTGAATACCTCACAAGAGTCCCAACTGCTCCCGTCTGGAGCCAGTGAGACTATGGCATCCCCAATTGGGGGATGTTGTCAGGCTGAAGGTAAGTGGGGAAGGGAAATAGGAAGGTGGGAAAGTACCTGGCTATTCAGATCTAGTCACTAAACACGGCTAAAGCCATTTGGAGCAACGTTTCAATTCTGAATGGTGGTCTTACACCAGGGCGATACTGGTAGTATCTTCCACTCTGGAACGTGCCGCAAATATACTATATACTATATATTATTTTAATTAATTAATTGTGAAATAACACAAATTAATCAAATAAAATTTATTTGCGCACGCCGGGTTCGAACCCGCGACCTTCGGAATGGCAGTCCAATGCTTTACCACTGGACTATGCCGGCCGTCAAAGCTTATTTGTTACTTGACTTTTTTTGTCTGTGAATGCGTCAGTCAAGCGATGGTATTATTTTCCTCGTATAATAATGTATGATATCATAATAAGTTGACTTCAGGTTACCGTTTATCAATGAAATACGAGAAGCCATTATTCCTACACAAAGAAACATGCAATGCAACGTTTTTTTCTAAGTCTTTATCAGACTTCACCCAGTTTATTTCCCACAGCATGCCATTCCTTTAATTCGATTAATTATCAACTGGAATTTTATGTTTCACGAAGGTAACTGCATTCCGTGCCTAAATTTGTGCTGATATTATTCTAACTGCATGCGGTGGTCGTGTAACAGGAAGCAAATTCCTAATAAGTTAACGGCTGATTGGATAACTGTTTGAATGTTGAATTTAAATCGGCTCCCACACCGACCACTTGGTCCTAGACTAGGCTGAGAAGTGGGCAAAGCGTTTTACTTGTTAAAATAAAACCACCGCGCGCTTTTGAAATGAGATACTTCATTCTACACTGTCTAACGAGTTTAGTAATAACATGTTAATAACCCTAAAGGCTAATGGGTTTAAATAGAAAATTCTCGCTGATTCTGGGTCAAATGTTGTTTAGCAGTTTTAGTTTAGTTCAAGGGATTGGTGGATATCGCGGGCCTCTCTATTCATAATTTTCTCCCTCAACAAAAACAGATCTCCTTCAGATAACTTCTTAACACCAAAAACCGTCGGATTTATTTAGGTGTGGATTTTAAAAACTCCCACTTGTCAGTTGTAAACATACGTTATTATTATTGGTAACTTTCAATTACTTGTCTAATATTAGGCTTAATTTAAAAAGCGAAAGTTCCACTAGAAATGTTTAGAAATTTAAAAAAACAGGGTGCCACAAAATGTATTTTCCACACAGAGAAAAATGAGAACGGCTTTTTAAAAATCCAAATACTTTTAAAATGTGTATGGATGACCATTTACTAATTAAATATTAGTAATTGAGAATATATTGGAACACGTGTGACGAGATGCGAAAAAAATATAATTTTTAAAAACACGTGTTTTGACTTCCTCATAACATATTCGTGCTTTACTGACAGTTTGTTATGAAATTTGTCAATTCATTCGTTAAAGGCCTCCAGTCCCGTTTTTGACAGGAAAACGAATAATTTGACCAGATTTTTAATAAATTAACTATATCAGTAAGTATCCGTGCAATAATCCGATTTGTAAGTTCCCTTACCTTTTAAATTCCTTGCGAAATCCTTATATGCGTGCATTCCTACAAATGTTATCGCGTGTGTTATATTTTCTCATTACCGAAACCTAAAGAACCACGGACATACTGGTGGCACAACTGAATGTAAAAATATCTATTCCATGGTTATAGTCTAAACTAAGTGTAACTCCGCGGCTTAAGAGAATTGCGAAATTTGCATACATTGCGAACGTCGAATTTGTGAATAAATTTATTATTTCACCGCCGATCGAATCTGTTTGGTTATTGTACTCTGTCTGCAGCGGTACTCATGAATAATGCATTCTGCTTAAATTATGTGACGTCGGGGCACCGGTTCTTGTTTTTAAAGCCAAAGGTTATTTTACCAGTTTATATGTCAACAGTATCGATATATCGAAGCAAGGACAACACATTATTTGCCAAATCTTTTCGATCTGGCTATTCAAGATTTCATTTGAAAATACTGCTGTTACTTATGTAAATATTTCTTGTATATTGAATATACTTCTTTTATGGTCTCATATTCTCTAACATTTCAATGATAAACGCTAATATTTATTGATGGCACATACTATAAGTCAATTCTTCAAAAAAATATCTCCGCGGGGTTTAAAATTCGAATCTAACACCCGAATCATTTGTTTGTTATCTGATCAGATCATCAACATGGATCAAAATATATATTACGTGTTGTCTTGTTTTTAACACTAACGTATTCATGTATGTTTAACAGATCCATGACTTATCATAGAAATAATTTCACAAGTTATCAATAATAGTTTTTTCAGTCGTCAGAATTCCCCGATTCAACAAATAGCTGAGGTTAATACATTCCCAAGCGCTTCGAATGTGCTCAGTCACCGAAACCTTGGCGACACCGAAGCGCCATATTTTTACTCAGAGACTTAACTCCCTCAGTTATTATTTGATTAATAAAAGGAAACCTTACCGTATGTATTTGCATATACATACTTACTAATAAATAGTTCTTAAACTTTACACAACTGATAAAAAACCGTTTACGATACATAAATGTTGTGCAAAATTTAAAACATGTTTATTAGTAAGGCTGATAATTATCAATAATAGTTATTCATTGTCAAAAATTATAAATATTAACAAAAGTAAAGGATACACGATCATGGATTCTTGATCTCTGCCCCCCATTAAATCATTTCTGATTCAAACATCGTCGGTTCAAGTACATTAATGAACCCTTCAAAATCACGAATCATAGGGCTCCCGCATTAAAACAATTGAAATTAATGTCCCTTTCATTTTTATTGTCTATAATATGCAAGGTCCTTTAATTTATCTAATCTGAACCAATAAAATTACAATTGTTAAATTAGAAAGGTCCCATTGGTGACCCTTGAGTAATTCTTTTAACGACCGAAAAATACCTTTAATTGATTGGAAATCTTATCATTTAAGTGAAGTTTTATTTTTATAGGGTTAATTTATTAACCATGTGACAGAGTTCACGTTTATTTTAAGATTTCTGAGTGATAAATTTATTGTTTTAATACAACATTTATGCTTTTTTATTCATGACACACCATCGTTAACGTGTGATGTCAATAGTAACCGATGTCTGAAATGTCTGCCTTTTCCCTATTTATTTATTTATTGACAAAAAGACATGATCTACGTAGCTCCGTAAGCACTCAGTTCAGTGTGCTTTTTCCTTAGACATCCAAATTGGTAGACTTGGCCCGTCATGAATTCCGGCTAACATTTCGACAAGCTGAAGGCAAACCACGTAACCATATTTTTGATACCAGGAGGATTCGAGAATTCTTTGAATAAACCACGACATCAATCATAACGTTGAACGCCGAAGAGCCCACACAGACATAACTAGACCCTGTGCATAAAAGTAAAGTTCGCTGAAGTTAAAGCAAAGGTTTGCAGTGCAGTCCATTGCGGGACTTTTCTACGCAGGATAGGAATGTTAAGGTTGAAGGTTGTAATGAAAAACCGAACCACTTTCATATCGGGTTTCGTAGCGAAGCCAAAAATGAGTGAGGTGGGTAAATTAAGACACATTTGTAAAAGTGTCTAACTAAATAGTGTAACAAAATATTTAGTTTTTGAAATAAGCCCGAACTTTAGTAGTTAAGTTTACTATTATGCAGCCATCAATTTGCGCCCCATTGTAAAGAAGATTCTCAATAAGTAAGCAGATTTTATTTTCGCGGACTAAATGGTCATATTACATATAACATTAATTTGTTGATAAAGTACAGAAAGGGGGACGGTCACGCCCCCTCCGCGCTACGTGCAACTTGGTTTGTTCCCCTTTCCCTGACGGGCTAGTCTATCATTTTTTTGTCTATGGCTATTTCCCATGTGTCATCCCTCTCCTGTGACAGTAGATTCGTTCCTTAAGGCGATGCACTACGTCGTGTAATATTTTAAATTGAGCCGCTATCAATAACAACCCTTACGTAGATGGCGATAAGGTTTAAATTCCCGCTTAACAAAATCCACCTGTTTTGATTTATGCAAGAAAAAAACATGGCCAAAAATTGCCTTTTATTTTATTTTGTGGATGTTCAGGCATAAATATTGATTTTTTTTCGATCATTTTATAAATAACTTAATTTTTCACATTATACAATAAAATCATAACTGAAAATTGGTTCGTAAGTAGGAGATTTTGAACTTTAAAGCAGTTTTCATAGACCTTTACATAATTTTTTTCTGGGCTTATAAAAAGACGTATCTAAAAAATTCTCGATTATTTCAAAGGTCAAGATGTATTCTACTCGCTGTATTTAATTAAAGCATCTGAAACATTTCTAGGCGACCAAATTTTCAAACCAAAAACACATGATTTTGAATTACTACGTATTGCATCGCCTTAATAAAGTTTACCAGGTTGGTCAATGAGTAACCACGTCTTCTGTGGGAAGATTCCGGTTCTACTTAAAGATAAGGATTTGTCCTTAACCTTAAAATTATTAATCTTTCTGATGGCCACGAAAATGTCGTTAATGTTAAGATTAAGGACGGGTTGTTTCGGAGAATTTGAACAATTCATCAAATTTCCATGTTCATTTTCGGGTTCTGTGAAAGTCCTATTCAAGTTCTGTTATTATATCATTATAGGCTAGTTGCTTGGCAAAACTGAAATAAAAACAGAACTTGAAAAAATCTTTCACAGAACTAGAAAATGAACAATGAAATTTGATGAATTATTCAAATTCTCCGAAACAACCCGGGCTAAGTCTTCTTCCGTCAAAACGAGACTTTTTCATAATATTAAATGACTGTAATTTTCTTAATCCTCTTCACTTTTTCTACAGCTATTGTTTTTTTTTCACTTCCAACAGCTGTATGTGTCTCCTAAGGTGACAGTGTCTGATCAATTAATAGTCCTACTAAGTAACTCTTTCTGTAAGTTTCCATCTCTATTGAGTAGATTTTTGATTTGTTTGTGGCTTAGACCGTCTATGAACTCTTTAGTTCGTTCGTTAGTAGGTAATTTCATAAAAAAAAACATTTTTTTTAAAATATTTATATTACATGCATCACTACTTATCGTGTACAAACAGGGCTCCATCAAGTTCTCAATCAAATTAAATGAAAATAACTGGATACTTTCACAGCAGCATAAATTTACACAATCTCTTAATATACTATACAAAGATCTCGACAATATACTCAATCCACAAGTCCGTACATTTGATTTGTGTTACTTACTTATATATGCAGGTAATTGAAACTGAAAGTAGATCATACATATTTTGATGTACTAACCTCAGAAGAGAACGTTGAACCATTAATATGTCAAAGACTCATACAAAGTGTATTAATTTACAACGTGTTGTGGTTTACTTCGCATTGTCCGTATCGCTCGAGCAGTCATAATAATAATATTATTTTCCAGGTAGCTACTGATGTGGATAAAAAGGATGTAACCAAATATCGATTTAAATCGGTGATTGCCCACCAAATGTGAGCGATATAACATATCTATAACGTGAGTGCGAAAAATATCCAGAACGTAGAAAAAAATTTAAATGTCGTAAAAAAAATAAACAGAAACTTTCTCTAGTAATATAAAATGATTTATGCTTGACAACTGTTTCGCCCTACAACAGGCTAAGAAACTGGAAATTACTCTAGCAAAAAAGTTGCACAACAATAAAAATCGCATTTCATTTAAATTATAGTAAAAAATGACGATCCTTTTGTTTCTTTTATTTAACGTGATTTTCGTAATTTATGGCAAAAATAATCACCATTTTTATTTATTCTTCAACTTCAAAATAATGTAAATTTATGATTTTGAAAAACATAAAAAAGTTATTTCCACTACTTTTTTTATGACCGGTTTTACCCTGCAACAGGCATCTTCGGACGGGTTAAATTAAAAAAAAGTAACGCTATGATATTTATGTACGATCGTTTAAAACACACTTTTTTAATGATGTTTTAATATCAATTGTTGATTTTTATTAAATAAATTAAACCATTCATTTTTTACCCACCCACACAACCACGTATTCTTTTAGTTAGGTACCTAACTTGATTGCAAAAAATCTTCGTTTTTTTGTCTTAAAAACACATTTTTCTTCCGCTAGCAATATCGATCGCAATCGTCTAACCATCCCTAGACACAATACCGCTAGCGATAACAACGTGATGAAATTGTTCCACGTTAGAGGTGTGCGCGCCGAGCCTCCCGTACGCGGCCGCCCATTGGTCGACGTATGTGACGTCATTTGGCTGAGTAAGGCCGCGTGGTTAGCTCCACGTTTTTTCTTTATTTGAATTTGAACAGTTGAAAATATTCCAGTTGTTAGTTCAACCACGTTCTTTATTTGATTTTTGTGATACATTATCATATCGTTATAAGGATTTTTTAAATTTTATTTATTAGTTCCACCTCGTTCTATTTATTCATGAGCCTGAAATACCCATAAAAATAAACATTAATTCATCATTAAAAATAAGTTATTTATTTGTGTACTTGACATTGTGGTGAAGCTGAGTCATTTCAATTTTGAATGATGGTCTCTCACCAGGACAATACTAAGGACGGGTTGTTTCGGAGAATCTGAACAATTCATCAAATTTCAACGTTCATTTTCAAGTTCTGTGAAAGATTTTTTCAAGTTCTGTTTTTATTTCAGTTTTGTCAAGCAACTAGCCTACAGTGATATAAAAATAGAACTTGAATAAGTCTTTCACAGAACTTGAAAATGAACGTTGAAATTTGATGAATTGTTCAAATTCTCCGACACAACCCGTCCTTAGAGTATTAAAAGATTACAACTAACGCAAGATTTCATAATACTCAACTTTCACCACTGCAATACTAATGTGTAGTATTTTTCCTCTAACTTAGTCAAAAAAATGTTTTCAATTATTTTTACAAGGCATGATATGGGGGCCTTTTTATACTACAATTAATTTGTATATGTATTCATTCATACCATTATCTTTCTTCCTGCAATAGGTATTAATTCATACCGGTCTGAAATATAATCTTACAGTAGAAGGTCATCCTTAGTCTTTGAACTCCCATTTTTAACATGTTAATTTATTTAATATAGTAATTTTTTGTCGTACTTTGTTTCAAAACATTATTTTCTTTATATTGATAGTTGTAATTGATATTATAAATTATATATATTCAAGGTTACAATAGGTACACCAAGACGGAAATTAAAATTGCATAAACAACACTATATATTCAGTTATTATTGTATTTTTGTTATGTTGCTACCGAACTCTTTGATTTCCTTAACAAAAAACAACACCTACTTAACTTTGAAATTATTCATGTGTGGATGTGGAAGTCAAAATTAGTTAGTTATCTGTGCTGTCGCTACGGTGAATACGAAAAATATACAGGGTTTTCCAATAAGAGGTGTTATTTTGATATTCAATCGTAAAAGATCAATGGTTTCGTTGCTTGTGTGGCACGTAGCGCCGCCTTGTTGAAAATGAACGTTGTCCAGATCAATATCATCCAATTCCGGCCATAAAAAATCATTAATCATCTCTCGATAGCGCAATCCATTCACCGTAACTGTTGCTCCAGCCTCATTTTTGAAAAAGTAAGGTCCAATGACTCCGCCGGACTATAAACCGCACCAAACAGTCACACGTTGAGGATAAAGAGGCTTTTCAACAATAACTCTTGGGTTTTCCGAGCCCCAGATGCGACAATGCCACAATTGTTGACGAAGCCACCGAGGTGGAAATGGGCCCCATCACTCAAGATGATTTGCATTTGATTCACTCAAGTGAATGTTAATAATTTCAATTCGTTGTTGAAGCGTGTATCGTTCCATTTTTATTGATGGCGTAGTTTCTACTTGTCAAATGTCAAAAAATGACAGCTTCAAAAGTAACATCTACCGAAATAGCGGGCTATTCAAAATGACACCTCTTATTGGAAAACTCTGTTTATGGATGAAAAAAAATGATATTCGTTAGTTCCTCTTTTGGTTGTCTGCATAGGTAAGTATTTCAATTATATAAACACGAAAATCCGTTTTCGAATTTCATGTAAATTAAATGCAAGTTCTGCTTTCAAATTTACAAATCACTAGGTATTGTTTCTCTCTCTCCCTAAAACATTTTGTGCTGCATTGATGTAAAAATAATTATTAGCAAAGAGGGACTACTACTATTACTGACGGCAAATTTAACTATGCCAGAGCCATAATCTTATGTTTTGACACTTAAAATCACAAATGACGTTCTTGACATTTTTTAACCGTATACTTTTCTTGGGCCGTGTTATTAAAGTACATTATTAAAGCCTTCTAGGAACTACCTAGTACCTATCTAATCCAATGTTTTTTTTAATCTTATCTTATGGTAACATTTTGAAGCAAACTGAAAGCGCCGTTTTCTCTCTTTCTAACACGGTTTAAATCATATTTTTCACCTTAATACTAAATGAGATAACTTTTTTGAGACCGTGTTAGGCAAGGATCTATCTTTCAAAAGGACTCTACGATTTTTTCTTGTCTGTGAAAAAAATCTCCCAAAGTTGCCCCCCAATATATTCCAAGGATATAATATATGAAATGGAACAAAGACATTTGTGAACTTGTTAAGCGCATTAGGAAATGTATTTATATATTTATTAGATTATTGTTTATTGTTTATTGTGGTATTTTAAGTAGGTACATAGTTATCTATGTCCTAATACAATCCTTATATACATATAAATATACATATAATTATGGTAACACATTTAAAATGAATCAATCACATATTTTCTTAATTTAATTTTAAATGTTTTTATGTTTTCTTCTGATTTTATTTCTTCTGGTAGCTCTCCAAATATCTTCAACGCTCCGTACATCAATGACTTTTGACTCTGTGTTTTTTTCCTGAAGGGGAGTCTCAATTCATTTATTTTCCTTGTCTCATGTGTGTGTTTGTTCTGCAGTTTATCAATTTTTCTTAGGAATTCACTAGACGTATGGCCATTGATTATCTTGTAGATTAAAAATATGGTATTAAAGTAAATAATTTGTTTAAATGACAAGATGACTCCTTCAACATGTTCTTAATTTTTGTGTATCTATTTTTCTTCAATATGGTTCTCATTGCTCTATTTTGTAGAATTGTCATTTGTTTCATTAAACCGTCGTTGGATAAGAATAGAATGCTGCTACAGTAATTTATGTGTGGTACAATAATTGCGTTGTACTCATTTTTACTGGAAACTGTGTTAAGGAATCTTCTTATTCTTCCCAACAGTGAGATTTTTTTGGCAATTTTTTTAATAATTTAGATATATTTTAATAGATTTACAAATATTCTTTAGTTCAGTCATTAATTCAGTATGGAATTATTGAATGGGAAGGTGCATATGACAAAATTTTTAACTCTGTAAAGGTGGTACAAACACTAATTAATAAATATTTTGAAAAAAATAACCTACATTCTCTTCAGCAACATTGTTCAAAATTTTAAAAGTGCCAAAAATTGTAGACATCCATAAAAAGACTTAATATTACAAGTATTCAATGATAGTACATTGAAACAATCAAAACATCAACATGCCTCTAAACAAAATGCAGTAACTTCATTTCAAACCATATTTATATTGTATAACGTTATCACATCCTGTACTATCATACACTCTATGATATTACTTTTTACTCCTACACCAAAATCAAGTGCTAGTTCTCTTCATTGGTGTAGAAATACTAAAAAACATATTTTTTCATTATTTTGTTCTTATGCCATTCACTTTTTTTTTTTTAACTAATATTATGCCTATTTTAAAAGAATAAATTTTGAAAACACTTTTTCGAAATAAAAAAAATATAGGTATATGTCCCAAAATTAAATGTCTTTCCATCCTTCTTTCCCAGAAACAATAAAAACGTTTAGGTAATCAAATTGAAATTACAATTTATTTGCATTTGGCTAGAAAAACCGCTCACACAAACAATTTCGCCACACATTTTGAAGTGTTGGTAGTTGGACTTCGAACGTTCGAACCCAATGGATTGTCAAATGTATACAGAATTTGTCTAGTCAGTGAAGTAACGAAATGTCTTCATCAAGTCAATTTAAATCAAAGGTGAAGATAACAAATGTTGACTTTGAACTAAAAAATGCAGGTAGGATAATCATGTCTTAAGTGAAGATAATTTTAATATTTATTTGTGTAAATTCTCGAAATTTTCGAAGATGGTGTAGGATAAGCGATGAATTTATTTTTTAAATAATTTTCTTGGCATTGCTCTCTGAAACTAAAACATTCCTTCAGTCCTCCTGTAGGTAAAAGTGGACGCCTACATATTATTTTCTTTTATACGTTTTTCCAGCATACTTCTCTACTTTACGACAATTTTAATCAGCTATAAAGACTGGAAGCCAGTCGTCTTCTATTTGCAAAGAAAGTCAAACAATGGTCGTACATAATGCAAACACGCTTGGTCACATTAAAGGTCTTGTTCAAACATTGCTTCAATTTTCTTCGTTCATATCGTGATCTTTGGTCTGGGTTTCCCTTGGAATCAACAATACGTTTGATTAATCCCTACTTGCACTGTTTGTGCTTCTTTGTCTGTACTGTGACACCTTCCCTTTACTATATATTCTTTACAACCCTGACGTACAGTGAAAGGGAGGGTTCCTTTCGACCGTGATCTCCAGTTCAGCGAGTGTCTTTTGGAGTGAGTTACTTAAGCCCCAGGACTCTCCACTACCCAACGTCTTCATAGAGGTCACTTCTGGCCACTGTGCTGCCGGGGACGGTGTGAATACTGTGAAGGGTTCGAATGACCACCTTCCCATTCCTCTGCTCATCGTCTCTCGTCGGGACTGCCTGTAGTGTACAAGCTGAAGATGTTCTCGTGTTGTTCGCTGCCATGTGTACCGTGGTTGAATTTTCCTTTCCTTTCTGATGTATGTTCCACTTTCTATCTATAAGCTTCAATAACATGAACGGCTGCCTTAACACTTAAACGTTTTTGGTATCTATAAATGTATGTTGTGCCGTGTAAGGACAGTCGGGGGCTTAATAGTAGCTTTTTTAAAGTATAGTCTTAACGTGAAAACCTATAGAGAAACCCACCTCGTCCTCAAAAGGGTTCGTGAAAGTTGTGGATTCTCTCGGCACACTTACGATCGAATTTCCACGAAAGTGTTTCAAATTTTATGTTTCAGTACAATATTCAAGACTTAAATCGTCAAATAATCGAAAATGCAGCTCTGCTCCTCTAACATGAAAACATTTTTCTATCTATATCCATTGTTTTATTTATATTTGCTACCTTATAAAACATCTTAGCTATTAAATAATGTAAATTCTACAATGTTTTAAGACCGGCTCATTCTAGTGTAGTATTCAAATTAAAATGATTATATATCTACTACAAACATTTATTATTTGGTAAGAAGGCCAATCAAAAATGAACAAGAATATGGAGGTATCCGCAATATTTATTTTTAATTTTACAATGACATATTGTCACATCTTCTGTGCAAAGTTTAAAGATCAAAACCTCTTTTATAATCAACGCGATATTAATATTGAAATTATAATCTTTTATGATTATTTTTTTAAGCTAATCTGCAAATGCGTTAAGTTAAACCTCTTATCTTGTGCAAGTTCTTGCTTTCTGTTTATTTTTAGAAGTTCATATAGGTATTAGACAGATGATATCTCTATTTTTTTATTATTATCTTACTGGCAGAGGCTCGGAGTCTGAAGGTCGAGATTTCTAATCCTGGAACAGGGGAATTTTTGGATAATATTATTATTTTGAACATAATTATGTTTTACATTATTAAACATCGAAATAAATTAAAAATGGGTATTTTCAACTCGTCCCAAAATGCAAATAATTTCTTGAGGTGGCATTGCCCTGTTTAATAACCAGTTTTTTGTATTTCTTGGGCATTATTAACTATGTAACAATTTCTAGATATTTTTGTTTTATTTTCAAATGTACATTTTTTGTTAATTAAATTCTGTTTGATTTGCTACCGGTTTCGACACAACCGTTTCATTAACTAACATTCTTAAAACTAACTTAAAAATTAGACAAGTACAGAAAGATTAGATTTTATTGGGTGGTTGGGGAGATTTGGGGGGGGGGGGATTAATAGAGACAGGCCATAGCTTTAATTTATTTAATAATTTAGTTTTTTCTTTGTTAACAAAGAAAAAACTAAATTTAAACATTTAAATGGTAATACATATTTCAATTTATGCACTTTAGAAACTTAAGAAATTAAAAAAAAAAAATAATAAACAAAATAGTAGCATCCTATAAGTCACCTATATTGACAATGTTTCCCTGTTTTGTTGACTCCTCCCACCTTTCTCGCACCCTCCCCCCCCAAATCACCCCCCTCCCTCCTAATAAAATCTAAACTTTCTGTACTTGTATAATTTTTAGTTTAGTTTTAAGATTGCTAGTTAATGTCACGGTTGTGTCGAAACCGGTGGCAAAGTAAACAAAATTTAAGTAACAAATATACATTTGAAAATAAAATTTAATAACCAGGCCTGAATAATGATGACTTAATCTTCATTTTTCCTATCTTCGTTTCTTCCCCTACGCTATCAATCAGCCTTACAAACATCAAACGCAAAATGCAAGAAAATTTCCATAATTACATAAAAAAACTTTTTACTTTTCTAAAAGTCGGTTTTCAGTAGTAAAAATCATTAATTCATCTTATGGATAAATTTTTCAACGCTCCCTAAAATTTTCCTATGTTTATTCTTAGCACAGGTGGGGTATAATTACTCCTACTTTCGTTGAAATTTGTCTGTCCAACGTCGAAAATATTCACTTACTGTAATATTACGAATTGGACGAAGTAGTCACAGTTTGCGGAAAGTCAATTTCCAGCAATAAAAACCATTAAGTCATCTTATGGGTGCAGTTTTTCAACGTTCCCTATAATTTTTCTACTTTTATTCACAGCCAAAGTGGGGTATAATTACTCCTACTTTCGTTGGAGTTTGTTTGTCCAACGTCCAAAGGCTGCACAAAGTGTAATTTTACGACTGGAAGGCGTATTGGTGGAGTAGTGATGTTAGACTGAATCTTGTTTGTTTAGCACTTTGCCAGTTATCGTCGCTAATTGCAGGGCCTGTGTTCAGTGTTTAATGTCCACTGTTTTCCACCATACACGTGGAGTTATACAAATACATTTACATTGAGGCATTTATCTTATTTTTACTTACCGAATGGTAATAGTCCTCTAGAACTGACGATGACGACATTACCTCCTGTAGTTAAATGGTTAGTACAAAACAAGAGTCATGAATAATCACAGGGAACTTTAGACCTTCAATAAAAATTGCAATATTTTCTCCAAACCCTCGTTTTTCCTCTATTTTAATGTTTACTTTTGCACTCACTTGCCTGCATGGAAAAGGTACTTTAAAACCTCTAGCAAGTATTTTTTCCGTAGTGTGTTTGCAATTGTTTTGCAAAAAAACTCAATCAAATCAAAAGACTGTTCTTGTAGGCATGGTAGCTATCCAATAAAATTGGATACTGTTTTCACTATACCATTTTTGCATTTCTTCTGTTTGTAAATTTGTTTGTACATTCCGTTTATATTTCAAGATGGTGGCCGTGTTGGATACTGCCTTTTTATCCCTTCAGTTAGCATGAACGTGGATCTTTTGAGAAGACCTGTCAAAACGGAATAATCAATATTATGAAGAAAGTTTGAAAAAAGATTTTTCATTGAGATAGTGGGAGCTTCTTTGTAAAAATTATATAATTCCTTAATTGACATTTTAAGAAATGTTACTAAATATATATAGTTTAACAAAATCCAAAAAAGAAAATTATAAACATACTTATGTCTACTGTTTACAGAATTACTAATGACAATTTTTTTCCCCATATTTTATTGCTGCGAATGAGGGCATTGAAATGCAAAACAAATACCTACCATATTGTCATAGTCTGGCAGCTGGTTCATTCGCAATATCATTTTAATCAATCAGTTAAAATTAATGTGATATTTTTATTTATGTTTTATCTGGCAAAGGTATTCCATTTAAATCATTTGAGACTGGATTGAGTATTGTTATAAACGTTGTTCGTGGAGGTGATGTCATAGGTATTAAAACAATACCTAGTAGTCGTTTTATTAGTAGCACAATAATACTTCTTCTCAGTAAAGTTGTTCAAGGAACTTATTAGCCGTGCCCACTCTGGCCTGGTAATAAGAACACTCGCATCTGTCCAAACAACTTACTGACGCAACTTGTAGTTTTTATTGCCGCTACTTGCGTATTTGACATTAAAAATTCAACAACATGCGCTGTTTAAACTTATACGGTATTAAATATTAAAAAAAACGAACGTAAAAAGTGAAAAGTTTGCTGAATGTCGGTCAGGATGTTGTAAATAAATAATCATTTTCTTAAGATTTTTTTTTGGTTTCTGATTAAAAATCAACATACTTCTATCTATTTTATATCTTTTAAATCATATTTTTGCACCTCAAACAGCATTAAATCTATCAATTTAAATGGAAATAAAAATCCATGAAAAAAGTCCAATTTTAGCCCACTTAATTTAAATGTTTTTTTTAATATTTACTAGATGCTGTTATTTTATTATTTGTATATATGTACTTTAAAATATCAAAAAATACTGTAGCAATATGTTTCACACGACTGACCTATTTTTTATTTTTAAAGAAATACAAAGATTCCCGGGTTACGAATAACCTGACAATATTTAAAAATCTCGTACTACCACCACAGTAAGCGGAAAATGTTGCTTTGTGTTGTGATGGAGGATTTAGGCAGCCAAGGAATTGAACACACTACGCCTAAGTGGGACCCAAACGCGATGACAACTCTGCCAACTACCGGTCATATATTTAATACCTACTCTTTTATTTGGCCACATTCTACTTGTAAACACAACAAACCAGCTTACCTGAAATACACATCCATCAATCATCATTATGCTACATCTATTATTATAATAGTTATCATAAAAATTTTATCGCAAAAAATGTTTCGCAACACCCTGTATGGAAGTAGCTCGCTAAGCCAATGGCTAGACACTACGTCACGACACACCCGCCGTCTCGTCCAATCAGCGATCAGTACCGGGAAGACTAAGAATTCTTATCGCATCGAAATAATGCAAATAAAATGGTAACGAATTGGCAAAAAGGTGCGGTTTTACATTAAACTTTCTAAGAAGCGAAGAAATCTTTTTTATGAAGTGTCTGCTTATATGTTGAACCGATTCATTTAAGTGTCTTATCAAGGATTAAAATATGTCTAACTAAAAATGCGAACAGTGGTTGCACTCTATCTAAAGGTCTTTTTAAAATTATTGTAGATTTTTTTAAAGCCTTGCATGTTACAAGCTTTTTTGCTCGGTTGCGTGTATTGTTTACTTAACGTTTCGAAATAAAGATCAATAAAACGTATGCTTGCATAACTGGTTCCGAGCGGCTATTGGGAGAAATTCCATAATCCTTTTCGTGATTATTTCGCGTGCTCCGAATTTCTTTTCGTAGTGTTTTCATCAAGACTTCTTCCTTACATTTATCGCACTTATGGAATTTCACTGAAATTGTAATCTATGCAATCCGCGGTTTCTCCTTACGAGATATAAATACTAATGATTGAATTAGAAGCAAGATAAAGATTGTCGACGTTACTGACTCAATCTCCACACTCAAGTGGGACTATACTAGACATGTAGCACGACTACCGGACGACCTTTACAATTCTAATACATATAATAATAATAAAATTTAACTGATTTATATAGCGCCGTTATCGTGAAAAATCACCTCAAGGGCGCTGTACAAATATATGCATTGAATTATAAATTATCATTTTTTTTATTTATTTGACAAACTTCACAGGTTACGAATAACCTGACAATATTTAAAAATCTCCTTTTACCACCACAGTAAGCGGAAAATGTTGCTTGTGTCGTGATAGAGGACTTAGCCAGCTGATGAATTGAACACACTACGCCTGGGTGGGACCCAAACGCGATGTCAACTCAGCCACCGACCGGTCTCTATCTACTATCATTGTGTGGTGTATTTGTTGTCTTTGTATGTCTGTAACCTCGGTTCCATTAACTCTAGAACAAGTGTCATCGTCATCTTCAAAATTGGAAATGTTTAAATAACCTACCTACAATATTTTTAAGGATAATTGCCATTTTCAAAATTAAAACAGATTTGTTAAGAATTCACACTACACGTGATTTTTCACCGGTAAGGTTAAAAGTAACATCTACCGAAATAGCGGGCTATTCAAAATAACACCTCTTATTAGATGTTACTTTTGAAGCTGTCATTTTTTGACATTTGACAAGTAGAAACGACGCCATTATAAAAATGGAACGATACACGCTTCAAAAACGCATTGAAATTATTAAAATTCACTTGAGTGAATCAAATGCAAATCATCTTGAGTGATGAGGCCCATTTCCACCTCGGTGGCTTCGTCAACAAGCAAAATTGTCGCATCTGGGGCTCGGAAAACCCAAGAGTTATTGTTGAAAAGCCTTTCTTTCCTCAACGTGTGATTGTTTGGTGCGGTTTATGGTCCGGCGGAGTCATTGGACCTTACTTTTTCGAAAATGAGGCTGGAGCAACAGTTACGGTGAATTTTTTAGATTCTCACGGCCAAAAGCATTTTTGTTGTTTGTTTTTGGGGTGTTATGTCGTGTTGCGCTAACTCCTTCTTTAGCCGACGTTTTGGACAGCATTGCAGTGTCCATCATCAGGGCAGATCCGGTACACATCTTCGGATCTACCGGATCTGCCCTGATGATGGACACTGCAACGCTGTCCGAAACGTCGGCTAAAGAAGGAGTTAGCGCAACACGGCATAACACCCCAAAAACAAACAACAAAAAAGTTACGGTGAATGTATTGCGCTATCGAGAGATGATTAATGATTTTTAATGGTATTGATTTGGACAACGTTAACTTTCAACAAGACGGCGCTACGTGCCACACAAGCAACGAAACCATTGATCTTTACGATTGAATATCAAAATAACTCCTCTTATTGGAAAAACCTTTATATTATCATGACTTAAATTAATATTACAAAAATATGAATAAATATTATGAACGTTCAGAATTTATTTTGTATTATAGTGGTTCAAGTGAGACTATCCTATATCTGTTTTATGGTGGCTAGTCACTGGACGAGAGTAACATTCTGTGGAAAAAAAAGGAAAACTCAAAAATGTGCTGAGTTATGAACATACTTGTGGAAGTCTTCTATTTCAACATTTTCGCGTAGGTTTTGTACACATATTATCTCGGTAATAAAAATGGTATCTCGTGCACCTCTGTTTTATTTATTTGATTATAAACTCGCGAGTGGAACAGATTCTAATTTACGTAGAATTACACGTTACAGGTACTTACATTTTATTACGCACTATAATACCTTAAGCATACAAAACTGGTAGTGCACGCTTGCGACACACCTTCGCCATTATTTTTGACCGATAAAAAATAAAGATAAAGCTATGGTTTGACTTCGCGGATTTTTTTTTAACAATAACCTCACACAGAAGTGCGAGTCATGTCATCTTTGAGGATTCTGTGTAAGATTTAAGGAGGGCAAGTTCTGAAAATGTTATGAGGGGTTTGTAGGATTCTAAGGATCAGTGTGTCGAATGATCTTTCCCTCCCGCTGCGTCCCAAGGCGACGGGTCGAGAGAGACCATTCGGAGAGGTGAAAGGGTCTCCCCAAACCAGCCTTTCCCGATCCGGCACGCCAGGCAGCTGATAGGCAAACGCATCCCAAACACACCTCACTCAATGATCCCGGGCACTACTGGTAAATCACCAAATTATTTCACATATAATATGCATGTATTGGTTCCATGATAACTCAATACAGTGTCATTAGAAACGATGAAAAACAATAAAATTTAAACCTAACCTAACCTAACCTAACCTACATAACCCAGTTAATATGTTTTTTTTCATCACTTTCCATGACTTTATATAACTTTTTAAAGATGTGATGAATTATCATTTTGTTGATTTATCCGGTCACCGCATGTATTATATGTTGTAACCGGATAAATCATCACAATGATAATTCATTACCTACATCTTTAAAAAGTTATATAAAGTCATGGAAAGTGATGAAACAAAAACTTTTTTAACTGGGTTATTAACATATAATACATGCGGTGACCGGATAAATCATCAAAATGATAATTCGTCACATCTTTAAAAAGTTATATAAAGTCATGGAAAGTGATGAAACAAAAACTTTATTAACTGGGTTATTAACATATAATACATGCGGTGACCGGATAAATCATCAAAATATAATTCGTCACATCTTTAAAAAGTTATATAAAGTCATGGAAAGTGATGAAACAAAAACTTTATTAACTGGGTTATTAACATATAATACATGCGGTGACCGGATAAATCATCAAAATGATAATTCGTCACATCTTTAAAAAGTTATATAAAGTCATGGAAAGTGATGAAACAAAAACTTTATTAACTGGGTTATTAACATATTATACATGCGGTGACCGGATAAATCATCAAAATGATAATTCGTCACGTCTTTAAAAAGTTATATAAAGTCATGGAAAGTGATGAAAAAAAATATATTAACTGGGTTATGTAGGTTAGGTTAGGTTGGGTTAGGTAAAAAAAATAAGTTTTTCATCGTTTCTAATGACTTTATATCACTTTTTAAAAGTGTGTTGAATTGTCACTGTGTTGAGTTATCATGGAACCATTATATGTATATAAACCTTCCAGAAGAAATTCTTTAAATGATAGTGAAAACCTAATCAAAATCCGATGTGTAGCGGAAAGCGGCTTTGTTTTATAGTATTTAAAGATTATGAACGTAAATAAGTTCAACCGAATATAATCAGTCCATTCGCTTCAATGAGTCATCGCTCTATTGATACATTAACGACCAAAGAAAGCAGATTTCAGATCTCGACGAAAGCAAATAAAAATGTGTTCAATTTATGCTGAGATACGTTACTGAGACAACGCGCGCTGTTTCACTGAACTGACTTTAGTGGACCTACTTTAACAGGTCGTTCATATAGCTATTTCATTCATACAGAAGAAATCTTTTAATAGCCATCCTATTCATAAGCATTCTTACATTTTTTGTTAGATTATTATGAAAATAACTTACCTTGTGTATTTTAATAATGCCATTGAATTCATGCTGGTTCGAATTTCGGTAAATCTACACACCGTCTCCAAAATGCATGATTCCCCAGTACCCATCACCCTGAATTTAATCATTCATAAACGAAAAGTTTCTTTAAATGGCTATAGCTATGTTTAGTGATCCCAGATCTAATAATCCAAGTACTTCACTCCCTTACCCTCTTCCTTTAGCATCATAACGTGTGCTAAAATTTGTGTCACTCAATGACAATCCTACTGATTCCTTACTTATAAGGCATAAAATGAAAAAAAATATTTATTCCTTTCCTTTTTTCGTTATTCTAATCAATTATATGTACTTTTTTAATAATTGCGGACAATATGAACAACTCTCATCAAACGAAAAATGTGTAACAGAAGGATCATAAAAAAAAATTGTTCGCATTTAGGAATTAAACCAAGGACCTCGGTCATGCCATTACGGCGATGCACTACGTCGTGTAATATTTTAAATTGAGCCGCTATCAATATCAACCCTTACGTAGATGGCGAAAAGGTTTAAATTCCCGCTTAACACCATCCGCCTGTTTTGATTTATGCCAGAAAAAAAAGGCCAAAAAGTGCCTTTTATTTTATTTTGTGGATGTTCAGGCATAAATTAAATTTTTTTCGATCATTTTATAAATAACTCAATTTGCCACATTATACAATAAAATCATAACCGAAAATGGGTTCGTAAGTAGGAGATTTTGAACTTTAAAGCAGTTTTCATAGGCCTTATACATTATTTTTTTTCTGGGCTTATAAAAAGACTTATCTAAAAATACTCGATTATTTCAAAGGCCAAGATGTATTCTACTCGCAGTATTTAATTAAAGCATCTGAAACATTTCTAGGCGACCAAATTTTCAAACCAAAAACACATGATTTTGCATTACTACGTATGGCATCGCCTTAATATTATCTTCAACGATTATACATTACAATTTTTTAAGCTTTTACTCGATTAGTTATTCAACTAATTATACAATAAAAACGTTTTATATATACCCAAACAACAGGAAATATATTTTCTAAATTTTATTATAGAAGCAATTAATATTATCACATCCTACTTCCCTAAACCGCTCTATAACCTTCCTCTCACCTTCAAAAGCCAACGTGGTCCGGAACCAAGTGGGTCTTCCGACGACCCCATGCATTTGTCTGTCTTATGGGCTTTTATTAAACTATAGAAATCCTTTATAGTGATTTGTTTTTGGGTTATTATGCCATGTCGCACTACCTCCTTTTTTAGCCAACATTTTGGACAGCATTGCAGTGTCCATCATCAGGGCAAATGTGTAATTTAAATGCAATTTTAAATTTGAATGCAATTTGCAAATTGAGACTGCAATGCTGTCCGAAACGTTGGCTAAAGAAGGAGGTAGCGCGACACGGCATAATACCCCAAAAGCAAATCTCTATAATACTTTTGGCCGTGAAAATCTCAAATCATACCTATAGAAATCCCAATCATTCAGTCAATTATTAATGGTAACTTATGTATTTGCGCAGAAATACGTTAAATACTAAATTTATATGTCAAGTATTTAAGCTGATATAAGGAGAATAGTAATTTTGGGTAAAACCTACTCCCCCACCTGGCTGCGGGAGAGTTAACAGAACCATACTAAATTTTTCTAATTTGGCTGTCCTACGCATTAACATTTAATGTTTAATTGCCTTTGAATTGGGTAGAATCGCTTCTCTGAATTAATTAATGATTATTTGTATTTGGTGACACACAACAAAATATATAAGTTTAAGACGTTTGCCAGTTGCCTCTTCATAATTTTTTGTATGGCCTAGCTATTTCCTCCCGAGTTTTAATGCTTTTTTCTTATTGATTTTTTAAAAATAATTTGTAACACATATTAACGGCATCTTTGATGGTAAAGAGGTGAAATATTATATTGCGCTGCCGGAAACTATAAAGTCTCTGCCAATTTCAGGCATACAAAGACGTTCAAAAAGACGTCAGAGCTCATTGTTCATTATGATGTAACCCTCTAAGAGTTCTAACTGTTCGGAACGATTGGGACTATGGCATACCTCATTGGGGTTTGTTGTGATGCTGATGGATGCGGAATGGAAGGAGTTGGGGAGAGGAAGGTCGGGAAATACTTGGCTATTCAAATCTAGTCACCAAACACGACTAAAGCCATCTCAAGCAACGTTTCCATCACTATTAGATAAAAATCAAGACAGAAATGAAAATTAGAAAATTGTACGAATATTACATATTCCTTTTAATCTACATAATACAAAATGGAGTACTACATACGAGCTCAACATTTATAAAAATGTCACAAAAGCACGAACACTATACAAGATAACATAATAAATGTTCCGGTAAGACTATCCTATAATCCTGGGTTCGATTCCTAGTTGTGAACGTTATCTTTTATTTTATTTGTCTTGTTCTGTTTCATGATTCGTTTAGATTTGTTAGTAGTATCTTATTCTTCAATGGTATGTAACATTATCAATTATTTTGGAGCATACGTGCTCTTCTATGATTCGAATTTCGAAGGGTCAAAGTTCGAACGGGGGGAAATAAATTGAATGCGCGCGCAGGCGTATATTATTGTTTCTTCTTCGCCCCCCTCGATGTGTTCTCTTTCCTTCCCACGCAAGGTCGTAACCTTGATGACCTTTAAGGTTCTGAGGGCAAGTGAGACGTAGTATTTTAGTCATCTGGGATTTGAAGGGTATTTCAAGGATTCTCATCGAGTGAATGAAATGTTTTAACAGTTTTACCTATTTATTTATTTATATATATACGCCTAAAAAGGCTTTTACATAGAAGTGATACATGATGCAGTACAATAAGAGAATATGTATTATACAGGAGATATTGACAGTAAATAGATGTAATCCATATTAAGGAAGGAAAAAAATAACATAAAGTAAAAAAGAAATTACAACAACATTACATATAAAACAAATCATTAAAACTAATTTACCAAAGCTACTCTAATTTGTAGGATTCAACAAAGTGTTGATGTAGATTATGCTTAATTCTATGTATGGAGTCAATAAATAAATCAATTACACCCCCATACTTGTTGCCCAGATCATGCATCCTATTGGTCAGTGAGTGTGTCTGATAGTTGGTCGAGTATGTATTACAGAAGAATGTTATATTTTGCCTTGTATTCCTAGTCGGCACATGTAGTTTAATAGTGGCAAGGATGGCAGGACTATCAATTAAGTTATTAATGACTCTGTGTAACACAACCAGGTCTGAAATAATTCTCCTGTCAGACAGTGTTATTAGATGCAATTGATTCATCAAACTGACATAATTAATGAATAACCTATGTTTTTAATAACAATTTATTTTGGCGTTTGGACGTTAGTCTAACGTAAAAAAGGATTTTCTAATTCACGAATAAATTATCAGTGATTGTAATGCGAAATGGGGTAAAAGTAATGTCAAAATGTGAATGCACCATAATTTTTGCAAATGGCGTCCAATGTCATTATGTTTTATGTTGTAGACAGATAGAGATAGACAACAATCAATGGAGCGATACACACTTAAAGAACGCGGAATTATTGTTACGGCTTATTTGACCAATTTCCGGTCTGTTGTTTTACGCAGCGGTTTTCCTCGCACAATTAAGAGGAAGCTACAAGCCAAAAATGTGTATATTTTTGGTATACCTTATACTGTAGGTAATAGGCATTAAAATCGCCTGACAAACGGAGTCTAGAAACGTTCGATTTCAACCACAAAACTGGTTTTTATTTATTTTGTAAATAATTTTATAAGAAAGCAAAAAAGTTAACCAAGTGAAACTGTCGCAAATAATCTTAACTATAATACTGTATTTTTTTAAGTTGTTTCCTTTACGCTTTTTTTTTTAGTTGTTTACATTTATATTTTTATTGAGTAATTCATTATTTTACTTGTATTCTAATCAAGCGAAACGATAGGAAAAACCTTCAATTTATCTATAGTATATTTTTTAGTAATCATAATGTACACCAATTCTTTATAAAGATTAATCAAAATAGTGATTTAGCATTAATTAAGCTTCGCCTTAAGCGTTTAGCTGAGTGTCTCGTGCAAACCTTCAAATAAAATTTCCGTGAATAGGAGCACATTTGTTTCATTTCTCTCAAAATGGCAGCCAATTCACATCATTACATTACTCTTGCCCTACCTGCGTTAAAACAACAGACCGGAAATTGGTCAAACAAGCAGTAACAATAATTCCGCGTTCTTCAGGTGTATATCGCTCCGTTACTTGTTGTCAACTAATTCTCTATCTGTCTACAATTTAAATATCAAAGCACAACGCAAACATTACGACACATTCACATTATGAGATTACTTTTGCCCCATCTTGTATTCTCCTTTCTCAATGAAATATGCGGCTTACTACGAATTCCATATGACCCAAAAATGGAGAAATATTACATTCGGATCTTTTTATCTTGAAAAACAGGAAGCATATTCTTATCTCGATTTTCGAAATGATAGTCAAACAATAAAGCGTTGTCATATTTAATTAGAATTCTTTTATTTTTAATGCATATGGAATTTTTTCCTCTACATACCTACTACTTCTAGTGTACAAAGTAAACTAGTAGTTCTAAGAAAAACAGACTGCGCGTAATCGTGATTATTCCGCTTCTACGGCTCGCAACGCTCATGCACTCTGGCGGATAAAGTTACCTGCTATCAAACACGACTGCCATCTTGACAGGACACACAAAAAAATTTACAGACAATGCAAAGTAGTCGAGTTAAAACACTACTTCGCTACGCCCAGTCAATTAATATGAATTTGTTTACTGTTTATAGAGTTTGTGTTGATTTTGTTTAACTCTATCACACATTTTTTTTATTGTCTTGAAACGTTGCTTTAAAAGGAATTAGCCCTGTTAATTGGCCAGATCTGAATATCCAGGTAAGAATATTCTTATCTCTTTACCCTCCCCATTTATTTTAGCCTCACCACATACCCCGATTGGGGATGCCGTATGGAGAAAAATGAGTTGATGATTTGCTAAAATCCTGTTAAAAACGTGATGGCAGGCCATTTTCTAACAAACTTTTAGTAAATTAAGAATATATCGGAACACGTGCAGCTGCGTTCCAAATAAATATAATGATGAAATGCGAAAATATTAGAATTTTTATGAGCACGTGTTCCGACATCCTACAACACATTCGTGTTTTACTGATAGTTTGTCAGGAAACCTGTCAATTCATTCGTTAACGGCCTGCAGTCCCGTTTTAAAACGGAATATGAAGGATTTGTTAGGTTTCTCAGTTGTCTCAGGAGAGTTGGGAGCAGATAGTACGAATCTTGCGCGGTATTATTTCCTGCGCCCTTGAGGTGATTTTGCACCAAAACGGCGCTATATAAATCATCCTTCTTTTTATAAATTTCCGACTTTATGTCCTGGTTAAACCTTCCCCATAGGAAAAACTAAACCCTTCCACACACTTTTCCAAAAATGATCATCTAGTCAATCCACATTATGCAAGTGCATTATATAACCATAATAAATACAAAACAATACAAGACCAACACGTCAACTCACCAGAGATCAAATGGGAAAATAATTCACCGACTCCAGATATTTTCATATCAGAGCTTCGGCTCGGTAAAACTTTTAACAGGGCCTATAAATCCTACTGATCCCTCAACATAAATATTTGAAAAAATCTTGCGTAATCCTGCATGTATTTAAAATGAGTGATTTTTGCATTTTTATATATAATTTTTTTGATAGATCTAATACGCCTAAATTTTTAATGAGAGAGCTAGGTATAATGCCAGTAGCCGAAATAACAAATGGTAATATTTTTTGTATTTCTTTGGCATTCACTATGTAACAATTTCTAGACATTTTTTGTTTTTAATGAGTTTTTATTATTCACAATGTACATTTGTTACGTATAAATTTTTTTATAAAATTAGCGACCGGTTTCGACACGTCCGTGTCATTAACTAGCTATTTTAAAACTAAATTTTTAAGTGCAGAAATATGGAGTTTTATTTAGTTTGGTTCTTTGATGGGAGGGATTTGAGGGAGGGGGAGGGGGTTGAGAGGGAAACGGAGGGAGGAGTCAACATAACGGGGAACATTGCCAATAGAGGTGATTTGCAAGGTGCTATTATTTTATTTACTATATTAATGTTTGAATTAATTTTTTTGTTGATTTCTAATGTTTCTAATGCGCACAAATTAAAATATTTATTAATGTTAGAATGTTTAAACTTAGTTTTATCCCGGTTGAAGCTATGGCCTGTCTCTATCAAATGATTAGCAAACTCGGAGAAATTATTATTTTTTAAACATAGTTCGTGTTCCCTAATTCTGGTTTTGAAATTTCTTGTAGTCATACCTACATACTGCGAGTTACAATCATTACACTCTAAAGTGTATATCCCATTTTTATCTAATTTATTTGAAACATCCTTGTTATTAATTAAGTTTTTTATTTTAGAATTAGTGTAAAAAGCTGTCGAAATATTAACTGGTAACATGCGGGATATTTTTAAGGATAAGTCGCCTGTATAAAGAAGTTTTTTATATATTAGATTTTTACTAGATTGAGTGTTATTATCTCCACTATAAATGTACTTTTTAGAAAATATTTTGGTTTGTTTCTTATTAACTAAACGATTAATTATGTCAGGTTTATATCCGTTATGTCTTATATCTTATCTTATCTTATATCTTATATCTTATATTATATCTATTATATCTTATATCTTATATCTTATGTCTTATATCTTATCTTATATATCCGTTATCCGATATGTTGATGACATTTTTGTAATTTGGACAGGTAGCAACAGACAATTAGACAATTTTCTCACTTTTATTAATAACATTCACCAAAGTATAAAATTCACACTGGAACATAACGATAATAACAATTTAAATTTTTTAGACTTAAACATCAGCTTAGATAATAATAAGTGTGTTTTTAACATCTATAGAAAACCTACACACACTGACTGTGTTATACCTTCTACTTCAATTCATCCTTTGTCCCATAAACTCGCCTCCTTCAACTCAATGATACATCGAGCCATTAATGTCCCTTTAAATATGGAGAATTTCAATAATGAAATTAACATTATAAAACAAATAGCTCTAAACAACGGATATAAACCTGACATAATTAATCGTTTAGTTAATAAGAAACAAACCAAAATATTTTCTAAAAAGTACATTTATAGTGGAGATAATAACACTCAATCTAGTAAAAATCTAATATATAAAAAACTTCTTTATACAGGCGACTTATCCTTAAAAATATCCCGCATGTTACCAGTTAATATTTCGACAGCTTTTTACACTAATTCTAAAATAAAAAACTTAATTAATAACAAGGATGTTTCAAATAAATTAGATAAAAATGGGATATACACTTTAGAGTGTAATGATTGTAACTCGCAGTATGTAGGTATGACTACAAGAAATTTCAAAACCAGAATTAGGGAACACGAACTATGTTTAAAAAATAATAATTTCTCCGAGTTTGCTAATCATTTGATAGAGACAGGCCATAGCTTCAACCGGGATAAAACTAAGTTTAAACATTCTAACATTAATAAATATTTTAATTTGTGCGCATTAGAAACATTAGAAATCAACAAAAAAATTAATTCAAACATTAATATAGTAAATAAAATAATAGCACCTTGCAAATCACCTCTATTGACAATGTTCCCCGTTATGTTGACTCCTCCCTCCGTTTCCCTCTCAACCCCCTCCCCCTCCCTCAAATCCCTCCCATCAAAGAACCAAACTAAATAAAACTCCATATTTCTGCACTTAAAAATTTAGTTTTAAAATAGCTAGTTAATGACACGGACGTGTCGAAACCGGTCGCTAATTTTATAAAAAAAATTATACGTAACAAATGTACATTGTGAATAATAAAAACTCATTAAAAACAAAAAATGGTAATATTTTTATAGTCTGAGAATGCCAAATTCTTTTTATCTCATTTCCTTTAATTATCTTTTCCGATTTTATGTCCAGGTTAAATCTTCCCCATAGGGAAAACTAACAACTTTTCCACAAATGATCATCTAGTCAATCAACATTATGCAAGTGCATTATATAAGCAAAATAAATACAAAACAATACAAGAACAACACGTCAAATCACCAGAGATCAAATGGGAAAATAATTCACCGACTCCAGATATATATTGTTATTCGGTTTCTTAAACCGTGTCAGATTATTTAACAATGCCATTATCAGATTTCGCATATTTTTTCTGTTAGTCATCACTACATGACACACCTCCAAGTTCCAAAGTTCATCATAACATAATTACACCTGTATGCGGAATGACATATACGTTGGATTATGTCGTCACGTCGTCAATGATTTATGGTTCACGTGACATATTTGGCCAGAGCATTGCGTGCTTAATTCATATGTTACTTCAGATTTAGATGCAGCGCATTGCATCTTGCACGTAATGCAGATGGTATTTTTATAGTTGTGTTTGTTTGTATTTGTAAATATTTATATGTATTATTCGCTTGCAACAATAATGCATTTCACTGCTTACTAACAAACATAATCACACCATTATCGGTAGGGGTAGGCAGATAGGATGTTATTTTACATTTAATAGTATAATTGCGGCGCGTTATAGAACTAGAGATGTACAATATGTACATACTCTAGTATCACCCTGATGAAAGATCTGCATCAATTAAAATGGATTCAGTCGTGTTCAGTAGCTAGATCTTAATAGCCATGTACTTCTCACAACCTTCCTCCTCCCTATCTCCTTCTCCTCCCAACAGTTGGGACTGTACGGTGTTCACATAAACAAATAAATACTTATTTTGCACAGCATGTCATTAATTAATTGACATGTAATTCCTGGTTTTCCCACAATAAATAGTTTAAAAAAATATATATATATTTTCTACGGGTATTGAAAAGCAATTGATCTGTTCTTTGAACACACCGAAATCAGGTCAGTAATGATTTATAAATAAATTCATTTAATTGCAATCAATAATCTTGCAATTCAAAATATTTACTCCAAAGCAAACGATATAACACATTTTTTTACAATCCGTAAGTGCATTTTAGATGTAACATTAAGAATAAGAAAGGGATGTTTAAATGGTACAGACATGGAGAGCAGAAGGAACGAATTATATACCGTGTACGTACCTACAGTATTATTTATTAAATGTGAAATAATAATAAACTATTGGCTTCGAAATTTACGTGTAGTTCCGCTGCGTTCTTCCGGGCTGTAGTCTACAGGGAAACGATTGACTTGATGATAACCAACCTCCAATAAAGAGAACACCGGAAGACGAACGTCAAAGCGTCGAATCTTATCGCCACGGGAATAGCCAACCTTCTATAGGAAATAGGAATGGGTACCGGAAGAAAAATATAAGATAGGCCGCGGCCCTTATTTGAATAGTCCTGACTTTATTGATTTAAATGCCCATATAACGGAAACATACGGTCCATTTTCTAGAGTTATCGGAAGTTAATATTATTGTCATTTGGTGTCCGGTTTCGGAACATCCGTTCCATCCTCTGGGCAAATATATACTAACTTAATATTTCAAAATAATGGTTGAACATGTATAAGGGGTTGAAATAGGGGTAGAGGCGTGACTAGGCATTAATGAAGAGTGGGGTAAGAGATAAAACGGACTGGGAATCTGAACATAATATCTAAGATGGGGCTGTAAGTAATTTTTAAAAATATACTGAATTAAACAAAGTAATATTGTTTCATTTAATAATAAAAATAATTGATTACCTAATTAATTCTCTTGTTTATCCTATGAGATTACAGTTTTTATCATTAAATCGATTTTGATTCAATCAAGATATCAAATCAATATTTTATCCTTTTCAATATTACAAAATACGTCAAGAAGATTTTTATCATTAAATTAAAGCTATTAGATTTGAAGATCAAATTTAGGATCGTTCAATATATTATAAATTGCGAGGAATATCAAGATTTGATCAATCTAAACTTCATAAATTTGCATTCATATATAAATATGACAACCTCTGTTATAGAGCAGCTGCGATCCTCGACTACAAATCCAGAGGTCGCCGATTCAAATCCTGGCGTATGAAAATGAATTGTGTGTTATTTCACATTTTATTAATATTATAAAATATATTTGCGGCACTTTTCAGAGTGGAAAATACTCTCATTATCGCCCTGGTGAAAGGCTACTCTTCAGAATCGAAACATTGCATTGATGGTATTGCTTATTCGAAGAATTTCAAGTACCTCCTTTTAAAGATCTGTACATTAAAAATTCATTAATTCAAATCATAAAAGAAAAAAAAGTACCAATTTCTAACTAAAAACCGCACTCGACTTAAATACATTTTTCCATGTCCAAAATTAAACACTTCTTTTGCACAAAATTACTATACATACCAAGGAAGAAATTTGTTCAATCAACTCCAAAGATATTAGAAGAACGAGATGTGCTATGCGCAGTTCGTACTGAGTGGAATTGTTTTGCCGAGTGTCGCCGGTTTTGTTCACCAATACTACTGCACACCTTCGCTTGCGCTAAGGTATCCGCACTAATACATAGAACAGATTTCTGTGCGTACACGTCCCGATACCGTTCAAAGTACCCTAATTAGGTAGTACTCCGGCTACGGTCCGGCGGCCAACATAGCATATCTCGTTCTTCTAATATCTTTGATCAACTCCCTGAGGAAGTCAGAATCATAAGCAACAAAAGCCCAGTTTTGATCATTTTGAAAAAAATTATTTTCATTTGGTATGGCAATAGCCGTGTTTGGAGACCATGTTTGAGTAGCCAGGTAACTTAACCTACCTCATCCCCATCTCCTTCTCCTCCCAATCCCTTCATCCTCACAACAAATCCAACACAATTGTGGATGCTGATCTGTTAACGATCCGTTTTTCGATCCGTTCGATTTACCCGTTGGAAGAAAGGTTAAGTAATATAAATTTATCAGTTTCTGAAGGAGTGTGGATACAGGGATAATTCTGGTTTTAATGATGCTGCGTACTAGTGGCGTACCTCAAGCCCCCGGGTAGCCCCCTTTCAAACCACCCCACCTTTTCATTGTAAATTTAAATACAATACCTATCAATAATAATTGGATAATTTGTATAGCTGAGTTTTTGTGAAAAATTACGTCGTGTAATATTTTAAATTGAACCGCTATCAATAACAACCCTTACGTAGATGGCGATAAGGTTTAAATTCCCGCTTAACACCATCCGCCTGTTTTGATTTATGCAAGAAAAAAACATGGCCAAAAGTGCCTTTTATTTAATTTTGTGGATGTTCAGACATAAAAATTTAATTTTCGTTTCGTTTTTTTTATAAATAACTTAATTTGCCACATTAAACAATAAATTCATAACCGAAATGGGTTCGTAAGTAATAATATTATTTCAAAGGCCAAGATGTATTCTACTCGCAGTATTTAATTAAAGCATCTGAAACATTTCTAGGCGACCAAATTTTCAAACCAAAAACACGTGATTTTGCATTACTACGTATGGCATCGCTTAAAGCGAGCTTTTTGGAGTCCTCGAGGAAAATAATTTCCTTCTAGCTTCTATGTCATCTTTGGAAGGACTTTTTAAGGAAAGGAAATAGGGGAAGTTCTTGGAAGAAAAAGGTTTGAGGGGTGGGTAGGAATCCGAGGTCAGTGTGTCCAGAAGTGACAGACGTATAAATCTATCCCCCCCACTACGGTGAAGGCGATGTGTTGAGATCCGCTGCCAAGACCTTGACAAACCTCACCCCATGAACCTGTACACCCCTGCTAAGTTAACAAACACTTGTCGTGACACATGGCATAGGTGTTGGTTATCCAATAATTGATTCCTATGACGTCCCCAATAATTTTATGTAATTTTTATTGAGGCTGGGAGTGGGAAGGGAAATAGTTTGGAAAAGAATGGTTAGGAAGTACCTGGCTATTCACACCCAGTCATCAAACACTGCTTAATTCATTATATAGATGTATTTCCACCATGTTCCAGAAATCCAGAGCGGTAGATATTCTCAAAGGCTAACTTTCAAAAAAAAAAACATAATTCAGAAATTAAACTTGCCTTAAACTAGTTTTTTTTTTTTTTTTTTTTTTATTGAATAAATAGTTAATACATAATATCAAAAAACAAGTCCTGCTAAGCCGATTGAATTGGCTTGTCAACAGGTGCTTAAAGTTAGTTTCAAATACATTTTTTAAAGTTATAATTTACATCTTATATCTACAGAATTAACAATTTTTTCATACAATATTTCATACATATTAAAATAAATATTTTTTTCCGATAGCCAATTTTTCACCATATATTTAACCTTATTCATAGATTTACATTGCTTTATAGTGTCAGGTAATAAATTAAATATCTTCGGTATGTTGTATTCAAACGTTCTCTGTCCGTATTTATTATTAAATTTCGGAACTATTAACCCGTCATTGCGCGTGAATCTAGTACTGTATTTATGTTCTAATTTTTCTTTATGCTGCGGGGTAAATATATACTGAATTATGATTTTTTGCCATAGTATAGCCTTAACAGGTAAAATTTTGGCACTCTGAAACAGCAACGGTGTATTATGTCTCTGTTTAAAAATATTAGGGACGACTAGTAATTTTACAATTGCGTTTTGTACAACTTGGACTTGTTTCAGATTGGTTGTACTAGTATTTCCCCATATGGTTAATCCATATCTTATAATAGATTCTGCCATTGACATATAAATTATTTTAAGTGTTTCAATTGATAGGAAAAAATTTAATGTGTACATTCTGCCAGCAATTGATCTGAGTCTTTTACAGGTTTTTTTAATATGTTTGTCCCATTTGAAAAAGCAATCTACTGTAACACCAAGATAGACATATTCTGTAACTAATTTTAAGCTTTCACATTTACAATTAGTCGGGATATTTTTATGGATGCAATTAAAACTATGAGAAATAATATTAGGATTGAATTGAAATCTGGCATTAGGTGATCTTATATGCATAACTTTGGTTTTGTTAGCATTTATTAATAGTCCTGCATCATGTGACCATTTACAAAGTTGATTAAAGTCAATTTGCATGAGTTCAATTGCAATTTTTAGATCTTTATGTGATATGACCAATGCCGTATCATCTGCAAATACAAAATGTTTAACAAAAGAGAAAAGTTTTTTCATTATAGTTACATAAATTATATATAGTGTAGGTCCCAATATGGAACCTTGTGGAACTCCTGCAGATACATTCTTTGTTTTACTAAAAGTATTATTTATTTTGGTACATATTTTTCTATTTCTAAGATAATCTTTAAATAAATTTAACACATTTCCTCTTATTCCAATTTTTTCTAAGGTTTCTAGCAGTTTTTTAGAGTTAATTGTGTCAAAAGCTTTAGAGTTATCGATAAATAACACAATAACATGTAATTTATTATTTAATTGATTATTTATGTAATTGGAAAAATCTTGCAGTAATTTTTCAGTATTTTTTTTTCTTTGAAAGCCATATTGATTTGGATCTATGATAGCGAATTTTTCTATGTAATTATTTAATTTATTTGATAAAAATTTTTCGAGAATTTTTTCTAACGCAGGTAGTATACTAATAGGCCTATAATTTCCCAGTTCAATGTGTTTTCCACCTTTAAATATTGGTCTAGTAATGCTACATTTAAATTCTTGTGGAATTTTTGCTTGCTTTATTATCGTATTGATTAAATGAGTAATTATTGGCCCAAGAGTTTTTATATTTCTTTTTAAATCAAACATTCTTATATTGTCAATACCTGTGCTTTTAGAGTTTTTCATTTTTTTAACAATGTTTTCAATATCAGTTATAGTAGCTCTTGGTATAAATAAACTGTGAGGCAGTTCTTCCAGTACAATATTAGTAGCTTTGTGATTGCATTTATGTAACATGTTGCTGATGCTATCCGAGAAGTAATTCACAAAATCATTTGACACAGAATCCTCAGTTCTATCTTTTAACATATATCGTGTTATTGTTTCATCACAATCGTTTTTGGGTTTACGTCCTAAAATATTATTTATCACATCCCAAGTTTTTTTTGTATCATTAAAACAGTTTTTAAATTTATTATTATAGTAGTTAGTTTTATCTTTATTTATAATTTTATTGACAAGGTTTCGTGATTTTTTGTATTCTGTTTCATATGTTTTGTTTGTTGGTGTACTTTTCCATTTTTTATATTGTTTATCCCTTTTATTTATTTGACATAATAATTCACTGCTTACCCATTCATTTATTGCATAAGGTCGTGTTTTCGGGTTTTGCACTATCGTTTTAGAACTACTCTTGTAAAATTTATTAAATAAAGATTTTATTTTTTCATATAATGAAATACAATCCTTATCCTCTATAAGTTTACTCCAGTTATAATCTCTGATATGTCTATCAATATCCTTTTGTGAGATGATTTGAATATACTTATTTGCAAAGTCTACCTGACGTTTATGACATTTTATATTAATAGCAGTGATAAAATGATCGGCAATATTATTTTCACAGACGCAAGCTGTTATTTTCTTGCCTCTAAATTTGACAAATATATGGTCAATACACGTGCGAGTAATTTGTCCATTTGATACAGCTTCTCTGGTTACTACATTGATGCATTTAGTTAAATAATGGTTAGTAAGTAAGTTTTCATACGAAGTTACAATATTATCTTGTTCATCAAGCAAATTAAGATTTATATCTCCAAGTAAGATAATATTTTCCTTACTATTAATTGTCTCAAGATATGATGATAATTCCGTCAGAAATGAAGATTTACTGAAATTAGGAGGTCTATAGATAGCTATTATATTGACTTTAGTTTTGTCCTGGAGTATGAGCTTTCCTGATATATTTTCAAAATGTATTGATTTTAATGTTTTTAGTCTAAATTCAAATTTGTTTCTTATATACAATATAATTCCTCCTCCTGACTTATCAGTCCTGCAGTAGTTAAATGCATTATATCCAGGAATATTGTAAATACACATACTTTCAGTTTGAATAGATGTTTCACATAGCATCAGAATGTCAATATGCTTCAAACAATTAATTAAATATATATGCAATACATCCCAATATTTTTGTATAGATCTAATATTTAATTGAATACAAACAAGATTATCAGACGAATTTATGTTTTGTTTTTTTATCCAATCTTCTAAATTATTTACTGTACTACTTTCTATTTCATTATCATTATCTATATAAGAAAAATTATTCTGAATATTAGTGTAAAATTACGAATGATTTGTATTTATAATAATATTACACGGACTTACAGTTACCCTTGTTCGTAAACACGCACAATCAATGCATCCTAAACATTCCTTCTTTCACATCCTAAAAACAATCTGATTATAATAGTTGGATGTAAAATAATTACATTTGCCGGAAATGATAAGGCCAGAGCGGCGATAGTCATAATTGCTGGTACTTCCTTGATTGAATAATTCATCTATATTACTTTAAGGCTATATGAAAATAAATGTTTACTGTATAATTAGTCAAAATATTATTTGATTTTCCGCCCCGGTGCAATTACGATTCTGATAAATGTTGAAATTATATAACAGGAATGTATTTACTTGAGCTGGTGTTTGTACTACACGAGACGGCCAAAAGTACTATAGTGATTTGTTTTTGGGGTATTATGCCGTGTTGCGCTACCTCCTTCTTTAGCCAACATTCCGGACATCATTGCTGTGGCCATCATCAGGGCAGAAGTGTAATCAAAGTTTTTTTTTTTTTGATTTTATGGATTCTTTCGTAATCCTCTAACTAGCTAGGGCTTATAGCAATACCCTTTCATGTTTCTAGCTGACTAGTACTGCGGCTCATTTGGCCTTATTACTATTACCATCTGATGGTTGTATTTAATTGACTCATTTTATGTTACATTAATGAGTTTTATGAGGAAAAATTCTTAACTGGATAAAAAACCTCATACAAATGGCAAGGAAAAGAAAAACAATAAGTTCTTAACTTTTTACTCCGTTTTACCTTTGTGATTTACTGAATGTAAATATTTCATGTTGTTTTTTTTTTTTTGATTTTATGGATTCTTTCGTAATCCTCTAACTAGCTAGGGCTTATAACAATACCCTTCATGTTTCTAACTAACTAGTACTGCGGCTGATTAGCCTTATTACTATCACCATCTGATGGTTGTATTTAATTGACTGAATTTATGTTACATTAATAAGTTTATGCTTATGTATGAAGTTGCAATACCGTGTTGCCAGCCCCAACCATCTAAGAGCTGACATTAACATATAATTTTAAAATGGTTTTCTGCGTTTAGTTTTGGTGTAGCCATCAATTACCGGATATCAAGAACTACTGAGCTTAGCTCCATCGTCTCTATTAATATTTACGAATTTTAATTGCCTCCGTGATTAGTCGTGCTCTATATGTTTTGGGTCTCCCCAGGACTCCAGGAACAAATCCAAAGTAATGTCCGGTTTCAATTAAATGCTCGGCAGATGCCGATTTGTCAGGGTGGCCGAGTTTACATGCTCTAAATTAAATCCTTTTATTTATATAACAAGTCCGTGGCGGGAACGTGGTTTTGATTTTTGTACAAATCTACAGCTTTATTCTGAGATTGATAACATTTTGCACACTTGACCTTCAAAACAAGAGGAACGTCTCTGTCTGCAAGATATTTAGAACAAGTCTGTGTAAAGCCCGGTCAACGCGGGGCCAGTATTTTTTTAAATAATAGTTTTCGTAACCTGTTCCAACAAATGTTACAGTACTTTACTGCTAGAAAACTTAACTTTTAGCATTCTGTTTACATTATCAATTAATATAATATTATGTTTTACTCTCAGTTTCATAATAAGCCAGTTCTATCGAACACTAAACCGTCTAATAATACTGATGCCAAAAACAGTTCGGTAAAACGAGTTACCAGTTCTTACGTAATGACAATGACTTCACTAACATCGAGTCGGAGCTAACAAGGTTTAAAATACACCAAACGAAATTTGCCCCAAATAGTTGGAACTCAAATATGCATAACTTATGACATTGGTATTATTACAATGCTCGTAATCTTTCAATAGAGAATCTCTAACGGTTTGTTCTTACGTCAAACGAACTCATGTAAAAAAGTATAATTACCTTTACGTGACTAGCGCCAGCGTTTTTTCGTGTTACAGATATGATTTTTTTTACAGACAAACTTAAAAATATATAAGGTTTTTGCGAATTAATTCACGTAAAATAATTACGCAATCTAAGAATCTAAGTCCTGCGTAAAATCTGGTTCAAATAAAAATTGGAACTGATTGAGTGAATAAAGCGATAAAGTAGCTAATATGTATAACTTGGATGTAATATTTTTAACAGATTATTTTTGTAATTCATCAAGGATTCAGACAAGTCCCTCTATTTTTGTTTAGTGTAAATAAACATGTAAAATAATAATCCATGTTTTTTTCTCATTTGTGTTCGCTAAATATCTTGGAAAGAAAATGGAATATCTTAGCCGACTGAATTGGAGAAATGTTTTATTATTTTACATTAACTCTACACAGTAAGCTCTGACGAAAATAATTTCCCTCAGGGCCTATATAATCTTTGAGGGTGCTGTGTGGAGGGTGTTTTTTAAGGAAAGAGAGGAGAGCTGGGAAGGAAAAAGGTATGAGGGGTGGATAGTAATCTGGGGGTAAGTGTGTCCAGAAGTGAACTTCGATGGATCGAGAGAGTCTGGCTGGAGAGTTCAAAGGGTCTCCTTCAACCGGCCTCTCCCGATTTGGCCCGCCACGCGGTAGGCGGGCAGACGAATTCCATTCAAACAAACCCAACCCCATGAACCTGGGTACCCCACCGTCACCAAACGTGGAGAAACCACTTTGTTTAATTTAATATTTTTTGTATCCATACATCATTTAATTTACCAATTACTTAAAATTGATTTTGAGACTCATTTCATAAGTTCCCTTAACCAATTAACTGATGGCCAAAACACATTTTCACATTCGTTGTATTTTCATAAATTATCTCATTTTGTAGGAATTTCCCGTTTGGATCTCAACCAAGCAATAATTAATATCCGTTTATAAAATGAACGCTACTCTGCTGTTATTAAACAATATAATTTCCTTGGCGCACAAATGTATTTTAAGGCGATGCACTACGTAGTAATTTAAAATCATGTGTTTTTGGTTTGAAAATTTGATCGCCTAGAAATGTTTCAATGCTTTAATTAAATACTGCCAGTAGAATACATCATGGCCTTTGAAATAATCGAGTATTTTTTAGATAAGTAAGTCTTTTTATAAACCCAGAAAAAATAATGTGTAGGCCTATGAAAACTGCTTTAAAGTTCGAAATCTCCTACTTACGAACCCATTTTCGGTTATGGTTTTATTGTATAATGTGGGAAATTATGTTATATATAAAATAATCGAAAAACATTTAAATATTTGTGCCTGAACATCCACAAAATAAAATAAAACACACTTTTTGGCCATGTTTTTTTCTTGCATAAATCAAAACAGGTGGATGGTGTGAAGCGGGAATTTAAGCCTTATCGCCATCTACGTAAGGTGTGTTATTGGTAGCGGCTCGATTCAAAATATTACACGACGTAGTGCATCGCCTTAAATTGGAACGCATGTGTTAAAAATTTATTATGATAATCTTTTCAAATCCGTATATCAGGAAAGGGTATACCACAGAACGATTGCAAATTTGATGTAGCTTCACCAATTTTTTGCTTGTACTACTAGTTTCTGGACACCATGTATTTATTCAACCAACGATTTTTTACTATTTTTGATATGTGCTTCTGTAGAAATAAAATTTTAATTAATTTTTTTATGATATTTCACGGATAATAAATTAGATAAAATACACATTGCGTTCAGATTATTATAATTCGAATTCACGCCTTCTCAAAGGACTTACCTATATCTCAAAGATCTGTATCATATTATTCTAATAATCAATTTATAATAATTATGAAAAATAATTTGACATTAATGGCTTGATAACGTATCAAGTTGTGTGTTTATGGGGATTTCGCAATGTGGGTTATAAGAGAATGAGATTGGTTTAAGGATACATCGGTGTTTTTTAATAAACATTGTTGTTACGTAAACGAATAATTAGGCACTTCAAAATTAAGTACGATTGATAATATTTTTTAAATTATTGACATCACCAAATTTCTAGATTTTTAATACAATACTTATTTGATAAGCAGAACAATCTGGGAATGATAATAAATGATAATATATAGGGTTTTCCAATAAGAGGTGTTATTTTGAATAGCTCGCTATTTCGGTAGATGTTATTTTTGAAGTTATCATTTTTTTATATTTGACAAGTAGAAACTACGTCATTAATAAAAATGGAACGATACACCCTTCAACAACGCATTGAAATTATTAAAATTCACTCGAGTGAATCAAATGCAAATCATCTTGAGTGATGAGGCCCATTTCCACCTCGGTGGCTTCGTCCACAAGCAAAATTGTCGCATCTGGGGCTCGGAAAACCCAAGAGTTTTGCTTGAAAAGCCTCTCTATCCTCAACGTGTGACTGTTTGGTGCGGTTTATGGTCCGGCGGAGTCATTGGACCTTACTTTTTCGAAAATGAGGCTGGAGCAACAGTTACGGTGAATGGATTGCGCTATCGAGAGATGATTAATGATTTTTTATGGCCGGAATTGGATGGTATTGATCTGGACAACGTTTAATTTCAACAAGACGGCGCTACGTGCCACACAAGCAACGAAACCATTGATCTTTTACAGGAAAAGTTTCTTTGAATATCAAAATAACACCTCTTATTGGAAAACCCTGTATTATGATACGTTGTGGTGGAAATTGACTATTAAGTCCCCCGGGTGTATATGTTATATTATGTTCTTACACGTGTGCCTATATTATCTCAATTGGTGTTAGGTACATATTATGATCAAATTGTCCAATCTGTGCTAACACTAACCCCGCGACCAATGACCACTATGACCAGTGACCAGTGACCGGGTAAAGAATATCTGCGCTATATGAATCTGATTGCGCGCAAGTTTTTTCATGGCTGGTGGCATTAATCAAATAATGTTTTTGTTTTTGTAATATGTATTTAAAATTTGATTTTGATAATTACCACAAATTGAGAGTAAGTTTTTAATTTTCTCTTATTTAATTAACGAAAACCACAATTTCATCTGAAATCATAACGGAATATAAAATAAGGAATTATTTATTTTTTGTCCGAATTCTTTTTTCAAACTTTGTTTTCTCCGGTAGGCACCATACTACCAGAGATGTGCAAAATGGGTACCCAAAACCATTTGAAATGCAAAATGGAAATGGGTCAAAACTTTTCCATTTGAAAATGCAAAATGCAAAATGGTTTTTAGAAAAGCATTTCAAATGTAAAATGCAAAATACCTATTTTCAAAATGCATTGAAAATGCAAAATGGTTTCTCAGGTGAAACAATCAAAATAATTATAGAATTTTTAAACAATTTTGTCATTTAATAATGGACATCAATGTAGAACAAACATATTAAATTATGGTAAATCCAAAAACACCACAACTACAGATTATGAAACCACAAAAAATTTGCGCGTGACTAATGTTGCCAACGTAAAAACATAGAAACTGCTATCTAACATTTAATATTATAGCGTCATGGCCCCATGTTCAGTATTTGAATCAGTATTTTTTGTAATGGTATCACCCAATTGCCAGGGCTCCTACCAGGGAGCAGCTTGACAAATGTAAATTATCTCTCATAGCGAGGTTGAGGAGCGACTGATATTTGGGGCTTATGAAAAAAGATGAGTGGAGATAGTAGGAAGAATGTTGCAAAAAAGCATTTAAAATGGAAAATGCATTGAGAAAAGCATTTAAAATGCAAAATGCAAAATGGTTTTTAGAAAAGCATTTAAAATGCAAAATGGAAAATACCCATTTTGCATTTCCATTTGAAATGGATTTATTTGAAATAAAGCACATCTCTGCATACTACTGATTATTCCGATTTGACTGCTCTAAGTAGGAACCACGATCATTTGAAATCTGGCGGGATAAAACCAGGACAACTTTACACAGACAAACTCAGACAGACTTACAAGATCCACATTACAACACATGTTACACCAACCTACAACTAAAACAACTTTTGGACAAAGAAATATTCAGTATTATTCTATAAAATTATTTAATGTCCTCCCTTTTGAAATAAAAAACATTAAAAAAATAACTGACTTCAAAAGAAACATCAAGAAATGGATAAGGGAAGGATGAATATAGATATAATTTTGCAACCCAACAAGGACTAAAGCTTGTATTATGTTTTATTGTTCTCTAAATATTGTTTTTTAATTTTCTATATAGTATTTTAACATATGTACTTATACTTTTTCAAACACACAACCATGTACAATGTGTCCTTAGAATGGGGTACCCCAGTAAGGACACATTATCTTATATAAAAAAATATTGTTAAATAAAATAAATAAATAAATAAAATAAAATATACCTCAGTAATAATAAAAAATAAGGTTACGATAAAACTATTCTTCTGCACGGGTTCTATATAATTAAAAATTAAAATTTTACTTTTGATTACTGTTCTACTGAATTATTATGTACATATTATCTGTCTAACATATAAATAAATATTATTATTAATGTCAAAAAAAAAAATGTAGTATCCAATACGTTCACCTAATCTTGAACCGAAATCGGACCGTAACAAACAAATTTTTAGACAGATGAAACGCCAAATGGTCAAAACATAACTTCTCTAGGCTCTTTCAAAAAGCGTATCGTATCAATAAAATATATTTAAAAAATAGGTTTCCATGGCAACTCAGTACAGTGGCAATTCAACACGCTTTTGAAAAGTTATATAAAGTCATTAAAAGTAATGAAAAAAGGCCTGTAAACTTAACCTAACTTTATCTATTGTACAAAAAAATATGGGACGTGTGGGATTATACTAACCTCATAAAAATTATTATACCAATAAAAAATTATTATTATTAAAATTATTATTATTAAAATTATTAAAAACTCAACTCTTTCAAGAAAGGCATAATTATTCAATATTGGATTGAATCACCTATATAATTTTGTATTTGTATGCCTTTCTCGAAAGAATTCAGATTTTATTCGGACAAAACTATTTATTCATATTCATATTCCGTGTATACATGCGCAAACAAATAATTGGTCTTAATATTTTAAAGCATAACTTGCAAAAAATGTATTTTCATAAAATAATTAAATTTACGCCAATTATGTACGCATATAATATAACGTTACGTTGTGTTTACCCTTAACCTAGTTTTTAATCACTTTTCATGACTTTATATCACTTTTCATGACTTTATATCACTTTTCATGACTTTATATCACTTTTCATGACTTTATACCACTTTTCATGACTTTATATCACTTTTCAAGACCGTGTTGAATTGCCATTGTTGCCGGGTCAATTGAATTGCCATTGTTGCGTGAGTTGACCGGATACCGAAATGTAGAGTGATAATTGAAGAGCTTCTTTGTTGACTGGTCAAAATTAACAAATTTTGACTTTATTTTTTTTAATACATAACATACAGGACTGATTATAATTTAGAGCAGGTTTTAATCAGTGAATACAAATGCCAACTTATAAAAAAAACTGACCAAGCAAGCACCTACTTTCTCATACAATTAAAAATAGTCAACACTATTCTAAATCAACATCTTCAAGGACATTTATCGCGTTATCCGCTGTATTATGTTAATGTGTCTACCGACACAACATGTCGGTACACAGTTGACACTTGTCACATGAGAACGGGTCGCTTCTACGATTCGTTCTTAAGTTCAACAGCTCGGCTGTGGAACGAACTGCCGGCCTCTGTGTTTCCTCCCTCCTACAACATGGGACTCTTCAAGACCCATGTTCACTCCTTCCTCTCCACAAAAAGATCCTCCACACAGCATCCCCAAAGATGACATAGGCCCTGAGGGAAATTAGTTTCTTCAAGGCCTCCTGTGTGGAGTAAATATATAAAAATAAAAAAAAGATTTTGCACTCGAAAACATTATTGCACAGTGGATTATGTTTAGATGTTATTATTTTTGTGACATCATTTTCTCTGAAACCGTGTTTATTTATTATTTGATATCAGTATCGTCTGTAACGGTTCATTTTGTTCATAATATGATTAATAATCAATGTTTTTAATGGATGTAGCATAAATAGATTTTATAACAAACAACTCTTAATTATTTTTTATCTATTAAAGGACTGTACATAGTTGTATGTATTTTTCATAGTCGTAGTATGATTGCAGTAGTTAATAAATCTGTAGATTTGTATACAAATCAAATCCACTCCGCACATAATGGCGCGAATACATTTGCGAGCCAAACCTCAAATTATGGGAAAAGAACGAAGCAACAACAAATTTTAATTTTAATTCCATAATCCGAGTATCGGCTCGCGTTTCGGCTCGCAAACAAATGGTTTTCCAATAAGAGGTGTTATTTTGATATTCAAAGAAAAATGCCATTTTTTAATATAAATGATCGAATATTTATTTCATTATAAAGAGGAAGGTATGCCGTTAATAGTGAAAAATAACATCAGTCAAATGACCACCACGACCACGCCTACAGGACCATATCCTTTCCATGAAATTTTCCATAACCAAATCGCAAAGTGGCTGCCTTATGTCCTTGATAGCCTCACGAATTCCATCTTTGAGGTCTTGAATCGACGCTGGGCTGTTGGCGTAGACCTTTATCTTTCACGTGGCCCCAAAGGAAGAAGTCGAAAGGTGTTAAATCACAAGATCTCGGTGGCCAATTGTGATCACCTCTTCGAGAGATAACATTGTATATAAGCAGCATAACAGGTCACAGATGTTTTTTAAAATTATTATTAATAGATATATATATAGTGTTTTGTATCAAACATTTATTAAATGCGTACCCATTTTTATATGCCCCACACAAATTGTGGGATCTGAACAGTACACACAGTATATATAAATCGTAATAAAAATTCTTATAAAGTGGTTATTAGTATTCAAGGCTGAGTGAAACCGCTGCCCAAAAATTGTGCTAATAACGGACCGGTATTTTTCGTAATTTCTTCAACACCCACTTTTAGTACGCTTAATTGGAGCATACCTACTTGCTTTTACGTCTTTTTTTGCTTTATTTGTTTTTGCCTTGGGCGCATAATACGCTGTGTGGACAGTATTCGAATATATTCTATCTATACGGTAAGCAGAATTCAGGGGTCTTGGTTAGAAATTTTAGATTGAACTCTTTACGACCAACTAGTATTCGAATTCAAGCGAAAACTATGTCATCAATATTTTAACCTCCTAGAACTTGGGGTTTTTTAATATATTTTCTTTGGTTAAATCTTCCTCACAGGAAAAACTAAACCCTTCCACACACTTTTCCACAAATGATCATCTAGTCCAAGGCTGCCCAACCCCAGGCCCACGGGCCACAATGTGGCCCGCGAACGAATTAAGGTGGAAACACATTATTAAAACCCGACGCGACCCGATGAAACGCGATGCGTGTTGAGTCGAATCAAATGTATTGTTTTCTTATGACCAGAATCACACTATGAACATCCGACGCGACGCCATGTCGGGTGTTCATAGTGTGATTCTGGTCATAAGAAAACAATACATTTGATTCGACTCAACACGCATCGCGTTTCATCGGGTCGCGTCGGGTTTTAATAATGTGTTTCCGACTTTATAAGTGGCCCGCGTGTGAACCATTTTCAAAAAACCCGCCAATCCGCCAATTTGAAAAAGTGTCGCGGGCCCCGCGGTCACCAGTGTTGCCAACGAAGGCGATTTATCGCTATTTAGGCTACTCAAACAACCCCCCCCCCATGGAAATAGGAACCGCCAGGTATTCAGTGGCCCGCCAGTGATTCAAAATCGTCAATTTCGCCCAACTGTTAAAAAGGTTGGGCAGCCTTGATCTAGTCAATCCACTTTATGCAAGTGCATTATATAAGCAAAATAAATACAAAACAATACAGGAACAACACGTCAACTCACCAGAGATCAAATGGGAAAATAATTCACCGACTCAAAATATTTTCATATCAGAGGGTTCGGCTCGGTAGAGCTCCTAACAGGGCCTATAAATCCTACTGATCCCTCAATAAAAAATAAAAAATTAAATATAGGAAATAAATACTACGATGTTGTTGATATATTTAGTACATCAATTTCAATAAATAAGCATACCCTATTGAAGTTTTTTTCATCAAGTAGTGGAATATTTTAATAAAGGTATTTAATTTGATTTGACTAACACATAATAATTTTGTCAACTGAAAAAGAAAAAAATATTTTGGATTTTTTATGTTTTGTGCCGGCTTGCTGTGTAGATTAAGTTCAGTGATATTTTGACTTTATATTTATTTTTCTGCAATTGTTTTAAATAGTCGTTTCCTGCACTATTTTCATGTATAATTTCGTAAATTTTTTTGTATATATGTATATAAAAGTCTTAATAGGCGTGAAATAAATAAATAATAAATATAAATATTTAAAAAATCTTTCGTAATCCTACATGTATTTAAAATTACTGATTTTTGCATTCTTATGTATAAATTCTTTAATTTCGTAAATCTGTGTATTTTCTTATTTTTTCAGAAACAGATTTTCAAATATTAATAATAATTATATTATAATTACATTATTTTTATTACTTATTATACCTTTGATTAAATTGAAGGCCTTTGGATTTTATCCTTTGTCTTTTTGATCATTCAATTACAGTTTTACAATAAAATTTGCAACACGGGTTTCCAAACACCATTTAAAGGTTGATAAGTGGGGGCGGGGGATTATTACCAACCCATTTCGCACTTAAGCAATGACAATCATTCAATTCTTGTCCACCGAGCAAATGCGGTCGTATTGGTCGGTAAATAAATGTGATTTATTATAATCACATGTCCTGCAATAAACCTCCTTGTATAGTATATCCACTTATTTTGTTTCAAAACAATTTCATAGAATCGCCTTGTTGATATCGTGAGTAAAATGCTCCCAGCGTCTTTTTTAGTCAATATTTCCATCCTGACTCGACCCTAGACGCTTATTAAATTCTACGTGTGTTATTAAGACATATTATTTGTTTGCGTCTGTACGTTCGCAATATGAATATGAATAAATACAGAGTTTTCCAATAAGAGGTGTTATTTTGATATTCAATCGTAAAAGATCAATGGTTTCGTTGCTTGTGTGGCACGTAGCGCCGTCTTGTTGAAAGTACACGTTGTCCAGATTAATACCATCCAATTCCGGCCATAAAAAATCATTAATCATCTCTCGATAGCGCAATCCATTCACCGTAACTGTTGCTCCAGCCTCATTTTAGAAAAAGTAAGGTCAAATGACTCCGCCGGACCATAAACCGCACCAAACAGTCATACGTTGAGGATATAGAGACTTTTCAACAATAACTCTTGGGTTTTCTGAGCCCCAGATGCGACAATTTTGCTTGTTGACGAAGCCACCGAGGTGGAAATGGGCCTCATCACTCAAGATGATTTGCATTTGATTCACTCAAGTGAATTTTAATAATTTCAGTGCGTTGTTGAAGCGTGTATCGTTACATTTTTATTAATGGCGTAGTTTCTATTTGTCAAATGTCAAAAAATGACAGCTTCAAAAGTAACATCTACCAAAATAGCGGGCTATTCAAAATAACACCTCTTATTAGAAAACCCTGTAGTTTGTCCGAATGAAATCTGAATTCTTTCAAGAAAGGCATACAAATGATAAATTTTATAGGTGATTCGATCCAATATTGTATTTGTATGCCTTTCTTGAAAGAATTGAGTTTTTTTTACAGTCAAAATTATTTATTCATATTGCGTTTGTACGCGCGCAAATAAATAATTTGTCTCCCTATTGTAAAGAATACCTTGTAAAAGGTGTATTTTAATAAAATAAATAAATTAACGCCATCTATGAACACGTAGAATATAACAAGCCTCACAATTTCATGCCGATAGGGGGCGCTTATGTGATAAACTGCCATGTTTGTGAAATGTCAGAAGTTGGAGTTATTATATTCTACAGTATTTTGTACAATTTAAATTCAAAAATAAATAAATGAATCGTGTCAATTGACAAAGCTGACAGAGCGAAATAAGGTAATTATTTACCTACGACTACCGTTTGAGAAAATATTCCGTACATGTTAGGTTAGGTTGGATTAGGTAGAATTAAATCACAAACCAGTCTATACAAACCTAGCGTAGCCCACAAACTACTTGAAAACTGGGATATAACTCTAAAGGGGACGCGAGCAGGCGTTATTAAAGGGGCAATTTTTTGTAGTGGTAAAAACGGTAGTCGTAGGTAAATATTTACCCGAAATAATTTGACATATTAATGTAGCCTAACCGTTTATCTCTGTATACGTATTTAAAAATCTATGAGGTCATGGTTCAATGAGGTTAATTAGACGTTCGCACAAAAAAACTGTATTAGCCTGTTGTATCGGTAACTATTAATGCAACATTGTGTAATTATTATAAATATTTGATCCGGCGAAGAGGTCCTTAATATAATACTGTTTATTTACGTTACAATAACCTGTTTGGCTAGCTACAACTGTTCGTTACCCAAGGGTAGGTAAATCTCTGAGCTCGCAGATGCTTGCCTTGCCGATAATATCTATCACTAGTACCTGCTATAACACTAGCGTCATCTGGCGGGCCCTGGCGTAGGCTTTATGTCTACCGCCATCTACCGATTAACTACTCAACCTAATTACCTAATTACATCACAGTAACACAAGGAGAATAGGGAGTAAGAAAGGGGAGAGCGTGGCTTACCAAGAACATTTTGATTCGATGGAATAGTAGCTGAGTTTACAAGGGCGTCTCGTTCCCACCCTAGCGTCGAGAGTTCAATGCCTCTGCTAGTTAAGTTCTCCATCATTGCACAAGCAATATTTCTGCTTAAGTGATGGTAGTATTAGTTCTTTAAATATTGTCAAGTTTTTCGTACCTAACCTGAGAAAGGAGAAAAGGGAGTGAAACTACTTGATATACCTTAAATTAAATTGTTGATTAATTATTATATAGGTTACTGAAGTTTCCGGAATTGCCCGGGATTTGTGCAGAGTTTTTCGAAGTGTGCAAAATTTCATCAAAAATTGTAAAAATTCTTCTAAAAAGTGTTTTCAAAATATTGGTGACCGGATAAATCATCACAGTGATAATTCATCACATCTTTAAAAAAGTAATAACCAATCATAACCAATTATAACCAATCTGAAACAAGTCCAAGTTGTACAAAACGCAATTGTAAAATTACTAGTCGTCCCTAATATTTTTAAACAGAGACATAATTCACCGTTGCTGTTTCAGAGTGCCAAAATTTTACCTGTTAAGGCTATACTATGGCAAAAAATCATAATTCAGTATATATTTACCCCGCAGCATAAAGAAAAATTAGAACATAAATACAGTACTAGATTCACGCGCAATGACGGGTTAATAGTTCCGAAATTTAATAATAAATACGGACAGAGAACGTTTGAATACAACATACCGAAGATATTTAATTTATTACCTGACACTATAAAGCAATTGTCGCGCGTCGGACCTGGGGGGGGCCCTGACTTTCCCTCGGCCAGCTCAGATGCGGGGGCATGAGACGTCTCTCTCATAGTCAGGGTTCGGGGTCAGCGCGAGGCTCAAGAATCCATATCCCACCGTCTACACAAAACACTCCCATACAACCGCTATCCCCAAATGAAAGAGGTTAGGTTTTTATAAATCAACATTGTATTTGAGCGGCAAAATGGACATTACATGGGTGAATGACAATAGAATACAGGTTGTTACATCCTAACTAGAATTATCATCAAAGGGTTCCCTAATCTCTCTCTGGGAAATAATTAACAGCTCTCTCTCTAGACCGACAGGCAGCGTGGACGAATTTAGGTTATTAGCGGACACATTCAAGGGTAATAGGAAATGTAAGAGACTCACAGCGTGGTGTTGTCGGGGTATCCTGTTGATTGCAGGACTGTGCGCCGTGTTTCAAACAAACGGTGCCAGCCTGTCGATGTTCAAAGCGCGACATTGTCGTACATTTGGCTTCTCGACCGAGCGGTGCGAATTGGAACGCGGGCGCCGAAACGAACACACGTCCAGCTAGGTCAGAGGTCGGCGCGTAAGAAGGAGGAACGAGGAGCTCGGTCGCCGGGGGTGGGGGGAACTGTAGCGGATCTTTTGCGCGTTACGTTTGACCCAGCAACTAGCCTGATAATTCCCGCTACTCAAGTTGGCAACTGTAGGGTCTTTGCGCCTAAAATCTGTTATATGACACCTCCCCCCGCGCTCGTAAAAAGGGCGACGTGGTAATGGAGCATCAGGGTTAAAAGATCCTCTATGTGCCTCCCTTGGGGTTTTTTTTGACAAAACAAGAGTTGCCCTTAGTTTGAGAGACTTGGATGGCCAGAGAGATGCCTAGCTAAAACATAATGACTAGCTTATGCCATAGGCTAGGTAACAATATTTGTGGGGAGAAATGAGGAAGGGTACATAGCATGTTTGGAGCAAATAATTTTGGGGAGAGAGCAGGTGTGGAAACAACAAGTAAAATTATGCAATTAGAAAACAAAAGACATGGTTATGCAATTGAAAGACAAAAGACAAAATTATACAATTGAAAGACAAAAGGGCATGGTTATGCAATTGAAAAAACAATAGACAACATTATACAATTGAAAAAAACAAAAGACGGAATGTTAAGGTGTGATTCTAGGGTTTCATTGGTCTGGAAGCTAAGTTTGCGTTGCGTTGGTTTTTTGGTTTCGAAGAGTTGCGAAGGAAACGAGATTTCACTGACTCTAAAAGATTACATTATCACTGTAATCTGACCCATTGAGATAACACTCAGGAGTACACTTAGGCCTTGGAAAGAACACTTTGCTTCGTTGTGGGCGTTGATGTTTGCGAAGTGGGGCTGTGGTTTGCGGGGCTGCGGCTATGGTTACAGTGGTCATTGGAGAGAGTAGTCCAGGTTCCGTAGTTATGCCAGTACGAGTCCTATGTGCTATTATGGTGGGCACGGATCGTATGTGTTGGTTATCGGAGCATAATGTAGCTCAGGATAACTTTTTAGAGATGCGCAGTTTGTGTTTACTGGAGGGGCAAAGGGTAATTATGTTTCACCCATGACCTGGTATGTGTCACTGCATGACAGAGCAAGAGACGGTATAACTGGCATTGGCATTGAGGGCAAGAAATTTGAACTCCGGGACTAGCGTGTCCGAAAGGTAGTTCAGAGTGTCATAAAGTATAGTGGGACAACTCGGCTTGCAGTGGTGCGACAAACGTCATACATATGAGTGGTATTGTCTGTGCTTTCAGGAACAAGATGGAACAAGTGTGTAGCGAGTAGTAGTCGAGGGGCCTTTGTAACCACAGCGCAGGCTGCTAGGAGGTGAGGCTCAGCTTGGCTGTTGGAGATGGCATCCGCCTGGGCTTCTTTTTAAATCCGGGGGGAATTATTATTAAAGCAAATTTCTTGAAGTTTACCTGCCTAGGGACCAATGAAGAAAAGTTTGGAGAGAAACAAAATGTGTCCAGAAAAAATAAACAAACGAGGTTTAACTGCCGGTCCAGAGAGTGACGAAGAGTGTGAGAGAGAGGTAGAGAGATTCCTAACTAGTTTTGATTACATAAACATTATCCTTTATTAGGATGACTTGGCGTTTGCCGAATGACAAACTGTCTTGGTTGAAAAAACAACCGGCCTTCTTTGGCCTATGTTAACATACAGGTGGTAACATTTTCGTAGGATTTCAAAGAACAAGACAAAAAAATTCGTGAACGAGTCACGGCAACAGCAGGGAAACTAATTCATGAATAAAGGTTGTCAGAAAAGACAGACGATGCGCCAAGTGCGTATCATACATATTCAAAATTCATGAATGTGTTTTGTTGAGGAGAGAAAAAAAATGACAACATACGTGAAAGGTGAGGTAGGAAGCCTGTTGGTGACCGGAACAATTACCGATTCGAACTCGAAGTGAGGGCGAAATATGGTCGACAACAGATTTTCCACTTCATATATATGCCTGAGGGCATGGGGGTAGGGAGTGGGAGGAAAAAGGACGGGAATTGAGTTACGAAATTTGCTAGAGACTGGACTAATTTCCAATTCAACCTCTATGTGAGAGTGAAACATATTCAACCAGCAGATTTCCTGACTCTTTACATTTTAATAAAGTGGATTAATTTTAAACAGTATTTGAATACACATTGTACTAAAGAGGCTAATCTTTTGCGTGTATTTGGCAAAAGATTAGGGGTCGTTTTAAGCTTCTACATGATTGTGAGAAAAGACAGACCCTAGTTCCAATTTCACAAACCTGGGATTCTTCTTATTCGTTTCCCAGACGACGAGTTTAGTGGTTTTGTGCCCATCGATTAACTCCTGCGGCACTATGCCCCATAATTGACAGTGAAGCTGAAAACTAGTCCTTTTGGGATAGTAGATATTCCTGGGCTTCTTTTCTTTTTGGAAAGCAGCAAAAACAGGAAGTCCACGGGCATTGGCGTTGAACAAAGAGGTTTCTGTGAAATACTTACGTAGTTCACATATAAAGGTTTGATATTATTTCGTTCGCACGATTCATGGTGAGTATTGTAACGTCTTCACGTATAGTGTACGAGTATGCAGTATATGCAAGGTACAACTCAATTATAGACAGAAGTCAAAGAGTGTAAAAAACAGTTCCTTAAAGGAGATGACGATGTCGATATTATGTCGTTCACACGAATCACGGTAAGTATTATTATTACGTCTCCACGTCTCGTGTACAGGGTTGTACACAATTATACACAAAGGCGGTTCTCATGACATGTTAATGACACACGACCAGATTATACACAAGGGCGGTACTCATGGCAAGTTAATGTCACACGACCAAATTATACACAAAGGCGGTACTCATGGCAAGTTAATGTCACACGACCAAATTATACACAAAGGCGGTACTCATGGCAAGTTAATGTCACACGACCAAATTATACACAAAGGCGGTACTCATGGCAAGTTAATGTCACACGACCAAATTATACATAAAGGCGGTACTCATGGCAAGTTAATGTCACACGACCAAATTATAACACATGGTTATAAGTATTAAGTAATTGTAACGAACTTCTCGTGTAGTGGTGGATTTTTTAAGGATCTCTCCTATCGCGTGACAATTTTTACATTTAAATATAATTCAACAAAAGCTAGCAGTATCATTTGATACTGTTTGCAAAGATTTGTTAGATTGACTAACTCCGTAGCCTGGAGAGGCGTACGATGGAACAATAGAGAAGATAAACAATTTCAATGTTACTTCATTTGTTACAAGGTGCAAGATGATGGTAGGAGGTATTTCTACTTACATCGTGCGATGGGTGAGAACAGGCCCATAATGGCTTTACATACTGTTCATTGTAGCGTGCAATTGGGTTGCAAACACTTGGTTAAATGGTGAGACAAAGGTTGGGTGTTTATATTATGCAACGATGATCGAACAAAGTCCTGTTGATTTACGTTGTGATATAATTATTTGCGTTCGAAGATCAGGATAACCGTAAGGTTTTACTAACCTGTCCCGTAGAGTTGAAACGTGAGGTACGAGACATACGTGACGTAACAGTAGAGAAAAGAAATCGAGATCTCGTCATACAATAAAAGACCTTAATGGGTTTTACATACTTTTAGTTGAAGCGAATCCAGTTATGGTATGTGGTTTTATAGGACCGACATTTGGTTTTCTTTTATAAATACAATTTCCCAAAATGGATGTGTCAAAATCCGATTTTTGGTAAATGTGAGCTTGGGTAGGACGCCATCAATTTTTGAAAGGAAAAAATTGAAAAAAATGAAAAAAAATTATATACATACAAAGAAGACAATTATGTGATTAATTGCTACTTGGTTCTTGCCTTTGAGACCACTATAGGGTTTTACATACTCAAGGTAACGTTGAATTGGACAAGAAAGAATTAATGGCTGTACTTGACAGGTTTTCTTTTTTTTTTTAAAAAAAAGGGTCGGTATTTAACACTTTGGAATTTACAAAATCCGAACTCTTTTGGATGGCACTCTTATGAGTGATTACCAATCGTTATTTTACAAGGAACAAAAACAAAAGTGGGGTGGTTCTTTCTAACACGACGAAGGGAACAAAATGAAACGAAAATGGGGTGACATGACATAAACATTGCATAGTGTAGAAGTTGAGAAGCAAAAGCGGGTTCGCGACTTCCCGGCGATTGTAACTCGAAAACGTGTCTCTATTCTAAAATGATCAGTTTCAGAACAGGTGAGAAAATAAAACGTAAAAAGAGAGAAAACGATTGTCGTGAGGGAAAGAACGTTATTACAGGAATAATACTTCATGGTCATAATATGTTAATATACATTTATTTACAAAGGTAGGTTAAACTCGTTTTTGACGAATAGGTTGACATGTAGTTGACACTTTACACGCCTAATTATGGTAAGACTTCATAAGCTTACAATAGTTTGTGATAATACACAATGGGTTAGTTTAAAGTTGCTGGGGTGGTGGGGCAGTTTCAACTGTCTCCTCACTTCCAGACTTTACAATGTCCTTAATATGGTAATTACCAGTATGTTTGCCAGAGGAGTCGGACAGGTAGTAAACTAAGTCCGATATTTTTCTTACAACCTTGGCCTTGACAAAACGGGGTGCCAGCTTGGCAGAGAAGTACAGGGCTCCTTGAGAGAGGGTGTTATTCCTTCTCCAGACAACATCGCCTACATTAAAAGTGATGTGTTTCCTACGTAGGTTATATCTGTCCGCACTTTTTTGGTGGGCCAGCAATAGGGCATCAGTAACTTCACTATAAATGGCAGTAAGTTCTTCCAAACGATGAGCGTAATCAACGGCAGGATTGCTTGTGGAGGTGGTTGACGTGGGGAAATTCGTGTTCCAGTGCAATGAACCATGTACCACCTGTTCCATACCGTGTTTTAAAAAGAAGGGGGTGTAACCAGTGGTTAGGTTAACAGTGTTATTCATGGCAGCTTGAATTTTATCTAAATTCTTACACCAATTACGTTGGTCTTTGTCAACCAAAATGGCCAGAGCTGTGTTAATAGTCTGGTTATACCTTTCGACAGTGTTATTTTGGGGAGTGTACAAGGTATTATAATAAATATCTTTAATCCCGTATTTAGCAAGGAAATCTTTAAATTCTTGTGCTATAAACTGTTTTCCGTTGTCAACTATTACGGTTTTGGGTGTTCCGTAGGGTATGAAAATGTGTTTTTCCACAAGTTTGACAATGGCGGCGGCGTTGGCTCTTTTTAAGGGGAAGATCCAACAAAATTTGGTAAAGATATCCACAATGCTGAGTATATGCATGTGTCCAGAATAACTCCTGGGAAAAGGTCCGACGAGGTCCATAGATAACGATTGGAGGGGTCTATCAGCACGTTTGGGTTTTCCCACTAGGCCGGCAGGGGGTGCCGTACTATGTTTGTAAGCTTTACATGTTTCACATTTGGAGATGTAGTTGCGAACTTGCTTGAAAAGACCAGGCCAGTAATACTTCAAGGAAATCTTTTTATACGTCTTGAAGGTTCCTGGGTGTATAGAGTCGGGGGCACTATGATTGTTGATGATTACTTGTTTTCTCTTTTCGAGGGGCACAACGAGTTTCCAAGAGTAATCTTCAAGGATGGACAGTGGGGCCTTACAATTGCGATATAGTTGTCCTTCTTTTATAATAAAATTGGGAAACTTTTGTTGATTGTTTTTGCATCCTTCATAGATTTTGAGATACCATTCATCTTTTGTGGATGGGGTAGAGGCAATTGTATCGATGTTTAATGTGGCAAGTTCAATTCTTGACAGGGCATCTGGGACAATATTGTCCGCACCTTTACGGTGGATGACATCGAAAGTGTATTGGGACAAACGAGAAGCCCAGCGAGCGAGTCTGCCGGAGGGATTACTTAGAGAGATCAACCATTTCAAACTACTATGGTCTGTGACTACAGTAAATTTGCTACCGTCTATGTAACCGCGAAAATGGTGAACAGAATCCAATACTGCCAGTAACTCTTTTTCGGTGATTCCGTAATTTTTCTCGTGTTTATTCAAGGTGCGGGAAAAGTAGGCTACCGGGTGTTCGCCATCGGGGAATTCCTGAGTTAGGACTCCACCGATCCCTACGTTAGAAGCATCCGTATGGAGGGTAAAAGGTAGTTCAAAATTAGGACAATTCAGGACAGGGGCTGTTTGAAGAGCAGTTTTTAAAGTCGTAAAAGCTTCTTCGGCTTCAGTAGACAAAGTTAATTGTAACTGTGTTATTGTTACATTTAATTGGTAATTGCAGAGTACCGATGACTGTCTGGGGAGCATTGTCCGCAGTTGTCACGAGTGTAGGTTTGGAAAAAACTTTAAAACCGTTGTTAACAAAAGGCAGGTGGGCATTGTTGCCAAGGCAACTAACAGATGCACCACTATCTAGTAGTCCAGAGAAGGGGACATTGTTAACGGAGAAAAGGGCATAAGGTCTTCCATCTTTAGCTTGTTTGCAACAAACCGAAGAAACATTTAAGGTCTGGTTAAAATATTTAATGTGTGATAACCAATCAGTCCATTCCTTAGACCTTGGTACAGAATGAATACCTGAGAGGTTATTATTTAGTTTTTTGGTTTTCTTGCATGAAAATTCGGTGGGGGTTTAGAGAAATCCACTTGAGGTTTAACAAAGTGAGGGTCTTGCAACCTTTCCATGTTATTTCTTGATTTTTTGAAAATTTCACGCAGTTCGTCGCGTGGAGGAGAACGATCCCTGGAGCGATGTCTCTTTAAGGTTCTGTGTTCTTTAGCTTCCAGAAATTTGGCCTGCTTGAAACAAGTGGTTGCTAGGTGACCTACTTTTTTGCAAAAGGAGCAAACTTTTTTGTTGTCAAATTCTGGTTTTAATCCAGAAGGACGGCTTGGTACAGTGATATTGTCCGTGGTGGTTTTGTTGTTTTTCCTGTCTTGGTGGGATTCCAAAATGAGGCAAACTTCGTTTAAATGGGCCAACGACACAATTTTCTGTGAGGTGATAATGTTTTCATATCTTTGTAGGAGGCCATCAGTTATAACTGGTAATAATTCGGCTTCCGAGACAGGGTGGGAAAGTTTGATGTTGATGGATTCGGCCCTCTCTATGAATGTTGCCACAGTTTCGTTTACTAATTGTTTAATGGATAGTAACGATAATTTAATTCTGTGTTGGGCCTCTGATTTGCCGAAGCTAGTGATCAGGGCTGATCTGAGTTTATTCCAGTCCTTGCATTTTGATTTTTGTATTCGGTGCCACGGGATTAATTCTGGAGATATTAGTTCTATAAAGTTTTTCTGCAGCACGTCAAATGGAACATTTTTAATTGAGGCCGTTTCTTCGATTCGGTCAATGAAATCCAGTACATCAGAAACACCGTTATATTTGATCTTCCAAGGAGTGAGATCGTATGTTTTTTCTTGTGCCGTGATGGGTGCATTGTCTTGTTTTACTGTAACATGTGTCCTGGTTTCTTTGTTAGAAACGGGGATTTCCAAAACTGGGGTATTGGGTGCCTTGTCTTCACTTGCAACGGATAGGTTTATTTTCCTGATGAACTTCTTGTTGAATAACAAAGCGTATGCTTTCAATGCTGACTTTGATTTGTTTAGTGGTGATATTCCTCTGTCTTTTAAGACGGCTTGTAGGTGCACTTTGGATAAGTTGTGTACATTGGGAATGACACCCATGTCCAAAGATGTAGCCATTTGATTGGAATTCATTGTTAAAAAATGGTTTAAAAAGGGAAAAAAAAACTCCGAAATTCTTCTAAGTCTTTTTGAAGAAAATTTGGCCAGGGGGACACTTTAGGATTTGCATTATTTAATTTTGTGGGCACTATTCGCACTTATATTCACTGCACTCGAGGAAAGGCACGAAAAAAGGCACAAAAACAGCACTTTAGAAGCGAAAAAAACACTTTTGATGGAAAGATTTTATATTTGCTTCATTTACTGGCACTAAATTGTGAGATTGAACACACGTTCTTATTATTGCGTCGAGAAAGCACTTCTTTGCAAAAAAAAAAAAAAAAAAAAAACACTGCACTTCTGAAGTTAATTTGAAACAATTCACTTAAAATCACTTTTATAACAGTCAATGCTGAAAAAAGAATATGGACAAACACCGTACCTATATAATTAATCGGGATAAAGAATTATTTGTGTTTTACAGGTTGTAGCTGATATACTTTTAGAAATCAGCTTCGATGGGCCGTTGGGTGTATTGTGCTTTTTTTTTAAAAAAAAAATCACTTCCGGTGTAAAAATTGGCTTCACAGTTCTAAATCCTGACTGTTATTATTACGGTGCAATTTATGCCGAAATTAAAACAGTGGGTTTGTTTTGTTTAAACAAAGAACACAGAATCTATGTTGTTGAAGAAACATTATGTTCAAACTTTCGTTATCACAGCGTTTTGGCGGGAATTTCGTGCGTCTCTTTTATTCGTTCGAGAGGATTCCTACCGTTATTTTTTCGCGGCAAAATGCGCTTGACAACAAACAAAAGTTCTCGCGGCGAAAATGCGCTTGGCAACAAAATTGCATAGTACATGCTTTCAAATTGGGGGCAATCGTAAAGGCAATTCTGTGCAGTCGGGAAGGATATGTTTAAAAAAAAATTCTGCCCTAAGTTGGTCGCCAGTGTCGCGCGTCGGACCTGGGGGGGGCCCTGACTTTCCCTCGGCCAGCTCAGATGCGGGGGCATGAGACGTCTCTCTCATAGTCAGGGTTCGGGGTCAGCGCGAGGCTCAAGAATCCATATCCCACCGTCTACACAAAACACTCCCATACAACCGCTATCCCCAAATGAAAGAGGTTAGGTTTTTATAAATCAACATTGTATTTGAGCGGCAAAATGGACATTACATGGGTGAATGACAATAGAATACAGGTTGTTACATCCTAACTAGAATTATCATCAAAGGGTTCCCTAATCTCTCTCTGGGAAATAATTAACAGCTCTCTCTCTAGACCGACAGGCAGCGTGGACGAATTTAGGTTATTAGCGGACACATTCAAGGGTAATAGGAAATGTAAGAGACTCACAGCGTGGTGTTGTCGGGGTATCCTGTTGATTGCAGGACTGTGCGCCGTGTTTCAAACAAACGGTGCCAGCCTGTCGATGTTCAAAGCGCGACATTGTCGTACATTTGGCTTCTCGACCGAGCGGTGCGAATTGGAACGCGGGCGCCGAAACGAACACACGTCCAGCTAGGTCAGAGGTCGGCGCGTAAGAAGGAGGAACGAGGAGCTCGGTCGCCGGGGGTGGGGGGAACTGTAGCGGATCTTTTGCGCGTTACGTTTGACCCAGCAACTAGCCTGATAATTCCCGCTACTCAAGTTGGCAACTGTAGGGTCTTTGCGCCTAAAATCTGTTATATGACACAATGTAAATCTATGAATAAGGTTAAATATATGGTGAAAAATTGGCTATCGGAAAAAAATATTTATTTTAATATGTATGAAAAATTGTATGAAAAAATTGTTAATTCTGTAGATATAAGATGTAAATTATAACTTTAAAAAATTTATTTGAAACTAACTTTAAGCACCTGTTGACAAGCCAATTCAATCGGCTTAGCAGGACTTGTTTGTTGATATTATGTACCTATTAACTATTTATTCAATAAATAAAAAAAAATAAAAAAATGGAAAGTGATGAAACAAAAACTTTATTAACTGGGTTAAGTAGGTTAGGTTAAATTATTTTTTTTCATCGTTTCTAATGGCTTTATATCACTTTTTAAAAGTGTGTTGAATTGTCACTGTGTTGAGTTATCATGGAACCCAAAATATTATGTATGTAGACAGTTACCTTTCTTTTGTTTTGAGAGAGTGGAAGATACTACCAGTATCGCCCTGGTGTAAGACCACCATTCAGAATTGAAACGTTGCTCCAAATGGCTTTAGCCGTGTTTAGTGATTAGATCTGAATAGCCAGGTACTTCCAGACCTTCCTCTTTCCCTTCCCCACTTACCTTCAGCCTCACAACATCCCCAATTGGGGATGCCATAGTCTCACTGGCTCCAGACGGGAGCAGTTGGGACTCTTGTGAGGTATTCACTATAAAAATAAAAAAAAGAGGGCCAAGTGTGCAAAATTACATCAATCTCGGAATAAAACTGTCACGGACACTCTTCTTTATGTATTATACACAGATTATCCTGATTTCTAATGCTAAAGCTTAATATATTTTCAAATTATTAAGTGTTTGTTTTCTTCTTTCCCCAGCCGGACTTGGAGCAGTGACAGCAGGAACCATTCTGGCTTGGACCTCTCCTGTTCTGCCACAAATTCAAAATGCCAACTCCACCCTGCCCGTTACTGATGAAGAAGGTATGTCTAGCTGATATTTCTTTATATTATTAGTATTATTACAAAACCTTAACTGGGAACAAGAAGCAACTATGAGACTGAAAGGACTTTTGCAATTTGAACGTGTTATTGAAACACCCGTTTACGGTATTAAAAACACATAAAATTTCTAAGGTCTACAATAAAAACACACATTTGAAACATTTATATCAATAAATATTAATAATGCGGTACCACTTCGCCACACTTACAAATAACTACAGCAGTCCCATGAAAAATTACAGATTGGCTGAATTCTTTGCAAATCAGTTCCAATTTTAAAAATGACAATTGAAATAATTTTATGTTCAAAATATTATATTGTAGGTAGGTAATTTATAGCTTTAATCAATTCTCAAAGAAACACAGTTAAAATTTGAAACACTCAATGTCAAAGCTAATCCGCATTCTAGAGTTCATTGAACCTAAGTTACGCAGGACAGACACAACTGAAAGAAATATTTTTGATATGTGGCAATTTTTACAAATTTTATTTTGAAGACTGTTAAAAGCTAGAAAAATTCCTCAAGTCCTTTGTCCAAATAAGAAAGTGGATATCTCAAGAAAAGTCAACAAATCCTACTATTTAGGGAAGATTTTTACATTTGGCAAAAATAGGTAAATAAGTAACTAAACATTTTCACATGCCAAAGACCGTCTGCAAATAAACAACCAAATAGTCACAAATTCATGTACAGTAGTATCATTAAAGAAATTCTTGCTTGTGTAGTCGTGTACTGTATCATAGGACTACTGCGGGTTAATTGGGGACTGCGGTCGGGTGTTCCAAATTATTTCAAACCAATGAGAAGCAATGTCAAGCGTAAGTTCAATCCTGGTGTAGGATGCAAGAGGCGATAAACCATCTCCAAATATTTGAAATGTAAATCATGATTAAAATGTTTGGTACGAAGTGGAATTGCTTCAAATTTGATGCCCAATATTTGAACCAGTACAGAAGAACACAGAAACCGTTGAAAAAAGGATCGATCGATTTGAGTTTCTAAGATTTTTGGATCTTTAAAAGATGGGTGAGACTTGGGGCGGCTTGCACCATAAGTTAAATTTGATTTAAATATAATTTTAAACACATTATTTGATTTAAGTCGACTTGGCGTCTTGCACCACAAAATTTAAGTCGTTAAATGCGTTTAAAGAACTGTCAAAGTTAAATACCCAAAATGGGCTGTTTAACCGAGTTAAACGCGTTTAGCCCGACTCATAAAGCAGTACTGTCAAAAATTGTTTAGGTTATCCCTTAGATTTTTGATTGTGGTTAAAATCTATATCATTTTAATTTGTATTCACAATGAACATTTGGGATTTGTATTCTGACGATGATGAAGAAATTATAGAGTTTATAAGTAGACCGTTTATAGTCAGAGAAGTAAACACAAGAACAAATTTATTTGAAACACTCAGTGCCAAGAAGTTTCAAAGAAGATTTCGTCTCTGTAAAAAAACGACATCATAGTGCAAGAAATTAAACCTCAGTTAAAATTCAACACCAATAAAAACATCAGCGAGGTGCTCGTAACTTGAAGCTAACACTCCTTATCGAGGAGTACTTTGCAAGGTTGTAAACTTCTAATCATACCTACAGCATTCTTATAATACTTTAAAACAATATAATATGTAAAAGAAATAAAAAACAAAATTACTCGGATAATTGTTTTATTTTTAATTCCAACAACAGAAGCTCTTTTTGTCTTATTTCATCATTATGTCTATTTGCTTTAACTTTTTCTTCAAAATAAATGAACACACTATTAAACCACACACACAATCACAAAATATTTTGACACTTCAAGTAAAATGAAACATCGTAGCTGTTTTATTTACGCGTTAATGGCGGTAACCACGCGGTAACTGTTTTACCGACGCGTTAAACACGTTTAACTAAAATTGCCACCGAACTGCGTGGTGCAGGACGCAACTAAACGCATTTAAGTTAAATGTATTTAGGGTCTTAAATACGTTTAGTTAAATACAATTTAAGATAAAATTTGCGATAGTTGGTGCAAGTCGCCCTTTGTTTTGGAATTGAAACCATTTAATCCTAATTCTAGTCCTCCAACAGTACAATAAATTGCTCCCATGTAAACTATATTAAACTTAATTTCGTCCTCTTTCCAGGATCCTGGATCAGCTCCATCCTGGCTATCGGAGCCCTGCTCCTCGCCATCCCAGTGGGTATGCTCGCTGAGGCGGTAGGCAGAAAGATCGCCATTCTGTCGCTCGTCATCCCCTTCCTGCTCAACTGGCTGCTGATTGTGTTCGCCACCAACGTTGGCATGATGTACGCTGCCAGATTCTTCGCTGGAGTTGCTACAGGTAAATTAAACTATAATAATAATTATAATAGGAGAGAGACTCCTTCTGTTAGGTCTGTCTGCACAAATAACTTGACTGGAAAACGACCAATGTGAGAAATGCCCATCTCATTCCTGACCGAGAGACAGCCTGTGTTCTCACTGCTTCGTAAATTCGGGTCCTCTATCAATAGGTGCTTCCACAGCCGTTGTGCCCCCACAATGCATAGGTGGGTCCTTAAAAATCTGGCAATGTATTGGGTCATGTCAAAAGTTAGGATTTGGTATAACAGAAGAGTTGGTGTGAGATAAAGTATGATCATGAAGTGTGTGCCAAGACAGAGCTATGTAGTATTTATCCTCTCTGCCTACCCCTGCGAAGAAATGGTGTGATAATCTTTGATTTATGATGAACTATTTTCCAATTTGTAATGTTTTTGTTAATTTTCTCACTCATTTTGCTAAAAGCGTAGTTAGAGAGTATTATTTTGTTTAGTAAAGTATTCTCGTTGTCTTGCCAACTTCTTTGTTTCTGTAAAAAACATGCAAAATTTCTGACAAACGTCCAAATCTATTTTCATCATTTGTAAGCTCAGAAACAAACAAAGTCAACATTCTGTATTATTGTATCTTCGCAGAATTTGTAGAATGAATGAAACAATTATATGTGCATGTTAACGAATTTTCCTCTTGTACTACAATATTAAAATTTTACATAAAGCGCTATTTTGATGAAAAGAATTATCTATCATTAGACAGATTGCTGTACCCAACCTATATTAATTGAGTCAGGTAGTCATTCCAATTAAAAACAGATATTTATGTCTCGTGATCAATGATTTCAATTTTTCATTGATAGAATTCCTGTATTAACGATATCTTTTCTATTTCCAGGTGGTATTTGCGTGACGGCTCCCATGTACATTGGTGAGATTGCCGAGCCTGCCATTCGGGGTGCTCTTGGATCATTCTTTCAACTCTTCCTGACTGTCGGCATCCTCTTCACATACGTCGTGGGCGGCTTCACAGACTGGAGAACCCTGTCCATCATCTCTGCTGTAATCCCCATTGTCTTTGGACTGGCCTTCTTCTTTGTACCGGAAACTCCGCAATATCTCCTGAAGAAGAACAAGCTGAAAGAAGCTGAGCGTTCTTTGGCTTGGCTGCGTGGACCTAACTACGATATCTCTCAAGAAATCGAGGAGATCCAGAAAGATGTAGATGCGGCGTCGCAAAACAAAGCTTCTCTGATGGATTTGGTTACCGTCCCGGCAAACAGGAAAGCTTTGATCTGCAGTCTTGGTCTCATGTTCTTCCAGCAGTTCAGCGGTATCAACGCAGTTATCTTCTACACGATGCCCATCTTCAAGTCTGCCGGTTCAGACATTGACCCAACAATTGCCACAATCATTGTCGGTATCGTCCAGACTGTCTTCACCGTGATTTCTTCATTGTTGATTGACAAGGCTGGAAGGAGACCCCTGCTTTTACAGAGTTGCATCATGATGGGCGCTTGCCTGACCGCTCTCGGAGTGTACTTTAAGTTGCAAGTTGATGGAAACGACGTTTCCAACATCGGATGGTTGCCGCTCGCCGCTATGGTTATCTTCATCATCACATTCTCTCTCGGATTCGGCCCCATCCCCTGGATGATGATGGGAGAACTCTTCTCTTCCGAGTGCAAGGGAGTTGCCAGCGGTATTGCAGTCATGTTGAACTGGTGCCTCGTTTTCTTAGTCACCAAAGTCTTCCCAACCATGGTGAAAAGCATCGGCATGCACAACACGTTCTGGGTGTTTGCCGGATTCATGGTGGCGTCCACGATCTTCGTATTCTTTGTTATCCCGGAAACTAAAGGCAAGACGGCCGCTCAGATTCAAGCTGAACTTGCCGGAAGAAAATGAACGAGAAAACCTGGACTGTAATTAATTTATTTATTGGTCTTCTAAAGTTGTATCAGTTGTAGAGTAATAGTTTTATGAGTTTCGTTGGTTCAATTCAATAGTAATGCTCAGTTTGTGTAATCTTTATGTTTAATACTACTTGTACCATTTAGTGTTGTCTCATATCAAGTGTCGCTGCGCTTCGAAAAGCTACACGTCTGAACATTGTTTTAATAGAGAGCTTACAATCAATGTCTTGACACGTTTCGATTGATATTTTTAGATGAATTTAGTCTTAGAATCTAGTATAATAATTTTTATTAGCAATAACGTTTTATCTTACTTTTTTATATTAGTTTTAATTGGCAGCTAGTAATTGTTGTGCAGCCTACAAACCTACTATAGATTGTATCATGTTCCTTTTTGAAAACAGTGAGTTATCTATGAAAATATGCTTTATGTGATTATGAACGGAAGAATGTTTAGCTAGCTGAATACTGTTTAGCCAATGTAGGGTTTATATGAATTTGAAAATAGTTGTAATCTTAATTTTAATAATCTATGTTTAACTAATGAGCACCGGCTATTTAAAAAGCTTGGGTTAAGCTTGAAAGAAGATAAGCCTGAATTTTTTACAATAATTGACTCTAATTTTGACATTCTTTAAATTTTCATATTATGTAGGGATAGTGAATTTAATGTTATTCATGAAAGCGAATAATTTGTTTATTTGATATAATGTATCGATTGAACAGGTTATACAATTAAATAATAGTGTAACTTTTGTAATGTTAGCATAATATCATCTATAAAGAGCATGCGAGTACAACCAAAATGTTACAATTTTTAGTCAATAATATTATAAAATTATTGACATCGTTCTCGTGTTTTGAACATTTGAATCATAAATAAAACATAGTCGGGCTTTTTGTATGTAACGAATTGGTCCTAAAAATACCATAGATAAGCCGATATATAGACAGTAAAATTCTCATTCGGAGCCTACATATTATACTATACACCGATGAAGATTTCTGAAAGTTTATTCCATAGAATTTCAGAGTTTTTCATTGGTGGATATAGTTAGGCAACAATATGACGTCATAATATTCACAGTTCCAATTTTCTATCCGATTTTTACCTCCCCTGAGTTGAATCTACTCAATTTTGATCTAGCATTGAATTTTTGGTATTCAGTTCCATCTATTGACAAAACACGTTATTCATTTAATTTGTGGTTTAAAACTCTGCTGTTTGCAAAAATGCTGGAAAGGAATCGCGAGTTTGCAAACAAAATATATGTGAATGATTCTGTTATAAAGGTTACACTGTGTTTTAAATTGATTTCCCGTGTTTCAACAACAACTGTTATAATAAAATGAACAAATCTAGTCTGAAAATAATCTGAAATATAAGCCATGTACAAAACTTGTCAAACGATTTTTAGAAATAGTCACGTAATTTACATTTAACTGTAATTTTTAGTATCTTTTATCTATTCAAGTGGTTTGATCGTAGTAGTTTTGCATTGCCGACAAACGAAAGAATAATTCATATTTATTTATAACCTTTTAAAAGTGAGTACAGTTAAATGTTTTCATAAACATACTGTTAAATGTTTTATAATTCTCTTTTCATAGTGCCCTCTAATCGAAGGTTGGCTTACATCATACTTGATTCGAGGAATAACTCGACAGATTAATTGTATCAGTCAATTAAAATTCTATTCACAACAGAAGTTTCGCCAACAGAGATGATAGAATGCTTTGCAACTTTGTTCCGGTACTTATTCCAACTATGCAAGACATGATTCAAGCATTTCAATCAATTGATCATGCCATGTATTCCTGGAATGCCTCCAACTTCTTCCTCCATTCATTTGAGTGTCATAATATATTATCCTGACACTGATTTCTCCGTCCAATCACTGTAAGTGTACAAACCATCTCCGGCGTTTCTGTCTAAAGGTACGATTCCTAGGTCAGCGGCAGACGGCAAGCTGCAGTTGCAGACCGCAGACTTAATACTAAATGTTTTAATTATTATTATCATGTCATATATTAAGTCTGCCGCCGACTACGAATCATACCTTAAATCTTGTGCATTAGATTATATTAACCTCGCATCCTGTCTCAGATATAAATCTTACAATTATATTTTTGTGCATCTGTTAAATGTTATGTTTTGTGAAAATATTTATCAGTGTCTTTTAAATGAAAGGTTATACAATATATTTAATTTATTTAACAATCTTATATTTAATTATCTAAATGAAATTTTTCACCCACAACACTTAGCCATTTATAATTATTTTTCATGTGCGAAAATTACTGCAATAGGATCTGTATGAATAATGATATAATTTTAGTAATATAATTTTTGTGAAATTTGTAATGCTAAGAACAAAATAATAATGCAATGTTGTTGTTTTTTTTTTTTAATAAATTATTTTTTATAATTATTTACTTTGATTTTTACCCACCCTTTTACTGTTTGTCCCAAACTACAAATATTTTTTTCTGTTTAATTATTTATTGGACAATTTGTATAGCGCCGCTTTTGTGAGATATCATGGGCGCTTTACAGTTGATGCAGGTATTACAAAAAAATATAAATATTACAAAAATAAATTGAAATTAAGTAAAATAAAATGAAGTACAAGAACAGGTGATGAAGTACAGAAACAGGCAACACGAAGATGGAGACTCTGCAGCAAGAATCCTAGGTGGTGAGGAAACTGGACCAGCTGCTGCAGCGATAGAGTGCACCGCGTCCACCAACAGTGCCAGCACGAGGTTCGTCATCCGGCCAGGTATGTGTCTGCTGCTTATAGTGCACTGACACAATATCCTCTCATAGATACCAGGTTTAATGACATTTTGCGACCATAAGATGTATACATATTTATTTTTAATTAAAAGTAATTGGATTACCGCACAGAAGTCCCAACTGCCCCGAGACAATGGAATTATTAGCAATAATGAGGTTTTCTTCTGATTTGGCCTTGACGGTCTCCATGGTTGAGGGGTAAGGCTATCAATTTGAAAGTCTCGGGCTCAAATCCCGCTTGCACAAGTAAACTTTATTTGATGAGTAGTGTTATTTTATTATTTATTAATTTAATATAATATATTGTATTCTTGCGACAAGTTCCAGAGTGGAAAGTACTCTTAGTGTCGCCCTGGTGTAATACCACCTTTTGTTGATCGTTGCGTTGATTTAATTGAAATGTTGCTAGAAATGGCTTTAGCCGTGTTTGGTGACCAGATCTGAGTAGCCAGGTACTCCCTTATCTTCCTCTTGCCTTTCTCCGTCCCCTCACCAGTTCCTTCAGCCTCACAACATACCCCAATTGGGGATGCCATAGTCTCACTGGCTCCAGACGGTTGGGAGCAATTGGGACACTTGTGCAGTATTAACAATGAAAAAATATATTTTGGTGAAAATGTATTCATATATCTGCGGCTTAATGCTAGAACTGTCTAGGTCCAATTTGTGAATAGCTCAGGAATGAAGATTGCTTACGTAAAAAATGCTGAAAATATATTTAGATTTCTACATTATGAGTCCCTGGTATACCAAAAGTATTCATAGCATTCAAATAAGGTACGTTTTGGAATACTTTCTGGTAACTATAATAATAATAATATCTTTATTTAGGAAAGTTTACAGATTTATTTTTATTTTATTTATTTATTTTTTATAATATTGATTACATTTTATGATTTTGACTGTCCAACTAGGAAGGATTCCCGTTTCAGGACAGTCAAATTTACAAGTTTCAAGTTATCTTAGACGAATACAGGATTTAAGACTAGCTAAAATAAGTTTGTTAAAACGAAGATACATAAAAATGTACATAAAAATATACATAAAATAAAGATACATGGAGGCGTTCGTGATTTCAAATTACATTTTTTAGTATCATTTCGGAATCAGTCCTGCCTAGATCCAACAACCATTTTGTCACTCTTGGACCGAAGGATGACAATACACACAGTTTCAGCAGGGAGGGGATTTTATTATATATTTTAGGACCGAGATATGAGAATATTTTTTGATAAGCCGCTCTGTTGCTTGTTGGAAAGGAATGCTCATTCCGTCCCTTAGGTACTTATGGTTTGATATTTGTGTTCGGCTGTTTTCATTTTGTTTTTATTTTTATGAACATGGATTACAATTTTTTTTATATAGCACTGTCGGACATCTAGTACATTAAATTCCTCGAAGAGAGCGTCACTCGGATATCTGAAAGGTTTCTTCATAATAACACGTAAAATAGATTTCTGTGCCTTCAATAACGGGTTTAATGTTGTTCTTCCTGCACATTAGAACTATAAATACATATTATGGTGTAAATTGATTTGTAACTTTTATTTTTAAGGTTATAAAATTAACAGAAAAATACAAACATAATATTATAAAGGTAAAAAGAAAATAAAAGTGCAGTTAGTTGAGGTTTCTCAAATACCGCCTCACTAGGCTAGCCTGTGTTGAGGCAGAATTTTTCGTGTTAGTTCCTAATACCTTTGAACATACCTATACTTGTATTAAGGTGTATTCACTCAATAATGTGGTGACTTCAATAACTGCGAATTTGGGTGAATGCACCGGTGAAGGCCCTATTCTTATTTTTGATCCAAATTTTTACATTATCTTTAAAATGAAATTTCTAAAAACTGATGGGCCCTTCTAGCTAAACCCCCAGTTATATAATTTATAAAGAGTTACGACAATAAAATTCAGAAGTTATGAGCTCCTAATGTAAAAATTGGTAAAATGTGTGCAATCGGGTATTTTCACTCACTTTGAATACCGTTAAAAATGTGTAGAAGATTTAAATAGTTGTATTGTACAATTGTGCAATTGTAATACATTCATTCATAATTATTATTGATTTTAAAAACGGCGTAAAACTCCACATTCTAAAACTGTTCCAACTGGTTACAACATCATTATGACAATGTCTGGTAAGACGTTGATGTCAGTGATGTCACGCCGCCCGGCGTAACATCAAAGCCGCTGAATTAAAAAAAAAAATCATTTTGGCGGCAAATCGAAAATGGCACATTTTAAATCTTTATGCAAAATTTAAAATAATAATTTTCTCTAATTAATATGATTACTTGTAAATAACATGAAATTTCACTGTAGGAGACAACCTCATAAGATATGTTGTGACACTGAAACGAAGGGGATGGTGGAGAGGTTATTTAAAAAAAAAACGGGCTTTTAAATTCTAGTCAGCAAACACCGAAGCTATATAAAGTATTATTTTTCTTCTAAATGGTGGTTTTCACCAGGGCGATACTGAGATTATGTACTCTGGAACATGCGGCAAATTGATGTACTGCATCAATTAGTTGTGAATTCACATATATTATATGTATTAGTTAAATAAAAATCTACTTGCGCATATCGGGATTCGAAGGATTTGATTTACTAACCCCAACAAGAGTCGAAATAGAAAAACTGCAAAACAATAATGTGAGAAGTAAGTATGTGAATTATGCACAGATGAGATTGAATGAGAAGGAAATGGACGGTCTAAGCATAGACGAAACATGGAACGTGAGTCTTTGTGAATCTGCTAGAGAGGTTTGTGGAATAAGTACGCAAGGTAAGACGAAAGGTAAAGGTAATGCATGGTGGGATGATGATATTAAAGCACTGGTCTCAGAGAAGAAGAAAGCATGGTTATGTCTGATTGCGGCTGGCAGTGCTTCCAGTGAAGACAGGAATCGAGCGAAAGACGTATATAAGGAATAAAAGAAAAAAGTAAGAGTTGGAGTGAAAGAACGAAATAAACGCCTGGAAGAGGAAGAAGGAATCAAAATGACAAACCATTTCCAAGAAAACGTTAAGTTGTTTTGGAAGGAAGTCAAAAGGTCCCAGAGTGGTCCAGAAAAAGGAAATATGAAAGTGATAAAATCGACAGATGGAAAAATGTTGACTTATGAGGAAAAAATAAAAGAGAGATGGATCACCTGAGTGTCAGTGATTCCAGCGGCGAATCAGATATGAACAATGATGAAATGTTACCGAAATTAGCATGGATGATATAGAAAAATCGATTAAATGTATGAAGAATGGTAAGGCTGTCGGTTTCGACAATATTGCTGCTGAATATTTTAATATCAAAATGTTGTGCAATCTTTTAACCAATGTTTAAAGAAGGGTTACACGCCTTTAGATTGGATAAGGGCTGTGATCATGCCATTACACAAAGGTAAAGGATCACGTACGGAATGTGGAAATCATAGGGCTATTACCTGCTAAGTTCAGTTGGCAAGCTGTATGGTAGAATTTTGATTGAATGAGTAAGAAAGGAAACAAAAGATAATATATGGGATTTGAAAGGTGCTTTTACGAGTGGAAGGGGGTGCATGGACCAGATCTTCTCATTGCATATGTTCAATAGAAGTTTCTGGAAAAAATCAGAAACTTTTCTGTGCCTTTGTAGATCTACAAAGAGCTTACGACCGAGTCGGCAAGAGAAAGCTATGGAAGGTGTTGTCCAAGTACGGAGTGAATACAAATCTGACTCAGGCAATTGCGTCTCTGTATGAGGGAAGCGTTGCATGTGTTAGGGTAAACTGTGGTTTCACGGGGTGGTTTCATATAACAAAAGGTGTTAAACAAGGCGGCGTGTCACAGTGGTTATTCAATATATACATGGATAATTGTATGCAAGAATTGAAGGAGGTTTGATTGGGCGCGAATTTGAGTGATCTGAAAGTATGTTACCTGTTGTATGCTGATGATGCGGTGCTAAATGCTAATTGTATGGATGATCTACATTCTCTAGTTTCTAGAATGAACGAAGTATGCATGAAGAATGAGTTAATGATGAATGTAAGTAAGTCTAAAGTAATGGTGTTTAAAAGATAGAGAGTACGAAAACAGTGTGCAATATAGTTGTGAATAAGGAATACTCGGAGAAGGTGGATGAGTTTGTGTATTTAGGAAGTATGTTTACGGGAGATGGGAAGGCTGACAGAGATATTGAAAGTAGGTTAAATGCAGGTAACTCCATTAATGGAGGACTGAACGCAGTTGCCGCTAGCAAAAAATTGTCCAAAGAGCAAAGATAGCAGCCCACAATGGAGTGCTGGTACCTACCTTGATGTATGGAAGTGAGGCATGGAACTGGCAGAGAAAGGAGGAAAGTAGACTGAATGCTGTTGAAATGAGATCCCTGTGGCGTATGTGTGGTAAAACCACGTATGATCGAGTGAGGAATGTCAAGATCCGCAAAGAGTGTAAGGCTGATGTAAGCATAGTGAGAAATATTAAGAAAGGGACGCTTAGATGGTTTGGGCATGTAGAGCGAATGAGCAAAGAAAAGAGTGTAAGGAGGATATATGATTAAAATGCGATTGGTAGCAGAAGTCGGGGACGCCCGAGGAAGACATGGCACGATAAAGTGAAACACATACTCGAGTCGGGCCATGTCAAGAGTCAGAAAAGAATATGTATGAGACGATGTATGAATGTGAATGAGGCTAGAAGTATGTGCCAAGACCTATGTGTTTGGCGGTCCTTACTCTCTGCCGACCCCTGCGGAGAATAAAGCGTGGTGGTTAGATAGTTAGTTATTGATTTGAACGGGCTCTCTGGATTCATAGTCGAGGATTTTAACCACTCGACCATGGAGGTCTAAGTCTCAAGTCTAAGCCAAGTTAACAATATCTTGGTGGCACTTCTGTTTTGGAGTCCAGTTCTTGGGCATAAATGTAAGACTTGGGTTCTAAATTTTGAAACCGTTTTCACGGGAACTATATGATCAAACTGAATGAAATTAAAAATTCGTGCTAAGCATATGGTCTGAAGTGGTATCAACAACAAAATCTCCTTAAGTGGCATTTGTGGATAATTTACAGTTTATACGGTCATAAATGTAAGCCTAGGGAACGAATTTTGAAAGCCGTTTTATCGGGAGGTAAGTGGCACAACGGAATGAAATTAAGAGTTCGTGCTCAGCATTATGGTCTTAAGAGGAATCAACAATAAAACCCTAAAAAGTTCCATTTGTGGATAGTTAACGATTTTAACGGTTATATGTAAAGATAGGACTACGGTTCGAACTTTGAAAGCCGTTTTCTCGGGAACAATGTGGCCAAACATATTTCATATTTTAAACAGATTTCAGTTGAGACCATTACTGTTATGACGATTCCCAAATTTCAGCCCGTTTGGTACCATATAGAGGGAACAAAAATGGATTTTAAATTTCGAACCCAAATCTCAAATTAGCGCCCATAAGAGTGATGATTTTTCCAGAAACGCAACTTGATAAAGATTTTATGACTGATTTCGGTGAAAAACCATGATTCTAACTACGATTAACAAATTTCATACCATTTGGTACCATAGAGCCTGAAAAAATGGCTTTTGAATTCCGAACCCAAGTCTCAAATTAGCGCCCATAAGGATTACGATTTTTCCAGAAGTGCAACATTATGAAGATTTTATGACTGATTTAGTTTTGGACCATGATTCTGACAACGAATTCCAAATTTCTTCCAGTTAGAGCCTGAAAAAATGACATTTTAAGTCCGAACCCAAGTCTCAAATTAGCGCACAGAAGACTTATTTCGGTTTGGACCATGATTCTGACAACGATTTCCAAATTTCAGCCCGATTGGAACCATAAAGCCTGAAAAAATGAGTATTTTAGTCCGAACCCAAATGTCAAATTTGCGCCCATAAGAATAAAGATTTTTCTAGAAATGCAACATTATAAAGATTTTGTGACTGATTTCGGTTTGGACCATGATTCTGACCACGATTTTTAAATTTCAGCCCGTTTGGTACGATATAGCGTGAAATAATGGCTTTTATATTCCAAACCCAAATCTCAAATTAGCGCGCATAAGAATTATGATTTTTCCAGAAAATCAACTTAATTCAGATTTTGTAACTGATGTCGTTTTGGACATTGATTCTGACCCTTTTTTCCAAATTTCAGCCCGTTTTACCAGTTTTTGAGCGTGAACAAATGGCTTTTAAATTCCGAACCCAAATCTCAAATAAGCGCGCATAAGAATTATGATTTTTCCAGAAAATCAACTTAATTCAGATTATGTAACTGATGTCGTTTTGGACATTGATTCTGACCCTTTTTTCGAAATTTCAGCCCTTTTGGTACGATTGAGCGTGAAAAAATGGCTTTTAAAGTCCGAACCAAGTCTCAAATTAGCGCCCATAAGAATAACGATTTTTCCAGAAACGCAAAATTATACCGATTTTGGTATTAATTTCGATTGGGAACATGATTCTGAAGATTCATAAGAATATGACTTTTCCAGAAATGCAACATTATAAACATTTTGTGACTGATTTCGGTTGGGACCATGATTCTGACCACGATTTTTAAATTTCAGCCCGTTTGGTACTATAGAGCCTGAAAAAATTATTTTTTTAGTCTGAACCCAAGTCTTAAATTAGCGCCCATAAAAATAATGATTTTTCCAGAAATTCAACATTTTAACGATTTTGTTACTGATTTCCGTTTGGACCAAGATTCTGATTCTTCGATTTCCGAATTTCAGCCCGTTTGGTACGATTGAACCTGAAAAATTTGCTTTTAAAGTCCGAACCCAAGTCTCAAATTAGCGCATATTAGAATAATGATTTTTCCAGCAAATCAACTTGATTCAGATTATGTAACTAATGTCGTTTTTCACATTGATTCTGACCCTTTTTTCAAAATTTCAGCCCGTTTGGTACGATTGATCGTGAAAAAACGGCTTTTAAAGTCCGACCCCAAGTCTCAAATTAGCGATCATAAGAATAATGATTTTTCAGGAAATAAAACTTAATACAGATTTTGTGACTGATTTAGGTTTGGACCAAGATTCTAACCTCGATTTCCAAATTTCAGCCCGTTAGGTACCATAGAGCCTGAAAAAATGGATTTAAGTCCGAACCCAACTCTCAAATTAGCACCCATAAGAATTATGATTTTTCCAGAAATGCAACATTATAAAGATTTCGGTTGGGACCATGATTCTGATCACGATTTCCAAATTTCAGGCCGTTTGGTACTACAGAGCCTGAAAAAATTATTTTCTTAGTCAGAACCCAAGACTCAAATTAGCGTCCATAAAAATTATGATTTTTTCAGAAATGCAACATTTTAACAATTTTTTTACTAATTTTTGTTTGGACCATGATTCTGATCACGATCTCCAAATTTCAGGCCGTTTGGTACTATAGAGCCTGAAAAAATGAATTTCTTAGTCCTAACCCAAGTCTCAAATTAGCGCCCATAAAAATAATGATTCTTCCAGAAATGCAACACTATAACGATTTTGTGACTGATTTCCGTTTGGACCATGATTCTGACCATGATTCCAAAATTTCAGCACGTTAGGTACCATAGAACATGAAAAAATGATTTTTTTAGTCCGAACCCAAGTTTTAGATTAACGCTCATACGAATAATGATTTTTCCAGAAATGCAAAATTATAACGGTTTTGTGACTGATTTCGGTTTGTACCATGATTCTGACCACGATTTTCAAATTTCAGCCCGTTTGGTACTATTGAGCGTGAAAAAATGGCTTTTAAAGTCCGAACCCAAGTCTCAAGTTAGCGCCCATAAGAATTATGATTTTTCCAGAAATGCAACATTATAAAGTTTTTGTGACTGATTTCGGTTTGGACCATGATTCTGGACACGATTTCTAAATTTCAGCCCGCTTGATTTCATAGAGCTTAAAAAAGAGGCTTTATTGATTCGAACCTAAGTCATTTAATAGTGCCCGTTAAAGCAATGATTAATCTACAAATGTAACTTTATGCAGATTTCTTTACTGGTTTCTCTTGAGACTGTGATTCTTATCAGGGACTTTAAATTTCAGCCTGTTTGGTATTATAGAGCCTGAAATATGGATTTTAAAGATCGAACCCATGTCTCAAATGAGCGCCAATATGAATCATACTTTTTCCAGAAATGCAACTTAATGCAGATTTTGTGACTGATTTTGGTTCAGACCATGATCTTATCACGATTCCTAAGCCTGTTTGGTTTCATAGAGCCTAAAAAAATGGTTTTTTAAATCTGAAACCAAGTCTGACATAGTGCTCGTTAATTTGATGATTTTTCTACAAATGCAACTATAAACTCGTTTATATCTGTATTGTCAATATCGGAATCTGGTCAGAGTGAAAATAGTATTGATAAGTGTAAAGATGGGCATTGAATAATAATTTAATGGATTATCGGTTTAATGTTACAAATATTAAATGGCTGTAGTTAAGATGAGAAAGCATTAGATATTATATTATATAGTCAAGGATGGAAGCAATTTGATTGGTGGATATGTGAACCACTTCCCCAGGAAACATTTTTTGGATAACTAACCGTGGTTTGCTACGTTTGGTGACTTATCAGGGTTGTCTGGTTTAATTTTATTGGATGCCTCTGCCCACTAGCTGCGTGGCGGGCCGAATCAGTGAGCCCAGTCGAGGGAGACTTTTTGACCTCTCCAGTTGGACTCTTCTCGATCCATCGCCTTGCACGACAGTGGAAAGGATGCATTCGTACATACGTCACTCCTGGATACACTGACCCTCAAGTTCCTAACCACTTCTCAAACCATTTTCCTATTAATAACTTCCTTTCCTTAAAATGACCCTCCAAACAGCATCTCCGGTGATGAAGTAAATCCTTTTAAAACAAACACCCTCCATAGCATAATGTTCTACGTAGGTTCTGTGCATTTGATTGTGTTTTGATTGAGTTCTCTAACTATGCTGTAGAAATCTAGTCTTGGATTACTGCACAATGTTTTTTAAAATAAATATTTTTTTCTGGCATAGGAATGCCAGACCATGCTGGTATTTGAATGCCAGACTATAATGTTGTTAAATAAATAATATATTTGATATGCTGGTATGTAGGGTTGTACCTACTTTGTGAGGCTAGGAGTAGTAGCCGGTCAACACCTCTTGTTAAATGGGTGCATATAAGGATTGGTCATCATCACAGTGGTCGGCTTTGGTTCCGATCCGGAACCTTTGGACGCCAAATCTTGCCGGGGGCAAGATATGCCGAGCTCTGCGGTGAGACATAAGAACCCTTCTCAGGGTGGTGGCATATGGGGCTTATTCACAAGTAAATCAGAGTAAAAGACAAGTTTCCGTACATATAAGTTGAACTCTATTTCATGATAACAGGGTAAACATTAAGCAAGGGATTTTAATAGACTTACCCCCTATCAGACCGATTCTATCCTATCTAACTATCTAAACGCGGATGAGTGGAGATGCTTTCCTCCCAGGGGTACGTCTGCTTCGGCACGGGCGACCGGCCCACCAGCTCCGTCTCTCTTCCAGTCTCCAGCCAGGAAACCAGTCTCCGATGTCCATCCACCCGATTATTGCGGATCCTTTCAAGGCGCGCGTGTGAATGGCGGTAGGCGGCGTTCACGCACCCAAATACAATACTCATCCGAACGATCTAGTATTCCTCAGCGTACTCAAGGTTTGCATGTACGAAGCGAGAGAGGATTGTCTCTTTAAACGTGGATTACATCCCAAACGGAACACACGGCCCGGTGCACTGTGGCACTCGTTTAATTCACGCGGGTTTTAAAATTGTCGACCGACATTGCGCGTATTTCGGCGCGGGTTTTTTTTACATTTAACCATTACTCCGCGTATCTCAGGATCGGATCCTGATTTTACTTTTAAGATTCGTCGCGTACTTGCTCCGAACGGTTGTTTTAAATTGCTCCATATAAACTTGGCACTTGACGTTTCAACTGAGTCCTCGCCCAACTGGGCTCCGTTGGAAAGTGTGGAACCTTGCAAGAATAACCTCTTCCCGTTATTTTGTGTCGATTTATGGCTGTCAAAATAACCATAGACAAAAATCAAAATAATAATTAGTACCTAATTATAATTGTTATGTTTCTAAATATTTTCATAACATATTTTTCCTAAACATAAGAAACATATATAAAATAAAACAATTGAAAACATTATATTTTGCACTCTGCCAATCAATAATAGAATATGCAATTATTGCTTGGGGAGGAGGAACAAACTCGGCTATCAATTACATAGAAACCGAACAGAAAACGATCTTAAAGGTAATACTAAAGAAACATAGACTGACTGATACAGACCAAATATTCAACAGATGTGAAGTACCTACTAGATATACGCCAATTATACGTTTAAACACTACTAAACTACATTTTTGACAAAAAAAAAATTTCAACATACACAAAATAACACTAACAGACCAGTTAGACAAGCGTACAAAGAGAACATAAAAACTCCGACAGTAAATTCAAGCTTTGGACCTAGACACTACCAATACCATGCTATAAAAGCTTTCAACAGTGTAAAAATTGAAATTAAAATTGAGGAAAGTAAAAATAAATTCACAGACAAAATTACAAAATGGATTAAAGAACAAAAAAGACAATATTACCAAAATGTCATAGAATAAAATAAAACCTACACGTAACACAAAACCAATATAAACACACATCACTCACAAACACACAAGATTATATATTAAATGTATTATTTTATCTTATATTGTAGATTGTATTTAGATTATATTTTCATATTATAAAATGGAGGCCTCAGCACGGGCAAGCCACCCAGTGAGGCCAACATTACTGGAAAACTTTGAAATGTAAAAAAATATTGTACCAAGTAAAAAAAAATCTCTTACTTTACTGGTATTGGAATGCCAGACTATGATGGTGTAAAATTCCTAGACTTTACTAGTATTGGAATGCCATTACTGTGATGGTGTTTAATTCTCAGACTTTACTGGTATCGGAATGCCGGTCTACGCTTGTAACGAATTCTCAGACTTTACTGTTATTGATTTTTATTAAAATTTGAAATAAATTTTGTTTTTTTTCTGTTACATTGAAGAGAAAAACACAAATAATATTATATTAGGAATAACTAAATGAATAGTTTTTAGATTGCATTGCTTGTCATAAGAATATGATTTTTTGAAGAAATTTCCTATGGAGAAGCAAGGTACTTGTAAATTTATTTTATTTTATTTTTAATAATATAACACCTTCGTCTCCCCACTGCAGTTACTACAGGAGGTGTTTCTGCATGATGATAGAAATAAGACATGTTTATTTTTTCCAATTTCCGTTGTTCTTTTCCATCCCTGTCTACAAACTATTTTTCCATGGAAAATTATTTTTCCAATAATTCAACTTTTTACATGAAAATTTAAAAATTGAAAGTTATTTATCTTTTTTACTTGTACTATCGTGTAGAATCACCCCCTGAAATTAGTCCACTTTACCCAGGATACCTTGTGTATATGCCATTCATTATAAATCATTATTTACTGATTTTGAGACTTATTAAATCTTATGATGAATTTCTAATTGTATAGTATACTAGTCCCAGAGACAGGTCATGCGTGACGTCATCTTTTTACTATCTTCTGTCTTTTTTTGTTTCCATACAAGACGTGGGAGAAGGAGAAGGGAGATTATCGATGACATGCGTACGAGCTCTCTTTGGGACTATTATATACCTTTTTTATATTAAATGATTCAATTACTTTGTTAATAAATAAATCTTTACAAATATTGAAATAAAATAGATGGAATCATTTAATTTATCAAATAGTATGCCTAATATTTTTTGAGGTTGTTATTTACAATTTTAGAAATCGAATTCCTTCCCCCCGTCCCCCTGCTATCGACTACCACTCACCCTTCACCCCCTGTCCTGCTGTCTTCTGGGATTTTCCTCGGCCTTAGGTGACTCCCTCACGGGTCGGTATGAAATCAACAATTTTTGCGTGCAGCAAAAATTCTGGAAATTGTGGGTAAAAGGTAATGGACTTGCACACGGGTCCGCAGATCTCAGTGTGTTTGTGGCAAATAAACTGTCGGTATTGCAGATTATTGTTTTACTATCTCGAATTTAGCAGTGTGAGTCGATAACCAGGCTGTGGAATTTTATATTAAATTTATTCACAATGCTTTTATGACATTAAATGTGCCTGATAAATATTGTGTTTTTTAACTGGAGAAATTTTAATGAATAGTTAGGAGGCTTCCTCGTGAACCGAAAGGGAGTTTCCAGAAAAAAATACAATCACTGTTTAAGGATGAGGCAAAAGTAATGTCATAATGTGTATGTGCCATAATTTTTGCAAATGCCGTCAAATTTCATTGTGTTTTGACATTTATGCTGTAGACAGATAGAGAATGAGTTAACAACGGGAAATGAAGCGATGCATACCTGAAGAACGCGAAATTATTGTTACTGTTTATTTGACCAATTTCGGGTTTGTTGTTTTTGTCGGGTTAAGGGTAGGGGCTGTAGGAAGGGATTTATTAACGCGGGTCTTGTAGATGCCCGGATTATATGAAGAAGGAAAAACAGATGCCGGTACCTCGTTCCACATACCAACGAAAAACAAGTCGAAGAAGCGGCCCGTTCTCATGAACAACGTCAACCGTGAATGGGTGTTCCGCTCGTGTACGATGAGTTTCACGCACGTGCACCGATGCACCGGGGATCAATGCTGCTAGCGCCTTGGAGCAGGCTCCATTAAAATACCCGAAGAACAGACTCAGCATGCCCACATGCGTCGATGAATTAGAGGTGACAATCGGGCGGACCGCCCTCCTTTGTACAGAATCAAGTATTGTGGGGTTCCAGCCCAGAGGTGGCGTCCAAATACAATTATTGGACATACTTGAGATTTGTGTAGGGTCAACAGCTGTTCACTATTGAAAATGCAGGGTTTTACAAAACTTGGTTTATTTCGATTCCTTACTGGCCATGGTAGAGCCACCTTAAGTCTGCATTGAAGCGATAATATCGAGAAACTATCGAAACCACGTACCGCTTACCTGTATCCTGGAAGTTTGCAATACAGCTCCCGTGCCACCCCGACTCGTGTACGGGCGTCAATTAAAATATTTGGAACGACCGCTCTCGGTATTGAGCTTTCTTACAGCACTCGATTTATGGTAGGAGCGGGTTAATCGTACGGAATAAAGGATTTTAAAGAACGTTTTTTTTTTAAACATTTTTTTTTTCATCTTTATTTCATCACTGGTCACACAGCCGAATAACCGCCCCAAGCCTTCACATCGACTCTAGCTGTCCAATACTTATTAATTTTCTATGTTTATATTTTTTTTACTCCAAATGATGTCGGGAATCGTTGTCGAGTACGTCCATTGACAATCTGTATCATCTAAATTAAAAGATATAAACGACATTCTATCCGTCAATGTGGCCAAATAGCAAATGGCATTGCTGACACTAATAGCTCCAAATTTATTTTGGCAATCGACATTGTACGTAACTTGTGACTGTCTTAAGATGCACGAATATTCAGAGATCGCGGATCGCAACAGATCGCATACGTTAGAGGGGATTTAGGGCTAAACCGGCTGAGACCACTGGAGAGAGAATGAAATTACTTCCGCGTGAGGCATCGCGCGCGAGGCTGTAATGTTACCAGTTTCGACGGCCGGCATAGTCCAGTGGTAACGCATTGGACTGCCATTCCGAAGGTCGCGGGTTCGAACCCGGCGTGCGCAAATAAATTTTATTTGATTAATTTGTGTTATTTCACAATTAATTTATTAAAATAATATATAGTATATTTGCGGCACGTTCCAGAGTGGAAGATACTACCAGTATCGCCCTGGTGTAAGACCACCATTCATAATTGAAACGTTGCTCCAAATGGCTTTAGCCGTATTTAGTGACTAGATCTGAATAGCCAGGTACTTCCCCACCTTCCCCTTTCCCTTCCCCACTTACCTTCAGCCTCACAACATCCCCCAATTGGGGATGCCATAGTCTCACTGGCTCCAGACGGGAGCAGTTGGGACTCTTGTGAGGTATTAATTATAAAAAAATAAAAAAAAGTCGCACGTGAATGTAGGGAATTGTAAATATTATTGTTATTTTCGGGAGATGTGAACTCCCTATAAGTTACCCTACAAAATAATTGAAATGCTCACATAATATAAAAAGTAATATTGGTGGGTTATGTGACGTTTCCCGCTTATAACACTAGTTTCCAGACACCGAGTATAACTACATTGTTATATTAACCAAAATTCGGTATTATAAATTTTCTAATTTGGTGTCAGACGAAAACAAAATTTCATTTTTATTTCATAAAATAATCATTCGAAAATATAACCCTTCATACTTGCAATTAATTGTTTGGTTGGTGAAAATTATCAAATCACATATTTATATATAATAAAAAAAATAATCACATATTTATATGATTTTATATGTATATCTAAGTGTCCTAACACACCACCCTTGAGATTATTTTTCACAAAAACGGCGCTAAACAAAAATACAAACCATCCGAATGTTATTGATTACCTACCACTGATTTTGATAAGGGGCGCCAAAATTTAACTCGCGCAAAACGCCGTTTGGCTACCTACACCTAATGGGGTAGCTTTTGAGGTTGGAATGAGTGGAGAAAGCGATGGGAAAGAGGGTGGTTGGGAAGTACTTGGCAATACACATCTTAACGTGAACACGATTACCCATTTTAAGCGACTTTTCTCTGGCGAAGCCTTGTAGTAAAAAGAATTTGCGTAAAAAAATTGTATTTGAGTCCTGTTTTAACTCAACCATTTACCAATTCACCCGTCTGTCTATGTAAAGTTTCTTTCTTCAGGGCACCACCGAGAAATCGGCTAAGGGGAGCGGTCCCCTGACTTCGTAACCGATCAACCCAATCACCAACTGACTCGCCTTGGGACCGCCGAGAAGAATGTGGATTATTCCTCTCCGGACCAGCACCAGATGTTTTTCGTTTTCTTTAAATTACTATGCACATACTATGTAGACAAACAGTCTACACCAGTGTTTTTATTTTTGTATTTATTTTTCTCCCCTTCTACTTACATAGAAACAGAGGCAAGTACTCTACTAACAAACTAACATTGTACACAGTAAGCACTCGCAGACTGCTTCCCTAACAACGTATGCGGGGACATTCAAGGTTTAGCTTCGTTCTTATTAAATGTAGAGTCGTTCTTAACAAAAAATTAGCGTCCTTGCAAGAGCCCTGAAGGGGTAACCATAAGTTACCTATACCGGGGCGAGTAAGTGGTGGGATCCTCGAATGTCTATGTAAAGTTTATGTGATTAATTAGTGCTGTTTCAGAAAATAAAATAATAAATTGTATACTTGCGGCATATACGAGAGTGGAAGATCCTCTCAGTATCGCCCTGGTAATAAGACCACCTTTCAGGTTGGTCATTTCTTTAATTGAATTCGTTGGTCGTTGCGTTGAATTCATTGAAAAGTCATTTGAAATGGCTTTAGTCTTGTTTGGTGACCAGGTCGACATGAAGCCTCACAAAATACCCCAATTGGGAATGCCGAAGTCTCACTTTCACCATGACTCCAGACGGTGGTGAGCAGTTGGGACTCTCGAGTGGAATTCATTTTAATCCCGCCAGAGTTCGCATGATGTTGATTTCTATTACGAACTGCCAAATCACTATATTTAAAAAATTTATGACTTGATAGGATTTTTCGATTTTTTTGATTCAAATAACAGAAAATTATAAACATTTTTTTGGACGCGAGATGTACTAACTGTTCAAAGCTAGTATAAAGGAGTTATTAGTATATATTTCATGATATTTAATTAATTTAATGGCCTATATTTTTCAACTTCAAAGACAATTAAATAAAGTAGCCCATATCCGTACTAGATATCTCCTATACATTTTGGTTAGGTGTGTTGGTCTCAAATCTAAACGTAAGTTTTGCATGAAATAGGTCCGCTGCCGTTCCTCTTATTTACTATGTATAATATTATTACGCTAACGTCTGCCGTACGCACTCGCTCCACGTTCAGCTCCAAACAGAAGTGCTGCCATCTATTTATGTATTTTCAAAAATAAAACACATCTAATATGTGATGCTGCCCTGTTTCGCAATTACCTCATTCCTCGCACGTGGACATTCAATTGGTCACTGTATAAAAATAAGATCGTTCTATAAATTAGGACTTCCGCTATGTTGCTGCTATACCGCGTGATCTTCTCCATTCTATGTATACCACTACACACTCTCAAACACACACACATTACCCCCAGTCAGCCAGTCAGTACGTCTCAATAGCGGCAGCCAGAGACAGACCAGCGCCACATTTCTACTATTTGGCAAAGGTGTTTTGAAACTCATTTAGATATTGATATCGACTTCATAAAATGTGCATACCTAAATGTACCTCTGCCTTCATAAGTCTTCTATTATGTATTTTGTTTTCTATCATGTCTTTTGTCTTCTATCTTTATTTCTTCTGACGTACACATTTGTGTACATAATATATTATTATCTAGTACACAAGTCTAATACAAGTACATACAAGTCTCCCTCAGATCTTTTCAGTGTTGTAGATTCGGTCTATTGTAAATCAGTCTATTGTCAATCCAGCGTCCATCAGTCTATTGGCAATTCGGTCTATTGTCAATCCAGCGGTTTTCAAGGTGTTTCCAAAAAACCTTAGTTCGAATATCTTCTATCGTGTGTCTTTGGCGGGCGGAGAGGCATTGTTTTGTTTACCAAATCTAAACAAGACCTTAAAAAAAAGAGTAAGGTAACTTTCACGAGATTTCGTTAAACAACCCTCCTCCCCTTTCCCCACCCTTTGAAGCAGGATTTTCATACATCTTTATGAAATTTTGCACACTTAAGATGAAAAATACTGTGTAAATTTGGTTTCGAAACACTCTTCATAAATCCCGGGCAACATCCGGGACTTCAAATAGTGATTTATATACCTCGTATGATTACATATTTTTATTTTCATTTATAAACTTTGCAGGAGAAACAGGTATAAATTGTCTTCAAAGGTTTACTTAAAAAAATGCTGGAAAAGGGGTATTTTCTTAAATAGACTACACATAAGTTGGCACTGGGTAACTAACTATATTAATTTAATTGGAAATGCGTTATTAATGAAATTGAATGATACTTACTTTTAATTTACGAAGTAAAAATATTATGATGCCTTATCAATATTGCTTTTATGTCCGCGGAAGTTTGTTATTGAACCATTTATTGATATTCCTTATTGGAATAATAGGAAAATGTCTAACACAAGTCACACCTCTGTTATTGTTGACATTTGCATCCGAATGAATTTCCCGCGCAAATGCAAATTCGCTTTGAAAATAGAACGGATATTCCCGGCGGCCATTACGGTGCCAACATTTAAATTACACCTCAATGTTACAGCTACAAGTAATTTTATTAATACTGTTCTACGTAATTGGATGTACACCTATGATACAGTAATGACGATTGACAACCTCGTGGATCGTATCTCTTATATTATTATATATTTTATTTTTTTAATATCATCTATGTGAGGATATTTTGTCGATTAATTGTCGCTTAATTAGCAGCAGACACATACTTGGATGGATGACGAACATCATGCTGGAACTGTTGGTGGACGCGGTGGACTCTTTCTGCAGGGTCTCCATCTTCTATCTTCGTGTCACCTGTTCCTATACCTAATTTTACTTAAGTAGATACTCTCATTAACGCCCCGGTGAAGGACCACCATTCTGAGTAGAAATTTTGTTTCTTTTGTATGAATACCGCACAAGAGTTCCAAATGCTCCCAACCGTCTGGAGCCAGTGAGACTATGCCATTCCCAATTGGGATATGTTGTGAGGCTGACATTAATGGAGAGGAGAGGGAGACTGAGAAGATAAAGTTATTCAGATGTGGTCACCAAAGCCATTTAAAGCAACCTTTCAATTCTGAATGGTGGTATTACATCAGGGCGATAATAAAAGTATCTTCCATTCTGGAACGTGCCGAAAATATTTTATAAATTATTTTTAGTGAGTAATTTATGAAATAACACAAATTGATCAAATAAAATTTATTTGCGCATGCCGGGATTTGAACTCCAGCTTGCTACCTCTCGTTCACAGAGATCTGAAATGGGTTAAACTGTATTTGATGACCAGATCAGAATAGCCAAATACTTCTAAACCTTCCCCTCTCAAACTACATACCTTCTTCATTTGCTTTCAGCCCCACAATGTATCCCAAATGATCTTGCCACAATACCACCGACCCCGGACAATTGGAACTCACATAAAAAGTTGTACACCTTTTATTGCTATTGTGAATAGTTTTTGGGGTATTCATGCCGTTTTGCGCTACCTCCTTGTGTTACACATCTGCCCTGACGATGGACACTGCAATGCTGTCCGAAACGTTGGCTAAATAAGGAGAAAGCGTAACACGGTATAATACCCCAAAATCAAATCACTATAATACTTTTAGCCGCGAAAATTTCAAAACTTGTTGCATTATTTCAGTACATTGAGAGAACGCCTTGTAGCAGGCAATCGTCCTAGCATCTGAAAATAATGAGTTGGGGACAAATTAATAACATTAAAATAAAACAATAACTATTTGTGGATATTTTTTTAATGATAAACTAACGTTTATAAAACAAGGTTTTATGCATAGCATAAAGGATAACAAATAATTATAAGCAATAATTATTCATCCGAAATACCAATACAAATTGAAAATATCTCCCGAGTAAAAAAAATGCCGCCAACGGGAATTGAACCCGTGCCTTCTGATGTCCGGTCAGGTGCTCTGAAACCACTGAGCTATGTCCGACTCTGTAGCTGACATAGCTCAGTGGTTTCAGAGCACCTGACTGGACATCAGAAGGCACGGGTTGAATTCCCGTTTGCGGCATTTGTTTTTACTCGGGAGATATTTTCAATTTGTATTAGTATTTCGGATGACTAATTATTGCTTATAATTATTTGTTATTTGTGAATAATTAGCAGTTACTTATTGGCGTTACAACACTAAGTTCGAACTATTCTTTCTGAAAAGTATGGCTCAAATAGTACCACAACCATATCGATGACCACAACACTCTGTTTTATTTTAATTATTTTTTAAACTAATGTTCATAAGGCAATGTTTTTATGCATAGCACAAAATAGCCCAGTCAATGAAGGTTTTGTGTCGGAACTAATTCCCCGGAAGCTGAATTTTTCACAGATGTTAGAAGACCTTTAGACATGTATTTTTACAAAAGTCCCCGACTTTCCCCCTTGTGCTTCCTTCCCCACCCCCTCTTGAATATATTTTTCAAAGCCTTTCGGAATACGCTAATATCTCCTTAATGGTTTTATTAAATCAGATTATTTATTTTTTGTTTAGTTTCTAATTAGTTACTATAAAAAATTGTATTCTCTAATTTTTGCGAGAAAAGCTATACAATCTCTACAATTTATTAGTAAAAGAAAAATATCAGTTTTTAAAATAGTATTTCAGAATATATTTGCACATAACTTTTTTCTGAGCCTGTTAACGAAAAAAAATAAATCAATAAAACTTGTAGAAAATATTTTTAGCTATAAAATAATGTATATAATAATGGGTTTTGATTTATAATAAGGCACGTAGCGGCGCGGCTCGAACGCGCAGCGGTTCGCGGCGCAGCGAGAAGTTACAAAAACTTAAGGAAAGTAATGATTAATTCATGTGTTTGCTTTATTTTTATAACAAATTCATCTAACGTTGAAGAGTTTTATTGTTATTTACCAGTTATAGTTCGGAGGGGTGGGGGGGAATATAAATATTTTCCCCTGCCCAATGAAGCGCTTTCATTATCCACCAACCGCCGTGCCCCGGTCTGGCTAAACAGTCATATTATGTTGTATGATTGTTTGTAACTTATTATTTAAATGAAGTTATGTGAAATAAGCCAAAAATACCTACGATAGCGTGGGACTACCCTTTCACCACATTAAAATATTGCAGACCTTATGTTATGGCGAAGTTCTAAAAAATCTTTCGTGGTAATTCTCACTTTTTTATTATGTGCACCTATCAACAATAAAATACCGAAACAACAAATCACTTAAAATAGAGCATAGATCTAAAATTGCTTACTTTCAAACAAGCTTCGTAAAATATACCTTAAAAATATATTATAATGACAAAACGGTTTGTAAATTATATTATATACTTATCAATATTATCTATGACAAAATTAGGCAAATATTCAAATAATTTTCTAGTCAAGAGAGTCTTCCATTTCTTCGTCATACTTGGGTGTGTTCAGACATGATAATCCGTTACGGTTGTAGCACGTGGCAGAGCAGGTAAATCCAGATTTTCTGCAGCCACAGTAATTTGCACATCCAGACTTGCAGGAACAGGACACCAGAGAAAGAAGGTCATCAGGAGCAAATGGTTTTAAAAATTTCTTCTTTCCACCATTTTCATTTACATTTTCATACTTCCATCCCCAGTTTATAGGGTTTAGTTTGCTTCCTAACCAAAACTGTACTTGCAAATAAACTTTCAACAAATGTTGATGACACGATTCTGAAGTCGGTGGTAGTTTTGCCAAGTCAAATTTAGATTTAAAAGCTGATTTTGTCGTTAGTCTGGTAAACTTATAGTATCGAGCTTCGTTTCAATTAGAGTAGCTACCAAGACCATACATGGCGAGAGCGAATTTTTCTCCATTTTGCAACAGGTTTTCTTCGTTTGCATCTTTTTCCAGAAATGCCCAGCTGCGCGTTTTGCTTCGGGATTGTTTTTCATCATATCAACAGCTTTTTTTTCCTAACCCATATGTATCGAACGTCATCAGCATCATCAATATAAAATGTACATCAATTATAAAAAAACACAACAAAATGCCATCATATTTACCACTGTCGAAAACTATGTAAAACCTTCCATAAAACTAATGTTGATAAACCTGCCTTACATATAGGTAACTCATGTTTAAAAACCTGCCCTGCCGTTTAACGGTAAATTTTATCGCTCGGACCTAAAAGGCAGTTGTCTCGCTTCAACTCAAGCAACCATCTTACTCTGGCTAGGCAGCCGCTGATTGGCTAAGCACAAAACCTGCTTGAGCGACTCACGTGTATCCAAGAGATTTGTAAAAAAATACAAATTTGCAAGCCCTTCCTGTAATAATAGGAAACAATGTTAACTAAATAATTATATACAAAGATACTTATATGTTAATTAAATAAGCTCGAATAGAAATAAAATATGTTACACGTAAGATAATTATGTAATCAGCGAAACTCTGAAAATGTTACAGAGATTTGACCACTTATCTTGTAGAATATGTCTTATTATAACTAAATAAACAATATTGCGACGATGTGGTTTTGGCAGGGCGACAGAGGCAGATAAGGTCTAATATTATAAAATATTCCTATATTTCTGAGATAAACAGATTTAATCCTACAAACGTGGCGAGCTTCATAGCAGGAAAAAAGCAAGCTCGTTACGGGAATTTCATAATACAATCAAGGGTCGGAGGCGCGGTCCTATAGAATCTTATAAAGGCGCCGCAAAAACCGGTCCCTTCTCCATTCCGCCATAAGCCCTGGACCGAGCAACACCTACCGCTGTCCGCTCTGCCTGACCCGCTTCGCTACCTGAGAGCAACACGCTGTGTTTGATTTCAACCCGGTTCCCCCCCCCGCTCCACTTCCGCTGTCTACTGCAACTGCCTGCTGCTGAGCTCGCTGCTCACCGACAAGCCAACGACGCCCCGACGTCGCGGCGCCTCTGCCTCGGGCTTCACTGAGCCTTCCCAACAGCCAGCCTCGGAGAGAGGATCTGCCATTGCCTACTGAACCAGCCAGCGCCCCGCAGAGCCGTTACCGACTGAGCCTGGAGGGATACAAGAAGTTGCGCCCGCAATAAAAACCAACCGCTTTTATAAAAGCGTTCTTTTCAATATGCAAATTACAAATGTCGAATATATCGTCTTTCTCAAGACGCATTCATTTATGCAAACATACAAGAGTCGATATTCCCTGGATCGAGGGGACTGAACGTTGCCGACTGAGCCAGCCCGCCTGCCAGCCCGCCTGCCAGCCCGCCTGCCAGCCCGCCTGCCAGCCCGCCTGCCAGCCCGCCTGCCAGCCAGTCCCGGAGAGCCTTTCCTCCAGCGTGCGGTCCTGCTCACTGGCCCCGATGTCACAGAGCCGTTACTGACTGACCTTGGACGAATACAAGGAGTTTTATCCGCAATAAAAACCAACCGCTTTTATAAAAGCGTTCTTTTCAATATGCAAATTACAAATGTCGAATATATCGTCTTTCTCAAGACGCATTCATTGAGGCAAACATATTACAAGAGTCGATATTCCCTGCATTTTTATGATATTTTAAATAACTCTGTAATGGTTCAAATGAAATACCTCAAGTGCTTTATTTGAATCGTTACACAGGACAAAGGTAAATGTGTGCCGGTGCTTATAATTTTACAGTTTTTTCTTGTGCAGGCAAACACGTCCCGTACACCATATAAAGATGAGGTCGTATCACAGCCCGTAATGGCATGGGTAAATAGCATGTGTTTTAGAATATCTTTATGTAACATTATAGGTTTCTCTATGATGTAAAAAGTTCTTGAAGGGGCCTTTCCACCAACATCTTTACAGAAAAAAATAGATTTTCCTTCAGGAGAAAGACTTACAAGTAATACCAAAAGATCACTATCCTTGCCAACAACAATCACTTGTGAGAAGATGTTGAGTTGTTCGATGCCGGTTAGTACAATGTCAATATCGGCGTCACCTGCGGCCGTGACAGTTTTCAAACCAGATTCACTAAATTCATGTCACAGTGCTTCCATCATTATTTTTGTTGTTATTCTTATTAGATAAGAAAGCTTCCTTCTTAGTCAAACAACGTGTAGTGAAGTTTAATTCAATATTACACGATGAGTTTTTAGCCGACATACGTATTTACTCTTCATATTTTATAGTTGGTTCTTCAAGGTATCCATCGAAAACGACAATAGAATGTTTGCCAAATTTAGTATGGACGAAACGTGAGTATGATTTAACACGTAATACCCGGAGGTTCAAAATAAAACACATGCGGCGATGGTGGGTCCAGATTGACCCGGCTGAAATGATGAAATTAAAAGGCTTTTTAAACAAAGTCACAAACAAAAATCACAATACTAGAAATGTGCCCGAATGGTTGACAACATCTGCGCGGGACTGTGAGAGACAAAGACGGAAGGACAGAGCAAGAGATATGCTGTTTCGTCGGCTGCTCGAATTCAACTGAGAAGAAATGGAATTTTTGCGTGTTTTTATACTCAATTATTCTAATAACTTTTTTAAAACGTGTCCGATTTTAATCATTTTTGAGTTGAAATGTGGGTAAATATTTGATGAAAGAATAGACAAAAGGAAATAAGCCTAAACGAGATATTTGCGGCAAAATCTTTTATTTAAAAAACACTGGGTCAAATCAGACCCATCACCGGAGTCGAGGTGTTAATGATGTCTCCGTAAGTAGTTTCAGTTTGCCAAACAACAGAGTATAGGAGGTATCCCCCATCGATGACTATTGCAGCACTTTCCAAATCAACTTCATCAAGAATACTTTCGCTAAATACTTTCGCCATTCATGATTTTGTTCCTTTACGAAGGGAGACTTCATCAAAAATAGGAGGGGTCTTGAAGCCAATTCATATCCTAAGTAAGTCTAAAGCATGCTAGGACTATCACTAATGCACAGTATTCTGTTAAATAGCTGCTGGTGGTTTACTGCAACTTGTCTCGTCCTAACAGTTGCGGATTTGAATCTTGCTGGGTAGTCACCATGTATTTCCTTTTCAGTCGTATATCTCCAAAATTACATCCTTTCATTTTTTGCATAGCTGCCAGGCCCACCTCATAAGCGTTATCACAATTGACATTATTATCTGAAACAAACCCTGAAGATAAAGGACATCAGCTCCCCTGAGAGCTTGGTGAACGGGCTGAGGTGTCTTAGCCATGATGTATATTTTCCTATATCTAGCTCATCCCTTTTCTTCTGTGATTCGCGCAGCTCAACATGCTGTTCAGTAAAATGAAATTCTTCAATGCTCTCTTGCACTTTCACCCAGTAAATGGTTCCAAGTTTCCACTTTGACAAAGCGCTTTCAGTGATTCCGCGCCCATGTGTCAAACCTCCTACTGACTTCATTGGTCGCATGAGACACTGCTTGATGATCATGTCCGTCCACGTACCGGACCAATATCTGTCGCTTCTTCTTATGGTAAAGTACCCATTTTCAGTGAATAGTTTATATTCTTCTTTAGTTATTCTTGATTCGAGTTGCAAGATACTTTGAACATACATATGTGCTGATTTTTCGTATGGTAAATGTCCTGCCGGGTGGAAAAATGAAAGCATATCAACAATAGTATTTAAGTGCATTTTCCGATTCCCGGACTTCTCTGCAAATATAAATCTAAGCATGAGGTCGATGCAATGTAGAAGGTAAAGCCACAACTTGGCAGTCCTACTCAAAGATTCCTTAATCCTGTCTTCACTTGCTTCAGTATATGGAATCGTCTCTTTTAGATTGTCATCATTATTAACCTCCTCCATATCTTTTTTCCACGTAACTAAATCTTGATACATATTTTCTATTTGTCTTAATTTCCCATCAATATCTCAGTATTCTTCTCTCATTACGTGGACAAGAGACGCTGCTGTTAAAGTGTAGGCTCTGTTTGCCCGAGAATATTCATGTCCATGGAGCATGTGGGTTACTGTTGAGGACGCGTAAACTGATTCCCATAAATTTCCCACATACCTTTATTTAAATAATAAGTTACAAACAATCATACAACATAATATGACTGTTTAGCCAGACCGGGGCACGGCGGTTGGTGGATAATGAAAGCGCTTCATTGGGCAGGGGAAAATATTTATATTCCCCCCCACCCCTCCGAACTATAACTGGTAAATAACAATAAAACTCTTCAACGTTAGATGAATTTGTTATAAAAATAAAGCAAACACATGAATTAATCATTACTTTCCTTAAGTTTTTGTAACTTCTCGCTGCGCCGCGAACCGCTGCGCGTTCGAGCCGCGCCGCTACGTGCCTTATTATAAATCAAAACCCATTATTATATACATTATTTTATAGCTAAAAATATTTTCTACAAGTTTTATTGATTTATTTTTTTTCGTTAACAGGCTCAGAAAAAAGTTATGTGCAAATATATTCTGAAATACTATTTTAAAAACTGATATTTTTCTTTTACTAATAAATTGTAGAGATTGTATAGCTTTTCTCGCAAAAATTAGAGAATACAATTTTTTATAGTAACTAATTAGAAACTAAACAAAAAATAAATAATCTGATTTAATAAAACCATTAAGGAGATATTAGCGTATTCCGAAAGGCTTTGAAAAATATATTCAAGAGGGGGTGGGGAAGGAAGCACAAGGGGGAAAGTCGGGGACTTTTGTAAAAATACATGTCTAAAGGTCTTCTAACATCTATGAAAAATTCAGCTTCCGGGGAATTAGTTCCGACATTGGGTCTTTTTTTCCCTTCATTGACTGGGCAGATAACAAATTATTATAAGCAATAATTGGTCGCCTGTAATATCAATACAAATTGACATTATCTCCGGAGTATCTTCCTGTCGACGGCATTTATTTTTACTCAGAAGATATTTTCAATTTGTATTGATATTACAGGTGACTAATTATTGCTTATAATAATATATTATCCTTTGTTTTACTTTAAAGCTTCATAACTCCCGATTCTAATGATGTAGCAATGCAAGAATAGTTGATATAATCTAGAAATTCCAGACAGAAAATTCTACGTAAATTTCTTAAAACCAGAAATCAACCATAAAAAGCTACATACTCGTATATAGCTAGATATATCTTTAGCAGCAATACATTGTGTTGTTAATTTATAGGTCTTTCATGTATCTCTTTGGCCTACTTTATAGTATAAATATTATTATATAACTAAACTAATAAATTAGATTAGTATAGTAGGGCAGAAACATTATTTCGTGAGATGTATTGTAAACATCCGTTGACAAATTACAACAAACATTTCAGCTGGATTCCTGAAAGTACAAACAAGCGTTTGTATATTTTGTTTGGATACGTTAAAATACTGGAATTTGGTTTGCCGGTTTGTGAATTGTTTGGAAAATTTTCACCAATATTAATAGTTTGGCTACGTTCTATATAAAAAAATTAACAAATTGTTATGAGCAATAATTAACGCCTGAATCTCAAATATAAATTTAAAAAATCTTACGTGAAAAAATAAATGCCGCCAACGGGAATTGAACACGTACCTTCTGATGTCCGGTCAGGTGCTCTGAACCACTGAGCTATGTCGGCTTATTTCCAACCCGCCAAATAATTCTAAAGACTAATTATTGCTTCAAATTATTTGTTATCCTTTTTGCTATGAATAAAACCTTATCTTACAAACATTATTTTATCATTAAAAAATAATAATATTTGACAATTCAAAATATTTCACCAACAAATGTACCTAGATATATTATGGTCTCGACGCCATCTAGTGGGAAATTTAGCACTAACAAAGCTTTTCCTACAAAAATAAAATTGGTGGTTTACAGGTGAAAAAATATAAAATAAGCAGTAATTGTTGATTGAGGTACTAGTACATATTAAATTATTTGGCGGGTTGGAAATAAGTCGACATAACTCAGTGGTTCAGAGCACCTGACCGGACATCAGAAGATACGGTTCAATTCCCGTTGGCGGCATTTATTTTTACTCAGAAGATATTTTCTATTTGTATTGATATTTCAGGCGACCAATTATTGCTTATAATTATTTGTTAATTTATAATTATCTAAAAAACCATTTCTTTCTGTAAGTGAAGTGTTTAACATATTCGGTTTTACATTTGTACATTTTAAAATTTCAGCAAGTATATGGGTATCATGTAGTCCAGCATTATTTGTCCAAATTTATTTTAAACGTTTTGGTACGATTAGTCCTTGTATATATTACAAGTGAGCTCGTGCTTTATTGTCACATATTAATATCTGATTGTATCAACGTCACTTTTACATTGTTATCTACCAGAGACGCATAGTGTCTAAGGGCTAGATCGTATTTTCTTAAGTACTTATGTAACTGCAATCAGTTACAAGACATGAATGTCAGGGGTATCAGAACTACGATAAGGTCCACTCGTATTATCCCGGTTAAGACACTTACCACTTGTGCCAGAATAACAGATTACACGATATACTATATTCTCAATTTATTGTTACTGATATTATCTTTACAGAAATGCTTGTATTCATTTATTACTTTCAATAAAAGGTCGTCTCTGAAATAATACTATTATGTACAATGCGGCATAAAGCTCATACTAAAAGCCGTTGGTTAAGATGGTATAAAAATACTGCGAATCTATCTTTATAAATGAAGATGTAAATATAGTAAATTAAACTTTTAAAAATAAAAAAAATCAGTCATTTTAAATACATGTAGGATTACGAAAGATTTTTTAAATATTTATATTGAGGGATCAGTAGGATTTATAGGCCCAATTAGAAGTTCTACCCAGCCGAACCCTCTGATATGAAAATATCTGGAGTCGGTGAATTATTTTCCCATTTGAACTCTAGTGATTTGACATGTTGTTCTTATATTGTTTTGTATTTATTTTACTTATATAATGCACTTGCATAATGTGGATTGACTAGATGATCATTTGTGGAAAAGTGTGTGGAAGGGTTAAGTTTTTCCTGTAAAACCCACAATGAAACAGCTGATATTAACCCACTAAATAGCTGATTAACCCTACAACCATCATTAAACAGCTGATATTAACCCACTAAACAGCTGATTCAACCAACAGCCCACATTATAAAGCTAATATTAAACCACTAAATAACTGATTAAACCCACACCCCACATGAAACAGCTGATATTAACCCACTAAACAGCTGATTAAACCCACAGTCCACATTAAACATCTGATTGTAACCCTTTAAACAGCTGATTAACCCCACAGCCAGCATTAAACAGCTGATATCAACCCATACGCTACTGATTTTGTCTGAAAATTTGGCCTGAAAAATTTCAACTTCGGATTCGATTTACTCGAAAACGAATAATACATTATTCTATATAGGTACATCTGATATAGGTACACCTATATCATACAAAACAAAATTTTAAAAAAGTGATATTCTTCTATGAAAATATACGATAGTAGAATAAGGAATGAACCTTAAATATTTTTTTATTCATCAAAACTATAATTCAGGGTTGGTATCAGAACTTCATTGTGCTTTATAAGCATTTAAATAAAATAAATCTGTGAAACTACATACCTTAGTCGTTATTTTATAACGTCATATTATTCAAGATATACTTTCAAATCTGAAAACTTCACCTATATTCCATAATAACCACGGCGCCGTTTAAAAAATATCAAGTGCCCATCGAAATGCAAGTTTCAAGATAAGTTAGAAATGAAATGTGAATCACTAGGAAAATTATTTCAGAAATTGACACTTCACTTTAGTATAGTTTATCTGATTCGATTTTCAAAATTTCCTTTAAAGAAAGCATTATGTCGCGGATACACATGCCAGTAAAAAAGCATGTTTAAAGCATGATTATCGGGCATGCTTGTAGGTCAGAATACACACGATAGATTCAGGCTTGCTAATTACTCATATCTCGTATTTGACTCAAATGAAATAAGAAACGAACTGCAAGTTTTATTTTTGTAAAGAAACAAAACTATTACATAAGTGCATAATGAAGTTCAGAAACTTCACAACTCATCTCTGCTAACTACTGGTATAGTGCGTTCAGACTTACTGCGCATCTTCTACCACTCCCAACCTCACACTGCGTTGAAAAAGCATACGCCCGTGCGATTGAATGCAAACGAGATACTAGCACGAAAGTTACCAGTAATGCAGATGCCACTGGCATGCTAAAGACCGCAACTGACATGCTTTTCAACGAGTTTATGCTAAAATCTGTATTGGATTTGAAATAAGGTATGTCAGTAATTTTTAAAGGTTTTTAAAGGGTATAAGAGTTAAACCATGTATATATTCTATATGGGTTAAACATATTGATTCCGTCATCTCATATCTTCGACCTTGTACAGGGTTTTCCAATAAGAGGTGTTATTTTGAATATTAATTAAGGAATTAATGATTTTTTATGGCCGGAATTGCATGGTATTGATCTGAACAACGTTTACTTTCAACAAGATGGCGCTACGTGCCACACAAGCAACGACACCATTGATCTTTTACGGGAAAAGTTTCCGGACCGTGTTATCTCTCGAAGAAGTGATCACAATTGGCCACCGAGATCTTGTGATTTAACACCTTGCGACTTCTTCCTTTGAGGGCACGTGAAAGAGAAGGTCTACGCCAACAGCCCAGCGTCAATTCAAGACCTCAAAGATGGAATTCGTGAGGCTATCGAGGACATAAGGCAGCCACTTTGCGATTTGGTTATGGAAAATTTCATGAAAAGGATATGGTCCTGTAGGCGTGGTCGTGGTGGCCATTTGACTGTTGTTATTATTCACTATTAACGGCATACCTTCTTCTTTATAATGAAATAAACATTCGATCATTTATATTAAAAAATGGCATTTTTCTTTGAATATCAAAATAACACCTCTTGTTGGAAAACCCTATATTACAGAGTATACCTATATAGATTATTTAATAATTTCTATAATAATGTTAATATCATTACGTAAATATTATAATATGCAGTAGGTTCAGGTACTTGTAGACGAGTGCAATATAGAAATATTACTTACTTTACTAGGTATTTGTGAGTGCATTTATAAAGGAAATATTTAAATGACAAGTGTTTGCTTTATCTCGAGATAATCTCAAAGGTATTATCTGTTGACGCAATAAGATAGACGTTATGTACTCTTCTTTTTCAAGGCCATCATTACTACATTCCAAGATAGTATATTGGAGAACATCTCTTTTCCGCGTGCTTTATTATTATTAAAAAAATTAAAAAACATTACTTTGAAAGAAAGCAGTGGTCTCCTGTCGTCCTGGTATTTCACCAAAAGTGCAGCATGATTTTTATTATTATATTTCTGCAAATTCTAATTGAATACTCTTTAAATAATTTATTTATTTTGGTGATGACAAAGCATCGACTATTTTTTTCTTTTTGTAAACTTCAGGAATATCTGGTGGGGATTATCCCAATTGTCCCCGTGAAGAACCGCCACTAGAAAATAATATATTTATTGTTCTTACAACATCCGTTTACTTGCTGAAATTTAAAAATATAAAATGCTTGCAGCATATTTTTAGAGAACGCAAATCAATCAAATATCAAGTCAAAATAGCCACCTAGTCAAAGTAAGGCTTGCTTGAATAATAAAGTGGATGCAGTAGAATTTGAAAAATGCGAAAGGAACGTACAAACAAATTAACAGACATGTAAAATGTTTACTTTTGTCAGGCAGGTGTCATAGTATCGTCAAGCTCAGTCAAAGTTAGCAATCTAGTCAAAGTAAGGGCTTGCTTGAATAATAAAATGGATGCAGCAGATTTTCGAAAACGCAAATTTTCAAGTCAAAGTTAGCCACCTAGTCAAAGTTTGAACAATAAAGTGGATTCGGCAGAATTTTCAAAAACGCAAACGGAAGGTACAAACAAATTTACAGACAAATAGTCGCGTTAAAACAGAACTTCACTGGACTCGGTCAAAAAAAGCCAGATAAAACATAAGGCGATTAAATTATCAAACGAAAATCAAGCTACCGCCTACCCAATTTCTACCGATTCATAACAAGTTTCTCGTTAAATCTTAAAAATTCAATAAAAAAATATATTTCTATTTTTGAAGATAATATCTATACATTTTTTATGCTGAAACGTTAATTATATGAAACTCCCTCGATATAAAAGAATCGCAAAGTACCTAAACTCCGAAAATTATTTAAAACACGTTTTGTTCTGTTATTATGTTATAGGAATGAAAAAAATCGCATTATATCTCTAAATGCAACTAAAGCATTTGTCGAAAGATTTTTGCTCTATTTTAAACGAGTAGTGTTTTATTAAATATTTTCACCATTTTCGCCTAATTATTATCGTTTTTATATATCTCCCTTTCAAACCATCTTTGAACGCTTACTACGGGGCATTAAGGCGATGCACTAAGTAGTTATGCAAAATCATGTGTTTTTGGTTTGAAAATTTGGTCGCCTAGAAATTTTTCAGATGATGCTTTAATTAAATACTGCTAGTAGAATACATCTTGGCCTTTGAAATAATCGAGTATTTTTTAGATAAGTCTTTTTATAAGCCCAGAAAAAATAATGTATGAGTCCTATGAAAACTGTTTTAATGTTAAAAATCTCCTACTTACGAACCCATTTTCGGTTATTATTTCATTGTACGTATAATGTGGCAAATTAAGTTATTTATAAAATGATCGGAAAACATTTAAATATTTATGCCTGAAAATCTACAAAATAAAATAAAAGGCATTTTTTGGCCATGTTTTTTTCTTGCGTAAATCAAAACAGGCGGATGGTGTTAATTAAACCTTATCGCCATCTACGTAAGGGGTGTTATTGATAGCGGCTCGATTTAAAATATTACACGACGTAGTGCATCGCCTTAAGAACGAAAACTAAGCCCATGATTTTTAAAATAAGTACCTTTTCTAGGTTTATCTACATTACTGAACATGTTAGGTTATTTACACAAAATAGAGGATGCATATTTATCTATTCTGCGTAGAGCTCTCGAATAGTTTTCCTTTGATAAAGTTCAAGGAAAAGCAAAACGCTGATTCTTCAATATTGACTAATGAAACATCCATTTAGTTCTTCTACATAAATCACGACATTTTACACACCTTTATTTTATAATAGCTGACGTGTACCCATCGTTGCCCGGGGAATTATGAATGGTTTTGAGATGATGAATTCTAGTTATACCTGATGACAACACTGGTTGCATTTTTAAGATGGAGATAATATTATTGTACATTTTAGTATTTGTTTCAGTTGATCGTATCACTTCTTCCTCGGGCGTCCTCGAATTGTTCAACCATTTACTTCTAAGTCGTACATTCTCCTTACATGATTATTTATATTGAACGAAGGGTAAATGCAGGTAGCTCCATTAATAGAGGACTGAACGCAGTTGGCGCTAACAAAAAAATGTCCAAAGAAGCGAAGCTAGCAGTCTACAATGGAGTGAGGCATGGAACTAGCAGAGAAAATGTAGAAATGAGATCCCTGAGGGGTATGTGTGGTAAAACCATGTATGATCGTGTGAGAAATGTTGAGATCCGCAAAGAGTGCAAGGCTGATGTAAGCTAAATGAGTATGATCAAGAAAGGGACGATTAGATGGTTTGGGCATGTATAGCAAACGAGCGAAAAAAGGAGTATAAGGAGCAGAAGTCGGGGACGCCCGAGGAAGACATGGCACGATCAAGTGAATCAGATACTCGAGTCGGGCCGTGTCAAGAGTCAGAATGATAAAAGAGTATGTATGAGATGGTGTATGAATGTGAATGAGGCAAGGAGTGTGTGCCAAGACCGAGTTGTTTGGCAATCCGTCCTCTCTGCCTACCCCTGCGGAGAAACGGCGTGATGGTTATTTAGTTAATTAATTATTTGATTCATGTCTTTCTCCGGCGTCCCGGACTTTTTCTACTATTCACTTCACGTAGTATTATGAAATCCACGTTGTTGTAAAAAAAACCACATTATATTGACTTCAATTCGACTCCGTATCTCGTTCCAGTGCAGATATAATGCGTTTAGTCTTCCTCGGTGGTCCCCGATTTTTTCTGCCATCCTCTACCTTGTTAGATACTATTAAATATTATATAGTCTTTAAATCGACTCCGTATTTCATTACGGTGCGGAGATAATGAGTGTTCCTCATTTATACCACTCTCTTAACACTTCTGGCACTAATAAGATCAAACTTTGAAATTTAGGCGAAATTAATCCAGAGTCAATAGTGTAACAACAAAGAAACATTCATTTTAATATATATATAGAAGAAGATAAATTATGCTTTGGATGTTGAAATATATTATTCAGTGAGTCAGAAAAAAAATTATTAGAAACAAAATAATGATTACGTTGATGTAAATCCAAAATATTTTATGGAAACCCCAAATATTTATTGAAATATTGGTTAATTTACACCCCAGATGAAGCCGATATCGAATGAATGATAACGCTATATGCATAGCACAAAGAATAACAGTTGAAAAAACTTTGTCTTATTAAAACAAAGAGTTAAATTAAACAACTTTGTGTCTACTATTATTGAAGTAACGTCCGGCGTACCTCAAGGAGCCCATCTAACACCGCTTTTTTTACTTGTTTATAAACGACATTATTAGTATTTTTTCTCATACTCGCTTTTGCCTTTTTGCGGACGACAATAAGATTCTAAAAATAATAAAAAATCATGATGACTGCCTTCTTTTCCAATCGGATATCGATTCTTTCAATGATTGGTGTAAAATTAATTGTTTGAAACTAAATGTCGATAAATGCAAAATTATGTCCTTCTATAGATCAAAAAACCCGATTGTCTTCGAATACAAACTTAATAATATTTGCTTGACAACTGTTACATCTATTAAAGACCTTGATGTCTCTCTTGATAGCAAGCTTTCTTTTCGGGATCACATAACTGCAATTGTTAATAAGTTTCATCACTAGAATCACTTCGGACTTCAAAAACATAAATACCCTTAGAACTCTTTACTGCCCCTTGGTTCGCCCCCATCTTGAATATGCTTGTGTTATCTGGTTTCCTTTTTATGCTGTCCACATTCGACGCATTGAATCTGTTCAACATCGGTTCTTAAGAGGGATTGCTAGGAGGCTAGGTTTAGAAAAAGGCAAATACTCATATGATGAAATTGAACTAACTCTAAACCTCCTTTGGAAGTCCGTCGGGAAATAAATGACCTCATTTGCTTCTTCAAAATTATAAATGGTATTATTGATTCACCTACTCTACTGCAACTCATTCCCTTCAATATCCCCTCGCAAAGACTCAGAAATAATGAACTGCTCTTCCTCAACCATCATTCGACAAATTATGGATATTATTCACCACTGTCCAGAATGTGTAGACTGGTCAACTCAAGTCAAAACCTTAATTTTTTGGGATAAGTCTGAATGATTTTTGCCAGTCGCTTAACAAGTGACGGAATATTATAAGTGTCCTGTGGTCCTGACCCACGGCGTATTCTTGACTTGATTCGACTTGTCACTTTATTTTCTTATATTCTACCATATGTCTTTGCTTTCATGTACCTTTGTCTACTCCTGTATTTTTCATTTTACTTTATTCGTGTTATTATTTTGTAATTTGGACGATGTCCGTTAGTAAATAAACATTAGTTTATCATAAAAAAAAATAATTGAGTTATTTTAATTTAATTTTTTACTAAACAGAATTTACAAATATTGCGCGCTGTCTTATTTTTCAAAAATTAATTAGATGCTTTCGCATAGCACAAAGGATAACAAATTGAAAAAACCTTATCTTATAAACATTAGTTTATCATTAAAAAAATATAATAATATTTGACAAGTCAAAATATTTCACCAACAAATGTAGATATAATATGTCTCGACGCCATCTAGTGGGAAATTTAGCACTAACAAAGCCTTTCCTACAAAAATTAAGTTGGTTGTTTACAGCTGAAAAAATATAATAAGCAGTAATTATTGATTGAAGTATGTACTAGTACATATTGAATTATTTGGCGTGTTGGAAATAAGCCGACGTAGCTCAATGGTCCAGAGCACCTGACCGGACATCAGAAGGTGTGGGTCCAATTCCTGTAGGCGGCATTTATTTTTACTCGGGAGATATTTTCAATTTGTATAGATATTTCAGGCGTCTAATTATTGCTTATAATAATTTGTTAAATTAACTCAGGCCTATTTTATTATTCTGCCTTATAAAAATTGTGATATGAACTTAATATTTTTTTTAACTTCGGTAATATCAGCGCAGTGCCTAAATACTACACATCATAATATACGTCAACCTCTACCTACTGTTCTCAGAATTTTATTCTCAGATAACATATTTTCAAACTTAAAATTATAAAACTGCGTATCATTTTCATGATTAATTTAGTTGGCTATCAGAATCATAATAAAATAGATATAAATTCCAGAAGATATGATCAACTTGTAGTTTGTAGCCGAGTGGTCCAAAGCGTCGAGATCGCACTATACTACGCCAATCCTATGAAAGCTAATTCCTCCATCATGTCACAAACAACAATTTCAGTTTATTTATAATGGGAGTAGGGAAAATCAAATATTCTCAGGTTATTCGTAATTTTTATATATGACTTGTGCACGGAGAAAAATGAATATTGCCAATGCATTAAAAATCTCTTTAAATTATTGGTAATCTGGTTAAAAACGGGATTGCAGGCCTAACGAACGAATTGACATGTTTCCTTATAAACTTTTAGTAAATTACGAATATATTTTGCTATCACGACGTTGGAACACGTTTTGAGAATCCGAATATTTTCGCATTTCGTCATGAATTATTATCAAGCTAAACTTCCATTTGTTGTTTTAACCGGATTACAAATTTGAAGAGATTCTTAATATACAAGTAATACTCATTTTCTCCTTTTGGGTACACCTGCATATTAATATTTATTCCTCTCCTTCCTTTGGATGTGGAATACTAATTAATTTTTATTTACAAACACAGTTACTGCCTTAGGAAATCGAGTGAGGACTTTTGCGCCACCTTGTGGATATCCTTACTTTTCATGGAGGAAACGTATTGTTTATTTATGCGTAAATCCTTTACATTGAACCGATCGTGTTTCCGAAATATAAATTATTACTGTTTGTAAATGATAAATATTAGCCGAAAATAAATAAAAACTGTTAATTTTCAAAAACGAGACGGATGAAAATTATTGATCTGAGAATGTTTGATTCTTGGGAATTCGGTGAATTTGATTCGGTCGTGAACAGTTTGTTGAAAATTTGTCGAATAACCGTCGAAGAATCGTCGGAGATTCGTTGAAGATTAGTCGGAGATTCATCGAAGAATCGTCGGAGATTTGTCGAAGATTCGTCGGAGATTCGTCGAAGAATCCTCGGAGATTCGTCGAAGAGTCTTCGAAAGTGTCGTCAAAAGTGCGAGCGAGCATCAAGCATTAAGGCCCCGTAATAAACGTTCAAAGATGGTTTGAAAGGGAGATATATGAATACGAATGTTAGAGGGAGCGCGGTAATATTAAAAAAATGATAATAATTAAGCGAGAGGCTAACTTGACTCTGGCTTCGATGGAGTCCCCGTGCCTGAGCTGGTCACTTAGAATTACACCAAGCATGTCAATGGAATGCATGTTGGGAAGATTGTTTCCGTTAAAGAAGACAAGATTGTCATTTCGATCCCTTTTAGACCAATTTTGAAATTGACACAAATTAAAGAATTAGGCATTACTTTTTAATCAAATCTTTCATTTATTAACCAAATGACGGAATTCTCTAACATGTTGGAATTTATTAGGTTAACTGGGAATTTCAACAATATTAAGTATGTTAAACTGCTACAGTTTGCCTTCGTTAGAAGTCCACTTGAGTAAAATTCTCCCTTATGGAACCACACTACAATATACATGTATAAGCTATTGAAAGAATACAACATAAATTCTTACGATTTCTAAGTTTTAAAATGGGTATCCCAGCAATTTTGTTGAACAACATGGTTTTCCAATAAGAGGTGTTATTTTGATATTCAATAGTAAAAGATCAATGGTTTCGTTGCTTGTGTAGCACGTAGCGCCGTCTTGTTGAAAGTAAACGTTGTCTAGATCAATACCATCCAATTCCGGCCATAAAAAACATTAATTATCTCTCGATAGCAATTCATTCACCGTAACTGTTGATCCAGCCTCATTTTCAAAAAAGTAAGGTCCAATAACCATAAACCGCACCAAACAGTCACACGTTGAGGATAGAGAGGCTTTTCAACAATAATTCTTGGGTTTTCCGAGCCCCAGATGAGACAATTTTGTTTTTGACGAAGCCACCGAGGTGGAAATGGGCCTCATCACTCAAGATGATTTGCATTTGATTCACTCAAGTGAATTTTAATAATTTTAATGCGTTGTTGAAGCGTGTATTGTTCCATTTTTATTAATAACGTAGTTTCTACTTGTTAAATGTTAAAAAATGACAGTTTCAAAAGTAAAATCTACCAAAATAGCGGGCTATTCAAAATAACACCTCTTATTAGAAAACCCTGTATAACGAACGATCTTTTATGATTTGAATTTTTCTTAAATAAAAACAAAATAACGTATTTTCACTTACTTGGTATTTTTATATCAAATTCTAAATGATTGATTTGATATTCCAGAATTGCTTGCATTGATAAGCTTTTGGATTCCACCACGTAATACTAGGAGTCGGGATTTATTTCAGTGCAGAAATTCTGGGACTAACTACCATTTATATTCATCTTTGCCTAGAATAATAATTGAGGGAAACAATTATATCGAGATAGTGGACATCTTTAATTTTTCACTACACAAATACAAAATCCCTGTATTTTTATGTCGCGGCTTCGAAAGCTTTAAACCTAAGACACTTTACGCATACGCATAAAGCATAATTTGGCCGGCCTGCAGTGTCACACTAAGCTACAATAATCCCCAGGAGAGGGGATCAAATCAACTGGGGAACTGCCGCGAAATATCATTTCTTTGTATGGGATCTGTCACCTTGACAGATGTCAGCCGCGTGATCACGGGGCTGCGTAAAATGATCTGATCCCCTCCTCCTCCTCGCATAGTTTTCAAATATAGTCGTCTGGTGCATCATTGTCGCCACGCCCACACTTATAACACACAATCTGTCAGGTATATCTGAGAGCGATATGGAGTTGTATAAATCGCTTTGATGCGTTTATCGTATTCTGTCACCTCCATTATTATGAAATAATAATAAATTTTAATTTTCATGTAAGTTTTTCCGAGTATACTACGTACTACTGGGCAGAGTAACTTGTCTTCTAGATAGATAACAAAATACCAGTTAACCGTGAAATGACTTCAGGGGGTAACATAAAATTTATTTATCATTTAATAAATTAAAAACATAAAACCAATGATTTATGAAATTAATTTGTGAATACACCACTTTTAATCAATAATAATCATCATGTTAAAATGAAGAATTTAAAAATAAACAAGTATAGACATATAAGTACACATAGAAAAAAAAAATAATGTTAGGTGATTAATTAGTTATTATTATATAAAATAAATTGAATTATTATAAAATGGTGATTTATTACATTTATGTGTATAGCATTCTTTTTGTGGGCATATAAAACAAAAACAAGATAACATTTTGTCTAAGCAGTTTGTATAAAAAGTGTTTACAAAAGTGTATAGTGAAGTTATAAGTGTTTGGTGTAATAAATGGTTAATATTTTATGAGACACATAAATTGATACAAATTAAACAAAAAAAGTTTCAACTGCTGTATCGAAAAGCCATAATTTTAACCCCTGTAAATATTGAGGAAGTTTAGTGATCAATGAATATTTTTCGGTAAAAGATTGAAAGTACGAGGTCCAATGAAACTGCAGTGTGTTTGCATTTGTTTTGTGTTTGTTTGGGGAGTATAAAATACATTATTATTTCTAATGTTGATTCTGTTTTCATTTTTTTATTTTTTTAAAGATTTATTTCATAGTTTTCAAAATAAATAGTTTACAGAGACAGAATAGTTTAGATTCTTTGTATTGAGGAAGTAAAACCAGTGTGTTCGAAAACATTAAACGATATTTAAAAATAAAAATCTCTGGTTTTTACACCTGATTTGTCACACAATTGGGAATTCCTTTGTTGTAAAATTTACACTATTTTTCATATCATTCAATCAACGATCAATGATATTGTATGTAATAATATCATCTTTTGTGAGATTCAAGAATCTACTGCGAGAATCTAATACTTAATCTTATCTAACTCAATTCAACACGTGTTGGTAAATTTTAAACCACCGTCCCCCCTCCAAATATTGTACCTAATAAGTACCTAATCTAAAAAATGTATTGTGACGACAAAGTGACGTCAGAACTATATCATGCTGACAATTTATATTAATTTATTAATTACCTGTGACCTCTGAATGTCAAAGATTCGTGTTGACAATTATTTTACAAGCAATAATTATTAGCCTGAAACACTCATCCACATTGAAAAATCTCCTGATAAAAGATACATAACGCCAACGGGACATGATTTTTCAATGTGGATGAGTGTTTCAGGCTAATAATTATTGCTTGTAAAATAATTGTTACCCTTTGTGCTATGCATAAAAAATCTTGTCTTAAACATTAGTTTACCAAAAAATAATAATTAATATTTGACAAGTTCTAGTATCTTCACCAAAAAATGTAGACAATTTGTCTCGACGCCATCTAGTGAGAGAGTTAGCACTTACAATGCCTTTCTCATATAAAATAAAATTGTTTGTTTTCAGGTGAAAAAATGTAACAAGCAGTAATTGTTGAATGAAACACTAGGATTTATTGAATTATTTCGCGGATAAGAGATAAGCCGCCATAGCTCAGTGGTCAGAGCTGTCGACCGGAAATCGAAAGGACACGGGTTCATGTCCCGTTGGCGTCATGTATCTTTTATCAGGAGATTTTTCAATGTGGATGAGTGTTTCAGGCTAATAATTATTGCTTGTAAAATAATTGTTACCCTTTGTGCTATGCATAAAAAATCTTGACTTAAACATTAGTTTACCAAAAAAATAATGATTCGTGTTGACACTCACTTTAAATAATGTTTTTTCACATCGCTGCGGGTTTTTTTTACAGGAGGCTCTGAGGTAAATAATTTTCCTCAGGGCCTAAGTCATCTTCGAGGACGCCGTGTGGAGGTTTTTTTTATGGAAAGGAAGGAGTGAACCTGGATATTGAAGAGGTCCATGTTGTAGGAGGGAAGAAAACACAGAGGCTGGCAAATCGTTCTGCAGCCGAGCTGTTGAACCAAAGAACGAGTCGTACAAATGATCTGTTCTTGAGTTGTTCGGCGTTTTTCCCGACACAAGGACAGGAATTAATGACGCTAGTTTCACGGAGCATCTTCCATAAAACAATGATAGCATTCCCACCCGACGCCTGTGCTCTAAAAATTGAAATCCGTTTGTTAAGACAGGAAAATCTATCAAATGGACCCGTTTCTGCACAGAGTCGAGGGTTTTTTCAGGTATTTTGGGACTCCAGAACAGAGCTGGCTGCCATATTCAACAATGAGGCTCACTTAGCTCTCTGCTTCAATGGAGCCGCCGTACTTGAGCTGGTGACTTTGAATGGATTGTTTCGTAAAATTTTAACATTTCAATTGATCATATTTCAACGTTAATTTTCGGGCTCTTAAAAGTCCCATTCAAGTTCTGTTATTATATCTTTATAGGCTAGTTACTTGAGAGAACTGAAATAATAACAGAACTTGAAAATTAGCTTTGAAATTCGAAGAATTTTTCAAATTCTCTGAAACAACCGGTCCTTAGGGTTACACCAAGCATATCACTGGAAGGTCTCTTGGGAAGATTGCTTCCATTGAAGGAGACCTGATTTTTATTTCGTTCCATTTTATACGTAATCAGACATGATTGGGTCTTTGAAACATTAAATTCGACTAGGTTGTTCTTACCCCAAGATGTAACTGTCCATTCTCCGGTTCGAGGTCCTCTAAAGATAGATCTAATATTTCAAGTGAGTACTTCATAAAATTACACAATCATTGTTTTATACTATAAGAAAAACACAGCAATTCAAACAGAACACATCGAACAGATCAATCGATAGAAGTGAATTAAGGTCAACTTTACCTTACTTCAGGTGAAATTGTTCAAACTTTTTCAAATATCGAAATTCTTTCTGGAACAGATATTCAATATTAATTTCCGTCGGAGTTCAATTTTTTTATATATTATTTACGCTTCTGTTTTTAAAATGCGCATTTCAATAATTAAATTGATAATACATTACATTGAAAATGATTGAATCTATTTGATAAATATTAGCAATCAATATCAAATAAAAAGAATATCAAATATGTGATGTGATAAAAATTTAAAATAACTTTTAATAATAATTATAGACGAAATGTAAAAAATAACGAATAGCAAAAAGGAACCAAAAATTTTAATCTGCCGGCAAAGAATAGCATAGCTAGGAAAAACACGTAATGTAAAGGATTTATAAGGACGGGTTGTTTCGGAGAATCTGAACAATTCATCAAATTTCAACGTTCATTTTCGGGTTCTCTGAAAGACTTATTCAAGTTATGTTTTTATATCATTGTAGGCTAGTTACTTGACAAAATTGAAATAAAAACAGAACTTGAAAAAATCTTTCACAGAACTTGAAAATGAAAGTTGAAATTTGATGAATTGTTCAGATTCTCCGAAACAACCCGTCCTTAGACTTGTCAAAAATTCATATTTCAAGGGAAACTTACACATCACACCAACGTATTAGTTTCCCTTGTCAGGATTGCTTACAAAGGAAGCGTAAAATATCAATTAAATTTATTCATTTTTTAAAGTAATCCAAGAGATTTGTACAAATTTTCCAGCAAAAAAGCTAGATTTGCTCTGTAACAATATGCTCATAATATTTCCTAAAATAATATCAAAACTGGCGAAAATACGTATAGGTATGATAAAATATATTTTTTAATCCTACTTTAATTTAACTTATCAGAATTCTTTTACATTTTTTTTCACATAAAAATGCATTAAGCTAATTTTTATTTCATATATAATTGCACCTCACTCAAATGCAGTGCAAATAATTCATGTTCAAGTTTGCTTACAAAGAAAACGGAACAGATTAATTAAATGCATTCATGTTTAAAATTTGCTAACAATTAAAGCCTAACTTGCATAATATAATTAAAATAATTCACAATTCAAATTTGCTTACTAGCAAAGCAAAAGAAATAATTAAATCATTCCTTTTTCGAAATTTGCTAAAAATCAAAGCAAAACAAATACGTTGAAATTATTCTTATTTCGAAATTTGCTTACTAGCAAAGCGAAACAAATACGTTACAATCATTCCAATTTCAAAATTTGCTTGCAAGCGAAGCGAAACAGATACATTAAAATCATTCATATTTTAAAGTTAATTGACCCTTCACTTGGAAGCGATGTAAATACGAAAGCACACCCATATTTTATCCTGTTTATTATTACAATAACGAACGACATTGATTACGCGTGTATATAATTTGTTGAATAAATAATACTGATTTCCGATCTCAGCAGGGTTAGAAATATAATATAATATTAACATGAATAATAATGATGCTATATCACTTGTACGAGTGCCCATCTGAGGTTATGTGATAAGATAAACCTATCCGCATATAATTACAATGCAACTCAAACGTTTTATAACTCCGACATTGATTTGGAGTATTTTAATTGCAGTCGTAAATCAGTGTGAGAAAGTTCACCGGTTGAAACACATTTGTTTAAATATTTATAATTAATTAATTACTTCAGTTTTCAAGCTTTTAAAACGTGAGTATTTTAATTCATAGAATAAACTGTTTATTATATTGTTGATGGTTCATTGAATAGCTTAAATTTAGAGTGAAGCTGGTATTGTTGAATAATTATTAAAATAACTAAAAATAAATTAACATTTGGTTACAATTTACACAGTGAAAATTTAAATCGGTGGATTTGAAATCGTTGGTATTTGTTAAAACCAACTTTTGGTTTGGTTAGTAATTTATTTTAACTGACGTCAGATTTTTTGTTTTGTTATATTACCTGCCTAACCTATCTTACGGTAAAATGTTTTAAAGCGTTTTACTCTTTTAAAAAAAGCCTTAGTAAAAGAATCAAAATGTTAATCATTTTCAATACAAACTCAATTTATTTCATGTTTTCAATTTTTCAAAAAACAGATCAAGTAAGTTATTTTTTTACTACAAATAGTTGTATTTTACTTAAACTATCATTCAGAAAAAGCTGTCTTATTTTCAAAACGCCGGAGCTCAGAGTTAGCGTCTTTTTAAAACTTGTTTTACCATTGTTTCCGTATTGTTAACTGTTTATTCTAATACTAATATAATATATATTACAATTCCAAGATCAACATGTATATATTAATGGAATTGTTACTATACTTATTTTGGGTTGTATAATATTCTGACTTGTTGAAATTAGAGCATATTTCCACAAATTATTTCACACTGACACTATTGTTTGCGCATAAATTATATTACCCAGTTAATTTTAGCTATTGAAAAGGAAAGAAAAATACCTTAAAAGCGGCAACAATACCTTGAAATCAATGTTCCATAATACAAACCTTATTTTATATAAATGAATTGCATACTTATATTTTCATAGACTTTAAGATTATTATTCGTTTGACGGTTATGCAAATTGCCTGACAATAGGCGTTTGTTCATTTGATGTCGTTCTTCACAATAAGTCAGTCAAATATTAGTGACTGTTAAAACTGTACATAGGGAAAAGTTATTAATAACATGCTCATATTAGTATTTCTAATTAGTATTTTTTGTGGAATTGATTTAACCATTTAGGTGCGGTATGCCGATAAATCGGCATGACACTTTATGCCTCTTAAGTGCTACATTCCGGTATTTATAGTCCTGGCCAAAGAACATGTCTCGCAAACTTGGTCATAAAATTGGTAATACATGCTCGTTCGACGTTGAAAATGTTTTTTTTTTTAAATTTGGTATTTAGCTAGTAAAAAAATAATTAAAAATGCAAATTTGTCAAATATTATAACTTTATTTTTCCATGTATTGGCACTTCTTATGAAACTACAAAAAAACAATGATCCCTCCTAAAGGGTCAATATCAACGAGATCTCAAAAAAAACAAAGCATCCTCAAATCAACGATTTTATCAAAAATATCACATTTATTAACATGCAACTTTGCTTTATCGATCTTAAAATAACAATTGGCGTATTTGAGAACGTTTAAAAAATACAAATATATTTCCCAGAAGTGTTCAAAGATTTGTTTTAGAGAGTTCGATCGAAATTTAAAAAAAATCGGTAATATATTTAATTTATAATTAGTAATATTATTTTGACCGGTCGGTGGACGAGTTGACATCGCGTTTGGGTCCCACCCAGGCGTAGTGTGTTCAATTCCTCGGCTGGCTAAGTCCTCCATCACAACACAAGCAACATTTTCAGCTTACTGTGGTGGTAGTAGGAGATTTTCAAATATTTTCACGTTATTCGTAACCCGGGAATGTTTGTCTTTCTTTAAAAAAAAAAAAAAAAATGTTTTGAATACCAGCCGAAGAAATTCACATTATTTTCTTAAAACTCGTAACTTTCGTTTTATTTACATAAACGCATTCATTATATTGATATACAATTATCTATTACTATAAACATTTGCAAAACTCTCCCAATAGATTTTTACCAGACCATTTCGCAATATAATATTAATTTATGCCAGTGTTATTAGAAAAGCAATTATTTGTCGTCATCAATTAATATTATTAATAGTTGATATGTTGCCATCAAATAGAGTTTATTTATGTGGCGTGGGTTTTGCCTACAAATACTTTATTTATTTACAAAACAATTTATAATACAATTTGAAATATACATACGTACATATACAGAATGTACCTGACGGGCAGCGATTCCTGGGTTTATTTAGAATGAAAATTGTCGACGGCATTTTGCTCTCAGGTGATTTAAATAAATCTTAATAAAAATGAAACAAGACAATGTGTTTAGCACAAATTATAACAAATTATTTAAGCACTAATTATTAGCTTGAAACACCCATACAAAATCAAAAAATTTAAAAAAAATTGTCGCCGATTGGAATTGAACCCGCATCCATATTGATGAATTATTTTTGTCTTTCAAAATATTATTATTTTTAAATTATAAACTAATTTAGTAAGAAAGGGTTTATATGCATAGCACAAAGTATAACACATTATTATAAGCAATAATTATTACCCTGAAACATCCATACAAATCGAAAATATGAAAAAAAGGGTTTGTAGTAATCCGACGTAGCTTAATTGGTAGAGTAGCTGACCGGTAATCAGAAGGCCGCGGGTTCAAGACCCGTCGGCGGCATTTATTTTTTCTCTGGAGATTTTTTCAATTTGTATGGGTCTTTCGGGATCGTAATAATTGTTTATAGTATTTTTTTTCATTTGTTTAAATATTTTTAAAAATTGATGTCACTGGAAACTAAAATTTCAATGTATGTTTTTCTTCAAATTAACCTAAGATCGCTAGAAAACACGTCCTGATATCCCCTCAGGTTATTTGAAGCAAAAAATGTGTGATGACACTTTGGTCTCCGGTGACCGGTGACTTTTTTTTTCAACTAAAAACAAAAAAAATAGTTAGGTATTGAACAAATAGGGTTGGGGTAGAGTTTTTGCAGTGTGTTTCTGGCAGAGTGACCAGTGACGACATGAAAAAATTTAAAAAAATATATATTTTGTTTGTATTTGAAAAAAAACAACAACAAAAATGTCACCGGAGACCAAAATACCATTTAAACTGTTTTACTTCAAATTATGTCGTAAATCACTTGTTAAAGAAAGTCAAGCACGTTCCTCATAACCATTTATATTTATTTAGTATATTACCGCTGGAACTCTCGTGCAACAGTCACATTTAAAAAAAAATCCAAGTTCTGGTGGCACCAAAGTTTTTTTTTAACATTGAGATGTTTGTTTTATTTTTTCAAATCTTTCACGAAAGATTATGTTCCTTTATGAATCAGTTTTGTGACTTCTGTAAATACTTCAATTGATTTTAAAATAATGTGATTTAATTTAATCCTTATCTGTATCACAATACCTACTCGTTCCTACTTCAAATTAAAATATTTATAATCGATATTAATAATAATATATTATATTGATAAGTGTGATTTGTCCACCTATGGAAATTTTCTCATATTAAATTACCGTTTTTCTTTATCTTTGAAGATATTTTCAAGCACCTGTTTTAAGTATGCAAAAAAAAACTAATATCTGCCCAGATACGTAAATCAAGTATTTTCAGTTATATTTTAATATGGTGATTTACCTACGAATCTCTTATTGAAAATTTAATAGTAAATTTAATATAAATAAAGTCCATGTTTTATAATCAAGTTGTAAAAATATATTTTCGGGTACTACATTACCAACGCTGGCTAAACCTCATGAGATACATCAAAATAATAAACTTCGGAATTGTATATTTTAAAAGACCTACAGAAAAGTTTGCGATGGTGTATACGTCAGCTGGTTTTATTATACTTCTGATAGTGACGGACATATATATATAATGGATTTATGCCTGTTAGTTCGATCATCTTCAGAAAAGTTCACACAAAAAACTCAACACATAAACACGCTACAAGGTTCACGGAAAACTTATTTTCCCAAAAGCAAACAAAACTATATTTCAAAGAGGACCACACTACATACCCATTAAAGTATATAACAACCTCAGAATCAAACAAATAACCGACATACTCAAATTTAAATCATTACAAAAAACATTTATTTTGAACAAATGTCACTACACCTTAAGTGAATACCTTACATAAATTAGATACTTCTGTTTTTAATTTCTGATTTTTATTTTTTATTTATATACATTTGTTAACATGCAATTGTTGGGTTATGTAATATAATGTGTATTTTTTGGGTAAGCTGGAAGAAATAGGATGTAACCTATAAGCCATACCCTTTGTACTCTGTATTTTTTTGAAATAAATATTTTTTTTGAATTTTTGAATTTTTGAATTTTATGTTTCAACATTCTTTAGTGACATAAATATAAAACGTAAAAAGACGTGAAATACTTCAAAGTTTTTTTTTTATACCGCATATTTATCCACTTTAAAAATAAGTTATTTTATATAATTTTCTTTCAATGTGAAATATTTCAATTGAATCTCCAACTACATCATTTTGATCTGAAAATTTAATGAGAAATACTAAAATAGACTACATATTAGTTAAACACCCAAGAACAACCACGTTTTAAAATTAGAGCATTTTTGATAAATAATACAAACTTGTGTCTATGCGCTGTAAGATCTCTCGAAAGTTAAGTTCTGGCGATATGAAAATTGAGCAGCATTTTCTGTAAACGCAACAATTTTCAGCCTTCAAAGTTAATTCCATCATGGACTATGAAGCTTTACAATGGTTATTTAACTTTTATTCAAATATTCTAGTTTTTTTTTTGGTTTATCTTGTTGTTTGTTCTACTTAGCATTTTTTTATTATTTCTGTAATGCGTTGTACGTGAAACTTATATTTTTACTAAAATACTTATTTAAAATTGTATTTCTTCCAAATAATGCATTGCTCTAGCAAGAAATATAAATAAAAATTAGTAAAAAAATAAAAAGTGTCAATATTTTGTCTTTATTCAATGAGAAAATAATTAAGAGTTCTGAAAGTGTGACGAAAACGTGTAGTAGTAACTATTTAATATTTTATTTTATTGAACAATATTTTTTCATGTAATGGAAATTTATATTCGCTAAGCTACTGCAAGTAGTTTGTCAGCTGGAGCTAAAATATACAATATATTATGTAACATAACAATAAATAATCATATCAATAGAACCAGAATATAATAAATAATGTGTATAACAAGCTTGTTTGAAAGATTTGATATAGCAACAGACTGCAATGTAATAAAAACAATAAAATAATTATTTTTTCAATGTTTATAAGACAAGGTTTTTTACGCATGGCACAAAATAAACTTGGTTGTTTACAGGTGGAAAAAATATATTACGCAATAATTGTTGATTGAAATACTAGTACATATTGAATTATTTGACGGGTTGTGAATAAGTCGACGTAGCACCTTACCAGCAATCAGAATGTGGGGGTTCAGTTTCCGTTGGCGGCATTTGTTTTTACTCGGAGATATTTTCAATTTGTATGGATATTTAGAATCATTAGCTAGAAGGCATCAAACACGAGATTATCGTATTTAAAAAAAGGTGGAATAATCTAACTGTTTCGAGAGAATTAACTAACTAACCATCACGCCGTTTTCCTGCGGGGGTATGAGAAAGGGATAGAGCGCTATACAACTATGTCTTAGCACACACTCCTTGCTCACTCATTCATAAACTATTCAGTTGTTCTGATTCTTGACATGGTCTAACTATTTGGTCTTGTATTTGATTCACTTGGTCACGCCATGTCTCCCTCGGGCATTTCTGACTTCTTAAAGCATTCACTTCCGCGTCATATTGTACTCGCATTACACTCCGTTTTGCGATACATATAACCAAACCATCTAAGCTTCCCTTTTTTAATTAATATATATGTTTTTTCCAGTTGAAATCCTTGGAAACCTGGCTTTGGAAGGCATTATTCTAAAAATCTACATAAAACTTAACGATTTTCAACTGTCAAAATTGACGTTTGCACAAAGCGCGCCAAAAACCATCTGACGTTTCGAACAGCCGCGAGATTTTCGCGCGTTTTCCGTCACCGGTGACGTTTGCCGCTCTGATAGGCGGCCAATGGCAGCTGGTCTGGCTCTGGAAGATAGGGCGGCAGAAACCTGCCTGTATCAGCCCGTGCTCCAAGCCGAACGGAGGTACAACATGGAACCCGGACAGAAATGGCGCCAATACATGGCGGCCGGGGCAGGTAAGTCACATTCTCATTTAGTTGTCAGATTTGACAGCTGTCAAAAAGTGAAACATTTGAAAAGTGTTCTTATTTTAGATGATTATAAGTTTTAATAATATCAGGTAGGAACTTTTGTACATCAGATTCAAATTTATTTAAAACGGTCAAATTAAACAATTTGATCTCAAAAAGTGATATATTTTAAAAGTGTTATTATTTCAACATAAAAAAATACTAATTTCGGTTGTCTGTAGAATGAACTCAAATTTGTTTTGAATTCAAATATCATTTTCAAAATTGGAACTGATAATGTGAAAATTTCAGACTATGTTCAGACAGCAGTTGTTAAAAGTTATTATTGAGTTATAAAGTGTTCGTGATATTAATATATATCGAAATAAGTGTTCAATATTAAATATCGGAATATATTTTACCAAGCAAGGTTAGACAACAGCTGTTAAAAAGTATTAATATTATTGTCGTGATATTAAAATAATATTGAAATAATTTTAAAGAAAATAGTTACTTCTTATAGTGTATGATAGAATAGTGTTTTTTTCATTGCTAAATTTTTTTTCACCGATAACAATAACACGTGTTACTGTAAATATATCAAATTGGACGTTGTTGACAAAAAAGTGATTTGTTTTATTGATAAGGTGTTCTGATATGAAAATAAAACATTTGCATTTATGGCTAGTGGTAGTTTTTTCATTAAATAATACTTTGAGCCAGTTTTCACAGAATATGAACAATTCGTCAAATTTCTGCGCTATTTTTTAAGTTTTGTTATTATTTCAGCTGTGTGAAACAATTGGCAAACAATAATAATACAATTGAATAGAACCTTTACAGAATATTAAAATTGGTGAATTGTTCAAATCGTGTGACAACTGGCCCTAAATTGCGAATTCTTTAAATAGATGTTGAAACATTTTAGAGAAAACTGTTTATTTTCATTTGTTAGATTGGTTTTCCTTTACTAAATTTAAAAATAGTTGTAGACAAAAACATTTTTTAAACCGGCATAATACGTTCAATAAAAAACATATTTCTTTCTAAAGTGGATATATATTTATTGTTTTTGTGTTTAATTCATAGAACTCCATTTATTTTTTTTTTAAATTTAATTATAATCAAATTTAATAATATAATTTTTAAGTTCTGTAAGTATTTTTTGGTTTTTGTTATTGTTACAGCTGTTTCGGCTTTCAATGCCATTTTCAAACTGTGGTTTAGCCACGTTTAGACGACTTATTAATATGATTCTATTTTACCCCCTCCCAAATTTAAAATGATTTATTACCGGTTAAACCAATTTACTGATAAAAATAATTGTGACAATAGATTTCATATTCTGTGGGGGTATTTTGAAGTCTGTTTTCCCCACATAAATGTTTTCTTAATTGTTCAATAATGATGTAGCAGTTATTAATTTATTTAAATGTGTTATATTGTTTAGGTTTTGTGAACATACTTAGAAGCGGGGAATAAATAATTTTCCTTACTTTATTAATTAATGTTATATTAGGGTAATCTAAGGCCCTTTCTTTCTATGTGCAAGGGTTTAAGTTCATTGTTGTCAAGCGGGACGTGATTATTTACTAAGAGATGTTCTGTGAATTTTTAAAAGGTGCTTTTATTATTATAACATCTTATATGTTCTTTGAATCTAGTTGAAAAAGCCCTTCCCGTCTGTCCAATATAAGTAGCGTTGCAGTCGGCGTGGTCACATTTTGATTCATATATGCCACTTTTATTAAGTTTATATATAATTCGTCAAAATGTCGCCACTTCATCAATTGTCATTGCTAAGAATTACGAATCGTCTTATACTTTAATTTCAAAATAATTACCTTTCAATTTAAGAAAAACGACAGATATTTTCTTATTTGACAATGTTTGCCATATATGTTCTGATAATTGCACAAGTGATACGATACGTTTTATTATGATAACTCTGTTGTGAGTTATGGTTTTAAACGAAAAATTACATACGTGCCTAGGTATTTAAAACCGATTAATTGGATCAAATTTTCAGTTGTTTCGACGGTTTTTCGACGGATAACTAACTAACCATCACACCGTTTCCGCGCAGGGGTAGGCAGAGAGGACAGACCGCCAAACAACTCAGTCTTGGCACTTACTCCTTATCTCATTCATACGTACTCTCCTGTTAACCCGATTCTTGACATAACCAGACTCAAGTATCTGATTCACTTGATCATGCCATGTCTTCCTCAGGCGTCCCGGGCTTTTTCTACCACTAACATTAGCTTTATACATTCTTGTTACACTCCTTTATCCTTTTCTTAATCTTACTAATTACGCTTCCATTCATAGAGTAACTTGCAGAGATAGAGACACATGTACAAAATGAGTTATTACGTTCATAGTTTCAATTACATAAATAACTTGGGCAATTTAGATTGAGGTGGAACCTTCGGGAAAATGTCATATCATACTAGTGATAAACTAATGTTTATAAGACAAAATTTTTATCCAGAGCTCAAAGGATAATAAATTATTATAAGCAATAATTAGTCGTCTGTAATATCAATACAAATTGAAAATATCTCCCGAGTAAAAATAACACAGCCTTTCCTACAAAAATAAAGTTGGTTGTTTACAGGTGGAAAAAATATAATAAGTAGTAATTGTTGATTGAAGTACTAGGACATATTGAATTATTTGGCGTGTTGGAAATAAGCCGACGTGGCTCAGTTGTCCAGAGCGTCTGACCGGACATCAGAAGGCATGGGTTCAAATCTCGTCTGTGGCATTTATTTTTACTCGGGAGATATTTTCAATTTGTATTGATATTATAGGCGACTAATTGTTGCTTATAATAATTTATTAAATTGAATAATGGCCAATATGGTCCTTGTATTGTAAACTTTTAACTTTTTTGAAAAAAAAATAACTTTAATGTAACTTTTTACCATCTCCCTCGAAGTAATAGTTAAATACTTGTAGTAATGAAGTTGAAACGCAGTGTTATTTAAATTATTTGTGCGTGCTACGTAAATTTTACCAGAATTATTCTAGTATTGTTTTTGTTTTGAATTTATATTTCGTTTGCAAAACATATTTAAAATTAAAACTAATTTCATTAATCAGTTGAATCGTTTGTGACAAAAATAAATGTTTTGGAATCATTTATGTGGCCAAGTTTTAAAACCATTATAGATGTGTTTTCGTATAAAAAGAAATGATTTCGCAGTAATTCTTTGATAATCTGTTCGTGGATAAAAATACTTTACTTTGTCTTTTATGTTTGTTTTGTTGATTGTTGACTTTAAAACTTATAAAGCTGATTTTTCATCTGTTGTAACGGACAGTGGAGTTAATAATAATGAAAATACAATGTACATGTTACCCGGTTTCGTATTCTCGGCAATGAGTAATACATATGGTAGTTAGTATCAGAATTTTTGCACTGAAATAAATCCCGACTTATAGTTTTTGACTGAGTGTAGCGAATTCCTGCTTAAACTTGACCGTTCGTTTTTTTTTTATTATTTGTTTTTGGGGTATTATGCCGTGTTGCGCTAACTCCTTCTTTAGCCAACGTTTCGGACAGCATTGCAGTGTCCATCATCAGGGCAGATGTGTTATTTACCGGTTGTGTTATTGACCGTTTGTCTTTTCGTCTGTCTATAAATTTGTTTGTTACGTTCCGGTTCCGATTCAAGATGGTGGCCGTGTTGGATACTACATTTTTATCCCGACAAAGAGTCGCATGTTCGTGATTCCTACTGCAAGCTGTCAAATTTGAATAATCAATATTATGGTACCTAATTAACAACCAAAGAAAGTTTGAAAAGGAATTGTTATTTTTTCTGTCCAATTGTGTAATTTCTTATTTGATTCACAAAATTTTTACGTAAAATGTTGATAGTACCTACTTACAAATCTTATGGTTTGAGAAAAAAATTTAGTTTTGATTTGTTAAAGAGAAAATTATAAACATACTTGTTCGCGAGATAAATTAGATTACAAAAAAATATTTCAGAAATGAGGACGCAGCGGCGGCACCAATTAATCAAAAATAATTTCTCCATTGATATAGGTTTCCCCAGAAGAACAAATTCAATATAATTAGTTTTAAATAATCGTCACGGGACGCTTGGCGGATGTGAAATATCGAAATAGATTTTAACTGAAGGATTTAAAATTGATGGATGAAAATAGGAAGTGAAAATGAAAGTATACAATTCATTTTCGGTAATTAAAAAATTTCACTAATTATTGTTAAAATATACCCAAAAAATAATAATAATAAAATAATAGGTTAGTGCAGTCCCACACATTCCATATAGATATAAAAAAAATATATGATCTAAAACAAAAAAATAGAACAGAAAAATAAAGAAAAAAAAAACAGAATAAATTGAAAATAAAATGATAAAATTAATAGAATAATAGAAAGTTTAAGCCTTTAGGGAGCCGTGACTATATTAGGCGCTAGTATTTTTCTCCAGTGTGCGTCAATGCTGGAGGATGGAGTGAGGCGGGCTTCCATAGTGAGGATATTTCCAGAGCTTCTTATCCTTTCCCTCATTCCTGCCACCCTGGATCTAATAAGGGCTGCATATCCGGGAACTCGCCCCTCCGTGAACATACGGGAAGCGCTGCAGTATCTGGGGAGACAAAACATTGTGCGGAAGGCGTTGTTGTATTGGACCCGTAGTCTTTCTATACTACTCTTTTTGTAGTTTGCCCATAGTTCGCACGTGTACAACGTTGCGCAGAAGGAAAGAAAGAGCGTCCTTTTTACTGCGGTACTGCAAAGGCGACATCTTCTACTGAACATGTTTGCTTTAACGCTGAGAGCTCGTCATAAAGCACATATAAAAAATAAAGCACATATCAAACGTTAGGGCGGAAAGAGCCGACGAATCACGAATCAGTTCTACGACCGCTAAGCGCACCAAAAGATGTTTCACTTGAAAAATTACACACCTGTTTAGAACCTAAAAGCGTAGGTACCCACATTTTTTGTAATAGTTTGCAATGCTTGAGGTAAAATCATAAATCATTATATTATTCTACAACCAATTATTATTCCGCAACCAAGTTACTGATTTCTAAACTAATAATATAATTATGTTGGACAGTCTATAATGTTGCATCAAATGACTGGAGTGTTTCATAGTTCTTTTGTGTTATACTTTGCCAATAATTCATGGTCACAAAAAAAGAAGTAAAATATATACATTAAAATTTTTTCGTACCTATTTTAACCTTCCTAAAATAAATTCAAGAACAATCTTGAATTAATATAAAAATATTGTTATATATACATTTTTTTAAATCTTCCTTACAACACAATACAGTAAAATATAGTCAGAATTTTAACGACGTAAGTGAAGAAGCCGTACACAATGATATACGACGCGCTGCCCTGGAGTATTGGACGCACCTACGGTTCAATTTGCTCTAACAAATCTCTAAAATAATGTGGGAATCATGACGACATGAGTTATGAAGTAGTGTAAGCAACATTCAACAGCAGGCGTAGAAAATTAATATTTCAAGCACACAAAATCATAATGTTATTACAGCAGAAAAAAAAAATATTTTATTGAATTTGTTAAAAACTAGCTGTACCTCGTCACGCGTTGCTATGGCCCAGTCTGTCCATGCAGATATAAAAACAATAGCGTGTGTTGCTTCACGTCCAACAGATGGCGCTGTTTTTCAAAGAAAGCACGTTTTTACCAATCGCTTATTTAAATGCAACATTGTGTCAAAATTTTAAAACATTCGGTGAAGAAGTTTAGAAGATTTAAGATTTTTAATATCCACCGCTTACCCGCCCTGGAATAAGTAACAGATGGTTACTACTCCTTCAGAGCTCTCATAATCATCTCTTCATCTCTCATTTCTATTTTTTTTTTCGTTAAAATACTCTACATTTATTATAAAACGAATCTGTGTTTTAATTTTTTTTAAAAGACGTACACTCTCGGGTTGCGAATAACCTGATAATATTAAAAAATCTCCTACCCCCACAGTAAGCGGAAAATGTTGGTTTTGTTCGATGGATGACTTAGCGAGCCGAGGAATTTATTTTATTTTTTTCTATAGCGACTATTTAAACATTGTACAAACAAAATATGATATTAAATATATGAATAGTAAATTGTATTTCTTAGTCCTCCTCACTAGGGGGACATTAACTCAGCCAACGACAGGTCTAGATCTAGAAACAAATTCTGAGTGATTCTTTAATTAATGACACTATAGAATTTATACATTTACTACAATTTGTATATTAGATTATTACAGAACGTACTCAAGATTCTAACTCACTTAAAGCTGACGTTATCTGAATTTTGTAGTATTATTGCGTTTCCTATCTCGTGAGCCAACGCCGATAGCCTTGCATTTATAAACTGTCATGATGATGAACACCTCAAGGATATCCGAAACTTTGGCTCAAGCAGGAGGAAGAATCACAGTACGAGCAGTCCAAAGCGTCGGGTTCTCCCACCTAGGCGTTGAAGGATTGATGATTTGCTAGCTAAAACTTCTATCACAGTATTACACTAATGTCGGTTATTTGTGATGTGATGTGAAATTATTCGCGATCAATGAAAATTTAATTTTTAAAATTGGCACTGATTTTTTGAAAAAATAAGAAAAGCGATAAAGTAGGTACCTACACTGTATTAGTTAATTAATAACTCTATATTCAAAATGTGTATTTCTTTTGTTTACAATTTTGACATATGATTTTTCAATGTTATTGTGTTCATTAATTTTCTGACGTATCTATAAATTTTCAACAAAAAATAAAATAATATTGTAAAGACAATTGTTAACATTATTTGTTTTTGAAAGGCAGTGATTCTGAGACAGATATGTTATAAATACTTTCAATTCACAAATTCTACAATTTAATATCCCATGATTCTGCGCTTAAATAATTTAGAAATGTAAATATTAAGGACGGGTTGTTTCGGAGAATCTGAACAATTCATCAAATTTCAACGTTCATTTTCGGGTTCTGTGAAAGACTTATTCAAGTTCTGTTATTATATCATTGTTGGCTAGTTGCTTGACAAAACTGAAATAAAAACAGAACTTGAAAAAACCTTTCACAGAACTTGAAAATGAACGTTGAAATTTGATGAATTGTTCAGATTCTCCGAAACAACCCGTCCTTAGTAATCAAGAATCGAAAATGTGACCTCCCGACTCAAAACAAACTACCTTACTATAGTAATATTTTACCACCTGTGAAAAAACTGTCTTCTCTTCGAGTAGCGTCTCACCACCGCCGAGTAACGCTACCCGTGAAGTAAATGTCTGTTTTTACCACCCTTTTAATCCTGCAATTAGTTACTTGGCAAGTAATTACTCAGAGGTTGTGAAAAACCGCGCTTTGAAGAAACTTTCGCAATCTTAACTTTGATGTCTAGTGTTAATGTAAATTTTATAGAAACAAAGAAATTTTTAAATGTTTAAATACAGTTCTTTCGTTCATTTGTTACTTAGATGCGAAAATGTAGGGTTATGTGAGTTTATTGTTCTTTATTTTTTAGAAACATTTGAATTTTGGCAAAGCTGTCTACTTTCAAAGTTACAATTGGAAGGGTACCTACGTGCGGAATTTAAATTTTAAATCTCCCGTCTATAATTGACCATTATTATCTGTGCATTTGCGGCTAGCGAATTAAATAGTTTCTTCAACGACTTACGCTGTTATTTTTATCTCACTTTGTTATTTTCTGGCCGGAACGTATTTGGCAACATGCTATTTGTTGTTATTGTCCGTGATATATTTATTCCCATCTGGGAATTGTGCATTTGTTTACAAAAGTACTACAGATTTCAGTGATGACGTTTTCAATTACCCTTCTTTATTAGTAATTTACCAATTGGACAGTTTCTTTAATAACTTGTTCTTTATTTATTTATTTATTTAGACGCCGTAAAAGGCTTTTACAATATACATGATTTATGTTTACAGTGGTTCACAGGAGCGAAACAGTATTATGTTAAACAGAATAATTACTGAGAAATTATGTTGAAAATTAAACAAAAATAACATCTGGTATACATAGGTACATTAGCATTTTTATTTTCAATCCATACAGTAGTTTAGTATTGAGGTTATTGTTACCTTCAATATTGAATTTGGTTGAATTTGCTGAGAACTAAGAGTTAGCTCTATTGAATCAGGGCTGTCAGTAAGACATCTCATAACAATTTTGGGAAAAATTATAGTTTTAATTAAGTATATAAAATTATTAGATAACACACTTCTGTCTGATATCTGATGTAAGTGCATTGTTTAGGTTCTGTGATAACTTATGAATAGAATGGTTTTATGCCTAATAACATTGATAATTACGACAGAGGTATGTTATTATAGCCTTCTTATAGCTATATTCCGTGCAGTTGAACACATCTACTACTTCTGAGAAAGCATTGCCAACTGCATGCAATCTAGGTATAAGGGAGTTTCTAAATGACGCAGTCCTGATATTGTTATTAAAATTAAAAAGAATTTTGGATCGAGTGGTTCTAGTGGGTATATGGAAGGTAATTAGGCTTAATATATCAGGGCTGTCTATAATACCATTGACAATTTTAAAAATAAAAGTCATAAATTATCTTGTTCGGGTCGGGATGTTTTTGGCATCATGCGGTTTGTTCATTAGGTAAAAATTCGGGATCGCTGGTCACGCTAAATATTTTTAAATAAAACCTTTTGATTCAACTTAATTACTATAAAAGGAAACTCACTGCATTTGTGAAATTTTTAATATTAGCATTTTAATTTTTATTTACGTAAAATGAAAATTCGTTTTCAGTACAAATTTTACGAGTACGATTTAATAAATCAAATGGTTTATCTATTTTAACTTCTTATCGTTTTGCGTTATTTTTCAAATCAAATACATCAATATTTTTTTAGATCATTTTTAATCCTTTTTAATGAACTGGCTAACGTGTACCCGGCATTACTGGGGGTTATCCTTATGAGATAGGTATACACCATTGAGGACTTTTCTGTAGGCCTTATTAATATATACAATTCCGTAGTATGTCATTTTGATATATCTCATAAGGTTTAGCCAGCGTTAGCAATGTAGTGCCCGAAAATATATTTTTACGACTTCATTACAAAATATCGACTTTTCTCTTCTTTCTATAAATAACGTATGCATGTATTATATACATAAACCTTCCGAAATAAATTCTCTAAATGTTAGTGAAAAGCCTGTAAAAAGGATTATAATTAATCGACATTTCTCTACTTTTTGTAAATTAAATATGCTTGTATTATGTATGTTAACCTTTCGGAATAAATTTTCTAAATGATAGTGAAAACCTATAAAAATCTGTTGCGTAGTTTAGAAGAAATAAACGCACAAACAGACAGACGCGGATAGCGACTCGTAGTATGATTAATTTACAGATATTTTGAATATTCTTATGAAAAAAATGTGGTTTTAACTTCGATCAACGACGTCTTAAATTATTAGGTTATCTCTTTGTGACTTATCAATAATAATAATGTAAAATCTTATCTTTAGATAAGATTTTTACATTATCCACGGATAAGATTTTTACATTATTATTGTTTGATAAAGTAGTCATTGGACAATTAGTGTCCACTCAAAAATTTCCCAACAAATACAAAACACTCACACGACTCTTGACATTCTAACGAGATAATAATAAAAAATAGCGTACCCATTTTATTTAATGTTTTTAATTTGTAGAACTTCGTTTATAGTACGAGAGCCCACGACCAAAACCATGTCTCATAGCAATACGGCAAAAACCCTATAAAATCGTTAGATTGTATGATTCTGAACCCGACTAGGTGTGTAGTAACGGTCGAAAGTGTAGCAACTGCGTGGGAGGCCATTTCTGCTGTGTCAAAAAAAAGACAGTCGGTATTATAGCAATACGTCTGATACTGAAAATGTACATAGATTTTATAATTGTATTACGAAAAAGTTTGTTTTCAGACATTTTGCGAGTAGCATATAGCCTGAGCGCATTTTTGAAAATGTCAACAAATTTAGCCGACCTGTATCATAGCAATACGGATAATTTTTATTCAACTTTTCGTATTGCTGCCATGATTACCAAAAACCTGTTTTCAGACACTTTAAGTGTAGCATATACTCCCAAAAACGAAAATAACGTTTCGGAGTCGCCTGGCCGACGCCTCTGTTAAATGTTTTTTTAAATTTACAGCCTTCATAGATATTCAAGAATCTCCCTTGTCTATTATATGTACTTTGACAGATGACAGATGTCATTACTTATTTCTTTTGTAAAAGTTACTCAAGTGTGCTTTAAATAAAACCAAAACTATCAAATCAATCAGTATTTAATTTCAACAGCCTCAGAAAATTCAAGATGCTTCAATACGATTTTTAAATGATATCTGAGTATCGAAAAGTTGTCTGATAGAGAAGGTGCTACACTTAATTTGTCCGATATAAATTTTTTGCACATGTGGACAACTTATTTTATCATGTCCAACAATTTTCAGACATATTGCTATGATACCGATCGGTAAAATTTGTTAACATTTTCAAAACGGTCTCAAAATTTAATGCGTTCACATTTCCGTCTGAAAATTGTTTTGTTCGCATCAAATAACCAAAATTTACTTATAAAAAAGATTTTCAGACGTATTGCTATGAGACATTTTTTTTGTCTCATTTTTTATTTTTTTAAGTGATTTTACGGGTTTGCGCTACACCACTAACGTCTGAAAAATATGTTTCCGGTATCTCAGAACTATCATTCAACTACAGTCTGCAAATCAGACATATTGCTATGATGCAGTTCGGTAAAATTCTTTGACAATTTTGAAAATTCGGTCAGATCAAACGCTACGCGGAAAATGTCTGATATTGGTATTTTCGAGTTCAGGATAATCGTATCTATCGATTTGATGCGGTTTTGGCCGTATTGCTATGAGACAAAAATTTTGGTCGTGGGCTCTCGTACTATTAGTAGATATTGTTTTTTTAATGGTATTTAGTTATAACAATTATAAATAAGTTGTAAATAAACCGTTTTTAACATGAAATAATAACATGATAAATTACAATTAGAGAAAATGATCGAGGTAGTTAAAAACTTTTCAGATGATATCAAAATGACTTTTGGTTTATATAAATGTAGAACGATCCATATAGAGAAAGGCAAAATTGTAGATGGGGACGAGAGTATATTAAGAAATTTCCAAATTACTTGTGTGAAAAGTGATGAGGTTTATAAGTATTTAGGATACCCACAATGAAATAGATTAGACCATACTCGTATTAAAATGATATTAGGATTAAATTTCAAACTAAAATCTGCTAAATCTGCTAAAAAATTAGTAAAATCAATAAATACTTGGGCAATACCTCTATTAACGTACTCATTTGGCATAATTAAATGGTCAAATACAGATTTAGATAACTTAGAACGATTAATTAGAACTACGCTAACATAATTTAATCATCCAAATTCAGCTATAGAACGAATTAATTTACCTAGAAATTTAGGAGGTAGAGATATGGTCAAAATAACTTCTTTGAAACATAATCAGGTAGAAATGCTAAGAAATTTTTTAGGAAAGCTCATAGCTCAGAAATTCACAAAATAATTTGCAAGGCAGGTAGAAATATTACATATTTAAATTTATACGACGAGAATGCCAACATTTTTATAAATCCCAACCAGGAATTTTTAGATTCCTGGTCAAATAAAATTTTACCCGCAAAACACTTCAATTATCTCAACCAAACGTATGTTGATAAATTTTCGTCAGACAAATGGTTGAGTATTGGAGAGTTGAGCGCAGAAATAGAAAGATTTATGCTTGCTATTCAGTATAGAGTCATAAATACTAAAAATTATAGGAAGCATATAATCAAAGATACAAATCAAATTGATGATTTATGTAGAAAATGTTTGGCTTTTCCGGAAACTATAGGACATATTATATCGGGATGTTCTATATTAGCACCGTCCGAGTATACATTTATGCACAATCAAGTTTTAAAAATAATTCACCAAAGTTTGGTAATTAAACATAACTCGATTGACTGCCTTAATATAATACCATATTATGAATACGAACCAAATTTATTTTTAGAAAACGAATTTTATAAAATATGTATATTATTATAAAACTATACTAACAGACCGAACGATTAGTCATAATAGACCCGATATAGTTTTACATGACATAATTAAAAAAATACCTAACTTATATCATTGATGTCGCTATTCCAAATTTCTGTAATATTCAAAAATCTGTTAATGGAAAAATAAGAAAATACACAGATTTAGGAAATGAGATAAAAAGAATTTGGTTTTCTCAGACTATAAAAATATTACCATTCGTTTTTTCGGCTACTGGCACTATACCTAGCTCTCTCATTAAAAATTTAGGCGTATTAGATCTATCAAAAAATGTATGTATAAAAAATGCAAAAATCAGTCATTTTAAATACATGTAGGTTAACGAAAGATTTTTCAAATATTTATGTTGAGGAATCAGTAGCATTTATAGGCCCTGTTAGGAGTTCTACCGAGCCAAACCCTCTGTTATGAAAATATTTGGAGTCGGTGAATTATTCTCCCATTTGATCTCTGGTGAGTTGACGTGATGTTCTTATATTGTTTTGTATTTATTTTTCTTATATAATGGACTTGCATAATGTTGATTGACTAGATGATCATTTGTGGAAAAGTCCGCACATCAAATTGTTTTTATTATCTATTCCGTTTCTATTTTTCGTAATTTAATATCAACATATATTATTGTCTAATAATTATTGATTACATAATCAGTAATCACCGCTAATAATGTTTATAGTATTAATACTAATTGTTCATAGATAAACATTTACGCCTATTGTTCATTGTTTGATATTATGAATGTGTACAAAATGATTTTTTTTTCTTTATAATATTAATTTTAACATAATTAAGTACTTTCAGAGTTCTTTCCTTAAGGTAGTTTTACACGATATTCATATCTAATTGATTGAAAGAGTAAGAAAGAAAAGAGTAAGAAGAAAGTAAGTAAGAAAGAGTAAGTAAGAAAGGAAACAAAAGATAATATATGGGATTTGAAAGGTGCTTTTACGAGTGGAAGGGGGTGCATGGACCAGATCTTCTCATTGCATATGTTCAATAGAAGTTTCTGGAAAAAATCAGAAACTTTTCTGTGCCTTTGTAGATCTACAAAGAGCTTACGACCGAGTCGGCAAGAGAAAGCTATGGAAGGTGTTGTCCAAGTACGGAGTGAATACAAATCTGACTCAGGCAATTGCGTCTCTGTATGAGGGAAGCGTTGCATGTGTTAGGGTAAACGGTGGTTTTACGGGGTGGTTTGATATCACAAAAGGTGTTAAACAAGGCTGCGTAATGTCACCGTGGTTATTCAATCTATACATGGATAATTGTATGCAAGAATTGAAAGAGGTGGGATTGGGCGCGAATTTGAATAATTTGAAAGTATGTTGCCTGTTGTATGCTGATGATGCGGTGCTGATTTCTAATAGTATAGAAGTTCTACAGTCTCTCGTGTCTAGGATGAACGAAGTATGCATGAAGAATGAGTTAATGATGAATGTAAGTAAGTCTAAAGTAATGGTGTTTGAAAGAGAGAGTACGAAAACAGTGTGCAATATAATTGTGAATGAGGAATACTTGGAGCAGGTGGATGAGTTTGTGTATTTAGGAAGTATGTTTACGAGAGATGGGAAGGCTGACAGAGATATTGAAAGAAGGGTAAATGCAGGTAATTCCGTTAATGGAGGACTGAACGCCGTTGGCGCTAACAAAAAACTGTCCAAAGAAGCGAAGTTAGCAGTCCACAACGGAGTGCTGGTACCTACCTTGATGTATGGAAGTGAGGCATGGAACTGGAAAAGAAAGGATGAAAGTAGATTGAATTCTGTTGAAATGAGATCCCTGAGGCGTATGTGTGGTAAAACCATGTTTGATCGTGTGAGGAATGTGGAGATCCGCAAAGAGTGCAAGGCTGATGTAAGCGTAATGAGTAAGATTAAGAAAGGGACGCTTAGATGATTTGGGCATGTAGAGCGAATGAGCGAAGATAGGAGTGTAAGGAGGATATATGATGCAAATGCGAATGGTAGCAGAAGTCGGGGACGCCCGAGGAAGACATGGCACGATCAAGTGAATCAGATACTAGAGTCGGGCCATGTCAAGAGTCAGAATAATAGAAGAGTATGTATGAGACGATGTATGAATGTGAATGAGGCAAGAAGTGTGTGCCAAGACCGAGTTGTTTGGCGGTCCGTCCTCTCTGCCTACCCCTGCGGGGAAACGGCGTGATGGTTAGTTAGTTCATATATAACCTCGAACCTCACATGAAAACCATATGGAAATCATAGTTTATACCTTTTTTTTCATACCTACAATTTCAAACATATTTACAGATATACAAGTAAACAGTTGTTAGTTTTTTTAGATTAACCCCATACAGGAAACCTTGAGGAAAATAATTTCCTTCAGGGCCTATGTAATCTTTTGGGATGCTGTGTGGGTGGCAGTTCTGGGAAGGAGCCCCAAACCAGTCTCTCTCGATCTGACACGCCACGCAGTTGGTGTGCAGGCGCAACCTGAACACACTTCACCCGATGAACCCGGGCACCCCTGCTAAATCAGCAAACGTTGCAAACCACTTGCGGTGACCTATTTCAGAGGTGTTTGTTATAACATAACCGTTGGTTTTTAATATGACCATCTACAGATCTCTAAAATATTGTAACTCTGAACAGAAACACGCGTCACGCGTTCACAACCAATAATAAACACTGTCTATAATACAGGGTTTTCCAATAAGAGGTGTTATTTTGAATGGCGCTAATACCGCTATTTCGGTAGATGTTACTTTTAAAGCTGTCATTTTTTGACATTTGACAAGTAAAAACTACGTCATTAATAAAAATGGAACGATACACGCTTTAACAACGCATTGAAATTATTAAAATTCACTTGAGTGAATCAAATGCAAATCATATTGAGTTTTGAGGCCCATTTTCACCTCAGTGGCTTCGTCAACAAGCAAAATTGTCGCATCTGGGGCTCGGAAAACCCAAGAGTTATTTTTGAAAAGCCTCTTTATCCTCAACGTGTGACTGTTTGGTGCGGTTTATGGTCCGGCAGAGTCATTGGACCTTACTTTTTAGAAAATGAGGCTGGAGCAACAGTTACGGTGAATGGATTGCACTATCGAGAGATGATTAATGATTTTTCATGGCCAAAATTGGATAGTATTGATCTGGACAACGTTTACTTTCAACAAAACGGCGCTACGTGCCACACAAGCAACGAAACCATTGATATTTTACGATTGAATATCAAAATAACACCTCTTATTGGAAAACCCTGTATTTACAGAATCTATAATATTTTTAGCAATATATTAAATATATTATTAGTATTCTCCCGGTAAACCGTCATCCAGAATCGCATTTTTTATGTGAATACCGCACAATAGTCTCAACTGCTCCAAACCGTCTTGAGCCATTGGTACTATAGCATCCCTAATTGGGATATGTTGTGAGACTGAAGGTAGTGGGGTGGGGAAGTACCTAGCTTTTCAGATCGGTTCACCAAACATGGCTAAAGCCATTTCAAGCAACGGATCAATTCAGAATGAAGGTCTTATATCAGGGCAATATTGAGAGTATCTTCCAATCTGGAAAATGCCACAAAAATACCATATGTTATTTTAAATGATTACATTGTGAAATATACAAATTAATCAAACGAAATTTACTTCGCTCGCCAAGATTTGAACTTTCGACCTCTGGATTACTAGTCGAAAGCCTTACTCCTCAGCTATATTCTTCCACAATCGACTACCTTAAATCCTTTACATAATGTTGTCCAAAGCAGGTATTATATTATCCCACTCATTTTTGGGTATTTAAGTCTCTGCTTCTAATGCTCAAGTATGAGCTACACGCTCTTTTCCAATAAAACAGTTAAAAGTTTTTTGTAAATCAAATATGTACTAATTCTTCAAATTCAATACCAAGTGCAGTCACCACTTCACTGCACAAAATGCATTATATCACAGATGTATCGAATCCTTCAGTAATCAATGTCAGTAATTTTGTAAAGATACGTGTCGACCCTTTGATGGTACCATAAAAACTTGATACTTCTGTGATATAATGTATTTTGTGCAATATAGTGGTCACTCCACTTGGCATTGAAGTGCAGTGACCACTTTATTGCACAAAATGCATTATACCACAGATGTATCAAATCCTTTCAGTAATCAATGTCAGTAATTCTTTAAGGATACGTGTCGACTCCTCAATGGTACCATAAACACTTGATAACAATGTGATGTGATTTTTAAACTCTGTACGGGTTTGGATACCATTATAGCGAGCACCCTCGTTCAGTAACCTCTTTCTTCATATGAAAAAACCCAGTCCTTCATCTTGGGGACTGTGAGAGGTTTCACAGACACCCTTAAAAGTAGCCCTGAGCCAAGTGGACCTCATCGCTGGAGAATGAATGGAGCGGGTATTCGTTGATCACAATATATTTTCATAGACATCCAAGTTGATAGACTTGCTCTAACATAAAATTTGGGTATCATTTCGACAAGCTTGAAGCGGAGCGTTCGAGAATTCTTCGAATAAACTATAGCGTTGACCCCCGCAGAGCGCCCATTGAAATGCCTAGATTCTGTGCAGAAAAGAAAAGTTCGCCAAAGTAAGGCAACGGTTTGCAGAACTGTATTATGTACCTACTATCAAATCGTATAAGAAATAAAAGAAGATTTTGGTTTAGAGAGGGATAAATAATTTTTTCAAATTTAAAGACTTCGCCGAGTCAGCCGAGATGTGGATGAAACAATTAGCACAGCTAGTTGGTTCATAATCGACCTGTTAATAAATTAACAAAGAAGAGGAAGTAACCTAAATGTACCCAGAGAAATGGACGTCTACGAGGAAGAATAATTGACTTATTGGGTTGATTGGCTTTGTTAAATGACTTCGTAAAACGATATCTCTCTGCAGCTTGTTCTAACAACTTGCTTGCTCTTTTAAGGAAAAGTGAGGATAAACTGCAAAAAGATTGTAAGGAGAATTTTCATTTTTTTTAAGGAGAAAACTCATTTTCAACAGATGAGTTATACAAAGAATCTAAACTATTCTGTCTCCGTAAACTATTTATTTTGTAAACTATGAAATACATCTTTGAAAACAAAAATAAATGAAAACAGAATCAACATTAGAAATAATAATGTATTTTATACTCCCCAAACGAACACAAAACAAATGCAAACACACTGCAGTTTCATTGGACCTCGTACTTTCAATCTTTTAACGAAAAATATTCAAGTGATTACTAAACTTCTTCAATTTTTAAAAGAATTAAAATTATGGCTTTTCGATACAGAAGTTGAAACTTTTTGTATTTAATTTGTATCAATTTATGTTTCTCATAAAATATTCACAATATATTAAACTAAACACTTATAACTTCACTATACATTATTGTAAACACTTTTTATACAAACCGCTCAGACAAAAATGTAATCTTGTTTTTGTTTTATATGCCCGTAGTTTGTTTATTTCTAGGTACAATAATATAATAGCTTATATATATTACCGGTGACCGGATATGAAACAAAAACTTTATTAACTGGGTTAAGTAGGGTAGGTTAGGTAAACAAAAAAAAATTCATCGTTTCTAATGACTTTATATCACTTTTTAAAAGTGTGTTGAATTATCACTGTGTTATCATGGAACCATATTACCCACGCACAGGCTGCGCCTTAGTGGGTTCCCATTATTTGTATTGATTTATATAATATTGTTTGTAATTACATTAATTAATGTAAAAATTGGGAAAAAATAAAGGAAAAAAAAGAAGAATATATGACGCTAAAACGAATGATAAATGAATAATAATAATATGTGGCTAATTTATATAGTGCGTTTTCGTGAAAAATTACCCCAGGCGCTGTACAAATACATCCATTAAATAATTAATGTGTCTGAATAACAGAAAAGTGTGTATGAATGTGAATTTAGCAAGATCTGTGTGCCAAGACAGAGTTGTACGGCGAACCATCTCTCTAATTAAACCTGCATAGAATCGATATGATTGTGATTGATCATCATTAACGTTAGTGGCTTCCAAGACTCCTAACTACGACCCTATTGGCATCCTCAATAAGGGTATGTTTAAGGTAGTGAGGAGGGGAAATTCGATGGCGAAGAGGAAGGTGGGGAATAACCTGGCAATTCATATCTGGTCAACACGGCTATAGTCGTTTCAAGCAACTTTCTGATTCTGATTGTTGGTATTCACTCCGGGATTTGAACTCGCAACTTCCGACTGAAGATGCCGACATTATAATCCTATAAGAAATCTGATGTTTAATTCGCAGAAGATTCCGAAGAACGTGTCACCTCGACAGGTAACTTCCTTTAGGTTTACGGAAGGAACTTGAGTTAACCTTCTTCCTGAAGCGGATAGACTTACTATAGACATCCTATTTGTAATGAAATGTCTCACTAGAACTCGTAGACAATCAATGCATCCTTAATTAATTATATCTTTTAGAATCTAAATTAAATGATACGCAATTTGTATTCTCTTCGTCACCCGTATAATGAAGGATTAATGTGTTAACGATTGTAACACAACAATAATTGAATGCATAACATGTTTGCTTTCTGAAAACATAATAATACCGACCCATAGTACAATTGAATGTCAACAGATAATTCATTCATATCAGGTTCACTGTCATCGACATTACACAATTACAGTGCGTCTCAATAAGGAAACAGGACTTTTACAGATGTAACTAAACTAACCCAATCATTTACTGAAAATTTTAAAAATCTATTTGTATAAAAAATATGTTTCTTTCTTTGTCCCTCGTGCGTTCCTATACCAGGATATAACAGGAGTGTTAAGAGAGTTGTTAGCCAGACGCATTCATCGCCAAGATCTAAACAAACCTCAACCACGAACCCGGACACCCCTGCTAAGACTGTAAACGTAGCGAACCACTTGGATTGACCTATGGCAGAGGTGTAGGTTTTCCATACAAATTTAGATAGAGTTCAGAATTCGTCCATACCAAAGGGGAATCTATTAAACGAATTGCTCTTTTTTCAAAAGTCATATCTGACTTACGTTGTCCCTTAAGAGGAAGCTACAAGCCAAAAATGTGTATATTCTTGGCATACCTTATATCGTAGGTAATAGGTATTAAAATCGCTTGACAAACGGAGTCTAGAAATGTTCAATTTCAATCACAAAACTGGTTTTTATTTATTTTGTAAATAATTTTATAAGAAAGCAAAAAAGTTAATCAAGTGAAACTGTCACAGATAATCTTTGCTATAATATTGTATTTTTTAAGTTGTTTCCTTTACACGTTCATACATTTCTTTTGAAAAAAAAAATAGTATTTTACATTTACATTTTTTATTGATTAATTTATTTTTTATTTGTATTCTACTCAAGCGAAACGGTAGGAAAACCTTCAATTTATCTAAAGCATATTTTTTGATATTCATAATGTACATCAATTCGTTATAAAGATTAATCAAAATAGTGATTTAGCACTAAGCTTCGCCTTAACGCCCCGTAGTATTCAAGTTCTGTTATTGGATCATTATAGGCTAGTTGCTTGACAGAACTGAAATAAAAAACAGAAATTGAAAAAATCTTTCACAGAACTTGAAAATGAACGTTGAAATTTGATGAATTGTTCGAATTCTCCGAAACAAACCGTCCTAAATTTAAAGTGTTTACTTATATTCTTCCATTCTATCGAAGTGTCAAAAATACCTACATACATTAAAAGTGTCCTCATTCAAATGAATTACCTGTAGGTATGTGTTCTAGTCATTTGTGTTTACCCCTAAGAAGCTGTGAAATCACCTACGTATCACAAATACTGAGAAGATATCGTAAATAAATTATTTGATACGTAGTCGTTAAGTAATAATTATCGCTATTGGCATTTTAATTGTTTTTTTTAATACCGATAAAACGAAATATATTATGTTTATTACAAGTCGGATAAAAATTATATATTTGACCCTGATAACAAAATAATTCCAGATATTTTATCTTATTCAAAATAAAGTTTTTTTTTCAATAAATAAGAGACTCATCGTTATTATCAAATTTTTCAATTCTGTTTGATGACGTTTCAAGATTAATTTTGATATAATTTTGCTAAAACACTGCAATAAAACATTGAACGCTATAAATAAATCGTTGTTGACATTGATTATTTTATTTTGATATGAGTTACATACGTTGGGGTTAACCCGTCATATCGTTGTTAGAAACAAATAAATATATACACAGTCAATCAGGGGTATTCAATTTTACAAAATAACTAGCGCAGACCAGTGAAAAATCACGGGATAGTTTGAATTCTTGAAAAATCAGTTCCAATTAAAAAATATATATATATATATTACAGGTAACTCAATTTTTCCCATTATGTGTTACAATTTTGAAAATGAAACTTAAATTCTAAGCAAAATTTAGTTCATTGGTATGTTTGATATTCATTCTGCCAAATTTGATTAAAGAAAAAACGTTTGTTCGTGTTCTTTGTCCGAAATAATTTATGTATCTCTATACACCTGCGTATAAAAAGATGGCTGTGGGTTTTTTTGTTTGTCATCTGAGATTGATGAAATTTTGCACACCTGATATTCAAAACAAGAAGTTTAGAAGTGTACAAGAGCTTTTGAAAAATGACCCCCACCCCATTTTCGAACCCTTTAAAGCGGAATTTTAATACTTCTTTGATGAAATTTTGCGCACTTGACGTTCAAAATAGGAAAATTGTAGTTTACATCTGATTTTCAAAATGAATGGGTAAAGCCTGGGCAACGCTGGAGACTTCAGCTAATTTATAATAAAAGGAACGCACTGTATTTTTTTTTGAATATTCAACAACTAATTCCAAACTAAATCCAAACACTGAAGCTGCTGCCAGACGCAAAGCTCACATCAAAAGTTAATGTACAGCGCATCATCTTTTCTACCGACACACGACGCTGTCAAATATTTCTTCCTATGGTAGGAGAGGGGGTCAGTTGAATTCGAGAGCGGCCGAGGAACATAATTTCATCTGTCAAAGTGACAACTTTACTTACTGACAGCTTGAGCACGTTTTCGAAATGGATGATACTTGTCGCCTATTGCTGGATCTGTTGGACAGCTCATCCTCAGATGATGATGCCGCCAACTATATAATTATAAATGCTATTTATAAACTTTTTAGATTTTAAACAATCTGCGCGTAAATAGCGCATTTTCACATAACCTGACATAACCTCTCCGTCGAATCAGGAAATTCGCAGTTCGCACGCCGATCGACGAAAGCGACATATAATAAATTATTGTAAAATAGGCTCAACTTTCGTCCAAGCCGTCCAACTTTTATCAAAAAACCGAATGATATTACCATATAAACATACTGAGATTAAAAATATGATTAATTTTGAAAGGGCGAAAATTTGTTTACTTCAAATTCAAATATTGATTATATTTATATTTTAAATATATGTTAAGTATGTTTGCCAAATAAAGTTTTTTTTTTATGTTTCTAAATTTACTAGCACACATGACGATATGAGCTAACATAATAAATAAGAAATGCATTATTAGGCTGCTTATGTCATGGCTGTCAAAGGGAACACGGAACTTAGTCGGTAGCTCCGTAATTAAAATGACCCCCTCTCCTTTTTACGGCGGAGAGGGGGACGCATAACTTTTCAAATATCGCGTCGGGAGCGGTTACGTAAAATAAATTCGGTTAGCGAAGTTCAGAACCACACTTATAGCGCGTTATCTTTTTACGTGTGTCGGGTCTGTAAGGGATTGTATGGCGAGCGCTATTGTGCTTTATATTATCTGTTGATGTGAGCTTTGCGTGTGGCAGCACCATTATCGCTTTTACACGCTAAAAACAATAAGCAAGCGTAAACAAGACAAACGGCTGTTTCTCAGTAACTTTTCGCACTATTGGAAGTGAATACATAAATATGCATTTTTAATACACATTTACATTTCAATACACATTTACATTTCAATAAACATTTACATTTCAATACACATTTACATATCAATACACATTTACATTTCAATACAAATTTACATTTCAATACACATTTACATATCAATACACATTTACATTTCAATACACATTTGTGTTGTTTGGGTCAACTCTAATTGCGTGACCTTTATTATTTTTAAATAAAAAGTTTTTCCTTGTTATAATTATATTTCAGTAGAATTTTCAGCCAACCGTTTACAGAAAAGACTAGTTGATTCGCCAATCTTTAGTGTGTATGTTTTACAAGAAGTTTAGACAAATAACAAGATTACATCTAATAACTTCCTGGACGTGAGATCATGAAATTTGCATGTTCCAAATTATTTTTGGCACTCGACGACCATTAAATTAGGCAAATTTAGGCCCGTTTAAACAGTGGCGGAATTTTAAGAGGCGGAAAACGCTATTTAAGTATTAATGAAGGTTGAACGTTTTTCTTTGATATGTATTTTTGTGTGACACGCAAAGAGTCCCACTTGTGCCGGACAATTGAAGAAGGAGAAAAAAGATTTCGTTTTTTTTTATCAAGATACTGTTAAAATTAAAAATGTGACTGCATGACCATTTCCTAATAAAAAAATAGTCATTTAGAATATATCTGAAAACGTGTTCACGCAGATGGACACAAGGTGAATAAATACGGACAATAATAATATGGACAAGATGCGAAAATATTATTATTTTGAAGAACACGTGTTCCGACTTCCTCATAACATATTCGTGCTTTACTGATAGTTTATTATATTTCATCTATTATCATTTGTCAATGCATTCATTATAGGCCTCCAGTCCCGTTTTTAACAGGAAAACGAATAATTTGACAAGATTTTAAAAAAATTATCAATATTTCATATCAGTTAGTTCAAGTGGGATTATGATGGGACTATGGCATCCCAATTGGGGTACGTTGTGGGGCTAAGGGAGTGGAAAAGGTAAGGAGATGGGAAGAGGATGGTTAAGAAGCATCTGGCTTGGTCAACTTCGATTCCGAACTATGGTCTTACACCAGGGCGATAGGTACTGACTCACTTACTAATAAATATGTTAATTTTACACATTTGATAAACAACCATTTACTTTATTTGTTTATCAGTTGTGAAAATTTTACTATACGTTTATTGTAAGGCCCTGAGAAATGAAGTTGAAACAGATAATTGCTAGATACAGTGGGTGATCAAATTTTTAGAACCGCCTTGCAAAATTTGTTCATACTGGAGGAATTTGTCACAGATCACTCTAATAGGAAGGTAACTGTAATTGCTAAACTTTCTAGTGCGACTGTGGACCGTATGAGGACAAAACTCCTTCGGGACCAATAAGTGACGCATTATTGACGGGACTTGCATCTTCCATTCCCAACCGAAATATGGAAGATGGCGAAAAAAGAAATTTCTTGAATAATGATCGCCAACTGATCGAGCGCTTGACGTAAAAGCAAAAGGCTAAGAAAACTGTTCAAAATGCGTAGAAAAAAATATACCAAGAAAAAATAAGGCTGAAGGGAGAAAAATTAGTATTGCAAATTTATTAAGAATCTCTTCAAATTATTGGTAATCTGGTTAAAAACGGGATTGCAGACCATTTCCTAGTAAATTTTTATTATATTTTAAATATATCGGAACATGTCTTCATGCACCTGCATTTGTGTTTATAATATATAATGAAAAAATGCGAAAATGTTGGATTTTTATGAACACGTGTTCCGATATCGTGATAACACATTGGTATTTTACTAAAAGTTTATCAGGAAACCTATCGATTCATTCGTCAAGGGCCTGCAATCCCGTTTTTAATCAGATTAAGAAAAATTTGATGAGTGATGAATGATTTCATTTTCTCCGCGTGTCAAAACATTTGGCAAGTAATATATACTTTTAGGCAAATGTACTTTTATGTATATTTTTAAATAAGGTAACATTTTATAATCCTTTTTTAGGTTGATTAAAATATTTTATGCAAAAATAAACCTACAACAATAAGATAGTGTCAAATTCAACAAAAACAGGACGTGGTGTTTCACAGAATTTTAACAATTCGTCAGTTTTCAAAGTTAAAATTCCAGTTCTGGGAAAGTTCTATTAAATTTCTGTTATTAAATCAATAAAGGATGGTTGTTATAGGGCTTTCATAGAACTTGAATATAAGATTTTAAATTCGATGAATTGTTCAAATTCTGTGAAAGGTCATAAATATGCAAATTTTACACTGTAGGTGATCTGAAATATTGATTTCCCCCACCTCAGATTGGTCGGTTCCGTCCACATGATGCCCGCACATCGCTCTGAGTCGCTCTCAACTAGCAAATCAATAATTAAGCAGTCAAAGAGGCAAAATAACGTGCATGAAATCAATTTTGTAATATTTATTAACTTTCTTGCTCCTTGGGAGCGGCTCAGTGGTTGTTCGGGCATCGTGTGGACGGAATCTATGAAATTGATCGTTTGTTTGAGAAAGAATTTCGATATTTGAAATGTTTTATCAATTTCACCTGAAGTAAGTGACATATGAGCATACTTTGGGTACACGGACACACCCACAACATTCACACTTCTAACTTTTGTATCTATTCAATTCTAGTTCTCCCGATAAGAAAAGTGGAGATCTATTATTGTTATCATCTGGTTTATCAAAACTTAAGAGAGTAGTCCCAATTTTAATAAAGGTATTTAGAAATATGGGAAAATGTATGTTTATTATTTATTATAAAAATCATTTATATTATTTATTATACATGATTTTTAATGTTTGCCGGTCTCTGTTTCCTCCTACAACATGAGTCTTGAAAATACCCTCAAAGATGACAAAGGGAAATTATTTTCTTTAGAGTATGTTAATTTTTTTTTATGGAAAACTATTTTATTTGTTTATTTGATATTTGGTTGGCCAGCAAACTCCAATGTTGATGGATTAAAAGTTCTTAGAAATAATTAATTTTACGTTTAAGGTAGTAAAATAAATAAATAGCCTAATCATTTTAAGGCCCCGTAGTAAACGTTCAAATACGGTTTGTAAGGGAGGTATGTACCTAAATGCGAATGTAAGAGGGAGCGCGCTAATATTAAAAAACGCTAGCAATTAAGCGAAAATTGTGAAAATATTTAATAAAACACGACTCGTTTGAAATAAAGCGAAAATCTCTCGAAAAATTCTTTAGTTGCATCTAAAGATACACTGTGATTTTTTTCATGTCTATAACATATTAAATAACAGAACAAAACGTGTTTTTAATAATTATCGGAGCTTACTTTACGTATTTTTTTTCTATCGATGCAATTTCATATAATTAACGTTTCGACATAACAAATGTATAAATATTATCTTTAAAAATAACATATATTTTTTGTAGAACTTAAATCTTAAAGAGTTATAGACAAACTTCTTATAAATCGGTAGAATTTGGGAATGCGTTTAGTGGCGTTGCGTGACATGACGTCAGACACTGGCAATCTTCGTGTCTAACGACGTCTTCGACGGTTCGTATGACGTCAGACCAAGTGATTTTCCTCAGTCTCTGTCTCCGGTCACAATGACTCTTGATTGGAAAATATAATTTTTCTTCAATATTGATGATAATGTTTACATGTTTTATCTTATGATAACTTGGGCGAAACGATGCCAGGTCACCGGCCATGATACGTCAAACTCATGCAAAACATTACACAATAAGAACATTAAATGTTAAGAAATGTCCGCAATAACTTCGCGCTCCATTTCTCCCAAAACGCTAAACATTAAATGAATTCGCACGTTTTAAAACGCGACAATGCACACGTAAAATATACACAGAAATAGTCTATACCAGTGATTCCCAAAGTTTATATATTAATTTACGGCGTATTAATGCCAAAGCATGGAGATCGGTGGTGGAGAAAATAAAATGGACGAACCGCGACCTCGATAAGATGGCGCCGAAAATATTTTTTAACGATTTTAAATTTTTCAAATACGTAGGTACATAATTCCATGTCAATGTATAATAATTTCGTATATCTTTAATGGTTAATGTTAATGATGATTTTTTTTTATGAATAAATAATTACTAGTAGTTCTATGAACAGTTAGTAGATCTCGCGTCTAAAAGTATGGTTTCTAATTTTCTCTTATGTAAAATCTTAACCAGAATTTTCTCTGAAATTATAAAATTTCTAAGTAGACAGTTTCTGGACCGGTCGGTGGCCGAGTTGACATCGCGTTTGGGTCCCACCCAGGCGTAGTGTGTTCAATTCCTCGGCTGGCTAAGTCCTCCATCACAACACAAGCAACATTTTCAGCTTACTGTGGTGGTAGTAGGAGATTTTCAAATATTGTCAGGTTATTCGTAACCCGGGAATGTTTGTCTTTCTTTTAAAAAAAAGAAAAAAGAAAGAAAAGATACCTACCTACCTACCTACCTACCAACTTAATTAATAAACGCAACGATTTCACATTTGAAAAAATAATCCATACTGAATTATTAAAACGGCCACCATCTTGAAACCGGAACCGGAACGTTACAAACAAATTAACAGATAAATGAAATGGAAAATGATCGAGTAAAAACAGGATTTCGCTACGTTCAGTCAATAACGATTTAAAATATTTTGTTTGAAAATTTGACATTTTTGACGTCACGCTACCCAACGCCGGTGACAGTCGTCCTACCAGCCAATAGCGTTTTCTCGTGTGAACTCGTAAACAATTCAAACCATTTAGGAATATGAGGTTTTAGATCATTTAATTCAATAAATTGAATGAATGAATGAATGAAAATATTACAATAATACCTACATTAATAAAACTATTAACAGAATCAGAAAAAAAACTTTAAATCTTCCACACATAATGAACGGAGTTCTGTAAAAATAGCCCGTTATTAGTATAAAAAGGCGATTTAAAAGACTGAATATTTTGTTTTTTAATAGGGGACGGTGTTCTGAATAAGTTTGGGAAACTCCGGCTTAAGTTGAATTGGTTGCAAATGTGTTTCAAAACAAAGAAATTAAACATAATGATATATCATTGCGCTGCGTACACCGTTGTTGTTCTCAGTTCAAAATTGGCTAGTTGCCATGGATACCAAGTGGGAAAATTATACTAAAATAGTAAAATGTAATAATTAAATATACAAATTTCGATTCTGTTCTCTGTCTGTAACTCCGGTTCAAAGACCTCTTGAACTTTTGGATTGAATTTAAGGTTCATTTTCAAAATTTGTAAAAAAAGTTAGTTAAGTACCAGCCTGTAATATAATATTTTGAATCGCCACTTTCAAAATTGGAACTGTTTTATCGAGAATTCGGACTATCACATTTAGAGGATATAGGAAGCCAAAAAAAATCACTTTTTACCCCCAATAGTCTAATTTGACCTTCAACGCTTTAACGCCGGACGACCGGAAACTACCGAATTCAGTCCACGCGTATTTTTACTCGAGTCTTCTTCTTTCGTATGATGAGGGGGTCAAAGGGGGACGTCTAGGTCTGTGAGCCATTCTAGGGCCTCAGGCGTCGCCATGTCAACCTCATCAATCCCGCCGGGGAATGAATGGAGCGGGCATTATTTGGCCACATGTTCGGTGATCTGCACCGCACCACATTCACACATCGCCAACTATTTTAGTCCCCATCAGTGCATCATGTGATAATAGTGGAACACTTTTCGACGAAATATCAGTACGCAATATCGCCTCTAAGACTATCCCATGATTTTTTCACTGGTAAGTGCTAAGGTGCATACTTAAATAGTATTTGTCTATTCGCTTTATTTTATCTCGATGTTTTTTAATACATTCACTTTTCACTTATCCGGTCACCATCGAAAATTCTGTCCTGTACGGTACCTAATAATCAAATACTTTGGCCAAGGAATCGAAGTGTTTTGTTCAAATCGGTATAGACCACACTTCTAGAGATTATTTGTTCAGTGTTCGAGATAGAGAGTATTACATTTATAAAAATGCTTTCTTCTTTTTCTGATACACTGTCTTCTTGGGGGTTGGCTAACACTAGTGCAATCTTCACTTTACAGACTGCAGTGCCAAACATCTAAAAATCAATGCATACTTTTACCAAACACATTATTGATTGATTCAAAAAATATTTAGTAGCTGGGGTTTTTTGGATATATTTTTTTTACGAGTAAGGTAGGTACAGCAATTATGAAATGAGATGCAAATAATTATTTTTATGGAGTAATTATCCAGAAAGGAATTTATTGTTATTATTCACAGTATCTCAAACAATAAAGTTAATCTCAGAATTAGAAGCAATTTATCTTCAATAACACTTCTTCAATGTGATCGTATCTGAATATACTAGTAGACTTAGTGCATAACGTCATTGTTTAGAAGATATTTATAACATAACATCTCTACGTCACTACATATTTAGGGTGTATCGATTTTTAACTTTTTTTTTGTTTTCAAATTCCAAGTTGAGAAAAAGTTGCTACTAGGTACCACAACTTACCACAAAAAGTTTTGGATTTTTAAAAAAATGTTTGGGTCTCCCGCACAAAGCCTAAAGTTTTAATTTTTTTCAAAAAATATCCAATTTTTTTTAAATTTAAAAAAATAAAATCGTTACTTTTGTGTTTATTCCAAGTTAAAAAACAGTAATATTAGGGCATTAAAATAAGTAAGAAACGATTTTTTTTTATAAAAAATGGATTTTAGGTCTCCCGCACAAGCCCTAAAGTTTGTTAATTTTGATGAAATTTTGTAATTTTGTGTACATATATGAACCATGTTATTTTTTTAAGTTTAAACCACCGGAATTAATTTTAATTTTCTTACAGAAGGCATAAAATGAGTTCAGAACACAAAAGTTACGATTTTATTTTTTTAAATTTAATTTTTTTTTTATATTTTTTGAAAAAAATTAAAACTTTAAGCCTTGTGCGGGAGACCTAAACATTTTTTTAAAAATCCAAAACTTTTTGTGGTAAGTTGTGGTACCTAGTAGCAACTTTTTCTCAACTTGGAATTTGAAAACAAAAAAAAAGTTAAAAATCGATACACCTTACTACATATGTTCCCCAATATAGCTAATGTTCGTCAAAATTACGATCATCAAATGCAAATCTACCTGTTTTCTTATAATGTTTCTACCTCGAGACTCGATGTAGATTTTCAGAAATTCTTGTGGAAAATGGAAAAACAACCTTCAGAAATATGTCATACACCGTAAAATACATGGACATCAACTCGAACGGAGGTAAACACAATCAGTTAGTTAAACAGGTAAACAGAACGTAAATAGTCACGTTACGCGTTACAGGCGAAGGTTATAAATAAGAATCCCTCTGCCTTTAGGCTGACAAACAAATCACATACTAGATAATTCTGGAAAGAACGTCTGGAAAGGGATACTTGAAATGAAACTAAAGTAGTAATTTTAACTGTTTATTTTTAAGTGAATACCGCTCAAAAATCCCAACTGTCAAATCTGTCCAATGAAAATTTACACGGATATTTTCTTATCGATCAGGTGTCTACCATCTACTTGACGGTTACAAACAAAGACTTACATATTTCAAATTAGAGAAGCTAGTTAAAAGACGAAACATAAATGACTCTGACGAAATTGTGAATAATCAAGTAGATAGTAACATAGTCCATCAAATCAAGTTAAACGCCAGGCCCAAATTCACTAGAAACCTTAACATATTTTGGACCGAAATGTTTGCCAATAACACTGGGTATTTTATTCCTATGTCTAGAATGTCTCGATCATACAATGATATTGCTAAAAAAACATACTTGCATAGATATTTTCGTAAATAATATAACTTGTTTCAAGAGATATCTCCACAATTTCTGTACAATTATGTCTTGTAATTTTGTAATTTTAAGCTTAGTCTAAAAAAATACTGATGTTGTGTTCCTTCAGTGAATGTGCAAATGTGAATGCTGCAGACACATTAGTCTGGGGACATTTATATTTGTATGTAAATTTATTTTCAAATAACAACAAGAATGTACTTTAAATGTCCTGTTTGTGTCTCAAATAAAATAAAAATAAACTTCTCCCAGTTGTCCGGAGCGAGTGGGACCATGAAATAATTAGTATATTACAAGTTGAAGTGTACCCAGCGTTACTGGGGGTTATCTTTAGGCGATATACGTATACCATCGTGGGTTTTTCTGTAGGCCTTTTTAAGATATACAATTCCGTGATACATTATTTTGATGTAGGTATCTCATAAGGTTTAGCCAGCGTTAGCAATGTAGTGCCCGAAAATATATTTTTACAACTTGATCATTAAACATTGACTTTTCTCTACTTTCTATAAATATAATATACATGTATCATATTTACAAACCTTTCGGAATAAAGTCTCTAAATGCTAGTAAAAACCATTGTGCATATCAAAATCCGCTGCGTAGTTTAGAAGAGCCAAGCGCACAAACAGACAGACGCGGATAAGTGACTTTATTTTATACTATTTAGAGATGTAGAAGGAAAACTAAAAAAAAAAACAGTACAACAAATAAATGAATTCTTCACATTTTAATTTTTCCATATAAATATTTTTTGGTAACCTACTAAAATGTGTTTAATTAAATGAAACAAAATAATAAACAATTCATCACAATAATGTGTTATCAATATGGTGGAATGTCGACTAATAAATGGATATGTGTAGTGAGACTTGGTAATGCCCACGTACTTTCTCATTGATAATTTTATTATAAACTTGTAAATGAGTAGGTGTACAAAACAGTAAGTTGTATGCAAATAAATTTACGCGTGTTTATATTTTTCCTATGCTTTATAAATACATCTATTTGAACTTCACTTCCTGACAGCCGATCTATCTGAAAATCGGCAGATACACTTGCTGTCGATGACAATGCAATCTCTCAATTTTGGTGGCAATCGCGCACACACGCATTTCTCTGAAATTCAATGACATTACAGCAATTGATTTAGTGACCGGATAACTCATCAAAATGATAATTTAATACACCTACAAAAAATGCTATAAAGTTATGAAAAGTGATTAAACAAAAAGTAGGTTAAATAGCTACATATTATGTAAGCTTGCCTTGCCAAGTTGAATCTTTCGATCATATACAAAGAAAGCAGCTAATAAAAATGTGCGGTGAGAAAATGAAGACAATGTTGGTAGTTCTTATTTTAAGTATGATACAGTTACATATGACCGAAGGAGATAGCGTCCCATTAGCTCAGTTGGTAGAGCGGTGCCCCGACAAAGTAAGGGTCCTGGATTCAAGTCCTAGATGTGATCGTATCTTTTTTTTATTTTTTGTTTCAAATTTTCGTTTCTGAATCGCTAATATTGTCTTCAATAATTAAATATTATCGATTAATTAATAAATCAAACAGAATCGGGTTTTTAGCTATACAAAAGGACAAAATTTTAACATTTATCAATATTTACTTCCAAGCAGTTCATTTTACACGAATCATTAAATGAATCAATATATAAACTGCATGCTGTTTGACCATTCCTAAATATAAGTACCTACATGGAAAACTGCCTATAGTACTAAATTTAAGTGCCTACATGGATACAGTACAAAGGTAAATTTTATTTAATCATTTATTAATTTTCGGGAAATTGACAGTTTACATTTATTTCAATTTGTACATGACTGGTATTTAACCAGAATAAAACCTATTATGGATTTCCTCCTTGTGACTTTACCTCTACTGAGACAGCATAATAAGGAACTAGTAAATTTAATTTGTGATAAAGGAATATGAATTCCAAAATTTCAAATCATTTATCAATACATTTATAGCCATGGATAGAGATTGTAGATATAAATCAAATCATAATAGAAATATAAACAATAGAGACTTAACATTATTCACAAACCATCAGAGAAATATTCTTTTATGGACCTCTTGTATTTGGTAAGTTCACAATTGAAAATATCCACCTAGGATAATACGCTATTATAATTATTGCATAGTCTGTTCAGTCAAGAATTCTGCTTAGAGTTAGTTTTGCATTGATCCACTTAATATAGATATCGGAATAGGTATATACGTTTTCAGCCAACAGATTTTATTTTTTAAATATAAATAGGTTATTTTAAATTCTAGAATGAATTCGAACAAACATAATAATTACAAAGAGAACAGGTCATCCCTTTGTGATTTTGTTTGCTTTTTCATACAACTGTGTACACAGATGACATACTGAAATATTCAATAATATTGCACACTTATTATTGAGCATGTCATCTTCACACGAAGCATTTGATTAATCCTGTGGTTTATCTGCTTATTTACATTTCTGTTGGTATTCTTTGAACATAATATTTATTATTTGCTTAGTTTTCGATAAAAATTTGTTTTACGCATTGCAAATCGTACAAATACCTGACTAGGGCCGTTTCCCCGCAGGGGTAGGCAGAGAAGATTGAATGCTGCACAATAATGTCTTGGCGCACCTGATCGCTTCATTCAAAATCATTTATTGTCTTAGGACGGGTTGTTTCACAGTAATTAAAATGTAAAATTATCATCTAATGGACATGCAGCGCCATTTCGGTGTGTTGACAGTTGCACAGCAAGGTTCCCGTTAAATGCGATTCTTTGAACTATTCATCAAATTTCAAAGGTAAAATTCAAGTTCAGCGAAAGTCCTATTAAGTCCTATGTTAATCACATTGAACTTTGAAATTTGGTGAATTGTTTAAATTCTATGACACAACCTGTCCTTAGTCACAATTTGATATAAAGCTGAAACTCACCTAAAATCGGCGTTTAACAATGAGCTCTCAAATTTAAAAAAAAATGTCGCTGAATGGCAAATGGCATGATAATGATATTTTTGAATTTCTGCGAAACAACTGGGCCTTACATATATCTACTACTATTTTGTTATACTGACTCTTATAAGGCCCAACTCGTAAATTAGATTAGAGTATTGAAATGTGTAATATTATTTGATTCCAAAAAAATTCTCAGTAACACATTCCGTGATTTTTCTCTGATAGCAACTGGTAACAAGTTTTATCATAAATCTAACGAGTTTCTACGTTAGGTAGGAAGTATGCAAACAGAAATTAATGTAATCGTCATTAGTAATGATTTGTCACCTTGGCATTGTGAAAATGTCATCACAAACAATGCAATTCAGAATCATCTTCATCTCACTACGTTTGTTGTATATTCAGTGGCGTACCGCACAAGCAGATAAGGCGAATGTTAAATATGTATTTTTTTTAAATATAATAATAGTTATTTTCCCAGTCACAGCATGTCAACTCATTTAAGGCGATCCCATGCGTAGCAATGCAAATTCATGTTTTTTTGGTTTGAAAATTTGAGCACTTAGAAATGTTTTAGATGCTTTAATAAAATACTTCGAGTAGAATACATCTTGGCCTATGAAATGATCCAGTAATTTTTAGATAAGTCTTTTAATGAGCCTAGAAATAAATAATGTATCAGGCCTATAAAAACTGCTTTAAAGTTCAAAATCTCCTACTTTCGAACGCACTTTCGGTTACGGTTTTATTGTATAATGTGGCAAATTAAGTTCTTTATAAAATGATCGTAAAACAATTAATATTTGTGCCTGAACGTCCGCAAAATAAAATAAAAGCCACTTTTTGGCGATGTTTTTTTCTTGTATTTATCAAAAAAGACGGATGGTGTTGAACGGGAATTTAAACTTTATCGTCATCTACATAAGTGGTGTTATTGTTAGCGGCTTGATTAAAAATGTTACACGACGTATGGCATTGCCGTCGCGCACTACATTCTACCGTAGCTGAAACACATTTTTCTAGCGATTTTCGTGTTTAATATCTTATTTATATATGTTTGCTAAATACATAATAAATAACATCTTAATTAAGTATGCTCTCCGAGGTAGAGAGGTATATAGTCAAAGACTGAAAGGATAAAAAATCACCATTCAGAATGGAAACCTTCGCTTTGAAATGGCTTTAATAATAATAATAAGAATTTATTCCAGAATGTGTGCAGGGGTAGTGCAATGCAATACATTCCATATTTGAAATAATATACATAATTAGCGCTAGAAAAATAATAATAAAACATGGGTGATTCCGATAGGCACAAAAAAGCGGAATTTAAGTAAAAAAGATCAAATATAAACACAAAAATGAGTGTAAGCAGCCGTTTATGGAGGATATTTGCACATCTCTCGTCTCCAGAGGGGACTCCATCCAGGCAACCATGGCAGTGATGATTTTGTTACTTGATTGGCGTAGTCTGCGCCATAAGCTTCCCATGTGATGGGAAGAAGAAGCGGAGAAGCGCTCTGAAAGAGTGTACTCGTCCCTCCAGGAACATTTCTGTGGCGCTGCAGTATCTCGGTAGGCGGAATAGTTGGCGATAAGCATTATTGTGGGATGCAGTGTAATCCACCCACAGTTCTGACGTGTACAGCGAAGTGCAAAATGCGTTGAAAAGTATATTTTTCTCGTTTGTACTGCAAAGGTGAAAATGCCTTGACAGCATACCTGCTCTAACGGATATCGCTCTTCTTTTCCTTTCCATATCCTCGATGTCTTTCAGGTCGTCTGTGTTAATATGTTCCAGGTATTTGACGCTACGACTAGAATCCATTTTCCTTCCATCTAGCCATACTGAAGGTGTTAGCCGTGTTTGGTAAACAGATCTGAATATGGACTTCTCCACTTTCCTCTTCATCGTCTCCTTCCCTTCCCCAATCTTCAGCCTCAAAACACACTTCACTGGCTTCAGAGAGTAGTTAAAACCAGTTGGAAATAGCGTTTACAAATCCCGCAAGGTTTTCAAAACCCGCGGGATTGCGGGATCGCGGGATAGAATTTAAAAATCTCAACCCAGTTTTTGTGTATTTTGTATCAATTAGCCTTAGACTCGAAAACTACTGAATCGATTTTGCTGAACATTTCAAACTTTGTTCTTATTATTGCCAGGAGACATTATCTGTGCACTGGTATATAAAAGTCGAAATTATGTGATTTTTTAGGTAGCACCAATGTGGTATACAGAAGTGAATAATGGAAGTTGGACGTGCCCGAGGAAGCCGTGCCACGATCAAGTAAAAAAATCTTTTTAAAAGTTGACTTTTTCAATTTTTTTGAATAATATTATCTCCAACTTAAAAATACATCAATTTTTCAGGTACACTAGAATTCACAACCTCAAAACTTTACTTCGAACTAAACCTTACCCTGTGCAACGCCGGGTACACGTCAGCTAATATAATATAAAAGCGACATTTAAAATGAAGAATCATCTTAAGAACTAGTCAAATTATAAACAGTAATTGAAAATATAACATAGTAAGTATTTCTTATTATGTTATATTTAATCATAAATAAATTCTAAAAAATATTATATATTATCATAAATAAATTTAAAAAAAAACATAACTGTCACCGATAGGACACTGACTCTACAGTAATTTGAGATAAATCATCTTTACCACAAGTAATATTATAAAAATTCACTGAAACATTAACATAATTAGTATTTTAAGAACACTTTGATAAAAAAAATCCAATATGGAGAGTCACCCATACGTGAGCAGAATTTTGTACACAAAATCCCAAAAACCGCGAACCCTGCTTCCACCTTAGTTGGTGAGACTGTCATCACAACATGTTTTTTGTGTATTTTTTTTTATCTCGCAAATTCGGCACATAGGAATCAGCGGGATCAAATATTACTGAAAACCCGCGGGATTGCGGGATGCGGGATTGCGGGATTGCGGGTTTGCAAACCCTAGTTGGGACCCTATTGCAATAGTCGGGCTATGGCTCCGGACAGTCGGTGGCAATTATCATGTGTGATTCCAATAAAATAAAAACATAATTTGATCGCCAGTAAATAATTTAATTTGCAAGTGTCCAGGCGTATATAAAGTTACTTCAAATATAAAGTCATTTATCTTGAATCTTGGTGATTATAATAATGTAAATATTCAGCTTACGTTTAAGCACACTAATTGTGTTTTAGGGCTATCCATAAAGATATACTAATGTTGTGAGATTATGTTTTCTATTTTATCAAAGTGCAATATGTCCATATAATAGATTAGAAAATAATTTTCTCACTGTTTTTGAAGGACAGTTGCCTAATAATAATGTCAAATGAAGATATAACGTTTGCTACGCTCATACTGTGAAACTTCAAGATGATTTTAATGAACAATCATTCTTTGGATCCTTGGCTATCATTTAAAAAGTCAACATAATTTTGAGGTCTAAATTGTCTTCTGCCGGCAAATATAGTCAGTCGAGCAGCCATTTGTGGTGAGCAAGTAGAAAAAGATTGATGGAAATAATGAAAACCCCTTACCCATAGAATGAAGAATAATAAAAGAAATAACTTGTGAACTTGTTTCGTGATACAAATATTTGCACAATCGAGGCTTAAATTTCCGTTACAAAACCATGTTTACGAAATGCAAATGGAATCAACAATGTTGGACGAGTGTAAGTAAGGGATGCAAAATCATGTGTTTTTGGTTTGAAAATTTGGTCGCCTAGAAATGTTTCAGATTCTTTAATTAAATACTGCGAGTAGAATATATCTTGGCCTTTGAAATAATCGAGTATTTTTAGATAAGTCTTTTTATAAGTCTAGAAAAAAATAATGTATAAGGCCTATGAAAACTGCTTTAAAGTTCAAAATCTACTACTTACGAACCCATTTTCGGTTATGATTTTATTGTATAATGTGGAAAATTAAGTTATTTATAAAATTATCGAAAAAAAATTAATATTTATGCCTGAACATCCACAAAATAAAATAAAAGGCTCTTTTTGGCCATGTTTTTTTCTTGCATAAATCAAAACAGGCTGATGGTGTTAAGCGAGAATTTAAACCTTATCGCCATCTACGTGAGGGTTGTTATTGATAGCGTCTCAATTTAAAATATTTCACGACGTAGTGCATCGCCTTAAGGCTCTTCTAGTTTTTTCTTCATTCTACGACCCTAACCTAACCTAACCACGTATTGAGTCTGCTATTTTTTCACTTTTTTATCTAAAATTTATAAGAAATGCGGTCCATAGTCTAATTTTTACATTTAAATGGATTTTTCAAATTTTCATAACGCGCGATGGAAATTGAATTCAGAGATGAAAATAACTACGTTGACATAGAAAGTCCAAGCAGAAATAGCTATGCAAATTTAATAACGCCATATCTAAGTTGTTTTGTAGTTTTATATGTTTCCTTACTTCCATTGAATATAAACCTTTTTCACCATGCTTTTGCATGACTTGCAACCACAAACTGTTGTCATGCAATAGAAAATTACATATTTGCTGTCTGTTTTTATACAACAGGCAGAATAGATGAATTATTACATACGTACATACTTGTAAATCACAGCAGATGAATCACTTTTCTAATCTCATTTTAAAATCACTTTTATTATTACGCCTATTCTACCGCCTTATAATTTGTGCGAGATGACATCTAATATCTTTTCTCTGTGTGGTCAACTAAATGGTGACTGACTGTTTTTAGTGAGACAAGATTTTTATGCATAGCACAAAGGATAAGAAATTATTATAAGCAATAATTATTCTACTGAAATATACCTACATACAAAAATCTCCCGAGAAAGAATAAATGCCGCCGACGGGAATTGAAGATAGAAAATTCAATATATTACATTGAATTATTTGGCGGGTTGTAATAATCCAACAAAGCTTAGTGGTTAGAGAAGCTGACTGGCAATCAGAAGGCTGTGGCTTCAATTCCCGTAGGCGGCATTAATTCTTTCTCCGGAGATTATTTCAATTTGTTGCCGGTGAAATTGATTATTATTATTTGTTACAAATGTTCGGAAATGAGAATATTGGATTATAAACTAACTCTCTAGAATTTAAAAAGTAGGTATATTTATTTATGAGGACATATATATTACAACCTTATGTCAACGCATCCTCGAAAAAAAATTGTTTCTAATTTTCTTTTATTTAGGTAATAAATCATAATAATAAATTGTCCCTATTAAAACTTTCAGAAAGAAAAATAAACACAGATTTAATAGTACTACATAAAATACTTCATTACAAAATTGACTTTCTGAGTTACTCCAATTAATCAGCATCCACATACCCAAAAGATCTTGCCGAAATTTAATACCCTTTTTATTTTTACAACACCAGGACACTGTCTTATCAAAATTCCCCGATTCCAAGACTTCACAGTCTCGGAAATAAATACTCTGATCTGGGAGATATATTTCATCTTAAAAATAATCAATATAAATATTGTTTATTTCAATTCTTTTATATATCGAGACACAAATAGACATCTATAATTTCCGCAATATATATATTTGTATTTTGAATATCTATTTATGTGAGACTTCTTATCATTTTTACTAATGTATCTTATTTTATTATATGCTTTTGTTTTTTTTTTGTTGTATTATGTTTCCTTTATTGTTTTAATTTGGTAGAATTTATAATAACTGTGATACTCGAATATTAATCTTTGTAGTGTGTAAAAGCTTATTAGGGCGTGTAATAATAAATAAATAAATAATCAAATGTTCCTCTGAAATCATAAGAGATTTAGGTAAGTATTTAAATGTCTACCTACTTAAAAAAACATTAATTTTAGTTGTTTTTTCAAATAAAGAATTATTCAATTTGTCTAAAATAATGTCACAATCTTAATGACAATTCTTTTTTCAAACTTTCTTCAGGCCGTTAGGTACCATGGTATTGAAAAATACGAAAGTGAAAGTCCAAATTTCAACGCGACCATTTCACATTTCGAAAAAGAATCTTCACTGAACATTGGCAACCATCTTGAGCCGGAACAAACAAATTATATACGAGTATATACTCGTGTCTCGTCTCACAGTAGGTACATAAGAGATGTATTTGATTGATTTACTAAACGTTAATTGCAAAATTATTTTTATTAATTTCATTTAAACTTTTTCCCATAATACTTATTTTAAATAGGTAACTTATTTATTTTTGCGAGCCATAGTTTTATATTTTCTGTCTCTCATTCCACTTGTCTGACATGACTTCCTGTAATAAGCCATTGCCTTGGCTAAATGGGTCTTTGTATATCCCCGTGATCACTATCCATCTAGGAAATAACAGTGGCGTTACAACAATCTGTCTCTCCACTGGGCAATGTTGGAAAGAAGATAATTAAGGGCAGAAAGATATAATTAGGGTCTAAATCTAAGAAAGTAAACGTAATGAAATGTAAGCTTGGCTGAAAGAGATTGAAACTGGGTTTGCTTCGATTCTCGGAAAACCGTTCTCAAATGTTGTAAAATATGGTTTATGGATATGTCTTGAAATAAATGCGAACACTAGATACTTAGGATTGTGTGCTGATTACAATCAATATATCTACGAACTTCAAACAGTAATGTCTATGAAAAGCGCCACTGAGAGACGGTATTTAGTTTTACCCACGCCTACTAATTGTTTTTTGCGAAAAGGTACAACAACTGTACCAATTCGTAAAAAGAACTTGTGTGCCTATTGCAAAGGTGCAATTTTTCTCGCTGTGCGCTTATATTGTACATATAGATCCTGAAAGATTCTGAATTGTGAGAATATCTAACAACAGAACACATGGCACAAGAATGTCCCATTCATTAATTTTCTGGAGATACATCAGAATTTGTGCTGAACCAAGTGACTCCCGATGCCGTCGACTGGCTGTATAATCTCAGCATCCCACTTTGACCTACACCAATTCTCTTCCACCATACGAAGAAGACAGTACAAATAAATAGCAGAACACATCGTAGAATAATGTCCCCATAATCAGTTTCCGGGGACACATCTGTGCTGAACCAAGTGACTTCCGATGCCTTCGACTGGCTGGATAACCTAAGCATCCTTCTTTGATCCACACCAACTCTTCTTCATTTTACGAAGAAGAATATATTTTTTGGATAGTGGAATAACCTATTGAGTAAATCTTCAAATTTTAATATTTAATCGTTGAAGATAATATCAACAACTTTCAAACGAAAAAGTGAAACACAAAAATCTAGGAAATGACTTCAGTATTGCTGGGCTTTGCTTTAACCTGAGTTAATCCGATCACGCCCTCTTCGGTCGTATTCGTATTCGACTAAACACCAACATCATCTTCATTTTCTTAACGCATTTTTTTGGCTGCTATTTTCATGTGTGATCGCAAGATTCTACCCGAATTTAACTGAAACCTAGACCATAGAGATAACCTAGATAAATACATCTATGTTTTTTTTTATTTGTGACGTCTATCGACTTTCTTAGGCTTAGACTTTCTAGGATGAAAATTCAATATTTTTGTAGTGTATTAACGTATTGAGTCAAACCTCAAATTATAATATTTAATCATTGAAAATAATATTAAAAACTATCAGACGAAAAATATGAAACAGGCAAGGATGAGGTCATGGGTTCAACTCCTAGATGCGATCAAATCTTTTTTTGAGTTTTCTCTTTTGCAATTTTCATTTGCGAGTTCAATGAAAAAATATCAGTTGTTATAAATATGTATTGTTTTCCTATATATTTACCTGTATTTTTTCTTTTTCCAGCCAACCTCGGCATCTTGGCCGTGGGTCTTACGATGGGGTGGACCTCACCTACCATCCCCAAGCTCAGCAATAACTCCACCACCCCTCTGGATGATGTTATTACCAAGGATCAGGAGTCCTGGATCGGATCCCTCATCACTGTGGGTGCTGCCATTGGTGAGACCAATCTCTTTACTTTTTACCATAGAAAACAGAAACAAAGTACTACAAACTACTACCAAATTTAACGGACCATCTAAGAGGCGCGGAGCGGAGTCAATGCAGTTTGTACGATTGGTGGAGGTATGTTTAGAAACAAATGCTGTGTGTAGGTGCGTTTTGCAGTAGTATGGGTGAAAGCGGGTAATGGTGATACGTTCTGTTAATCGTAGCATATCTCCCTTATTTCTATTATCTATGAATAATTGAATAAATAATTTTAAGAATTTAAGAGAACTTGAATGGGACTTTCACAGAAGTCGAAAATTAACGTTGAAATTTGATGAATGGTTCAAATTCTGTGAAACAACATATCCTTAATAATCCACATTTCTTACAAAACAGTTTTATCTCAGTAGAATTTTATACAGAATTTTTATTAATTTCTAACTTTGTATAAGCCCTTCACGTGTTATTTGACAAATATAGCCCATTTACAAAGCTTCGATAAGTTATAAAATAACTTTCACCTCTTGTTTTAAACAAATATATATAACATTCAACCGGTTACGAAAGCAAAAATATAAAGCCAAGTAAAACTAAAAAGAGAAAATAATATAATTTTATATCATTTCATTTCATTTTGACGCCAGTCCATCTCCATCTTAAAATTGTTTTATTCCAGGACCACTCTATAGTGGTGTAGCCGCTGACATGTTCGGCAGAAGGCTGACTATCCTCTCCAGCGGGATTCCCCTCATCATCGGCTGGGTCCTGGTTGCAACAGCCAAGGAGGTAGGCCAGCTGTACGCCGCTAGGATAATTTGGGGGCTCGCCGTAGGACAACTCTTCACCTGCGTACCAATGTACGTGGGAGAAATTGCTGAGGTAAGATCACACAGAGATCATCGTGAGATTCTATAGGTCAAAAATTTTGGGTGGGTGATATCTCTGCACTACCATTACCTTCGTGAAAACGTCTTTTGTTCGTCACTGGACATAATTTATGTTTTTGGCTTACTTACAAGAGCATCTCAAGATCTACACAACTTATGTTACCCTTCCCTGGTAGTCAGTTCCGTCTTTTCTCTAAGGGTACTTGGGGCACGAGCCCGGAGGCCCCCGGCTTGATGGGGTCGTTACTCATGGTATAGAAACATTCTTTTGTATTTTAATGTTTTCCTGTATGTTTTTGGCTTTCGAAAATTTCCCCAAATTTAGTGCAGGGCCCGATACTTCCCGCCCTGCTGCGCTGACTTACAACTTACTTTTTATCAAAGATGTGAAGTTCGAGATAAGAATGTGACTGAATTACAAATCTACAATTTATTTCCAGAACGACGTGCGAGGCGCCCTAGGGTCCTTCCTGCAGATGTTCATCACGGTGGGCTTCCTGCTGGCTTACGCCATAGGACCTTACGTGTCCTATTTAGCACTCTCCATCGTGTCTGTGGTGCCAGTGGTCATATTCATGGTGGTGTTCTTCTTTATGCCTGACAGCCCTAGCTATCTCATTAAGAAAGGTTAGTAGAAACTAATACTAGCTAGTTTTCCTTCGTTGCACTAGCAACATTTTTCCACTGCGAAAAGTAGGAAATGATCTCTTGTGGTAGGTTAAGAGGTACCCTAGTCTTCCTGCAAATTTTCATCAGGGTGGACTTACATTACTGAATTGCTCTTTACAATTTAATATGGAACTAGCTAAAGTCCCCGGCGTGGCCAGGGTTTTACACTGAGTTTTTTTAAAACCAGATGAAGAGAGTAATTATTCTCATATTTAGAACCTCAAGTGTTAAAAATTTCACCAAGAAGTATCAAAAATCTGCTTTAAGAGGTGGGAAAAGTTAATGGGGGCGGTTTTTGGGATTCGCACATAGCAACAGCGACCTTTTGTCTTGTTTCGTGCAAAATTTGATCAATTTCTGAATAAAACTGTAGATTTGTATAAAAATCAAATCTTCGCCACCCGCTACAGAAATTTTTCTTTACATACATAGATATGCATAGAATAAAGAAGAAAACTAGAAGTGCCTCCCATGGAAATGGATGGAAACAAACAATGTTCTATTTAACCAAATAACCTAGCGCTCTGTCTCACCGAATTTCGTAAACACAGTTTTGTATAGAAAATTTAAGCCACGGTTGGGCAAATATTTGTTTCACAAAAAACTTCTCCATTCTTAGGTTATTCATTATTATGTGATAATATGTTTTACACTGAAATAAAATAATGTCTACCAATTTCACACAAAATTACTAAAACCTTCAGTGTTAGATGTTTTTGTATTTTATACTGGCAATAGTAGTTTCCAATAGGTAGGAACTTATTTCATTCAAACATGCATGTATTACATAATTAGAGATGTGCTTTATTTCAAATAAATCCATTTCAAATGGAAATGCAAAATGCAAAATGGGTATTTTCCATTTTAAATGCTTTTCTAAAAACCATTTTGCATTTTGCATTTTAAATGCTTTTCTCAATGCATTTTCCATTTTAAATGCTTTTTTGCAACATTCTTCCTACTATCTCCACTCATCTTATATTCATAAGCCCCAAATATCAGTCGGTCCTCAACCTCGCTATGAGAGATAATTTCCATTTGTCAAGTTGCTCCCTGGTAAGAGCCCTGGCAATTCAGTGATACTATTACAAAAAATACTGATTCAAGTACTGAACATGGGGCCATGACGCTGTAATATTAAATGTTAGATAGCAGTTTCTATGTTTTTACGTTGGCAACATTAGTCCCGCGCAATTTTTTTGTGGTTTCATAATCTGTAGTAGTGGTGTTTTTACATGGATTTTCCATCATGTAATATGTTTGTTCTACATTGATGTCCATTATTAAATGAAAAAAATGTTTAAAAATTCTATAATTATTTTAATTTTTCGACCTGAGAAACCATTTTGCATGTTCAATGCATTTTGAAAATGGGTATTTTGCATTTTGCATTTAAAATGCTTTTCGAAAAACCATTTTGCATTTTGCATTTTCAAATGGAAATGTTTTGACCCATTTCCATTTTGCATTTCCAATGGTTTTGGGTACCCATTTTGCACATCTCTGTACATAATATGGTTATAATGACATAATTTTAGTTTTGTAATTTGTGGAAACAGTTTAATTGTTATTTGTAGTGGTACGAAATAACGACAACGACAATATCATTTTCTATAATACTGCTTAGTTTAAGTTGAATTCTATTTAATTCCGTATCCTGTGGCTCGCGTTTCTCGAATCAGTTTTTCAATTTGGATGATCTCCAAATTGAATCGGATGATCTCGCTTAACTCTGTTCCTAAAGTGGTAGTGGCACGAAAGATCTGTTGAATGCTTTCAAATGAACATCAAATCATTGCAGATTCTATTTTTTATAGTATTTATTAATTCAGTGATTTAAAAATAAAACGGAAAAAGATGAGCTTATTTAAGTGCTCACAAGATATTTTTTTCAAATGTTTCTGGCTTTTGTCCTTCAGGGGTGTTCTAGGCCATCATTTCAAATTATGGAGAGAGGGAAGATGAATTTATATATTAATTTTGTTTAAATTCTAAAATTTCTAAATTATTAGAACAGATGAGATGTTGAATAGAGGGAGGGGGGCTCTAAATTTTGATGGAGACTGAGTAGGACTGAATAGTATAGGCACTGTCACTTCAGGAGGCACGGGCAGCTTTTGTGAATGGAAAGCACCAATATGTCAGGAGGATGGTAAAATACTGAATCGTGCAAGGAGTATATTATAATTACATGTATCTTCATGGAAAGGTTGAATAACAAAAGGTTTTCCAAGCACCCAGTGACAACACTGGTTAACTTTTGAAAGGGCTATCGCCAAAGGAATCGTTTGAATCGTGGGAATAGCACATTTGGCATATGGTCGAGTGCCTATGGAAATTAAGCATACCATCAATCCACTACCGTGTTATTTGATAATATGTCACTAACCACCGAGTTCTGATACAATTATTGACAGCAACACCAAGTACCTGCGGTTTTTCTCATTGCGCTTGCCATACAACTATAACCCACTACTATCTAAGGATGTTGTACAAGAACGTGGTCCAACAATGTTGTCTAAACTCTAATAATTTATTCTCATTGTCATCAAAAAAATTTAATAAACCTTCAATTAAATATTAACTTATTGTTTTTAGGGCGCAAACAAGAAGCGACGATAGCTTTGCAAAAGCTCCGAGGGAAATCTGAACAGGGGGTTCAGCAAGAACTCAACGACCTCCAATCCAGCCAGGATGTAAGCGACGCCGGAGAGAAAGCCAAATTCAGTGATCTCTGGACTAACCGAGGCTACTTCAAGGCTCTCTACCTGGCCTGCGGCTTGGTTTCCCTCCAACAGCTATCGGGTATCAACGTGGTCCTGTTCTACATGGAGACGATCTTCGATAAGGCTGGTAGCGGCATGGAACCAGCTATTTCTACTATTATAATTGGAATCGTGCAAGTGTTGGCCAGTTCTGTGACACCATTCGTGGTGGACAGACTAGGAAGAAAGCTTCTGCTGAATATTTCATCCATCGGAATGACATTCGCTTTGGTAAGATATTCTTTATTGTAGTTCCCGTTTAACTCTTTTGAATCATTTTGTACCTACCTGAAATGAATTCTTATTTTACTTCATGAGTCTTCTGGCATCCGGCTTTAAGCATAATATGCTTCCCTCAAATTTTCCTAACTGTCACTGAACTGATTCATCGTGTCCTTGAGGCGTGAGCATTAGATAAAATATTCTGTATTTTTATTTATTTATTAATTAATACATTTTATAAATTGACAATGTTTTGTGATTTTCTTAGCTACCATTTTTATGGTGGCCCGTTTTATGGTAGTCGTACATGTTGAAAAATGTAAGAACAAGAAAATAATATATTGTAGAAACAAATATTAGTAAAAAAATTATATCGAAAGAAAAAAATACGTGTAAACCAAAACAGAAATAAAAATACTGATTAAACTGACTTATAAAACCGATATTTTAATGAAAATTGTAATAATTAACAAAATATTGCAAAGTAAGATAAAAACACATCACGTAAAATCATACCAATTATTTAAGGTTTATCGCAGGTTAATCATAGTAGGTACTCATCTAGAAGAATACATTGTCACATTTTACACATTTTTTTGGTCTTACTCAATACCCTAATTTTTAAAGTTTTACCAAAAATTATGTTTCTCCTTTGAACATTATATCTCCCCTTAATCTCAGTTCAATATCATTTATTGAAATACATCAATATATGTCTTACAATAAAACATAATACTACGAAATATATTACATATGAACAAAAATAAATAACTTTGTTTACACTAGTATTTAATCAAAACAATCGACAGGGTTATCGAGATGACGAATCTATTTTGATTAAATAGTGGTGTATACAGAGTTATTTATTATCATTAAAATGACGCCACAGAGTGATTTTGCGATTATTGAAACAAATATATTATGTTTATTAAAAGTGACCGAGGGGGATAGGGTCCCATTAGCTCAGTTGGTAGAGCAGTGTCCCGGAAAGACAAGGGTCCTGGGTTCGAGTCCTAGATGTGACCGTATTCTCTTATGATTTTTCTGTTTCAGATTTTCGTTTAGAAATCACTAATATTGTCTTCAATATTTAAAAATATTATGTATTCGCTATACTTTTCTACGCACTTTGAATTAATTTCCAAACACCAAGAGTTACATCAATATACACAATTAAAAAAATATGATTTATCAATTTTTTACACTTACGGCAGTCATTAACGTTCTGCTTTTGTTCCACAGTTTCTCCTGGGACTGTTCTTTATCCTGGATAACTACGAGAGCCCCGCTGTAGAGTACCTCTCCTGGCTGCCTATTGCTGCTCTGGTGCTCTTCATGTGCGTCTACTGTATTGGTAAGGCATCATTCAAAATATATAATAATAAATAAATTGGAGGGCTATCGCAGTCAGCTATGTCCTTTCATTTTTCTTCTGAATGACGTTTGCATCAAAAAAGATAGGTTGCTTGGTTGATTGTTATGACCCCCTGCGTGGGATATCAGAAAAGGGATCTTCCTTTGCTAAATTCTTTCCTCTTCTCCTTCACACCATCCTTCATGTGAAACTAAAATGCAACTGGTGCTTAAAATTAAAGGTATTTAACCCCAGAAAAAGTTTGATTCCCCAAGGTTCCACTTTAGGTTCAATTTTATATTTAATTTATGTATTATTTGTTAAACATAATTTTAAATATGTAAAATATCACTAATCTCATCTTCCAGGATTTGGACCTCTTCCCTGGGCCGTTATTGGAGAACTCCTGGACCCCAGCATTAAGTCTTTGGTGTCCACCATCGCCACCACCGTCTGCTGGGTTATGGGCTTTATCATCACTAAGTTCTTCGGGTCCATCGGTGATGCCATCGGCATGCACTTCGCCTTTTGGATATTTGCCGTGTTCACCTTCCTCGCCTTCTTCTTTGTCCAGTTCCTGCTGCCGGAGACCAAGGGCAGAAGCCTCCAGGAGATCCAGGATCTCCTCAATGGAAAAAAGATTAACGAAAAGGAAAAGTCGTAAATTATTTAGAATAAAAATTGCCATTATCGTTCAGTATTCTTGTTTTTAATGATAATAGGCACTGAACATGACAAAACAGAACAATGATAAAAGAGAACATTGGAGAAATGTTATCTAACCTGACCTATTATTGAAACATGTTCCGTTTAGTATCTGTTATTTTTATCCATTACCGTTATAAGCCGATAGAAGTGCGTTGTAGATGTATCTCAATTCTGGTGGATTTGAACGGAAGATAAACAATTTTCTTTCAAATTGGTATAAATTAAACTTTTTTGAGTTACCAGTTCAGTGTTAATAAAGCTATTTATTTGTTTTAAATTAGTTTTAAGTGTTGGTTTGAGAGGCAACTTTAATATTTATATGGCAAAAAACTAAATAATGATGATATTTTAGTCAAAACTTCGCTTTATTGATAATTAAGTTATATGTTATAAGTTGATATGGCCATGTTATACAATGTTATTTCTTGTATACGTATAGCTCGGTATACCGTGAAAGATAATGTACGAAGTACATAATGTACTCTGTATATAATGAAAGAGAATGTACTCGTATTTATTTAAACAATGGTACACATTGATGTATTATGTCTTACTTAGTCAATGATGGTACCTAACTCCATTCAATGTACAGACTTTAAATGATATTATTATTAACTGGACATGTCAACATTACTTTACAAGAAATTATTTATTTAATGTATTATTTATTATAAGAATAAAAATAGATTTTATAAATATTTTTTAAATCTTTTAAAACTTTTAATTAAATAAATACAAAAACAAGTTGAATGGAACATGAACAATTTATCTTGTTGCGACTTTTTTTTCTATTTGTTCATTTTACAATACAATAATTTTCAGGAACTGTCCTTTAAGTTTTCGAATGCTCTTTTTATGTACCTACCTACAATTTATTTTTATTTTACACTTATAATTTGTTACATACAAAGATATCTACTATATTAAAATATCACAATAATGTGATTTCGAAAAACTTCGGTACATTAAAAAATATATGTTAAGAGGAACGGCTGCTTTTCTTTCATACAAAACTTAGATGTGAATTTGAGGCTAAAATATCAAACAAAACTGAAAAGTTATTTTTTTAATCAATAGGTATAGCAAATATCTAGTACGTATATGTGCCACTTTATACATTTCAGTTTTAAATTTAAAATATTGGCCATTAAAGAATTCAATTTTTCGTGATTTTGAGGTAACTTTGGCAATTATTTGTGTGTTGGTGATGATTATTTTTTTAATGGTTATATCAAAATACGATTAAATATAAATTAAGACAAATAAAATTATTAAAAAAGCATTTTGATAGGCGTAAATTTAAATTACAAACGACCGATTGAAAGTGGAACACAAATTAGTAAAATATTAATTAAATTTTCGATTTTTTTTATTTTGTATTTCATTATATTAACACAATAGGTAGAGTAAGATTATTTTTTAAATAATTACAATTAACTCACAAAAATATCATAATTTTTCTCTACAATCGTACAAAATTGTATAAGAATATATCATTATTTAAAATACAATTAATAAAATAGCACATACTTGTCCTAGACATTTGCTTTTTCCTTTTAACTGAAAAATATATTATTCTCATTTTGGTTGATATTTTGGCCTCAAATCTAAATTTAATATTTGTATGAAAATGACCGCGCAGTAGTTCCTCTTAAATGTCGCACGGAGAAAAATAATCCTATTAAAAAAGTGATAGCATGCCAATTTCCTGATAAAATATTAGTCATTCAGAATGCATTGAGAACACGTATTCTTTTCGTAGTATATCATGACGGAATGCGACAATATCTGTATGTCAATATCAATATCAGTATTTGTAAGGAATACGTGTTCCACCGTACTCATAAAACACTCGAATTTATCTGACACTTTGTTAGGAACTCTGTCAATTCATTCGTAAACCTAACCTAAATATACCTAGATAATTTATTCCAATGCCGTACATAAAATAAAATATATTTTCTTAAGCCATATCTAGCGCAAGCGTTTCTGAACTTATTATTTATACAGTTCCTATGTACATATAGCTTAAAATAGCATTAAAATTTTTTATCGATTTTTGTACGGAAGACACCGGTGTCCCATCCACAGTTGACAGTTTAAGGGCATGCAGTCCAGTATTTTATATCAGCGTGTACGATTATGTTTGATGCTATTTGAGTTGTTCTAGCGCATCTGCTTTAAACGTTTATTTATAAACAATTTTATTAAAGGTAATTTTAAATGATAGCAGATTATTAAAGTTATATTGTGTATATATTTCATAACCGTAAATGGCAACCTTCGTCACATCTTGCGCCTGTAAAAATAAATTCTGCAAATTGTTTATCTTAGCTTTTACGTGTTTTGTTTACAATAGGAGCCGATGTTGAGAGTTTAGATTGGACCATGCCTTAGCCCCGTAGTAAGGTTCAAAGATGGTTTGAAAGGGAGATATGTAAATACAAATGTTAGAGGGAGAGCACTTATATTTAAAAACGGTAATAATTAAGCGAAAATTGTGAAAATATTTAGTAAAACAAAACACATTTGAAATAGAGCAAAAATCTCTCGACAAATGTTTTAGTTGCATTTAAAGATACACTGTAATTTTTTTTCATTCATATAACATATTAAATAACAGAACAAAACGTGTTTTCAATAATTTTCGGAGCTTACATTGCGATTTTTTTCTATCGAGGGAATTTCATATAATTAACTTTTCAGCATGACATGTGTGTAGATACTATCTTAAAAAATAACCTTTTTTTAGGAATTAAAAATTTAAAAGAGTTAACGAGAAACTTGTTATAAAACGGTACAAATTTGGTATTCGGGGGGCTTAAGCAGAAACCATCCAACGCACACACTGGCAAGCTGAGATAATCACATTTGAATGTTTCCAGAGTGAAAATCACTATGTTAGATGGTAGAAGTTAGATTTTTTTTAAATATTACAATAAAGAAAAATTAATATGCCGGAAAAACTGATATAAAGGAGCAAATGGTAAAATAAAATAAAATGCATGGTTATTTTTTAATAATAAAATATTTTTTATAAGACAAGGTTTTTTATGCATAGCACAAAGGATAACAAATTATTATAAGCAATAATTACTCGCCTGAAATATCTATACAAATTATTTTTACTCTGGGAATATTTTCAATTTGTATGGATATTTCAGGTGAGTAAATATTGCTTACAATAATTTAGCATGGTGTTCGTGTCATTTCATTCAATTATATTTTTTTATGATAATCTAATGTAACCATATTGAATGGTTTCACTGTGGTGTCATTTCTTCTAATTGTTGTTTTTTATGATAATCTAATGTAACCATATTGAATGGTTTCACTGTGGTGTCATTTCTTTCAATTGTTGTTTTTTATGATAATCTAATGTAACCATATTGAATGGTTTCACTGCGGTGTCATTTCTTTCAATTGTTGTTTTTTATGATAATCTAATGTAACCATATTGAATGGTTTCACTGTTGTGTCATTTCTTTCAATTGTTGTTTTTTTATGATAATCTAATCTAACCATATTTAATGCTTTCACTGTGGTGTCATTTCTTTCAATTGTTGTTTTTTATGATCATCTTATTTACCCGTATTGAATGGTTTCAGTGTGGTGTCATTTCTTTTAACTGTTTTTTTTATGATAATCTAATGTAACCATATTGAATCGTTTCACCAGAGCGAAATTATTTTCACATCACCTCCAACAACCTGGTTTTTTTCTGCTATATATTTTTTTGTATGAAAATAATTTAAATGTGTAAAACCAATGCGTAAGTTTCTGACATAAGTTTTTCAATAATTTATTGTTTGTGGATTAAAAAAAATCTCCAAAAAATATTGTGTTGGATTTCTTCAGCAAATATCACTAATGATGAAATAGGTTTCATCAAAAAGTCATATTTTGCGTATTGTGGGTTGGATGCTTTTTGCATAACTTGGTCCAATTTTAAATTATTTACTGTGTCATGTAACATCCCAAATTCATTATACAAATCCGAAAATGATTTTTTATGTCTGTGACGCATATTTTTGCGAAGCAAATTATAATAATTATTGATCCAAATATGGAAGAAATTCACATATTATGTAACTACCAAAGTGTGTAGCAGAATAGGTTTTGAATCAAAATTTAACATTTCACTAAGGCCGTAAATATACTGAAAAATTATAATTTATCAGTAATTTTATAAAATATCACGCAATCCTGGCTAGTTCATATTGGAAACATATTTACATACAATTGTGTAATATTTAGAATTTTCTTTCACTAATCCAAATTCAAGTGCCTTGTATAAGACTGTTACTAATTAGATTCTAACACGCCCGTTCAACGTAGGTGTCGTAAAGCCGGCCTTGAACCAGGTTAAAGTTTTAACCAAACAAACGCCACGCTACACCACGCTTACACTACGTTTTTTAGTATGGCTGGAAGCCAAGAAGCTTAAATTTAAAATTAAAAATCAAATTCAATGATTTATTGAGAAATGTGAATTAGTTGAAAATCGCGGGATATTACAATATAATTATAGGATTTGAAAAGCTGGAATTATTTATAAATATTCTGCCTGAAGATCATTTTAAAATTACATTTCGATTATTAGTATACAACAACATTACAAAAATACCTGTCAAACAAATACACATTTCAAATAAAGAATTATTCAGTAATGAAATTATTTTGGTACCTAGTTTATTGCTTGTCTGATGTGGTTTATATTATCAGTTCTAATTTTGAAAATTCTAAGTACATTAAACAGTAGTTATTTTTAATAAGAATTTTCATTGGTAAAAATATGTGAGGGATTTTTTAAAAGAATCAACACATTTAATTTGTATATTTAAAATAAAAATATTGTACATATCACTATGTTATTGATTGTATAAATTATATTAACGTAAATAATAAATTATTGTTATTTTATTAGTTTCAATTATTCACCTCATACTGAGATAATTGTAAGATAACCTCAAGTCCCCTTATTTTATAAATTTCCACTGATTATGACAAATATATTTTAAATGCATACAACCACTGAAGAGATAAGCCAATAGAATTGTGATATGGGTGTGTCAATTGAATTTTTCCTTACTTGTGATGAAATTAATTTAAAAAATGTTCAACTGCCGATGTTTTCTGAAACATAAAATGAATTTATTTGGTCTGTCCATGTCCTGCGAGTTAAAAGGTATTATGTAATTTAGTGACATCAGTTTTCTTTCAAATCAGTTCATATATCACTTCTAGAGATTTTCTGTTCAGATAATAGACATCACATATTTGCTGACACTAAAGTTTATAAAACTTACAATAACAAATTAATACAAAATTGAAGAATTATTACATTTTTAGGTAACGTAAAATGGAGTGACTTTGTAAATTTTCAACTTTTAAACTAAATAATTTATTTTTTATAAACATAAAAAAATTATTTTAAATTAAAATTTTATGTCGTATTTATTAAACACATTTAAATTATCTTATTTAAATTTATATATTTTTTAAATTGTATAATCATGTGTTTGGGGACTTGGATCTTTGGAGTGGGGAAACTTTGATGTAACAATGATTTTATAAGCTTACTACAATAATGCGCCAATTCAAAAAATTATATTAAAAATGTGAGTTACAATATTCAAGTAATTATGTAACATCGATAAATAATGATCTACTGTACAATGTAGTTGATAATTGAAGTAAATATAAATATAATAAATTGAAGTAAATTTTTCTGTCAGTTTAAATAATACAGCTCGTATCAGCTTTACAATTCAACCGGCAGTATGTTTGTATATAATTAGAAACCAATATTTTTTGTTTCGAATCGTTATTTTATCCACTCTTTCTAAAAATAAAATAAAATCATTAAAAAGAATCTAGTAATTTCGAGTTTTAGCGAGAATTGTTGCAGATATCCGTTATGATCAAAGTCATCCCTCGATTCAAAAGTCACCCATGTTACGAACGGAGTAACATCATAACTGCCTACCTCTGCGGGGAAACGGTGTGATGTCTGTTAATTATTATTCTGAAGCTTTATTATGTTATTAATTTAATTTTTATGATACTTACATGTTAGATATATACGTATTACACAAGTTATTGCAAATAAATCATCACAAAATATTACGAATCATTGAAGTGTTTATTTCACCAAGTTTAACGATAAATAAATATTATTTGTATCAATGTAGCCATTATCATCAACATAGATATTTCTAAAGTGATAAGATGAGTAAGTTTAGTAGTCAAATCTAAAAAGTCAAAATACCTTTTTAAGCCTATTTAATGAGAATTTCCGATATTTCTAGGGTGTAGAACGCTCCCAGTATCACACGTTGAAGACCATCATTCAGAATCGAAATGGTACTTTAAATGGCTTTTGCCGTGTTTGGTGGTCAGATCTGAATATCCAGATGCTCCCCAACCTTCCTCTTCCTCATATCATTTCCTTCAACATGCCCCAAATGGAGACGCCTTAGTACCACTGTCTCCGGACAGCGAAGCATAGTTGGGACTCAGATTGGGTGTTTTCACTGAAAAAACACTATTAAAGGTATATAAAATATAATCTTCATCAACTTATAAAGACGACGAGTTGCTTGGGAGAGTTTCTTCATTATGAACTGGGCTAAACATTATTTAAGGCGAAGCTTAATTTATTATCATATTTATCATATCTTGATTAATCTTTATAACGAATTGGTTTACATTATGAAAACCAAAAAAATATGCTTTATTTATTTATTTATTTGTTTATTTATAGGCCCATTGGGCTTTTACATACATAGTTCATAAAAAAAATAATATTCTGAAGATTTTAAGTTCACAAAAGTAATAGTAAAAATACATATAACCATATCCATTTGACATATTATAACAGCAAGTAAATAGTAAATGCATACAATCATTATTTGTAGCTATAAACCTGTTGTACAAAAATAAGAATAAGAATATGCCTACTCCTAAGTTATACAAACTTAAATTATTTAAAAAGAAATGTAAAGTTTATGTGTAAATGCTAGGTAGTGGCAGCAGTAGATAAATTGAAAGTTTTCCTAATGCTTCCCTTGAGTAGAATACAAATACAAAATTAAATTACTCAATAAAAAATATAAATGCAAACTACTAAAAAATATTTTTTTCAATAGAAATGTATGAACGCATAAAGGAAATAACTTTTTAAAAAATACAGTATTATAGCCAAGATTATCTGTGACAGTTTCACTTGATTAACTTTTTTGCTTTCTTATAAAATTATTTACAAAATAAATAAAAACCAGTTTTTCTGCTTCAAATCGAACGTTTCTAGACTCCGTTTGTCAAGCGATTATCTACGATATAAGTAATACCAAGAATATACACCTTTTTGGCTTGATGCTTCCTCTTAACCCTTCTAGCATTTTTAGGTCATTTACTCGTATGACCTGGCGTCCATATTTTAACCCCGTATTTACGCATTATTAATGTTGAAATATTAGGATAAAGTCGATGCCATAAGTAGTAATGCAAAATCATGTGTTTTTGGTTTGAAAATTTGGTCGCCTAGAAATGTTTCAGATGCTTTAATTAAATACTGCGTGTAGAATACATTTTGGCCTTTGAAATAATCGAGTATTTTTTAGATAAGTCTTTTTATAAGCCCAGAAAAAAATAATGTAAAGGCCTATGAAAACTGCTTTAAAGTTCAAAATCTCCTACTTACGAACCCATTTTCGGTTATGATTTTATTGTATTATGTGGCAAATTAAGATATTTATAAAATGATCGAAAAAAATAAAATATTTATGCCTGAACATCCACAAAATAAAATAAAATGCACTTTTTGGCCATGTTTTTTTCTTGCATAAATCAAAACAGTCGGATGGTGTTAAGCGGGAATTTAAACCTTATCGCCATCTACGTAAGGGTTGTTATTAATAGCGGCTCAATTTAAAATATTACACGACGTAGTGCATCGCCTGAAGAGCAAATGTTAATATCAAAGCCGGTATAATTAATAAGAAACGTATATTAAATACAATCACCTGAAAGATAAATTCATCTAGTTCCTAGAAATTGTTTTGATTTTACGAAAAATAAGAAATATATAATACATACACACTGTTCCAAAGGTTAACATACATCGTAAACATTGCATACTGAGTCTAAGGCGTTTTAAGAACTGGCATATTTTCACCGCCTTCTAGACGAGGCCATACTCATACTGAGGACAATTAGAATTGTCCTCATCTGATACCACTCTTTGAAGAAATTGCTTTAGCTGTGTTCAGTGATGAAATTTCAATGGCCAGGAACTTTCCAAAATTCATCTCACCTTTCTCTCCTAACTTCCTTCATTCAACCTTACAAAATTACCAAAATTTGGGATGACGTAGATCAACTGGCTCCGGGCAAATTGGAAAAAAAATATAGTGTAATTTAAAAAATACCTGAAGGGCGTTTTCGGTTGTGTTTACCAATGTAACCGAGAGGGCGATGATTATGTTTATCCAGCACTAACTGTTTACACAGACCCGGATCTAGTATAATATAACATAGTGTAGATAGAACTTAGAACGTAGTAACCAGGGCGCACATTTCTAAAGGGCGCTTAGAATAGCGTACATTTCTTTCAAATTATTCTTGAAAATGCATAAAAGTTTATAAATTCGCCATCTATTATGATAAATTGTGCATTTGGATATTGTTATACCTGAATCTCACGGGTTTCAGCCCGAAGTGTCGGGTTTCCGTCAGGAGTTGTGAGTTCAATTCTCTGCTGGCTAACTCCTTTATTATTGCACAAGCAACATTTTCTCCAACTAAAGAGGAATTCAAATATTATTAGGTAATGCATAACCAGGGAATGTTTGTATTTTTAAAACATGCTCGGAGCCACCAGATTTGAGAAGCCAGATACTTACCAACCACCCTCTTTCACTTCTCCTTTTCATCCCCACTTCGTTCAGCGTCACAGCAACCCCAATATATCGTAGATTCCACAGTCCCAGTGGCATCACAATTCTGAATTGAAACTTTGCTCGAAAGGGGTTTAGCCGTTTTTGGTGACCAGTTCTGAATAGCCAGGTACTTTCCTCTTTTCCATCTCCTTTCCCTCTTAAATACCTTTAGCGTCACAACATGCCCCAATTTGACATGTCTCACTGACTCTTGTGTGATATTCACATTTAAAAAAATATAAAAGTCACCATAAAATTCGTCAGATTGAGTTCTCAGTTTAGCGATCATCGTGTAAAAAATATCTCAGAATGTTCTGTAGGCAGAGACAGCTGTTAGCTGTTGATAGATTGAACAAGCTATCAACACAACCTCGATTGTATTGAATGATGACTTTTGACTTTTGAAATATTGGCATACAGAACTCCGGGCCAAAGGGGCCCCCCTTCTCTTTCATCATGATTTTAAATAATGGTTGTAGGATAAATAGATTTTATTTTGGTTGAGTTAGAACATATTTTAAGTAACATAGGGCTCGATTCTTGGACCTCTACTTTTCTTACTATACATCAATGATATAACTAAATGTGGCATCTCGGGAAAACTTCAACTTTACGCTGATGATACTGTGATTTACTACCATTGTAAAAATCTGATGGAACGTGAAGCTTTAATGAATAAAGATCTCGCAAAGCTGGCTAAATGGCTTCGATTAAACAAATTAAGCCTCAATGTTAAAAAAAAACCATTACCTTACTTTCGGAAAAAAAGATAACATGGGTATGAATATCATTCTTGGAAATGAAAAGCTCCAACATATTCAAGTAACGAAATATTTGGGGTTACTCATAGACTCTTACCTCTCGTGGAACTCCCATGTTGAGAATGTAAAATCCAAAATTTCCCTGATAACCGGTGTACTTTATCGACTCCAAGGTGTGCTCCCCACATCTTTACTGCGTGCAACATATTATGCTATGATCCACTCCCACCTGAGTTATCTAGTTAGTATCTGGGGAACCATTACCAAAAAAAAAGTTCCGAAATACAAGTAATTCAAAATAGAGACGTACGTAATATATATAATCTGCCATGGGATACACATATCAAAGATATATACTCACAGACACAAATACTTCCTTTTACAGTCCTGCCAAAGTATAACATCACAACTGCCATTCTACAAATAATTCAACACTCCTCACACACCAACACTAAACCAGTCTTTAATTCTGACATACACCAGCACAAAACACGACCACAAAATCAAATACATTTATCATCATCTACTTACACGACCAAATTTGGAATTAACTCCTTACAATACATTGCACATAAACAATATAACGCATTACCTAGTAATTTAAAACTTCCGGCAACAAACAAAAAAACATTGACAAAAGCTCTTAAAAGATATTTCCTTAGCAGTTTCATTAATGACTGACACAATCTTTCTCTGGTACTCCATAATAACATCTGCGTTTATTTATTTTAATGTATTTTATTTATTTGCCTTGTCCTTTCTAATGTTGTCTTTCCCGAAATGAGTTTTCTAAACTCATTGGGAATCTGATAATATTATTACTCCAGCGTCTGGACGGTGTAGGCCCTGTGATTGGTCAAATTCAAATTGTGTTTAAATAAGACTTTAAAGATTAAGACACCATTTCATACTGAAATAGAATCGCCACATGTAATACGATATTTCTTAAAAAATATCGTTTCTGCTCATACAATTTTTGGATAATATCGAAGAAAATATGTCTTAGAAAGTTCATAATCCATTGGATTAATTACATTACAGTGAAAATTATCCACAATTACGTGATTACGTTTGACGTTTGACGAAAAAGCACGCGTTAATTCAATATGGCCGATTCCCGATACGCATCGCGGCTAGGTGGCCGACAGAGCGCCCCTCTGGCGGTGAAGAAACGAATCAAATGACTGGCGCGTATATTTAAATATGCAAAATTACTTGAACATCAAGCATTTAATAATAAGATTTCTTCTGGAAGTTTAGTTCTACTTTGCAATGGCATTTTTCATTATTATTTATAATTTTTTTTTTGCTTATTAATTACATCTGATTTTATATTGACATGTTTTCTAATTTCTAAAATTTCTAAATTATTTATTTGCGATGCTTTAATCCTGAGTGAAGTATTTTAAGACCTGAATTTTTATCGAAAGTGTGATTCAAAAGATGATTTGCAAACTCATATTCACTATTTCCATTTAGAACCCTGAGATGTTTTTTAGTTCTGACTTCAAAGTTTCTATTGGTTCTACCTTTGTAAAATAAATTACAATCCAGCCCAATTGAGTTTATAAACTCCTAATTTTTTTGTTTGATTTTCGCAATCTATATTATTAAGAATATATTTATTCATTCTGTTATTAGTGTAAAACGCCGGTTGAATAGTACCAGGAATGTTTATATATATATAATTTTAGAAGTGTCGTTATCCACAAACAGAATTCTACGCCATTGTTTATTTATATCTTAAGAACTAGGGTAAAAATACCGTTTGAAGATAATATGTTTAATTATTTTATTTAGTATTTCAACTATCAATTTATTAGAATAACCGTTATTAAATGTTATTTGTCTTATGAATATATTGTTTTATGGTTATATGCAAAAAAAAATTTCAGGTCTTAAAATACTTCACACAGGATATAAAGCATCACAAATAAATAATTTCGAAATTTTAGAAATAAGAGAACATGTTTATAAAAGTAGATGTAATTAACAAGAATTATTTTTTATAAACTCTCTTTTAAATATTTTCCCACTTAACTGGTCTTTCATATTGTAATTCCTAATTCTTATAAACCCAGCCTACTCTTACCCCTCCCCCCTCCTTCCACTTCTTTTTTCCAATTGTAATCTATATTTAATTTTTGACTTCGGTGTATACTTCGTTCATGAAACATGTATTGGTTGTATATAATAAAGTGAAGTTAAAAAAGTTATTTGTTTCTTAATAAAATAAAGTTTAATCGGATAACATTATTTTATCTATTTCCATTGTATATCAATGCATACGTACATAATAAAATGTAAACATTATATTTATTTATTAATTGGACAATTTGCATGGCGCCGCTTTTGTGAGATATTACCTCAGGGGCGCTATATTGTAATAATCTACCTTTATATATAGATTTTTACTCTCCTGATGAAGGTGTATATATAATCTAACTTTAAACTTTATTAGATACAGTAACAGTTTTAGGAAAAGAATTACCACCAGTTGGAGTAAAATTCACACCTTTTAATTAAACCGACTGCTAATCACATTGCACAATTACCCTCCTTTTATCCATAAACACGGGTACAATTAATCAATATGTAATAATGTATTATTTCAGTCAACTTTGTTGTAACTATCTTTAATTGTTGTGACAAACTATACGATATTGATTCAACTTATAGACATTGACGGTTGTAACACATATTTAAGCACTGCAAGTCTCCTATGAGCAAATTATATTAGGTACCATAACAGTTAATATCAGTTGTAGACATGTAGTCAATAATAGTGTTTCATTTGAAATAATCCATCACAAATACGTAAAATTTCATTTATTCAAACAACTGTCATTCTTATTATGCCTAAATTGAGCATGTTATTATTCATTAACTCCTTCCTGTTCCGTTTTTTAACAATATATACTCACCCTCTCTCTGTGAATGACCTAATATCTATCTATTAAATGTAACTGTTGTTAATATCACTTAAACTGGGCGCAGCCCAACCAAGTGCCGCCCGCAGGGCCTAGCAGCAAAAACCCGCGGAGCGGGTTTTTAACTGCTAGTAATACATTATTACTTTGTTATCATTTTGTAATGTATTATCTTGTAATATAATAAAATAAATAAAAAATAGCTGCAATATGGGGAGATTCAAACTTTACGAAGGATTTGATTAGGTTTTTTATGGGTCGTTATTATATTTTCGTCATACTGTGCGAGGCAGTTGATGGATCCGTTTTCATTGGTGGGAAGGCCCGAAAAAAATGTTTCCGTGAGACTTAAGATATGATCTTTCAGGAGGGGAACTTCAGAGTCCCGGTGTAGTTGAGAAACTCTCATCCAATTAGGAGCTTACAGGGCAATGCGAATGGCTTTATTTTGAAACATTTGTTGTCTTTTTAATTGAGATTATGACAAAATATGTATCACTTGAAATTACATTTTTATAGGGAGGGCTTCATTTATAACTACCTTTATGCACCGGTCGTTAAATGTCACAAGTGAGGCCCTGCCTCTATCAGTAGTGTAGTATTTGCCATTCGTTAGCAAGTGACAGTTGTCATGTGTATTAGTGTATTGTGTATTGTCAGTTGTCGGTGAGTGTCAAAGTGAACGGAGGTGCTCCAACATGGTGTCCGAAGAAGGACAAAAATGGCGCCAATACTTCGCGGCTGGGGCAGGTACCAAATTATTTCAATAACAAGGTGTTTGTAAAACATTTCAAAACTGTCATGATCGGAAAGTGTTTTGCTAACGTAAAAATGCATTCAGATGTAAATAAAAAAATTTCACGGCATTTTTAAATTTAATTAAATAATATTCGTTTAAAGGTGACCATTGTAAAATAACCTGTTTAAATAACCGGTTGTTTGTTAAAAAAGATGTTTTGTATGATTTTTACCGAGATTTTTATTGTATTTTAAGACATTTCTGAGTATAATATTAAAGGTAAAAATAAAACACCTATTTTGTGTAAAACCACAATTTTTAATTTATTTATTTACCGACCGATTTCGCTTTGTTCAAGCATCACAAAACTCGTGTTCAAAAAAAAATAAGTGTTTCATTTTTATTAAATATGACAAAACACTAAGTGATTGTTTTCTACAATAATATAATATTTTTGCATTTAATGTCCAGAGGTATACTGTTCACCGAACTACTAGTTAAATTAGGTATAAAAATAACATAAAAATTTAAGATTTCTTCATTTATGTAGATTTATAGACAAAGAACAATACAATCAAAAATAACAGTCACGGGACGCCTGGTCACCAAATACAGCTAAAGCCATTTCAATTCTGAATAGTGGTCTTACACCAGGGCGATACTGAGAGTATCTTCCACTCTGGAACGTGCTGCAAGTATACTATATGTTATTTTAAATGTGTAAAACGTAAAATAACACTAATTCGTTATCCTGTTAAAAACACTGGGACTGCAAACCGCTTTCTGTAAGTATTTAATTCATAATAATATCGGAACACGTGTTCATCCACCTGCGTTTGTTTGATATAAAAAGCAAAAATCTTTATATTCAGACACCGTGACAAAGCATTGGAATTTTACTGAAAGTTAATCAGGATACCTATCAATTCATTCGTTAATGTTCTACAATCCCGTTTTTAACAAGAAAGTGAAATTTTTTTAAAGATTCTTAATAAATTGGCAATATTTTTTATCGGGAAGTTCTCTCCGGGATATGAACCAGTGACCTTCGGATTGCTAATCGATAGCCTTACCCCTCAACCACGGATGTACCCGCATAATTGAGTTGAGCGTGTGTGTTTTATTGGTTCCATGATAACTCAACACAGTGACAATTCAACACACTTTAAAAAAGTGATATAAAGTCATTAGAAACAATGAAAATTTTTTTTTAACCTAACCTAACTTACTTAACCCAGTTAATAAAGTTTTTGTTTCATCACTTTCCATGACTTTATATAACTTTTTAAAGATGTGGTGAATTATCATTGTGATGATTTATCCGGTCACCGTTTTATTATATTTTATCGTTATTTAAATGCAATAGAATTTTCAGTGTTTTTGATAATTAAAAACTTTAAATTTTTTAACCTAACCTAACCTACTTAACCCAGTTAATAAAGTTTTTGTTTCATCACTTTCCATGACTTTATATAACTTTTTTAAGATGTGGTGTATTATCATTGTGATGATTTATCCGGTCACAGGTTTATTATATTACTATCGTCATTTAAATGCAATAGAATTTTCAGTGTTTTTGATATTTAAAATCTTTGAAAATTTTAACCTAACTTACTTAAGCCAGTTAATAAAGTTTTTGTTTCATCACTTTCCATGACTTTATATAACTTTTCAAAGATGTGGTGAATTATCATTGTGATGATTTATCCGGTCACCGTTTTATTATATTACTATCGTCATTTAAATGCAATTGAATTTTCAGTGTTTTTGATAATTAAAATCTTTAAAATTTTTAACCTAACCTAACCTACCAGTTAATAAAGTTTGTGTTTCATCACTTTCCATGACTTTATATAACTTTTTAAAGATATGTTGAATTATCATTTTGATGATTTATCCGGTCACAGTTTTATTCTTTTATTATCGTTATTTAAATGCACTAGAATTTTCAGTGTTTTTGATATTTAAAATCTTTGAAAATTTTAACCTAACTTACTTAAGCCAGTTAATAAAGTTTTTGTTTCATCACTTTCCATGACTTTATATAACTTTTCAAAGATGTGGTGAATTATCATTGTGATGATTTATCCGGTCACCGTTTTATTATATTACTATCGTTATTTAAATGCAATAGAATTTTCAGTGTTTTTGATAATTAAAAACTTTAAATTTTTTAACCTAACCTAACCTACTTAACCCAGTTAATAAAGTTTTTGTTTCATCACTTTCCATGACTTTATATAACTTTTTTAAGATGTGGTGTATTATCATTGTGATGATTTATCCGGTCACAGGTTTATTATATTACTATCGTCATTTAAATGCAATAGAATTTTCAGTGTTTTTGATATTTAAAATCTTTGAAAATTTTAACCTAACTTACTTAAGCCAGTTAATAAAGTTTTTGTTTCATCACTTTCCATGACTTTATATAACTTTTCAAAGATGTGGTGAATTATCATTGTGATGATTTATCCGGTCACCGTTTTATTATATTACTATCGTCATTTAAATGCAATTGAATTTTCAGTGTTTTTGATAATTAAAATCTTTAAAATTTTTAACCTAACCTAACCTACCAGTTAATAAAGTTTGTGTTTCATCACTTTCCATGACTTTATATAACTTTTTAAAGATATGTTGAATTATCATTTTGATGATTTATCCGGTCACAGTTTTATTATTTTATTATCGTTATTTAAATGCACTAGAATTTTCAGTGTTTTTGATATTTAAAACCTTAAAAAATTTTAACCTTTCTGTAATGAATTAAAAAAATAATACTGCCATATATTTATAATTGAATTGTCCCATCGTTTAATTACGTTTTGCAGATGAGAGAATTGATAACTGTGTAAGATATCTGATAATATTTATAAATGGCGGAGTTCTATTTAGAATATTATCTTTGTAAATTTGTAATTTTGCATTCTAGAAGTATAACGCATTTAGTTTTATGTCTTTAAATTGTTTAAACAGAAGTTATCATGGCTTAAGTCCTCGGATACAAAATTTCTACTGATTAACAAGTTTCTCGTTAACTCTTTAAGTTTCAAAAAAAGTATATGTTATTTTATAAGATAATATCTATATATTTGTTATGCCGAAACGTTAATTATTTGAAATTCCCTCAATACAAAAAAATCGCAAAGTAAGCTCCGAAAATTATTCTGTTATTTAATATGTTATAGGCATGAAAAATTCACAGTGTATCTTTAAATGCAAAAAGATATTTTTACTCTATTTCAAACGAGTCGTGTTTTATTAAATATTTTCACCAATCTCCTTTACTTATTATCGTTTTTTAATATTAGCGCACTCGCTCTAACATTCATATTTCCATATCTCTCTTTCAAACCATTTTTGAACGCTTACTACGTGGGCAGAGGAAGCTCCAAGCCAAAAATGTGTATATTCTTGGTATACCTCATATCGTAGGTAATAGACTTTAAAATCGCTTGACAAACTGAGTCTAGAAACGTTCGATTTCAAGGAAAAAACTGATTTTTATTTATTTTGTAAATAATTTTATAAGAAAGCAAAAAATTTAATCAAGTGAAACTGTCACAGATAATCTTAGCTATAAAACTGTATTTTTAAAAAGTTTTTTCTTTCATGCGTTCATACATTTCTGTTGAACAAATATTTTTTGTAGTAGTTTGCATTTATATTTTGTATTGAGTAATTTATTTTTTATTTGTATTCTACTCAAGCGAAGCGATAGGAAAACCTTCAATTTCACTAAAGTATATTTTTTGGTTTTCATAATGTACACCAATTCGTTATAAAGATTAATCAAAAAAGTGATTAGGCACTAAGCTTCGCCTTAAGTAATAGTATACAATTTTCGTGTATTATTTGAAATGAAAAGCGTTTATAAGACAAGGCTTTTTATGCATAAAACAAAGGATAACAAATTATTATCAACAATAATTATTCGCCTGAAATACCCATACAAATATAAAATATCTCCCGAATGAAAATAAATTCCGACACCACTCATGTTGTTATTATTGATGACTGTATTTTGATTGATCAAGCTAATTAATTTATAAATCTGTTAAAAGATTGGTCGTTGAGATGATGATAAGATGTGACTTATTCAGACTATGGTCTAGTTAATTGTTCACCTTTAGGTATCTTATCAAACAATAATTAGTTATAATACAGTAGTTGATAATAATACTATTGATAAAGCATAATCTTTACGTTCCTGATGTTTATTTACAGATAAAAATTTGCAGTTGAAATTATTAAGAATATAATTGCAATTTTTTTTATACGCAGAAAGCAATATTTTTCTGTATCTGTTTGTAGATAAAAAGATAAAGCCTAGTAAGTAAAATTTGTGTATTGTCGGTTTTTTTTTTAACAAAACGTCGCTATACAAATTATAACAAATAAATATAAGCAATAATTAGTCGCCGTAAAAATAAATGGCGCCAACGGGAATCGAACCCGTGCCATCTGATGTCCGGTCAGGTGCTCTGTAACCACTGAGCTATGTCGGCTTATTTCCAACCCGCCAAATGATTCAATATGTACTAGTACCTCAATCATCAATTACTGCTTATTATATTTTTTCCACCTGTAAACAACCAACATTATTTTTGTAGGAAAGGCTTTGTTAGTGCTAAATTTCTCACTAGATGGCGTCGAGACATATGATATCTTCATTTATTGGAGAAATATTTTTGACTTGTCAACTATTATTATTCTTTAATGATAAACTAATCCAATAACGAACTAATTTTCAATTTGTATTAATATTTCGGGCGACTAATTATTGTTTATAATTATTTCTTATCCTTTGTGTTATGCATAAAAAACCTTGTCTTATAAACATTAGTTTATCATTAAAAAATAATACAAATTATAATTACAAGGTATAAATTCTACACACGTGATCGTGAAAAAAAATAATTAGTTTTTCTTTTTACTTGTTTTGTGTTATACTAGCTGAATTTTTTTTTTGGCAAAGTTTTTCGAAATTAGATGTACACAGTAATTTTCTTCTTAATTTGAACGTCAAGTGTGCAAAATTTCATCAAGAGGTATCAAAACTCTTCTTTAAGAGGTGGAAAAATGTGATGGGGTTTTTTTTTCGAAATCTTATATTTACACTGACCTTTCTTGTATTTTAAAAGTCAAGTGTGCAAAATTTCATCAATTTCGGAATAAAACTATAAACTAAATACACAGCGCCCACCACAGACACTCTTCTTTCTATAAATCTTGTATAAAATTATTAACTCTAAAGTTGAGTGCCCGGAGTTGCTGAAAAAAATAAATTTCCATGTGCCAATTCGATACAGCAGACAAAATACCCTTTTCTACATTGATAGATGCAATACCAATTCCAACCAAAATGAATTTATGCAAAGGACATGTAACTACTATAATAATAAATTTGCAAATATAGACACTCATGCTGACATATTCACTGCTAGTTACTATCACTACAGAATTTCATTGTATCACATTCTAACTCATATTAACCACTGTTAAAATGATTGTACCTAATATTTTAATATTACTTGCGTGGCAACTTTTCCTCATCCCTCTCCTCCCCTTTCCCGTTCCAACCCAAGTCTATTTAAGTATAGTTAAAATCACTTTTATATATTGCTGTTTATGGTAGGCATATTATAGGTTTATCGTTTACAGGTTAGTTTTATGTTTCTATATATATCTGTGAACATTAATAATTGGTCTATTTTTTGTTATTCTCTTATGTACATTATATTACTAAGACTGTTTATGTTCCTAAAATAAATAAATAAATATATTTTGCAGTTTACCCCCGGATACCTTCTATATTATACATTGTATCTGATGGGTGCAACATTTGTAAGATAGATACTGATAGATTCTCTCAATCTAAGATTCCTATATCGCAAAAAAAATCTAAAACGTGCCTCATGATCTGATAAAACGTTCAATTAATTATTATTTAGGTCATTTCATTTTATTTTATTTTTTATTATATTTTATATTACAGAAACAAACAGTACATGATTTACAGAGATAAAACAATATTCAGATATACGATATTTCATGTTGGGTACCTATGATATGTTTCCTTGTAATGTCTGCTAAGTGGTATGTTTATTCCTTAATTACCAGATGACGTGTGTAGTATATAGGTGTGTGTGTAATGTATGTGTGAATGTTTGTGTGTGTGTGTGTGTGTGTGTGTGTGTCTGTATGTGTGCGCATTGAACAGTTTAAATTATTGACATGATGCCATGTTTGAATTTGGGCAGTGAATCCGAAAAAATATCAATGTTAGAGTTAAGACAAATATTATTTAGAGTATGAAGAGCTCGATTGATTGGCGAATTAAATGCTGCATTTGTTTTATAATTAAACGTGTGGAATAGCACTGTATGTCGTGTGCGTATTAAAGGTATTTTAAAGTTAATAAAGGTCAGAAGTTCAGTACAGTCAATGTCATTGTTTAAAATTCGGTGTATAAATATTGACTACTAGTCTTCGCTGCAAAGTTTCAAATGTACACTCAATGTTATTGTTGAATTTGTAGGTAATATATCTTATAAATTTGTTTTGGATACATTCTGTACTATCTATGTAAGGTTTTTATTGTGGATTCCAAATTGGCGATGGATATTCCAGCGTACTTCTGAATATTACTGAATAATTTACTTACACGTAGCACGAAACCAAGCATTTTTTACGACCTATTAACGATTGAGTCAATGTGCTTATTAAATATAAGTTTGCTATCAAGGTAAACGCCGAGGTCTTTACATTCCGTTTCAGAGATGACAGATTCATTGTTGAGTGAATATATGAGTACTTATATTCGATATTATAGATATTAATAAATAACTACTGATTTGGCTTAAGCGGTTTATTATAACATATCCGAAAAATAAATAAACGTAGAAAATACAACAGAATGATTTACGAAAGGAAGGTTCGAGAATATTTCCTAGCGCGTAACGTAGGCAAAACAATTCGATCTCGATGTCACGGTTGCTGATAATGGACCAGGGGGGTATAACTCCGAGAAAAAATTGGGTCAGAAAAAAAGACACGGTAAATCTCTATGGCTATGTGACGTATATTTTCCACAAACCAGTGCGCACTTCATGCATGTTTATAGGCCGCTGTCATTGGCCGATTTTAGGCTAGTGAATGGGGTTGGCTCCGAATGAGAATTATATTGTCTATGGTTACGCCTTTTTTATAGTTTCTATCATAAATATACCTGGTTTCTATCCTAGTCGATGGTGAGTATGTCGTGTAGTGACGTATATTTTTCAGGAGCAGACTTTTATCTATGGCAAAATTTAGGACCCCTGGGCTCAGTACGAAAAACCCGAAGATATTGATCTAGTGAGTGGTTCATTTATGTAATGGTCTGACCATTTTCGTTCACGTTGTCGCTTATATAGGTGGAAAATAAAACAATCTCGAACATTCCAGTTGCTACAGTAATAAATATTTAAAAAAAATAAAAGAAAATCCAAGAATCTTGTTTGGCAAAGGCCGAAATTTCTAAAATAACATTCGAATCAAGTAGTGGCGTACCACTACACGTGTTTATTTCTTATTTTATTTCATGTAATTTTTTTGTTTTTGTTTCTAAAGAAATATCCTCTCTTTTCTATCAAGTCTTATTTCTTTTGTTTAACATCTCATCTCTTCTAAGTCAGAACTCGACCAATCTATGAAAATTGTCCGATTAAATAAAATTAATATTCAATTTTGCCTTCCCTCTCTCCATAATTTGAAATGATGGCCTAGAATACCCTTGAAGATTGAAAGCCAGAAACATTCGAAAAAAAATCAATGAAGCGCTGCAATAGCGTGGGAGTTCAAATAGCAGACATTCCTCTCACGCAAATTTAGTGTGATGTTAATATGTATTTTGCTTATATCTAGACTCATAATAAAGGTGACTGATGACTGTCGTTCTTAATCTATTTCTCTACACCCATCAGTTGACTACCTCGGCTTAAATAACAGTCTGTTTGACCCGAACAAATTGTGCTCTATTAGCCTGTTATTAGGTGTTCTAATAGGCAGGGCCGAGCCGAGCGACCAAAGGCGCCAATGAGCCAAGGTGCTTATTATACCTGATACAGCGCCTTTGAGGTTTTTACTGGCGCCAGGCGCGGCACCGTTTGACTCGAGGACGGCCCTGCTAATAGGAGCTCAGTTAAGATGGAAACTAATTTATTCAAATTAAGATGAACTTAATTAGATAACGAAATAATTTCTCATGAAATTTTCTTCACGTCGACTTGCACTAGCGACAAAATTCTTGAAAACTTCTAACACGCAATCTAAATTCGCTACATAATCGAAAACGCAACTTTGCTGTGCTAACACTTTCTATTGCGTAACCTAACCTAACCTAACATTTTATGTTGTGAAACCAAACCTAACCTAACATTATCTATTGCATAATCTAACCTAACCTAACATTTTCTATAGCGTAACCTGACCTTACCTTCTTCTTCAAAACTTCTAAGACGCAATCTGAATTCGCTACATAATCGAAAATGCAACTTTGCTGTGCTAACATTTTCCACTGCGTAACCTAACCTAACCTAACACTATCTATTGCGTAACCTAACCTAACCTAACATTTTCTATTGCAAAACCTAAAATAACCTAACATTTTCTATTGCTTATTTAAATTTCCCAGCTAAGGGTAATTTCCCAGGGGGGAACCGATTTTTTTTACTATAAACATATATTGAAAACATGAAAACCTAAATTAACATTTTGTATTGCGTAATATAACCTAAACTAACATTTTCTATTGCTTATTAAAATTTCCCAGCTACCCTGGGAAATAACCTAACCTAACCTAACATTTTCTATTGCGTAATCTAACCTTACCTAACATTTTCTATTGCTTATTAAAATTTCCCAGCTACCCTGGGAACCGATTGTTTTTACTGTAAACGTTTATTTAAAACATGAAAATTTTTATTTATGTTAGAAGAGAGCTTCATTATATGTTTAGATTTTTTGCTTAACAGCTTAACTAATGAAGGTTTTTTTTAATTAATTTTACTTTATTCTGATGACTTTTTTTTTATTCTGATGAAAAACTGTTTAACGTGGTTAACCAAATGTTCGCTTATCAGTTGTGTAAAATTTATTTTACGTTGATTAGTAATGGGTAGGTATTTTATTGAATTATTGATCGCCAGTTGTAGGGATTTCAAAAATCTAATACACGTCGAACAATAAGATAATATAAAAGAACGCACAATATTTAAAAATGAAGAAAATGCAACATTACCGAGATTTTTTTAACTGATTCCAATTCAGATCATAATTATTAATACGACTCCGAAATTTCAGCCCGTTCGGCAACATATTGGGTTTTCCAATAAGAGGTGTTATTTTGATATTCAAAGAAAAATGCCATTTTTTAATATAAATGATCAAATGTTTATTTCATTATAAAGAGGAAGGTATGCCGTTAATAGTGACAAAAAGCATCAGTCAAATGACCACCACGACCACGCCTACAGGACCATATCCTTTTCATGAAATTTTCCATAACCAAATCGCAAAGTGGCTGCCTTATGTCCTCGATAGCCTCACGAATTCCATCTTTGAGGTCTTGAATCGACGCTGGGCTGTTGGCGTAGACCTTCTCTTTCACATAGCTCTAAAGGAAGAAGTCGCAAGGTGTTAAATCACAAGATCTCGGTGGCCAATTGTGATCAAACTTTTCCCGTAAAAGAACAATGGTTTCGTTGCTTGTGTGGCACGTAGCGCCGTTTTGTTGAAAGTAAACGTTGGCCAGATCAATATCATCCAATTCCGGCCATAAAAAATCATTTTATGACCGGAATTAAATACACATAGCACCTCTTATTGGATAACCCTATAGTTCCTGAGAAAACTACTTCCAAAGTACGAACCCAAGTCTTGCAATTGTGCCACTTAGTAGAATGATGATTTTTTACAAATGCAACATTATTGAGATTTTGTTCCTAATTCCACTCCATATCGTAATTCTAAAATCTCACTAGCTTAAATATTACAAAAATAATAGAATAATCTTAAAAATACAGAAATATGTATCAGGTACATACAGAACTTATTCTTAATAATACTTGGCTGATTTTTATAGCTCCGTTTTTGCGATAAAACACCTCAAAGTCGCTGTAGAAATATAGTAAAATTGGCTTACAACTGAGATTTATAACTAGTGACTTATTTATTCTAAGAATTATAGCTAGTGACTTACGGACTAGGCTAATAACTACTGGCTTAAAACTAATGACAAACATATTTATAAGATTTCCATTACTTTGTTGCAAGACCGAGAGGATTTTAATAATGTCGAATAGGTAATATGCTTTCACAGTTCGGTGAAAATTATTAGTTTGTTATATGAAAAGTCACTATTATTTATTTACTCATACAAAATAATAACAATAATATTTTTAATACACTAGTTGTACTGCACCACAAGTTTCTGTGGATCTTTCCAGAACTTTCAAGAGCATTCTCACACTTTCCGGAACCTTCTAGGCTCACCGACACACTCCGCCACTCAGTTTGGAACCTTATAGAACCTTCTTGAACTTTCTCCACAGACATATGAATATTAATAGACGAGAAGTTAAGGACGAGGGGTTAAAACAAGAGTTGCGGGACGCAGAGAGGAAAGCTGACTGTGATTCGTCAATAAATCAATCTGACAGTAAATAGGCATCTCGCATTATAATATCACCATTTAGTTCTTAAAAGTAAAATCTGCTTTTGAATGAATAGACATTTTTACATGGGAGCGCAAGTTACTCGCCACGTTATGAACAAATTTGCGAAGTCCAAATTCGGCAAAATAAATTTCTTCTATTTTCAGAGTCGAATATTTCGTTTACGTATTTAGTTAAGACACTTTTATAAATGTTCATAATTTACTTCCCAGCAACCAACCAGCTTTGTGTTTCGCGTCCAGACGTATCTCGATGTGATAGTATATGTTTCTACAACTGATCCATATTATACGGTGTGAATATGCTTAAAATAAAGTAAAATAATCCTTATATATGGAATGTAATACGACAATTGGGTTTATTCTCTTTTTCACATCTATTTTTACAAGTTTTCATAGCAAAAGCCAGCATTTTGCCGTGTTATTTCGTAAAATGAACCGATGATGCCTCGACCATAGTTCGCACAAGAATGATGACGTCACGTTTTCTAAATTCACGGGAGGCCATACGCGAGCCCAGCCGGCTCCAATGCAACCGGTATGGGGAGTGGGGAATAATACGCTTTTAATCACTTAGGGCAGGTCTACTAATATTCATATGTCTATGACTTTCTCCTTCCAGAACCTTCTAGAGCATTCGAGAACCTTCATTAACTTTCTGGAACCTTCCAGACTCACCGACACAGTCGGCGGGCGCATTCTGAAATAATATGAAGAATTCGCGGCCTTCCCATAACAAAGCATATTTTCGTCACCCGCACTAAACTCTCTTACTTTCGATGTGACACCAAGGGCTATCTACCACCATAACCACAGGTGGGTGGCAGTGGCTGGTTGTGAAATTAGGCGAGTAGGGAAATATACAAATATAAACTCGGTAAATATTTATGTATTGTAATAACTTAATACAATACATAAATGTATTGCGGAGGAATACCATATGCACACAGATTTTAAAACAGACTAGACAGACTTAACACAGCTAATTGAAATTATTTCTTAAATACATTAAAAAGAAAATACAGAAGTTAGAGAGTTCCAAAGAAAAAATATGAAGCTTTTGCCAATGTTTGTATCAATAAAAAATAAGTACGGACAGAGAAAGTTGTAATGAGGTTAAATACATTTCGTCATCTTTGGGATTGCTGTTTGGAGGATCTTTTTAACTATTCCGCAGCCAAAATTACTATCCTCTTTATATTATCATAAATACTTGACATTTACATATCATTTTAGTATTTTACGTATTTCTGTGCAAATGCATAAGTTACTATTAATAATTGACTGAATAATTGGGATTTCTACAGTTTAAGCCCATAAGACAGAAAAATGTATGGGGTCGTCGGAAGACCCACTTGGTTACAGAAGATTTGTTTGGAATCTTGGCATGTCACGAGTTAAGGGAATAAAGTAGAGAATCTTGGAGGCAGTGTGTCCAGGAGTGACAGGTCGATAGAGTCAATTTGGAGAGGCCAAAGGGTCTCTCTCAACCAGTGTCCCCCTATTCGGCCCGCTACGCATAGATGGGCAGAGGCATCCGCCGCCAAGGCTTAGATAAACCCGGCCGCCCCTACTAATTCACCATAAGCAGCGAACTACTTGGGGCCACATATGGCAGAGGTGTTGGTTATCCAATAGTGGCGGTGGTACAATAAAAGAGGCGACGGTACCCGTACCCGACTACCAAATTGAATAATAGTATATTCATTTAAAAGAAGGCTGAATTTGAAAGTAATGTGATGTTATATAATTCGAACGATTATTCAATCGAATTTATGAATGAGTAATGATAGAAATTAATATTATAAAGTATAAAAATACACATTGAAAAATATAAATTGAAAAAACTCTTCGGAGAAAAAATAATTGCCACCAATGGGAATTGAACCCGCACCCGTCTGATTGCCGGTCAGCTACACTAAGCCACTGTGCGACGTCATCTTATTTTTATCCGCCAAATAATTCAATAAGTACTAGTATATGTATAGGTACCTGTTGACAAGCCATGTGTTTAGCTAAAGTCGAGTCTCCAGCGACCAAACGTTTTCAAAACATTGAACAAAAACAAAAACATTGAGTTGGGACCACGATGTTTTTTGTTTTCCATCGTCCTCGGAAAACAAAAACATTATTACCCAATGTTTCATGTTTGCAAAAACATTTGGTTCAATGTCTATGGTAATATTGTCACTGGAGATGCGAACCTTAAAATATATATATATATCGCGTCGCCAGCGACCAAATGTTTTCAAAAATCATTGCACATGTTTGTGGCCTCGTCCCAGTGTTTTTGTTATTGTCAGATGTTTTGGTCGCGAATTCAAAAAACTTTTATAAGAAATGTGATGCTGGTTTTATTCTGCATACTCTAATTTTTTTTTGAAAAATTAACTATAATTTATTACCTACTCCCTTTAGATTTTGTTTTACTCGGCATTTTATAACTATTGGAGATCATTAAAACAAATTCCTACTTGTTAGCTTGTACGAGGAGCTGAACAAATTGGCTGGCTCAAATATGTAACAGCCATTATATTAATTTATCACCACTTAAATCTAGCTATGAATCAGTTCATCCAAAGGGGACTCATAAATTGGATTAAGTCTGGTGACCTGTTGACATCGACCCAGGTAAGAACTTCTCAACTTTCCTCTCGAGGAGTTTTTCTCAAACTACCTCTTCCTTATGGTATCATAGAAATCATTGTATGTCTCTTACTGTCATGGTGAGAAATATAATCTAGACATTGTTAGAAAGAGAAAACACCACGCTTTATATTCAAATCAAGAAGTTAACCATAGAAGAATTAAAATGTGCACATTTATGAAACCAAAGATTCCGAACGTAGAAAATTGTGCACTAACAAAGCCTTTCCTACAAAAATAAAGTTGGTTGTTTATAGGTGAAAAAATATAATAAGCAGTTATTGTTGATTGAATTACTAGTACATATTGAATTATTTGGCGGGTTGGAAATAAGCCCGTGGCTCAGTGGTTCAGATCATCTAACCGGACATCAAAAGGTGCGGGTTCAATTTCCGTCGTCGGCATTTATTTTTACTCGGAAGATATTTTCGATTTTTATGGATATTTCAGGCGACTAATTATTGCTTATAACAGTTTATTATCCTTTGTGCTATGCATAAAACTTTGTCTTATAAACATTAGTTTATCATTAAAAAAGTAATTTATTTTATTTGTCACTCTTCTGGGATAAATCATCTTCTATTCAGTTTCCCCACCTTATGATGTCATATCAATAAGATACTGACCTTGAACGTGATGATATATATACATAAAATAAGAAACAACCTATTACCAAAATAATTTTCAAAGAAAATTATATGCAACAAGGTCATTCACAGATATAACACAAGAACGTGCATTGAAAATAGGCTACCAAAAAAGGACAAAGCCAATACACAAAATAGTATACTATACAAAGGAATGCAACATTATAATCCGCTGCCGTATACAATATATTAGCCATATTAATATATAAAATGTTAATATATATATATTGTAGTATTAAAATGTAAATATTCGTTTGTTCAAAATCTTAAATCTCCAAAAATTCTTCACTGGTTGCTTGGAAATTTCTTTCACGTACGTGTTTTTATATACCTGTATTATATAAATATCACCTGTGACAGGTAAAACATGCTTTTTTAAACAGCGCCATCTGTTGGAGGTAAAAGTAACACGCACTATTGTTTCTCTATTTGCACAGAAAAACTGAGCCATAGCAATGCGTGACGGGATGCAGCTAGTAAATACTAAAAATGTTGTAATGTATGTAATTAGAACTTAAGGCGATGCCATACGTAGTAATGCAAAATCATGTGTTTTTGGTTTGAAAAGTTGGTCGCCTATAAATTTTTCAGAAGCTTTAATTAAATACTGCGAGTAGAATACATTTTGGCCTTTGAAATAATCGTGAATTTTTTAGATAAGTCTTTTTATAAGCCCAGAAAAAAATAATGTATAATGCCTATGAAAACTGCTTTAAAGTGCAAAATCTCCTACTTACGAACCCATTTTCGGTTATTATTTTATTGTATAATGTGGAAAATTAAATTATTTATAAAATGATCAAAAAAAATTAAATATTTATGCCTGAACATCCACAAAATAATATAAAAGGCACTTTTTGGCCATGTTTTTTTCTTGCATAAATCAAAACAGGCGGATGGTGTTAAGCGGGAATTTAAACCTTATCGCTATCTACGTAAGGGTTGTTATTGATGGCGGCTCAATTTAAAATATTACACAACGTAGTGCATCGCCTTAAGTAATATGCTATAAATATTTTACACGTGACTAAAGCATAAACAGGAAAATAAACATTTTCCGTGCGATAGTAAAACTGGTTTTTCCAACCGACAATTTTCTAGCGACGAGGTTTAGTGCTATGTAAGCATTGGTGTGTAATATTTTGTAGTTATAATAATAATAAATATAAAATTGAATTACGCTTGTACATAAGGTTTCCAGATGGTCCAGATAAAAAACGAACATTTTTTATCAAAGGGTCCCCCCTTTTAATTTTTTTTGGTACAATTTGTCGAAAATCAAATGGTCCTTTGTTGATCATAAGCCCCTTTGATTTTGGCCAAAACAAACAGAGAAAATTACCGAAAATTTCTGAGGGTAAACACAATGAAACACTTAGGACCGGTTGTTTCGGAGAATCTGAACAATTCATAAAATTTCAACGTTAATTTGCGAGTTCTGTGAAAGATGTTTTCTAGTTCTGTTATTATTTCAGTTCTGTCAAGCAACTAGCCTATAATGATATAATATCAGAATTTGAATAGGACTTTCACAGAACCCGTCCTTAGACGGGTTGTTTCGGAGAATTTGAACAATTCATCAAATTTCAACGTTCATTTACGGGTTCTGTGAAAGTCCTATTCAAATTCTGTTATTATATCATTATAGGCTAGTTGCTTGACAGAACTGAAATAAAAACAGAACTTAAAAATATCTTTCACAGAACTTGAAAATTAGCTTTGAAATTTGAAGAATTGTTCAAGTTCTCCGAAACAACCCGTCCAAACATTAAAACTTATATTTACTATTGCTATTGGTAAGCATAAAATCATTTTTTAACATATTTGCCACGAGATGATACTGCTTTAAATAATCGTTTATTGCTTGAAATTGTATCTTTAAAACAGTGTAACTGGCATTTCAATTGAGGAAAACACATAATTCGCTTTTTACGGTATTCACACCTAGTAGGTGTCTTTCGTCAGTCCATAAATTACCCATTACCGTAACTCTTTCTACGAAGGCATTGGGGACATATTGTACCATGTTCAACAGATTTGAGCAAGTCTTGCTACCACCCGCCAGAATCGCTCACGGCTTTTGCTCTGTAAATTATCTTGTGAGTGATGTATATATGTCACGTATTTAAAAAAGAACCGGACATTCTATTGTCCGGTTTTCCAAAATTTTATAGACCGGACAGTCGTTCAAAAAAACGGACTATCCGGTCCAAAACCGGACATCTGGCAACCCTACTTGTACAACGCAGTAATTTCAATACTCAAGTGCCAGGGGGTTGCTTGGCTTAAAACTATCATACGCGAGCCTTATCCGGGTACAAGTGACCGAATGCCACATAAATATTACTAAATTTTAAGATACCCTGTTTGCCGTTGGAGCTCCAAAATGGATAATGATTTTGTAATCAAATGAAAATGATGTGCACAATGGATGATGATTTTGCAATCAAATGAAAATGATGTGCAAAATGGATGAAGATTTTGCAATCAAATGAAAATGATGTGCAAAATGGATGATGATTTTGCAATCAAATGAAAATGATGTGCAAAGGGGATGATGGTGTAGATTCGAGAGCTCCTATCAGAAATATATTATCTTACTAGCTGTTCACCGCCACGCGTAGCTGTGGCTCTGTCAGTCTGTGAAGATAGAGAAACAATGGTAGCAGATGGTGCTGTTTTTCAATAAAGCACGGCTGTCCAACAGATGGCACTGTTTTCCAAGAACAGTTATTACCTGTAACACGTTTTACAGGTGAAATCTAAATAAAAACACACGCGTATTCGAATGCGATGTTGTGAGAAAATTTCAAAGCAATCTGTGAAGAACTCTCGGATAAATTACAGAAATTTTCATTTGTACCACGCCACGCTTTGCTGTGGCACAGTCTTCCTGTGTATATAGAGAAACAAAAGCGCGTGTTGCGCGTGTTGTTTACGTCCAACAGATGGCGCTGTTTATTTTTGTTTTTTTTAAGAAAAATGTATATTTTTACCTCTCGCAGGTGACATCTATAAAATAAAGGTATATAAAAACACGTGTCAAAAAATGTCAACGCAATCATTGGTCGTCGGACTAAGCTTTGTAGGTGAGGAATTGAACGCCCGATACAACGCCGTGTGGGTAATACATTTTCTGTTGTTGTCTCTTATAACAGCTAATCTGGGCATCCTATCCGCCGGCATCTGCATGGGTTGGACCTCCCCCACGCTGCCAAGGCTGCAGGACATCGATGCCACCCCTCTGGATGACGTCATTACTGACGACGAGGCTTCCTGGGTCTCATCCCTGATTCCTCTTGGAGCTGCTGTGAGTGAGTACCTTTATTCGACATGGATTCAACTGCTGAAAGCTGTTGTGTTGATTATCTCAGTACTGCTGATTTTAACTGTGCTGTGTTGTTGGTGAAGATCGGTAGATAATCGAATCAATGAGAAATATAGCAGACTGTCCCCGAGCTACGTTCCAACTCCAAGCTGCAGGGGCTATAAATGTGGCCACGCAATGAATGTTATGCGTTTGGTGTTTAAGCAGAAACAAAGGCGATGCTAGATATGAAGGTATTAGCCATATCTTTTCAATACAAAAGGATATCAGTTCGGTTGCGTTTTGAATGAAAGAGGCCCACAGCTTTTCACCATTCGCCTACCTTGCGACAATCTCCGCGGTTAAGAACAACACGTTCTCTGCCGGTTGATGTCATTTCTCCGACTCTACTTTTATGCATTTTTGAATGATGTAAGATAGATAATACTGGATTTACAAAAAGAAAATGGTTTGTCCTCCAAATTTGCCACATGACTGCTTGTCTACGGGTAATTATTGTTGACTTTCCGGACACCTGTGATATTTGTTCACTCCAACTAATAATCTGCCTTTCATTTTGCCAGTGACCATAAATTTCTCCACATTGGAGTTGTCAGTTTTTACGAGCAACGTCTCCAAAGTTTTGTAGGTCATCTTGTCATACTCCTGTAGGCAGACTGTTGTTCATAGCAGAATATTGTAGATGCCTAGCTCTTCTTAGCATACTCCTGTAGGCAGGCAGTTGTTCATAACAGAATATTGTGGATGTCTAGCTCTTAATATGGATAATTTAATGAATTTAATTTCAGGTCCGTTCTACACCGCAATATCCACGGATCTCTTCGGCCGAAAGCCAGTGCTGCTGTCCAGTGGTATTCCCCTGATGGTGGGTTGGGTGCTGGTGGCCACGGCCAGGCAGGTGGGGCAGCTGTACGCCGCCAGGTTTATTTGGGGGCTCGCCGTGGGGCAACTCTTCACCTCGGTGCCTATGTATGTGGGAGAAATTGCTGAGGTGAGATATTGTAATATATACAGAGCTAATGATGGGGTGGACGCTGGCGGCCATGTGCGTGGGAAATTGCCGAGGTTATATAAAACATATTAATTTTTCTTCTTTACCATTCTTGTTTTCCTTCTTCGTCTCTATTGCTTCTTCTATTTTTCATTATTGTTTGTGATTTATTTTTGTGTTTCCTTTTTCTCTTCCTGTTTCCGTTTTCCTCATGTTCCTCTATTCATGTTCATGTTTGTATATATGCTTTTGTTCATGTTTATTTTCATGTTTATATTTATGTTTATGTTCTTATATAAAACTTCCATTAACTAAGATCATCATTCACATTACGCAATTACATTTATTTGTTTCCGTTCATTTACGTAATAACACAATATCTCGATCGCTTTAGTCTGATTGTCGTCTGCATGGATTACCTTGGGAACGTTAATAAAACAATATTTAATCAGATTGTAACTGGTTTTTCCTTATCTTAATTCCTAATCAAAACAATAACCAATAATTCGTATTGTGAAAACGACCGTACTATTTACCCTATAAAGCATAATATATACCAGGGCTTCCCTAACTGTGAGTCGAGACGCCCCGGGGCGCCGCGGGATCATCCCAGGGGCGTCGCGCGTCGTGAGGCAATCTTTATAGCGTCTTCCACTTCGGAGCGACTGAGTCCCGCGCCACTTCAGGCCGCCGCGCAGAAAAGTCTCACAGTGAACTGCGCTGTAAACCTATCGGTCTTTACCTTTCTGCGCCTGAAGTGGCGCGGGACTCGGTCGCTCTGAAGTGTGCGTGTGGGAGACGCTAATAGGTTGGCTGTCTGTGTTGACGCGGCCGACTCAAGTGAGCGCCAGCAGAAGAAGAACAGTTAATAGAATTGTCCTGTGACTCCAGCCTTAAGCTGCAATATAATAAGGATAAGCTACTTGAATTTTGGAGCTCAGTTTATCAAGAATATCGTTTCATCAGCACTGCAGCGTTAAGGGTTTTATTCCCGTTTGCGACATCATACTTGTGTGAGACAGGTTTCTCTGCATTTGCAGTAATTAAGAATAAGTACAGATCAAAAATAAATTTAGAGGCAGAGACGAGAGTGGCGATTTCGAAACTTCAACCTCGTTTTGAGAAACTATGCTCAGAAAAGCAAGCACATCCTTCTCATTAATACCAAAGAAAGAATTGCTTTTTTATCTTTTTTGTTTGCCTCTATTTTTGTTTTTATGTTGTGTTCTTTATTTTCTAATAAAAAATTTAGATACTATTTGGAGTTTTTCTGATAAAATGTTATTAGGTAACGTACCCATACTACGTGACCCGTTCAGGGGGGGGCTTCAAAATAGGCTTAGATTTTTAGTCACCGGGGGGGGGGCGTCGCAAAAATATGGCAACTTCCCAAGGGCGTCACAGTTGAAAAAAGTTTGGGAAGCCCTGATATATACAATAATATTTGGTATTCCCATAGATGGAATACTATATAGGTCAACGGAAAAAATTTCGTGACGAAATCCACTTAATAAGTAATAAGCCATGGAGCTTTGATATGTATAATGTATATCCTTTAACTCAAAAAAAAAGATAAAGTTCCATGTTATTGTACCATTGGTCATGGTCATGATATTAGAGGATTATACATGGAAAATTGTTGTCCGGTTTGTAGCTGAGTTGACAAGTACACCGCGTTCCCAGCGTCAGGAATGGTTATATTTCTTAAAAATGAAAACATAGATTATTTTTAAAGACTTGTTCGAATCGACACTAACTTCATGAATACTTTATACATCACGTTTAGTGGAACCGTCAATATCGAATCAGCGTGCGTTTATAAATGATCGATCAACCGAAACAAACCCGTTGGCTTTTACTGGTTATTTATCAAAATCTTTGGATATAGGCCACCAAGTAGATTATTCATGTAATGTCTTTTCAAATGCCTTCAATACTGTTAATCATTTTATTGAATTAACTTTCTACTCTAGAGTTGTCCGTACGGCTACTCGACTCTGCTAGATATTTTGCATGCACCATTTACATCCAATTAAAGGAATTTCTTAAAGGATCTTATTTAGGTCCATTCCTCTTTTCCGTATTTATAAATTATATTTCAGAAGTTATTCTGCATTATAGGTCTATTCTTTTTGCTGAAGACCTAAAACTATTCAAAGAAATACAAAACTTTACAATACTGCAACCAATTCCAGTCAGACCTGTATAGAATTGATGACTAGAGTGAGGGGTATAGGATTTAGTTAAATATTTAAAATGTTTCATAATGTCAATCACTTGGGCGTATTTTACCTGGTTTCAACAGTATAATTACAATGGACGATCAAAGCTTTGCCTCCATTCGCTAAATCTTATTAGTTCATGTGCTGCCGAATGTTGGGCAAAATTTAATGATCTGAAATAGCTCGAAATCTAAACATAGTCCTGAACTTTCCATATCATCATTACCGAGCTACATCCCACTTTTGTGATTTGGCCTCCTCGACAAATGTTCTTCACTGACTGCAGACCCTCTCCATTCGCCTCCAGACCTCCGTCCTTCCCATCCTGCTCCAATCCTCTTCCACGCAGTCTACCCACCTCTTCCTCGGTCTTCCTCTGGGTCGCATCCACTGGGGCACTCACTTGAGCATTACTTTCGGCGTCCTATAATATTATATATTAAGACCACTGAGCTCTCAACAGCAGGACCATAACCAAACACAGATCAACCATAATTATTTAAAAAGTAACTTTCGTATTCCAGCCCAAAGTACGAGGTGCCCTTGGCTCCTTCCTACAGATCTCTCTGGTGTTGGGCTTTCTACTGGTGTACTCCATCGGGCCCTACGTGTCCTACCTCGCTCTCAGTATCATGGCGATGGTGCCCGTTCTCATGTTCCTTGTCCTGTTCTTCTTCATGCCTGAATCTCCACGATATCTTCTTAAGAAAGGTATGATGATCTCTCTGTTATCATCTATTTAACCATTTCTCCAGAGTTGTGGGCATTCAGGCTGGACTGCTACACAACTCTTTCTTGGTATACTTTCAGAATTAGGATCAGCATTCCATTGTGGACTGCTAGCCTCGCTTCTTTTGACATTTTTTTTATTATTGTCTAGAGCTTTCACTCTTCCATTAATGAAGCTTCCTGCATTCACCCTTCTTTTTATTTCCTTATCAGCCTTTCCACCTGTCGAGAAATAAATTTTTTTCTAAAGAAGTGAGGTTAGCAGTCCACAGTGGAGTGCTGCTACCAACCCTGATTTATGGCAGTGAGGTATGGAACTGATGGAGGAAATATGAAGACTGAACGCTATGCAAATTAGATCCCAAAGGCATATTTGTGGTATAATCATGTTTGACCGTGTTACAAATATGGAGATCCGGAAATAATGGAAGAATGAAGAAAGCCTAGTAAACAAGATTAAGAAAGGGATGCTTAGATGGTTCGGACATGTGTAATGAATGAATGAAGACAGGCGTGCAAAATATAATGTGAGAAGAAGTCAAAGAAGACATGACACGACCAAGTGAATCAAATATGTACTTGAGTCGGGTCATTTCAAGAGTCTGAATAACAGAAGAGTATGAATGAAAGAGTACGAATTTTAAGGATTTTTTATGGGAAAAAAGGGTCGTAATTAATTTTTAAGTTGTCTAAGCTTTCAGTAGATAGCCGTCTGTGGTAAAACAACGTCTGCCGAGGCTCACATCTTTTGGGGTGCCTAGGATGGTAAAACCTATTCTTGCGTGGCAAACGTGGTAAGAAGAGACAACGCTCTTACAGGACGACGCTCTTGCACGGAACGACGCTTGATTCGGCCAGCCTCGTGAATCTTCGGCTCTTTCCGTATGCTGTCAAAACACTGTGCGACATATTTGCTTCTATTCTCACTGAAACAAGCAATGAATCTATTTTGAATGGTGATAAATTTTTAATTTGTATTATATTTCTTGGCATATATTTTTATAACAATAAAATAATTGTTTTACTAACAAAAATGTATAGACTTGTTTACTTTTGTTTCAAATCTGCCAGGCGTCTAGTGAATACTATTTTTTTTTATGCAATGTTCAGTGAACTTTTAACTCCTTTTTCAGATCGCCAAGAAGATGCAATTCACTCCCTTATATCTCTCAGAGGGAAATCTTACGAAGGAGTACAAGAAGAACTGATTGAACTTCAAACTGCTCAGGACAAGAGTCCACCAAAAGGTTCCTTCAAAGATCTTTGGACTAGAGGGAACATTAAATCTTTCTACATAGTATTCGGATTGCTGGCCATACAGCAGTTAGTTGGAATCAACTATGTCCAGTTTAACATGGAGACTATTTTCTCTAAGACTGGTACAGAGATAGATCCGTCCATATCTGCTATTATAATCGGAGTTGTTCAAGTCGTGGCAAGCTCTATCACTCCGTTTGTAGTTGATAGACTGGGAAGAAAGATACTTCTGATGGGATCGACAATTGGGATGACTATTGCATTGGTAAGAATATATAATATTTCACAATATTTGTCATTTTTTATGTAAATTGCTACCAACAGTCTGGAGCTAGTGAGACTATGGCATCCCCAATTGGGGTATGTTGTAAGGCTGAAGATAATGGGTTGGGAAGAGGAAGGTGAGGAAGTACCTGGCTACTCAGATCTGGTTAACAAACATGGCTAAGCGATGTTTCAAATCTGAATGGTGGTCTTACACCAGAGAAAAACTGAGAGTATCTACAACACAATGATAACCCTAGTGAACGTCGCATTTAGCGTTATTGATCCCTTCGGCACCAGTGCACAAGCGGTGCATTTGTGTCTACATGGTTGACATTTATTTTAAATCAGTATTTTTGTTGCTTTTCGTGTGTATAGTGAATGGGATGTCCATTAACAATGCATATGTTTAACAGTACGGCCTCTTGCACACTACACATTTTGCTAAAGTGAAAGCCTCTTATTTGCACGTTGGCCAGCATTGTAGGTACTATGGGAGCTTGTACACATAAACACGGCGAGGCCATATTACGGCATGATACACTATAAAAATCCCCCGGCACAACAAGTAAACGCGGTGAGATATCTAGCAGTGCTGTATGACAGTCTATGAGAGGTTGTATATGACTGCTTAAATTAGCTTTTGATTAATGATAAGGTAGAGATCTGCTCAAGCAAGATCTCAGGGTAAAATCATTCCCTGTTATTGTTTTAAAACATCAAGTTGTTTTATGATAAACACTAGGTACTTTCTAGAATCTTTCTTCCTCCATTATAACCGCTGAGCAAGCAGGGTCTTTCCGACTACCTAAGAGACAATGGGCCCTTTTTAGTGTAGATATTTGAAAGCATCATGTGATTGTCCCATTGTAAAATAAAACTAAGTCAACGGTGTGTTTTTATTAAAGAGAACCTAAAACTTAACAATGTCACTGGACTTTTTACATTGCAAAGTGGTTTCTTGTGTGGAATTAACTTCAAAATATATGGTACATGAGATGGACACTAACCAAGGGAATATAATTACATTGGTAAAACCAAATTGGACAAGAACATTGAAAATTATTTTTTATTGATTAATTATTTTACCAATTTTTCTTCATTTTTAAACTTTATGCGTGGTATTCCTTTAAAGTCATCATAATAAAAGTCAGCAATGCACTTAACAACGACGACTAAAGTACGCACCTTAAAAACGCTAACCGTTTCTTTTTCGTTGGCTCGCCGTGTCGTGAACAAGCATAGGTACACATTTTTTTTGCGGCAAGGGCTACTCACCGTACTGTTGGAAAAACGTGTCGTGTACACAGCTATAACAGTAACAAGCAAGTATTCTTTCTTAATTTATATTATGCTTTATGAAACATACCAATTTATGTAAACTTTTATGCAGAAATAAGACATTTTTGTTACTGTTCATGTGTAGGTATAGTAAAAATACGTAGTCCATCATAGACAAATAAAATAATCAAAATTATTTATTTATTTATTTCACGCCTATTAAGGCTTTTACATACATATATATAAACGATATTTATGAAATTATACACGAAAATAGTGCAGGAAACGACTATTTAAAACAATTGCAAAAAAAAATTAAGTCAAAATATCACTGAACTTAATCTACACAGTATGTAGGCACAAAACATAAATAATCCAAAATATTTTTTTCCGTTTCAGTTGACAAAATTATTATGTGCTAGTCAAATTAAATACCTTTATTAAATTATTCCACTACTTGATGAAAAGAACTTCAATAGGGTATGCTTCTATATTGAAATTGATGTACTAAATATATCAACAACATCGTAGTATTTGTTTCCTAGCTGTTGAATCCGTCGCATAGGAGTGTGATATTGGGACGTTGATATAGAATTGCTACAAAAATATGGTAGGTACTGTCTTGTAACCGACCTGCTTGGAGTATGAAAAGAGATTACGTATAATAAATCAGGGTTATCAAACATTGAATTAATGATTTTATACAAACAGGTTAAATCGGAAATAACTCTACGATCAGATAATTTTATTAAATTTAATGAACAAAGTACGTTATCGTAATTCAGGTTTTCTCTAGGAATGCCCATTTTAAAATTTACATATCGTAAAAATTTATTTTGGATTCTTTCAATCGCATGTGAATGAACCTCATAATTTGGGGACCAAACTGTGGAATTATATTCTTCATGACTCCTTACTAGTGACATATATAATAATTATAATGAATTAATTAATTATACTTATAATTAATAAATTCAGGACATGGATGTAAAATAATTTGTTTGGTTCATTTTCTGTGTTAACCAAACATTCTGTACCTACATTGAATATGTATTGTGTGACTGCGCAATATGACATTATTTATTCTGTGCTTTTCAGGTTCTCTTGGGTCTGTTCTTCATCTTGGATAACTATGATAACCCCGCAGTAGAATACCTGTCATGGCTTCCTGTCACAGCTTTGGTTCTATACACATTTGTTTTTTGTATTGGTAAGAAACTACTTCATATTTCTGTATCGTCAATAGAATAAATTTAACTAGATAAGTCTCTAAAGGTGCTCATAATCATAATAACTGCTGCTGACATAATCTGCTCTTTCATAGATGGCGCCAATGTAATTATTTCACTTAAATACACATTTTGCAAGTTATACTTTAAAATATTAAGACTAATTATTTGTTTGCGCCCATATATACGCAATATGAATATGAATCAATAGTTTAGTTCGTATAAAAACTCAATTCTTTCAAGAAAGACATGCAAATACAATATTGGATTGAATCACTCATACAATATCGAATTTGCAATAATTTATTTATTTTAGGTGTATTTTAATAAAATAATTAAATAAACGCCACCTTATGAGTGCGTAGATTATAACGTACTTTATTTAAAAATTTTGTTTTTGTTTATGTTTTTTGTTTCAAATGACACACATACACTTCACTTTGACTTTGGTTCAAGATTTTTTTTATGATAGCCTGCGATAAGCGAGCCCTACAGGTCTGAGACAGAGGTATGAAATTGTTGGATCACGACACAATAAAAGAAATTGTAATTTTTATTTTTTTGTTGGTTTTTATTTAGGTATTAGAGCCAGGAAAGAGTCTAAAAGGGTCAATAAGATGCACTAAGTGGCATGAATAGCTAAGAAGTGACTAGAAGAGACTAAAATAGACTAGGAGAGATGAAGTGATTTTGCACAAGAGCCTCGCTGTTTATCGTCCAAAAAGTTGTATTATTATTAATAGAGACTAGATAAAATGGACTCCCTGAACGTCACAGCGGTTCTGCCAAGGTCTGTTATCTATGTGAGGATATTATGTCAGCGCTTTATTAGCAGCAGACACATACTTGGACGGATGACGAACCTCGTGCTGGCACTGTTGATGGACGCGGTGGACTCTCTTCCTGCAGCAGCTGGTCCAGTTTCTTCACCACCTAGGATTCTTGCTGCAGAGTCTCCGTTTTCTATTTTCGTCGAACTTCACAGCGGTGCTGCCAAGGTCTGTTATCTATGTGAGGATATTGTGTCAGCGCTTCATTAGCAGCAGACACATACCTGGACAGGTGACGAACCTCATGCTGGCACTGTTGGTGGACGCGGTAGTCTCTCTCGCTACAGCAGCTAGTCCAGTTTCTTCACCACCTAGGATTCTTGCTGCAGAGTCTCCATCTTCTATCTTCGTCGAACGTCACAGCGGTGCTGCCAAGGTCTGGTATGTATGTGAGGATATGGTGTCAGCGCTTTATTAGCAGCAAACACATACCTGGATGGATGACGAACCTCGTGTTGCACTGTTGATGGACTCTCTCGCTGCAGCAGCTGGTCCAGTTTCTTCACCACCTAGGATTCTTGCTGCAGAATCTCCATTTTCTATCTTCATGTCACCTGTTCCTGTTCTTCATTTTACTTTAATTAACTTCACTTTATTTTGGTAATACTTATAATTTTTGTAATACCTACATCAACTGTAAAGCGCCCCTGAGGTGATAACTCACAAAAGCGGCGCTATAATAATTGTCCAATATTATGATTATTATTGCATTTAACCTCAATGGTAAATGTAATCTATTATGTTTACAATGTGGTATTTGTATGCCTTTCTTGGAAGAATTGTGTTTTTCTACTAGAAGGAGTTAATTAGGAGGAATTGTTAAATAAGTACCTACACTTAAAATTATACATACAAACATACTAATAAATAACACGCTTAGTATCTACTAATCTATATGGGTTAGCAACAAACAGCATCCATCTCAAGAAGTAATTCGCAGATGGCCAGGAATACTTTAAGAAACAGAAACTCTTCCGTAAAATAATTGAAATTTTATTGGTTGCAACCATTTGTTTTTTTCGTTAGTAGATAGTATCTACCTAGATTAAAGAAAAACAATAATTACGGAATAATAACTGGAGCATTTGATTCCTTAGAACAGGCAATCTGCCTACTTCAATCTTTCTACAATCTGGTACTTCCTATTATGTTGTTTGCTATATTCATTTATCTGCTTAGTGTAATAAATAAATAAAATCACAGTATTCACATATATTCATTGCTTGCATGTTGCAAACTTGTTATTTTGCTTCAGCAAATAATATAACAATGACATTGAAAAAAGTTACTTTTTGATTTTAATAAACAGAACACGCTGCAAAACCTTTCAAACAACTATGAAAAGTATTTTTTATATAGGTACCCAATATGTATTAAAATTGATTTAAACGTTTAAGTTCCATGATAACTCAACACAGTGACAATTCAACACACTTTTAAAAAGTGATGTAAAGTCATTTAAAACGATTAAAAAAAAAAATTTAAGCTAACCTAATCAAACCTAACCTAACCTACTTAACCCAGTTAATAAAGTTTTTGTTTCATCACTTTCCATAACTTTATATAACTTTTTAAAGATGTGATGAATTATCATTGTGATGATTTATCCGGTCACCAAACGTTTACACTTGTTGCACTTTCTCCTTTAAAAACTATAAGTAGGTAGACAAAAGGCCGTTTCTCACTGACGCTTTTGAAGAATCTGACTGTTGGAAGTGTAACGATTCTGCATTAGCCATCGACATTTTCAATGTCACCTACAGACAATTCAGTAACTATCTTTTAACACATGTCACAAAATAGTTAAACTGCCTCTGTACACTTTTTATTTTGTAATCTTCTCCATGATACATTGGTGTATAACCGTTTTATGGAGAACATGAAAAAATAAATAAATAAATACTTAAATAAATATGTACATGGGTAACAATGTACACAATCCTAAATATGTGTTTTTAATTGCGTGACCTACATTTATTTTTTTTCTCTTTATTTAGGTCTCGGTCCACTATGTTGGGTTGTCATTGGAGAGGTGCTATCTCCGGAGATCAAATTCATTGGGTCATCAGTTGCCACAGGATTCAGTTGGTTTCTCGGCTTCCTCATAACCAAATACTTTGGTGCCGTGGCTGATTCCATTGGTATGCATTACGCCTTCTGGATATTTGGAGTTTTCGCCTTCATTGGAATCTTCTTCGTACAGTTCTGTATTCCAGAGACCAAGGGAATGACGCTGGCACAGATTCAAGACTTGCAGAACAATCAAGAAATCCACCCTGATGAAGAAGGAGGAAGATATTAAAACATTTTTTATATATTTCATTGTTTCTCAACCAGGGTTCACGATTAGGTATAGTCAGGAGTCGCAATTTGTCAAAAAATATGTCCGGTGCACGAAAAATCCTTTTATTTAATAATTATAAATTTTAAATGTTATAATTAAGTCTTCCATATACCTACTTACAAATAAACACACATATATGTAGAAATTAAACTGAATGCTGTAGAAATGAGATCCCTGAGGCGTATGTGCGGTAAAACCATGTATGATCGTGTGAGAAATGTGGACTGCAAAGAGTGCAAGGCTGATGTAAGAATAATGAGTAAGATTAAGAAAGGGACGCTTAGACGGTTTGGGCATGTAGAGCGAATGCGCGTAGAAAGGAGTGTATGGAGAATATTTAACGCAAATGTGAATGATGGCAGTAGTCGGGGACGCCCGAGAAAGACATGACACGATCAAGTAATCAAATACTTGAGTTGAGCCATGTCAAGAGTCAGAATAATTGAAGAGTATGTATGAGACGATGTATGAATGTGAATGAGACAAGGAGTGTGTACCAAGACCGAGTTGTTTGGCGGTCCGTCCTCTCTGCCTACCCCTGCGGTGAAACGGCGTGATGGTTCGTTAGTTAGTTAGTTAGTTAGTTAGTTAGTCAAAGCTTTTACACATTTACACCGCCCTTGAGGTGATTTTGCACAAAAACGGCGCTATACAAGTCATCCAATTATTATCATTATTATCATTACACGTCCACATATTGAAGAGGTACTTCACTGAATGGTTAAAAATGCCAAATTGAACGACATACGTAGAACAAAGAAGAGAATAATTAACTCTCTTATATAAATAGAAAAATAAATACACACAAAGTGGGAAGCACCCACTTGTATCTTGACTTCTGGACCGAAGAGACACGCGAAAGCGTTGTATATATGAAAATGAAACATTTTAATTTTTTTAAGGGCGGAGACGGTTTACACGTAGTTCCCGTGAGCACTTAGGCCATAGGCCCATTGTGTTATCTCCCATTTTACCTCAATCCTTTAACAACAAGCCAGTCCCTTTAATAAAGTTCACCAGGGTTGTCATTGGGTATGTGGCTATGTCTTCTGGTTCTACTGTATGTCTCTCCAGGTATCTGAGCCTAGTTCCCACCAGGGTAGGACATTGGCACCATAGGTGAATTGGAGTCTGTCAGTGTTCCGTCAGTAGTCCAACCAGTTCCCTCAGAGAGGTTCTGTCCATATCCAGTAAATTCTTGGTACGTGAAAAAAAAAATTATTTTCTTATCCTGACGAAGAAGCCATTGGCTTTGAAACATGTAGATTATTATTAATAAAAAGTGATGTATGTAAAGCGTTTCATTTTCGTATAATTAAAATGACGCCACAAAGTAATTTTGCAACTATTGAAGAAAAGATAATTATATTTTTAGAATTGTCTCAATCGTTTTGTGAATGTTGTATTAGTTTTTTTTAACGCATCTGTGAATCATTTAAATAAACCTTAGTATTTATTTATGCATGTTGAAGAAGTACAAATTTATATAATAAATTATAGATCATAACATTTTAAAAATAATAAATAAATGTCTAAACAAAATCTTTCTACCTTTATTATTCATGAGATAAATATTTACTTAATTTTAATTATTCGAAGTTTGTTCAAAACCATAGACATATGAATTTTAGTAGACCTGCCCTAAGTGATTAAAAGCGTATTATCCCCACTCCTCATACCGGTTCCATTGGAGCCGGCTGGGCTTGCGTATGGCCTTAAGTGAAATTTGAAAACGTGACGTCATCATTCTTGTGCGAACTATGGTCGAGGCATCATCGGTTCATTTTATGAAATAACACGGCAAAATGTTGACTTGTGATATGAAAACTTGTAAAAATAGATGTGAAAAAGAGAATAAACCCAATTGTCGTATTACATTCCATAAGTAAGCATTATTTTACTCTATTTTAAGCATATTCACACCGTATTATATGGATCAGTTTTAGAAACATATACTATCACATCACAATGTAGCGATTCTCAAATGTGCTCATCGTTGTTTACTGGGGTAAGTAAATTATGAAACATTTGTAAAAGTGTCTTAACTAAATACTCTGAAACTAACTACGAGTCTGCAAACAGAAGAAATTTACTTTGCCGAATTTGGACTTCGCAAATTAGTTCATAACGTGGCGAGTAATTTGCGTTCCCATGTAAAAATGTCTATTCATTCAAAAGCAGATTTTACTTTTAAGAACTAAATGGTGATATTATAATGCGAGATGCCTATTTACTGTCAGATTGATTTATTGACGAATCACAGTCAGCTTAACCCCCTTCGTTCTTCAACAGTTGATTTTACCCCTCGCCATTATCTTCTCGTCTATTAATTCCTATGTTTGTGTTCAAAACAGTATTCCTCCATTCAATGACTAGACAAAACAGTAGTTCTTAATGCTCCATTGCCTCCAATCATAAATAAACTATTCACCTTCAATGATCAAGGCATAAATAAACCACATCGTCGCACATAAAGATAGCAGACAATAAAAATGTGCGATGAGAAAATGAAGATAATGTTGGTAGTTCTTATTTGATACATGATACAGTTAAATATGACCGAAGGAGATAGGTTCCCATTGGTTCCCATTAGTTCAGTTGTTAGAGCTGCGTCCCGGCAAGACGAGGATCCCTGGTTCAAGTCCTAGAATTGATAGATTTTTCTGTGTCAAATTTTCGTTTGAGAATCGCTAATATTGTCTTAAAAAATTAATGAATTTTTTCATTGACATCTAGCGGCCTTTTATACAGTTATTTAAATGTCATAATTATTTTTGACCAATAGATGTCACTGTTCTCGCGAATCATTTGACAAAGATTATCACAGCAGACTTCTTTACCGACATTCAGTCAGCGTGCATCATTTGTGTTGTGTGGTGGTGTTTTGACAGTGAGCTCTTTAGTTATGTCAACAATGAGCGATTAATACATTTATTATTTTGACAGACTCGCGGAAGTAAAGTTCGCGAGTGCGCAGTGTTTTAACAACGAAAATGGCCTTATGTTATTCTTCAGTGGGTGCTTTGTGCTCTATAGTTTTGTTAATTGTGATTTTTAATGGATTAACCACACCAAACGTCGTCTCCGCGGAACAGTTATGTGAGTAGTTTTTTATTTATTTTTTATCAAGTATTTATGTACTCTCATCGCGTCGTCGGGTAGTAGTGGTGAGTATCTTTGTTCTTTTTATTGTAAAACGAAGTTCAACGTTCCTAAATGTCGTTAAAAGTTCCGTTGTTACTGTGTAAAATCGGCCTTGTAGTTCGACGTCTCGAAATTCAATTAATACTATTGTGGAAGTTGCCTTCGGAAGTCAACGCATTCTATTCAAGGCTCATAATATAGTCATAATGATAACAAAGTTTTTGTTTTTGTTTTCATAATAACCCAACTTATAATTAAGTAAATAATTAAGTTCAAACCATGCAAAATTATAATTATAGGTTAGGTACCTAATTGTTTACTAGGGATAGAACAAAGTATGCTTTAAAACATGAGTACCTACTTATTAAAAAGTATGTTTTTAAACAGTTTTCGTTATTGAGTTATAAATTATGATTCTTTGTTGATAGATATTTTCAGATGTTTTGGTACTTTTCGTGAAATTTGCAATGAAAATGAGTATAACAAGATTTTAGCAACTAGAAAACAAGAGTTTGTAACAATATTTTATAAACGTAATCATAAGAATAATAGCGCAGACCCGTGAAAAATCACGGTTAGTCTGAATTCTCGAAAAATCTGTTCTAATTTTGAAAATGGAAAGTATAATAATTTTCTGTTAAAAACAGTAGGTAGGTATATTATGTAAATTCTCTGAACAAACACTTCCAATTTTGAAAATAATTACACTAATTCAAAATAAATCATTATGATCATAGTCTCGTTCTAATTCTGTACCTCGTTTAATCTATATAAATAAAAATGTTAGTTTGTTTAAAATCATTAAATCTCCGAAAGTTCTTCGCGAATTGTTTTGAAATTTTGACACAACTTTGCATTCGAATACGCGTGTGTTTTTATATACATATATTATGTACAGGGTTTTCCAATAAGAGGTGTTATTTTAATATTCAATCGTAAAAGATCAATGGTTTCGTTGCTAGTGTGGCACGTAGCGCCGTCTTGTTGAAAGTAAACGTTGTCCAGATCAATACCATCCAATTCCGGCCATAAAAAATCCTTAATCATCTCTCGATAGCGCAATCCATTCACCGTAACTGTTGCTCCAGCCTCATTTTCGAAAAAGTAAGGTCCAATGACTCCGCCGGACCATAAACCGCACCAAACAGTCACACGTTGAGGATAGAGAGGCTTTTCAACAATAACTCTTGGGTTTTCTGAGCCCTAGATGCGACAATTTTTCTTGTTGACGAAGCCACCGAGGTGGAAATGGGCCTCATCACTCAAGATGATTTGCATTTGATTCACTCAAGTGAATTTTAATAATTTCAATGCGTTGTTGAAGCGTGTATCGTTCCATTTTTATTAATGGCGTAGTTTCTACTTGTCAAATGTCAAAAAATGACAGCTTCAAAAGTAACATCTACCGAAATAGCGAGCTATTCAAAATAACACCTCTTATTGGAAAACCTTGTAGATGCCACCTGTGATAGAAAAAACGTACCTTTTTAAAAAAGCGCCATCTGTTGGACGTAAAAGCAACACGAGACAGACTGAGCCATAGCAACGCGTGGCGGGGTACAGCTAGTATAGATATAAAATAAATGTAGAAAATTATCGCTAGGAGATCCTTTGGTGAGGGGAATTACGGCCTCCGTGGCCGAGGGGTAAGGCTCTCGACTAGTAAGCTGGAGGTCGCGGGTTCAAATCCCTGCTTGCGTAAGTAAATTTTATCTGATTAATATGTGTTATTTCACAAATTACTAATTTAAAATAATGTATAGTATATATGCGGCATGTTCAATAGTGGAAGATACTCTCAGTATCGCCCTGGTGTAAGACTACCATTCAGAATTGAAACGTTGCCTGAAATGGCTTTGACCGTGTTTGGTGACCAGATCTGGTAGCCAGATACTTCCACATCTACCTCTTCCCTATCTCCCCCCATGAACATGCACATAAAACAACATCATGGGGCTGAAATACCCCAAGCCACGAGAATATAGCGTGATCTGTCACAGGCTTTATTGCAGAGTATAATAATATTTCAAGTTACTGCAGTACGTTTTGCTTATTATATTATATGATATTATGGTCAGTTCATTAATGCATTGACGTGCAATGTGCATAATGCATAGACTGTCGTACCTACAACGTATGATGAAGCCATATTATGACAAATTTGCATTATGAAAATTCCTGATTTCGTTATTTATTTATTTATTTAACGCCCTTTTTAACGGCTTTTACATGTTTGGTAGTATAATTTTAATTTGACAGATACTTTGAAACATAAAAAATAAAATTACATTTGATAAAAGCTATGCAACAAGTCATACAAACACAAGAAATAAAAACAGAAAATTACAACTATTTGTAGGTTTACATGATGTGTTACATTTACATTTTACATCACAATGTTCTCCTAAATTATCAAAAATGTTGGCCGAAATAACATCACAATGTTATGACGTACTTATTTCGGATTATAGTAATATTATTCATAAAATAATTTTTATATGATAATATTTATATAAATAATTTCATACCGATATTAAAGCTACTTTTTAATCCTTCCTCTGCTTATTATTTATTTTTGACCAGAGTGTTAATAAAATTAATTGAATACGCATGCTGCAATTTAATCTTTTAAGGTTGAAGGAAGATGGGGAATAGGAAGGTTGGTAAGTGTCCGGTTATTCTATAATAACTCGGATAAAGTCAGAGGTGGGAGGTTGGAATGTAGCTGGCTGTTTAGTAATGATCACCAAATTGCTAAAGCAATTTCAAATGATGCATGTCACAAAATAGTAAAACTGCCTCCATGACCTTTTATACTTACATGTACCTCTTTGTAATCTTCTCCTTAATATAACGGTGTAGAACCGCTCTATAGCGAACATTAATAAATCCTATAGATAGATATTAGATCAATCTTCAGACCAAATTAATCAAAAATGCTGGCCGAAATAACTTCATAATGTTCTCCTAAATTATCAAAAATGTTGGCCGAAATAACATCACAATGTTCTCCAAAATTATCAAAAATGTTGGCCGAAATAACATCACAATGTTCTCCTAAATTATCAAAAATGTTGGCCGAAATAACATCACAATGTTCTCCAAAATTATCAAAAATGTTGGCCGAAATAACATCACAATGTTCTCCAAAATTATCAAAAATGTTGGCCGAAATAACATCACAATGTTCTCTAAAATTATCAAAAATGTTGGCCGAAATAACATCACAATGTTCTCCTAAATTATCAAAAATGTTGGCCGAAGTGACATCACAATGTTCTCCAAAATTATCAAAAATGTTGGCCGAAATAACATCACAATGTTCTCCAAAACTATCAAAAATGCTGGCCTAAATAACATCACATGTTCTACTAAGTGACAAATAATACAAAAACATTAACTAAATTAACCCTTTCGGACTTGAATTAAAACTGGCGGTGTGGTATAACACATATATTTGCTTGATAACAATAATTGGTAGAGTTATTGGAAATCGTTTGGTGTGTGATTAACGTTTCGTCATAATAAATTAATAGAAATTATCTTAAAAATAACTCCTTTTTTTTGGAATTTAAAAATTAAAAGAGTTAAAGAAAAACTTGTTATAAATCGGTAGAAATTGGGTATGCGGGGCTTAAGCCATACATTCACATCGGTAGTGTATGGCGAGTGATATGCTGAAATAGACCAAGCCAAGATGCGTATAGCGTAATGTGTCACCTACTTTAAACTTGTTAAAGGTGTAAAATATAAAATACCAAGTAATTGGATTCACCTTTTCATGAGCAGTCTGCGTCATTCTAAACTTCACAGTATTGTAATTGGTTAGCGAATGATGAATGGATGATGCATGGATGTTGCAAAAAACTATGGCTGATTCCGCTGCTAGAGAGGTGTTTTTCACCGCTTTGTATGGTAAATGGGGTCAATGCCAAAGTCAGCTAAAGAAACCTCCTATTTTATATTATTAACTGTTATGATTTTTTTTATATATTTGTTTTAGCACGACTTTGCAATGCATTTTTCAATTAACCCGTTGAAGTTGTATATATTTCCTGATTGATTTTATTGTTTTTCTTTTTAAACTATCTAAATTATAATATGTAATAGTTTCTGTGGGTGGCTTTGTTTTTTATACAAATCTACCATTTAATTCCGAGATTGATGAAATTTTACACACTTAACCTTCGAAACAAGAAGAAGGTGACTGTCTACATGACATTTTGAAAAACCACACCATCCCCATTTCGATCCCTTAAGGTGAAGCCTAATGCTAAATAGTGATTTTAGATTAATCTTTATAACGAATTGGTTTACATTATGAATACCAAAAATATGCTTTAGATAAATTTAAGCTTTTACTTCAAATAAAAAATATTTATTCAATATAAAATATACATCTAAACTACTAAAAAATCTATTTATTCAATAGAAATGTATGAACGCATAAATGAAACAATATTACGGCTGAGATTATCTGTGACAGTTTCCCTTGATTTTTTTTGCGTTCTTATAAAATTGTTTTTCACTTTTGCGCATGAAATCGAGCATTTCTTGACTCCATTTGCCAAGCGATTTTAATACCTATTGCCTATATTCGTGTCGAAATAAGGCATACCAAGAAAATACAAAATTTTGCCTTGTAGCTTCCTCTTAAAGCACAGTTTTGATACTTGAAATATTATGTACACTTGACGTACAAAATAAGAGGAAAATTACATATGATTTCTAAAAACTCTGCTTAGCCCGGGTAACGCCGGGGACTTAAATTCAATTAGAATCATAAAATATTATTATTATTTTTATTGTTTTTGTACCCGTATGAATCAATTAATAAACTATCTATCTTATATTTAATGTTTTTTAATGATAATACCACACAAGAATCCCATCTGGAGCCTGTAGGACTATGGCATCATTGATTTGTAGAATGGTGTGAGATTCAAGGAAATAGTGAAGATAGTGATCTTTCTCCAGGGCAATACTGAGATTAGGTAATTTGATCCGGGAGTCTTCAATCTTACCACTTACTTGTAGAAAATTTCTTTGTATGAACAACAAAGCGAGAATCTTTCACTTCACCATCAAAAACTTTGGAGCGTTTAAATTCTCATTTTTCTGGAAAAATAAGACAAAAAGCCCTAATTTATAATGAATTTTACATCATATTTTTCAACAAACTGGGACAAAGCTGGGTAGTAACGATATTTTTTTATGTGAATAGGTGCCGCACAAAAACCCCAACTATCCGAGTCATTGGAACTATGGCATCTTCCAATAGTATGTTGCGAAGCTGTAGGCATCGGGGAGGCGAAGTAGTTGTGAAAGGCGTGCATACCTGACTGATCAAGTCTGGGTATTAATCACGGCTAAAGCCATATTCTCAGCATTATTAAGAGTATCTTTGTACCACCCATTTATATCTTATCATTCTCTTCTACGACTTAATGAATATTGTCGTTGAGTTATAATTCGATAACCATGTTTACATTACAAAATGTTAGTCGTGGAATGCTAACATTTCGACTTAGTCGACGCCATAGTCGATTGATGTTTGTTTTTAGGTAGTATGTATTTTCAAAATACACGACTCCATTAATAAATTATTCAACACAATCAAAAGATATTCCAAATAACGTCGACATCGCTGAAGTGATTACAAAAAAATATTATTCTTCATATATTTCATATATTCGCATTGCTTTAAATCAAGGCTGCCCAACCTTTTTAACAGTTGGGCGAAATTGACGATTTTGAATCACTGGCGGGCCACTGGATACCTGACGGTTCCTATTTCCATGGGGGGGGGGTTGTTAGAGAATTTCTATAAAACATAATTCGCCACAAAAAAAAATCAAAATGAGTGCTCCCCACAAAATATTTGAAATCCATGGGTGGGGGGGGTTGTTACGGAACTTCGCTGAGAAAAAATTTCGCGCACCCAAAAACATAATATGTGATTCCCCACAACAATTTTTCGAATTCCATGGGGGGAGGGGTGGCTACAAGATTCCATTTCGGACGCAAAAAATATTATATCAAAAACCGGTGTATTTTTGATTAAAAAGTAAGTTCAATAGGTTAGATTTTTTCGTCGCTGATTCTTGCCTTCGTTGGCAACACTGGTGACCGCGCGCAAACTGCATTGTTTGTTTTACCGCGGGCCCGCGACACTTTTTCAAATTGGCGGATTGGCGGGCTTTTTGAAAATGGTTCACGCGGGCCACTTATAATTCGTTCGCGGGCCACATTGTGGCCCGCGGGCCTGGGGTTGGGCAGCCTTGCTTTAAATTGTTATTTTACCTATTTTTCCTCGAATTTAAAATTACACATTTTTAAATTTAATTTCTTTGTGCATGAGTACTAGGTATGTACTATTATTCCCAAATTCAAAAAAATAAATAGTTTATTTGGTTTGAATTCAGACGTCTCTTGTTGTTTTTAAATTCCTATGGTAATTAGGTTACATCGAATTCCACAATTTTTCTGATTCTGAAAAATCCCCTTTCAAATGTCGACTTTTTTATTTTTTCTTTATTTTTCCAATATACGAATGCTGTAATTTCTATAATTTAAATGCAAAAAAATATGTAAGTAAGTACCATTTTTACTCACTTTTTGACCGTCTGCTGTTATCATTATTGTAATACCTACCTATGTAAAAAATATCGTGGAATAAATATTAGAAATTAAACAATTTCTGGCAGTCAATTATCACTGTCCAAAATTCATGACTATAAAAAGTTGTTCAATGTGACACGAATTACTTGTCTTACGATTTATTTTATATTGCAATTTTACGAGAAGAATTAATTATCCAACCATCATGCCGTTGCTCCGAAGGAGAAAGTTTTCGGGGACGCCCGAAAAAGACATGGAACGATCAAGTGAATCAGATACTTGAGTCGGGCCATGTCAAGAGTCATAATAATAATTTTTTGGCGTTTCGTCCACTCTGCCTACCACTGTGGAAAACGGCGTGATGGTTAGTTAGTTACTAAAAAGTACATACAGTATCATCTCTATAATCTGAATCCACTATAATCCGAACACGCTATAATCCGAACCCACTATAATCCGAACCCACTATAATCCGAACCCACTATAATCCGAACCCATTATATCAGAAATGGGGCGGGTGGGTGAAAAACACAAGACTTGACCATTTAAGAAAAATGTGTTAAATTTACGCAAATGCCTACAGAATTGTCTTCTATGATTCATCGAGAAATGGAAGAATATTACCTAACTGATAAAGGATGGTACTCAATCTAAAATAGTCTGGTAAGGTATAAGTGGAATTTTAAACTTCCAATGTGAGAACAGTTTGCTTTCAGCGGTTAGTACGTCATACTTTCATGAATAGTGCACTGGTTCCAGCAAAACTAATACTTTTTAAAGTGTGTATCCTCGCCTCCAGCACCACCATGATTAGGAAAGTGAGGAACTTTATCAAAAATCAACTCGTAAATTAAACTCGCTTAAAAATTAACTGCGGTTGTTGACATTTTAAAACATTTCGATTGCAGTATATTTATTATGTTGTTGGTTTTGCAAAGAAAAAAGAAACACGTTCCTCTATTGATCATAGACAAAACGTGTAATATTGGTGACATATTATAATATGCTTACGACCTATATACGAATGTATGTGCTATGTTGAAGGTTCCGGAAAACGTCGAACTCTTAAATATTCCGAAAATCCAGCTGTTTCTTAAAGATTCCAGTACTCAGAAAATTCTTTAAAGCAAATAAGCTCGGTTTTTTATCGTTCGGATTATAGAGACTATACTGTACTTTCGAAGCCGGGTATAGCTAGTGAATTCATAAAAGAATACGACAATAAAAATGAGAAAATAATGCAGTATCATCTGTTTCCTTATTAAAGGCACTCTTGGAGACACACTAATAAAATGAGGCCACATTAAACAGTGCTGGAAAAATAAAGAACTCGCAAAGTATCATTAAAATTAGTATCACCTTTTTATTTTAACGTCTTACTTCCTCCGAGACAACTCAAGTACAAGTGTTTGTGGTTCCAAATACTAACCGTATTACTAATTAGATTCTTACACGCCGGGTCAACGTTGGTGTGGTAAAGCCAATCTTGAGCCTCGTTTAATACAGTTTTAACCTAACAATCGCCATGGTTATAAGTCAATTTTTTCACTATTCTGACCTAACGGGCCGCGTAATATTTACACCACGTTTTTTAGTAAGGTTTGTAAATTTGTATTATGGTCCAACTGTCTATTCATGGCTGATGAAAGTTGATGTAATAGATTTTTAATTAGGATTATTTTTTTGCTTGTGAGATCAGGAAGAGGAAATTTGGGAAGTATCTGACTATTCAGATTGGTCACCAAACACGACTAAAGCCATTTCAAGCAATATTTTAATTCTGAAAGGTGGTCTTTCACTGGGGCGATACTGAGTGCTAGAAGGAGCTTGCTGCAAATTCTGTAGGTATGTTATATGATAATAAATTAATTATTAGCCGTATATCCGTGAAAAATCACTGCTGAATTTTCAAAATGACAATTTTTGAGATGAAATGATCTTGTCGAAATGTTGGTAATTAATATTAGGAAGCTTATCTTTAAAGATCTCAGACATGTACTAGATAAGGACAAATTAAAAACAATTTATTTTGCTATAATTCAGCATCTTCTATCGTATAATATAGTGTACTCGGGTTCATTCCTGAAGACAAGAAAAACATTAAACATTATGTACAAGAATTCAGATATCCTACAGTTACTTTATTAGGAATGTAATGTCATGAATTTAAAACAACTATTTATCACACAAACGCTTTGCAGATTTTTTAACAAAATTTTTGTATTGCAAGAATTGGCTCTGGTCTGAACATTACGGCAATTCACACTAAATCTTCATTTGGTCAAAGAAATTATTTGTATCAGGCTCCACTTCTATTTGATAGACTTCCAGACCTCATTTAGTCGTCTAATTTCTTGTGTAAGTTTAAAAATAATGTTAAATTATTTGTTCTAGCCGAGATAGCCAACATTTTGTTTTCATCTTTGTCCTCTTAAATTAATGGTATAATATGTTGTATATGTATATTTTTTCATCTTTGTCCTAATAATGTAATTGTTTTTTTCTTCTTTCTGGTCTTCTTTTAAATAATAGTTTATTATTTTTTTTATACTTAGTCAAATATCAATGTATATCATGGTCACCTTACATGTTTACGCTGTAAATAATTGGCTGGAATTAGCTTAAGGCGATGCACTACGTAGCAATGCAAAAAAATATATTTTTGGTTTGAAAATTTGTAATTTGTAATAAACTAGAAATGTTTCAGATGCTTTAAATAAATACCGCGAGTATAATACATATAATATATATAACAGTAAATTAGATAAATGCAACAAGGACCCCAAAAAAATTTGGCAAATCCTAAAAGAAATATCCCCCACACCTACAAAGAAAAGCGATTCCTTAACCGAGATTAAAATAGATAACGAGATTATTAAGACATCAGAAAAACCACTAAAAGTATGTAATTATGTGAATAACTATTTCGCTAACGTAGGCAAGGTACTAGCAAACAGAATCACTACAAATGACGATATCCCAGAATTCTCAACCCGCTATACACACACTGGTATTTCTCTCTTTAAAATTCCATACATTACCCAAACACAAACATTAAACATTATAAACGATTTTTTTTATATATATATTCAATAATATTGTTATTGGGTATATAAAAACATTTTATTTTTAAACAAGTTCTACTGTGTAAAGTACCTATACTAACACCCACTTCAACCATATTCAAAAAAATTCCAGTGTTGAAGATACAAAAATTATATTCAAAACAAATACTTACTTTCCTTTACAAGAACCTAAACACATTTAAAACTTCACAAATTTCTCGCAATACTAGAACAGGACATGCACACCAACTACTAATACCAAAAACCAACACATCCTTTGGACATAAACACTACAGATTCCAGGCTATAAAACTATACAATTCACTTCCAACACAATATAAAACATCTAATCTTACAGAATACAAAAAACACATATGGAACTGGCTACAATCCTTTTAAAATTTATTTTTTTATAATTCACTTTTTTTTTGTTATAACTATGGAAAAATCGATTTTATTATTTTTATTATATTATATTTATACAACAGATGAAATTGATAAACACATTGATGGTCTAAAATCAACAAATTCTACAGGAATTGATGGTTTATCAGGTAACACACTAAAAAAAAAAACATTACATTTTAACTCCATTGCTACATATTTTTAATATATCCTTAAAAAAGGGACATTTTCCCGAACAATTAAAAACCTCTATCATAATACCAATTCACAAATCAGGAGAAACGCACATATTAGACAACTACTGACCTATTTCCTTGGTCTCAAACCTCTCAAAAATATTTAAAAAATGTATCAAAAATAGAATAATGAATTACCTAGAACAAAACAAAATTCTGTCCCAAAATCAATATGGCTTCAGAACAAAACTAAGCACTGAAGATGCAATATTCGATCTGACTAAAAAATTATACACATCTGTTGATCAAAATAAAAAGAGTTTAGCTATATTCCTAGACTTAAGAAAAGCTTTTGATACGGTAAATCACAATCTACTTATTAAAAAAATGAATCAAATAGGTTTAAAAAATGATACACTAAAAATTCTTACTAGCTATCTCAAAGACAGAAAACAAAAAACAAAAATAGGGGATTTTTTTAGTACTGAAACAGGAATAAAAAATGGAGTACCACAGGGAACTGTGCTTGGCCCAATTCTCTTTCTAATATACATAAACGATTTATGTGATGTTATAATCCCTGGTAAAATTGTATCTTACGCAGATGATACAGTAATAATAGTGAATGGAAAATCCTGGCCTGAAACTTTTTTGAAGGCAACAAAATGTATTACATATGTCTCATCATGGCTAAAAAGTAATAGACTCTTCTTAAACTATAATAAAACATTTTACCTAACCTTTTCTAAAAATAGTAAAAATAAACTCCCTAATAACCTTAAAATTCGAATACATAACGTTAACTGTAATCAAGAAATATGCTCATCTTGCTTTTAACTCGGAAAAGTTGAAAAGATTAAATATTTAGGTATTGTTATTGATACAAAATTAAATTGGCAGTCACAAATTAATAATACCGTCTGTAAATTAAGATATCTTACATACACATTTTACAGACTAAAAGAAGTGCTCAATGTTGAAAAACTGAAAATTATTTATTTTTCTTTGGTGCAATCTTCACTCATATACGGAATAATAGGATGGGGCGGTGCGCTTAATGCACATATCAAACCTTTACAAATAATTCAAAATTATATCATCAAAGTTATGTATAGTCGGAAAAGAACATTTTCAACGGATGAATTATACAAAGAATCTAAACTATTCTGTCTCCGTAAACTATTTATTTTGCAAACTATGAAATACATCTTTAAAAACAAAAATAAATTCGAAATAAATGAAAACAGAACCAACATTAGAAATAATAATGTATTTTATACTCCCCAAACGAACACAAAACAAATGCAAACACACTGCTGTTTCATTGGACCTCGTACTTTCAATCTTTACCGAAAAATATTCAAGTGATAACTAAACTTCCTCAATATTTAAAAGAATTAAAATTATGGCTTTTCGATACAGCAGTTGAAACTTTTTTTATTTAATTTGTATCAATTTATGTTTCTCATAAAATATTCACCATATATCACAATAAACACTTATAACTTCACTATACACTATTATAAACACTTTTTATACAAAACGCTTATACAAAATGTAATCTTGTTTTTATTTTATATGCCCACAATTTGTTTATTTCTAGGTACAATAAAATAATAACTTAAATATATTACCCACGCACAGGCTGCGCCTTAGTGGGTTCCCATTATTCTTATTGATTTATATAATTTTGTATGTAATTAATGTAAAAATTGGGAAAAATAAAGGAATTAAAAAAATATATATATATATATATATATATATATTTTAATTTTTATTGTTACTCTGTTTAACTAACTCCACTGTATTGTTTTAGTATTATATAACTTTACAATTGAAAAAGTCTCCCACAACACAGGTGAACTCATAGCGTGGAGGACAATATACTATACATTTGTAATACAAATATATTTAAGAATAAATAAAATAAATACATCTTGGCCTTTGAAATAATCGAGTATTTTTTACATAAGTCTTTTCATAAGCCCAGAAAAAAATAATGTATAAGGCCTATGAAAACAGCTTTAAAGTTCAAAATTTCCTACTTACGAACCCATTTTCGGTTATGGTTTTATTGTATAATGTGGCAAATTAAGATATTTATAAAATGATCGGAAAACATTTAAATATTTATGCCTGAACATCCACAAAATAAAATAAAAGGCACTTTTTGGCCATGTTTTTTTCTCGCCTAAATCAAAACAGCTGGATGGTGTTAAGCGGGAATTTAAGCCTTATCGCCATCTACGAAAGGAGTGTTATTGATGGCTGCTCGATTCAAAATATTTCACGACGTAGTGCATCGCCTTAAGTCTAATAAACGGCACGTGCTTGTTTTAAGTGGTGGAAACAGTATTGTAACAATATTGTTCTCTCGATATATAATCTTTGTGTTTTTTTTATTATTTTGTAAAATTATTAAGCTCAACACAAGATTGTCCTAGTGAGGTTAAACATTCTACTGTAAAAAAGATACAATGTAAAGAAACAATACACAATAGTATCAGTTCCATTTTTAAAAATGAGACATAAATTAAAATCAAATTGTAATTCAATAAATGTTATGCAGGAGGCACAGACAATCGAAATGCTATCCTCGTTATCTATACTCGCTTATCGTGTTTATTGATTAGTTGCATGTGACTTGTACAATATGCGCTTTCTCTTTATATTGATAATAAAAGTACCACAATGTCCTCTTTGTTAGATAAAGCGTGATAGTATTTTATTGGAAAATTATTAATTAAGACTCTACTAAACCCTTCAGGCTAATTTGTTCGGTTTTACGAACAAACAGCTATTATCTGTAGAGTCAATTTGTTCGCTTTTCGGAACAGTCCATATTGTCTCATGGAAATCATTGTATCTCTCTTACTTTAATTTTGAGAAATATGACCTAAACGGTAATGGAAAGAGAAAACATTACGCTTTATATTCAAATCCAGAAGTTAATCTCAGAAGAATTATAATGTATACCTATGAAACCAAAGGATCCGACCGCAATCGGAGAAAAAAAACTTGTTAATGTGTTTATTATTTTTATAAAAAAACTACACAAAAGTGAGGTTGTAGTAATATTTATAAAATTGTTTTTTCCGTTACCAGTAATTTTAGTTCGTCGTTTAGACGGAAAAGCGTAAGCATTTTCAAAACTTTTTTGTGTTTGATATCAAAATTTGAATGTTTCAAAATTATATTTTTATTTCTAATAATAAAATTAATGCGTATTTCATCACCTTTCAACAACTTTATTAGTTTTCAGATACGTTAAGAAATACTACATTTCTTTGGATTTTGTTACGACACGCAAATTCTCCGACTCTCTGACAGCGTCTTGTCAAGAAATTGTCAATATGCAAGCAGCCTGAAGGTTAATGAAAACTTGTTTTGTGTTATTAATTATTCAATTAAGAGGAAGCTACAAGCCAAAAATGTGTATATTCTTGGTATACCTTATATTGTAGGTAATAGGCATTAAAATCGCTTGACAAATGGAGTCTAAAAACGTTCGATTTCAAGCACAAAACTGGTTTTTATTTATTTTACAAATATTTTTATAAGAAACCAAAAATGTTAATCAAGTGAAACTGTCACAGATAATCTTAGCTACAAAAACTGTATTTTAAGTTGTTTCCTTTGTGCGTTCATACATTTCTATTGAAAAAAAAAAAATTTTAGTAGTTTACATTTATATTTTTTATTGAGTAATTTATTATTTTATTTGCAGTCTACTCCAGCGAAACGATAGGAAAACCTTCAATTTATCTCTAGCATATTTTTTGGTATTCATAATGCACACCAATTCGTTATAAAAATTAATCAAAATAGTGATTTGGCATTATGCTTCGCCTTAATAACGCTGTACTTACTTTTGTAACTAAAAACTGTTCTTTTGAAAATGCTACTGTTAGTCTATAACCTTGCTTTTTGTTTTTTTTTTTTAAATCTTAACATGCTCTTTTTACAGCATTCTGCAAAGAGCAGTCTTTATCAAAATCAAAACAAATTCACACTCGTTATTTAATTGAAATCACGGACGCCTCTATGTATCTTTATGTTTATTTTTTATGTATCTTCGTTTTAACATACTTATTTTAGCTAGTCCTGTATTCGTCTAGGATAACTTGACACTTGTAAATTTGACTGTCCTGAAACGTGAATCCTTCCTAGTTGGACAGTCAAAATCATAAAATGTAATCAATATTATATTATACAAAAAAAAAACAAAATGTTGACAAAATACTGAAATATATGAACCACACTTACACACAACAAGAGATAAATTATGACATTTTATTATGACAACGTTTTTGGGGTCGGAACGGGTCGTTTATTCGACTCTTTTTGTGTGGAACGAGCTACCGTTATCTATTTTTCCTTCTTCATATAATCCGGGCCTCTTCAAAACCCGCCTTAATAAACCCATTGCTACAGCCTCTACCTTAACCCGCTTGCCAACGCTGCCCAACCGGGTGGCGACGTAGTTCCCCTGTACAAACAGGGTCGCTCTTGTGAAGTGTCACTTTTTCATCACGTTTTTTTTTGTGTAACAGTGGGACACTATTTTTGCCATTAACTAAGTAGTAATCCTCTTTGTTCATCGGCAATGTATTGTTCTATTATCATTATAGTCATTAGGCCTTGATTCGAATGAGTATTTTGCCGGCGATGGTACTTAACTGCGTTTTCACTTCCCGCCAAGGCCTTACAATGGAACTACTGTCACTTCTATTGTTAGCCACCTGAACGTAAACATTACCACGGGATCTTAAACTCTCCAGTTCCCATGTTCTTACCAAATACAATTTTACTTTCTGAAGACGTAACCTATTACAACAGGTAACAGTTTAAATAACAAGGTCGACAATTTTTTTCCATGTGCGATACAAATGTGTGTCATGAACTCAGTCTAATTGAAGTTAAAGCGATTAGATGGTTCTGTGGATCACAAAAACTGCGATGGGCTAAACATGTGACAATAATGAGGGATAATAGCACATCAACAATCATGACCAAGTGGGTGCCCCAATGGATGTAACCCAGTAGAGACACCCACAACTTTTCCGAAGATTTCGGCCAAAATCTACCGATATTCGTAGAAAATCTACCGAAATTTGGGAAAATCAACCGTAATTTTCCAAAAATATGATTAAGCACCTAAAAATATTTTGACGATCTACCGATTTCTGTCTCTAATCTACCGATTTTCATTTTCGCGGTGAGGCATCACTGCCGAGAACAGATTCTAGCAAGTCACAGGCAGTCCCGACGAGAGACAGTGGGATGGGAAGGTGCTCCTTCGAACCCTTCACACCGTCCCCAGCAGCACAATGGCCAGATGTGAGCCCTATGAAGACGGTGGGATAGTGGAGAAGAGACTTCTGAAGAACCCAGGGGACTAAATAACTGACTCCAACCAACAGGACCACCAGGGAACGGGAGATCAGGCCTTCCATTTCATCGATACCGCTACTTTAGGGATGGCGCAGTGGACAGTGCAGGAAGCTAAGCGATTACAAAATATAGACAATGCCTTTGCGGGGACAAGGGCTTTTCCACCCCCTTATGGGGAAGGTGTAACATTACAGTAAGGTAAAGAAGTGGAGACTGCGTAAAAGCGAAGATTGTAACAGAGGACTGAAGGCGAATTGCGAGGACCCCAAACAATTGAGAGCATTTGTGGAGGACAAATCTATGGACCCAGAACCCTGTGATGTTGAGGATGACTGGTGTGTAAATTGATTCCATGTCTGAAAAATTCATTTATGCAATATAAAGTATCATATTAATTTTATTCATAAAGAAATCCAATTACTGCATTGTTTTAAATGCACAGGTACACTGATTATACGTGTTTTTATAGATTTATTCTTGCACAGGTGTTTGTTTATTAGCGATTCAAAATTCTGATTCATCAATAATAAAGATTTCTTTTTTTCCTTTTGAATAAACATATTATAAATCTCTTCAATTATTACATTTAATCTACATTTAATTTTAAACATTGAAATATTCAGTGTTATAAAATTAGTGTACCTGAATTCGAACAAGTGAATTAATAAGAATGAATGAATGAAGAAGTCAGCACTTGTTATTATTATACAAAACAAATACATCATTAAGAACATGTCAATACAAATATTGTAGTTTGCACTTCCCTCGTAATTACATCCAGTGTGCGATGTATAATGCAATGAAATAGCTTCATATCTATTGTACTATAATATTTCTTTGTAAAAATGCACTACCGAAGAAATCAGGTATTTCTAAGAATTCAAAGTATGTTTTCTCGTGCTATGTAATATTATCATTGACTGTAAGAAATCCGGTTGTTAATGACGGTGTAAAAAGGAATGTGTCATCTGTGATTTGTTACAATGTCGTTTCTTCTTATTGTGTTTATAACTAGTGTGGTGTATAAAATTTAATTAATTTAATATTTCCCAGTCTTTTATGTTTTGACGCGCGTTGAGTACTGCCAAATTGTGTGGTTATTGGTTGTATTTAGAGATGGTTCCATGATAACTCAACACAGTGACAATTCAACACACTTTTAAAAAGTGATATAAAGTCATTAAACGACCAAAAAATTTTTTTTAATCTAATCTAACCTAACATACTTAACCCAGTTAATAAAGTTTTTGTTTCATCACTTTCCATGACTTTATATAAATTTTTAAAGATGTGATGAATTATCATTGTGATGATTTATCCGGTTACCCTAGAGATGTATGCGAATATAATAATAATAATAAAACATTTATTTGCCAATAGATAAATTTTACATATTTTTAAAATAAATTCTATTGACAAAAAGGTCACTGCTCAGCTATGCATTCCGGATCCCTCCGGGAATGCAGCTGGTTTTCAGCAGTGCCTCCAATATAATAATATATACATATTTAGGTAAATAATGAACAATAAATTGCAAATTAATGATATAGTCAACAAAAATTAAAAATAAACAATATACATAATCGCAACCACATGTAGCTAAGTATCACCTTTATTGTAACGATAGCAACCATTCGCAGCAGAGCTTCTTGAAGCAATGCAACGATGTCGATATTCGAATTGACAGTAGTACTTCGTTCTAAAGCTTTGACGAAGAATAGTACGAATATACCTACCCTCAAACACAGTAGTCTTATGTTTGGGGAGAACGAGTAAGTGGTTTCTTTGACGCATACTATGTCTATGAGAGTCACGGGATCAATTTTGTTCTTAATACGCTACGTTATATTTGGGGATGCTGTTGGAGGGTATTTTTAATAAAGAAAATAAATAAATATCCTAGTTGAGGATAATAACGAGTCGTAAAAATAACCCATTCTCGTGCGCAAAATGTACGGAAAACTGATAAGTAAGTCTTCGGTGAACGTATCATTGACTATATTTCTTAGGAGCACATTCCCTTGAAATACTGACATAACAAACATACATCCCCACCTGTGTTTCTTTATATCCGTCAATTTAGACCTTTGCTGGTATCTAAGGGCAGAACAGAAGTTGCTACCAAACTGATCTACGAATTCCAGATAGTAAAAGCTGTATGAAATTCATGATACCAGAGTTATTAGTGATTCTTACATACAGATTTTGGCTTTATAGTTAAGATTAGAATTTCCCCAACGTTTCGATTCAACCCTTATTGGTTATTACGGATTTACTGGACATAGATCAAACTGGCTCAGCTTCTCGGCTCGATTCTAAAGCTGGACACAGACGGCAATCATTTGGCTAAATCCATTTGGATAGGTTGTCAATTATTTTTACTGGATATTTCTTCAGAGAGAAAACTTTCCCCGGAATATTTTAACATATATAAATAAAAATGTAAATGTTTGTTTGTTTGTTCAAAATCTCAAATCTCCTAAAGTTCTTCACCGATCGCTTTGAAATTTTGATACAACGTTGCATTCGAATATGCTAATGTTTTTTATATATTATATAGATGTCACCTGCGACAGGTAAAACATGTTTATTTTAAATAGCACCATCTGTTGGACGTAAAAGCAACATGCACCATTGTTTCTCTATCTGCACAGAAACACTGAGCCACAGCAACGCATGACGAGGTTTGCTTGCTGCGTACGACCGTCGAGGATTTATTACGAATATTAAGCGGATGCTGCCGTGTCAAGCTAGGCCACCAGAATTTCCCCACACACGCTCGGCGCGGAGCTATTTGGCTCGTTGGCTCTGTCATGTGTGTCCAGCTTTATGCATTTCCGAAATAATTTGCACCGTGTCCAAATGGATAAAGCCAAATTGTTCGGGGGCAAATGGTTCTGCCGTGTGTGTCCAGCTTTATAGAAATATGATGAGCGAGAAGTGAGACCCTACTACACTAATAGATTTAACTGTTGTCAAAATCAAAGAAGTAACTTTCGATTCTATATATGTTCGTTGCGAGGAATAGCTTTAATTTGATATTTATTTATTATTAATTTAAACGCCCTGTATTGTAACCCAACGAAATACACTAGGCACGCAAGCTGTCGTGTGTCGAGGTAATAATTGACATTTTTTTGCTACCAAAATGGCGGCCGAGTTTTATCGGCTGCTAACAAAATGAGGGTGCACCATTTCGCTTCGAAAATTCACGAAGGCTAAACGGTTTTATTATGTAAATATTTGCACGAAAACCTACACGACTTCAAAATAATGCGTTAATTTACAAAATTAATTGCAGGGTTCGTGTAAATTTTACAATTAACTTAATCATCGAATTTAAGGGCGTGATTTGTAGCGTGTTAATCGAAAATTTTGCGATGAATTGTAACATTTTATTATTTAATTTTACTATTTTTATACGCCCACTTTTCACGACTTGATTGGATACATCGAAAGGTTCACATTTTTTACAAAAGGGTTAACAATGGTTGCAAAAATAATTTGTTACATTACAGCGACTTACAATTACTTAATTAAAAACATACAAATAATAATAACTCATTATGTCTTGGCAATATTATAATAAATGTCCCCAATTTCCATTGTTTAAGATACCATAGCATTTCTCACTTGAATATATTCAAAAATAATATCGCCTACTTTAGCCCTCTGACCCAAATGTGTCTACTGTATAATAAGATTGAGTGTGCTGAAGTAGATATTTTCGTCGATAATCTACAGGGTATATCGGCAAGTACCCGACAAACTTTAACCAGCTATTCCTCAGCACATTTGGAGTAAAAAATGTTATGGGCGATTTGCTATCCGGTAACATTTTTTTTCCATTAAAAACAAAAAATAAATAAATAAAAAATACAGTGTGTGGCAAGCCTACGCACGACGGAAGTGAAACTTTTAGTATTCTTCTCTCTCTCTCTCTTTTCATTTCATTCTCTCTTTTTTGTTGTCTATTGACATATTTATAAGTAGCATGTGATAAAAAAAAATTAAAAGTTATAAAAATATGGGATTCGAACCCGGGTCCTGCATAACGAGTGTCGAACGCTCTGCCTCTAGACAGCGGTTATTACGTATTCGACCAAAATATCATATGGTCAAAATATCTAAAAGCACGAGAGTATTTTATCACTTTTAAAAAAATTATTATTAAAAAAATCACAAAAAGAAAAAAAAATAGTTAAAGCGGGGATCGAACCTCGGTTCTTCACGACGACAATCGGGCCCTCTGCCTCTAGACCGCGAAGCTGAGTTTGGAGAGTGACCTAAACTAAGTATATAATATTGGCTAGGCTATAGCGAAATGATCACGGTTTTTCATGACAGTCATGAGTTGGTTTTACTCCGGTCCTCGAAATTGCATAACGCGCGTAAAGAAGTTTCACTTCAAAAATCCACACTCCGTCACTGTCATTTGCATTGAATCTCGTGTTCAACAGCTGTTATTAGCAAGTGTGTCAAAAAGTGTCCTCGCTCTTTCGTACACACTAAATAATAATAGTTAAAAATGAGACGAATGGTGCCGTGCCATTTCGTTGTGATTGTAAAAGCGCACCAACGTAGGTACGTACGTACATTATTCAACGAAACTCGAACAAAATATTGCAGACGGGTTTCCAAACTTTGACAAATTATAAAACATTTTTTATTAAAAAAAATGTTACCAGACAGCAAAGTGCCCATAACATTTTTTACTCCAAATGTGCTAAGGAATAGCTGGTTAAAGTTTGTCTGGTACGTGCCGATACACCCTGTATACAGATTTAAAAAAATGTTCTGCTGCTAAATAATATGTTTAGATAATTATATTATGTATCACCGTAACTCTCGTGTATCTTGTCTCGCCTATTATTATTTGTCATTTTAATGAACTTATGTATAATTTTATATTATTATTTGTTTGTTTTTTTAATTGTACGTAACATGTATTTTATTGCATTTTACCTGTATGTATGTAATTTCTAGATTTTTGCCTGTAACTTAACTGAGTTTTTATAACTGGATAGTTCTCACGTAAGTGAGAACATCTGTATAAACCCAGTATAATTAAATAAATAAATAATAATAAAAAAAATGAAATTATCATAAATAATATCTTGACATAAAAAAATTGTTAAAGCATGTTTTATTTGTAATGATTGTAAAACGGTTATATTAAAATATTTATCTTTTATATTTATGAACCTATTTTCGGTTATGGTTTTATTGTATCATTTGGAAAATTACGTTCATTAGAAAATCATCGTAAAACATTCAAATATTTATATCTGAACTTTTTAAATTAAAATAAAACTATCTTTTTAACGCAAAAAACAGACGGCTGGTGTTAAGGCGAAGCTTAATGCCAAATCACTATTTTGATTAATCTTTATAACGAATTGGTGTACATTATGAATACCAAAAAATATGCTTTAGATAAAAATTTTCATTTGTTTACATTCATATTTTTTATTGAGTAGTTTATTTTTTATTTGTATTCTACTCGAGCGAAACGATAGAAAATTTTCAATTTATCTGAAGCATATTTTTTGGTATTCATAATGTACACCAATTCGATTTGGCTTTGGCATTAAGATTCGCCTTAAGACATACTTTCAGCTTCACAAATCAAATAATTATTATAATATCTCGTGAATTTCACGGCTCTGTGCTAGTACTAGATAATTTACAATTGTTTTCTTTTGAATGTTTTCTTCACAGAGTTTCTATGTTTCACGAACTTTAAAGGGGTGTCTCATTCGAAACCACCCCTCTATCTAGTATTCCTAGGTTATGCCGCTATAAAACAAGAACTTATACGGTAATCAATTACATTTACCTCCCTCGTATCGTGCTTTATGCATTGTAATGGCGCTATGCCACATGGTGCGTCACCCGGAACCCGGACCCGTCTAGACCGGGCCGAGGGTGGAGATCGATATCCGGGTCGACATCCTTGAGCTTTTCCACTCACTCTGCTGGGGAAGTGAATTGCTTTGTGTTTTTAGCGGATATCCGTAAATTATAAGTGACAGATGTCAGCGATATCGATGGAAATGTGCTACATTGTAAAGGGCTGTAGATATAATAAAGGTTAAATAAAATCGCTATGCCCGTTTTCGAACCCTTTTTATTAGTGTTCTTTATTTTTTTGATAAAATATTCAAAGTACAATTATTTTGTTATTTGCACTTTCAGATGTTATTCAAAACAGTTTTGGAGCCAGTCATATTGCTTGCAGCTTACCCATTTGTAATATTATAATTATCAATTATCACAGACCCGTGAAAAGTGATGATCCGTGATTTAACACTGTTAGTAAACTTTGTTGTTTCACAGAATTTGAACAATTCATCACATTTAAAAGATGATTTTCAAGTTCTGTGAATGTTCTATTCAAGTTATGTTATTGCATCATTATTGACCAGTTGTTTCACAAATTTAATTTAATTTAATAATACATTTTATTATTAAATTAAATATTCTGTGAAACTAACCGCCCTAAGAATTATTAGTGAATCAGATCTGTCAATATCTAACAGATTTAGATCTGGTTAAACAAAAGAAATGCACTTTTCAAATATAATATGATTACTACAAATATATATTTAATTAATCATTTAATGAGTCAGATTGTAATAGTTAATCATTGAAGACAATAGTAACGACTTTCAAATGAAAAATGTAAAACAGAAAAATCGGAAAAGATTCGGTCGCATCAATTGAACCCTGGACCTCAACCTTGAAGGGGTTTTGCTCCACCACTTCTCTAATTCGATCCTATCAACTTCCGTTAACACGACACGATAACTATATTCTTCGGCTGAGAACCACCATCATTATTGACGCATGTTTTTACTTATTGCTATTTAATGTATGAATAAAAAAAATATTTATCGACTTGAAAAAAAAGTTTAAAAAATGTCGCACATTAAAATAAAAATGGATATATTTATCCAAGACTAAATTGCGCTTAGTTCGGATAGAAACCTCCAATACAATAAAGATAGCAGCCATCGTAATATTATTTTTATTGTTTGACATCGAATAACAAACAACTCTGCTAATTAATAACACCATGAAAGTGACACTTTAACCTTGCCAGAAACGGGGCGTAACGCTATCCTGTGGCATTCTGCCAACAGTGATGATTGGTGATAATTGCCGAAATTAACGCCACAACAGGAAAGTCTGAATAGTTTCAGACTGATGTTTGTGTTTTTCGCAATATCATTCTGTTAATAAAGCAAACGGCAAACGCATTGACCTACTTTTCGTGCTATTACACCAGGCGATATTTGAAATTGATGCGACCCCCTCTCCTGCCGTAGTTCAATTATGGAGCTGCCGTGGTCACGCGGCTGTCAGGTGTTAAGGTGACAGATTCCGTGCAAAGAAATAATATTCCGCGGCAGCTCCCCAATTGTTCTGACCCCCTCCTGCCATAGAGATAGTTTCATGTGACACTGCAAAATATAATCTGTAGGAAACGCCAAAAAAACGCTTAACGCGTTTAGCTTGGTCTAACACAGACATTAAACTTGAAGATACTGCGAGCTATCTGTGAAGGGATTGTATAGAATTACTTTCTCAAAAAAGCGCGAAACGTGAAAAAGGTGAAACGTTTTCTAGTCCTGAAGTAATCAAACCAATGAATTAAAGCTGTTAATTTTAATTTGTTATTTGCATAGACCAGTGGTTTCCGCGAAATGGTCAAAGGACTGCACGAATACGACTCGTTGGCCGCCGGTTGTGCATCACTGATGTTTGTAAAAATGTCGCAAAGATAGATTATCTCAATATTTCAAAAATCGCTATAAATTAAATGACCAATGACGTTGTTTCGCCAGCTGCCAAAAATTTTATGGCATTTTACTTTAATCAGGTGATAAAGATGAAAAATTATGCTTTGATTGTCGATTGTTGTAATTTTTTTCAATGTCCATTTACTTGTCAAGTTATGCTAATGATCGACACATAGTTTATAACATCGATGATGCTAATGATCGACACAGAGTTTATAACATCGATGATGCTAATGATCGACACAGAGTTTATAACATTGATGATGCTGATGAAAGATCAAGAAATAGATATTAAATGTAGTTATTAATAGATTATTATTTCGACATTCTTATGAATCTTTCAGCTTTTTATAATGAAATATCTCCCCTCTACCATATTTTTGTTAATGTTAATTATACTTACAAAGAAAGACAAGCATTCCCGTGCTAACAAATAACTCACAATATTTGATAAACTTTTACTACCATATTTTTGTCTGGAACATTTTTCTTGCCCAATGTCAAATGACATGGACTTGAATATACGACGCCTGGTTAAGGAACCCGACGCATTTGCCAACTAGGCTATTAACCGGTCGATAATTGTAACGATATGGAATGCACAGAATTTTCGATTCAACACAAAATGTGTTTTTTCATCTTGATGATTTAGTTCCAAGGTCAAAGCCCAAATCAATTAACCAATTGCTTTTCACAACTGAACAGATCGTCTCCAGAAGTGCGAACCATCTGTGTACCGATTTGAAGGAAAACAATGCCGCTAATTTTTATTTACCGAGCCCTCAGGAAAGATAATGACATTAATCATCAAACATGGTAATTTCGGTTGTGAAACGTGAGTTATTCCTGCGTGAAATTATTCACGTTCAATGATCTCTGATTTTCTTTGAATTTGAAAATTGGATATGATTTTATGAACAATTTTATTAGGTTTTACGCTCAGACGATTGCATGGATTTTAATGTACCTGGTGAGCTATTGTATATTATACACAAAGTTTTTTAAATCATTAAATAACGTTAAACTGATAAAGTTAAAATAAAACAAGTAACAGTAACATAAAACTATAGAAACTAGAACAATACTACATATAAGACAAATCATTATAACAAGTGAAAATGAAACAATATTAATAAAACATGTAACAGTAACATAAAATATTATAGAAACTAGAACAATACTACATATAAGACAAATCATTATAACAAGTGAAAATGAAACAATATTAATAAAACATGTAACAGTAACATAAAACTATAGAAACTAGAACAATACTACATATAAGACAAATCATTATAACTACATTACCAATAATAATACAGTCTAGCAATAAAGCAGGTTTAATTCATTCATAAATCTGTATTTGAAGTGTGTATTTTGTTTTGTTTAATTTTTTTACAGATTTCGTGATTTTTCAAGTTTACAAACGAGTTCATTCAAAATGTAGATTTCTGATCGTCTCTCTAATTCTCTCTAAAGAAAATTCGCAAAAATTTTTGTTGAAACAAAAATATTTTATAAATACTTTAGAAATTTAACAAGGTTAATTATGTAACGTATGCGATAGGATTTCTTTATTTGAAAATGTTTGATCAATTCCACCAGAAGTAAGGAAATTTTTTGCTTACTTGAGTCACACATACAATCGACTACTAAAGAAACTGGTGTGGGCTCAAAGCCGTGGTTCAGTCGACAATGCTCCGAAGCAGTTCGACGAAAAAACGCGGCTTACCGAGCCTACAACACATCTCGAACGCCCGAAAGCAGATCAGCATACAACAAATCGGCAAAAGAATGCAAGAGAATCATTAATAGGTCAAAATTCGAACACGACCTGCAGATCAGCAAAAATCTGGCTGCCTGCCCGCATGGCAGCAGAGCATTCTGGTCCCTTGCGGGCTCAATAGGTCGGAATTTTTGCAAACCCAGTTTGCCACCTCTTACCAGACCTGACGGCTCACTAGCAAACACCGCCACCGAAAAGGCTAACTTATTAGGGAAAATGTTTGCGGAAAACTCGACCCTCGATGACGGAGGTGCTGTTCCGCCGTCGGTTCCTCACTGCGGCTTCTATATGAAAAAGCTGAGGATCCGGCATCGGGATGTACTCCACGTTATACGGGGGCTCGATGTTAACAAAGCTAGTGGACCTGATGGAATACCTGCCCTGGTATTGCAGAGGTGTGCTGCGGAAATAGTTCCAGTTTTGACAAAGCTCTTCAAAATGTCCCTGAAGTGTGGCACTGTGCCCTCTGGTTGGAAAAAAGCGGTCATTCACCCTATTCCCAAGAAAGGTGACCGCTCCAACCCGGCCAACTACCGCCCCATAGCGATCACATCAGTTCTGTCCAAAGCTGTCCAACCGCTCGTGCGGTCGGACAGCTTTCTTTCAAACTGCCGGCCTCTGTGTTTCCTCCCTCCTGCAACATGGGACTCTTCAAGACCCATGTTCACTCCTTCCTCTCCACACAGCATCCCCAAAGATGACATAGACCCTGAGGGAAATTATTTTCTTCAGGGCCTCCTGTGTGGAGTTAATATAAAAAAAATAAAAAAAAACACGGGCACGCCTACAACACACTTCTACTGACTTATCTCTTCAGTGTTTTCCACTCTCGTAAAGTGTTCGCATGTCTCGCCGATGTATTGTTTCATTGTTTGCCTTGTAAAAAGTGACCAGCTTTATATGTTTTTATGTGTCTAAAACACTCCCAAAAACGAAATATTAAAACGAATGACAACGCAAATAAAATAACTCGTATTGTACTAATGCATTTGCTTTCGTACCCGGTTGTGCCCGTCTTTTGTTCCCTGATATATCCTTAGTTTAGACGATTTGATAATAAAAGTTTTATGATAAGGCCATAGAAATTATACGACCATAAATGGATTAAATACTTTTTATCTAATTTATTGTTTGTCCAGTGCTTTTGATTAAATCAATTTTTCTGTTTGACCGGTACTTTTTTAAATCAAATTGCTGTTTGACCTGTACTTTTTTTAATCAAATTTGCTGTTTGACCTGAACTTTTTTTAATCAAATTGCTGTTTGACCTTTCTGTACTTTTTGACTTGTACTTTTTTATCAAATTGATAATTTTTTTGCATCCTTGCCTATTGACAGTTAAGTTACGACTTGGGTATTGAGAGTTACATAATGATTTTTAATACTTACATCTTTATTTTTCATTAGAATCTCACTTTTGTTTTGCGGAATTAATGAATCTAAATCTTGGAAGCGGAAATTGATCTACTTTCCGATATCCTGTCCAGCTGAAACTCAGCAGGTAGACTCGTTGTCGATAATAATGCATTCTGTCAACTTTTGGTGGCAATCATGGACCACCTCACAGGAGTTAATATACGAAATAAATGTTGGTAGGTACTACTCAATCGGGATTTTGCGCAGTCGTTGTCGCAGCACAGTTGACTCCGTTCCCTGGGGAGGTAGGGTCAATCCTCAGTAAAACCAAAAAAAAACTTCGAAATTGACTAGGTAAGCCGGCCCAAGAGATGGCTAAAACTACGTCAAAAGTTGAAAATAGATGTATTATAGGAAAACAAAAACGGGTTGATTTTTCGAATGATGAATTCATCAGTTTTAACAGTAAACTTTCTAATGCTTTCTTTTAGGTAAACTCTTGTCTGACAAAATTGCCCAGGAGCTATAAACTTGTCTACACGCTACTGAAGTCTTTACATAATGTATTTAATTTGTTTTTACTTTATCCATAGACATAGATAGATCATGATGATAGCTAACGACAATTTCGTTAAATAATTTCATCTCTGCTATTATAAGTAATGAACCCTGCTATTCAGTTCCAGTTGATAAATAAGTGCTTGCATTGTTCCCCTATCTGTTGTTGATACTTAATACGAACCGTTTGACCTGATACTCTTAATCAGACCTTAATAAGATAGTCGTTGTTTTCTATGTAATTAGCTTTAATCAATTATTAATTGTAATTTCTATGTTTTTTCTACGTTATTAATAAATTAATATTTGTAATTTTTATCGGTGCCTTTTGCCTTGTTCTTTAATTGTATGTTGTAAACTTTGCCACTGGTAAAACAAATTTGGAATAATTCCGAATTTTTGCAACTTATAAACTTAAGGCGAAGCTTAATGCAAAATCACTATTTTGATTAATCTTTATAACGAATTGGTGAACATTATGAATACCAAAAAATATGCTTTAGATAAATTGAAGGTTTTCCTATCGCATCGCTTGAGTAGAATACAAATAAAAAATAAATTACTAAATAAAAAATATAAATGTAAAATACTAAAATTGTATGTTGTAAAATTTTCCACTGGTAAAACAAATTTGGAATAATTCCGAATTTTTGCAACTTATAAACTTAAGGCGAAGCTTAATGCAAAATCACTATTTTGATTAATCTTTATAACGAATTGGTGAACATTATGAATACCAAAAAATATGCTTTAGATAAAATGAAGGTTTTCCTATCGCTTCGCTTGAGTAGAATACAAATAAAAAATAAATTACTAAATAAAAAATATAAATGTAAACTACTAAAAAAAAATTATGAAGGCATAAAGGAAACAACTTAAAAAAATACATTATTTTAGCTAAGATTATCTGTTTGTCAAGTGATTTTAATGCCTATTACCTACTGTCCTATTACCTACTAAGGTATATCAAGAATATACACATTTTTAGCTTGTAGCTTCCTCTTAAACATACCCACTAGAACAACAATACACAATTCTTTATTCCACCGCGTGTGCAAAAGAGCAACTACATTGGTAATTCTCCGAGACGTTTCACAATATGGGGAATCAAAACTTAGGTGATATTGACATGTTTAATGTTGAATTGGTGAATTTTGTGTATCATATTAAAAACCTATTGCAACCCTATTCTTGAACCTTTGGTTGTCTCTTTGTTTAGAGGAAACTACAAGCCAAAAATGTGTAGTATACCTTATATTGTAGGTAATAGGCATTAAAATCGCTTGACAAACGGAATCTAGAAACGTTCGATTTCAACCACAAAACTGGTTTTTGTTTATTTTGTAAATAATTTTATAAGAAAGCAAAAAAGTTAATCAAGTGAAACTGTCACAGATAATCTTAGCTATAATACTGTATTTTTTTAAAGTTGTTTCCTTTACGCGTTCATACATTTCTATTAAAAATAAATATTTGTTTGTAGTTTACATTTATATTTTTTATTGAGTAATTTATTTTTTTATTTGTATTCTACTCAAGCGATCGATAGGAAAACCTTCTATTTATCTAAAGCATTTTTACTGCCCCATTGTACACTTAAACTTATATATTTTTCTATGGTTGAATCTATTCTTAGATACGGAATAAAAACTTGGGGGCACACTAGCAGTACTTATATTAAATATGTACAAATCTTGCAAACTGCAATAATAAAAAAAATAGTCTCACCAAACATTTATAAACAAAGAAAAAATCTTAAAATACTGTACGGTGCAGATAGCCTACTTCCAATAGAAGGTCTCCTCTGGTATATTACTATTATGGACAATGCGGGAGAAAGCTTGTACAAAAAACCACTGGTACACGGGCACAACACAAGATTTACAGAAGGAAACGGGCTAAAAACTCCTCGAATTTTAAATAAGTATGGAGGCCGTACTCTTGAATACTTGGTACCTGTGATCTTCAACAAACTAAATAAAAACTTACAAATTGTGAATAGTGAGAGACCCTGCCCTAAAATCATAAAGCTGTGGTTAATAAATGATCAATCCATGTACCTTTGAACACCTTAATGTAAATTCCCAAACTCTTTGTTTTTAGTGAGGTGCATTTAGTGATGTAGACCCGGGAATATTCCCCGGGGAATATTCCCGGGAACAGGAATATTCCTGGGAATATTCCCCGACCTGAAATACATTCCCGAAAACGGGGAATTTATTTTATTTTTAATAAAATGGTTTCTACACTTCTCTTGGATGCTTTATTGAGTGTTAGCATGTAAAGTAAGCCTGCAAACATTTGCAGTAAACGAAGCTGCCTTATCTTTACCTCGTGATATGAAGAACAGCCTGTTGGACGATGATGTTTACTGGACAAAAGTGACATCATTAGACGATGTTCTGCGACCGATTGTTTCCTGGATTACACAGCTAGAGGGAGACGATCCACTAACACACAAAGCATTGTATGCTTTTGAGGATATTGAGAGCAGTCTAAGTAAAACTCTTCCAACGTCTCTACTGTCACATGCCGAAGAGAAGCAAATACTGGAAAAGGCGGCGCAGCGCAAAGAATTTGCTATTGCTCCAATATATCTGGCTGCTGCCCTACTAGATCCAGGTTCCCAAGGACATCTGCTAAGCCACGCACAGCAACTTGAAGCACTTGAATTCATTGACCAAGTAGCAAGTCATATGGAGACTGTTGATAGTGCAAATGTTCTTGTGAATCATGGAGCAAGGCATTCCTATGGAAGTGTGTCAATAAAATCACGCCAGTGACCTGGTGGAAGGGGATTTGCGGATGTTCTGATTTGTCACAGGTTGCCATAAGAATATTGACTGCTCCCATTACTTCAGCAGCCACTGAGAGATCTTTTAGCACGTTTAGTCGCATTCATACAACACGGAGGAATCGTCTAACAACTCAAGGAGCAGGGAAAATAACATTTGTGGCACACAATTGGAAACTTCTTTCCTTTGAAAGAGGGTCTCAAGTTGCTCCCACGAAAACCCTTTCTTCCACGGATGAGCAGATCGCTTCGCATCATAACGTTTCAAACCTATCTGGTACTCGCAAACGCAAGCATCCAATTGACTGTGCTGGGGAAGAAGAAAACGTAGATAATCCTGAGTTGGCAACAACTTCGTCCGGGTCAGATGAAGAAGAAAAAGAAGAAGAATATGAAGGTGAAAGTGGAAGCGAAGTTGATAGTGTCAGTGTCCAATCGGTATCATCAGATGAACAGTACCGATCTGTGAAGTTGTGTCATTTTTACGATTGATTTTTTATATATACCGTTTACTAGCATAGAGTGTATATAGGCTACTAATACTGTACAGTATACAATTATATAGAGATACTACTCACTTTAAAATAATTTTGATCGGTGTGTCTTTGTTATTTTTCTCTTGGATCCTATTCCTATATATATGGGAATAGTTTTTATGGATCTATCCTGCTCTATATGTACCATATGTGTGTATATTTTATTTTTTATTTCATAAATATTATTCTTTTTGAGGTATTATGTTGTTAAAATCAAAATTCCCAAAATTTCCCGTCCAGGGGAATATTCCCGGGAATATTCCTGGGAATATTCCCCAGAAATAAATTCCCGGAAATTTATACATCACTAGGTGCATTAGATATATTATGTATTTACAATTACTCGTTATAAACATATTTTGCGAATGTCTGCAATAAAATAAAATCTGTGAAATGTACCTACTTAGAAATAAGACTTACTCATGTACACATAATCATACAATGTTATAGACATAGACTTAAGATATTTTGATTCGGTGGATCCTGCAGACAAGCTGGCATATGACAGCTTTGTTGGTCTACCTATTTTGTTAAATAAAAAAGTGTTATACATATTGTCTTAAATAAAAAAAAAAAAAAAAAATTTTGTTGGTATTCATAATGTACACCAATTCGTTATAAAGATTAATCAAAATAGTGATTTAGCATTAAGCTTCGCTTTAATTTAATCCCCGTGACTTTGGCGTAACTAGATGTTATAAACCACATCCCGAGAATCGCATTTATGTCAAATGTTATCTACAATGTCACGAGTGTTTGATTGTGTTGTTGGTTACATCTACCCATAGAATAAAGTTGTTCCCTACAGCCGTGTCATAGTGCTTAGTGTGTTTCTTGTATGTATTATTTTCCGGCTGATTTGAGCGCTTATTATTTTACTGTGAATTATTTTCAAAGCGGTCTAACCACGAAACTTGTTATATATTATAAAGTGCAAAACAGAATTACCGCAAACAAAATATTTACAATCGCAAACCCAAATACCACACTTGTCATAAAAACAAATTAATTATATATATATATTATAACAATATGAAAATATTTGCACGCAGATATTAACATTTGTGTTTAGATATTTTACGACGCAGTATAATTGTTAAGAAATAACACCATTGTTTTGCAAATTTCTTACGAGCTGTCGAAAGAATCTTGATAGGGGAGAGGTATCAATAGGGCTCAAGAAAAAACAAGTAACTTTTGTCTGTAAATTTGATTGTTGCGTTCCGGTTCCGGTTCAAGATGGTGGCCATGTTGAATGTTAACTTTTTTTTAACTCCAGAGTTTGCATGATCTTCCTTCGGTTTGAAGTAAGTTTGAAAAAGAATTATCATTGAGATGGTTACATTTCTTTGGACCAAATGTATAATTGTTATTTTTTTTAAGTTACGAAAAATATTCATGGTTTATTATTATGGCGCGTATTTATATATACGTCCGGATGTCAGAGTAAATTTTAGTTTTGATTTATCAAATAAGGTAAAATTAATTAACTTTTTTGGACGTGAGGACTACTTATCGTGGTTTTTTTTAGAGTGTCGTGTTGCGTTACAACCTTCTTCAGCTAATGTTTCGGACACCATTACAGTATCCATCATCAGGGCAGATGTCTACTGTTTTAATTTTATTTACACTTTTTTTCATACAATTGAAAATTAAATACTAGAAGTGCATTTATAGGTAACCGCACAACTCAACACAGTAACAATTCACAACTAAATACATTAATTAGTATAAAGTCATAAAAAGTGATGAAACCAAAACTAGGTTTGATAAGTTTTTTTTCATCGCTTTTAATGACTTTTTATAACTTTTTGAAGGCCTGTTGAATTGTAAATGTGAACGGAGAAAAATGAGTACGACTTTTTTTTACCAACATACTGTTAAAAATACATAATTTCCCAATAAAATATTTAGTCATTCAGAATGTATCGGAACGCGTGTTCACGCAGGTGCTGTTGTCCGCATAAATAAAATGGACGAGATGCGACACTATTATTATTTTGAACAACACATGTTCCAACTTCCTTATAACATACTCGTTCTTTACTGATTTGTTATGAAAACAAATCTTTCGTCATATGCACTCCAGTACCATTTTTAACAGAAAGACGAATACTTTCACCAGATTTTTAATAATTTAATATTCTTTAATATCAGTAAGTTTTATTTATTATTTATTTTTTTATTCATTTATTTAACGCCCAGAGGGCTTTTACATATAGGTGGTACAATTTTAATGACAGTTTTGAAACATGAGAAAGAAATATTAAATTGGCTTCCCATAGTGTGAAACCGTTGTATTGGGGAGTTTGCAATGTAATTGCGCTTATGTGTGTTGCATTGGAATAGTGTATTTTGTCGTGTTGTTATTGTAGGTATTCGTTAGTTTATGAGTTGCAGAAGTTCGCAACAGTCGAATTTAGAGTTTAGAATCTTGAATAAAAAAGTTAAGTCGTTTATTTTACGCCTTGCTTCCAATGTGTGTATTTTTAAAGTATTTAATAAAAAAATATATTGTAAGTCTTCTAGTGGTATATATAATTTCTTTTTAAATATTTAGTTTTTTCGGTGTGTTAAATTATCATGGAATCCTCTTTATAATATACAGAAATATTAAAACTAGGGTCGGTTGTTTTAATTTCTGGCTTAGTGCTTGAATAATCTTATTTTTATTAATATTTCTCTCCGTCGTCATTTGGCTTCCTACATTTTCAGAAATAGGCCGTAGTCATAGGAAAAAGGAAAACTGAACTACCGATGCGTGCCTTTTTAATAATTTCCGCTTTTATGTTCTTGCGTTCATCGTTCTTTTCCTTTTTCTCTTCTCCTTTCTTCTGACTTCCTTTTCTTCGTGTCCTCATTTTTTCATATAGGTATTCATATTCTTCACATTCATATCAGTATTACATTTTTCTATAGACTATTTTTCGCTTCCTCGAATAAGAAAAATCTCCTGCGGCCACCACAGTAAGCGGAAAATTTGCTTGTGTCGTGATTGAGAACTTAGCCTGCCGAAGAATTGAACTCACGACGACTGGGTAGGACCCAAACGCTATGTACTGACCTGCGAAAATTTGCTTGTGTCGTGAATGTGAACTTAACCTGCCGAGGAAATGAACTCACGACGACTGGGTAGGACCCAAACGCTATGTACTGCTACGCATTGACCTCTCAAAATTTTGTGTAATACCAGATCTATTGTGCCTTAGAAAGCTGGAACATAACATAACCTATAGCTTAACTAACTTTACTATCCGACCCGACTGTCATAATTGAAATCAGAGGCGGTTCCTTGGTACGTGCATTTGTGCATTGCACTGCTTGTCTTCAATCTCCATATAATAAATTACAAAGACATCTGTGCCCCAGTGATCGATGTAAGAAATTCGTAATTCCCGTCGGGTCATTATTTGAGCTATCTTCTAGTAAAAAAATCCCGCACAAGAGCAAGCGGTCGTGCATACCCAGATATGCACAGAACCAACTTTTACCATACTACTAAAACAGCATCGGGCGGTATCGAGACAGCCCGAAGTAGCCGAAACGGTGACATGAGCGAGACAGATTACACTCTTGACGTCAAATTACGTGTTAGAGCAGTGCAGATACATAACCCATCCGTGCATTATCGAAGTGCTTTGACGGCGAGTGAATTTTGCATCACTTTGATCATGCGTAATCCAATGCGTTTGGAATGGATTCGCTTAGAAATACTAATGTTCAATGTTAACGCAACAACATTAACACATTGGAACTCGTTCGCGGTGAAATCAAACGGTTTCGCTATATTTTCAACGATGAATTGAGTGTCCTTTATTTTCGAGATAATTTTGTATTTTTGTATTATTTAATCAGTTATTTTACAAATATAACTTAGAAGATAGAATGAATTGCAGTAGGTGTTCCCATTCATTAATTTGCTCCACCTAAATTACAGACTAGGTACATTTTAAAAGTGAAATGCACTGCTGGTAATTACAGTCACGGGCCGCCTCTGATTGAAATATAGCACACTTGCCTTCTTTTTGTAAAATTAGTTATCAATAAACTCCAGAGGCGCAATATGAATATGAATAAATAGTTTAGTCTGTATAAAAACTTTTCAGGAAAGGCATACAAATATGATATTAGAATCAATCATCGATACATATTGTATTTGTACGACTTACCTTTTTTATACAGACAATACTATTTATTCATATTGTATTAATTCTTCTGAATATTGTAAATCATAACTTGCAAAAAGCGTATTTTAATAAAATAATTTAATTAACGCCATCTATGAATACGTAGATTATAACGAACGTCACGTTTAACCTTAAGAGGAAGCTACAAGCCAAAAATGTGTATATTCTTGGTATACCTTATATTGTAGGTAATAGGCATTAAAATCGCTTGACAAACGGAGTCTAGGAACGTTCGATTTCAAGCAAAAAACTGTTTTTTTTAATTTATTTTGTAAATAATTTTATAAGAAAGCAAAAAAGTAAATCAAGTGAAACTGTCACAGATAATCTTAGCTATAATACTGTATTTTATAAAAAGTTGTTTCCTTTGTGCGTTCATACATTTCTATTGAAAAAATATATTTTTTTAGTAGTTTGTATTTATATTTTTTACTGAGTAATTTTTTTCTTTTATTTGTATTCTACTCAAGCGAAGCGATTTAATCTTCAATTTATCTAAAGCATATTTTTTGATTTAGCATTTACTTGAATTTATATTAAAAAATTGATTTGTAAGAGAGATATTAATTGGATTGTACTTACTGATCTTGCCCGGGATTCTCTGTTTCTCCTTTCTAGTCTCTGGCAGTGACGAAATGTTGTAAAATTATTTTAAAATACTAAAGTCGGTATATTATTCAGAGTCGAAGGGTCACCAATTTGGTGTGATTATACTTACCTTTATAGCAGCCAATTAATGTGTATAGTGTAGGTTGTGATAAAGTAAAAAGATGTAGTTGATAATTTAAGTTTAATGAAAACACGTTACACTATAACACGAAATTAATATCAGAAGGATTTAGTAGGAATCAAGAAATGTCGACTGCCAAGGTAGACCGGAGAAACAGGAATGTTGGTCGGTAACGAATTAGTAGCGAGCTCTGCTATTCGGGTTGCCATTCCCAAATCAGTGTTTCTGTATGCAAAAATATCATTTAGGTTGGTTGACAGTTCTTGACTCCACAGTATTCATAATTTACACCAATTCGTCATAAAGATTAATCAAAATAGTGATTTGGCATTAAGCTTCGCCTTAAGTTCATTAAAAAGTTGGCTAAATGCGAATTAAACTAACATTTGTGTTTGTTTACTAATAATTATGTTTTCTATTAAAGTTCATTAGTGGATTTATCAGTAATTCTGCCACATTAATTAAAGGTCATGTGACATTCACTAGATACATTGACCGTTCATTAATCTTCCACATGACCGTAGTCAATCGTAAAATAAATAAATCATTTTAATAAAACAATAACAAAGAAGTTAATTTGATCGCTGTTGACAACTCCATAACGTGCTAACACGTTGATTATTGTACGTACTGGTAGTATTAAATCCGGATGTAACATCTCATCCGATCTTTATCGTCTTATAATTCGATCAAAAGGCTGTGGGTCGAATTACAAAACGACTTTCAATGAATGGTTATTTTAATCGCTGATTTCATTATATATAGGCTTTTCCTCAAAGGGTAGGCAGGTATGATGGACTGAGCAGCCATTATGTCGTTTCACACTACTAGCTCCTGCGCCATTGCACAATCAATATCTTCGACTTAAAATTGTAGGAATTGTAATTTTTATTAATGTTGCCATTAACCATTTAAATCGATGTCTGACCGATTTGATAAGCTTTCAAGATTCCAGCAAGAGATATAGGTTTTACTCTTGTTATCTTTCTGGATGCTGTGTGGGGGATCTTTTTAGAAAGGATGGAATGTGTCAGGGCTTCGAAGAACGAAGAAGGAAAGACAAAATCCGCAAACTATCAATTATATGCCAATGTCGACCACGCGTTTAGTGTGCTCTCGATTCTGGACTGTGTTTTCCGGAGAAACTTCCGTTGAAATACCGGTAGAATAAACATAGTATTTCCATCTGTCGTTTGTGATCTTAAAATTGCAATCCTTTCGAAGAAATGAAATTCTTTCAGACTATATTGTCTGTTAGTATTTTATCTTTAGATTTGACCGTATTGTTCAGAGATTTTGAGACTCGATACTAGAGGTGAGGCGTATTTATCGTACCCAGTAAAAAAACCGGGTATTTTCATGCGATACTGTGTACTTGTGACAAATCTCCAAAATACCTGGTTCTAAAATACTCACAAGTATTTTATACTGGGATTAAGTATTTATTACTTACAGGTACTTTTAACAGGTATTTTTAATATGTATTTTTAATTGGTACTTTTGATAGGTATTTTGAATTGGTTGGTACCTACTTTCAATAGGTACTTTTGATAGGTACTTTTAATAGGTATTTTTAATAGGTACTTTTAATAGTACTTTGAATAGGTACTTTTGATAGGTATTTTGAATAGGTAGGTACCTACTTTCAGTAGGTACTTTTGAAATGTACTTTTAATAGGTATTTTTAATAGGTGCTTTTAATAGTACTTTGAATAGGTATTTTAATAGAAAAAATGTGGGGGATTTTTCGACCGGAATTTCGTAGCAACCCCAAACCCCCATGGATTTGAAAAATTACTGTGGGGTATCACATATTGAAATTTTTTGTTGGAAATAACATTTCACGGAAATTCTCTTAACTAAAACAACTCCCCCCCCTTCATGAATTAAAAAAAAAATTGTCGAGAATAATTCATTGGAAATTTTTGTTGGGAATTATCTTTTACAGAAATTCGCTAACAACTCCCCCCCCCCCTTTATGAATTAAAAAAAAGGTGGGGAATATACATTGTCGGGAAATTTTTGTGAGGAATTATCTTTTACAGAAATTCGCTATCAACCCGCCCCCCACGGATCGAATAATTATTGGGGAAATCAATTTTACGTAGAAAATGAGGGGAATCGTTGTGGGCAGAAATTATCTGAGTACAGTTTACAAATTACTTAGTAACGAAAAGTACTCACAGAACCCACCTCTACTCGAGACTAAAGGTGATCACCCAACCCTACAGCTGTTTTTTGTGTATATCTCACCTTACCAAACCGCTCAGTGTGGTTGGCGAAAGCGACCATTAATATCTTAATATAAAATACATATTCGACAAGTGTATTATGTTGTAATTCGGATTAAAGCAATACGTTTTTGAATCTGATGAATAAGAGACATCGTTTAGAAATTGTGTAATTTGATTTAGGCACAGTCAAGTGTTGTTTCATGGACGGATGTTTCCTACTTAGATACTATTTAATAGAGTTAAGTAGAAATTATTTACGGACTTATACATTCTAGAGGGCTATTGTAACGTGTTCTATTACACGTAAATGAACCGTACATAAAATCCACGATAAAATACGACAGTAAAGAGCTCATTCAATTGGTTTTGAATAAATCACGGGAAAAGTGGAATTAAGGAAACAGCCTACCTAGAATTTCCATGAATGCGGGCAATAGAGCTCTCGATGAACTTGCACCGTTCACGGGGTGAAATTTCCTCCACAACGAGATAATCTTTAATTTTTATTTTTCGGAATAACTTTATTGAGTAAAACCTCAAATTGTAATATTTAAATATTGAAGACAATATTAGTGATTTCTAAACGAAAATCTGAAACAGAAAAATCAGAAAAGGATACGGTCACATCTAGGACTCGAACCCAGGACCCCTGTCTTTCCGGGACACCGCTCTACCTCAAATATTACAATTTGAGGTTTTACTCAATAGAGTTATTCCGAAAAATAAAGATAATCTTTATTATGATTTTGATATTTAGCACAAAGCATGTGAATAATACAAAGAGGACACTACGATTGCACCTTCTTGCTACACGACACGAATTCGAATGCTGTACTTGCGACAATTTACAATGGAACAAAAATCTTCTTATTTTCAAGTGTGGGTAAGGCTGTTTTAAGGAAGGATATGGATAGTAGGTATGACAGTAGGTATATGATGGGAAAAATGGTAGATATTATCCAAAACTGTTTCAATACTAAACAGCTATAGTGAAAAACTATCTGGGATAGATAGATATTTTAAATTTATTATTATTTTAACACAGCTGTAATCACAAAAATAGAAATTATCTCGTTATTTATTTACGTATTTGTAAAATATTCTTAAAATTGTACAAGACGAGTGGCGGCGTTTGCACAAATATTAAATTCACGTTAGGGGGCCAGACACAAGTGTATGCATAAAAACCTTGTCTTATAAACATTAGTTTATCATTAAAAAATATTAATATTTGACAAGTCAAAATATTTTACCAACAAATGTAGATATAACACTAATACACGCCATCTAGTGGGAAATTTAGCACTAAAAAAGCCTTTCCTAAAAAAATAAAGTTGGTTGTTAACAGGTGAAAAAAATATAATAAGCAGTAATTTTTGATTGAAGTACTAGTACGTATTGAATTATTTCGCGTGTTGGAAATAAGCCTACGTGGCTCAGTGGTCCAGAGCGTCTGTCCGTACAATAGAAGGCGCTGGTTCAATTCCCGTCGGCGGCATTTATTTTTACTCTAGATATTTTCAATTTGTATTGATATTACAGGCGACTAATTACTGATTATAATAATTTAATGACCAGTAGAAGTTCACATTTCGTCCGGTAGATAGTGGTGGGGGAAAAAGGAAATATTGCGGCAGACCCTTTCGGCAGTGGTAATTCCTCCGGGGGAAGAGTTAGGGATGGTTATTTAGACGTGATTCGGCATCTCTTATTATTGTTGTTGCACGTAATATTCATTATCAAATACATATATGTCAATTCATTGACCAAGATTTTGAAATAAAGAAAAAAAGTATATTTTTTTATATAACTGGGAGCCTATTCCGATACATTGATATAAGATTGTTAGGTAGTATTATTTTTTTAATATAACTGGGGGTCTATTCAGATACATTGATATAAGATTGTTAGGTAGTATTCATATTTTTAATATAACTGGGGGCCTATTCAAAGACATTGATATAAGATTGTTAGGTGGTATTCATTTTTATATAACTGGGGGCCTATTCAGGTACATTGATATAAGATTGTTAGGTGGTATTCATTTCTATATAACTGGGGGCCTATTCAAATACATTGATATAAGATTGTTAGTTGGAATTCATTTTTATATAACTGGGGACCTATTCAGGTACATTGATATAAGATTGTTAGGTGGTATTCATTTTTTTTTATATATTGTACATGATTTTGCAGTGTTCAACTTTGTGCATTTTTTTTTTGCTTTCCTAATGTAAACCAACTTAATAATCGATCTTTTACATTACATACCTATTTACAGATATCACGTTTATATAGAAGTAGGCATGTAGATATTTCTCTTAGTGAAAATTTATCATTTTCCGTTTGTTTATTTATTTATAAAAAAATATTACAATAAAAGCGTAAGTCGCTCATCTCACTGGTGAGTTTCTGTGTCGAGATGTGCAGCAACACAACTATAATAAATAATAAAAAAAATCCATGCGAACTTAACCATCCCGCAGCCAAGTGGGGGAGTAGGTAGTACCTACCCAAAATTACTATCCTCCTTATATTAGCTTAAATACTTGATATATCATTTTAGTATTTTACGTATTCCTGCGCAAATACATAAGTTACCATTAATAATTGATTTCTATAGTTTAAAAGCCCATAATACAGACAAATGTATGGGGTCGTCGGAAGACCCACTTGGTTACGAACGTTTTGTTTGGCATCTTGGCCTGTCAAGAGTTAATAAAATATTGAAGTTATAAAACTTCTAAATTATTACATCAATAGTATACATAAAGTGTCATAATAGATAATACGAGATACGAGGGATAAGAACAGGTTAGTAGAAACTTTAATCATCATCAAGCGCATGCGTACTTTGTAAACCGGCCGTAATACCACAGTATTAGTGGCTGACAGATTTTTAAACCGCCCGAGCCCCAGGCTTAGGGACCTATCGTATCATGATGGAAATCGCGGACATTGTTACCAATCTTATTGATTTCACAAATAGCGATCGGTCGCGCAATTAAAATGTTAAAAAAAAACAGTAATACCCATTTGCAGCACTATCAGAGGAATATTTTAAATAGAAATATCGTTTTACAAAGCAAAGTGGCGAAAATAACCAATAAAGCAGTAACGAAATAACAAAACAATTTAAACTGAAAATTTCAAAGCGAGGTTGTCGCAAATTAATGGCATTATAAAATCTAGGTTGGATTCATAAAAATGCCTTAATGCCTTGTTCATACAAATACTGATAATGTCGCGTTCCGTCATCATATTTATTAGAAAAATAACACGTCTTCTAGATAAATTCTGAATCGCTAATATTTTATCAGGATATTGGCATATAACTTTTTATCATTTTAAAAACTGATATAAATACATTAAAATCGAAGAAAAAACTCACCTATAAACCTAACCTAGTTTTTGTTTCGTCCATTCTCGTTTTAAATATGTGTTGAATTATCATATGAGTTATCCTGTCGCCGTCAAAATATACTAAAATTATCGATTATTCCCGCATTTATTATATGTATTTACGTTATAATCTACGCGTTTATAAATGGCGTTAATACAATAATGTTATTAAAATACACTTTTTGAAAGTTTGTTATTTGTTTGCGCGCGTACATACGTAATATAAATGTGACTAAATAGTTTTGTCCGTATTAAAACTCAATTATTTCAATAAAGGCATACAAATACGATATTGGATTGAATCATCGATATGAAAAACAAATATTGTCTTTATAAACATAGATAATAATGTAATTATAGTAAATTCTTAGTAATGCGTTCATGCGTCGCGCCTTCAGTTTGTTTCGGAGCAATCCTGACCGTTTTTGTTAAAATGGGGCTAGCGAGTGGATATTATGCCATTCTAAAATGATATAATTCGTGCGTAACTCTTTCAATGTCTAGTAAAAGTTGTTATAATTAGCATGTAGTGCAGTATCACCACACAAACTGGTTTATTTTGACAGACTGAGAATTTGACAGCGTTCCGATGACCGACTTTTCCAGCAGACGTAATATGATTAAATTTAAGTTATTCATTGGAATGTAGGCATATAATTTTTGATTACTATGTTTTCGTGTATTTGGATATACCGAATAAAATGAAATGAAGAAAACAAAAAAATATATAAATCGTTCGTAATTGCTCTTAGATATTAATTATGATAATAATTACGTAATTGTAAAAAGCATTCACTTTGTGGCTCATCATAATTTATAATAAAAACACATAAATTTGTTTTTGACCACGATAGTTTTATTTTCACTCTACCGGTTTCGGAAGATCCCTTCCTTCGTCAGGAGAATATTTAAAACTGAGTTTTAAATATTCTCCTGACGAAGGAAGGGATCTTCCGAAACCGGTAGAGTGAAAATAAAACTATCGTGGTCAAAAACAAATTTATGTGTTTTTATTATGATAATAATTGACTGAACATAGCGAAGTCCTGTTCTAATTCGACCGTTTCGTATTTCTTCTGTCTGTAATTTGTGTGTAGGTTACGTTTCTGGTTTGTTGCATCCATTTTATTTTATTGCTTCTGATATATATATATTTCTTATGTTATTAAACCGCTGTACATAGCTGATAATATGTTTTCATGTCTAATGTTTTTAGTTCAAGTTCAATTTTTGCTACCAACTGATACTTTAATTTTTCTTAATTTCGTTTACTCTCTTTTATTTGAATTAACTAACACTAACAGGTTTACTACGTGGTTAACTGTTCTTTTTTTATAAATCACCCCTTCAAGGGAGTGGAAAGACCCTGACCCTGCAACCAGTCAGGCTAAGACAATCTGGAGCAGTCACCTCATAACCCACTGGTGCCTAACCCGACTTTATGAGCGTGCATGAGGAATGTTAGCACAAGTCTGGTGTCACTCTTCTAGTAAACCGAGAATTACTATATTCCCCTTATAGTTTTCAGGAGTTTCTCCCATCTTCTTAAATTCAGATTTCTTCATAAAAACTCTCGGTGAACTGGTTTTAGGGGGTAAGCGTTCGATCTGTGCTACCAGGCTAATTACAGCGCATATTCATGATGGGACAGCCCTGTGAAAGTGAGTTAAACTTCCCTAGCTATATTTTTATTATTTTCAAAATATGCATGTAAATTTAATTATACACTTATTAATTTTGCTTCTTAGATCCGGCAATCAGGGAGTCATGCTATCAATGAATGTATCCCAATTTTACCACTCATTTTATTGATTGAAGCTGGAAGTACGCTGCCAAATCATTGAACTCGTAATATTTAAATTGAAGAAGTTAAAAAAAAAATTGTCAACATTGTCTTTTCCCGACTTTTGTCTCATTCAAAACTAATTGATGACATACGATTTTTTTAAACTTTAACTCATCTGCCAGCAAATATAGGCATTGGCACAAAATTGACAATGGGAGAGACAATTTCTGCCAGATAATCGAGAATGCTTAATAACTTGACTGTCGTAAATTTAAAAGTAGCTATCTACTCACTCCCTTGCAAATTTCAATTGGAAAACGTTTCGGTTTTCTATTTTTTTTTAAGAAATAGAAACATTCTCGTGTTATAAATAACCGTACAATATTAGAAAATTTCTTTTTACCATCACAATTGAACCAACGACGACGCTACGCCTGGGTGGGACTACTCAGAGACGACACATTGCCAACTCGGGCACTGACCGGTCTTGTTTTCTTTAATGAATTAAATTATTTAATTAATCCGAATTTTTCAAAGGACAGCTTGATGCGGAAATCAAAAAGACAAAAGAACAAGAATATTTTAATAAATTTACTATGGATTATTATAGTTATGCATCCGCATTTAAGATTTTGTGATTTTTTCAGGATTTTATGTTGTTTAACCCCTAGTGTACCAAGAAATCCACCGTGCATTTCTTGGTATACTAGGAATTAAACAAACATAAGTTCAAAATACCAAGAAATCCACCGTGTATTTCTTGGTATTTTGAACCTGAAAAAATGCTCCTAGCATGTTAAACTATATATTATTCGCTTGGCAAGAAAATATTGTATCATCAGATTAATCTAGCTTGTCGTTTCGTATTTTTTTTTATTTTTTATATTTACTCCACACAGGAGGCCCTGAAGAATATAATTTCCCTCAGGGCCTATGTCATCTTTGGGGATGCTGTGTGGAGGGTCTTTTTGTGGAGAGGAAGGAGTGAACATGGGTCTTGAAGAGTCCCATGTTGTAGGAGGGAGGAAACACAGAGGCCGGCAGTTCGTTCCACAGCCGAGCTATTGAACTTAAGAACGAATCGTAGAAGCGACCCGTTCTCATGTGACAAGTGTCAAATGTGTACAAATGTTGGGCGCGCGTTTGGCGTGTATCCCGACTACGCACCGGTGCCGAAGGGATCAATGACGCTAGTTCCTCAGAGCATCTTCCATTTTAATACCGATAGAACAAGGACAGCATACCTATTTGACGCCTGTGCTCTAAAGATTGCAGTCCGTCTGTTAAGATTGGGGAATCTATCAAACGGACCGCCCGTTTTTGCACAGAGTCTAGGGTTTTTTTCAGGTATTTAGGGGCTCCGGACCAGAGATGGCTGCCAAATTCGACAGTAGGGCGCACTTGCGATTTGTACAGGGTCAGCAGTTGTGTAAAAACATATACATATTATCCGGTAAGACAAAAATAATTTTGCAAAAATACAAGTAATTTATTTAGAAAGTGTAATGTCAGTTAGCGTCGTACGGCGGGCGATTTTATTTTACCCCCGGCATGCTTAAGGTTAAGCCACCTATGTCGCAATTTTTAATCCTTTCCCTGGGACATGTGAAATTTTCGCTACGCCCCTGTAAAAAACTTATTAATTGTGACTAAAGTTCTAGAATTGCATGTCAGAGAGTCACTGGTATTGACATTGATTATTCCTCAAACTACTTCGCCAGTATTATTTGACTCATTCGCGTAATGATTCTATTTTCTTTTCAATTTAAATTTATTACAGCTACTTATCATCTTATTTGGTCTGTATATATTAAAATATAAATAGCAGAACTAGACTTTAGAGGTCGTGAGTAGGCAGTGAATTTAATTCTCCCAGATAGAGTTAGTAGCTTTATTATGTATCTTCTTAAGGCATTTTTATCAATCCAACCTAGATTTTATAATGCCATTAATTTGCGACAACCTCGCTCTGAAATTTTTCAATCTAAAGTGGTTTGTTATTTCGTTACTGCTTTATTGGTTATTTGCGGCACTTTGCTGCAATCCTGCACGGAGAAAAATGATCCTGTTAATAAAGTGGCAGCATGCCAATTTCCTGATAAGATATTCGCCATTCAGAGTATATCGAGAATACGTGTTTTTTTCTTAATAAATATTGTGATGTATGGTAAAAAGGTAGAGTATTTAATCTATAGATGGCGCTAATCATAAAGCTTACTCCAGAGTCCGTCAGATGTCGCTAGGGTTCAACAGGTACTTTTGAGATATATTGTCAGAGAGCAAGCACCTCGGGAGCCAGAGAATTACCTACCCTCGGGTAATTAACAGTGTTGTTTAATTCAGACCTTTTTATTGTAACGTAAATAAACACAATTATAATAAGAACCTTTTAATAATTACAATGAGTTCCCAACACCGAAGTCTGCATAGTAAAGGCAGATATAACAAATATCATGACGGAATAAGTCAATATCAGTATTTGTATGAACACGTGTTCCGCCGTCCTCATCATACATTTCTTTTCTTAACAGCATATTTGCGGCACGTACCAAACCACCACCCTTCAGAATCTTTAAATTTTATTTGAGATGAATTTAACCGTTTTTAGTGACCGGATCTGAATACTTGCCAACCTTTCTCTTCTTCGTCTCCTTTCCATTTGGGATGCCATAGTCTCACAGACTCCGCACATCTACAGATTAATCATCATCCATTAACCGTAAAAAAAAAATATATATTTTTTTTTTATTTTGTACATTATTTTTTACAATTTATGTTTTCCAGTAATGTAGGCCTCACTGGGTGGCTTGCCCGTGCTGAGGCCTTCATTTTGTAATATGAAAATATAATCTACATATTATTTAAAGAGAAAATAATACATTTAAAAAGAAAATAATACATTTAAAATTAAAAATACGTAATTCATAATAATACATTTAAAATTAAAAAAATAATACAATGAAAATAATCTTGTGTGTTTGTCAGTGATGTGTGTTTATATTGGTTTTGTGTGTTTCGTGTAGGTTTTATTTTATACTGACATTTTGGTAATATTGTCTTTTTTGTTCTTTAATCCATTTTGTAATTTTGTGTGTGAATTTATTTTTATTTTCCTCAATTTTAATTTCAAGTTTTACACTGTTGAAAGCTTTTATAGCATGGTATTGGTAGTGTCTTTGTCCAAAGCTTGAATTTACTGTCGGAGTTTTTATGTTTTCTTTACTTTCTTAACATAGGGGAAGATAGGTATACAAAAAGTTTTTATGGTGTACAAAGAGTAAGTAAATATAGCACCATTCCCTTTATCACGCTATGCTGAGCTAGCACATCTGTTCTACCGTGTGGTATTTTGAACACACACAACACACTTCTATGAGTTTATCTCTTGATTGAATATAAATAACTCTTCGCTCTTGCCTCTGTTTTGATCATTTTAACATCATCGTGGTGATTTGTCGGGACCGCAATAACTCTATTGGGGCATGACGTCACTTTACCCGGCGCCAAATGCCGCCATCAGCCGCCTATGCCGCCGTTGTATAGTGGTAGACCTAGGAGCCAGAAGTGACCGAATTCAGGTCAACTCGTTCAGCAGAGGTCAATTTGCATGGGCAGATTTTGCACACAAAGAGATGTTTTGCTATCATACTGGTCAATGTAATGTATGCGGGATGCGGCTAGACAGGGATGTGAAACGTTTTTAAAATGTGGGTCGCATTGAAATGCAGCCAAAACTGACCAACTGTGGCGTCGTTAAAATTGCACAACTTTTTTATGTCTGAATTTCTGCGTCAAGCAACTAAAATTAACTAACAATATGCACAAAAAAAAATGAACAGTTTACATTTTTTTTTAAATCAGAAGGAGAAGATAAAAGACTATTTCTGAATCTAATGAGCAGTAAAACTCTGACATGATGAAATTTGTCGAACTCTTACTGTAAACGCGACTATTTTCAGCTCACAACCTTTTTTGTTTTTTATCACGTTCGTAGCTTTGTATATACATTTGACAGTCAAATTTTTTGTTAAAACCCCATATTGTCACCTAAAGGTTTACAATATTTTTCATCCGATCGATTATAAAGATTTTTGTGTAATCAACAGATTAATAGTTTTAACTCGACATGGGTTAATTTATTTCGATATGATTGGCATCGCTTGAAGCCGTCATCAATTTTTATGACGTGAAAATATAGCAGTTCCAAACAATAATAAACGCATTTAACGTGAATGAAACATTTTGGAAACAGGAAAAAAACCTGTAATTTTGGGTCGACTATAACATTTGTATTAGTGTTTTTTGGGTTGAATATAACATTTCTATTATTATGTAGGTATTTTTGGGTTGAATATAATAATTGTATTAGTGTTTTTTTGGGTTAAATATTAAAAGTTTTTATTATAATATAGGTATTTTTGGGTTGTCAACATTTGTCTTAGTCAATTAGTTTTGGGATGAATATAACATGTGTGGTTTTGTGTTAAATATAACTTTATTTTTATTATTTTTTACTACAGGATGTATATATAGTACATTTGTAAAATGTTTTGACTGTCTAAATAGGATAAATTCCCGTTTTAAAAAATCAAAATTTGGACCAATTAGCATACATATTCAGTACAAAAAAAAGAGAAGAAGAAAAAATATATTAAAACTAAAACATCAAGTTAACTGATGTTTGTTTAGCATACTTAATTAAAATAATAATAATACATAATATTAAAATTTAAAAAAAAAATTACAAAGGATTGAATCATAAATTTAGGTAACTGATTTTTGCATCACGTATACAAAAATATTGAGTGTTGATATTATAATATAAGTGTAGGTATACTCCCAAGTGTTTAAATCAACTACAACTTATTAAATAAAGGTATTATTATTATTATTTTAGTTCATATTATATTTTGTGGAAAAAAACAAAGAAAGGAGAAGAGAAGAAAAATAATAAAATAAAATAAAGCATAAATTAACTTAACTAAGCTTGTTAGACACGAGGAACATACATGGAGATATAATATATTTCAATTAGCCCCAAACGTTTCAAATTACTTTATGACCTAGTTTTCACGGGAATCGACATCTAAAAAGAATCTTACAAGATTTTTTCTGTCATTCAAAACATTGAGCATTAAGCCTCTAAATTAAAATATAAGCACTAATATATACAAACCAATTTGTTCTACAACCTAGAAATATTTGCTCATACGTGATTGTAAATTTAAAATAATGCAAATAATAATTATTTAAAAAAAAAAAAAATTATTGTTGTTTTTTTTTTGTGTATGATATTAATGTTTTAGCTCGTAGGCCTTAGATTGAGCAGCCCTGGTTGATAGCTAGCCTATTATATTGCTGGCTTTACAGTACATATTCTGATCAGCCTTTATATCTGACGAGAAGATTGAAGAGACAGCATGAATGGAAGCTGATATGATTTTTGATTGAATCATCGCGAATATTCAATGAATGAAAATATACGAGCTAAGGTCAATGGGCCCTATACGTCAATGGATAAACTGCCTAACAGTCATGGATTCAGATGTACAGGGTGATTGTTAATTGCTGCCTCCTCGAGTTTATTATGCAACTGCATTTTTTTTCTACGACTTCAAACACAATTCAAAAGGGAATCATAAAGACCATACTGAAAGTACCCATAAGAACGCCTTCGATTGAAATTTTCAATAGTTTTTAATTTACAAATAACAAATACATGCTAAAAATATACTATTGAAACTATTCAAAAATACTGAATCCTCTACAATACCGCGTATTCATCAAACTAGGTCCAATCACAGTGACATAAAAAAATATTTCAGGTTATAAAACCACATTCAGGCAAAGAAATTATATTTATTTTGCGACGAATCTTCACAATATCCTTCCCTCTGATATAAAGCGGATATATAATTTCAATGATTACAAATCAAGATTAAAAATTTGGCTGAAAGAGGTTAATGAAAAAACTCTGAAAAAAACATTAAAAACAACATAGAAAACTAATAAAACGGATATGAATAACTTTATTTTGCCTCAGCACAGGATAGTTAGGAGGACTAAGAAATACAATTTAATATCATATTTTGTATGTACAATGTTTAAATAGTCGCTATATTAAAAAAAAATAAAAAATTTTTTTTTTTATATTTATGATGTTATGGTTGTACGATTTATCGAATCAAATCAGATATTCTGACGGTATAACTTATGATTCTTGTGCATTATTCACATTTAATAAAATATTTTTAAAAAACTTAACCCCGGATAGCTAACGTTCGTCAAAATGACGAACATCAACATATTTGTTTTTTTTTTTAATTTGTACAAGAAAAAACCTAGATGCGACTGAATCAAAGTTAATTTATTTATTTTACGCCTATTAAGGCTTTTACATTTTGAATGCTTTTACCGATATTATAGCTGTCATGTATCAACTTAGTGGCCGCTAGACTCGTGGTCATGGCGGTTGTGTTAAGTCGGTAATTTCTATTATTTTTGATATACCTACTGGCTCGTCATTTTGTCGAATTTTTAGTTCAGTGGTTTTGGTAGTTTTAGTGCGTCAAAAATATATATATGTTATTCGGTTGTCATCTTTGGTTTACATGTTTTCTCTTCACGGTGTCAAAGAAAAATGACATTTTTTTCCTATTAGTTCTGAATTTAGGTTGAAAGGTGAAATTAAGTAGAAAGATAAAATTTATCTCAAAAGTAGTGCCATTTTTATTTAAGTACTTAAAACTTGAATGAAAATCCGTTTTTGTTATTATTTTTTTTTAATTATAACCTCATCACTACATAAAATAAAAATCTAATTAAAAAATATGACTTCAAGCATTGTTCGTCAAAAAGTCTAATGGTTAGCTTATCCGGGGTCAATAACGTTCATGAATTAAGATATTTAAATTTTACGCTTCATTGTAATATTGATTATTGAAAGAATATTAGCAATCTTCAAAGAATGTGAAAATAGAAGAAGAGAGATATTAAAAGACAATGTAAAAGAAATTTGTCTCTACCAACTTTGCCATCCCAACCAAATCATTTGCTGTCATTTTTAACAATCTCACACTCGCACAGCAGGAAACCGTTCATTGGATAACCAACACCTCTGCCGTAGGTCACCTGAAGTGGTTCGCTACATTCGGTGACTTAGCAGGGGTGTCGGGGTTCATGGGGTGATGTTTGGCGAACCGGATCGGAAGAGGCCGATTGTGGGAGACCTTGACCTCTCCAGCCGGACCGTAGTCGGAGAGATGGATTGAGATTGTATGGACACGCTGACCCTCAGTTTCCTAACCATTTCTCATACCTTCTTCTTTCCCAGAACTTCCTCTTCTTCCTGTACTTAAAAAGATTCTTCGCACAACATGGCATAGGCCTCGAGGGAAATTATTTTCACACTGTCTTCCGGGTGGAGTAGAAATAAAAAGTTGAAAATCCTTCAAAACCTCTCGGAGAATATTTCTTAATTGTGGCCTGATATTATTGACATTTTTTTAGTTTGGGTTTTAAAGCTCTGTTTTTGTTTATCTTTAATTACTTCTCACACACCAAGCCACAGTGTCAAAGATCTCCCGTCGTGCAGACACAAATAAAGTAGTTTTGCTCTCCGGGAGAGACGGATCGGGACCGCACCAAGTACCTACCATGGAAGATACACAGAAGTCTGGAGACGGTGACATCATCAAATCACCAGCCAACGGACCAACTATCATCACATCCAATGAGATAATAATACTTAACTTTTTCGCTTATAACTTTTCGCGCTGGCTAGTGGCTGACTCGAGATTCTGACGGGATACGAGCAGAATAGTAATTCTGTTGGATAAGATGTTGGTGCGGGTAAATTGTTCGTGGATTGAATTAAAGCAGAGATAAACAACCTAATTTGATTAATAAAATTTCGAAAGCTAAAGACGGATTGTTTCGCGGAATTCGAACAATTCATCAAATTTAAAAGTTGATTTCCAAGTTCTGTGAAGGTTCAATTTTTTATATCATTAACGGCGAGGGGCTTCATAAAACTGAAATAATAACAGAACATGATTAAAACCTTCACAGAACTTCAAAAATCAACTTTGAAATTCGATGAAGTGTTCAAATTCTGTGAAACCATTCATCATTTTTCAAAGTTGATTTTCAAGTTCTGTGAAGGTTCTATTCAAGTTCTATTATTATATCATTAATGGCCTGGGGCTTCTCACAAAACTGAAATAATAACAGAAATTCGATGAATTGTTCAATTTCTTTGGAACAACTCGTCCTTATAGTGTTTAGTAAAAAGTAAAATTTGAAAAAAAAAAGGTTTTTAGATACGTTTGCTAGGCAGATTTATTAAATTATTCGGTACACTCGCGCAGTCCCGTGAAAAATTGCGGGATAGTCATAGAAGATTTATTGCGTCGAAACTTGTTCAACTATTATCACACAGTGCGCGGTGACTGAATTCGATATTTTCCGGTTGTTCGACAGTAGAGCGTTGCAGGTCAAATTGAACTAATTGGAGGTAAAAAATGTCTAAACATTTTTTTCGCTTCGTGTCTCATCTAAATATAATACATCAATGGGAATAAGCCTGAACCCCCGATAAATCAGTTTTAGTTTTTAAAATTACGGTTAAATTAGTGTTTTTACTTAGTTTTGTGTTAATATCGCAAAACAGTTCCAACTTCTTCTAACTGTCCGAAGCCGGTGGAACTATGCCATTACCAAATGGGTAACCTATGTTGTGCGGCTGAATGGAGATGGGAAAGAGAAAGATTGGGTTGGATTCGGTTAAGGTTAATCCAGAAGAATAGGTTTCCAGAAGCCTTTTTTAAATATAATTACCGCACTAAAGTTTAAATGAAGCCAATGTACCATTGGCTACCCCAATTTAATCTATCTTGTGCTGTTCAGAACGGGAGAGGAAGATAAAGATAGTACTAAAACCTCATAAATCACAAGGCCGGGATAATGCATCAAATCAACCTCCTAAAATGGAATATATATTTTTTTAAATTAAGGCAATGTCATACGTAGTAATGCAAAATCATGTGCTTTTGGTTTGAAAATTTGGTCACCTAGAAATGTTTCAGATGCTTTAATTAAATGCTGCGAGTAGAATACACCTTGGACCTTTGAAATAATCGAGTATTTTTTATATAAGTCTTTTTATAAGCCCAGAAAAATATAATGTATAGGCCTATTAAAATTGCTTTAAAGTTCAAAATTTCCTACTTACGAACCCATTTTCGGTTATGATTTTATTGTATAATGTGGCAAATTAAGTTATTTATAAAATGATCGGAAAAAAATTAAATATTTATGCCTGAACATCCACAAAATAAAATAAAAGGCACTTTTTCCATTTTTTTTTCTTGCATAAATCAAAACAGGCGGATGGTGTTAAGCGGGAATTTAAACCTTATCGCCATCTACGTAAGGGTTATTATTGATAGCGGCTCAATCTAAAATATTACACAACGTAGTGCATCGCCTTAACTAAAACATTTTAAGATGTTTAAATAAATGAGAATACCTAAATTGAAAAAAAAATTCAATCGAAAACGTTTGTACAATCCCATACAAGTTAGGAGGCTGCTTTGAATGATTGTTCCGGACTTATGATCTAGGAGGTTTTGGTAGTACCCGGCCATTCAGATCTGGTCATTAAACGCGGTTAAAGCCATTTCAAGCAACATTTCAATTCTCAATGGTGGTCTTTCACCAGAATGATTACCTGGAGTATCTACCACATTATCGTGATTTGTTTTGGGGGTATTATGCCGTGTTGCGCTACCTTCTTCTTTAGCCAACGTTTCGGACAGCATTGCAGTGTCCATCACCAGGGCGGATGTGTAACTGAAATGTGTAAAAATTACACATCTGCCCTGATGATTGACTGACTGCAATGCTGTCCGAAACGTTGGCTAAATATGGAGGTAGCGCAACACGGCAGAATACCCCAAAACAAATCACTATAATACTTTTGGCCGTGAAAATCTTAAATCATACCTCTACCACTTCTGTGCCTCTCAACAATTTATTGGAAAATGGATAAATTATCACTCCGCTGTTCAAAAGGTTGTGCATCAAGGGGTTAAGACGTTATTAGTTTGGCAAATTGGAGATGGACTGTGACCATTAGTTAGATTAATGATGGTCATTTTAGAAGTGTATTTTTAGCACGAAGGCCTCTAAAGGTTACGTCATAATAACGTTGTACCTACCTGTCATCTAGTACTTCATATAAAGTGGATAACGTCATGTTATATATAAATCGTCGCCAAAGTGCAAAAAACGGCTCCATGATAACTCAACACAATCACAGCTCAAAACACCTTTAGAAAGTGACATAAAGTATAAAGAAAACTAACTGCTATAAAATATTGTTAAATTATTAAGAATCTCTTCGAATTATTCGTAATCCGTTTAACACTGGACTGCAGGCGATTGATTAATCTTTATAACGAATTAGTGTACGTTATGAATACCAAAAAATATGCTTTAGATAAATTCAAGGTTTTCCTATTGTTTCGCTTGAGTAGAATACAAATAAAAAAAATGAATTACTCAATAAAAAATATATGTGTAAATTACTAAAAAAAAATTTTTTTCAATAGAAATATATGAACGCATAACGGAACAACTTTAAAAAATACAGTATTATAGCTAAGATTATCTGTGACAGCTTCACTTGATTATTTTTTTGATTTCTTATAAAATTATTTACAAAATAAATAATAAAACCAGTTTTGTGCTTGAAATCGAACGTTTCTAGACTCATACCAAGGATATACACATTTTTGGCTTGTAGCTTCCTCCTAAGGCGATGCACTACGTCGTGTAATATTTTAAATCGAACCGCTACCAATAACATCCCTTACGTAGATGGCGATAAGGTTTAAATTCCCGCTTAACACCATCCGCCTGTTTTGATTTATGCAAGAAAAAAACTTGGTCAAAAAGTGACTTTTATTTTATTTGTGGATTTTCAGGCATAAATATTTTATTTTTTTCCGATTATTTTATAAATAACTTAATTTGCCACATTAGACAATAAAATCATCACCGAAAATGGATTCGTAAGTAGGAGATTTTGAACTTTAAAGCAGTTTTCATAGGCCTTATACATTATTTTTTTCTGGGCTTATAAAAAGACTTATCTAAAAAATACTGGATTATTTCAGAGGTCAGGATATATTCTACTCGCAGTATTTAATTAAAGCATCTGAAACATTCCTAGGCGGCCAAATTTTCAAACCAAAAACACATGATTTTGCATTACTACGTAGTGCATCGCCTTAAGCGGGAATGTATACCTTATCGCCATCTACATACGGAGTGTTATTGTTAGCGGCCCGATAACAAATGTTAAACGACGTGGTGAATCGCCTCTAGTGGCAATTTCAACCATATCGCCACCAGCGCAAGGCGTATGTGAATTCATTGAACTCGCTTCACGAGAGAATAAAACCCACGGTTGGTAATGTATTTTGAAAACTCAGTATTATAACTCATCCAGAAATGGATTTGCTTACAAATATGTAATATAATCGAAGATCACTTGTTGTTATCGGATAAATCAGTAACTCACCTTGGGCTAAAGGTGTTCAACCTTATAAGTGGTATTGCAAACGTTTGTATCTAAGCAATAAACGGTGGAAACATACGTACAGGTAAAAATTTTAAAGAGACCCTTTCTTGTGTAGTGATGTACTGGGTGGATCAATAATAATTTAATCTTTATAAATGAAAAATTCCTTTTATTTTTCGGAATAACTTTATTGAGTAAAACCTCAAATTGTAATATTTAAATATTGAAGACAATATTAGTGATTTCTAATCGAAAATCTGAAACAGAAAAATCAGAAAAGGAAACGGTCACATCTGGGACTCGAACCCAGGATTCCTTAGTTCAAAATCTTCCTTAGTTCAAAATCTTAAATCTCTGAAAATCACCGAATGCTTTGAAATTTTAACACAGCGTTGCATTCAAATACGCGTGTTTTTTTTATATATTATATAGATGTCACATTCGACAGGTAAAAATACAGTGCCATCTGTTGGACGTAAAAGTAACACGCGCTATTGTTTCTCTATCAGCACAGACAGACTGAGTCATAGCAACGCGTGGCGGATTACAGCTAGTTTAATAATAAACAAACAAAAAGTGGAACTGCTAAATATAAACGTTGCTACACAGTTAAGTACAGTGTATCTTTGTACATTTGCTGGGTAAGAGGGGACTGCGGGCGTGTGTTCTAAACTAGTTCGAAAAATATTTTTGACTCTCTCTCTACTTATCGGTGTGCACAAATTTATTCAATCGTGTCCTCTTCAAAATGATTTACCTGTACATCACGTTCGTTTTATTCTAAGTAAATAATATTATTAATTAGACACCTGTTGTTTTATGTGAATACCGCGCAAGAATCTCAACGTGAATGCATCGCAACTGGAGATCGAACCCAGCACCTCTCTCTAACCAGGACAACGCTCTAACCACTAAGCTATTGAGACCTAATTGCAATAATAATATATTTCACATAAAGTTATACAATAAAACATATGCGAAAACTTTGACTAGCCAACTAGGATTTTTTTTTTAAGTCGGGGGCGGTTTACTTACGTTCCCCGCGAGCACTTAGGCCATAGGCCCATTTTACTATCTCCCATTTTACCTCATTCCCTTGCCAGTAACCCGGTCCCTTTTATGAAGTTCACTAGGGCTGTCATTGGATATGTGGCGATGTCTTCTGGTTCCACACTGTGTCTTCCCAGGTATCTGAGCCTTATTCCCAGCAGAGCGGGACATTGGCACCATAGGTGAATTGGAGTCTCTTCCTCCTCTTCACATTTCCTACAGATGTTGGTGTTTTCCACTCCCAACAGTTGCATGTGTCTCCTGAGATGGCAGTGTCCCGTTAGTAGTCCTACCAGTTCCCTCAGTGAGTTTCTGTCCATATCGAGTAGTTGCCTGGTTCGGTTAGGGTCCGGTCCGTTTATGAGTACTTTAGATTGCCTCATTCCGGGTGCCTTCTTCCATTCCTTCCAGTGTTGGGATTTGACCCACCTCTTGATATGTAGTTTGGTTTGGCAAGCTGCTACTCCTACGGCCGGCTAGGATCCCGCAAGTGGTGCTTTCGCCCCTTTCCTTGCTAGTTCGTCAGCCCGCTCGATGCCCTCAATACCTTTATGTCCTGGTACCCAGAGCAGGGTTAGCCAACTAGGATACTATTAGGCCAGTCAAATTGACAAATTTAGTTCATATCATAATTTCATATTGATTATTATTTTATTTTTTTTGTAATTTTATTTACAATCATTAGAATGATAATGGTAATTCTCAAATAGAGATATTATGATATCGACAAACTTGTCGGAAAATAATCAGATTTTAATGGCTTAGTGGTATCCTGTTCTTTGTCATGTTTCGTTTAGATGTATCAATATTATCTTCTTAAAGCCTGTGACAGACCAGGCCATCAGTGCGCTGTATTATCGTTGTTTATCTGTTTCAGCATATCACTCGCCATACATTCCCATCGAGATTGTATGGCGAGTGATATGCTAAAATAGGCCAAGCCATGTTTCGTATAGCTTAATCTGTCAGCCCCATAAATGATAAAGTAAAAATAGTTCGCAATTTGCTCTCGTTACTTCAAATTTAGAGAAAACTTACTGATTACGTTTTCCTGTTAAAAACGGGACTGGATGCCTATAACAAATTAATCGATAAATTTCATAAAAAAGAACAGTACAGCACGAATAACTTATGAGGAAGTCGGAACACGTGTTTTTAATAATAATTATTATTTCGCATCTCCTCCATTAAAGGTATGTTTTTTTATTAATTAATAAAAGAAAGAAAAACATCCCCGGGTTACAGATAACCGGACAATATTTGAAAATCTCCTATTACCACCACGTTAGACGGAAAATGTTGCTTGTCTTGTGATGGAGGACTTAACCAGGCGAGGAATTGAACACACTACGCCTGGGTGGGACCCAAACGCGATGTCAACTCAGCCACCCACCGGACCAGATCACCGGCAAGATTTATTCGGACAAGACCACCTGCGTTGAACACGTGTTCAAATTTTTTCTGAATGACTAATATTTTATTAGGAAATGATCACGTAGTGACATTTAACAGTATGATAAAAACCGTACTAATTTTTCTCCGTGTGCTAACATAGTTGTTTAGTTTTCCGTGAGTCAAGATTCGCTTTCATTCGTACAGTTCTAATTCTGTTTCCGCAGCCTCATTGAAAAGGAAGATGGTCCATCAGAGATGAGAGTGTGTACGGTATGGGGAAAAATTCACACGATATGACGTCACCGATGCACGTTTAGATATCGGCCTCATCTCAACCATTCATCCGCTTGGGAGCTGGGAATTCTGATTAAATGACGTGCCAAGTTTATTATTATACTATTATTATGTTTGTTTTAAGCTTTTCAATGTGTAGCTAACTAACTAAGGGAACTTTATCAGGTGAATGCAGTAGTTGCTTATAAAAATTATTCAAGTACTGTAGCGCAGCTGGGCAGCAGGACTCGTCCTAACGCGTCCTACAACCGCTTTGTGTTTTTTTTTTGTATTTTCAAGGGTAATGAGGCAACATCCCTTTGAAATTATTTTTAAAATCAATCAATCAACATTTCAACTTAAATAAAAATAAATTTAATAATTATTAGAACTTTATAATATGTGATTTGAGTGCAGTGTTTTAAAAGTGAATATTAGGAAATTAGCTCAAAAATATTGGACAGAAACGAACGGCGATCGGTAAATGCACCCCAGATGTTTTCAACGTAATTCTCGGAAACTGGGGAAGTTTGGACTGGACCCTGGCAAGTTTTTTTACTAAGCCCAGGGTAATTTATTATCCCGACTGTCGATTTTTATTGCGGGCAGAATGCACCACTTCAACAATTACCAGGAACAGGATTACATGGAAATAAATTATGGACTTGCCAAACGTCACAGCGGTGCTGCCCCAGCGGTCTCTTATCTATGTGAGGTGTCAGCGCTTTATTATTAGCAGCAGATACATACTTGGACGCTGTTGTTGGACGCGGTGGACTCTCTTGCTGCAGCAGCTGGTCCAGTTCCTTCACCACCTAGGATTCTTGCTGCGTGGTCTCCATCTTCTATCTTCGTAGAACGTCACAGCGGTGCTACCAAGGTCTGGTATCTGTGAGAGGACAGTGTATCAGCGCTTTATTAGCAGCAGACACATACCTGGACGGATGACGAACCTCGTGCTGGCACTGTTGGTGGACGCGGTGGACTCTTTCGCTGCAGCAGCTGGCCCAGTTTCTTCACCTAGGATTCTTGCTGCAGAGTCTCCATCTATTATCTTCTTGTCACCTGTTCCTATACTTCATTTTACTTAACTTAACTTCATTCTATTTCTGTAATATTTATATTTTTTGTAATACCTGCATCAACTGTAAAGCGCCCCTGAGGTGATATCTCACAAAAGCGGCACTATATAACTTATCCAATAAATAAAAATAAAATGAGGCTAAACTGGCGGTCGTCATTGCTGATACCAACGTATACCAATGGACAATAAACAGAATGGCTGAAAACTGAAGTGGACAATCTATCTATTTATATAAAGAAGAATGTCTGTGGCTGATTTTTTATATAAATTTATAGTTTTATTCCATGAAATTTTGTTCACTTGACCATCAAAACGAGAGGAAGGTCACTGTCCACATCTGATTTCAAAAAATTAAGTGTCCCCATTTGGGGGATTTCAGCTTTGTTTTTTTTTTATATAAATCTAAAGTTTTTATTTTATTTTAAAAACCGTGCGCGAACAGCCGATCGTTCACGAAAGGAACCGACGGGGGTCACCTGAGACAGAGGGCTTGAAGCTACGAGCAGATTTACTTTGGGTTCCTTGAGTATAGGACATTATTGTAATAAACAAACTTGTGATCACAAATCAGCCGAGTCTATATTATTGAAGAAGACAATCCATATTCCCACAAATAAATGTACTTTGTAATTTAAAGAATATTACAACTGTTTACATCTGATTTCGAAAAACTCTGTGTTAAGTCAGACCTACGCCGGGGACTTCAGCTAGTACTGTCATATTAAAATAATTTAATTCGTTTAGAAATGCGAATCGAATGCCGGATTTCTGTGGTCAATTTAATAGTTATATTGTGTCGTAAAGACGGATAATTTCTTTGCCAGCTTCCCAGAGATGGACCAGATTCAAACCTCGGTCATCTCGGTACGTTCATCTCAAGTTCACCGAACTGTCTCTCACCAAACTGCCATTATCCGCAAATAAAACACTTGTATCCATAGACATATGAATATTAGTAGACCTGCCCTAAGTGATTAAAAGCGTATTATCCCAACTCCCCATACCGGTTCCATTGGAGCCGGCTGGGCTCGCGTATGGCCTCAAGTGAAATTTGAAAACGTGACGTCATCATTCTTGTGCGAACTATGGTCGAGGCATCATCGGTTCATTTTACGAAATAACACGGCAAAATGTTGACTTGTGATATGAAAACTTGTAAAAATAGATGTGAAAAAGAGAATAAACCCAATTGTCGTATTACATTCCATAAGTAAGCATTATTTTACTTTATTTTAAGCTTATTCACACCGTATTATATGGATCAGTTTTAGAAACATATACTATCACATCACAATGTAGCGATTCTCAAGTGTGCTCATCGTTGTTTACTGGGGTAAGTAAATTATGAAACATTTGTAAAAGTGTCTTAACTAAATACTCTGAAACTAACTACGACTCTGCAAACAGAAGAAATTTATTATTGTAGAAAGCAATCACTTTGTGGTTTGACATATTTAATAAAATAAAATACTTTTTTGTTTTAAAACCACGATATTTATTAATTTAAGAACCGACCGGCTTCTTGTTTAGTATTAATTTGTACCCTGATGATGCTTAAGTAAAGCGAAACCGGCCGGTTCTTAAATTAATAAATATCGTGGTTTTAAAACAAAAAAGTATTTTATTTTATTAAAGAAGAAATTTACTTTGCCGAATTTGGACTTCGCAAATTAGTTCATAACGTGGCGAGTAATTTGCGCTCCCATGTAAAAATGTCTATTCATTCAAAAGCAGATTTTACTTTTAAGAACTAAATGGTGATATTATAATGCGAGATGCCTATTTACTGTCAGATTGATTTATTGACGAATCACAGTCAGCTTAACCCCCTTCGTTCTTCAACAGTTGATTTTACCCCTCGCCATTATCTTCTCGTCTATTAATTCCTATGTCTGTGCTTGTATCTAACCACGATACTTAACAGTATCGTTAAAATCATCTTATGGTTAGTCAGTAGTCCCAGCATGACTAATTTCCTTTGGTTCTGGTGGAATGATTCAAAGCCAGATGCTGTTGTATGGGTTTGGCCTTCAATGATACATCTCAGTGCATTTATTGAAAGTTTATGCCCTTCTTTTATCTGTTTTTATAGCAGTTTTATATCCTTTCACTCCTGTGTGGTGATTGTTTCAGAAATCGCATGATTTACGTGATTTTGTTATAAATATATTTATCTCGAAAATAGTTTTAAAATAATGGAGTATACTTGTCTGTTTCCTGTGGTTTTTTTTTTACATGCAACATCTGACTGTCTGAAACAGTACAAACTCTCGTACGTAAATTGAGCTCGGGCGTCATGAATATTGCACAGTTTTTTTTCTGTTATGAATTTCTATTAACGTGGGTGAAGCAAAAAGTATTTTTTTATGATAATACATCGACTTCTGTGGTCCCGCTGTTCGGAGCCAGTCGAACTATGGCCTCCCCAATTGAAGTGATCGATATCGATATGGTGTAATAATGAGGGGAAATATGTTGGGAAGAGGATGGTTGGGACCTGGCTATTCATATCTGGTTACCAAACATGGCTAAAGACATTTAAATCAATATTTTGTTTCTGAATGGTGGTCTTTCACCAGGGCGACATTAAAGACCGGTTATTTTACAGAATTTGAACAACTAATAATAATAAAATAATAATAATTGGGTGACTTGTATAGCGCCGTTTTTATGCAAAATCACCTCAAGGGCGTTGTTTTTTTATATATTAACTCCACACAGGAGGCCCTGAAGAAAATAATTTAATTAACAAATTTATAATACATTTCTACAGTGATCTACAGTTCATCAAATTTAAAACTTGATTTTCAAGTTCTGTGAAGGTTCTATTCAAGTTCTGACATTATTTCAGTTTTGTGAAACAACTGGCCAATAATGATATAATAACCAAACTTGAATAGAACCTTAACACTTTTACTTGAAAATCAACTGTGAAATTTTATGAATTATTCATATTCTGTGAGCGAAAGTATTTGTTCGTTAGAAATGCACCGTTCGTACAGTGTTTACTGTTTACTGTTCTACTCAACTACAACTACAACCCCAACTACAACCCCAACTACAACTACAACCCCAAATACAACTACAACCTCAACTGCAACAACAAACAACTCGTGTATACAAAAAATACAAAGAAAAGAGAAGAGAAAATACATTGATACCTGCTTGCAGTAAATGGGTCAATTCTCTCGAATGTGTTCGCGCGTGTTTTCATGTTAAATATTTACTATATTATTAGCATGAGTTGCTTTAAGTTGTGTAATTACTAAATAACTTAGTTTAAAAATTCATTTGAAAATTTTAAAAAATTTCCGAAGTAATCAATATTTTGTTGTCCACTGGAGGGATTTTTATAATCAGTACAAAGAAGTGATTTTTGGACCACAAAATATTGATTATTTTGGATAGTTTTAAAGAATTTCAAATGAAACTTTACACTTAGTTAGTTCTGTAGTATTGCCACAACTTGAAGCTACTTGTGCTAATAATATAGTAAATATTTAACATTAAAATACTATTTTACCTTTTCGGGGGAACGACCCAAATAACAAAAATAAACATTTAAAGAAAAAGTAAGGTATATGGTAAAAAAATAAACATAAAAAGTAAGTTACACCACTCGTTGTTCAAGTGGAATACTTCGTCGAGAATCGAGGCCCTGGTCTTGACGAAGTGTCACGTGATCAAGTCAGTGCCATCGAACAACGCTAGTTTGCAAATGGCGGCGATTGGTGTTGATACTCATTGTTTCTTCTCATTTGTGTGTAGTTAAAACATTTTAATTAAAATGAGTGATTAGACAGTTTTCAACAGTTTATTTAGAGATAGCACTGACTTTGTAATTAATGGCAGTCGAGTCGGCCATAAAAAATATATCAAAATGATTGCAACCCTTAAACTTGATATAAAACTCTATTCTCTTTCTCAAGAGGCATTTGGGGAAAAGCGTGTCGTTGAGAAATGACTCCTTTGAGAATGACAAGTGATTTTTCTTCGCTTGTAATATGACTTAATACCTACATCATCCGCTTTCTTTCAGTAAATCATTCCTAAAAAGTGCTTCAGCAAAGCTTTCTGAAAGATGCTACGAAGTGGATTCGGAGTGGTACACGCCCTGCACATTATTATTTAGAATAAGATATTATACTTCGTAGAAGTAATGTGAAGTTTTTTTCTTCAGTGTGAAGTTTGAGTAAGAATTTTTATTTTCGTTTTTTTCTGTAATTTAATAAATGGAAATAGTGCATGACATTTCAAAGCTCCACAGGTCATGATGTGGTGATCTGAAAAGAGTAAGGTTAACCAATAAATTACAGATAAAGCTATTCAAATCTGCAGAGCTCACAGTACGAGATTTCTTACTGAGGCAAACAGATTTATTTATTTATAGTAAAGTTTATACAGAATTTTCTAGATTTTGTGTTATATAGGTAGGTACTATATATTTATTTATTTTTTTAGGTTTGAAATTAGCTTTAACCTAACTCATATTGAATTATTATTTTCATAATGGAATAATTGACGAGCGTAGCACCTGTATAAACTCGACCATTATGCATTGTAAATGTGGTGGCCGTTTTAATGGTTTAATAAAGATTATTTTTTCGTAACTTTTTAAAGTTATTTTTTGGGGAAAGAAATCTCGTTCGACGCACCATATACCTGAATATATTCAAGAGGATAAATATCCCCATAAATAATACATATACCGTTTTGCACCCGCAGCACGTGTTGTATAGTTTGCAGCTTGTGGGATTATTTGCATAACAGGTGCATCTAGTCGGCGTTTAAGATGGTGCACGATTTTGTTAGAATTAGCACCTGCCGTTCTAGACAGATCACAGCTCTCTGCCATCTGTTGTTATCTGTTATGTTTTTAAACCTCAGTGTTATAGATCGTTCAAGTAGTAGTTCGTGTATGCTGCTGAGGCGAACAACATACACGAACTACTTAGGATTTGTGGTTTGCAATTTTGCTAAGAGCAAGAAAGTACTCCACATCATTTTTGGCAATTACAAGAATTTTTGTGGTTATCATTTTATTTCGTATGAGCCGCTGAACGTTTTATTTTTTAAACAAAGCTCCAGAATTCGAAATTGGTAAAAACTCTCAGTTTCGCCCTAGTGTAAAGCCAACATTCAGAATTCAATATTGAAATGTTGTTTTAAATGGCTTTTAAAAACAAATTGATACAATTACATGCTGTATACACATAGATGAGATCCCACTTTACAATTTAATAGAATTCAATTAAAAATATGAAATTAAATGATAAATTGTTATAAAATAAAATACAAAAATATAGACAAATATTTTGAGGTACGGTTGTATATAATGACGTGTGTAGTGTGTATTACGTATACAGGGTGTTAATGAACGTACTTGACTTATTTTAACCGATGATTACTACTGATTTACTATGTTTTTAGTTGAAAAAGAAAAAAAATGTCACTGGAGACCAAAGACATATGAATATATAGACTAGAAATTAAAGGTGAGGGGTAAAATCAACTGTTGAAGAACGAAGGGGGTAAAGCTGACTGTGATTCGTCAATAAATCAATCTGACAGTATATAGGCATCTCGCATTATAATATCACCATTTAGTTCTTAAAAGTAAAATCTGCTTTTGAATGAATAGACATTTTTACATGGGAGCGCAAATTACTCGCCACGTTATGAACAAATTTGCGAAGTCCAAATTCGGCAAAATAAATTTCTTCCATTTTCAGAGTCGAATATTTTGTTTACGTATTTAGTTAAGACACTTTTATAAGTGTTCATAATTTACTTCCCAGTAACAACGATGCGCACACTTGAGAATCGCTACATTCGACCAATGTTGGCTCGATGTGATAGTATATGTTTCTACAACTGATTCATATATTATACCACGTGAATAAGCTTAAAATGATGCTTACATATGGAATGTAATACGATAATTGGGTTTATTCTCTTTTTCACATCTATTTTTACAAGTTTTCATATCACAAGCCACTATTTTGCCGTGTTATTTCATAAAATGCCTCGACCATAGCTCGACGGTAGTTCGAACAAGAATGATGACGTCACATTCTCAAGATTCACGGGAGGCCATACGCGAGCCCAGCCGGCTCCAATGAAACCGGTATGGGGAGTGGGGAATAATACGCTTTTAATCACTTAGGGCAGGTCTACTAATATTCATATGTCTATGCTGGAGACTCAAATTTCATTTAAAAAATTTACCCCAAATAATATCAGGTTGAAGTATTATATAATTCAATTATCCGGTATTAGTTTTATTTTTTTACTATAAGAAATTTTTGTAATTTTACCTTCTTTGTTCTTTAATTCGTCTTTTAATTTTCTATGTGAAGTGTTTTTTGTTTCTCTCATTTTTCGTACTGAGTGAAAGATTGTTTAAGGCGAAGTTTAATGCTAAATCACTATTTTGATTAATATTTATAACGAATTGGTGTACATTATGAATACCAAAAAATATTCTTTAGATAAGTTGAAGGTTTCTTATAGTTTCGCTTGAGTAGAATACAAATAAAAAAAATAAATTACTCAATAAAAAATATGTATGTAAACTACTAAAAAAAATTTTTTTTAATAGAAATGTATGACTGCGTAAAGGAAACAACTTTTAATCAAAATAGTATTATAGCTAAGATTATCTGTGACAGTTTGACACTTGATTAACTGTTTTGCTTTCTTATAAAATTATTTACAAAATAAATCAAAAACAGTTTTGTGCTTGAAATCGAACGTTTCTAGACTCCGTTTGCCAAGCGATTTGAATGCCTATTACCTACAATATAAGGTATACCAAGAATATACATATCTTTGGCTTGTAGCTTCCTCTTAATACTTTTATTGTCTGGTATTTATAGCGTGTTGTCATTGACCGTGTTCGGTAAGCAGATCTAAATAGTCAGAAACTTCTTTTCTCTCCCTAATATCTTCAGTCTCACAGTCCCCGGATAGTTGGAGATTTAATGCGGTAAAAAATAAGCTGCGAGCAGAAAAAGCAGAAAACACATCAGAACATGGTTGTTGCTAGTCTTTTATCATCCTCTTCCCCTTGTCCTTTCGGGTCGGGGGGTGACCCGCTTAGACAAGGCGCCTCCAGCGTCGCTGTCCTTTGCTCTTCGGTGATCTCCATCCATATTGGACCTGGCGGCTCCTCGCACAGTCACTCCAATAGTTTCTGCTATTATATTTTAAAATTTAATAATCATCGCATCGATCCTAAAACAACAAAGTTATTACGCGTACGCGTAATCTTCTATGTGATAATAATCTGAGATTTTCACGGTCGACAGTATTATTGTGAATCATTTTTGAGGTATTATGCTATTTTACCTTCAAAACAGGAGGAAGGTGACTGTCTACATGAGATTTCGAAAAACCACTCCCACCCAGTTTTCCCACCCCTGAAAGCATAATTTTGATACTTCTTTGCATACTTAACGTCCAAAATAAAAGGAAAATTACTGTCTTCATCTGATTTTAAAAAACTTTGAAAAACTCGGCCAACGCCGAGGATTTCAGCTAGGTATCTACCTAATATTATCCGTTGCACTTTTTTCAGGATTAAAATCGCTCAGCTGTAACTCCTGCGCAGTTTGGTTTTTATGTTGTTTTTTCAATGTTACATCGTTTCGCTTCTTGCTTCGTTTATTTCCAATGCTGATTAAGCCACTGAACTTTTGGTCGTCCAACTGAAAAACATGTCATTAAATTTCATAACACCATTTTTTGTGAAATACCTACTCTGGTTTTATCACTTTGGCTTTGGCAATGGTTGAACTTGTGTTAAGTTGTATTAATTTTTGTTTTGATCTGGTTACTTACTTCTTGTATTTTGTTTGTTTCAGGTAAGTGCCTACCTACTTCTATTTGCAACCAATAATCAATACGAGAAGAAGTTTGAGGGTGGCGAATCGGTATCGTTATAACGTACATTATATTTATTTATAAAAAAAATACTACATTATAGTTAAACATTAAGCCGCTCATCTCACTAGGGAATTCCTGTGAGAGAAAGTTATGTTAAGGAAAAGCTATCCCTTCCGCTGCGGCGTAAGGCGATGGGTCAAGAGAAACCAGTTGGACAGGTCAAAGGGTCTCCCCTAACCAGCCTCTTCCGATCTGGTGCGCCACGCAGCTGGTGGGCAGGTGCGTCCTGACCTCACACCACACCCGATGAAGCCGGGCACCCCTCCTAAGTCACCAAACGTAGCAAATCACTCGGGATGACCTATGGCGGAAGTATTGGTTATGCAATAAATGGTTCCCGGGGCTGCAGGCCAACTCGCCTCCCGAATTAAGGCTTTTTCAATTATGTATTATAAATCATGTCACGGATTCTAACAAAACCCATTTTGAATAATCAACAAAGATTATATCATCCTGTCTTCCTTTGATATCTTTACAAATTCTCGCGTGAAATTCAACTTTGGCAACACTGTAATTTCAGTCAACACGACAGCAGATCCTGCTATAGGCGTACTGCTGATAGCCCCATTGTATCCTCTCGCTCTTTCTCATAAACGACACCTTCAACCGAAAGAGAAGTTACAATGGAGCTTTGAGAGGCAGGACCATAACACTCTACTCCTACTGTAACCTTCGTCCTTAGATGCAACTTAACATGAGGAGTATATTTCCTGCTTACAAAGACAACCTCTCAGTTTAACTGGAGTGTATTTGTATTTGTGTTTGTATATATGCATGTGTGTGGGTTTCGCTCCTCGCTATTTTCGTAGTCAACACGTGTGCAACTTGCATTCAGTTGAAGTGCAGTTAAATGCGACTTCCGTGGTCTCTCAAACCGTTGCATTATTATCTTGTTTACAAATTATACTTCCCTTACCCTAGACTGTCGGTAAATATTGTTACCTAATGCCGAATATTTATAAATCAATATGGCATTTTTGGTTAAAGAAAAACTGATATTGTCACCTGAAGCAACTATGGTGACTCACAAAACAAAACAAAAAAACACTATAATAACATGGTAGTCAGTTCGAACCGTTTAGGAATGTGCGATTTTGGATCGTGTTTTAAATCTATAATACATTGTAATGAAAATATTAAAATTACACGTTTTTAATTCGATGATAAAATCATTCACACATTTTTTAACACATTCTTTGCGGTAAACGAGAAAACTCGTCATACGCCTTTTTACGGTAAGACGCGGGAGACGAGTTCGTTTTGTTGCGCAAAGCGGTAAGGAGCGGGAAACTTGTAAACAAGGGATTCTAAATGGGTGCGGGGTCATGTGTTTTCTATTGTCGGCGGTACCCGATCTATCTACCTGTCAATACAATGAGTTTGAAACACAACAAAAAAATAATAAAATCGTTGTCGCGTATGTTCCGCTCACAAACTACGCAGTGAAACGCGGTACATGTGCAAGTTTTGCAATGTGCCCCTGCATAAAGGAAAGTGTTTCGAACGCTATCACACATTGAAGCACTATTAGGTTATAGTTTTTTTTTAATATATATTGAAAATTTCTAAATAATCTTGTAATTTTGTATGAATAAATTTCGATTGTGAAATACTGTTTTTTCTATGTTTCTCAAGAAAGTAGAAAGTTTTTGTTCATTAAAAAAGGAATTACACATACATTGCTCAGTAAATAAATAGAGACATCTTTTTAAAGTAAAACACTGAAAGTTTCATCGAAAAACATCAAATAGATCATAAGATATGAATATTTTGCGGTGAGTTTAATTTTGGGGCTAAAATTTAAAAAAACACCCGCGCTTCGCCCCCAATTTGGCGGTAAAATGCCCGACCATATAGTGTTAAGTTTATGAAAATACCCTATTGTGTTAAAGCTATTTTTATTTAGCACTGTTTGATAAGCGTGGCCTTATCTCAATAAGTCAATGACGCGTAGATTCAATCCGCTGCACTTCGATAGGGGTGGGCAGAGAAGATGCGACACCACATCAATCTTCACTGACGCTCCTTTACAAACAAAATCCCTAAGTGACATTGAGTAATACTAATTTACAATAGGTACCTAATTAATTCAAAGTTAGTTTCCACAACGCATGAAGCGGAATTTTTAACTGAAAGGCAGCAGAAAGGGTGCTGTGTTTTTATTTATTATGACACCACAAGAAGTACTGGTGTGGAACCATGGGAACTATATCGCCACCCGGTTTGGCAACATGGGGAAGTGGGGGGAAAATCTTCATCAAACATTCAAATTTTGGTTGTCTGTGCTGTCCGTTAGTCCTCCGTGAAATCTAGTTCAATGAACTCACATGTGCTTTCAATTAAGTGTCATTTTCAAAAATGCAACTGCTTATGCGAAGAATTCAGACAAGCGATTAAATTTGTACTTACATAATAATCTCTAAATAGTATTAAATAAATTACGTCTGTCTGTTTGTGCGTTTAGTTCTTCTAAACTACGCAACGGATTTCGAGAGGGTTTGTAATTTTCTTAATATTAACCCTCTGTCTGCTGTACACTTACTGATGTTCTTACTTACTTCTTTCAATATGTATTATCTGTTAATAAAAAAAATAAAAAGAGTAACGCGTTATACAAAATTAAAGATACTGCTAAACGAAAATATGGATTATTTTATTTACGTTGTTTATTTCAATGCTCTATATCTCACGATTGAAATGACTTTTCCAGTTGAAAACATTTTTGTTGACCTCGAAATTCTAGACAGAAAAATCTGTGCAAATTTCATGGCACTAAAGCGTGCCGTTGAGAGTTTTATTGCTATAAAAGATTGGCTGCTTTGGATTTTATAAATATTTTTGGCCGAGCTTAGACTTTCTGGAATCTATTTGTTTTGTTTATCGTAATAATAGCATTATTCCTTTCGAAATTTTTGCACTCTATTTTTCGTGTTCACGTAACTAATTAATTACTGATTGAGTTACTAATTGAAAAATTTTGCTCTTACATTTTCAATTTCGATTGTATTCCACACTATCACCTAATTTTCTGTTAGCGAAATCGACTACTTAAATTATTGCAAATTTGGTAATTGCACCTATGGTTGAAATTGACTTAATCAAGCCATTTTGTTTGTTTTATTTTATTTTATTTTATTTATTTGGGAAAATCAACAGATTATTTACATATATAAGAATAAACTAAATAATAAAGATAAAATCCAATAACAGATTTTCACTTAAAATTATAATAATAATAAAAAATATTAAAACAAGAAACTAAGGGTTCTGTACCCGTGGCCTGAGAAATTTACAGAAAATACAAAATTGTAAATAATAAATAAAAAATATTAACAGATCTAGGAACACAAATAAATTAAAATTTAAAGTTAACTGATATACTAATATACTAATAACCAGCTAAATTTCAAAAATTTAAATTTAACTGATATACTAATAACCAACTAAAATTCAAAACAAAATGTATTGTAAAATTTCAACACAGCAGCAATCAATAAAAGCACTACACAATAGCAATAATAACAATATAATAAATGTATACCTACAACTAAATTGAACACATGAGTATAAATTGGAAGGTAAGTAACTGGAAAGGATTCAAAGCAATAACATGATAACTTCAAGTAGAATATTTAAAATTATTTAATGTTAGTTATTACATATCTTTTAAAGGTTCCTAAATTACTTGAGAATATGTCCATATCATTAAAATTCTTATTAAATATACTACAGGCTCTGAATATAAACGCATTTTGTCTTATATTAGTAGAACATTTATGGAGATGAAAAAGTGATTTTTCTCTAGTTCTAACGCTCGGGACTCTAAAATTAATTTCAGACAGAAGGGGAGAACAATCAATAAAGCCATTGATAATTTTATGGAGATATATTATATCAGCGGAGTCTCTTCTAGTTTTTAATGGCTTAAGTCCATAAAGGTCCATCGAGCTGTTTACGTCAAGGTTTGAATTTAGTTTGAAATTTAAATGATGGACAAATTTTCTTTGGATGGCTTCAATGCGATTTATGTAAATATTATATTGAGGATTCCATATGGGAGAAGCGAATTCAAGATGACTGCGAACATAAGAAAAATACAATATTTTAAGTGTTATGATATTATTAAATTCTTTTCCAATACGGAATAAGAATCCTAGCATTCTAAGGGCTTTCTTAACAATCATATCAATATGAGCCTCAAATGTAAGTTTACTGTCAAGTATAACACCTAGATCACGAATTTGTGTAACTTTTTTGAGTAGTTGGCCAGCTATATGATAATTATAGTCAAACTTAATTTTATTTCTAGTGAAGGTAATTACATAACATTTAGAAGTGTTCATGTTGAGACGATTGCGGATACAATAATCATTAAGCCTATACAGATCTTCTTGTAGTTTAAAGCAGTCAATTATAGAATTAATAGGCAGGAATATTTTCATATCATCAGCGAAAAGTAGAACATTTGCATAATTAAAGCATTTTATAATGTCGTTGATGAAAATTGTAAACAGTAACGGTCCCAGGTGAGATCCTTGGGGCACACCTGAGGGTATATTTACAATCTCAGAGATGAAGCCATTTATTGTTACTCCCTGAGTGCGCCCATTAAGATATGAGACTAACCATCTATATAAATCCCCATGAATTCCCAAAGCTAGTAATTTGGACAAAAGAAGACTGTGGTCAATTTTATCAAACGCTTTTGAGAAGTCTGTATAGATTACGTCAACTTGGATTTGATCATCCATTGATTTAGTAATATTTTCAATGAAAATGGCAAGATTAGATACAACCGATCTTTTTTTCATAAAGCCATGTTGGTTCACGAGTATTACAGACTCGATGCAGTTATATAGTTGTTCATGAACAATTTTTTCAAAAATTTTACTAAAGATTGGTAATTTAGATATCGGTCGATAGTTCTGGACATCATTTTTAGCCCCAGACTTAAAAACAGGTGTGATGAGAGCACTCTTCCAACGATCAGGAAAGATACCTTCTTTCAATGAGGATTGAAAGAGCAATAATAGGGGCTTCGAGATTACCTTGCTACACATTTTGATAAAGAAAGCCGGAATTTTATCACTACCCGCACCCAGTGAGCTAGAAATAGTATCGATTATTTTTTCTATTTTTTGTTTTGAAACTGATACCGAGGAGATATTAACTTGATTGTCAAAATGATAGTTGGTAGAGTGTACATCGGAAATAGTGTTGTAATTAAAGGTGGAGACGAAATGCTGTGAGAACAGGTTACATATTGCGAAAGGATTTTCAGCAGTCACTTCGCCCAGTTTCATAACATGAGGCAAACCAGAATTATTTCTTTTTCCTTTAACATAAGACCAAAAGTTTTTAGGGTCATGAGATATATTAAGTTCAGCGTTTGTTATAAATTGTTTAAGACATTCTCTAGACAATTTCTTTTGCCTTGATCGAAGGATACAGAATTCATGGTAGTCTAAAGGATTGGACCACCTTTTCCACATTTTAAACACTTTATATTTTTCCTTAGTCAGTTTTATTAGGGCTGGACTAAACCAATAGGGATAAGAATTATTAATATGAACTTCCTTTGACGGGACGTTTAATCGAATGATTTCATATAAAATTGTATAAAAGCGGTCAATAGCAGTATTGGTTGATAGGTTTAAAAATTCTGCATCCCAATCAATACTACTAAGGACGTTATTTATTGTTTCATAGTTAGCTTTCCTAAAAAGATTGATTGTTCGTTTGTTGTCCACCATAGGAGTTTCCAGAGATATGTTTATGTCAACAAGAATGCTTTTATGATGTTTACATTCAGGGATGAGATACTGGTCAGTATTTGATACAATTACAGGGATCGAGCTAAAAACAAGTTCTAGGTATGTATGATTATTATTTGGAAAGGTGCAGTACTGTGATAGATCAGTAAATGAAAGGGTGTCAGATAGTTTGGAAATAATTTCAGATTTAGAGCCATTCGTAATTTGCATACTATTACCATTACTTAAAGACCAGTTAATTTGAGGTAAGTTGAAATCACCCGATATGACAAAATGATCATCGTGATGTAGTCCTCGAAGTTCACATAGTTTATCCATGAATTCATTTATATTTTGTGAGTGATTGACTCCTGGAGGTATGTAAACACAGCATAAATGAATTTTTATGAAATTATTAATCGTAACAGTCACCCAGATGTCTTCAGCATTCGTGTTAAAATCCTTACGTTCATGAGCTATGAGGTGCTTCTTCAACGCAATCATTACTCCACCTCCTCTTTTTTGCTCATTGCGATCGCGCCTAAATACCAGGTAACGGTTGTCAAATAGCTCTTCACTAGCAATACTGTCTACAAGCCAAGTTTCAGTTATCATAATAATATCATAGTTGTTATTGGTAACATTAAAATAAAATCTATCAGTCTTAGAACGCAGTCCAGTCACATTTTGATAATATACATTCAACATTTTAGTACATTAAGTTGATAAAATATATAAAATATAAGACTGATAAAATAGTTGTAAGCATGTTCTAGTAAATTATAAATATTAGAGTGGTGTTGTAGTAACGCAAGTAGAGTAATTGTAGGATGATTTGGATTAAAGTTGGTAGTATTAAAAGAGTTAGTTGTTAATATTATACAAATAAAGAAAAACCAGTACAAAGGATGATATTTTAAAGTAGGAAAAAAGATAAGGTAGATAGGAAAAATAAATTGATAATAGCTTATAGTCACACGAGACGATGCTAAATCTAAGAAGATTATCAGCAAAAAACCTGAGTCACGTCAGATTCCAATGTCACCTGAATAATGGGACTAGTTTCATTTTTGCGTATAAATATTTTTCCGTATTTGATCCATCTGAATTTAAAGTTTTTATCCTTGCTTAAGTCTCTCACTGTCTTGAAGAGCGCACGGGTTGCAGCAGTCAGATGCTCGTTGACATAAATTTTGGAGTCCCCGGGAAGCTTCAAATCACTTGAGTTGAGACTGCCTTTCTTCCTTATAGCAGCAAGAAAGTTATCTCAGATAGAAAGTTTGTGCAAAACTCACTAGGCAACTTATTCATACATTATACAACTACAACTTATTTGAAAACTCCTACTATTATTATGAGCGGAAAATGTAGCTTGTACATTGATAGAGGACTTAGATGACAAAAAAAATAAACGAGAACTGGGTAAGAACCCGACGCATTTGTCCTCTTAGTTTATAATTGGTCAATTTATACAATTGTTGTCAGCACGTAACCGATGTTTCCTGAGCTTATTTGGACTAAAAATGTAGATGACAGGAGGACTGAACGCAGTTAGCGGTAACCGAAAATTGTGCGAAGAAGCGAAATTGTCCACCATGGAGTGCAAGTACCTACTCTGATGTATGGAAGTGAGGCATGGAACTGGCAGAGAAAGGATAAACGTAAACTGAATACTGTTGAAATGAGATCCCTGAGGCGTAAGTGTGTAAAACCATGTACGATCGTGTAAGAAATATGGAGTGAGAGAGAGTGCAAGGGTGCTTAGATGGTTTGGGCATGTAGAGCGTATGAGCAAAGAAAGGAGTATATACGATGCAAATGCGAATGGTAGCAGAAATCGGGGACGCCCGAGGAAGACATGGCTCGATCAAGTGAATCAGATACTCGAGTCGGGCCATGTCAAGAGTCAGAATAATAGAAGAGTATGTATGAGACGATGTATATGAATGTGAATGCGACAAGAAGTGTGTGCCAAGACCGAGTTGATTGGCGGTCCATCCTCTCTGCCTACCCCTACGGGGAAACGGCGTGATGGTTAGACATTTTTATCTCCGGTGATTTAAATTTTTTTCTCACCTAAAAACAGTTGGTATTGGAGTATTAATTAAAATTGGGATGGAGGTTGGGCGGAAAAAAATCACCGTTGACCAAAATTTTATAATTTATTATAAAATTTATAAGCACAGTAATCAATGGAGTTTGTCGGCTACATGCTGATACACCCTGTATAATCTTGTATTTTTCGTTCCTCATAATATTATGTCCAAGTTATAATTCAACGTCTGTAAATTGAATCATCACATCAATCACATTATAAAATGTTATGAACAGGTTGCATTTTCTCTATTAGACTTCCATTTAACTTCAGAGTGCATATCTATTATATAATTGAAGTAAATCGAAGTGGGTGCATGGGGGGTGTTCCCATTAAACTGTATGAAGGAAAAATAGATACAAGATAATTTCGCCCATATACATTACCCATCTGTCTTCAAACACATCGTCTGAAAGATCTGTTAAACTGTTTCATAGTACTCTAATATTTAGTATTTTTTTATTACAAAAGAATACAAGGTTTCAAATTATAACAGTATGCAAAATAAATATAATTTATTTCCTAATTATTCTATTACTCCATAAGGTGAGTTCCAGGAGCTCGTTTTTATGGAAGCAGTATATACAAAAAGAAAATACAAAATACAGAAGCAGTGTATACAAAAAGTCTTAATAATAAATAAAAAAAACTAGAAACATAAGTCAACATACAAATTAAGATAATTCAATCTTTAAATTAGCTACAAACATAATTCGATATACATAATTCAATCTCCAAATTAACTACAATAATAATTATAACTAGTTTTATGACAATAAAATAAAATGGTTACAAAAACTTTAGATATTGTAATATTGTAATTATAAAATAGTTACAAAATTACAATATCCAAGTTTTTTTTTTGCTAGATAGTATCTATAGATTGTATGCGTATATTAATGGTACAATATATTATTAGCAAATTTCAGGGAGTTAATTTTATTTGTGAATTGTTTAAATTTCAATGTTTCTGTTTAATTTTGTTTTCGGACAATAATATATTGTACCATTTCACACCTAAAAACAAGTTGTGGTGCTGAGCCGTGGTCGTTCTTAGCATTGGGGTGGCTATTAGGCCCTTTGTTTTAAATCGATTGCTATAAGGGAAATTCTTCTATTATTAAATTACATCATTTTATTATTTTATACCTGGTCTCACAAAAATAAACCTTATTACTTGGAGGGCTGATAGGACAATTCATGACTGACCAAAATTTTATAATATAACTTAAATAAAAATTTCGTTAATTTTCGAGATATCGGCACTTTTATGAATTTCGCAAAAATCGACCCTTCGATTATTTTGTGATTATTTCGAGTGCCACAGTTAGAAAATTCCATATCCTACGATTGTAATGTAATATTTACTAGACAACCCTAAATAGCCCTCCTATTTGAACACAGTCCAATAATACAAACAGTGCCTATATCTTTGGAAAATAAAAACCCCTTTGCACAATTCATGAGAATGTTTTTAATTAGTTAGCTGCAACTCCTCGTATTGTTAAGAGAATATGTCACACTAATCCGGTAAGTTATTTAAAAAGGTTATTTAGTGTAGTTTTTAAAATGGCTCTTTTAATATTTGCTACGTTTTACTTGAGAAAAAAAAATATTTCTCTTTTACTCCAAAAAGTCATATTACAAGTACACTAGAATTCACAACCTCAAAACTTTAATCCAAACCATTCATAACCCCGAGCAATGCCGGGTACTCATCAGCTAGTGATAAATAATATGCAGTCACTTGCATCCTACAAGCTTTTATCGCCGCTCCATAACGCTTCTATCTCGTGTTTACAAAAATGCATCTGTGTTGCAACTGCACCTGGTGGTAGGTAGCCTGTCGATGGATCTCCCATATTATCTACTGTAATCTGTAATGCACTTTCTCTACCATTATGCAACGCCTTAAATGCATGTTGACTGACTGTATTAGCTCCGACTAAGTCATCACTTTATTAGCCAAGTATTTGCGAGCTTGTATTTAAAATTATTATTTGTCTTGAAAGTTATGTGCGCTGTTTGATTATATTATCACCTTGTAATATATAATAGGATAACATTATTGAGGTGATTTACGTAGTGCCGGTTTTGTTTAAAATCACATCTGAGGCGCTTGCGAGGGCAAATTAAAAATATTAATTTTTTTGATGCATCATATTTTTTATTCGGCGGACCTCAAGGTACAGTCCTGGGACCTTTACTGTTTGTGAACTTAATAAATGACCTATTCATACAATAGCTAAACGGAAAAATGGTTTGATGCTAGGCTGACGGAATTAGGGAAGAGAAAGAGATAAGGAAGAGAAAGGTTAGGAAATGTCTATTCTATAATTATAATTATTGTGAGGAAAAAAATGTTTTTAATGTGATGTGATGACTAAACGATGATACGAATAATTCTGAATTTTTTAAAGATGATTAATTTTTTTATGTGATTACCGCACTTAAGTTCCCTTATGTACACAACTCCAATATTATAACGCTCTTGTATTATGACAGATATGGTCATATTTATTTATTTGAATGTTAGTAGGTTCAAACATCCTCTGTAATCTGTGTACTGAGAAGTTTGACCTATTTGCACATGGCGTAGTGAGTGGCTGACGATATGCAGTGTTAAACGATTTTATTATATAGTCGTAATTAAATGAGACACTTGAGGAAGCCCGGGTGGTCCATAGAATGCTTTGAAAGCATTAATTTTAGTAGGTTCCTACAAATTTAATTTGATCGTTTTTACATTAAAAACAACAAGTTTGATTATTAAATTTGTTTATTTCATCAAAAAAAAATTACAGAATATATAATATATCATTAGTAAGTAAAATACCTCTATGTAAGTTAGTAACAATGACATAGTTGAAAAACTAATGTTACAATATTTATTTATTTATTAACGGACATCGTCCAAATTACAAGATAATAACACGAATACAGTAAAATGAAAAATACAGGAGTAGAAAAAGGTACATGAAAGCAAAGACATAAGGCAGATATAATATAAGAAAATAAAGTGACGAGTCGAATCAAGTCAAAACTACGCCGTGGGTCAGGACCACAGGACACTTATAATATTCCGTCACTTGTTTAGCGACTGGCAAAAACATTCAGACTTATCCCAAAAAAGTTAAGGTTTTGACTTGAGTTGACCAGTCTACACATTCTGGACAATGGTGAATAATATCCATAATTTGTCGAATGATGGTTGAGGAAGAGCAGTTAATTATTTCTGAGTCTGTGCGAGGGGATATTGAAGGGAATGAGTTGCAGTAGAGTAGGTGAATCAATAATACCATTTATAATTTTGAAGAAGCAAATGAGGTCATTTCTTTCCCGACGGACTTCCAAAGGAGAGAGGTTTAGAGTTAGTTCAATTTCATCATATGAGTATTTGCCTTTTTCTAATCCTAGCCTCCTAGCAATCCCTCTTAAGAGATAATAATAGAACAGTTTCTAATAGAAGAAAAAGTAAATATATTATGTATGAGTGTTATAAAGATATGATAAATCTGATGTTTGGTAAAGGAGCCTGCCTATTCTGATCTGGTAACGAAGCTTAGTCCACGGAGGTCATACGTACAATAAGTTGTACATGAACCAGGCAATATACGCTTTTTCATATAGAATCCAACAACAGTAATGCATCAAATAACTCACCTCGCAATCACAACTTATACCTACCACGAAAATTTTCGAACTTGAACAATTTTCATGGTTGTTAACATATACGGCTTCCGTGGTCGAGGGGTAAGGCTCTCGACTAGCAAGCGGGAGGTCGCGGGTTCAAATTCCAACGTGGGCAAATAAATTTTGTTTTTTTTTTTACAAATTACTCATTTAAATATTATATAGTATATTTGCGGCACGTTACACATGGAAGATACTCTCATTATCGCCCTGGTGTAAGACTAGAATTCAGAATTGAAACGGTGCTTGAAATGGCTTTCGCCGTGTTTTGTGACCAAATATAAATAGCCAGGTACTTCCTCACTTTACTCTTTCCCATCTCCTTCCCCCTCCCCGCTTCATTCTGCCTCACAACACACCCCAATTGGAGATGCCAGTCTTACTGGGTCCTCAAATATTCTCTTCGTCTTCAAATGTTCTCTAACTAACTAACTAACTAACCATCACGCCGTTTCCCCGCAGGGGTAGGCAGAGAGGACGGACCGCCAAACAACTCGGTCTTGGCACACACTCCTTGCCTCATTCACATTCATACATCGTCTCATACATACTCTTCTATTGTTCTGACTCTTGACATGGCCCGACTCTAGTATCTGATTCACTTGATCGTGCCATGTCTTCCTCGGGCGTCCCCGACTTCTGCTACCATTCACATTTGCATCGTATATTCTCCTTACACTCCTTTCTTCGCTCATTCGCTCTACATGCCCAAACCATCTAAGCGTCCCTTTCTTGATCTTACTCATTACGCTTACATCAGCCTTGCACTCTTTGCGGATATCCACATTCCTCACACGATCATACATGGTTTTATCACACATACGCCTCAGGGATCTCATTTCAACAGCATTCAATCTACTTTCATCCTTTCTTTGCCAGTTCCATGCCTCACTTCCATACATCAGGGTAGGTACCAGCACTCCATTGTGGACTGCTAACTTCGCTTCTTTGGACAATTTTTTGTTAGCGCCAACTGCGTTCAGTCCTCCATTAATGGAGTTACCTGCATTTACTCTTCTTTCAATATATCTGTCAGCCTTCCCATCTCTCGTAAACATGCTTCCTAAATACACAAATTCATCCACCTACTCCAAGTATTCCTCATTCACAGCTATATTGCACACAAATGTTCACACAAATGTTCTCTTCGTCTCCAAATGTTCTCTTCGTCTCCAAATGTTCTCTTCGTCTTCAAATATTCCCTTCGTCTTCAAATGTTCTCTTCGTCTTCAAATGTTCTCTTCATCTTCAAATGTTCTCTTCATCTTCAAATGTTCTCTTCGTACACACATACTTTCTTCCTGTTTATTATTTTTTGTTATTATTACTCATAATATTGCCTAAGTGTTAACCCCTCCAGTGTTTTAGGGTCATATATGACCGGGCGTCCATATTTTATAAAAGTATTTTTATCTTATTTTCTATCATGCGGAAATACATATTTTATGACGATAGAAAGAAAAATAATAATTCTTTCCATTTTGCCTCAAATATTTATACTGGAATCCATTAATAAAATCCTAAAAATAGCCAAAATGAATCATTCACATTTACAAAAGGTTCAAACATAAAAAAATATTTTTTTTATTATATGAACGAGATAAATGCGAAAGAACAGTATTCTTACAAATTTCTCAAACAAAACGAATGTGTTTTCGAAATATTTTTCGTACCCTCAATTTTTCTATGATTGGAGTAAAAAATTAAGTTAAAATGTGGTTAACGTTTTTGACAACATTTTTCACGTTTGATATTAAATTTTATTATTTAGAAATAGTAATGTTTATTTTAAATGCATACACCGTAAAGATAATTTTATCTAGTTTCTAAAACAGTATTTGTTTTTATGGAAAAATAAAAAAAATAATATGTAAATTGAGCATTTGAAATACACAGAAAATATTGCAAACTGAACAAATGTGATGAAATCACTGAAGGGTTAAGAACTATAATTTTCAATCCAGATGAAATTTTAAGGACATACGTAATTTTCATCCTAGATGATATTATCAAGCTTTTTAAGGATATACGTAATTTTCATCCCAGATGAAATTATCAAGCTTTTTAAGGATATACGTAATTTTCATCCCAGATGAAATTATCAAGCTTTTTAAGGATATACGTAATTTTCATCCCAGATGAAATTATCAAGCTTTTTAAGGATATACGTAATTTTCATCCCAGATGAAATTATCAAGCTTTTTAAGGATATACGTAATTTTCATCCCAGATGAAATTACCAAGCATTTTAAGGATATACGTAATTTTCATCTCAGATGAAATTACCAAGCATTTTAAGGATATACGTAATTTTCATCCCAGATGAAATTACCAAGTATTTTAAGGATATACGTAATTTTCATCCCAGATGAAATTACCAAGTATTTTAAGGACATACGTAATTTTCATCCCAGATGATATTACCAAGTATTTTAAGGACATACGTAATTTTCATCCCAGATGAAATTACCAAGCATTTTAAGGATATACGTAATTTTCATCCCAGATGAAATTATCAAGCATTTTATGGACATACGTAATTTTCATCCCAGATGAAATTATCAAGCATTTTATGGACATACGTAATTTTCATCCCAGATGAAATTAACAAACATTTTTAGGACATACGTTATAGGTACATTAACTATGTATAATTTAATACTTTGAACCATATAACTTGTAGTTAAAGGTGAATAAATAGTCCAAGTAAATAAATAAATTAATAGTTTTTCCAGAATAAATTGTTTTTCTCATCTCAAAAATCTTCAAAAAGGCTACAATTCAAATAAAATAATAATAATAATAATGTGTCATTGTGTTCTGCCCCTGTGATCCACAACCTTGATTACCAGTGGATAAACCTAACCAACCTTTGGGCGTATCTAACCGATTTGCTCGGTGGTCAAGCGTCAAAGTTAATACACCGAGGTCGAGGGTTCATTGCCCGAACCGTACATTTATTTTTCACAATAAAACGCCATACAATTCAAGCCGTAACCAATGTCAATCGCCACGTGTACCTTTTTCTTTGTATTCACTTTGCCTTTTTATTTAAATTATTATATATTTTAATATAAACTTTTTACAATGATTGTTCTTGGATGTTTTTTAAAAATTTATTGTGAAAAACAATAAATTCAATACCGTTTCACAAGAACAGAATAACAAATACTCATTGCAATATTGAAGTCACTAAAGGTAAACTGAATAATATCTACTTTAGAAGAAACGTTAAATCTGTAGAATGTAGCTATATATAACTTGGTCGTTTTCCATTATAAATTAACTAGCTGTACCTCGCCTCGTTGCTGTGGCTCAGTTTGTCTGTGCAGATAGAGAAACAATAGCGCTTAATATATATAATATATAATAATAATTTTTTTTTAAATACGCTCTTACCTGTTTTACCTTGTTTCTGTAAAATAAAGGTATTTAAAAATACACGAATTTAACGTTGTGTCAAAATTTCAATGCAACCGATGAAGAACTTTTGGAGATTTAAGATTTTCAACAAACGAACATTAACATTTTATATATAAATAGATAGATGAAACAACGTTAAGGCGATGCCATACGTAGTAATGCAAAATCATGTGTTTTTGGTTTGAAAATTTGGTCGCCTAGAAATATTTCAGATGCTTTAATTAAATACTGCGAGTAGAATACATCTTGGCCTTTGAAATAATCGAATATTTTTTAGATAAGTCTTTTTATAAGCCCAAAAAAAATAATATAAAGGCCTATGAAAACTGCTTTATAGTTCAAAATCTCCTACTTACGAACCCATTTTCGGTTATGATTTTATTGTATCATTTGGCAAATTAAGTTATTTATAAAATAATTAAGTTATTTATAAAAAATTAAATATTTATGCCTGAACATCCACAAAATAAAATAAAAGGCACTTTTTGGCAATGTTTTTTTCTTGCATAAATCAAAACAGGCGGATGGTGTTAAGCGGGAATTTAAACCTTATCGCCATCTACGTAAGGGTTGTTATTGATAGCGGCTCAATTTAAAATATTACACGACGTAGTGCATCGCCTTAACATTTCAAAACAATGGATGAACATAATGTATTACTATGTATGTGTTGAAGTATTTATTGTATTATACAACTAATTTATTATTAAGGAGGGAGTCGTGACTGGGGATTAGTGAACGGTGAAGGGGAACATGTCTAATATAGATATACTGTAAGTTTTTTTTGTTTATTGATAATGAATCCTTAATTATTATGATTTATTTTTTTAAAGGCTTCTAAATTATCTAATCGTTTTAATATGAAGATTATGTATCCCTGTATTTTTACTACGATCAAAAATTACATCACGACACCTTAAATGTTCTTTGATTGTGTCGAAATTACGAATTATTTTCTCTATATGAAATGAGGAACAGTCATTACATTATAGTTTAAATATACCGGAATGAGTCAATTTATGGTCATTATTAATTTGCGTTCTTAAAAAATTACCGATATCATTACTTGTATAAAAAGCTGCATTGCATATAAGAAATACGACTAGACAAAACATCCCACAAATTTACTCTTCGATGAGTCTTTCTCGCACAGAGTTTTGCAACCGGGCGGAAAGAGCCGACGAGTCACGAGGCTGGCCAAATTCAAGAGAATTAATTCGAATTCAATTCCATTCCTTGCAAGAGCATCATCCCGTCTTGCCAGGTTTGCTAGGAAAAAGTCGCGCTACCTCGAAAAAATATATACATAAAGAATTTATATTTTATAATTCAATTCTCGGACGAAACCGGGTACTATACCTAAACTAAACATTAAAATTAATTCACTTCGTAAATACTCGTAACGTAGAGTCTGTGGAATTCGCATTCGTCTGACACTCTTTCCGCCCAGACCAAGTTGTTTAAAAACAAAGTACCTACATATTGCTTTGGCCTAAGTCCAACTTAATTTCTTCGGCCCGCATATATCTTATTTCTATATTTTCATCTCTATTTTATTATTGTGATTAATATCTTGGTTTTTATCGGTCAATACTAGTTATTTTCGCGCTAGTGTATTTCGTAGCGCCTTGGCCAAGTGTACTAAATTTATTTTACGTGTTGTATGCAACCTTTGCTTACGTAAAATGCCTTTCTAGGAGTGTATTTTTTGCTAAAGATATGTTCATACTTTGCACTAGTTATTGGAATAACCATTGAAGGTTATTCCCATCAATTTAATATGTAATCATTTAAGAAGTAGAAGGAAAATTAAGTTAAGGCTAAGCTTAATGCCAAATCACTATTTTGATTAATCTTTATAACGAATTGGTGTACATTATGAATACCAAAAAATATGCTTTAGATGAATTGAAGGTTTTCCTATCGTTTCGCTTGAGTAGAATGCAAATAAAATAATAAATTACTCAATAAAAAATATAAATGTGAACTGCTAAAAAAATATTTTTTTCATAGAAATGTATGAACGCATAAAGTAAATAACATTTTAAAAATACAGTATTATAGCTAATATTTTTTTTATTTTTATTTTTTTTTATTACTTTATTTCTTTTCATTTCTTTACACATATTATACATATTAATAGATAGTATATAATAACACAATATATAATACCAAATAGTATACACAAGAAATGAAAACCCACTAAGGCACTGCCTGAGTGTGGGTAATATAAAACGATTACTATATTTCAAGTACCTAAAGTATAATATACATTAGTAGAAAAGTTTTTTTTGTTTATAATTGTTATAAAAAGTAAAGAGAAAACATTATGTACAATAGTTTATAAAGTTTCAGCAATATTATCTGTGACAGTTTCACTTGATTAAGTTTTTTGCAATTTTTCTTGTTTTATGCTTGAAATCTAACGTTTCTAGACTCCGTTTGTCAAACAATTTTAATACCTATCACCTACAATATAAGGTATACCAAGAATATACACATTTTTGGCATTGTAACTTCCTCTTAATTCTAAGATTGAAATATGAGATCAATAAAAAATGGCGTTAAATAATCAGGTCGAATTTGGCGAGTGGTTAGAGGCCTTGTCCCGTAAGTCAGAGATCCTGGGTTCGATTCCCAGTTGCGACTTTTATTTTATTATTACTTGCAAAGATTATTTTATATCAATGTATATTTTATTAGCTGATGTCCCCGCGTGGCCCGGGCTTTATGCAGAATGTTTCGATCTAGACAGAAATTTTCGTCTTATTTTATTCGTCAAATGTTCAAAAAATCGATACTGCTTTAGGGGGTCGGAAAAGGGGACGGGGGTGTTTTTTTAAATTTTCATGTAGACGGTGACCTTCCTCTTGTTTTGTAAGTCTAGTGTCCAAATTTTCATCAACCTCGGAATAAAACTGTAGGTTTGTATACAAATCAAATCCACGCCGCCCTTCCCGCCTGCCTACCCGCCACAAACAATCAATCAATCAACTGACATAATCCCACTGGCTCCAATCACACTATGATATTCAGCAAGTTATAAAAGCAAGCTTCAATTCAATATTTAACTTCCTGAAAAATATAAGAAAAAATATATAATATTTATGAAATTGCCAAAGCATAGCGATTTATAAATAATACATTATTTCTATCTCGTTATACGTGTACAGGTTTTGTAATATCATCGCTTCTGATCAAATGATTTATTGCTTGAGATCTATTGGATTCTTCGAGCCAGTCAATCCGGTCCCTAGGCGAGCGCGCATCTCACTGGGCTATCAATCATGACAGCGTAATGTAATGTTTTGATACGATCATTCTACCTGTAATGATTAAAAGTTCGACGTTCATCTTGCGCGGACGTTTCGTAATGCGTTGTATTGTCATTAACAGAGCTTTGTACTCTTCAAGTGGTAAGATTACATAAGGTAAAAAGCTTTCAGGTAAAAAAAGTTGTTTGTTCGAATTGAAAAAAAATTCTGCTATGGAATAATGTTTTTGTATATGTTTTTTTAAATCTATTTTACTTCTACCATCATGTACATTCTGTATACAAAATTATTGTTTTCAAATCAAAATTAATTATTTATTTATTAATTAACGCCCTTTTTCGGGGTTTTTACATAATATATGAATATTAAGAAATATACATTATTTATTGCACATAACTGAATTGCTTCATTAACAACATTTTATATTTGTTTAAAGATAAATTGAAGATGTCCACTGACTTGGTATAATTGTTTCCCTCCATTAGTATTCTGGGCAAAGAGAAATACATATGGTAGTTAGTCCCAGAATTTCTGCACTGAAATAAATCATGACTTCTAGTATTACGTTGTAAAATTATGGTACACTTATAAACTCTTTCAGTGAAGTCTAGACAAGATTATCGTAACGCTAAAAGCCAGAGTTGCCACAAATCATTCGCCATGACTTTTGATTGATTCGTTGCCAAGAATCTATTCCACGACTCTTTGTGCGAATACTAGGCCTTACGACCCTTTTCAGTTTATCTTATTTCGCGTGATAGCTGTTTCGCCTTCCGAAGGCATTGTCAAACTGTTTTTGAATCGATTGTAAAAAATCTTAATTTAATCATTTATTTCATACACAAAATAAGGCGGGTTTCGGTACAGCCGCCCCGGTAACCATTTATTACATAACCAACACCTCTGCCATAGATCGCCCCTAGTGGTTCGCTACTTTTAGTGACTTAGCATGGGTGCCTGGGTTCATCGGGTGAGGTGTGTTCAGGATGCGCCTACCCACTAACTACATGACGTGCCAGATCGGTAGAGGTTAATTTTCGGGAGACCCTTTGACCTCTCCATCTTTAATCAAGATTTTATATTTTGATATTATCTATATAAATAAAAATGTAAATGTTCGTTTGTCAAAATCTTAAATCTCCCAAAGTTCTTTACCAATTGCTTTGAAATTTTGACACAATGTTGCATTCGAATACGCGTGTGATTTTACTTTATTATATATATGTGACTTGTGACAGGTAAAAATATGCTTTTTAAAAATAGCGCCATCTGTTGGACGTAAATGCAACGCGCACTATTGCACAGATAGACTGATTCCACAGCAATACGTAGCGGGGTACAGCTAGTTGTTTATAAATACATTAGTATCCATCGATTGTATGCACGTAAAGTGTAAATATGGAAAGTGATTAAGTGTTGTGTCCTTTGAGTGTGTTGACTGTGTTATATCTGCCTATGTAGTTTATGTCTTTGTATTGTGGTCACTTGAAATGTTATTCTTCTCTATCTATTTTTTATGTTGTGACTTCTAGTTATACAGGCTGGGGCAAAAGTAATCACCCTATTGGAAAACGCTATAACTTTTTCAAATGGCGCCAAATGTCAATTCGGTTGACATTTGTGAAGTAAACAAACGCAGAATACAAATCGACAAGACATGAATCGGTTTACTCCGCAAGAACGCGGAATAATTGTTTCCATTATAATTAAATAAATTATTAAAAAATTACGGCAAAAGAACATCGGGTGATTACTTTTGCCCCAGCCTGTATGTGTGCTTTTTGATTTATAATTAATATTGCGAACATGACCTGCTGAAAAATTGCGCTGCAGTGGGATGGGTAGATCCGACTTTTGTTACAGATGACACTCATAAACTTCACTTTGACTTTGGTTCAAGATTTTGCTTATGATAGCCTGCGATTAGCGAGCCCTAAGGGTCTGAGACAGAGGTGTGAAATCGTCGGATCACGACAATAGAAAGAATGTATTGGAGCCAGGAAGGAGTCTGAAAGGGTCGAGAGGATGCACTAGGTGGCATGAAAGGCTGGGAGGTGACTGGAGAGACTAAGGTAAACTAGGATGAGGTGATTTTGCACAGCGGTGCTGCCAAGGTCTGTTATCTATGTGAGGATATTGTGTCGGCGCTCTTTATTGGCAGCAGACACATGTCAGCGCTATATTAGCGGCGGACACATGCCTGAACGGATGACGAGCCTCGTGCTGGCACAGTTGGTGGACGGGGTAGTCTCTCTCCCTGCAGCAGCTGGTACAGTTCCTTCGCTACCTAGGACTCTTGCAGCAGAGTCTCCATCTTCTGTCTTCGTCGAGCGTCACAGCGGTGCTGCCAAGGTTTGTTGTCTATGTGAGGATGTTGTGTCAGCGCTCTTTATTGGCAGCAGATACATGTCAGCGCTATATTGGCGGCAGACACATGCCTGAACGGATGACGAACCTCGTGCTGGCACAGTTGGTCTAAATAACAAATGCAGATCCTAGGAAATAAATTGTACAGCGCCCTTGAGGTGATTTTTCACAAAAACGGCGCTATACAAATTATCCAATTATTATTATTATTATTACGTCCGTCACTCCTGAACACACTGATCCCTAGATTCCTACCCATCCTTCATATCCTTTTCCTTCCCAGAACTTCCTCTACTTTCTTTCATTAAAAAACACTCCAAACAACATCCTCAAAGATGACCCAGGCCCTGGAGGGAAATCATTTTTCTCAGGGACTCCTGTGTGGGGTAATGTAAAAAACATTTAAAGTAAATAAAAGTTAAAAAATAAACAGATCCAGAACGTTGGCTGAAGAAGGAAAAAGTCAAACACTGCATAGTAACCCAAAAATTAATTACGATAATACTTTTGGCTGTGAAAATCTCAAATGATTAAATATACCAATCATTCAAAGTTACCAGTTACCACAAATCACTTCTTGAACATTTTGATTGATTCTTTGCGAATAATCTATTCCACGGCTCCTTGCGCGAATACGGCCAGATATGGCCGGTGGCCCTTGCAAGTCTATTTGCGATAATCTCTGCGGAACATACTGTGTGTAATTATGTACAGTTCTCTTGTCTGGTACATGTAGCCCCGAGGTTATATACTAATATTATGTAGAAATAATACGGCTGTATGATGGTCGCTAGTTGCAACAGCCTATGTCCTGTAAGCTAGGCTTTATTATTGTATCAGGGTTTTCATAACTTAAAAATTATTAAACAATTATAAGCAATAATTAGTCGCCTGAAATATCAATACAAATTGAAAATATCTCCCGAATAAAAATAAATGCCGCCAACGAGAATTGAACCTTCTGATGTCCGGTCAGGTGCTCTGAAACCAATGAGCTATGTCGGCTTATTACCAACCCGCAAATAATTCAATATGTACTAGTACCTCAATCAATAATTACTGCTTATTATATTTTTTCCACCTGTAAACAACCAACTTTATTTATGTAGGAAAGGCTTTGTTAGTGCTAAATTTCTCACTAGATGGCGTAGAGACATATTATATCTTCATTTGTTGGTAAAATATTTTTGACTTATCAAATATTTTTATTTTTTAATGATAAACTAATGTTTATATGCATAGCATAAAGGATAACAAATAATTATTGCTTATAATTATTTGTTATCCTTTATGCTATGTTCAAAACCTAGCCTTAACATTAGTTTATCATTAAAAAATAATTAAAAATTATTTTCATATGATTATGGTGTTCATCCACAGACATAGGAATTAATAGACGAGAAGATAATGGCGAGGGGTAAAATCAACTGTTGAAGAACGAAGGGGGTTAAGCTGACTGTGATTCGTCAATAAATCAATCTGACAGTAAATAGGCATCTCGCATTATAATATCACCATTTAGTTCTTAAAAGTAAAATCTGCTTTTAAATGAATAGACATTTTTACATGGGAGCGCAAATTACTCGCCACGTTATGAACTAATTTGCGAAGTCCAAATTCGGCAAAGTAAATTTCTTCTGTTTGCAGAGTCGTAGTTAGTTTCAGAGTATTTAGTTAAGACACTTTTACAAATGTTTCATAATTTACTTACCCCAGTAAACAACGATGAGCACACTTGAGAATCGCTACATTGTGATGTGATAGTATATGTTTCTAAAACTGATCCATATAATACGGTGTGAATAAGCTTAAAATAAAGTAAAATAATGCTTACTTATGGAATGTAATACGACAATTGGGTTTATTCTCTTTTTCACATCTATTTTTACAAGTTTTCATATCACAAGTCAACATTTTGCCGTGTTATTTCGTAAAATGAACCGATGATGCCTCGACCATAGTTCGCACAAGAATGATGACGTCACGTTTTCAAATTTCACTTGAGGCCATACGCGAGCCCAGCCGGCTCCAATGGAACCGGTATGGGGAGTGGGGATAATACGCTTTTAATCACTTAGGGCAGGTCTACTAATATTCATATGTCTATATGTTCATCGTAATTTCATTATGTTACAATAGACGCAACTATATGCATCTCCCTTTAACGTATGTTCCTGAATTCCTCTACCCAATTACCTGTTATCCAATCACCTTTCCCTGTCCGATAGTAAAGAGTACAAGGAGACATTGCAACAATTTACTGTACAAACCAGTCTGTTAAGAAAGCCTGTGCCGTAAACATGGTAAGTGCTTCCTCGGTGTGTATAATATCGAATCTATTACGGAAACGTATGCACATAATATCTTTATAATAATAATAATCCCTCAGAACAATAATACCAGGGGTAAGTCAGAATCCCTTCCCAATTCTAACTGATTACCAGATATTCAAATAGTTGTGTCGAATTTAAAAGTAATAATTATTGATTACAGTCCACTTTATAAATAGAACCATAAATTGATTCGCAGACAGTATTTCAAACGTTGAAAAAAAGTCTAAATCAGGGTTCCGCTTCATTCCTGTAGTCTGCGGGGTGAAGATTGCTCAAGGGAGCAAAGGAAGAAGAAGTAGTTACTTAGTTACCGTTACTACCACCCGGCTTCAAAGGAGTTAAAGCAAAAGCAATATGGCGTCGAAAAATGAGTTCAAAATTCAAAATGCCAACACTCACCATCGGAGATTTCTTTTAATGTCTCATAATTAGAGTTTTTACATTATACGCGAACATACCCTGCCTACCTAACCTTTTTTGTAACAATTTGTTATCTTATTTGTCACCTTAATTTAACATTTTTGATCAAACCTTTTTGACAACCCTATTTATTTATGCTAGAAGAAAGACAAGAGATAATCGGTTTATAGTTCAAAGCGAATTGATTTAGGTTTTAACGAGTGTGGTTTCGGTCGATTTGAGAACACTTATGTTTTATCTAAGCTAAGCGCCATCGCAATGCAACACTTAGCCGGAAAATGGTAGTTTGTTAGGTGGAAAATCTACTGAATGCTTAACGAGTTTGAGAGATAAGCGGTACAGTGTTTTTTGATGAGGCGTGTGTATTTTTAAGACCGTATACACTTGCCTTTTTCATTTAATGGCTGTATATCAACAACACGCGGTAGAGTCGTTAAATTTTACGAGCTTTTTTGGTTTTATGGACAGAGGTTGCTAGTTCAAATCCGTTACTATAGCAAAATTCTAACCCCGTTTCAGATGTCTATTGAATTGTCATCAGTTGATAAGCTTGTCAAAAGATCGAAGTGTTTCCACTTTGCAATATAATCCAAATACATGTAATATTTCTGAATGTGAAAACTGCGAGTAAATTGCCCCTTGGAGATGCAACCTTCGAAATGAAGTATTTGAAAATATTAATTATTTCGGTGCGCGTTGAAGAAAGATTACCCTTCAAAGGCGCTATTGTCTCATTCGAGGTGTTAGTGGAGCCTTTTATTAAGGTTAATTATCTCCCCTTTGTCTAAACATAATTAGGATTTTGCCAGCAGGCAATCCGGGAAATTTGACGCCATGCAAAATGTACAAAAATGGTTTCTTTGTTTTTTTGGTGTCCTTTTTAGGCACTTTTGTTAGTAATCTAGTATGATTAATTTGTGATAATTTCAATTTAGAGTTTTTTTTTATTTTTATGTTATTACTAATTATATATCTCCATATATAGTTAGTATTAACATAGATCATTGTAGAAATGTATTATACATTTGTACAGCGCCCTTGAGGTGATTTTGCACAAAAACGGCGCTATACAAATCATCCAAATATTATCATTACAAATATTGAGGACTGAACGCAGTTGGCGCTAACAAAAAAAATGTCCAAACAAGGTGGATGTTCCATGCCTAACTTCCATACCCTGGTGTATGGAAGTTAGGCATGGAACTTGCAAAGAAAGGATGAAAGTAGATTGAATGCTGTTGAAATGAGATTTCTGATGCGTATGTGTGATAAAACTATGTATGATCGTGTGAGAAATGTGGAGATCCGAAAAGAGTGCAAGGCCGATCTAAGCGTTATGAGCAAGATCAAGAAAGGGACGCTTAGATGCTTTGGGCATGTAGAGTGAATGAGCTAAGAAAGGAGTGTATGGAGAATATACAATGCAAATTTGAATGGTAGCAGAAGTCGGGGACATGGCGCGATCAAGTGAATCAGATACTCGAGTCGGGCCATGTCAAGAGCCAGAATAATAAAAGAGTATGTATGACACGATGTATGAATGTGAATGAGGCAAGGAGTGTGTGCCAAGACCGAGTTGTTTGGCGGTCCGTCCTCTCTGCCTACCCCTGCGGGGAAACGGCGTGGTGGTTAGTTAGTTAGTTGTTTTAGTCTCATTTAATGACAGGTCTTTTACCACCCTTGCGCTATTTACAGTCAATATGACTAAAAATTCTAAAAATTGAACTCCCCGATGTATACTTTTTTTTCTAGGTGTGTCATCTGCCGAACATAATTACCATTAATTTTAGCACGGGCGTGGATATTGTATACCTCTGTGACTAATATTCGTTTCGTGTTAAAGAACCCATTGAATATCCCATGGTGTAATACGAAACCTACCCAGAGCAGATAATACCCGCTTTTATGATAATTTAATATCGAGCCTGAAAGGGTAGAAGGGAACAACCCACATTTGATCAAAATGTTATAATAATAATAACAACATGGTATTTATATATTTCACTTCGAGTACGCTTAACTATAACAAACTTAAACGGTAATTTAGTATTAGTGGTCATGTTCTTAAAATTATTCCTGCAGTGTGCCTTACCCAAAACAGATGTAATATTATAACAATAAATATACTGTTTATACAAAGTGATGACAAAACTTTGAATAACAATAACAGCAGGACAGGACAAGAACATTAAAACTAAAAACATAATATAAAAAATTAGGCAGTTTGTGCTCAGAAATGAGAATTTCTGAGCAGAGATTTTGAAAGGTACAAGGAGGAAACCGAAACCAAAAAATTGCCGGAAGTTTTAGAATATGGCTTATTATAAAATATCGAATAGAAGTTAAGATTTATGAATGGTAAGATTTTTTTAATTATTTTGTTTTTAAAGCCCGTTTAAATTCAGCCAATTTCTGGAGATTAGTAAGAGCTGAGGGAAGTCTATTCCAGATGAGCGGGCCTGCTACACGAAAAGAGCGATCATAGTATACGGGTCGATTTATTTGACCTAGAAAGTTCGATTAGACGATTACTAACATGATTAGTCGATGACTACCACAACACGGGCATTAGCCTAGTGTGACAGTAAAAAGAAAATGTACTGCATCTTCGTGTAAATATTTATTGAAAAAAAATTAAATATCTATATCCGCTGACCTTATACTAATTATTACTATTAATGATTATTAATTTCCACTTTCATCAAATAACACCTCATATTTTTTACAATATAACTGAATTTTGGTACTCAGTTTTTTAAGACTAGCATAAAATACAATTGTAAAAAAAAACATCTGAATAAAAAATGTATTCAATTTTATGGGAATAACTTTTGAAGGTTATAGACATCAATGTAATATACCATTGAATAAGAAGATAATACTAATAATTTTAAAGGAAACGTGAAATCGAACAAGACACAGAATATTAAAAAGATAACGGCCTCAACTGGAAATCATGAGATCTGTACCCATCGTCACACGCGTCAGTCCTAGAAAAATGAAGTAGTTAATATAATTAGGTGCCATTGGCCGTGTTGGTTATAGCAGGTTGTCGCATTGTCCTGGTAAGACAGGTCCTGGGTAACCTTTTTATTTTTCTGTGTCTTGTTCTGTTTCATGTTTCCTTTAGATTTATAAGTATTATCTTCTTCAATGATTTAAAAAAAATTAAAAGTGTTTTTACAAAGCTAAAAAATAACTTGAAACCATAATTAAAATTCGCTGGGAGGGAAATGTGACTATTACCTGATACGACCTTCTTTTTAATCGATTTTTTTTTAGGTTTTTCCCACTTTATAGCGGTTTTTAACTAGGTCGTATTAAAATGGAATTCCACAGTTTTCAAAAATTGAAATAATTTATTATAATACTTGTTTTTTACAATAGAAATCTTCTTTCAGTCCAAAATTTACAATATTCTTTGGTAAAATTATTATTAAACAAAACTAAATACGAACAAAAACATGACGTACCAAAGTCACTACTATACAATTCTGTAAATTTACTATCTGTTCGTGCTATATTTTGGCTTAAAATTGCGAGTCAGCATACATCTCAATCTGAAATAAGATAGTGACACATGTTCATAATACAAGACTAATTGCAAACGATGGACTTGTAGTTCCCAGATACCTGAATAAATACGGTGAAAGAACTCTAGAATACCTCGTTCCAATAATTTACAACATGTTACCAAATTCAATAAAAAGCTGTGAATTGACTCACAGAAGGAAACGTATGTTAAAAAAATGGTTATGTGAAAGAATTTTTTTTGTACTAATGTGTAAATTTTATGGAGTTGTTAAAATTTTATATATTTTTTTTTTTTTTTTAAAAAGAAAGACAAACATTCCACCATCAGCTACCTTAAAACAAAATAGGGGTTCGAAAACGTTGAGGGCTACTCCCTTTTACTTTTGGAAAGTCAATATTCGACAGCACATACGTCACTTCCGCTGTGTCATCTCACCAGGGACCGTCCATTTGCATTTTTACATTTACATAATAATAAACTCTGTCTACATCATATGTTATTATTTGGCGGGAAACGAAAGAATATTGATACTTCCGCCCGTCGCCGCACCTCTTTCCGGTCAACTTGTAGCGCCACAGACAATAAAAGGTTCCCGGAAAAAACGTGCGAATTATCATAGACAATAGATAATAATTTTGTACTCTTCTTCTCGGATTAAATAAGTGGAAAGAGAGAATTTATTATGAGGACAGCACAATGTGTGGTGTGTGTATTTATTTATTTATTTGTATGCCTCTGTATCACAATGTTTTTTTTATTCTAAATTACAAAATCTAGAAGTCAAAAACTAGAGTCCTGTCTGCTCACTTTTAACCGGAGATAGTGAGACTCTGACATCCACAATTAAGGTGTTGTGAGATTTAAGGGTGTTTCAGATTAATAATCATTGCTCAAAATGAAATAATATCTCTTTATCCCGGTTTTATTCCTGGTTTTTGTGCTCAAGTCAAAAAAAGAGGCCTGAGTGCGTGCGCAGCTATTACAAAAGCAATAATGATCCTAGTAACAATTACGCGGTATTATAGTGAAGCTGTCTCACCTCGGAAAATGCCTCGACTCGAGTGTATTTTTTTATATATTTTTTTTAATAAATATTCTCGCTTTAAATAACCTGACAATATTTGAATTTCTTCTTCTACCATCATTATTGTCGGAAAATTTTACTTGTGTAATGATGGAGGTCTTAACGCCTGGGTGGTAACCCGACGCATTTTTCCACTCGACTACTAACCGGCATTAAAACATCACATCGTTTATAATACCTATTATGCCAATTGTATCAAACCCATTAATTTAACCATGACATAATCTCAAGGGCGTTTGTCATTGTTGTCATTTCAGGCAAAATTAATTTATCGTTTCAAGTAATTTTAGCTTTAACATTTTTTACTGTAATTTACTGCACTAACAACTGTATTGTGACTAAAAAACAATCCACATTGTTTGCTGTTGTTTTTTTATTAATAGTCAGCTTCAATCTCAAAGTATAATCAGAAAAAGTATCTTATTTTAAAATATAAATGAATTCATAAAAAAAATCAACAACATTTTCCCCAACTTGCGATACGACAGCGTTGATAAAAAAAATTGAATGGTTTCTCAGCCTCAGGGGATATTTTAAATTAACATTTTGTGAAAAAAAAATCTTTGTAGTGTAGAAGAGTTAATTTTCAAGTTAATAGTTAATTTTTAAGTTATTAGTTAATTTTTAAGTTATTAGTTAATTTTTAAGTTAATACACAATTAAGTTTATCTAATAACCCTGATATTTTGCTCCGCTTAGCTATGTATGTAGGTCAGTAGGTACTTTTGGGGCTGGAGTATTTTTTTGATATGTGATTTCTGCACTATAGTTCCAAGTCAGTGGGAATATGGCAATCCCAAATTAGAGTACCTAACTGGCTATTTAAATTTGGTCACTAAACAGATTTAAACTAATTTGTAGCAACTTTTCGATTATGGATGGAGAACCACTCTTCAACATAATTATAATAATATGTATGAGATTTGTCAATCAATAGCAAACTGGCTGTTATCACAAAATCTGTCGCTTAACACAAACAAAACCGAACTTCTAAAATTTTGTCCAGTACAAGTTACACCTATAATCATAAATGTTAACTAAAATAACAACCATATCGAACCTTGCCAAACTTGTCCACTGCTGGGAATACAACTAGATGCAAATATAAACTGGAAAGAACATGTATCTAAAGTTGTAGCAAAAATCAGTAGCTTTTCTTTTGTTCTAGACACCCTTAAAAATATCTTTGTTTTTTGAGGAAACTCAGTAAACGCCAAAGATGTTTTTTATCATCCAAAAGAGGTGCATACGAAAAATTACAAACTCTTATCACCGGGATTCATGTAGACCATTTTTTTTAAATCTCAAACTTCTGACAGCGACGGATATATATATATATAATAGAGTTATGCCTGTTAGTTCGATCATCTCCAGAAAAGTTCCCACAAAAAAACTCAACACATAAACACGCTACAAGGTTCACAGAAAACTTACTGATCCCAAAAGCAAACAAAACTATATTTCAAAAAGGACCACACTACATGCCCATTAAAGTATATAACAACCTTCCACGTATCATCAAACAAATAACCGACATACTTAAATTTAAATCATCACTAAAAACATTTATTTTAAACAAATGTCACTACCCCTTAAATGAATACCTTACGTAAATTAAATACCTCTTTTTTTATTTATTATTTGCATACATTTGTTAACATGTAATTGTTGGATTATATAATATAATTTGTATATGTTGGGTTAGCTGGAAGAAATAGGATGTAACCTATAACCTATACCCTATACTCTTTGTACTCTGTATTTTTGTACAATAAATATTTTTTTTGAATTTTGAATTTCTTTTGAATGTATGATAAATTGCCTATATTTATAATAACCTGTTTAGAAGCCGAGTGGACACCGGCTTCGGGTTCCCACTCGATGTCGCGGTTTAATCCTCTCCTATCTAAAGCCTCCAACATTGCAAAAAACATTCCATCAAAACCTTATTCCGACATGATTATCTTCCTGATGCATGTTTTTGCAAATCTGTCATTGCTATTTTCAGGTGTATATTATTTGGTAGGTAGGTACCATTCTCTTCTGTCATATGTATTGTTCCTCAGTATGTTTAATATTTGTTTATTATTGGATAATGGTCTGTAAAGAAATAAATTAAAATAAAATAAAAATTTCTCGGGGAACATTTTGCCACTATTATGATGGTAGTATTTCAAATATTATCAGGTCATTCGTAACCTGCAAAGTTTTATATTTCTTTATTGTAATGTATACTATGATTGATGAAAAGTCCTTTAAAATCTACCCACAACTTCTAATCTAAATTAATATTGTTGAGAGCTATATCAATTACTCATTCAAGTTCCTCGTTTATATTATTATTTCTATGGCTTTGTAAGCACTGCTGTTTCTTTATTATGGTAATGCCAAGTTGTGTAACTAAAGAAGTCGAGCGTGCCAGTATTAACTTGGAAACATTTCAATTTGAATATTAATATTGAGACTTATCGGGTCGCAGACGACAAAGGGTTGTACATCGACCCCTCCCTCTTGATACAGCATTTCCTCTCAGACGAAAACTATTGTATTATTTTCTTTGTATTAAATTGATTCATTAAATTTAATATCTTTTAACAAGGCATTGAATATGGTTATAATGTTTTATTTTGAGTTTCAACAGCTAGGGTCCGGGGAAAACTAGACATGAAAACCGCGCAAGAGTCCCAACTTTCCGCAACCAGTTGGATAATGGCATCCCCAATCGGGGGTATGTTGTGATGTTTATCGAATAGGAAAATATTCAAATAGAACGTGGCCCTATCTTGGAATGGCATTAGTGAAATGTAGTTAGAACCTTATACAATTAATTATTACACCCTAGCTGGGTTCATATAATTTTATCAGCACATTTATGCATGCTCTAAAATGGTTAGTATACGTGCTATTTAAATATTTTCCTTTAAAATATGTTTAACTAGAATACGTTACAAAAGATTCAACCTGAAAATCAGAAATCGGTAAATAGATTATGAGAAATCTTCTTTGCAACCATTGACACCTAATATCACAGAACAAGGTAAAGTTAGTTAAAATTCGGTCCAACCAAAGTGACGATTTTGCCTCAAATACAGTCGCAATGAAGGTATCATGAAAAGTAGTATGAAAGTATCAACAACTAAGTAACCTTCTCATGATGTAGTCGTTTGAGTTTTAAACACATGAATATGAATGATTTAAATTAAATATTTCGGACTTGAAAAATGACTAGACTCTTCGTGTTTTTTTTAAGTAGTAACTACCAAACCTACGCTTTTAGATTAGGCGTCAAGTTGGCTCGTGTGAGATCTCCAGCTCTGCCAAACTATGCAGGTTAGAATGCACTCTCATTTTCTGTTTATTTTTGTGCCGTGTGCCCACTCTGTTTATTTTTAGACTCCTGTGAGGAACAGCATTCTTGTATCGCTATATGATAATATTAAATTAATGTTTTTTTCACGAAGTTTTTGTGAACGCTGGAATTTTGATACATCATCGCTGTGACTGAAGGAATTAATCCTTATATGATCTTTCTTTCACCCTTGGGGTGATTTTTAACAAAAAATGGCACTGTGCAAATTATCCAACAAATATTATTAGGCCGCTTCCGTTAATTACGCATACTCTCACGAATTCGCTTTCTCTTGGGAATAAATAATCCCTTGTTTAGTGCATATTTTTGTTATCGTATGGTCTGCAGATTTAATAAGTGACAATCGAATCTAAGTAAAAATCACTGGATCATATAATTTTAGAATTTAAGAAATTGGAATTATTTTCAAAATATTTTCCTCGGAAACATTTTTTTCCATTATTTCTGGCTTTCACCCTTCAAGGGTGTTCTTGGCCATCATTTAAAATTATTGAGAAATGAAAGGTGAATTTAAATATTAATTTTATTTAAATAGGCAAATTTCAAAATTATAATGAAAATTGGAGTCGAGTTCAGACTTAGAAGAGATGAGATGTTGAATGGAGGGGAGGCAATTTTAGATAAGGCTTGATAGAAGAAAGGATATTTGTTTAGAGAGGGACAACCAAAAAATATGTGATCTAAAGTTCCCACTTTTAGACCACAGAATGTACAATCTGGGGAGTCAATGACGTGAATTTTAAAAAGATGGGAAGGAACGGAACAATGTCCGATCCTCATTCGAATGAGTGAAGAAATTTATTTTTTGGAAAAATGAGGGAATTGCTGAAACCACGGTTTTGATGGAATAGTCCTTTGTATTGAGGCATAGCAGGCTCCCTTGGATTGACTAGCAATGTCCCAATACTCCGACCAAACATTGCGGGATCTATCTGGATAAATGTCAGATAGGGGAATGTGGTTTACGAGGGTAACAACAGGGTTGGACGCTCCTTGTTTTGCCAAGAAACATTGTCTTTATATATTTTAATATTTTTTGTGGGCGAATTTGAGAGACGTCAGAAATCTTCCTTTCACCGTTAGTAAACGATATTTCAAATACAGAATTATTTATTGTAAAAATGGAAATAATTTTGGTACCTACTTTATCGCGCGGTTCCCACAATCAATTTTGAAAATTAAAAGTTCGTATTGAGGAATATTCCACATCACTTGACGCTTGCACAGATTCGCCAAAAATCGAGTTTATTGACTCCGATTGAAAATTGGAACCGAAATATTGTGACGTCATATGGTTGCCTAACTATATGCACCAATGAAAAACTATGAAAGTCTATGGAATAAACTGTGTAATAAGTAGGCTCCGAATGAGAATTCTACTGTCTATATAATGGCATATCAATGCTTTTGTAGGACCAATTTGTTTCATACAAAAAGCCCGAAGATATCGATCTAGTGAGTGGTTTATTTATGTAAACGACGATATACCTACAACATCTTCAGAATTTTGGTAATTCGGGATTGTGCTTCCGGGATTTCGTCATTCGGGAAGTCAGGCTTCGAGATATTAACCAAGAATTTAATAAGTACATTTTACTATCACCTCATTCACATTAGAAAACTAATATTTTTTAATTCACATTTCTAAAACACGAATAAATATTATATCCAAACACTGGTCTCAACTGCAACATTTGTTTTGCATGTCGCCTGCTTGTCTGGATTACTTTTTTTCTTATTGGTTTAATTTCAACCTAGCTAAGTGACAACTACTCTAAGAGACTAACAGACGTCGAAACAAGTGCTAAAGAAATTAGTTCCTACATACTCGTATCTACAAACCCAACTTATTGCCCTTTCAGTTCATTCGACACAAGTCAGCAGTTATTCCACACTCTTTTCTTGTCAAAAGCATTCCTCGCAGACTTGAAAGTGGAAAGGCATTATTGCAGACAACGCCTGTAGGTTCATTGCAACTTGCAAGTGGAAGTGAAATTCCAGAACCCGGTCGCGATTTGCATTGTGAAATGAAACTTTCCAGCTGTTGTGTCTTCTAAAGCTGGAATTGAATTCTGTTTATCTTAGGGTGAAGTAAGGATTCTAGAAACTAGAGAGTAAAAAGATCTAGACTTACGGATATAATCCAACCGCTTGAACGGCATTGATTCGGTAGTTATTTATTGAATACAAGCCGTTCTGCGCAAAATAGCTGTAGCTATCTAATATAAAGCTATAGCTAGCAAAAGGAATGATGGATTATTTTGAACTATATGTCATCGTATTCATCCTGCAAGATTTAGAAATCAAGAGCAGGCAATAATGATTTCAGAATCAATACGTTCCTTTAAATGGTTTTAACTACCTCAGAAACAAATCAAATAATCCAATCAATCAGTTTTTAATGCTGCGGCGAGAATGATTTTTGGTGAATCTTAGTATTGTCCCACTTCTAAGGGATCGCCTTCACTGGCTTCGATGCCCTGAAAGAATAGAGTTTAAGATCTGCTTAATGACCTTCAAAGCATTGCAATCTCCTGTTTTAAATTATGTTTTAGTTTTTTTTTATTCTTGTTTTGTCCTGTCCTGCTGTTATTGTTATTCTAAGTTTTGTCATCACTTTATATAAACAGTATATTTAGTGTTATAATCTTAGATCTGTATTGGGTAAACCACACTGTAAGAATAAATTTAAGAACATGACCACTAATACTAAATTACCGTTTTTACGTTTGTTATAGTTAAGCGCACTTGAAGTGAAATGTCACTAAACTGCGCTATATAAATGTATTGTTTCATATAGTGCTTTCACACAAAGGATGTATTGAATTCCGTAAGTCTAAACTTAAACTTTAGGGTGCGCAGTTTACACTCGCGCTGTGCAAGCGAGTTCCCTACAGAGCATCGGACCATCCCAAATTATTATTATTAAAATTATGTTTTGTGACCAGTTCTGAATAATCAGATACTCTTAAATCTTCCTCTTTCTTTTTTCTTGATGATTATGTGTTGAAAGGTGTTAAAATCTACTTTTTTAGTGAGAGTGCCGCACAAAAGTCTCAACTCCTCCCAACCGTCTAGAGGCAGCGAGACCATGGCATCCCCAATCGGGTATGTTGTGAGTCTGAAGGTAATGGAGAGTAGAAGAAAATGGGACAGAAACGTGGGGAAGTAATTTAGTATTTAATCCTTATTAATATTCAATTTTTTAGCTAGTTTTGATTCTGAATGGTGGTTATTCACCAGGGCGATACTGAAAGTATCTACCACTCTGAAACGTGCCGCAAATATATTATGCACATTATTTTAAATATAATAGATTTTAAAATTTTTCATTGAAGAAGAAGAAGATAGGTATTACTAATAAATGTAAATGAAACATGAAACAGAACAAATCACAGAAAAATAAAACTATATAGATAACTCAGCATAATGACAATTAACACACCTTAAAAAAGTTATATAAAATCATGAAAAGTGATAAAACAAAAACTAGATCGAATCGGTTACATAGGTCAGTTTTTTCATTGCTTTTAATGACTTAATATATCTTTTTAAAGGTGTGTCGAATTGTCATTGTAATGATTTATGATGGAACTTATTATTCACGTATATCCACAGGAAATCTGACGCTATCATTGTGTTCCAATCAAAGTAGTAGTATTATCTTTGGTTCCAATCATTCTTGGAATTAATGTAGTCATTTAATGATATCAAATTCACGAACAAAGCTTGGTGTTGAGTTTCAACATTAAATCTCTGGGAAGCTCTAATCTACAGCTAGCTGATTAATTAACTAATAACATTAATTGAATGCGGCATTCGCTAAACATACAATATTATCAATTTTTGCCTTATTTTTTTTCAGTCTTGATATTACAGGAAGCTTTTTGTATTTGATATCGATCATTATATTATTATTAGTATTATAGGTTTATTGAAATATAATTATTAAATTTTCATACAAATAAAAAGATTAACATTATTAGAAGTTACCATCATTATCAACGATTAGGTTATATAAAAAGAAATAAAATAATATAAAACGAAAATGAAAAGACAAAATAAGCAATGCAAAAAATTAAATTCTTAGCTGTTAATTTAATTGGTTCCATGATAACTCCTAAAAATAATAATTCAACACACCTTCTTCTTTCGTATGGTGGGGGGTCAGAAGGGGACATCTAGATCTGCGAGTCATTCTAGGGCCTCAGGCGTCGTCATGCGAATCTTATCCATCCCGCCGGGGAATGAATGGAGCGGGCATTCGTTGACCACATTTTCGGTGGTCTGCACCGCACCACATTCACACATCGCCGACTCTTTAAGGCCCCATCTGTACATCATGTACCTTTAAAAGGTAATCTAAAGTCATTAAAAGTGATGAAACAAAAACTAGGTTAGATAGTTACATTTGTAACCTATTTAAGCTGGTTTTAGTTACATTTATTTTAGTTTTTGTTTCATCACTTTTCATAACTTTATAACACTTTTTATAGGTGTGTTGAATTGTTATTTTTATTAGTTATCCGGTCACCAATTTAATTAACACCTCCCTTATTGAGAATAACTCGTGTTTAGGGAGGGAGTTTCATTTTAAATTTTTAATATTAATTCATTTTGGGAATACTACCATACATACAAACTTTAAAATTATGAACATACGTATACAGAATAACAGATGTCTATACGCTAAATATTGCAAAAATAAATAAAATATTTTACAGAAAATATATGCGTATATTGTGTAAATATATTAAATATGCAAATATTTTTAACACTGATATTTTATACAATAATATACCAAACAACCAAATTAAAGTCTGAGGTGAAGAAGTGTATTGGAGTATGAGAATGTATTCATTTACTGAAATTCAACGAATTGATTGAATGAATCTCGGTCTGGTGCGCAATGACTTGAAGTAATGCATTTTTTTATTCTGTTTAATTTTGAAACTTTAAATTCTTGGAATAATTCACGAGTCGAGTAATCGCTCTTTTAGTTCTCAGAAAACGCTTCTGAACAAGAATCATTCAATCAATTCGTTGAATTTCAGGAAATGAATACATTCTTAAGTGTCAGCTACACTACTCGCTTCGACGCTTCGACGAAGTCCTCGATGAAGTTAGCCGAAGTTCGAAGTGCGTGCCCACACACTCGTGCAACTTCGCGAGTAACGCTTCGAGTCCTTTGACTCGGGCGCATTTACCGACAACAATCGGAAGTCGGGCGAAGCGAAGCGAAGTTGCCCGAAGCGAAGTGAAGTTCGTGCCCACACTATCGTATTCGGTCAACTTCGATCAACTTCGCGAGTAGTGTAGCTGGGCTTTTACGGTACATATACACTTGCGATCCACGAATTACGGGAAAGCAACGCAGCAACTGCAAGAGGTGTTTCGCACCCTTTGCGGTTTCTTTCCCATAATTTGAGGTTCAGTTCGACAGTTCGGCTCGCGTATGTATACGTAGCATAAGATAGACATATCAACAGTTCCGGTAACCAGGATAGAAAGTAATCCAATATTTTACTCTCTGTAGTTTTCGCAGCAAAATATTACTAATGAGGTCGTCTTCTGCAACGAAATTCCATGTTTTATTACAAATGTATCATGTTGTAAATAATTTTAACGTAGTCTCACGTTTCGATTACTGCAACGGCATTTATACCAGCCTTACAAAATATCAAATTGACAAACTTCAATCATTGTTTAATGCAGCAGCAAGGCTCATAACCGGAGTCTCTAAATATTCGCACATTTCAGAACACCTTCGTAACCTTCACTGGCTCAAGTGCCCTGAAAGAATCCAGTACAAATTGTGCTGGATGGTGTTTAAACCCATCAATGAAATAGCCCCACCCTACATCTCTGAACTATGCGTCCCGGAAAACACTTTTTTTAAATTTATTTTTTTTATAGTGAATACCTCACAAGATTCCCAACTGCTCCCGTCTGGAGCCAGTGAGACTATGGCATCCCCAATTGGGGGATGTTGTGAGGCTGAAGGCAAGTGGGGAAGGGAAAGAGGAAGGTGGGGAAGTACCTGGCTATTCAGATCTAGTCACTAAACACGGCTAAAGCCATTTGGAGCAACGTTTCAATTCTGAATGGTGGTCTTACACCAGGGCGATACTGGTAGTATCTTCCACTCTGGAACGTGCCGCAAATATACTATATATTATTTTAATTAATTAATTTTTAATTAATTAATTGTGAAATAACACAAATTAATCAAATAAAATTTATTTGCGCACGCCGGGTTCGAACCCGCGACCTTCGGAATGGCAGTCCAATGCGTTACCACTGGACTATGCCGGCCGTCACACTGGTCTGAGGCAGTCAACTCTTAGATCAGCAACATCATCAGCTGTAGGCAGACTGATGGAACCTAAGCGCAAGCCAAATACTAAGTTTGATCGCGCTTTCGAAGCATCTGGGCCGAAGGCTTGGAATAAACTTCCTTCGGAACTAAGGTCCATCCATAACAAGTCCAACAGAATTCAGGTCTAAACTTAAAACTTACCCTTTTAAGCTGTCATACCCTTAAATTAAATATACCATTCCTGAAATTTTCGAATCATGTTGTAAATCCTGTATCTAAATTTCACTAATAAACAATTAGTTAATGCTGATTGTGTTAATCTTCAGTGACCTACCAGGTATGTATGGTAATATATATTATCTCCATGTACAGTTAGTAATAACATAGTTAATTTATTATTCATATTCCGTATGCGTAACCTAGTATAAATTAATTTAGGGATGGTCGCTTTTGGAATTTCGTCTTTCGGGATGTTAGATAAAATCTTGTGCGGCACCAGGATGTTGTGATAAGAAGAAGAGGAGTAATTTCGCTTTTTGATGAAGATTTATGTATATGTGAATAAAGAAGTCGTCAGTGTTTTAACCACACCTAATTGTATTTAGTTTCTTCATTTTATACTTGACACAATGACTTCAAAACAAGCGCACTAGCGCTTAGTGTGGGTGTTAATAAACTTCGCAATTTTACATTCCTGGAAACCGGGAATGTTGGCATGTGAAGCGAAACAAGTGGATGCTTTAGTCCCGTGATTTATCCACTTGACACCATGTCAAGCTGGGCTCATAAAGAACTGAATTACTCTTTGTTTGTTTTGTACGCGTATAACAAACGCAATATTTTGTGGTTTATTTTTGAATTCTGATTCTGATTAGATGCATCTGCATTAATGATTTATTTTTTTCAAAATTGATCCCCGAATCACGTGTGACAAAGTCGTCAAATGGTCTTCAGCGTTTTTTTGACAGTTGAAAGGTTCCCGATTATCGGTCCATTTCAGCTTTTGAACAAATTCTGATCAGCGGAACAGGACAACTATCATGTTGTTAAACTTGTCATTGAATCGGCGTTTAAGGCGAAGCTTAATGCTAAATCACTATTTTGATTAATCTTTATAACGAATTGGTGTACATTATGAATTCCAAAAAATATGCTTTTGATAAACTGAAGGTTTTCCTATCGTTTCGCTTCAGTAGACTACAAATAAACTAATAAATTACTCAATAAAAAATATAAATGTAAACTACTAAAAAAAACATTATTTCATTAGAAATATATGAACGCGTAAAGGAAACAATTTAAAAAAATACAGTATTATAGCTAAGATTATCTGTGACAGTTTCACTTGATTAACTTTTTTGCTTTCTTACAAAATTATTTGCAAAATAAATAAAAACCAGTTTTGTGCTTGAAATCGAACGATTCTAGACCTCGTTTGTCAAGCGATGTTAATGCATATTACCTGCAATATAAGGTATTCCAAGAATATACACATTTTTGGCTCGTAGTTTTCTCTTAACGGGGACCTATCTAATGTAAAAAAAAACAAAATAGCGCTAAATGGCCATTTGTTGATTACCTTACATTTGAATTTTTGTGACAAAACTGGGCCTTTTGTGACATTATATTCCTTCCAATATCAATTGCAAACTTGCATGGAATTAATCATCCATCAGTGCAATGTATCTACTAATGCACAGTGAAGATTGCACAAATGCACATTTCCCAGTGCAGTTAATGATACTAATAATAAAAGCGTGGGTGCTTTTTGATGGTTAGCAGACAATAGTATAATATGTATGTACCTATGTGAATTATGAGGCGAACCGCTGATAGCTCCGCTGTAGCCTCTCCCTCTTTCTCATAAAAAACGCTTGTAACGGAAAGAGAGGTTACGACGGAGTTGTAAGCGGTAGTACCATTTTGTTAACTGTTTGTAAACAGGTATTATTGAAAACGTTCGTTACAATACTGTTTGAGTGTTAGCATAGTATTGTCGTGGTATATACGTAGGTACCTATAGTTGTTATTATATATAATAGGCCTAGTCCACGTTGGCCCAATGCGTTGGTTCAACGTTTTCGCCAACGTGCAAACGCCGTTGCCAACGTTGGCTTAATGATAGGCGGCAGATCGAAAATATCAAATTTTATATCATTATAGAAAATGTATTCGTCAACATAATACAAACTAAATATATCTTTATAGTGATTTGTTTTTTGGGGTTATATGCATTACACATCTGCCCTGATGATGGACACTGCAGTGCTGTCCGAAACGTTGGCTAAAGAAGGAGGTAGCGCAACACGGCATAATACCCCAAAAACAAATCACTATAATACTTTTGGCCGTGAAAATCTCAAATCATACCTAAATATATCTTAACTATCGTAATTTTTTTTAAATTAAAAAAAGAACAATAAAAATACCCTGTTATGCGTTGGCCATTTGAAACTTTTTTTAATGTGAATACCGTATAAGTCCAACGTGTAAACGCTGTTAGTGGATTGGCGCAAAGATCCTTTGATATGTGCACGAAAACCGACAATTAATGACCGGCTAAAGTTGGCGGCCAACGCATGCAACGGCCAAGTGGTCCTGTACGCGTTGGGCAGCGCGTTGGCCCAATGCATTGGGCCATCGTCTACTAGGCCCATTATGACACGTAAACATTTGCGAACTTAAACGCGAACCGAGCCACGAATTACAGGAAAGGAACGAAGCAACTGCAAACGACGTTTCGCGCTATGTGCGGTTGATTTGTTCCTTTCCCATAAGTTAAGGTTCAGTTCGGCAGTTCGGCTCGCGTATGATATTATGTGTTTTGGGTCATTTGTGGATTCGTGAACATATTATTATTATTGGAATGATGTTCAATTCTTCAATGTGAAATGATTCGAGTCCTTAATTTTAACCCATAAACATGACGAATTCATTTATTTTATGGGTAAAGAAAGATGCCTCGACGTGGTCAATGAATATAGCTAAATTTCTTTTAAAGCAGGCTTTCGATTTTGAAAGGTGATCTTTCATCAGAGCGATACTGAGAGTATTCGACTTCTCACAAATCTCTAAAAATAACTGCATCTCACATACACAGGTTTTCCAATAAGAGGTGTTATTTTGAATAGCCCGCTATTTCGGTAGATGTTACTTTTGAAGCTGTCATTTTATGACATTTGACAAGTAGAAACTACGCCATTAATAAAAATGGAACGATACACGCTTCAACAACGCATTGAAATTATTAAAATTCACTTGAGTGAATCAAATCCAAATCATCTTGAGTGATGAAGCCCATTTCCACCTTGGTGGCTTCGTCAACAAGCAAATTTGTCGCATCTGTGGCTCGGTAAACTCAAGAGTTATTTTTGAAAAGCCTTTCTATCCTCAACGTGTGACTGTTTGGTGCGGTTTATGGTCCGGCGGAGTCATTGGACCTTACTTTTTCGAAAATGAGGCTGGAGCAACAGTTACGGTGAATGGATTGCGCTATCGAGAGATGATTAATGATTTTTTTATGGCCGGAATTGGATGGTATTGATCTGGACAACGTTTACTTCCAACAAGACGGCGCTACGTGCCACACAAGCAACGAAACCATTGATCTTTGAATATCAAAATAACAACTCTTATTGGAAAACCCTGTATATAGACCAGTCTTGGAATAAAAAAAACCTATTAAATTTGGTGACAAAACCACATTTAATTTACGACTTTGCCGTAAATAATTAAATATAAAATACATTATAATTTGTGACAATCTCCGATGCTTAGCGCGTTAGTTATGCATGCATAATTTTACTTTAAGATTAATTATTAAATGCGATAGTTTTGTACATTCCAATTAATATTTTACTAAATTACATCTTCAGTCAAAATATTAATGATGTCGAATAAACAAAAAAAAGTTTTAAAAACGAAATGGTTCCAAATTCAAATTCAACTGCTAACAATATTTAAAAATGGAATTCCCCTCTCCACACGGTGCGGGCGCACCGGAAGTGTGCTAGAGTGCGTCACACTTTAACATAATGTCTAACTGCACAGTTCACACAGGCCAGACAAGTAATTAGTGCCGCCGTATGCAGGCGGCCACCTCTTGGCTGGAGGCGGAATTATAAGATATAGTTTGCAACATGTAATGAAGGCATATTAGAACACTTGCAGTGGAGTGAGTCAGCTTTTACGTTCGCTTATTATTGCTTTGTTATTTTTTATTGGTTCATACTTAATTATACTTTTGTTTGATCATACTTTTTTATTTTTTATTGTAACTTTCACTAACAATGAATTTGTACCACTTCAATAAAAATGTTTAACGATTTAACAAGTAAAATATATCACATTATATTTTGTTTTATCACAGTTAAATTTTTAGAAATTGATTTCGACATTTAAAACAACATTTTTTTAAATAGAACGTGTGACCACCGCACTAGAGTCCCAACTGCCCGATTGGGGTATATTGCGAAGATGAAGGGAGGTTGGAGGGGAATAATATGAGAATGTTGAAGGTTGGGACATCATGCCTGGCTATTTAAATCTGGTCATCAATCACTGAAATGGCCATTTTTGAGATTTTGTGTTAATTACTATTTAAATACAAAGTATAGTTTATTCCAAGGACTCAATTCTTAAGAGGGTTTATTCAAAGTCTTCCTCTCACTGATTCCTGTTCCCTAGTTGTGTTGATGATTCATCATGATTTCCTCATCTTCATATTTGTTGATTTATTTATCTACATGTTTGTTGATTTCCTCATCTTCATGTTTGTTGATTTATTCATCTACATGTTTGTTTATTTCCTCATCTACATGTTTGTTGATTTCTTCATCTTCATGTTTGTTGATTTCCTCATCTACATGTTTGTTGATTTATTCATCTTCATGTTTGTTGATTTATTCATCTACATGTTTGTTGATTTCATCATCTTCATGTTTGTTGATTTCCTCATCTTCATGTTTGTTGATTTATTCATCTACATGTTTGTTGATTTCTTCATCTTCATGTTTGTCGATTTCCATATCTTCATGTCAACTTAGCTTTGTGAGACTATGGCGTCCCGATTGTGGTATTTTGTGAGGCTGGAGGTAGTGGAAAGGGGAAGGTGATGCGGAAAAGGAAGGTGGGGTAGTACCTGGATATTCAGATCTGGTCACCAAACACGGCTAAAGCCATTTTAAGCAACGTTTCAATTCTGAAGTTGAATTCAATTATAAGTACAAATGAACAATTAACGTTTAGAATCTTAAAAATGGTCCTTTACCAGGACGATACTGAGAGTATCTACGCCTCTGTTACCTTCATTTATTAACTGTTCAACTAGCATTTATGGTCCTTATTCTATACAGGGTGTATCGGCATTTACCCGACAAACTTTAACCAGCTATTCCTTGGCACATTTGGATTAAAAAATCTTATGTGCACTTTGCTGTCCGGTAACGTTTTTTTTAATAAAAAAATTATTATTCATATTTTCACCACATGTCACCACTGTTTTATCCTTTGTCAAAGTTTGAAAACCCATCTGGCAATATTTTATTCGAATTCCGTTGAATAATGTACGTGTGTACCTATATTGGCGCGCTTTTACAATCACAACGAAATGGCACGGCACCATTCGTCTCATTTTTAACTATTATTATTTAGTGTGTGCGAAAGAGCGAAGACGCTTTTCGACATACTTGCTTATAACAGCTGTTGAACACGAAAAGCAATGCCAATGACAGTGATGTAGTGTGGAAATTTTTAATTTTATTGTTTTTAATTGAAAAAAAAATAATACCGGACAGCAAAGTGCCCATAACATTTTTTACTCCAAATGTGCTAAGGAATAGCTGGTTAAAGTTTGTCGGGTTAGTGCCGATACACCTTGTATACGTAATTATAGTGTGACATAGTACCCCATTAATGACGTCTTCCTCCTTCCGATAAACTAAGCGGTGTTACACTCCACACAAAGTTTCATTGCAAATATCTAATGCTACGTATACATCCGCGAGCCGAACTGCCGAGCTGAACCTCAACTTATGGGAAAGAAACGAAGCATCCGCAAATGGCGTGAAACGCAGCTTGCAGTAGATTCGTTCCTTTCCCGTAATTCGTGGTACGGTTCGCGTCACGATTCGCAAATGTATACGTACCCTAAGAATGTAACATGTAATATGACGCCCAAGTCCATAGACATAAGCTAATTCAATTGCAAAATACACGGTGTCCATAAACTTGCAGTACAAGCGGAAAACACACATTTTCAGTCGATTATTTGTAAAACATTTTTTCTAATTTGAGATTTCGTTTTCGAGTAAAGAGTTCGAAATTGAAATTTTTAAAACTTAAATTTTTAAAAAATCAGCTGTTTATTGTTTTCGAAGTCTTCTGTCCAAAAAAATCTTTACATATTATTTATTGGCTCTCTGAGTTTCCGGATACAGTGTATAATATGTCATTTTATTTATTCATAGAATTCATGCTCATAAATTGTACCCAATTACTATTAATAATTATTTGATGTTATTTATGGTAGTCCTCTTCTTTGAATCGACCAACGCGGAGGATCAAATTAATTAACGGATAATATATTGGTATTCATTATGCATTTTTGCCTAGCTTTGCTGTATCTAATTGATTCTACATATTTAATAACGTTTTAGATTACCAATTAGTGGAAAATGATGAAGTTTAAAAATACAATATAAATCTCCACATCTTTACCATAAAAATATTAATGAAGAACTCGTCTGAACCGTTTTCTTGCTGCCGACTTCCACTGTTCGTCTTGAGTTACTGATCACAACATTGAATTTCTCCAATTACTTTTATTGATTACTATTTGAAGTTAATAATAACAATAATATTTGGATGATTTTTGTAGCGCCGTTTTTGTGCAAAATCACCTCAAGGGCGCTGTACAAATATATAATACATTTCAACAATGATCTATGTTATTACTCATTATAAATGGAGATAATATACAGTACCACACTTACCTGGTAGGTAACTTGAGATTAACACATTGAAATTAGGTAATTATTTAATAGCGAAATTTAGATTCAGGATTTAGGACATAATTGAAAAATTGGATATAATTGGACTTTCTCTCTGGAATGGTATATTTAAATTAAGGGTATGACAGCTTAAAAGGTAAGTTTTTAGTTTAGACCTGAATTCTGTTGGACTTGTTATGGATCTTAGTGCCGGAGGAATTTAGGAGGGTATATTTAAGTTCCTCGTGGTTTTTCTAAATCAGACCTAGTACACTGACACAGTAATGTCAAGTGTACACAATTTCATCAATCTGAACCTGAATCACCGCTCGCCCACCCCCCCGCCACATTATTTTTTTTTTATTTATGAAGAAAGTAGCTGAAGTCCCCGGCTTTAAGCGGGGTTTTTTGAAATGATAGTATTATACATATAGACAGTAATTTTTCTCTATTTTGAAGTTTGTAAAATTTTATCAGAAATATGAAAATTCTGCTTTAAGGGATGGGAAAAGTGGATGGGTGTTAGTATTTCGAAATCTCATGTATACAGTCACCTTCCTCTTTCTTTGAAGGTTAAGTGTGCAAAGTTTTTGAGATAGAACCGTCTGGAGCCATTGAGATTATGGCATCCCTAATTTGAGTATGTTATGAGGCTGATAGGTAGTGAGGATGGGAAGGAGATGAGTAAGATGAAGGTAAGGATATTGCTATTCAGATCTGGTCACCAAACACCGCTGAAGTCATTTGAAGCGACATTTCAATTCTAAATGGTTGTCTTTCACCGGGGCGATACTAAGAGAATCTTCCAGTGTGCAAAGTACCGCAAATATACTATATACTATTTTTAATTAATAAATTGTGAAATAACACATATTAATCAAATAAAATTTACTTGCGCGCGCCGATATTTGAACAAGGCCACCTCCGTATTGCTAGTCCAGATCCTTACCCCTCCTCCACGAACTACGGAAGCCGTCAATACTTCAATCAGTGTTTAATGCAGCAGCAAGGCTCATAACCGGGGTTTCAAAATATTCGCACATTTCAGAACACCTTCGTAACCTTCACTGGCTCAAGTGCCCTGAAAGAATCCAGTACAAACTGTGCTAGATGGTCTTTAAATCCATCAATGAAATGGCCCCACCCTACATCTCTGAACTATGCGTCCCGGAAAACACTGGTCTGAGGCAGTCAACTCTTAGATCAGCAACATCATCAGCTGTAGGCAGACTGATATAACCTAAGCGCAAGCCAGATACTAAGTTTGGTGATCGCGCTTTCGGAGTATCTGGGCCGAAGGCTTGGAATAAACTCCCTCCGGAACTAAGATCCATAACAAGTCCAACAGAATTCAGGTCTAAACTAAAAACTTACTTTTTTAAGCTGTCGTACCCTTAAATTAAATATACCATTCCTAAGAGAAGTCCAGTTATATTCAATTTTCCAATTATGTCCTAAATCCTGTATCTAAATTTCGCTAATAAACAATTAGATAATGTTAATTAAGTGTGTTAATGTTAATTAAATCTCAAGTGACCTACCAGGTAAGTATTTTACTGTGTACTATCTCCATAAATACTTAAGTAATAACATAGATCACTGTAGAAATGTATTATAAGTTTGTACAGAGCCCTTGAGGTGATTTTGCACAAAAACGGCGCTATACAAGTCATCCAATTATTATTATTATTATACTTCTATTGATTTGTCTCTTCAGTGTTATAATCGAAAAAAGATGGCATGACCCTTGGCATATCGACCATTTAAATAAATTTTATTTTAACTTTCAATCATTTACGATCGTCACTCAGTCATTCTGGCGACTCTAATTTGCATGCCGATCAAATCGTACATTCCCGCATATATCTGGGTACCAGAGACAATCATTATATTTTATTATAATATGAGGTATTGCCGATTTAAATATTGAGAAGGCCAAAAAAATTGTTGGTTAAGTAGTCACAGAGAAAGCTCGTACGTACGTCATCGACGATCGCTCTCATCCTTATTTATTTATTTATTTGACAATTTATATAGCGCCGTTTTTGTGAGATATCACCTCAGGGGCACTTTTAAGTTAATAAAGTTAAATAAAATGAAGAACAGGAACAGGTGATGAAGTACAGGAACAGGTGACACGAAGATAGAAGATGGAGACTTTGCAGCAAGAATCCTAGGTGGTGAAGAAACTGGACCAGCTGCTTCAGCGAGAGAGTCCACCAACAGTGCCTGCACGAGGTTCGTCATCCGTCCAGGTATGTGTCTGCTGCTAATAAAGAGCGCTGACACAATATCCTCACATAGATAACAGACCTTGGCAGCACCGCTGTGACATTCGGCAAGTCCTTTCATCTCCATGTAATCTTGTTCCTGGTGATTGTGTTAGTGGTGCATTGTGCCCGCAATAAAAGGCGACGGTCGGGATAATAAATTACCCTTGGCTTAGCGAAACACTTGTTAGGGCCTTCAGAGTTTCCATTCCTTCTCACACGTTTTGTATAAAAACGAAAATGACAGATACTAGAACGATGACGTCACGTACGACCTCTCTCATAGACTAGTATATTATTCAATGTGTGCAACTCATCAAAATATAAATGTCTCATTTGATGGGCATAGGTTGCGAAATATGGTGACAAGCTTTTCTTAGGTCAATAACATAAAATAGTCCAAATGACTAGAGCAAGGTGGGACTATGGCATCACCACACAGATAATGCACACCTTAAATAGAAATAATGCCTTCAATGTAGATATTAATATAGGTACATTTTAACTATTAGATCGAGACAGCCAATTAATATTGTGAACTATATCTCTCTTACACTGCTTGAAATTGTATAGCGTCATTCCATTTGCTTTTGAATTTTGTACTGATACCAAATTTCTGCATTTATATTTTAAGGGAGGATTTCCCCCATTTCTAATCACGAAACATGCCCACCGATAAAAGATATAAATATCAAAAAAAAAATATATGAAAAGGTTCTTATATGATATATTAGGATATTATCCCTGGTTATATTATTAGCCTGGTATGCTGGGTATTAATAGACTCACCTATATAAGGAAAACTGCTTTGCTGATTACGGCACATAAACTTCTGAACGGCCATATCTGTATCCTTGATATTATACAAAAAATTGAGTATGTTCCCGACAAATTGATGCTAGAGCCGCAGGCACAGGGCTTTTGTTGTTCCTAGATGCTGAACTAATCTACCGTTGGTAATGCCGATATTAAATAACTCACAGGTCCCCTGATGTAGGTATTTTTCAATTTAACGTTGAAATTTAATTTACTGTTTTTGGCAATAAACAATAATTAAAATTTAAAAAAATGTATTATTTTTGAACTACTTATAATTTATGTATATTATTGGTTACAGTTTCTGTAATTGTATAAATTAACTAATATGCATTGGGGTATGTAGATGGAGCTAACATTGGCCCTTCGAGGTATGGGCCACAAACATCGGTCAATTGTCCGCTGTGAGATACCACGGACTTCAGTCGTTTACAAGCGCTCGCCGGGTACAGGTCAACTTCAAAATGGCGACGTGCATGCTGACATATTGCACAAGTTCGATTGAAATTCAAACAATAAAATACCTTGGGATAATTATTGATCAAAACTTAAATTGGAACTCCCAAATAGAAAATGTGAGCAACAAATTAAAAAAACTAACCTATTTCTTCAAAACAATAAGAAACATTTTAGATAACGAACAACTAATTCAAATTTACTACGCATTAGCCCAATCTCAACTACAATATGGTCTTATCGGACGGGGAAGCTCATGCGATTCCACTATAAAACCAGTCCTCATAACACAAAAGGCAATTCTAAAAATTATACTTAGGATACCCATCAGAACTCCTACCGACTATGTTTTTAAAACCCTCAATGTAATGACACCAAAACAATTACACGCAAAAGATATACTAATTTACGCATTCAAAAACCAGGACAACTTTACACAGACAAACTCAGACAGACTCACAAGATCCACATTACAACATATGTTACAACAACCTACAACTAAAACAACTTTTGGACAAAGAAATATGCAGTATTATTCTATAAAATTATTTAATGTCCTCCCTTTTGAAATAAAAAACATTAAAAAAATAACTGACTTCAAAAGGAACATTAAGAAATGGATTATGGATAAGGGAAGGAAGAATATAGATATAATTATGCAACCCAACAAAGACTAAAGCTTGTATTATGTTTTATTTTTCTCTAAATATTGTTTTTTAATTTTCTATGTAGTATTTTAATATCTGTACTTATACTATTTCAAACACATAACCATGTACAATGTGACCTTAGAACGGGGTACCCCACTAAGGACACATTATCTTATATAAAAAAATTATTAAATAAAAAAATAAAATAAAATAAAGTCGTACTGAAAAAGATAGATGGTGTAACCTTTCATCGGTAAATAGGCTTTTACCAAATCTAATAATTAGTAATCGTGTAAATTGAATTTTAATGTTAAAAAAAACACTCACAGTGCACTTGAAGTGACTCGCCGCGCCGGTAACCCAAATGCTCCGGGCTGGCTACTCGTTCGTTGAGTACGTTCGCGGTCGGTAGGATTCGGGCGGCGTCGACAACCACCGCACCTTCCTACTTCCGCACGAGAACAATATTTTGCAAGTAATGTAGACTCTATTCATTTATAACTCAATGCTAATATTATAAACGCCAAAGTGTATTTGTTTGTTTGTTTTTTATTTCATTCACGTCGCAACGAAACGACCGATCGACTTGTTTTTTTGTATGAGGATAGTTGGAAGACTGGAAAATTACATAGTCTACTTTTCATCCCGAAAAAACAATTCGTTCCCGTTGGAAAATTCTTTGTACTTTTCTCCCTAATAACACACGCGAGCAAAGCCAAGCCACGGGATCATCCTATTATCGTAAGAGGAAGCTACAAGCCAAAAATGTGTATATTCTTGGTATACCTTATATCTTAGGTAATAGGCATTAAAATCGCCTGACAAACGGAGTCTAGTAACGTTCGATTTCAAGCTAAAAGCTGGTTTTTATTTATTTTGTAAATAATTTTATAAGAAAGAAAAAAAAGTTAATCAAGTGAAACTGTCACAGATAATCTTAGCTAAAACAGTGTATTTTTTTAAGTTGTCTCCTTTATGAGTTCATAAATTTCTATTGAAAAAATATTTTTTTTAGTAGTTTGCATTTATATTTTGTATTGAGTAATTTATGTTTTATTTGTATTCTACTCAAGCGAAGCGATAGGAAAATCTTCAATGTATCTAAAGCATATTTTTTGGTATTCATAATGTACACCAATTCGTTATAAAGATTAATTAAAATACTGATTTGGCATTAAGCTTCGCCTAAAAATTTGGCGAATAATTAGTTTCTATATTCCCAAATGTCTGGAGCCAAAGGAACTATGTTGTGAGGCGGCAGGAAACGTAAAGTGGGAGGAGATGAAGAAGACGAAGGTTCTGAAGTACTTGGATATTCAGATATACCTAGGTAAAGCGAATGTATGGAATAATTCAATTCTGAATTACAATATGTGGACTTTTTTGTGTTAAAACTTTATTAATTTTATCATCAATCTGTAAAGCAGTCTACGTGCATTTAACCGGGTTTTGAACCCGTGACCTGTGAGAAGTTAATAGTCTTGTCATTGTACCATAGAGGTCGTCGAAGCTATATCCCATGTAAACATCATAAAATCTGTAATTAATTAATTCATTTTGCATACAAAATACATCATCGTTTATCGTTTTATCACATTGATAAAAAATATGCAATGTTTATTAACACGTTAATTCTAAATATATTTATTTACATACTTAGTGCAAACCATAGACATACAAACTAATAGAGAGCCAATCAGGCAAAGTGGAATAAAGCAATGTGACCGTTCCACTTCCGGTGATTTGTCAATAAATGAATCTAACAGTTTACAGGCAACTTGTATTGCGATGTCACCATTCGGTCCTCGAAAATCTTCTTAGGAATTACTGGCTTTTTTACAATGCGCGCAAATTGCTGGCTACATAAAAAAAACTTAACTACAAATCGGGTAAACAAAAGATCGGACTTTTTACCAAAATGTAATATTTTGTTACACTATTTAGTTGAAACACTTTTGCAAATGTGTTATAATTTACTCACCTCACTCTAATTAAGCGTCGCTACGCTTAACTAGGCGATCCGTTTAAGAACGAACACTCAGACCCTGCTCTAAAAAGTACAACAATGGACAGCGCTGCAAACCTTTGTCTTACTTTAGCGAATTTTGCTTTTCTGCGCAGGAACTTTTTATTCAACATTTAATTTATTTATTTTTCTTTTTTTTAATATTTTTATTTAACTTTTTATTTCATTGAGCGCTCTTCGGCTTTCAACGTATGACTGATGTCTTAGATTATTCAAAGAATTCTTAAACCCCCTGGAGGTGTAGCACGGTAATCCCTATGTCAATACGATATTGACTAAATTCGTGATCTACAGGGTTTTCCAATAAGAGGTATTATTTTCAATAGCCCGCTATTTCGGTAGATATTACTTTTGAAGCTGTCATTTTTTTTACATTTACAAGTAGAAACTACGCCATTAATAAAAATGGAACGATACACGCTTCAACAATGCATTGAAATTATTAAAATTCACTTGAGTGAATCAAATGCAAATCATCATTGGACCTTACTTTTTCGAAAATGAGGCTGGAGCAACAGTAACGGTGAATGGATTGCGCTATCGAGAGATGATTAATGATTTTTTATGGCCAGAATTGGATGGTATTGATCTGGACAACGTTTACTTTCAACAAGACGGCGCTACGTGCCACACAAGCAACGAAACCATTGATATTTTACGATTGAATATCAAAATAACACCTCTTACTGGAAAACCCTGTATTATCTACCGACTGTCGGTATCATATTTTGACCATGCTGGCGAACATCGTAAACTGACCATAGATGATGAATTTTGTCAATATCTTGTTGACATAGGGCTTTCATAAATCATCGGTAGTTACGCCTATCGGTACGACATTGTAAAGTTATCGATTTTACTGTGCTAGACCCCCTGGTGCCAAAAATATGGCTACGTTGTTTACCTCCAGCTCGTCTAAATGAAACCCGGATTTCATGTGAGGGCAAGTCCATAAATTTGGATGTCTATGGTGCGATTTGCATCATCCTGTTGTGCAAACAGTGTTTTCGTATGAAATTAAAGATAACGAACACGTGCAGGTGTGTATGATTATTTTACTTGTTCAATGTCAATATTTAGTCTGGTGTCTGATAAGATTTTACAGAAATATAGCCAGTTCCACGAAATTAATAATAAATAAATTAATAAGTTTTCTTAGAAGTGCAAATACGTGTGAATCGGGGTTAGTTTATTTTGACAGAATAGAGACAGAAGATCTGGCTACAGTCGTTGTTTCGTATCAACAAGCTTGAATTGAAATTTTGCTGTGTTTTGTGACTAGATCTGAACAGCTAGATACCTATTTCGCAACCATCCTTTCCCCCGGTGACCGGATAAATCATCACATCTTTAAAAAGTTATATAAAGTCATGGAAAATGATGAAACAAAAACTGTATTAAGGCGATGCCATACGTAGTAATGCAAAATCATGTGTTTTTGGTTTGAAAATTTGGTCACCTAGAAATGTTTCACATGCTTTAATTAAATACTGCGAGTAGAATACATCCTGGCCTTTGAAAAAATCGAGTATTTTTTAGATTAGTCTTTTTATAAGCCCAGAAAAAATAATGTATAAGACCTATGAAAACTGCTTTAAAGTTCAAAATCTCCTACTTACGAACCCATTTTCGGTTATGATTTTATTGTATAATGTGGCAAATTAAGTTATTTATAAAATGATCGAAAAAAAAATTAATATTTATGCCTGAACATCCACAAAATAAAATAAAAGGCACTTTTTGGCCGTATTTTTTTTTTGCATAAATCAAAACAGGCGGATGGTGTTAAGCGGGAATTTAAACCTTATCGCCATCTACGTAAGGGTTGTTTAAAATATTACACGACGTATTGCATCGCCTTAACTGAGTTAAGTAGGTTAGGTTAGGTTTAAATTATTCTTTTTTCATCGTTTCTAATGACTTTATATCACTTTTTAAAAGTGTGTTGAATTGTCACTGTGTTGAGTATCATGGAACCTTTCCCTCATATCCCTCCCTTTCCAACTATGTTCAGCCTTACAAAAATCTCTACTGGGGAAGCCATTGTCCCACTATATAAAATAACAAATTGATCTTACGTTTTATTATTTTTAACTCATTCATGCTAAATTAATTGCATATTATCCTTAATTTGAAATACCTATTGCTGTTGTATTTTTCAGTGAACCTCTCCTAATGTTGTTTTTTTTTCTTTTACCAGGTAAGTACCTGCCCATCCTATCTACCTGACTGATTTCTCTATGGACAACTAGATGATTTTAAAAGTGACCAGAACGTAGGTATCGTTAATAATTAATTTAATTTCCAAATTGTAGATCAATATTAACTATATTGTTCTATATTTCTCCGTTGTATAGTTTATTCCCAAGACCGCGAATTTCCCAAGACGACATCTGAAACTATGTAAATACCACAGACATAGGAATTAATAGACGAGAAGATAATGGGGAGGGGTAAAATCAACTGTTGAAGAACGAAGGGAGTAAGGCTGACTGTGATTCGTCAATAAATCAATCTGACAGTAAATAGGCATCTCGCATTATAATATCACCATTTACTTCTTAAAAGTAAAATCTGCTTTAGAATGAATAGACATTTTTACATGGGAGCGCAAATTACTCGCCACGTTATGAACAAATTTGCGAAGTCCAAATTCGGCAAAAAAATTCGGTTGCATTTTCAGAGTCGAATATTTCGTTTAAGTATTTAGTTAAGACACTTTTATAAATGTTCATAATTTACTTCCCAGCAACCAACCAGCTTTGTGTTTCGCGTCCAGACGTTTCTCGATGTGATAGTATATGTTTCTAAAACTGATCTATATTATACGATGTGAATATGCTTAAAATAAAGTAAAATAATGCTTATATATGGAATGTAATACGACAATTGGGTTTATTCTCTTTTTCAAATCTATTTTTACAAGTTTCCATAGTACAAGTCAACATTTTGCCGTGTTATTTCGTAAAATGAACCGATGATGCCTCGACCATAGTTCGCACAAGAATGATGACGTCACGTTTTCAAATTTCACTTGAGGCCATATGCGAGCCCAGCCGGCTCAATGGAACCGGTATGGGGAGTGGGGATAATACGCTTTTAATCACTTAGGGCAGGTCTACTAATATTCATATGTCTATGGTAAATACGGTCCCATGGCAGCTAAGGGCAATGGCAATTCAATACACTTTTCAAAAGTGATATAAAGTCATTAAAATTGATAAAAAAACTGTCCTATAAACCTTACCGAACGAAACCTATTTAACCTAAACTCTGTTGAACAGTGTATTGATTGCCACTGTCTTGAGTTGCCCGGTTACCGGGCAAATAAATACATAAAATATATTAAAGTACATATTGTTCAAGCTATTTTTGTTAGCTTTGTAAAGGGTTCTTTAGGTTATATTGCACCATATAAATAATTATAATATTTATATATTTATACGCCTTAAAAGGCTTTTACATAAAAGTGATACACGATGCAATGTACATAGAAGAATATCTGTATTATATAGGAAATAATAACAGTATATAGATGTAATCCATTATAAATAAGATACAAAATAAATCTATGAATACACAAATGTAAAATCGTGATAATATAAGGAAAAATATTTAAAAAAAAAACTAAATATGAAACAATAATAGTAAAACGTATCAGTTTCATGAAACAAAATACAAACTAGAAAAATACTAAATTTAAGACAAATCACTACGTAACTAAGTGCTGGGATAGATTATGCTTACTTCTATAAATGGTGTCATTAAATATATCAATAGTACCCTCAAACTTGTTGCCTGCCTAGATCATGCATCCTATTGGTTAGTGAGTGTGTCTGATAGTTTGTTGTGTATGTATTACAGAAGAAGTTACATTTTGTATTGTGCTCCTAGTCGGTACATGTAATTTTATAGTGGTGACGATTACAGGGCTGTCAATTAAGTTATTAATGACTCTGTGAAATACAACCAGGTCTAACATAATTCTCCTGTGAGAGCATTATAATTATTAATTATTAATCGTCGGGTTTTAATAAGTTTGACCCTGAAATATTGGTGCTAAGCTATTTTTAATAACATAACAATATTATCGCACGAGTTTTTTTCTTTCGACCGCAAAATATATGCGGATATCCTGATCGTGAATGCATCTTCCGCTTCCGCTAGGATAAGGAGCCAAGGAGGCCTTCCTCCCAGCGATAAGCGATACACGCTGATGATTGTATGTTTAATGTTTAGTATTCACGAAGTGTGCGGATATTTTTTACGTTTCCTTGTGTTGCACGTCGGAATATTTACGTAAATAGGGTTGCCATATTTACGACAGAGTTTTAATGCACATCTTTATATCCTGATAATTTGGTCGCCTTTTTGGAGGGCTGTCAACTATAAAGGAAGAACCCAATTGTATGAAGCAGAAAATACTCTCATACGGTGAGCTCTGGCGTAATGAAATTTGCAACTTAATTTTTTCAATGTTAAAAGATTAAAAATAAATGCCGCGGACGGGAATTGAACCCGCGCCTTCTGATGTCCGGTCAGACGCTCTGAACCACTGATCCACGTCGGCTTATTTCCAACCCGCCAAATAATTCAATTTTTACTAGTTTTTCAATCAACAATTACTGCTTATTATATTTTTCCACGTTCTCGTTTATACCAAGGTTCTTGAGGGTATAATAGTAACTAAACACTAAGACAGAGTTAAGAGTTATCGAGTATATATAGGTAGACAGATAGAGAGAGAAAGAGTATTAGAAACTTAATAAAAGAACAATACTAGACAGGTACAAAATATTTGAAAGAGACAGCAAATTGATAATTAATAAGTGGGTGGGAGACAACAATAAAGGGTTTTCCAATAAGAGGTGTTATTTTGAATAGCCCGCTATTTCGGTAGATGTTACTTTTGAAGATTTGACAAGTAGAAACTACTACTAATACTAACTATTAATAAAAATGGAACGATACACGTTTCAACAGCGTATTGAAATTATTAAAATTAACTTGAGTGAATCAAATGCAAATCATCTTGAGTGATGAGGCCCATTTCCACCTCCGTGGCTTCGTCAACAAGCAAAATTGTCGCATCTGGGGCTCGGAAAACCCAAGAGTTATTGTTGAAAAGCCTCTTTATCCTCAACGTGTGACTGTTTGGTGAGGTTTATGGTCCGGCGGAGTCATTGGACCTTACTTTTTCGAAAATGAGGCTGGAGCAACAGTTACGGTGAATGGATTGCGCTATCGAGAGATGGTTAATGATTTTTTATGGCCGGAATTGGATGGTATTGATCTGGACAACGTTTACTTTCAACAAGACGGCGCTACGTGCCACACAAGCAACGAAACCATTGATTTTTTACGATTGAATATCAAAATAACACCGCTTATTGGAAAACCCTGTACTAGTTTTTGAATTGTTTTGATTAGATACATTTATTTGGATGTTGTAAGTAAGTATTCAGACATTTTTGTATTTAAACATTTCCTAATTCGAATGCTTATAAATTGTCTAATTTAATTCCTTTATCATTTAAATGTAAAAGACTAGTTTCTGTGATTTTACTAAAACTGTGATCTGAATTGATCAAATTATATGCAAGTTTAGAAAAACCCTACCATTTAAACAGCGTAAGTGTTCTTTCTTGTTTGTTTATCACTTGTGTAAATTTTAAAACACGTTTTTTGGTAAGGCTGTTTGATGCAATGAATGTGAATCTTATAATACCCAAACAACAACCACCTGTATAAATTCCTTAACCAAACTAAACACCAATAGTAAATTCCTTTATAGGAATTTTGGAGCTGCGAAACTAACACACGAGGAATGCGTATTGTACTCAGGCATTTCCTGACCTCAAGTTTGGTTAGGTAGCTTACCTTCGGAAGGTCTACCACAACCACTGAGAATAAATTTTCTGGATGTGTACATCTATACCGATTTGAAAAAAAATTGTACATTAGACCTTTCGACTCTTAGGCACCGAATGGACTAAGGAATTTGATTGTGTTCCCGAAAGAAATTCGATATTCGAAATTGTTTGACTAATTTCATGGAAAGTAAGGTAAAATTGAGCTTAATTCGGGTACACAAACACGCTCACAACATAGTATATCGGTTTATCTCATAGACATATGAATATTAGTAGACCTGCCCTAAGTGATTAAAAGCGTATTATTCCCCAATCCCCATACCGGTTCCATTGGAGCCGGCTGGGCTCGCGTATGGCCTCAAGTGAATTTAGAAAACGTGACGTCATCATTCTTGTGCGAACTATGGTCGAGGCATCATCGGTTCATTTTACGAAATAACACGGCAAAATGGTGGCTTGTGGTATGAAAACTTGTAAAAATAGATGTGAAAAAGAGTATAAACCCAATTGTCGTATTACATTCCATATATAAGCATTATTTTACTTTATTTTAAGCATATTCACATCGTATAATATGGATCAGTTGTAGAAACATATACTATCACATCGAGATACGTCTGGACGCGAAACACAAAGCTGGTTGGTTGCTGGGAAGTAAATTATGAACATTTATAAAAGTGTCTTAACTAAATACGTAAACGAAATATTCGACTCTGAAAATAGAAGAAATTTATTTTGCCGAATTTGGACTTCGCAAATTTGTTCATAACGTGGCGAGTAATTTGCGCTCCCATGTAAAAATGTCTATTCATTCAAAAGCAGATTTTACTTTTAAGAACTAAATGGTGATATTATAATGCGAGATGCCTATATACTGTCAGATTGATTTATTGACGAATCACAGTCAGCTTTACCCCCTTCGTTCTTCAACAGTTGATTTTACCCCTCATCTTTAATTTCTAGTCTATATATTCATATGTCTGTGGTTTATCTCTATCCGTGATCCAAATATTTGCCGAATCGAGACATAAATCCCCGTAGTAAGCGTTCAAAGATGGTTTGAAAAGGAGATATGTAAATACGAATGTTAGAGGGAGCGCGCTAATAAAAAAACTATAATAACTAACCAAAAATGGTGAAAATATTTAATAAAACACGACTCGTTTGAAGTAGAGCAAAAAATCTCTCGACAGATGCTTTAGTTGCATTTAAAGATACACTGTGAATTTTTTCATGTCTATAACATATTAAATGACAAAACAAAACGTGTTTTTAATCATATTCGTAGAACAAATAATTATAAGCAATAATTAGTCATCCGAAATACTAATACATATTGAAAACATCTCCCGAGTAAAAATAAATGCCGCCAACGGGAATTGAACCCGTGCCTTCTGGTGTCCGGTCAGGTGCTCTGTATCCACTGAGTTATGTCGGCTTATTTCCAACCCGCCAAATGATTCAATATGTACTAGTACCTCAATCAACAATTACTGCTTATTATATTTTTTCCACCTGTAATCAACCAACTTTATTTTTGTAGGAAAGGCTTTGTTAGTGCTAAATTTCTCACTAGATGGCGTCGAGACATATGATATCTTCATTTATTGGTGAACTAATTTTGACTTGTCAAATATTATTATTTTTTAATGATAAACTAATGTTTATAAGACAAGGTTTTATGCATAGCACAAAGGATAACAAATAATTATAAGCAATAATTAGTCATCCGAAATACTACTTTACTTTATGCTATGCATAAAACCTTGTTATAAACTTTAGTTTATCATTAAAACATAATAATATTCGTAGAAATTGGGAATGCGGTAGCTTAAATTTTCAATACAAGATCTACGATGTCAGGCGAGTCAAAAATTTCATTTGATCAATTTGTGTTGTGTCATAATTAATTAATTTATAGTTTAATTTATTATTTTTCCAAAATGAACACCACTCTCAGTATCTCCCTCCCCTCCCCACTTCCTTCAGCCTCACAACATACCCCAATAATTGAGGGTATCATAGTCTTACTTTCTCCAGATGTTAGATAGCAGTTGGGACTCTTGTTTAGAGATATTTCATTATGTCTTATTTAATCTAAAAGAGTAACCCAGTAAGTTCCCAATATCCTGTCGTATTACATATCTCATTTAAATAAAATTATAATATTTGACAAGTCAAAATATTTCACCAACAAATGTAGATATAATATGGCTCGACGCCATCTAGTGGGAAATTTTAACACTAACAAAGCCTTTCCTACAAAATAAAGTTGGTCGTTAACAGGTGAATGTAATAAGCAGTAATTGTTGGTTTAAGTACCTACTAGTACATATTGAATTATTTGGCGTGTTGGAAATAAGCCGACGTAGCTCAGTGGTTCAGAGCACCTGACCGGACATCAGAAGGCGCGGGTTCATTTCCCGTCGGCGGCATTTTTTTTTACTCGGGAAATATTTTCAATTTGTATGGATATTTTAGGCGACTAATTATTGCTTATATTAAAATTATTATTTATACAACCTGTATTTTATACCTACATGATTTTTCAATGACCCATTCGATCCCAAAATGCAATACAATCGCATTCCTTTCTCCAAGTATGCATCGAATGATGCGCCTGTCCAATTCCAATATTAATGCACCCATATTAATTACAATGCATTACGACGTTATGGGACCATTACAATGCAAGACCACGTTCATCTTCAGTTCTAGTTTTTTAGAAAGTTGCAACAAGGTGTTAAAACTCGATATTAATAGTAGTATATTTCGTTTTTTTTATTTTTAATTATTTCATTTCTTAGCTCATTTTTATAACGCATTTGCGTTTCAAAGATAGGCAACTATGTACCATCATTATGGTGAGAAAATGTTGGAAAATGCAATGATGGAGTATGTACACTTCATGATTTTACTAATTGAACCCAAGACGCCTGGTTGGAAACCGAACGCATTTGTCAACTCAGCTTAGTAGCTGTTAGTACCGGTATTAAGAGGAAGCTACAAGCCAAAAATGTGTATATTCTTGGTATACCTTATATTGTAGGTAATAGACATTAAGATCGCTTGACAAACGGAGTCTAGAAACGTTCGATTTCAAGCACAAAAGTGGTTTTTATTTATTTTGTAAATAATTTTACAAGACTGCAAAAAAGTTAATCAAATGAAACTGTCACAGATTATCTTAGCTATAATACAGTATTTTTTTTAAGTTGTTTCCTTTACGCGTTCATACATTTCTATTGAAAAGAAAATTTTAGTAGTTTACATTTATATTTTTTATTGAGTAATTTCTTTTATTTATTTGTATTCTACTCAAGCGAAACGATAGGAAAACCTTCAATTTATCGAAAGTATATTTTTCTGTATTCATAATATACACCAATTCGTTATAAGGATTAATCAAAATAGTGATTTAGCATTAAGTTTCGCCTTAAAGCTGTACTAAATTATTCCAAATCATATTTTATGAGATCAATAATTGACGATAAGCGCCATTTTGATTTTTTGACCAACCCTGCACAGAGAAAAATGATCCTGTTAAAAAGGTGATAGCTTGCCAGTTTTCTGATAAAATATTATTCATTCAGAATATATCGAGATCACGTTTACTTTTCCCAATAAATATCATGACAGACATATTAGTTTTTTTATGAACACGTGTTCCGCCTTCCTCATAAATCATTCGTTTTTAACTGATTCTATTTTAGAAACCATATCAATTCATTCGCCATATTCCCTGCAGTCCCATTTTAAGAGGAAAACGAATAATTTGACCAGACTTTTAATAAATTAATAGTAACTAGCGTAATAATACTATCAGATTTATATCAGTTAGTTTTCTCTGTGTTTTCAACGTGTATTGCCGGAACGTTTCAGCTTTGATGACATTTTGATCAGCTGTTAAGCAAAACGATGATTTTGTTATGCTTGGCAGCTGATCACAATTTGAATGATGAGAAAAAATCATGGAAAAACATTTTTTTCTTAAATAAATATAGTAATATTTCAAAATGTTGGTACACAGGCCAGCTCTAAAATAATATTTTGTGCTCTTTTATTTATGGACGTGACTTTCTGAAAATATGCCTTTTAGTCATTTTATCAGTCTTGGATCATGTAATAGTCCATTCAAAGTAGAACCTGAAACTCAAGCATCCTGCAAAATCCTGCCAAAACATATTTCTGTAATAGTCTCACTCCAGCACACAGCCTGGATTCTCACTGTCTCGTAAACTCTGGTCCGTTATCAATAGGATAAGGTCTATATGTTGCACAGGTGGGGCCTTAAAGAGTCGGCTATGTGTGAATGCGATGAGGTGCAGACCACTGAACATGTGGTCAAAGAATGCCCGCTCGATTCATTCCCCGGCGGGAGTGATGAGGTCGAAATTTAAAACTACTAATTTAATTTCTCAAAGATTAAAATTTTCATTGTTTCACCTTTTCATCACTATTTCAGTAGATGTTTCCATCGCCGCTGAAATTTCAGGAAATTTTACCCATCGAAATAACGAATACGTTTGACGGTTAACATTTCACTAGACGCAGACTTCCTTTATCATCCGACATGTGTCGACATCGCCGTATGTTGTTGACTGTTCACTTTTTAAGTGTGTAAATAAATGTTCATATTTCACAGTTCACGACGCTCGGAAACTGTACAGTAGACCCTTGATTTATCTATATGTTTTTAAAATCCCGGTTAGTCCAAAAATGTTTATATAGTAGACTAATTGTCGAATTACTGGGATTATTAGAGAATATTTGCTGTTTGATCCTAAAATTATGGTAGACATTCGTTTTACCTATAGTTTTCTATAGATCATTATGTATATTCTGTTCTTATAATCCATGTAAAAGCACAGCTGGGCGTAAAACCAAATAAAAATAAAATGTTTTTCGAAAAATCCCGGTTAATGATATGAATTTACAGTAGATGCTCGATTTACCGTGATAGTTAAAAATCTCAGTTAACCTAAAAGTATTTACAATTTTCAAACTATTTATTTATGTTAATAAAATTAGATAGAGCCTAGGAACTCGTAATAAATTTTACAGCGCCCTTTTTGTGATTTTCAAGCGCTGTACAAATTATCCAATTATTCTTTTTTTATTATTTATTTATTTAACGCCCAGGAGGCTTTTACATGGAGGTGGTACAATTTTGATGACAGACAATTTGAAAGAAATAGTAAAAATAAAATTGCATTAAAAAATACATGCAAGAAAAAAAAAATTCTTGCATGTATTTTCATGTCAAGAAAAAGAACAAGAACATAAATTAAAAAATACAGTGATTTGACTAGTTTACAAAAATACAACTTTTATATAGGAATAGTGTTCGAATAAATCTTTTACATGATCCACAAAATTTGCAAAGTTAATATTAAAAATATAATTATTAATAGTCTCTCGATTTAGCGGAAGAAATAGTGAGTTAAAATCCAGATCTAAATATATCAACAAATGCCTCACAATATTACGGGTAGGTAACGCAACATAATACATAAAATATCTTCTTAGTTATTAGTAATTAATAGCGCCCCCCCCCCCCGTTCAAAATCATGTGATTGTCAGAATTCTTGACGAATCAGTTCCAATTTTCAATCCGCCAATTAAAATAATTTTCTGTTCAAATATTATGTAATGTTAGTATTTACCCTTTTTTTAAATTTACTTTACATTGAATTTTCACACGGTAATGTAATGGTTTTTCCGGGATGAAAAGTAGCCTGTGTCACTTCAAAGTCCACCAACTATTACTATGCAAAAAATCACGTCGATCAGTCGCTGCTTTGCGACGTAAAAGGACAAACAAACATACACACTTTCGCATCTCTAATCTCTAAATAGTATAAAATAATATCGCTATCCGCGTCTGTCTGTTTGTGGGCTTAGTTCTTTTTAACTACGCAACAGATTTTGATATTTAGAGAATTTCCTCCGGAAGGTTTATATACAAAATACATGCATATTATATTTATAGACAGTGGAGAAAAGTCTCCGAGCAATACCGGGTACACATCAGCTATTTTATAATATTAGTAAATTATGTTGTACCTACATTATCTCTTAATGATAATACTAAAAAAACATAGACTGACTGATACAGACCAAAATATTCAACAGTTGTGACGTACTAGATATACGCCAATTATACGTTAAAACACTACTAAGCTAGATTTTTGTCCAAAATACAAATTTCAACATACACAAAATATCACTAACAGACCAGTTAGACAAGCGTACAAAGAAAACATAAAAACTCCGACGGTAAATACAAGCTTTGGACAAAGACACTATCAATACTATGCTATAAAAGCATTCAACAGTCTAACACTTGAAAATAAAATTGATGAAAACAAAAGTTCAGACACAAAATTACAAAATGGATTAAAGAACAAAAAAGACAATATTACCAAAATTTCATGACATAAAGTATTAAAACCTACACGTAACACACAAAACCAATATAAAACACACATCACTCACAAACACAACATATACCTAATATAAATATACCGATTTTAAATTTATTTCATTCTATTTTTATTTCATTTTACTTTAATTTTAAATCTATATTTTTAGTTTACATATATCGTAATCTTATGTTTTTTTTCTTCACCAACATTATAAATATATTTTTAAATGTATTATGGAAAAAAAAGTATTATAAAATTGAGGCCTCAGTACGGGTAAGCCACCCAGTGAGGCCAACATTACTGGATTGTACTATGAAATGTAAAATATTGTACCAAAAAAAAATATATATATCTGAGTTATCTTTTATCTGAATTCTTCACACAACTGATTCAATTTTTGAAAATGACATTTAAATTTTAAGTAAATTGAAGTTCAATAAGTTCAGGAAGATTTCACGCGGGAAAAATTACCAAACCCTCAACACACATCAAAATTATAGGACCCAACAAACTGATTCAAATATTGACCACAAAACATTTTGGGTCTTGAAACATCTCGGATTAGCCGCTTCCCGGTCTAGCCGAACCTGTTTAATCGATGTTCTGATGTATCTATTCAGGATGTTAAGGGACGTACTTGACTTACTTTAACCGGTGATTACTGGCATTATTTGGAGTAAAAAATGTGAACGAAATCTTGGTCTCCAGTTAATTTTTTTTAAATTATTTCCAATAAAAATTTCAAAAACATTTTTGTTTTTAATTCTTCCGCATGTTGTCACTGGTCACTCTACCCAACTACTCCAGCCTCCCTAGCTGTCCAATTCCTACTGATTTTTTTATGTTTTTGTATGGAAAATTTTAACATTAAGGCGATGCCATACGTAGCAATTCAAAATCATGTGTTTTTGGTTATAAATTTGGTCGCCTAGAAATGTTTCAGATGCTTTAATTAAATACTGCGAGTATAATACATCTAGGCCTTTGAAATAATCCAGTATTTTTTAGAAAAGTCTTTTTATAAGCCCAGAAAAAAATAATGTATAAGGCCTACGAAAACTGCTTTAAAGTTCAAAATCTCCTACTTACAAACCCATTTTCGGTTATGATTTTATTGTATAATGTGAAAAATTTAGTTATTTATAAAATGATCGAAAAAAAATAAATATTTATGCCTCAAAATCCACAAAATAAAATAAAAGGCACTTTTTGACCATGTTTTTATCTCGTATAAATCAAAACAGGCGGATGATGTTAAGCGGGAATTTAAACCTTATCGCCATCTACGTAAGGGTTGTTATTGATGGCGGCTCAATTTAAAATATTACACATTATATTAAAGAATTCACTGGTTATAAGTCAAGTGCGTCTCTCTAACACCCTGTATAAAAAAACCTAGTTATATTTCTGCTGCTGTCAGTCCCTACATACATGCATTCGAGTCGAAGCGAACGAGTTTTATAGCATGAAATAAACACAGCTGTTTTTATTGTACCCAGACTAATAAAAAATATCAACAAGTAATATATACATTACACAGAATTGTAAACACCATTTTATATATTTTTAAACTTGTGACCTCGTTTGGGTGGCGCTTAGAGCAATGACTCAGTGGTAGTACACTCTCAGTATCGTCCTTGTATGTGAAACCACACAAGAGTCCCAACTGCTCCCAACCATCTGGAGCCAGTGAGACTATGGCATCCTTAATTAGGGTGTGTTGTGAGGCTGAATGTAGTTGGGAAGGGACGAAGATGGGGAAGAGGAAGGTAGGAAAGTACCTGGCTCTTCAGATCAGCAATCAGCCATTGAAAGCAACGTTTAGATTCTGAATGGTGGTCTTACACCAGGGCGATACTGAGAGTATCTTCCCTCCTGAACGTGATGCAAATATACTATATATTATTTTAAATTAGTAAATCGTGAAATAACACAAATTAATTAACTAACTAACCATCACGCCGTTTCTCCGAAGGGGTAGACAGAGAGGACGGACCGTCAAACAACTCTGTCTTGGCACACACTCCTTGCCTCATTCAAATTCATACATCTTCTCATACATACTCTTCTATAATTCTGACTCTAGACATGGCTCCACTCAAGTATGTCTTCCTCGGGCGTCCCCGACTTCTGCTACCATTCACATTTGCATCGTATATTCTCCTTACACTCATTTCTTCGCTCATTCGATCTACATGCCCAAACCATCTAAGCGTCCCTTTCTTCATCTTCAACTCATTACGTTTACATCAGCCTTGCACTCTTTGCGGATATCCACATTTCTCACACGATCATCATACATGGGTTTACCACACATACGCCTCAGGGATTCGAACCCGCAATCTCCAGCTTGCTAGTCGAGAATCTTACCCCTCGACCACGGAGGCCGTATAAGAAAGGCCACCTTGGTGAAACACCACCATTCGAAAACTTTGACTGAAATAACTTTATATTAGTAACATATTTCAACCCTGCCGACCCTCTCGACTTTCTTCAGTCTCACAAATGAATGTTGATCAAAGTTAATTCTTGTTAGGTGTTAAGTGTACTTTTTTAGATTTTATTATAAGCCTGTTTTTGTCAGCTGAATAAGCACAGACGTGCAGCAGTGTTGACATTATAGTTTGTATATATGTTTTACAAGAAGGCTTTTTTTTACAAGCGTCGATGCAGTAAACAGTGTTATAGACGCATAAACACAATAAAACCTTTTATACATGAATACAACACGCCTAGAAGAAAGGAAGTAGCTATTTTATGTGCCTTTTATTTGTATTGTATGTAATAAGGACGTGAAGCTACCGGCTGCGTAGAGCCATGTGGATTATGGCATCCTTAATATTGGGGTATGTTGTGCGTAGAAATACTCTGAAAATGAGAAGAAAATTATATAAATATGGCTGAGAACCTGACTGTCACTAAACAAAACCAGCCACGATAATGGATGCTGCGAAACAGAGAAACATTCGTACTCTAAGCAGATTAGAAACACTAGATCTCATGGTCAAAAACTTATCCAACAAATAACTACTAATACAACTTTTGGGCAACAAAGCTTCTTATATCATAGTATTAAACTCTACAATAAAATACCACTCTCACTCAAAAACCTCAACATTATAACATTTAAATCTCAAATAAAAAGCTGGATACCTAATATAGGGAGATCTGAAATAGAAAATATACTCATATCAAACACAGACTAAAGCCGAATCTACTAAACTGAACTATACAAAAAAACACTATCTTACTTATTTTAAAATTATTTAAAAAAAAAATTATACTACATGGTATATGTTTATAATTAAATTCATAAGTTACTTTGTTGTAATATTAATTTCTTATAATAAAATTATAATATGTAAATGACATCCTCAGCACGGGAGATCCCAGTGAAGATATCATTATCTCTATATGTTATTAAGAAAAGAAGACAATAAATCATTATTATCAATCATTATTATCTTAACGTTTTTTATGAGATCACCGTACAATTGTCCCATCTTCCGGAGACAACGGGACTATGCCATCCCCAAATATTGTGGTTTGTTGTGAGGTTATAGGTAAGTGGGATAGGGAAGGTTATGAAATAACCGACTAGATACTCAGATTTAATTACTAAACACGGCTAAATCCATTTGAAACAATGTTTCCGTTCGTTCTAATGATGGTCATTCGATAGGGTGGTGCTGATAGTTCATATATAGTATACGCCAATCTGATGACTGTTCTAATCTGGTTACTCTACATAGCTTAAGCTATGTCAAGTATTGTTTCATTGAACATTTGTCGTCTCTCACCAAGACAAAACTGGGAGTATGTCACTCTACTAGATGTGAAAAAAGGTTCTCATTATTTTCTTTTTATCGAGTTTCAACATTACTTCTTATTATATTTTTTCACCTGTAAACAACCAAATTTATTTTTGTAGAAAAGGCTTTGTTAGTGCTGAATTTCCCACTAGATGGCGTCGAGATATATTATATGTACTATTGTTGGTGAAATATTTTTGATTTGTCAAATATTATTATTTTTTAATGATAAACTAATGTTTACAAAACAAGATTTTTATGCATAGCACAAAGGATAACAAATTATTATAAGTATCAATTACTCGCCTAAAATATCCATACAAATTGAAAATATCTCCCGAGTAAAAAAATATATATTGGCGGGTTGGGAATAAGCCGACGTAGCTAAGTTGTCCAGAGCATCTGTCCGGACATCAGAAGGTGCGGGTTCAATTCCCATCGGCGGCATTTATTTTTACTCGGGAGATATTTTCAATATGTATTGATATTTCAGGCGACTAATTATTGCATATAATAATTTTTTATCCTTTGTGCTATTCATAAAAAAACCTTGTCTTTTAAACATCAGTTTATCATTAAAAAATAATAATATAACGTAAGTCTACTCATTCTTGTTGACAATATTTTGTATGCACTTGTATCTCATTCTAGAGCTTGTATTAATTTTCTACTATCTGTCGTCATTTTATGATCAAATGCCACAGTTAATTGTTATTCTGTGACATGTCATTATTGTGTACAGTCATAGACATATTGTACAGTATATTTTATACCTTTGATATGAAATAAATGAATAATCCGAAGTCTAATCATCATTAATAAGCTTTTGATTAGTTGTTCATTTAAATTAACGAAGTTACTAATTCACAGATAAAAATAAAAGAACTATTTAGGACATCTAAATTGGTTCCCAGTTTTGAACAAGGAAGCCTGTTGTCTATGGGTTGTATTTTTAACTGGTGCATCACAGTCGTCTTTGGCTGGGTTTACACTTGTAAGTAAAATTTACGACTTTCGTAAATTTTTGATAAGTTACTCACAGGAGCGATTACATATGCATCCAACTTATCGTAAATAATGCTCACGGAAGTTGTTTGGAAGTTTAACTTACGAACTTCTCACAGAGACCGCTACACCAGTAATTCTATTTTTCGTAAGATGGCTTCCTGACAACATGCAACAACGCGTTGCCGCCGACTTTGACAGCTGTCAGTTAGTAATATTTGATAAGGGATTAAATTTGTTTATGTACGGTTAGATCATGGATCCCCATATAATACCCATTTCCGCACACAACGGATTGCCGCTGCGATAATATGCACAATTTTGTCAAACAAAAACGTAAGGGCCCGCAGAGTGCGTTGGATTAGGAGTTGGCTTCAAAGAAAAAGTACTGATGGGGATTTCGTTCGTTTAACGGCAGAATTAATAATTGAGGAACAACGAAAATTCTTTAATTTTATCCAAATTAGAGAAACTGACTTCTAATACATATTGGAAATGGTTGGACCGCTAATTAAAAAGAATGATACTCGTTTTCGGAATGCTATTTCACCAGCTGAAAAATTAATGAGATTCCTGAGGCGTATGTGTGTAACACCATGTACGATCGTGTGAGAAATGCGGAGATCAGCAAAGAGTACAAGGCTGATGTAAGCGTAATGAGTAAGATCAAGAAAGGGACGCGTAGATGGTTTGGGCATGTAGAGCGAATGAGCAAAGAAAGGAGTGTAAGGAGAATATACGATGCAAATGTGAATGGTAGCAGAAGTCGGGGACGCCCGAGGAAGACATGGCACGACCAAGTGAATCAGATACTCGAGTCGGGCCATGTCAAGAGTCAGAATAATAGAAGAGTACCTATGTATTAGACGATGTATGAATGTGAATGAGGCAAGAAGTGTGTGCCAAGACCGAGTTGTTTGGCGGTCCGTCCTCTCAGCCTACCCCTGCGGGGAAACGGCGTGATGGTTAGTTGGTTGCTTAAATGTTCATAGGCAGAGGCATAAAAATTACTAATATTGAATCTTACTAATTTTTGGCGTCAGGTAATGTTTTCTATGTATTCTTGTATTGCATTTTTGTATGCATTCATTGGAGATATTAATTTGTTGTGAAGTTTGATAGCTGATCCGTCAGTTCGTGAAGTCGAATACTAGAATCATTATCACACATTTACGCAGGCATTTTTTAAAGATGACATTGTGTTAATGATAAATAATGTTATGTTAGTCTCCATAGATTATTGCAGTGTATTATTTCATAAAGCTGTTCATGGCGACAAATAAACAAGTCCCGAGGAGCAACGGCAGAAAGACCTGTCAGTGTTGCAGATTTCTGTTTTACCATCCCGACAGTGACGTCAAAACTTACTGTAAGCGTCTCAACTTATCAATCTGTTTTGATAAGCTGTGAGAGAGCTGTAAATTCCCGCGTGAGCGATTAGACCTGTCAAAAACTTACGTAAAAAAAACTTCCGTAACTTGGTATAAATTACGGTAAGTGACTTATGGTGTCGTTTACATTGGTAAATTTGTCGTAAGTCGCTTACGTGAGCAACTTACAGGAAAAAACTTACAAGTGTAAAGGTAGCCTTTGAGTTAAGTTTAACTTACACAACATGTCAGATTTAACAGATTAGTTTAAATTATCTGTATGGCGCCATTCTGTGCTTACGTCTGACTATCCAGAAGTATCTGCTTCAGAAGATGATGAATCATTTTGATTTAAAATAATATTGAAACAGTATTAATGATTTAATTATATTTATTAAAAATCGTACTAGATAACAAGGTTTTTGTCCGCGATCCAGATTTAAATCATCAATATTACAATTTTGATAATTCTGTTAAATAATCAACAAAGCTAGTATGAAAGATAATAATGAAAATTGGATTATTGGCGCAGCGCAGTTTTTGTGAAAAATAACTTCAAGGGCGCTGTGCAAATATGACTTCCCAGGCTGTATCTAAATATTATGTACAAACGGATACAGAAAACATACTTACCTGGCAGCTGTAACTTTAGATAAACATAGTTTAAGCTTGGAGAAGGTATGTTTTGCATGCAGATAACTCTGTATTAAAAACACTGCACATTGTCTGCAATAGTTTAACTAGTCTATAGTTAGTAATAACATAGATCATTGTAGAAATGTGTTATATACAGGGTTTTCCAATAAGAGGTGTTATTTTGATATTCAATCGTAAAAGATCAATGGTTTCGTTGCTTGTGTGGCACGTAGCACCGTCTTGTTCAACTAATCATTAATCAACTCTCGATAGCGCTCCAAGTAAGGTCCAATGACTCCGCCGGACCATAAACCGCACCAAACAGTCACACGTTGAAAATAGAGAGGCTTTTCAACAATAACTCTTGGGTTTTCCGAGCCCCAGATGCGACAATTTTGCTTGTTGACGATGTCACCGAGGTGGAAATGGGCCTCATCACTCAAGATGATTTTTCGATGGAATTCTAATAATTAATAATAGTGAATTTTAATAATTTCAATGCGTTGTTAAAGCGCATATCGTTCCATTTTTATTAATGGCGTAGTTTCTACTTGTCAAATGTCAAAAAATGACAGCTTCAAAAGTAACATCTACCGAAATGGCGGGCTATTCAAAATAACACCTCTTATTGGAAAACCTGTATTTTTACAACTTCCTTAAGGTGATTTTGCACAAAAATGGCGTTATAAAAATCATCCAAACATTATTATTATTGCATGATTTTTTGCCACTTTATCTTTCTTTACTATTCATATTTTTAATGAAAAAGAATAGTTGATTTTTCTTCATATAACGTTATTTAATATGAGATTATTATACATCACAAAATGTCAGTCCTACCCGATCGGCATTTGACGAGTTTGATTAATTAAAAAAAGTATGCATTGTAAAAAGAAAACTTTTTTACGGAATGTTTTTATACTGTTTAATTTTAGGACTGTGAAACATTTTATGAAATGATCTTAAAAAAGCTAAAAAAAATTACTTTGGTTTAAATACGAAATTATCGATAGATACCTTACTTTTTTATATACCAGTAGGTTCATACATTTGCGTACTAGTGCATGAAATCATTTATATATTCTATAAATTACTTTAGGGTATGTACTAACCGACTAGTTTAGTAATGCAATTAGGTATGAAAATCTGAAAAGATGAGTTCTTAGTTTACCTCTGAATTCTGTCGAATCTTTTTCGCAGTTTATTCTAGGCTTTGGTTTCTGCCACTCCGAAAGAATGCAAACATGTCACACGTACGCATCGGGAAATTAGTTTTCAATGATTCAATTTAATTACGCCAGAACTCACTGTCGGACAGTTTATCCTGTTTTAAATAAATTGATTTCTGCTTTATGTTTCAGGAAAATTTTATGTTTATTTATTTATTTATTTCAAAAGCCATAAAATGGCTTTTACAGGGTTTTCCAATAATAGGTGTTATTTTGAATAGCCCGCTATTTCGGTAGATGTTACTTTTGAAGCTGTCATTTTTTGACATTTGACAAGTAGAAACTACTCCATTAATAAAAATGGAACGATACACGCTTCAACAACGCATTGAAATTATTAAAATTCACTTGAGTGAATCAAATGCAAATCATCTTGAGTGATGAGATCCATTTCCACCTCGGTGACTTCGTCAACAAGCAAAATTGTCGCATCTGGGGCTCGGAAAACCCAAGAGTTATTGTTGAAAAGCCTCTCTATCTTCAACGTGTGACTGTTGCGGTTTATGGTCCGGCGGAGTCATTGGACCTTACTTTTTCGAAAATGAGGCTGGATCAACAGTTACGGTGAATGGATTGCGCTATCGAGAGATGATTAATGATTTTTTATGGCCGGACTTGGATGGTATTGATCTGGACAACGTTTACTTTCAACAAGACGGCGCTACGTGCCACACGAGTAACGAAACCATTGATCTTTTACGATTGAATATCAAAATAACACCTCTTATTGGAAAACCCTGTACAATACAGTGATAATCGAATTACAAGCGTACAGTGGTAAACCCGATAATAATAACAATTAATGCGTAGGTACAAAAAAACACTATTGCAAATGATGCACATATTAATATAAGTGCAGTAAGACAGTGCATAATTCAAAAAAAAAATATACCAGTGTAACAATAGTTATAGTATGAGGTGTCTATGAGTTTATTGTTACCCACAAAATTAATTGTACTTGCTATTTGAATTTTTAGGCGCCTTAGCCATTAGGTCCATAATGGAGTATGTATTTGTACCCGTTCATCTGTTATCGATTAAATTAATATCGATCAGATTAAATCCTGAACCGTTCTACGGTCGACAAGCGTCGATAAATTAAGATTAACCTATCGACAAGTCGATCAGTTTGACTCGCGGCAGTATTGCGATAATATTAATTAACATCTGCAGGTCGGACGCTAGCGGTAAAACCGTAACGGGACTAGTGAACGGACGTGCTATGTGCAATTTTACATACAGAAGTGTATGTAAATTGAAAGGCAGTCTTTAGATGTCGTTTTTGTGTGAGTCATACAGATAAGGTGTCCGTGGTGTAACGGGTAGGATTCCCGACTTAGGGTCGGGAGGAAGTGTGCTCATTTTGGGATAACTGGCGAGTGGCAAATTTATCTAGCATATCGGCCATACTTCAAATCTAACCTTTGCATAATATATTATATTATATCATATTAGCCATCAAAACATTTATTTTAGTAATACGTTACGGAATAAAAATTTCACTGTAGAGGTAAGAACTGGCAAATAACTTTAAATGATAATTTTTATATTAATTTATATTTTTAATAATGGAAACATATTTTTATGGATCGCCACCCGAAAACGGAGCTCTCGGCAGTTCAGCCGACGGCAGCCATTCCTGTTTCTCACGTCCGCCTTGGCAGTTGACAGTTCTTAGCTCTTCATAAAACCTTTCTGATAAAATTCGTGTTGTGACTAATAGTGTACCGTACTTTCAATAAATATTAACGTAATTATCCAACTACATTCTTTACATTATCACAACCCTTTACACACAGTACACATTTAATGGACAGCACTATAAAGGTAAGACAATAGTGCCCCATACCACCATCAATCTAAATTCCAAATTCCCACTACCTCTTCATGCCTTCCCCCTTGGAGTTCTGTCTGTCTAATCATGGCTAAAGCCTTTTCAAGCAACGCTTCAATTCCGAATGGTGGTCTTACACCAGGGTGATACTGAGAGTATCTTCCACTCTCAAACGTGCCGCAAGTATACTATATATTATTTTAAATTATAAAAATGTGAAAGAACACAAAATATCTCATAAAAATTTTTACTTGTGCTCGAAGGTATTTGAACCAGATACCTCTCCCTTACCTCCTATACCTTTACCTCTCGACCATGGAGGCCGTCAATAAATTTCCGTTAATGATCAAAAACAAAATTTCCTCTGATATTATAAGATTTATAATTTTGTACTTAAATACCTACCTACTTGATTTTAAACCATTATATACATAGACTAAATAATACATCAATGATTATATATCATGTAACTTTTTTTAGTTCAATTAAAAAAATTGTACAATTTGTCCAAAAAACGTCACCATCTCAATTATTATTCTTTTTTCCAGACATTCTTCAGGTAGGTACCATAATATTGAAACAATGCCAATGAGAAAGTCCAAATAAACACGACGAATTCATATTTGAAAATATATTTTTACTGAACCATTGAAACGGACACCATCTTGAAAAGTAAACGGAACGTTCAAATAATTTTACAGATCGACGAAATGCAATACGGTAGAGTTAAAACAAGACTCGCTCAGTTAATAAAAAATATTTCTTCATATGAAGCGGTTACTTTGTGATGTGACATTATAATTTAAAATTAAACAATAACTTTGTAAACATCACTTATAGTATTATACTGCCCTGATGAAGCTACGGTTGTAGCGAAACCCGGTCGGCATTAAGTATTTACCTATAAGTGATGTTTACAAAGTGCTTGTTTCGTATGGCTAATAATATGCCAAACCACAAAGTGATTTCTTTCTACGAAAACAAGTCATTAGGTTTTGACATATTGATTATGGAGGGAAAACACGGTTCAAGCGGGAAAATACATTTGAAAATAATAGGATTTGACATTGGATAGTGGTTACACCAACTGTATTGTGGAAAGGATTTAATAAGGACGGATTGTTTCACAGAATTTGAACAAGTTATATAATTTCAAAGTTGATTTTCTAGTCCAGTGAAGGTTCTATTCATGTTCTGTTACAGTATAATTATTAGCCATTTGTCTCACAAAACTGAAATAATGATAGAACTTGAATGTTACCTTCACAGAACTTGAAAATCAACTTTGAAATTTGATGAATTGTTCAAATTCTGTGGAAACAAACCGTACTTATGACGGGTTGTTGAGAGGAATTTGAACAATTCATCAAATTTCAACGTTAATTTTCAAGTTCTGTGAAAGATTTTTCAAGTTCTTTTATTATTTCAGTTCAGTAAAGCAGCTAGCCTATAATGATATAATAACAGAACTTGAATAGAACATTCACAGAACCCGAAAATGAACGTTGAAATTTGAAGAATTGTTCAAATTCTCCTAAACTACCCGTCCTTAGTGTTACTTTGAGAGTACTTGTTATTATTATTTTTTAACTTAACCGATCACTGCAATACCTTGTATAATAAATAAATAGTATGTAAAAAAATCGCCTTTGGCGCTTATTTTATTTGTTCGTTAGCTTAAAATGGTAGAAAGCTGGGTTTACTTGCACAAAGCCAAAAATAACATTTTGACGCTCGTTCGCTAATTTTTTTCATTTTCATTATTGCATAGCCCCCTCTAAATCGGCCTCAAAAATCTCTTGGAATGTTTTTGTTAACATCCGCGGTGAATTTATTGGAGGCTGTTTTATTAACTTGCCCAGAGGTCCGGAAGCTTGACGTTACGCCCCTGCATATTAAAGACTTCGCGATGGGTAGGTTAGTTTAATATTCATGGAAGGATAAAATGGGTGATATATTAATGAGTAGTTTTGTTTAGCTTTATAGTAATTTTTTTTTTTTTTGTTATTACTATTTCACGTCCTACCTACTCTGCAAAAGTTTTTAAGATTCCAAATGAAAGTGAAGAATGTCGTACTACAAAGCAAAATAATATTATATGTTGTATGTGTATCAGACGTAATGTGTGACACACAAGACTGTAAACAGGGCGGTGATCCCAATCCGTGGAGGCGTGAGATGTCTTCCTTCAGTGGCGTGGAGGGGTAGAACGGGGCCGTCTCTGAAGCCGTTGTAGCTGGTCCGATGCTGATTCTGGTCCTTGTCGTAGAGTCCGGGTCTTGTTGTAGAGGCAGAGAGGTCCGGGGTGAGGCGAGGGTCAGAAGAAGAAGAGAAGGCGAGTAGAGTCAGAAGTCGGAGCGAGGTAGAAGGCTGAGCAGAGAGAAGTGTAGAGCTGGTGGTGGTTGCTGGATATCTAACTTTTCAAGGGACTGTTGCCCGTTTTATAGGACCCCGGCGGCCTTCGCTGGCCGAGCGACGCTCACACGGGCCCGCTTTCTCTTTGATTCCTGGAATCGAAGCCCGTGTTTGTGACGCGCCCGCGGCCCGCCGCCGGGTTGGCTACCGCCTCTCGGCCGGTAATTTCGGGCTCGTGGTCGAACGCGACCACGGCCTCTCTTTGTTCAGACACGATCCTCAGAATCGCGCTTGGGGAACGTTCTGACGGCGAATCACCTCGCACGCTACGACGGCGCACGGCCCCTTGCTTCGGGCCGGGGCCGAACGTTCCCTCTCGTATAAGCACGACTCTAATAATCGTGCCCGAATTAAATGCTCTCATGATTGTACCAGCTCTAACAATACTTCTCTGCCCGTATACCTCTATCCAAGCTCCGACGTTTCATTTATTGATAACTTTTTACATTTTCATACATAGTTACATTTACATTTCAGTTACATACATTCTATACATTTAGGATTTATTTTAATTTTACATACATTTACTCCAGTTTATTTAATTTAAGGACAGGCAAAGTTAAGGCAAATAAAAGATTTTAATATGGGGCGACCGCGCCCGATCACGGAGCAGTACGTCCGTTACACTCCCCCCGTGGAGCTTGGCTACACCTGTTTAGCAAGAGGCGTGCTGCGACTGCGACGCGGCGTGGTCCCCGGCGTCCGCTCCCTCTGGCGAGTGTGTCACGGTGGCGAGTTCGGTGGGGCGGCGTCGGGACAGGTTCCCGGCGGCAGGCTCCCCGGTGGCATGGTCCCCGGTGGCATGGTCGGTCCCCGGTGGCAGGGTCCCCGGTGGCAGGGTCCCCGGTGGCAGGGTCCCCGGTGGCAGGGTCCCGGGCGTCGGCAGCGAGGCCGGTGGGGCGGCGTTCGGACAAGCCATCCTCAGCGTCGTCCCGGCGTCGGCGTCGCGCCGGGTGCCCCCATGCGTGATCCAACCGAGGGCTGTCCGGGACGTCATCTGGCCGCTCTCTTCCTTCCGCACCTCCCGCGACACGATAAGCGGCGCATTATCTTGGCCGATCAGCAGCCGTGGCTTCACTTGCCGGCGGCCGGCCACTGTTTGCCGCGGGAGATCTAGGTCTGTCACGGTGTGGGCCGTCACCGTGAACGCGTCTCCGTCGCCGCGCACCGACAGTCTCACCCGCCGGGATGTTGCATCGGATGAGCACATCCCATTAGCGCCCCGAATTCGCAGGCCGCGTACCGGACCCGCGGCTCCAACGATGTCTGCAACATCTGCCTCGACTAGGGTTATTGCAGAGCCCTCGTCAAGCAGCGCGTGCACGGTCGCGTGGCCCCCGGGGCCGCACAATGTCACGGGGATCACTTTCATTAGCACGTTTCCCTCACTTTCCCACGTGTTCGTGACTGTGTGCGTCTCGGGGTCACGAGTGTATGCGTCATCGTGCAGCAAGCGATGATGCGGGGCCCGGCACGTGCCCACTCCGCAGTTGGTCCGGTACTCGCACCTTTTTGTCTGGTGCACACCGTCCAGACACTTAAAACACAACCGTGCACTTTTTACAAGCTCCCAACGCGCACTGATTGTCTCTTCGGCGAATCGGGGACACTTGTAGAGTTTGTGTGAATCGTCTTTGCACAGTGTGCACCAAACTTCACTGCGGGGTTCCGGCCGCTCGTCGGTCACGTACACATTTTCACGATACGGGCGGGCGGCCCGCTGATGTTCGACCGAGCTGCTCGGCCGCGCTGCTCGGCCATTGTCGGTAAGGCCCGACCGCGGCACCGCGTTGGTCAGCCGCTTCAGGAACGCGGCAAGCTGCACCACGGTGGCCGCGTGCGTCTGGTCGGCCACCTTACCCAACCACAAGAGGCGTAGGGCTAACGGCATCTTCGAGGCGATTTCGCTGAGGAGGGCCGGGTTGGAGAGGTAATCTCCCCGCAGATTCCCCAGCGAAGCCACGATGTTCTGCACCGTGCCCGAGAACTCCACCAGAGCCTCGGTCGATGCGTCCTCTTGCAGTCGGGTTAGCCGCTTTATCCGGTCGAACATGACCGCGGCGACCGAGTGCGCGCCCCCAAAGCGGTGCTCCAGGACATCCATGATTTCCGGCACCTGCGCCGGGTCCAGGAGGAGAGGGCTGACGGCTTCGCGCGCCTTTTCCTTCAGGGCACGCTGCAGCCGCATCAGATTTTCGGCCGCCGTCATCCCGCAGGTGGCCGTCGACTGCAAGAATTGTGCCTTCCAGGCCTGCCACTCTATGGCGTCGCCAGCGTAAGGCGGCAGGTCCTTGGCGCTAGACTGCCGGGCGATGAGCGACGCCATCCGCTCATCCTCGGGGTGGGAGCGGGGTGTACCGCCGGCCTGGGACTGCCGGAGGGCGTCGGCAAACATCGCCGTCACCTGGGCGAGAGGGACACTCCCCTGGTTCACCCAGTCCCGCGTCTGCCTCGCTGCCTCGTCTGCACGGTTGAAAGCCCCGTATCCGTCCATGGGGGGCTGCGATGGCGAGTCTGCACTCGGGGGAAATGCTGGGAACTGGGCGGGCCCGCGGGTCACACCGGGATAGCCGTACTGCGGCTCTGGTCCACCTCGCAGCGTCGCGGCGCCTGGGGAAGCGCCGTCCGTGAGTGGATCCGCAGCATGGTTTCTCTCCGTCCCGTTGTGAGCCCTCACGGCGCGGCGCGAGCTCCCGAAAACCTCGGTAGTCTGGGCTGTGGCTTGTGGCACAGTGGGTTCTCCCCCCACTGTAAAGGTATGGCTGTGACCGGGGCCGCTAGGGGGCGCCGCAGTCTGTGGAAGGCTAGTGGTTTGCGCCTCCGCTGCGTAGCTCTGAGTAGGTACGCCCGGGGGCGCCGGTGTCGGCGTCGGTCCGTAACCCAGCCGCGGCGCAGTGGTGTGCGTCTCCGCTGTGTAGCCTAGGCGCGGCGCAGTGGTGTGCGTCTCCGCTGAGTAGCCCAGGCGCGGCGCAGTGGCGTGCGTCTCCGCTGAGTGGTCCGGGTCTCGCCCGAAGCCGCTAGATGGCGCCGCAGTCGTCGGGTACTCCGCCCGTGGAGCTGCGGCGTGCGTCTCCGGTTGCCAGGCTGCAGGTGAAGCGGTCCGCGGGAGGCCCTTCAGCGTGGCGATCAGTTCTGCCATCTGTCGGGTGTGGTCCTCCTGTAGCTTCCGGTTGTGCCGCCTCTCAGCTCTCAGCTCGAGCTGCACCTGCCGGAGCGTGTCCTCGCTGGAAGCCTCGCTTCTTGACGAGACGTCGGCCGCGGCAGGGGGCGTCTGTGGTGGTGATGCGCCGGAGGGACCAGGCAGTAGGTCCGCTCGGGGATCAGAGGGGGCCAGGGGGGCGGTTGGCCGGAGTCCGGGGGGCGCGGCTGTGGCCGCCCCGGTTGGTGTGGGATCATCGCTTCCCTGCGATGAGTCCCCGTCACCGCTATTCTTCCCAGAGCGCAGTGAAGGTGACATCTTTCCACGGAGAGATCCGGCTCGAAGGACCACTTATGTATCAGACGTAATGTGTGACACACTCTAACTTTTCAAGGGACTGTTGCCCGTTTTATAGGACCCCGGCGGCCTTCGCTGGCCGAGCGACGCTCACACGGGCCCGCTTTCTCTTTGATTCCTGGAATCGAAGCCCGTGTTTGTGGCGCGCCCGCGGCCCGCCGCCGGGTTGGCTACCGCCTCTCGGCCGGTAATTTCGGGCTCGTGGTCGAACGCGACCACGGCCTCTCTTTGTTCAGACACGATCCTCAGAATCGCGCTTGGGGAACGTTCTGACGGCGAATCACCTCGCACGCTACGACGGCGCACGGCCCCTTGCTTCGGGCCGGGGCCGAACGTTCCCTCTCGTATAAGCACGACTCTAATAATCGTGCCCGAATTAAATGCTCTCATGATTGTACCAGCTCTAACAATACTTCTCTGCCCGTATACCTCTATCCAAGCTCCGACGTTTCATTTATTGATAACTTTTTACATTTTCATACATAGTTACATTTACATTTCAGTTACATACATTCTATACATTTAGGATTTATTTTAATTTTACATACATTTACTCCAGTTTATTTAATTTAAGGACAGGCAAAGTTAAGGCAAATAAAAGATTTTAATATGGGGCGACCGCGCCCGATCACGGAGCAGTACGTCCGTTACAGTATGTGTTAATAAAATTCGCCGTCTACGAGTTCTGGCGTCATAAAATTTGCGCGTCATTTCGTGTCTTGACTTTCTAGGTCAACTATTTTCAGCTCGCAACAGTAGTGAGTAGGATTGTATACGCTTGTACAGGGTTTTCCAATAAGAGGTGTTATTTTGAAAAGCCCGCTATTTCGGTAGATGTTACTTTTGAAGCTGTCATTTTTTGACATTTGACAAGTAGAAACTACGCCATTAATAAAACTGGAACGATACACACTTCAAAAACGCATTGAAATTATTAAAATTCACTTGAGTGAATCAAATGCAAATCATCTTGAGTGATGAGGCCCATTTCCACCTCGGTGGCTTCGTCAACAAGCAAAATTATCGCATCTGGGGCTCGGAAAACCCAAAAGTTATTGTTGAAAAGCTTCTCTATCCTCAACGTGTGACTGTTTGGTGCGGTTTATGGTCCGGCGGAGTCATTGGACCTTACTTTTTCGAAAATGATGCTGGAGCAACAGTTACGGTGAATGGATTGCGCTATCGAGAGATGATTAATGATTTTTTATGGCCGGAATTGGATGGTATTGATCTGGACAACGTTTACTTTCAACAAGACGGCGCTACGTGCAAGCAACACAAGCAACGAAACCATTGATCTTTTACGATTGAATATCAAAATAACACCTCTTATTGGAAAGCCCTGTAGTTATAGGTAACTATTATTTGTTAACAGTTTTTATCAATTATAGTTACGACTGTTACTTTAATATGTCCGTGTTTTTTAACAATTTTGTTTATTTTAGTTGTAAAAAACATATAAACTAACCCTTTGTACAAATATGATATTTGAAGTGATAAAATTTTTAATTTAACTACATACAGCTGATGCGCCTTTTCACATCATTAAATTTTAATATCTGCAGTTTTTAGCCTGTAAATTTTCTATAAAGAAAAATTTTTAATAAGGTTCTTAAGAGGGATTGCTAGGAGGCTAGGTTTAGAAAAAGGAAAATACTCATATGATGAAATTGAACTCTAAACCTCTCTCCTTTGGAAGTCCGTCGGGAAAGAAATGACCTCATTTGCTTCTTCAAAATTATAAATAGTATTATTGATTCACCTACTCTACTGCAACTCATTCCCTTCAATATCCCCTCGCAAAGACTCAGAAATAATGAACTGCTCTTCCTCAACCATCATTCGACAAATTATGGATATTATTCACCACTGTCCAGAATGTGTAGACTGGTCAACTCAAGTCAAAACCTTAACGTTTTTGGGATAAGTCTGAATGATTTTTTCCAGTCGCTAGACAAGTGACGGAATATTATAAGTGTCCTGTGGTCCTGACCCACGGCGTATTCTTGACTTTATTCGACTTGTCACTTTATTTTCTTATATTATATCTACCATATGTCTTTGTTTTCATGTACCTTTGTCTACTCCTTTATTTTTTATTTTACTTTATTCGTGTTATTATTTTGTAATTTGGACGATGTCTGTAAATAAATAAATAGATAAACACGCTGCCCGTCTGTACCCATAAAATAAACACAATATGCAATGGTAATGCAATCGTATACAGTAGTTCCCAGTACTTCTCTGTGTGGACAGTAAGCCCAGTGTACAGTGGTGCTTGGTATTATAAACAGTGAGTGTACGGATTGGCCGATATTGAAACAGCCTTGTTTGCAGTTGCCACATCTGCGTTGACTTTTAAGTTAAAGTTTGTTATCTACATGGGGACGAATGTTGCGCAACTTTGTTCGATGAAACCGATCATTGAATAAAGTATACCATTGTTTGTTGATTCATGTTTATTCACAATAGTTGATCTACAAACGGATGACTGTGACATCATGACCACATCAAAAATTATGGTATTATAAAATAAGAAAAATAAACCATATTTATGAAGTACACGAAGACGAGACGAATAATGCAAAATGCATGAGTTTCATATTTTAACAAGAAAATCAAGCACTCTAAAATCACTAAACGCTTTTATATTCCTTGCTGGTAATAACTAACTAACTAACTAACTAACTATCATGCCGTTACCCCGCAGGGGTGGGCAGACAAGACAGACCGCCAAACCGTCTCATACATACTCTTCTATTATTATAACTTTTCACATGGCCCGACTCAAGTATCTGATTCACTTGATCGTGCCATCTCTTCCTCGGGCGTCCCCGACTTCTGCTACCATTCATATTTGCGTCATATATTCTCCTTACACTCCTTTCTTCTCTCATTCGCATCTACATGCCCAAACCATATAAGAGTCCCTTTCTTAATCGATCTCCACATTTCTCACACGCTTATAGATGGTTTTACCACACAACTCCTCAGGGATCTCATTTCAACAGCATTCAGTCTAATTTCATCCTTTCTCTGCCAGTTCCATGCCTGACTTACATACATCAGGGTAGGTACCAGCACTCCACTGTGGACTGGCAATATGTTAATTTATATAAGTCGAAATGCACAATTTGATAACGTACCTTAAAGCGAAACTTAATGCTAAATCACTATTTTGATTAATCTTTATAACGAATTGGTGTACATTATGAATACCAAAAAATATGCTTTAGATAAATTGAAAGTTTTTCTACGTTTCGCTTGAGTAGAATACAAATAAAACACTCAATAAAAAATATTAATGTATACTACAAAAAAAAATTTTCAACAGAAATGTATGAAAACGTAAAGGAAACAACTTAAAAAAATACAGTATTATAGCTAAGATTATCTGTTACCAAAGATATTAGAAGAAGAATATCTTTGTCTGTTACTGTTACCCTTGATTGACATTTTTGCTTTCCTATAAAATTATTTACAAAATAAATAAAAACCAGTTTTGTGCTTGAATCGAACGTTTCTAGACTCCGTTGTCAAGCGATTTTAATGCCTATTACCTACAATATAAGGTATACCAAAAGAATATACACCTTTTTGGCTTGTAGCTTCCTCTTAACTTAGTGATTCATTTGTGTGTACTGTGCCGTGTTGCGCTACCTCCTTCTTTAGCCAACGTTTCGGACACCATCACAGTGGCCATGATCAGGACAGATGTGTAAAGATTGTGATGAAGTGTGCTCTCTCTATAATTCGTATTTACATATCTCCCTTTCAAACCATCTTCAGTAATCTTTTGAAAGCTTAAAACGAGTCTTAACTAAGCCTTTAGCTCAATTTCAATTGCATCAGTTTATAGCATGCATCAACACGTAAATATTTTCTTATTTCTGATCAAACTGCGAACAGTAGACATCAGTACATGCAGAGGAATACGTTCGGTTAGTTTTGCCGATCCACCGAACGCGCCCAACTTTTACTGCATCTAAATTTATATAGCGGGAAATAACCCGCGGGAGGAATGACACCGAGCCAGACTATCCAACACCCAACTGCACTGTACTATATGCTAAGTGCAATGTCATACTATATGCTATGTTCTGACTAAAGCAGTGGTTCCCAACTTCTTTCGGATCGTGATCATATTTTACAGAAGCCAATGACCCAGGAGTGGCTGAGCAATTCTGAATTTTATAACCCACCCAATTTTTTCCCGGCTTGATGTTATTTTTTTGCTAATCCATGGGTCAATTTTATGGAATCTTGGAATCTATGGATTTTTTATTCGTTTTAACCTTTCCCTTACTGTGCTAAAAAAATCCACGCGTTCCGGTGCTGTGTAGTCAATACACATCTCAAAATAAGCGATTTTATATCGGAAAAATATGAATATTCATAGGTAATCGATTATGTTTATTATATTTTATATCAAACTTGATAATAATTGTAATTTAATTGCTGAAAACATAAAAAAAACCATCGGCAGATGCTAAAGAAACGTGCGAGGGATCCACATCTAACGACGGTTCGCGGGCGACTGGCTAGCGGCTGGCGGCTGGCACAAACACAGCTGTGCGGTCGTAGGTATCGATGGTCTAAATCAAAATACAACTGCAGAAGTGTGGACGTCTCATGTTCCCGCATAACGAATTAAAGCGGGACATAAATAGCGTGTCATTTCCTCGCACACTATTCGCGTATTAGTATCACACGGTTGATTGTATTGATGTATTTGTTCCCGATTTTTAACAAAAATCTCTATTTTTTTAATTGAATTTGAAAACTATGTAAAATATTATTTTTTAATTCAGTGCATAAATGTATAACGGAAGAATACCTAAAATCTGAACCCAGAATTAATTATATTTGTAGAGTTATTAAAGTTATTAGAAGCAATGTGTAGTAAATACACACCACATATAAGGAAAGGTTAAACAGCGACTAACCAGTACAGAAGGCAAAAAACCAGTTCGAGCTCACCTTAATTTTATACAAATCAGGTGTTCCACAACCATGAAATATTATAACAATTATTTTACTAATTTTTAATTCGCCTGAAACACTCATCCACATTGAAAAATCTCCTGATAAAAGATACATGACGCCAACGTAAAGCAGTAATTGTTGAATGAAACACTAGTATATATTGAATTATTTCGCGGATAAGAGATAAGCCGCCATAGCTCAGTGGTCAGAGCTGTCGACCGGAAATCGAAGGGACACGGGTTCGAGTCCCGTTGGCGTCATGTATCTTTTATCAGGGGATTTTTCAATGCGGATGAGTGTTTCAGGCGAATAATTATTGCTTGTAAAATAATTGTTTCCCTTTGTGCTATGCATAAAAAATCTTGTCTTAAACATTAGTTTACCAAAAAATAATAATTGTTTTTACTAAAACATATTATGTTTTAATAAAAAAATGATATCGTAAAATATTAAAACATACATTATAAGTAATCCACAATATACGCTTCATTGCATACAACCTTACCTCATAATATTCGCCTAATTTTTTCAACATTGTTCACTTTCAAATTATGTATTATGCACCCATGTTATTATTTTTATGCCATCTGCAATTTAAAATCTTTTTTATGTTTTTTCTTTCTTTAAAGTTTTTTGTTTTATTTTTTATAAGCTAGGCTCACATTATCAAATAATGTCAAATGCGTTATGTTATTATATCAACATAATTAATTACTGGGATTCACACATTGATCGAACCTCAAAAAAGCTAACAAAAATCATGTACTTCTTCAGAAAATTACGAAAATTTTTGACAACTAGGGATTTAAAGAGAGTATATTATGCTTTAAGCCACTCTAAATTGTAATATGGAATAATAGGATGGGGCTAAGCAGCATCCAAACACGTTAAACAACTGAAGGTAACTCAGAATTGCATCATAAAGACCATAATAAAAGTTCCCATAAGGACCTCAATAACAGAAATTTTTCAACAGTTTGACGTTCCAAGTATACAGAAAATCTATGTCAAAAACATTCTGGTACATCACCTCAAACATGATTTACAGGCAAACACCTTACATACTCATAAAACCAGAGCCAAACAAACAGAGATACTAAATATACCAAAGTGTAACTCTACCTTTGGAGACAGCAGGTCTGAACTTTTAGCAGTAAAGGCGGCGATACACATGCCTGTAAAATGGAACAGTAGCTTGCATGCATGTTAATGGCATGTACAAGTTACTGGCGCAATGAGAATACACATGCAAGTTAAACTTGCATGCAAGTTGCGTCCTTGCATGCCTGTATTTGCAAGACGTATACACATGCCAGTCACTAGACAGTACGTGTCTCAAATCACTCTGAGACTGAGTAGTCTCAAGCTTTTTGGCAATGGAAAACATTCGAAGTGAATTAAATATCATCGTATTGCAATTGGCAGTACAATGTGTGGCTAATTTAATGAGAGAAAAGCTACTGGCATGCCCGTACTTGTCGCGACGTTCACACATGCCGGTTTCATAGCCCCCCTCGTCCCCTCCCTCAACTTGCATGCCAGTAAATCAAATGTTGTGCAATCTACTTGCAAGGCAGGTACAGGCATGCAAGTTAGCGTATACACATGATAGTAGCTGGCATGTGCAAGGAGCTTGCATGCAAGTGTGCCAGCTACAGGCATGTGTATTCCCGGCTTAAAGGTATATAACAAACTCCCGCTTAGTATCAAATAATTCAAAACAAGGAACTAGCTTAAGGAACTACAGGATAAAGAACTTACTAGCATATTTAAAACATCGTCGTAGAAGTTTCTGGAAAACCTTACCTTAAACTTGAAGTGGAAACATAGAAGTCGCTGAAAACTTCCAAAACCTAGTCCCCCTTAACACAGATCTCTTAGTGAGGAGGACTACGAATATAATCAATATCTATTATACAGGGTTTTCCAATAAGAGGTGTTATTTTGATATTCAATCGTAAAAGATCAATGGTTTAGTTGCTTGTGTGGCATGCAGCGCCGTCTTGTTGAAAGTAAACGTTGTCCAGATCAATACCATCCAATTCCGGCCATAAAAAATCATCAATCATCTCTCGATAGCGCAATCCATTCACTGTAACTGTTGCTCCAGCCTCATTTTCGAAAAAGTAAGGTCCAATGACTCCGCTGGACCATAAACCGCACCAAACAGTCACACAATGAGGATAGAGAGGCTTTTCAACAATAACTCTTGGGTTTTCCGAGCCCCAGATGCGACAATTTTGCTTGTTGACGAAGCCACCGCGGTGGAAATGGGCTTCATCACTCAAGATGATTTGCATTTGATTCACTCAAGTGAATTTTAATAATTTCAATGCGTTGTTGAAGCGTGTATCGTTCCATTTTTATTAATGGCGTAGTTTCTACTTGTCAAATGTCAAAAAATGACAGCAGCAAAAGTAACATCTACTGAAATAGCCTGCTATTTAAAATAACCCTGTACATAATCTTGTAAAAATATATGTAATATAATTTTTTTTTGTTAAACTTTGCTGAAACCATTTTTTTAGTTCCCCTTTTTGGGCGGCGCCCCATAGAAAAGCCTTCACAATCCTATTTAGGGTCGTAATAGGTTGGGAACCCGTGCACACAAGAGACGAAGCAATACAAGCGTGTTGTGATCATGTTCGTGTGCTTGAAGTAAGTTCAATCTGTACTTAATTCTGGTGAAATTGATAAAAAAAATTCAAATCTATTTCATTAGCCTCCGGGGCTTAGGAGTTGAAAGGTTTTACAAGTGTGTTTTGGGAGTGTCAGGGTGCCTCGTAGGCTCAATTTTTTCTAAATTCTTCAACAGATTTTCAATTTCTAGCTTGTATGGGACCTAGGAGTTGAAATGATTTATGTAAACTGGAGATATTAGTTTTGAGATAATCTCGTTATCGCTGTGTTGGCGATATCGAAATAATGCACTTGAGTCATATTTATAAGTTAGCGGTCGCTCAGTTTTATATGGCGACACCGGATTTCCCAATCCTACTAATTTTTCCCATGAATTTGTAATGAAATCATGTGCATGTATCGTGGTTTGATTATCACCACATTGACGGAAGCGAATGATGCATTTTACCTAATTAAACATTACGTATTTTAATAAACTCATTTATTTGTTACAAATAAAGGGAAATTCTTGTCTACTCACTTCAAATATAATATTTTTGTATTATCTTATTGTGGTGAAAGTAGACACATCAAAAACCACTGTATATATTTGAAATTGAATTTCTCCTTCAATTTTGTGACTAATATTATGCCTTTTTGTCCTTTGGACGCATTTGACCGGCGTTTTCAACATTAGTAATTTTGTGGTGTGACTTTATCCAAAATAATTATTCATCAATGTGGGTAGTTTTAAAAATATTAGCTTAAGGCGATGCACTACGTCGTGTAGTATTTTAAATTAAGCCGCTATCAATAACAACCCTTACGTAGATGGCGATAAGGTTTGAATTCCCGCTTAACACCATCCGCCTGTTTTGATTTATGCAAGAAAAAAATATGGCTAAAAAGTGCCTTTTATTTTATTTTGTGGATGTTCAGGCATAAATATTAAATGTTTTTCCGATCATTTTATAAATAACTTAATTTGCCACATTATACAATAAAATCATAACCGAAAATGGGTTCGCAAGTAGGAGATTTTGAACTTTATAGCAGTTTTCATATGCCTTATTCATTATTTGTTTCTGGGCTTATAAAAAGACTTATCTTAAAAATACTCGATTATTTCAAAGGCCAAGATGTATTCTACTCGCAGTATTTAATTAAAGCATCTGAAACATTTCTAAGCGACCAAATTTTCAAACCAAAAACACATGATTTTGCATTACTACGTATGGCATCGCCTTAACAGTAACATTGTGGTATACAGTAGTGAATGGTGGGAGAAGTCGGAGACGCCCGAGACATAGCAATACCGAAACATTGCGGGGTCCGGAAAGTTATGGCGTTCCAAGCTAACATTATGTACACGGCGTCCAGAAATTCATATGATAACCTGGAAAGAGCAGTGAATCATCATCACACCTTCTTTTTTCGATCTGAGCGATTTTTTTTCAATTTTTCTATATTACTTTTCGCTGATGACTCAATCAATTAGTATTATTATTTTCTTTGTATATTCGGTTTACCGAAATACCGAATGACTGATTGATCCATAAAAACCGTCTTCCGCTCCCGTCAAACCTATCCGAGTGGCTAGATATTAGATATTGGATATTATGATAAAGCACCGTGAGTAATAGATTCGTTATATCGAGGAATTATGATATTCCACGTCTAAGATCAGATACAACGATACAAGGGATTGAAAACTCAAACATTCAGAAGTCTCCTTTTTTACAATGAAATTCGCGCTTAGACGTCTTCAGTCATTTGATACTGCATCTATCTCTTGGAACTACAGACGTGTCCAGATTATTAATTCAATAATATGTATTGTTGAATATTAAAAAAGCGATAATAGTTAAGCGAAAATTATGAAAATATTTAATAAAACACAACTCGTTTGAAATAGAGCCAACAACTCTGTCGTCTCTGCACAAATCTTTAGTTGTATTTAAATAAATAAGATCTTACTCATTATGCTTACATCAGTCTTGCACTCTAATAATTGAAATATATTTAACAAAAACATACTTTGGCTATATGTATATATTCGTAACTATGTAGGTATAACGAATTTTCCAGGGACTAATTTTTTAGTTTTTAATTTATCGCTCCTGATTAGTCACATTTCGTGATTAAGAATTAATCACATCAATAAGACCACCCAATTTAAACATTGTAATTTATTTTCCTTGACGTTAGAATTTTAAATTCATTAAATTAGTATTTTTCTCCGATTTCTCTGATCATAGAGACTACTAGAGATGAGAAGCGAAGGTTAGAAGTAAGAAGATTCAGGAAGAGACAGGACTAGCAACAGAGGGCGAGAAGATGCAAATAGGCAAAACAAATAAAAAAAGGATCAGATTTTTAATAAACAGTATTTCGTATCAAGTTTTCTCCGTGCACAGTTTTTAATTCAGCCAAATATAATATGTTTTCTACAGTGCGTTACAGTTGTTTTGTCTCTTTTAAATTTTATCCCATTTTCATCTCGCGGGACCCAATCTTCACAACATCCAGCTGACAGGATGCGAGACTGAAACTAATGACCCCTGCTTGTCTCTTTTTATCTTCACCAGTTCCTGTTCACACACGGATATGCAAATGAACGATGGAGTAAACACAGCAGCGATATTATTTTTATAGTGGAATAATTTAATGGCGCAAACAAAAGATTTGTAAAAGAAAAGACAGAAAAGATTCAATCGTACCTAGGAATTGAACCCAGGACCTCTTCCTTGCCGGTAAGTGCTCTGACCACTGAGCTAATTCGACCATATCTACTTATTTTTTAACTGTTTTATACTTCGACGGAGAGCTCCTTTTTTGTCTGATATATTAATGTATTTCATGTAAGATTTTCCCCGTTCTTTTCGGGTACAATCTTGCAATCTAGATAGTGTCTTGGATAAATATTTGACCGGCATATGAGTTGGCAGTTGGTTCCATGATACACACCTTAACCAACTAAATAACAAATTTATTAAATGTAAAATAAACCTTAAATTAAAATTGAGAAGTTTAATTTGTTGAAAATTAAAAAAAATAATAACATCTTGAAGCATTCCAACATGAATTTCTACTTTATAGGTCTTAAGGTGATTTTCTACTTTATATTCCTAATGGTGAATTTCTACTTTATAGGCCTTAAGGTGATTTTCTACTTTATATTCCTAAAGGTGAATTTCTACTTTATAGGCCTTAAGGTGATTTTCTACTTTATATTCCTAAAGGTGAATTTCTACTTTATAGGCCTTAAGGTGATTTTCTACTTTATAATCCTAATGGTGAATTCCTACTTTATAGGTCTTAAGGTGATTTTCTACTTTATATTACAAAAGGTGAATTTTCCACTTTATAGGCCTTAAGGTGATTTTCTACTTTATATTCCTTAAGGTGAATTTCTACTTTATAGGCCTTAAGGTGATTTTCAATTTTATAGGCCTATAAAGTAGAAAATCTATATTTAAACTCTGTGATATTTATGTACGTATTTATTCTACGCGTAAATGTGAGTTTTATTTTTTTTATTTATAATTGCATTTCCAATACTCATTCAGAGAGTGTACTTTTATTATCTTTTGAATAATTTCTTTAGTATAATAAAACATTATGCTGAAAGGTTTTGTGCAATATGTGGGTGTTCCAATTTTTTTTTCTAAAGTGGACTCAAAACAGATCCGTCGCTATCAGTGATTCAGGCCATCAGTGATTCGTCGCTATCATTGCTATCAGGCGGATCCACTGTTACTAACACAGGTTACTCTAGTAAATAGGACGAGAAGAAACATTGTATTCGTCACAGCCTCCTTAAGAGGAAGCTACAAGCCAAAAATGTATATATCCTTGGGATACATTCATCAAAGGCATTAAAATCGCTTGACAAACGGAGTCTAGAAATGTTCGATTTCAAGCACAAAACTGGTTTTTATATAATTTGTAAATGATTTTGTAAGAAAGCAAAAAAGTTCATCAAGTGAATTATCTGTCACAGATAATTTTAGCTATAATACTGTATTTTTTAAAAGTTGTTTCCTTTGCGCGTACATACCTTTCTATTGAACAAAATATATTTTTTAGTAGTTTACATTTATATTTTTTATTGAGTAATTTATTTTTATATTTGTATTCTACTCAAGCAAAACGATAGGAAAACCTTTAATTTATATAAAGCATATTTTTGGTGTTCATAATGTACACCAATTCGTTATAAAGATTAATCAAAATAGTGATTTAGCATTAAGCTTCGCCTTAACGTGAATTCGTATTATTTTATCTTCCCGCAACTCTCCAAAAATACATCTCACTAAATACCAAATCATCTCATATCTAATTCAAAGGCGGTTCATATCAAACGCCAGGCGGACTAATGATCAGGAAGGGTCTCTCGATGGTTTATATTCTTCTAATCGGATTTAATCCATTATGTAACTAACTCATCAAACGAAGCACTATTATGGGATTTTTCTAAACGGATCCACTAATGAACGAACCAGCGCCTATTATTTGTTAAACGATGTGCAGTTGTAGGATGTTTCGAAAGTTTCTGAACTAACGAATAATATTTGTATTTATTTATTTATTTATTGATACATTACTCTACAGTACTTCACATTTCAATTCAGGAACGTTGGCCTCACTGGGTTGTTCACCCGTGCTGAGGCCCCCATTTTAAAATATACGAATTTATACATTTAAACAAAAACAAAAAACGTTGCGTGTATATGTTTTATTCTCTTATGTTATAGAATTTTGGAAATATTGTCTTTTTTGTTCTTTAATCCATTTTTTTTTTTATTTTGTGTTTATTGTATGCGATTATTGTTATATTTAGGTGCGTAATTTAAAAAAAAAACTTCACTCTTCCCCTTCTTGGAACAACGATTTAGAAAGTTTTGCAGTATCCGTGTATGACGCGTAATAGTGTATTTTCACAGCAAGTTTTTACTGTAAAAAATTACGACAGTGATGTCATTTTTATTTTGTTTTTTTAGTTGACGATTTTTTTCTATTTCCGCCAAAATGGCAAGTTAGTTTTTGTTCGTGAATATGGCGTTGACATCACGCCGACCAACGTTTGTGACAGCCGTCTTACCAACCAGTAGCGTTATATACATCATAGTGACGTTGTAGGCAGTTCGAACTTTTTAATTTGTGGGTCGTTTTAACCACTTAATGCTTTTGAACGAGCGGTGTTTGCGGACGGCGCGTGTATCGTACCGCGACAACCCGAACACTGCTCGCGTCTTTTGACTTGTTTGCGTTATGCAGCGTTTTCCAATAAGAGGTGTTATTTTGATATTCAATCGTAAAAGTTCAATGGTTTCGTTGCTCGTGTGGCACGTAGCGCCGTCATGTTGAAAGTAAACGTTGTCCAGATCAATACCATCTAATTCCGGCCTTAAAAAAATCATTAATCATCTCTCGATAGCGCAATCCATTCACCGTAACTGTTGCTCCAGCCTCATTTTCGAAAAATTAAGGTCCAATGACTCCGCCGGACCATAAACCGCACCAAGCAGTCACACGTTGAGAATAGAGAGGCTTTTCAACAATAACTCTTGGGTTTTCCGAGCCGCAGATGCGACAATTTTGCTTGTTGACGAAGCCACCGAGGTGGAAATGGGCCTCATCATCACTCTAGATGATTTGCATTTGATTCACTCAAGTGAATTTTAATAATCTCAATGCGTTGTTGAAGCGTGTATCGTTCCATTTTTATTAATTGCGTAGTTTCTACTTGTCAAATGTCAAAAAATGACAGCTTCAAAAGTAACATCTACCGAAATAGCGGGCTATTCAAAATAACACCTCTTATTGGAAAACCCTATACAAGATAAACAAACGAACTGCGCTCGCCAGATTTTTTTGTTGTTTTTATTTTTTATTATAATTAGTCTTGTTTTATTTTTTTGAATATGGTTTAGTTTTTTTTACATTTTTTTATTGTTTTTTTTTTAACTGGTCAATATTAAATTATGTTAACTCTTTATAAAAAATAAAATAACCTGATGTTTTTAGATTCATTTTTGTTAAAAAAAACCGAGTATTAAATGGTTAAATCGCTTTTAACAATTCTATAATAATTATACCTTTTTGGACGTAGTAAATAAAAACTACAAAATATCTTAAAAATGTATTATTTTATGGTATTCCTGTACATTTATAATACAATACTACATGGTTCATTTTGGTTGACGTAATAGAAAGGACCACCGAGTGCTTTGTTGCCGCAACAAAGAATATCCAACAACAGAAATGCATCTTTGTATGCACCAGTGAGATGTGTCACGTATGTACCCAAGACCTTATGGTTCAATGCCTCTGGGCTTAATGAAGCTATTCATGATTATACGCCCCTTTTATCAACTAAACGGGCTAAACGGAATTAGTTGATTTTATTCGTGGATGTTTCAAATCAATGAGAATGCTTTTGTTAAGGCGATGCCATACGTAGTAATGCAAAATCGTGTGTTTTTGGTTTGAAAATTTGGTCGCTAAGAAATCTTTCTGATGCTTTAATTAAATACTGCGAGTAGAATACATCTTGGCCTTTGAAATAATCGAGTATTTTTTAGATAAGTCTTTTTATAAGCCCAGAAAAAATTAATGTATAAGGCCCATGAAAATTGCTTTAAAGTTCAAAAGCTCCTACTTATGAACTCATTTTCGGTTATGATTTTATTGTATATTGTGGCAAATTAAGTTATTTATAAAATGATCGAAAAAAATTAAATATTTATATCTGTACATACACAAAATAAAATAAAAGGCACCTTTTGGCCATGTTTTTTTCCTTGCATAAATCAAAATAGGCGGATGGTGTTAAGCGGGAATTTAAACCTTATCGCCATCTACATAAGTGTTGTTATTGATAGCGGCTCAATTTAAAATATAACACGACGTAGTGCATCGCCTTAATGAATGTCGCGTATCACTCGTGGAAGAATTTCTTTTTTTGTGTGTATCAGTTGGTCCGTTTCCTCGATACGTACGACACTCTTCCGCTCAAATCTAAGCGGGCTTAATCGACCACTCAATCCCTGGAAGACGTATGGTAGTTTCTTTTCTAGATGCCGAAGCGTTACCAGTGAGATGTCACATTTGACATTTACGTAAACAATTGTATACTTTCATCTCACCTATATATATATATATATATATATATATATATATATATACAATATATATATATATATATATACAGGGTGTATCGGCACGTACCCGACAAACTTTAACCAGCTATTCCTTAGCACATTTGGAGTAAAAAATGTTATGGGCACTTTGCTGTACGGTAACATTTTTTTTCTTTTAAAAACAAAAAATAAATAAAATTTCCACACTCCGTTACTGCCCCCAGTATAGGGGTAAAGTACTTGGCAACGCCGCGCTACTGTCATCTCTTTCACACGTATTCTGTCTCAAGTCCCGTGTGGGCTATTATAAGCAAGTGTGTCGAAAACCATCTTCGCTCTTTCCTACACACTAAATAATAATAGTTAAAAATGAGACGAATGATGCCATACCATTGTTATTGTAAAAGCGCGCCAATACGTAAGTATACAACGAAACTCGAATAAGAATTGCCAGGTGGGTTTTTTAATCGCTTTAATCTGACTTCAAACAATAATTAAACACGTAAAAATTTATTCAAATATTTCCAAGTATTATTTAATATAATATTACAGTACAGTACTTTGAACCTTCGGAATAAATTTATTTGATTTTAAGTTTAGTTTGTAGAACTCCATTTCAATTTAGAGATTTTTTAAATTTTTAACAGTCTTATTATTAAATTTATAAAAACAGTGTGTTTATAAACAAGTTCTGCTAGTTGTAATTATTATTACGCGTGACAGCTGTTTCACCTTCTGACGGCATTATCAAACTGTGGTGAAGCCACTTACAGACGACGTAAGTGATAACTTTCTATTTTTATTATCCTGGCTTTATTGATTTCCGAGTAAAGTGTCGTAAATTATTATTTGCTAATTCCTATTATTGCATTGTTTAAAATTTCACTTAATGTCGTTGGTATTTCCAACTGATGACTCAGGGGTTTATTTCCCTGAATAATTAAGTATTTTGGGGTCTAATTATCATGCATTTCATTACATCCGATATATCTACACAATTTTTATGTTGAATTGGGGAAAGTTTTATGGCTAAGGGAAGGAGTGGAAGGTGATGAAGTACCTGGATATTCAGATCTGGTCACCAAATACGGCTAGTCATTTCAAGCAACGTTTAAATTCTGAACCTGGATAATCAGATCTGGTCACCAAATACGGCTAGTCATTTCAAGCAACGTTTAAATTCTGAATTAATTAATCAATTACGAATTACAAATGACTCAGGGGTATATTTCCCTGAATAAGTAAGTATTTTGGGGTATAATTATCATGCATTTCATTACATCCGATATATCTACACAATTTTTATGTTGAATTGGGGAAAGTTTTATGGCTAAGGGAAGGAGTGGAAGGTGAGGAAGTACCTGGATATTCAGATCTGGTCACCAAATATGGCTAGTCATTTCAAGCAACGTTTAAATTCTGAATTAATTAATCAATTACGAAAAAGCGTGGGGTTAAGAATATTTTTTTAAATTATAGTTGTAATTTATTGTCTAGTTTTTAAAAAATTTGCGATGTTTTAAATAAAATTTAATAATTATTATGTAAATAACTTAGCAATCTGGCAGCATTCATTTGCAGATGGTCAGTCCAATGCAGTCATGACGTTTGTGTGAGTGTGTTGCGCAGCAGTTTTATATGAACCGTTTTTTGATTCATCAGGATTGTTTTTAAAACTATACATTCTTTGTACCTTCAAATTAGTGGAAATAAACTTAAGTGTGTCAAGCTGCTCGTTATATTCCGGTAATTCTGGAAGGCTTTTAACATAAGCAATAATATTCATAAATCACATTCCGCGAAGTTGTAAGTAACTAAATTTATTAAAAAATATACGTTGTAGGATAGCCTAGCAAGTAACATTTTGACAGAGCACTTACGGTGATTTAAAAAACAACGGCGCTGTTCAAATAATCCAATTATTATTATTGATAAGTACCTAGTGAGGAAAATTGTTTTTAAAAGTGCTCAGAATTATTGGACTTCGATTATAAATTCAGGAAACCTACTAATTTGTTTCTTAGTTTCAAAATTAGACTATTTAATACGTGAAACGCGTAAGAGGTAAAACCAGAGCATTCCAGAGGTGAAACAATTTAGATACAAAAATAAAACTGATGTGTACAATACAAGAAGACAATCAGTGATTCGCATACGAAAAATGTGAATAATCATTATTGTTAAATAAAATATTTATTTTCTGGTACTGGATTATGTAATACGGGCTTCGTTCGCAGCGGCACGCGAGTTGCGACGTTGCTTTCAAATTTTGACTAAGGATAAAACAGTGGTGACATGTGGTGAAAATATGTTAAATTAATTTTTTATTAAAAAAAAACGTTACCGGACAGCAAAGTGCACATAACATTTTTTACTCCAAATGTGCTAAGGAATAGCTGGTTAAAGTTTGTCGGGTTAGTGCCGATACACCCTGTATATATATGTAAATTGCCTTATTTTGAGCGATGATGAATGTTGACGTTATTAATTTATAATCAATCTAAAAAAGTCTGGTAAGGATTTTAATATTTCCAATGTGATGTGTTTGTCACATTTTCATGAAAAATGCAATAACTCCAGTAACGAACTTTATAATAATGTAATGGGGAACTTTATCAAAAAACAGCTCGTTAACAGGATTGCGATGACTGTATTTTGTTTTGCAAAGAAAAAATAAACACATTCCTCTATTAAAATCATAGACAATACGTGCAATATTGGTGATTTCTATTCATACGACGTATGATGGGGTACCCAAAAGAAACCGAACTAATGTTGAGGGGGGCTTAGTTTTTATTGTACAAGGTTCTGCTAGTAGAACTGTAATAATAATAATAATAATTGGATAATGTGTAGAGCGCCGTTTTTGTGAAAAATCACCTCAAGGGCGCTGTACAATTTATTTCCTAGGATCTACATTTGTTATTTAGACCAACTGTGCCAACACGAGGTTCGTCATCCGTTCAGGTATGTGTCTGCCGCCAATATAGCGCTGACATGTGTCTGCCGCCAATAAAGGGCGCTGACACAACATCCTCACATATATAACAAACCTTGGCAGCAGCGCTGTGACGTTCGACGAAGACAGAAGATGGAGACTCTGCCGCAAGAATCTTAGGTAGCGAAGGAACTGTACCAGCTGCTGCAGCGAGAGAGACTACCCCGTCCACCAACTGTGCCAGCACGAGGTTCGTCATCCGTTCAGGTATGTGTCCGCTGCTAATATAGCGCTGACATGTGTCTGCTGCCAATAAAGAGCGCTGACACAATATCCTCACATAGATAACAGACCTTGGCAGCACCGCTGTGACGCTCGACGAAGATAGAAGATGGAGACTCTGCTGCAAGAATCCTAGGTGGCGAAGGAACTGTACCAGCTGCTGCAGCGAGAGTACACCTGCAACCTTTCCTCAGTCAGTCACTGTGATGGAAAAGTCGTCCTTTCGGCTGGTGTAATTTTTTTGGTGATGGTTGTTTGGTGTGCTCGTCGTTTTTGCGATTGCTCACAATGCGAACAAAAACTCTATTACAACATAATCACAACACCAGAACTATAATCTATTGACACTACGATCTACCTAAACTACATAATACGTCAGCTCAAAGAAAATTCATCTACCTAGCCCTTAAAATCTTCAACCATCTCCCTAATTACTTAAAAACCGAAACCCAATTCCATATCTTTAAAACAAATAACCTTATGGCTCCTAACATCTGCAATACATCTCCATCATAATAAGTATACATGCTACACTATAACAACTTAAACAATAAACATCCTTCAGGCATGTCTCACATTCCCTGTTTAATTTGATTATTATATCTGATATTTATAAATCAAACAATTGTATACCAATAATTATCTATATAAATGAAAATGTAAATATTCGTTTGTTCTAAATCTCAAATCCCCGAAAGTTCGTAAAAGCAACACGCCATATTGTTTCTCTATCTGCACAGACAGACTGAACCACAGCAACGCGTGGCGGGGTACAGCTAGTTATGGATAAATTCAATCTCTAAACTTCACCCAACATAACCCAGTAACAACCCTGGCATGGCGGGTGAAACAAAAATTTACTGTACAATATTTTTTGAATAAAATATAATAAGCTATTGATATGCTAAGCCACGCAAAGCTCCCAACCAAGCCGAGCTTAAAAGCAACTGATATACCAAGCCCAATTGGTGTATGCTGTGGGGCGAAAGAACGCGGTAAAGGAAAGGAGAAGCGGAAGAGAGTGGTTAGTAAGTATACGATGATGCCACTATTAATGCCACCTAAATTGAACCTTGGCCTTTCGTATGTGTATCGGTAGGCATAATTCTACCCACTGTGCCTAAATCAGGTATAATTCAGTAGGAGTGAATGAATGATTCGAGAATTATTATGTACATATTTTTACGCGTTTCTAAATAAAAACATGCAATCTCAGATTTCGGGGCAATTTAATGTTTTATTGCAATTTATTGAAGTAGTCCCTCGCAAAAGTGACTAAGTCCAAAATTGACCATCTGAAGAAACAAGCCCCTAAAGAAACCCGATTCAAAATAATATGGTCGACTTATTTTACCCAGTGATTCCTAACATTATTTGACATCTATAAAATGTAAATGATATTTTGGTCTCCAAAAAAAAGTTAGTTCTTTAAAAGATTTAGTTTTAACCCATTACACGCGAACGTCACAAGAGTTGGGTTGGGAGCGGTAGTTCGGCGTACGCGTACGTCATAACGTATAAATGAAAGCAAATAAGTATTAATGAAAAATTTCATCGTACTTGGGGCACCTAGCATCAAAACGTGACGTATTTAAAGATATTAATGTTTTGTCTCTTAATTTTTGTAAGTAAGATCTTTTTCTTTAGACTTTTAGCATTAGGCAACACAATTTAAATTCCTTGCAATTATTGGCGGCTTTATTAAAATCTGGAAACACATGGCAGAGCCAGCGAGCCCCGCGCCGAGCCAAAACTTATCGTGTGTGGTGAAAATCAGGTGGCTTAACTTGGCTAGGCAGCCTCCGGTTTGTACTAGTCGAGTCCAAAATCAATATCATTTCTTGATACTTAATTTTAAATAAACCTTTGTTGAACATTTATACAAAAAACTATTCGGTTAAACTAGATTATTTTTGATATCTATTTTAAATAAACGTGTTTTTTTTGTGTTTTACAATACATGTAATTAAAATTGAAAAAAAAATGTAATAACAAACATATAATAAAGGTAAATATGTTTCATTTACATGCCCCTTGAATCCTTCAAGTTAAAAATGTTAAAATGTCCTATGTTAAAAATGTCAACAGTCTTGGAAATGTTAATTAACAACGCTATTACCTCGTGTCATGCTATGCCGAGCCAGTACGTCCGTTCTGCTATGTGGGATACATAGAATACCATGGTGCTGTAGCTGGCTGTAGTTGTTCGGTATGTTTGAGTTTTTTGTTTAAAAAACCTATTTTATGTACTCATATACGATTTTAGGTCACAAGTTCGAGTTGTTCAGTCGATGGTGACTTAGATAGTGATGCCATTTCTAAAATATTCTGAGGAAAGTTTTCTCTCTGAAGTAATAGAAATATATAAACTCGCCCCTATAAATATTTGACAACCTACCGATTTTAATTTTTGCGGCATGGCATCACTGGACATAGATCAAACTGGCTCAGTCGTGTGTGGCACCCTAATTTTCACCGTGTCCGAATGGATTCAGTCAAATGATTCGGGGCCAAATGGCTCTGCCGTGTGTCTCCAGCTTTAGTGTTTTTGTGTATAGCGCCACTTCTTCGCCGATCGCCTCAAACAATCTTCGCTTTAAAACATGTTATGCAAAAAAACACCATAAAATTATTGCTAATACTACAAGATTAGCATGCCACCTACGTGACAGCATCCATGCACTCTGACAGATAACCGACGATGCATGACATTGAAGGGTACAGGTTAGTCAATCGTTAATGAAAAATTGGCTGATTATGAAAATTAATTTTGTCTACGAAATTATCTACTTGGTGATACAAGTACTGAATAGATAATACAATGCCTTTCTTGTAGATTTGAATGGAATGGAAAGCAATGTTGCTTCTTTTGATTCTTGCCCGTTTAGCACGCGCTCTGCCTCGCTTAAACTTGCCTTCTTAAAACTAATGGTCAGAATTACCAAACACGCCTACATCGCATTTCTTCTTCTTGTTCTTCTTTATTCTTCTGAAAGTACAAACTGGCCAATGAAATTGTTTTCCTGCTCCAGAAATGATTTCGACATTATTATTTGACTTCATTTCGAGCAGACGTAAAATTATTATTTTTTGAAATCGAATATTTAAAAAAATATGAGTACCTAAATTGGCAGTAGTTACTACCCGACTTTGCCCCAGTTTCGGGCGGTGGGTACTTTCAGTATCTCCCTGTAGTCCAGTCAAGATGTACATCCGTGCTTGCAAAAGGTCCAGTCATTCTGAATTTTTTATATGTTGTTAGGACCTAAACCAGTATTAAAAAAAAAATTTTGCAACTTCGAAAGTGCTGTGCGAGCGGCGGTGGACGTAAAAAACCAGGAAATTTTCGGATTTTTTTCAGTTTTTGCTCAATATCTCAGTAAAGGAAGGGTCTGACCGGTGTAGTTGGTATACACACTTTTAAAGTAGACTAAATTTTCTATAATTTGAGACCAAAGCAAGCCATACACAGCCATTAGTTTTCAAGATACAGTTCTTCAAAAATAGGCAATTTTTTCCAAAAAGTGAAATTTTTTCGAAATGGTCACTTATTTTGTAAAATAATTTCTAAAATACGCATCCCACGTCAAATATTATAGGAAATAAAATTGTTGTAAATTTAATAAGCTTTCATTTGAGACTAGATTAATATCTGTAGACTAAACGGTTCTCCCAAAAATGGCAGATAACCAAAAACAGTCATAAGTGGATTTTGGGTGAAATGCAAATAAACTGTTCTCTTTTTATGGTTTTATTGTGCTGTGAAGTAAATCCATTAATCATCGTGGGTTTATCCTAGGGTTATAATATAATAACGACTATTTCAAATTTCAAGTACCCATTAGTACCTATACCCATGGGTACCCATATGAATGGGCACGCCTATTCACGAGCTGTTCGAGCCCACATTTTGGCAAACCTCACACTGGCCAGCATTGTTTTTTATGAGGTTGACATAACTCCTGAAGAGCGAGACGAGACTGAAAAATTACTGCGAGACACTGAAAGGTCTCTCACTATATCAGCAGAAGAAATTGATACCTACCAAATACTAAAGGCAAAATTTAAAAGTGCCTTGGAGAAAATTGAAGCGAATGGTCCAACATCACAGTTGTGGGTCCAATACTTTCGTATGACCACTTTGATAAAACTATTCATCCAGGCAGAGCGTGCTGGTGATTGGAACCTTCATTTGTACACTGTCCACAAGATGCTCCCTTTTTTCCACGCAGCTGGACATTTTTTGTATGCTAAGGCGAGCACCTCTACCTCCAGGATATGATGGCTCTACAAGATCGGATGGATAAAAGTGAATACGACATGTTCACAAAAGGATCCTTCACCATTCGCCGGTCTGACAAGTTTTGGTCTGGGTTGTGGTCAGACCTAAAAATTGAGCAGAAGCTGATGCGATCCATGAAAACCTACGGTGGGTTGACCCAAGGAAGAGGAATCTCCGAAAGTGTTCTGGCAAGGTGGACAATAGGAATGGTGTTTATGTTGAACATTTGTGAAGAACTGGAAAGTTTTTGCAGCTTATCATGTCCTACTGGAGAGCAGCATGTAGACATGAGACTCGAATATAGACATGAGACTCGAATCATCCGAGATAATAGTGATGTGGAAAAACTAAAAAACTGGTTTGCTCTCCACCCTCCATTTCCCAAAACTGACAGTTTAATTTCTATCAGTAGTGGTTTACTGGCAGGTCCTGAAATTAATTGCCACACATCCCAGAGAGTTGGAACCCAAGGAGTGATGAAAATTGTGGGGAAAATGTATGACAAGGTAGTAATAAAACGGAAAAATAAAGTTACCACGCTGGCATCGATCACCTCAACCGTTAAACTGCCGGACAAAAACAGAAGAGTGGCTGTGGATCCGCTCACAATTTTTTAGCGAGTGTGTATTGCAAAGAAATCTGAACAAGATTTACAGGATGACTTCAAGTATCAGTTGGCCCCGTTCCCGATGTCTCTGTTCAATGAACAAGGGATGCGCAAGGGCACAAAATCTACTCTGTACTCTGCCTTCACTCCTCTTTCCAGCCACACGCCGATAGATGCCAACACTCACGTCATTTTGGATGGTGGCTACCTCTTGCATAAGGTCGTGTGGTAGCGGAACAGCACGGTTCGAGCACTTTTGGCACGTTATACCACCTACGTCAGAAACCACTTTGGGAAGAACGTCTAGATCGTTTTTGACAGCTACCCCGAAGATGCTACCAAAAAAGACACCAAAACAGCGGAACGACTCGACGTTCGATGAATCCACAGTAATTCAAATTGCTCAAGAGCATGTATTGGGCAATGAAAACAATAAGAGACGCCTTATAACTCTTCTCTGTGACGCCTTTCAGAAGGAGGGAGTAGAAGTGGCTGTTGCCGAAGAAGATGCTGATCGAGAGATCGTCATGATGGAGTATCAAAAAGAGCAGATGCCGATCGGGTCGTCATAGTAGGAGAAGATGTCGACCTGCTCGTTCTTTTCAATGGTTTAGGCGCTGAAGAGACAAACGTCTATCTTCAGAAGAGCACGAAGGGTGAAGCAGGTTGCTGTCACTACTCTACGACCTCCTACAACAACCAGGACTCCCGACAATTACCAGGAATGGTACTATTTACCCACGCGTTTGCCGGGTGTGATACCACCTCAGCACCGTTTGGCCAAGGAAAGACCAAAATCAGCACACTCTGAGCAAGAGTGAACCACTTGCTGAGCAAGTGGAGGTCTTCCTTCGGCCAGACTCTACCCCACAAGCGTGAGTGAAGCAGGCATCAAGTGCTTTGTGGCTCTATATGGGGGTGACATCGCGAGGGATACTTTGGATTTCCTGAGGTATAAGACGTTTGTCACTTCAACAAACATAAACCTCGCCCGTTTGCCACCGACGGAAGATGCTGCAGGCCACCATGCAGCAAGGTGCTACCTTCAAGTGCAGAAGTGGTGGGGAGTCAACTTGAATACCACTGAATGGGGGTGGAAGCTGTCTTCTCAAGGACTCACCCCCATCCCCACCACGATGGATCCCGCACCTCCTGCCCTTTTGCGAACAATTTCATGTAAATGCAAGAAAGGATGCTCTGGGAGCTGCTCGTGTAGAAAGGCTGGGCTCCACTGCTCAGTCCTCTGTCAGTCATGCGGTGGCAAATTTTGCATTAACGTCCCGGATGTGGAGCTGAAATGCTCGGACGATGAAGATGACCCGACTACAGACTGGGCGCCTCTCCCAGCTAAGATAAAAAGAAAGACATGATTTGGCAACCAAGACACAATACCTACATGATTTATATTAGTTTTATTTTTTGTGTACATGTAATTTGTCCTTATAGTAGGTACCATGATGTTTGTACAAGCATTTTGGTATGTAGGTATATAAAACAATGTTTGAAGATGACGTAATTCCCGATAGATGTAATATCTTTTATTTTTTTCATCAAAAATGTGTTAACTGTTTGATAAATAAAACCATAAAAAGACGTGAGAACAGTTTATTTGCATTTCACCCAAAATCCACATATGACTGTTTTTGGTTATCTGCCATTTTTGAGAGAACCGTTTAGTCTACAGATATTAATCTAGTCTCAAATGAAAGCTTATTAAATTTACAAATACTTTATTTCCTATAATATTTGACGTGGGATGCGTATTTTAGAAATTATTTTACAAAATAAGTGACCATTTCGAAAAAATTTCACTTTTTGGAAAAAATTGCCTATTTTTGAAGAACTGTATCTTGAAAACTAATGGCTGTGTATGGCTTGCTTTGGTCTCAAATTATAGAAAATTTAGTCTACTTTAAAAGTGTGTATACCAACTACACCGGTCAGACCCTTCCTTTACTGAGATATTGAGCAAAAACTGAAAAAAATCCGAAAATTTCCTGGTTTTTTACGTCCACCGCCGCTCGCACAGCACTTTCGAAGTTGCAAATTTTTTTTTTTAATACTGGTTTAAGTCCTAACAACATATAAAAAATTCAGAATGACTGGACCTTTTGCAAGCACAACCCCCTTTTCATGTTTAACTTGACTGGACTACTGGTGAAAGACCTTATTATTCAGGTTCTAAACATTGAAATTGCTTTTGCCGTAAAAATAAAGTTGGGTAAGCAGTAATTGTTGATTGAGGTAATAGTACATATTGAATTATTTGGCGTGTTGGAATTAAGCCGAAATAGCTCAGTGGTTCAGAGCACCTGACCGGACATCAGAATGTACGGGTTCAATTCCGTTGGCATAATTTATTTTTACTCGGGAGATATTTTCAATTTGTATTGATGTATTGATATTTCAGGCGACTAATTATTGCCTATAATTCTGAATAGCCAAGTTCGCAAACTTCCTCTTCTCCATCTAATTCCCCTCCCCATTCCCTTCAACCTCAAAGCAAACCTCATTGGAGATGCCCTGGTTCTAATCTGGACAGTTGGGGGTAGCGTGCTGTCGTGGCGAAGGAATGGTTCCTCCGAAACCAGTCGGCAATTAAATTGTGTTCTTTAATTTTTTCTAAATTTTATATAGGTATATATATATAGACCGTTTTATACAGGCGACTACTAAGAAATAAATTCCAGATGAAAATAAAATACGAAATTTGAGCGTAGTGCAATGCACGCGAGTTTTTTCGTACCGTTGTGCTGATAGGATCGTAGGCGCCTAAATCTGGAGTTAACAACCTTTGACACTCGGGCTTTATGTTTTTACAAGAAACTCAATTCAAACAGAATTCAGAACGATACTCATAATCTAATATGTTTTCTCTAAAGTGCGCTTGGGCAGTGAACCCCTATTAAGAATGTGATATTATGCGATCAACTTGCATTATAATTATATTCGCGTGCTATTAAAATTCTGATTTTAAAATCGACGCGACCGAATAATACGGTTAAAGAGAAAACCGATATTCCTATGCTGTGCGTTATAGAATCAGCACAAAATACTTATTACAAAATAAACAACACAATCCCCCTGACGGTGAAATCATATAACCTACGCCAAATTAAGACTATCTTTATGCGGCGCGATATAGAATAATTGATGCCACGCAATCTCCGGAATTCGACGTGTGTCACCGAGATAGGCCGAGCCTTCACTGCACGCACCGGCAACTGAAGTTTGCAGTACCTACATAGATACATTAATAGAATCCAATAATATAGACCTAAAACTGAGAATACTCCTCATCAAGACCTATGTATGGAGTATCTTGATGTACGGCTGCGAAACATGGTGCCTATCCGAAAGAGATAAACGGAGACTAGAGGCTTTTGAGATGTGGTCCTATAGAAGACTGTTAGGAATTTCCTGGAGAGACCATGTTACAAATGAGGAGGTTCTCCAAAGAATCGAAGGAGGAAGGCACCTGCTCAGGACCTTGTCCGAAAGGCGTGCAAGATGGATCGGCCATGTTATACGACAAGAAGGCCTCTTGCATGTCATAATAGAGGGTATGACCGAGGGGACCAACTCTAGGGGATGCCCACGCCGAGAGTACCTGGAGGACCTGCTGGTGGACGTGCGCTGCTCATCATATGCAGAAGTCAAAAGAGCCGCACAAGACAGGGAAGAATGGAAGAGGAGATTAGATAAAATTGCTGCAAACCAATCCCAGGATTGAAACCAGAGAGAGAGACATAGATGCAAGTTACATAATTTTTATTTAGTAAATGGTAAATTTTATTTGCATTTCTCCAACCGTTTGCTTTTAATGGCATTTGTAAATCTACTAGTAATTTGTCTTAATTGTCTTTAAGTCGCTAGGAATGCAATATTGTCTTGCGATTTCTCTTTTTTGATTTCGGCCTTCTCCTAAAAAGCAGTTCCATTTATTAATCCTTCAGTTTTCTTTTAGTTATTCCTAATATTGTACAATGGCAAAATAAAGTATTGTTTTCATAAAAAAAAGATATCCCAAGTTGGTGTGAAAAGAGGCTTGAAATTAAAAATGACTGAAATCCATAAAATTTCATAAAATAGATATACGAATATAATATCTTCTCATGATATTCTGAACCCTCAGACTTTATTGGGAAATGGATAGCAATCTCGTTTTTAACAGGGTTTCAATAAATCATCCAAACTCATTTTTCTCCTTGTAATTTGAAGTAAAACAAATTTAGTCATCCCAGCAGTAAAATGACATTTAACCGTTAACCAATATTTTATCTTTTTGCCACAAGTGCGCGCTTAACAAACCTACCCCGTTTCTGGGAAATAGCACAATCTAATTGGATTTTTTATTATTTATATTGACTACTGTTCATAAACTGATTATAGATATCAATGTTTACGTGAAAACCACACCTATTTATTACAGTTAACATTTACGAATATATTATTTCGCAAAGGTTACAAGATTGCAATGTTTTCTCATTAACCGAAGTGACTTGTCTATCATTTATAGGTCACATTGATTTTTTTGTCGTCCTATTCGTGTCACCTATTGCAAAATGTCAATCAATGATAGTAGGTTGTCTCTTAAAACAAAATTTCATGTATTTACAAATGTATCGTATTAATTAGAGCAAGCTGAAGAAAGAACTTTTCGATTTTTTGTAAAATAATATTTATTGTTAATAATAATATTTGCGACCGGCCGAAAAGCCTGTGACATCACAGATAAGGAGCGGAGTCCTGCAGCACTGCCATTGGAATTATGAATTTTATTACCTGTGACGTCACTAGACACAAATTATTATAAGCAATAATTAGTCGCCTGAAATATCCATACAAATTGAAAATATCTCCCGAGTAAAAATAAAGGCCGCCGACGGGAATTGAACCCGCACCTTTTGATGTCCGGTCAGGTGCTCTGGACCACTGATCTACGTCGGCTTATTCCCAACCCGCCAAATAAGTCTATATGTACTAGTACTTCAATAAAAAATTACTGCTTATTATATTTGTTTGACATGTAAACAACCAACTTTATTTTTGTAGGAAAGGCTTTGTTAGTGCTAAATTTCTTACTAGATGGCGTCGAGACATATTATATCTACATTTGTTGGTGAAATATTTTGACTTTACCTTGTCTTATTAAAAAAAATAGTCACGTGACACCCTTGCCTACATTTTACAAATTTTATTTTAAATGCTCATAACTTTATAATTTTTGGAGAAATAATGATAATAATAAAAAAAATTAATGACAACCCTTTATATTACTTTATACTTTGATACAAAAAAGTTAACTTGATATAGAAATGAATGAGTAATGGCACTTTGTTCAGCTCAATACAGGCCTTCCATTGGGATTACCAATTTGGAAGCTGAACTAACAAAGAGGTAAAAACGTTCAGTATCGCCCTAATGAAAGACCTCCATTCAGAATTGAAACATTGCTTTTAATGGTTGTAGTCACGTCTGGATCTTAACGCCCGTGTAAGAGCCTTCTTTCCCCCACTCCCTCCAGCCTTACATTATAATTGGGGATGCCGTAGTCCCACTGGCTCCGAACATTTGGGGACAGTTGTTGTGAGGTATTTAAAATTTAAAAAAAACCTTTTTTTTAAATATAAGAGAATAAATGAAAATTTAAATCAACCCAAAGATTTTCGACCCCTTAGAATATTTGGCCGTATTCCAATCATTTCTGTCCACAAAATTCACAATCCTAGGGACTCTATATTTTTATGCCTATTTATATAATTTATACGACCTACATGCAGAAGGTATGTTTAGATTATTGATAGAAGTGTGTAGTGGGAGTATCCGTTTACCCGAAGTAAGCTCAATTTCATATCACTTTTTCTGAAATTGATCAAATATTCATTTTCAGCTACAACATCAATAATATCATATTTTTCAAACTTACCACTCCTCTCTGAATATTCACGGACCGCCACTGTATGTTAATTATCTTTGTCAAAATTGGAATTTTAACCTCCCATGATTTTTACTTTTCTGCGCTAGTGTTTTAATCATTATTGTTATAACCCTTGATAATAATAATAAATATAATTTAAAATCTATTACATACATATTTAAAATACGTTTTTTATTACTTTTTAAACTTTTCTTGTTACAAGTTTTTTTTGTAAAGTGCCTATGAAATGTTTTTTAAAAACTGTACAAGTCAGCCTATTAGTATTAGTTTGACGAACTTCGCGGCAAAGTGACAAGGACCCGAAGTTATCCGTTAACCCTTTCAGCCCACATGCTTCACATGAACTTTGTGATTTTTTTTACCGTAACGGTAGTGATTTAGAAAAACCATGTTTTCGTTTTTTATAGCTTGTGGTCTTTTCTGTGGCGTCTATTTTTTCCACTCAGTTGTAATCCTTATTCCCGCCACAACAACGATAAATATTTTGACATCTGCTGATTGTGAGTTTCATAGAATTTCTGCCGTCATTGATTACTTCATTTAAGGTGTGATATCAATATTTCATACTCGAATTACAAATATTTTAACGCATTAAGATGACGTGTTCTATAATAATAACATCAGTTCAATTCACTGATCACAGTAATTTTTCAGAATATTGTAAATGAATTTCAATGTTCATTCAAATTAACACTGGTAGTGACGGACATGTATCGCGAATTCTTAAAGATTTATTATCCTTGATTATTTCTTTATTTCTGGATGAATTTTAGTTAAAATGTTATTTGTGTGTACCTTAGAGATTATCACTTCATTGTAAATGTGCATTTTTGACATGAAACAGTTATTTGTATTACTTTTTTGTTATGTTTATTTTACCTTTCTATTTAAAAAATACCCTCTGACGCCCAATGTTAATCCAAATTAACATATAAAAATTTCTAAAAAAAAAAAAATTAAATATTAAATATTTACATATTTTATATATGTGGAAACAATAATGCGGGTGCGAAAGGGTTAAAACGGTATTAACCCTAGATAACTAATCGCTCGTCGAGGCGACGACGCGCTACTCGGCGAAATTCGAAATCACCTACTTCCCCCCGCTCCCCGACCTTGACTCTTTTATTACCTTCCTAATTTGAGTAAACAGTGCAGCACGTGACGGGATTGTGGCCACACGCATACTAGGACGTGCCCTATGACCATCTCGTCGTCCGCTGGACGAAACTTTAGTTATAAAAACAATTTTTATACGTCAAACGTGCCAACAATTTGCTACCTGTGTCAATCTAAGGCCCAGAGGATGACCAAACACCGTTGCACCAGATGTAGAAAGGCTATTTGTGGTCCACATAATGTAGACATGTGTGGTCGCTGTGTAGACTGATATTTTGATATTAATTTGTTCATTACAAACCTTACTTTTGTGCCATGTAACAAGTTCCTATCTTAATTAAATATTTTTGATTTATTTCTAGTGTTTTATTGCGTAGTCCACTCGACGAAAGTGTAGTTACAATGAAACAATGAAAACAGTTTAGTTATCTAGGGTTAAAAAATGCCAAGTCTTTGGTCTGTGAAAAGTCGTTTATATTCTTACCTCTTCCTATTGATTTTCTCGTACCTTATACCGTGCGACACAGTCGTTGGTATTCATGGAAGGAAAATGAGTAATTCTTTTGTCGATATCCGCCCTTTCAATATAGTGAATTTCGATGTTTTCCTTGTTGGTATGACGCTGAAGTCCTTTTCAAATATCATCATTTAGGCGAGGACTCACGTAGGAACCCTGTGACCACCCGCGAACCGCACAACGCCTAAAATATTATTATCGTTGTAATATTTAATTAAGTAATAAACCTCTATATATAGACCGTGCCATGTTTTCTTCATTATTGGTACTTACCTTGCCGTATCTGACTGCAGCTGATTAATTTATTATTTATTATATTCGGTTTGACTCTTATCTTATTTTAAATTCCCGTTGAATCAATGATGAATAGGTATTATTTTAGTTTTTATTTTAAGTTAAAAGAATATACATATTTCACTTTCTTAACTTAAAAATACGCATTAAAAAAATCTAAATATTATTGTTTACTACCCAACATAGATATTATTGTTTACTACCAAACATAGATATTATTGTTTACTACCTAACATAGATATTATTGTTTACTACCCAACATAGATATTATTGTTAACTACCTAACATAGATATTATTGTTTACTACCTAACATAGATATTTTTGTTTACTACCTAACATAGATAAGTACGTTTAAGAATAATTGAATTGTTTAAAAGTTTTTATATGACTTTATTCTGTATTATTTGTAGGTCGTTTAACCGCTCCAGCGTTTGAGGGTCATATATGACCGATCGTCCATATTTTACAAAAGTTTTTGTATGTCTAAATTCTGTATTATTTGTAGGTCATTTAACCCCTCCAGCGTTTTAATCCTTCCAGCGTCATATATGACCGGACGTCCATATTTTACAAAAGTTTTTAAATTACTTTATTCTGTATTATTTGTAGGTAATAATTCGAAATCGAAACTTTAATGTCTTTGTACAATGTGTTACAAAACACTATTTTACGGTTGCGAAGGCTATATATGTAAAACGCCGATAAAGTCATTTATGTTCTGAATGGTTGTCCTTTACCACGGTTATAAAGAGAGTATATTCTGTGATATTTTGAGCTATGCAACATGGATGGCTCTAGTGCTACTGCTCATATAGTTTATAGAGTTCTACACGAGATGTGACGAGATAACTCCAGTCACTCGAGTGTATAGGTTTGCCCCTCCATGTTCAGAACCGAGGTAGACTAGCAGTTAGGTTTCTAACAGAGAGATTTTGAAAGCCTTATAGAGAAGACGTTCTCCTCCAGGCAGTCCTATACACTCGTTCCTGATTGTAAGAGTTTTTAGTTTAAATAAAGACTGTGAAGACTGTGTAATTATTAACAAGATCCAGTCGCAACATCTTCCACGTGCATGTTCTATTTTTCTCCTCGATATATATCATTTATTATTACGGATTGCATTATTTACACTTGCCGAGTTATTTGTATTTATTTGATGCATGCCAGCCTCCCAAATCCCATCTGCTCTCATCCCAAAGGTCGAGGCAATATATTCTGATAATGGCGACAGCGCCTCCCACGAGGTGACACGTTCGTTTTTTCCTCAACTCCATAAAGTAATTCGGTGAAACTTTGTTCCAACTTTTAAGCACTCTAACCTCTTTCTTTTAAAACACCATTTTAAGCTCACGAGAATTTTTGAGTGTGTGTTCCTCTTTATAACGTTCCCTTTTCTCAACTTTTGGAAAACTTTTCGGCTGGAATCCGGGGATTTGACTTGACATGTGTTACTAATATTCTTAACAACAAATTATACCTAACTAGTTATTCTCTTGCCATAATTTACTTTATTTGAGAAACAAACAGTTTTATACATATAATGTTACGTTTCTACTGGGTTGCGTAAACCAGTGAAGTTTCCGCATAAATACATTTGTACCAAAAAATATAAATAAATGATGAAAGAAAAACATCATTTTGATAATGAAATTGAGAGGAAAGGAACTAATAAAAAACAAATAAAAAATATACGCATACTTAGTAGATAGCATAAAATTAAATTTCTCACTAATATTATAAATGCGGAAGCGTGTTTGTTTGTTTGTTTGTCCTTCTGTCGCAACGGAACGATCGATCAAGGTGATTTTTTTTGCATGGGGATAGTTGGGGACTGGGAAGTGCCATATGCTACTTTATCCCGGAAAAAAATCTCTGTACAGGAATTTCTTCCTAATACCACGCGAGCGAAGCCTCATAAAATATTGTACACAATATTATGATAAAATAAAACAAAACAACATTATGAAAATCAGTAAAATAACTTGAAGATCTTATAGCGCAAATGTATATGCAGTATTAATTCAATTCAGTGTTTTTCATTTTAAAAACATTATAAAATTGTTAATTTTAATGCGTTCTTAAAATACATTTGGTATTAAAAATTCTTACATTAATATAAACAGTGGGTATATCGACTATACCTACTAGTAATAATAGATCTTGCCTTTTAAAGGCAGCTTCATTGATGCTAAAAATGTCCATATCCGAATTGATAACACACAGCAGCAGCAGCGGGTAGGGAGTTCATAATTAATAATAATAATTGGATGACTTGTATAGCGCCGTTTTTGTGCAAAATCACCTCAAGGGCTCTGTACAAACTTATAGTACATTTCTACAGTGATCTATGTTATAACTTAACTATTTATGGAGATAATATACAGTACAATACTTACCTGGTAGGTCACTTGAGATTAACACTTAATTAACATTATGTTTACTAGCGAAATTTATATACAGGATTTAGGACATAATTGGAAAATTGAATATAACTGGACTTTCTTTTAGAAATGGTATATTTAATTTCAGGGTACGACAGCTTAAAAAGGTAAGTTTTTAGTTTAGACCTGAATTCTGTTGGACTTGTTATGGATCTTAGTTCCGGAGGGAGTTTATTCCAAGCCTTCGGCCCAGATACTCCGAAAGCGCGATCACCAAACTTATAATAATAAATAATAATACTTGGATGACTTGTATAGCGCCGTTTTTGTGCAAAAACACCTCAAGGGCTTAGTATTTGGCTTGCGCTTAGGTTCCATCAGTCTGCCTACAGCTGACCTTAACCTTGTGATTTTTTCTAATATATATTTCGTGCATGTTCTTCTGAAAATTTAGTATCGTGTAGAGTTATTTTTTAATTATTTTTAAGAAAATTGGCGACCATGTCCAACAACTTTTTGCGTTCAAAGTAACGCCACTTTTGCCAAAGTATCGCCATTTTTCCACGCATTCAGTGACGTAACCTGGCCGTCTGTTAAGTGTTGTGATCTCCTGTCTAGTCTCCAGTCTATATTATTATCTGTTATTGTAGATTGTACCTAACCTAGTGGTCCATCGCAGTGGCCCAGTGTGGTGACTGCTGCGTGGGGGGTTTCTTCAGAAATAGGACGTTGACCACAATATTATACCCAGCTGTGCAATTAATACCTTGCTGGGTATACTTTTGAACTAGTCCCTTTACATTTTTTATTACTAAAGTCCTTAATATTATTAAAAGGTTTTCTGGATGTCGAGAATGTCAGAAAGATAAATGTATTGGTTCCTCTGATTATGACTTATATGAGATTTACACGATGCTTTATTCGTCCATTTTCGTTTGGGCATGTGGACCGAATGAACACATATATGAAACAAACAGCTTTTACATAATATACAATGATAAATATACAAGTTAACTGAAGTCAAGCCACAGAAGTTTCTTATGCTAAAGTTCATTGGAAATTAAGTTTTAATATTTTAAAATTAATTTTGTGTTAAAGGAAGGGGAGAGGAAGAGGATAGGAGATGCTCCCGATACATTCCACACTCTCATATTAATAATCGATCGTACGCATTACTTCATATCTATATTTCTTTAGGTTATTACCAAAAATGTCAATGCTGTAAAATTATGTATTATATTGTGCACATATACGAGGATTTGGGGAATTTTTTCGAATATTTGTTCTACACGAGGGTAAATAAAATAAATCAGATTCTCAGACGTCGAAAATGATCATGTCTTCCTTCTCCAGATCTTTCAAAGCAGACCACTTGTGTTGTGAACTAAGATCACATTTTTTTCTTCTCCAATATTTCCAAATCAATACAAAGACGTTGAAATTTAGAGCTCCATGTCTCCTTTTGTCAATGCCAAAAGGGGAAAATTTCAAGTCAGTTATCGTAGCATTAAGATGATTTTTGACAAATTTTAAGGTCGTTCTGCTGTTTTTAAACTCCTGAAAGCTGCTGATATCTGCTACCCGTGGATATTTGTGCCAGAGCCGCACTCAAGGAGCCAAAGAGCCGCATGTGGCTCCGGAGCCGCACTTTGCCGACCACTGGCCTAGTACATACCACGTTGTTTATACTACACCTGTCTTTACAGCGATAGTAGTAAACTTTATCTGTGATTTATGACAAACAAACCATAAAGCGTGACTATTATTAACACTGAATACTGAACACATCGACGCTTGACAAGATGATTACCTCGCTACTAGCTTCATGTTGGTCTGTTATGCTCAGAGGCGGATTAACTGTTGAGAGCGCCCTAGGCAAGAAAAAAATTTGTCCCGAAAAAAAAAATTCATGGGGGGGGGGGGGGGTGGCTAGAGAATTGTTTAAAATTGATGTTTTTACGTGAAAATTATGTTTTTAACTTGACTCTGAAGTAGCCCGACCAGTCGCCTTTTAGATTTTTCATAACTTATGCTACTTATACATCCGCGAGCCGAACTGCCGAACTGAACCTCAACTTATTGGAAAGAAAGGAAGCAACCGCAAATGGCGCGAAACTTAACTTGCAGTCAAGGCGAAGCTTAGTGCCAAATTGGTGCATATTATGAAAACCAAAAATATGCTTTAGTTAAATTAAAGGTTTTCCTATCGATTCGCTTGAGTAGAATACAAATAAAAGAATATATTACTAAATAAAAAATATAAATGCGAACTACTAAAAAAAATTTTTTTTCAATAGAAATGTATGAACGCATTAAGGAAACAACTTTTAAAAAATACAGTTATATAGCTAAGATTATCTGTGACAGTTTCACTTGATTAACTTTTTTTTCTTTCTTATAAAATTATTTACAAAATAAGTAAAAGCCAGTTTTTGGCTTCAAATCGAACGTTTCTAGACTTCGTTTTTCAAGCGATTTTAATGCCTATTGCCTACGATATAAGGTATACCAAGAATATACACATTTTTGGCTTGTAGCTTCCTCTTAATTCGTTCCTTTCCCGTAATTCGTGGTACGGTTCGCAAATTAATGTATACGTACCCTTATATCAATCAAATTAAATTCTGCCATTTTCTGTTCCATTGAACATTATCGAATCTGTGACGTCATGATTCTCGTTAAGCAACTAAATCATTGTATAACTTCGTCATCGTTTGTGACGTCACTCACCTTTCATTCAAACTCGCAGAAATTCGTGTAATAAATTTGATGACGTCACTTCATAATATTTTTTTTTGATTTACGCAGATGATATTATGAAATTGAAAGAAGGGTAAATGCAGGTAACTCCATTAATGGAGGACTGAACGCAGTTGGCGCATAACAAAAAAAAAATACCAAAGAAGCAAAGCCAGCAGTCCATAATGGAGTGCTGGTACTTACCCTGATGTATGGAAGTGAGGCATAGAACTGGCAAAGAAAGGTTGAGAGTAGATTGAATGCTGTTGAAATGAGATCCCTGAGGCGTATGTGTGGTAAAACCATGTATGATCGTGTGAGAAATGTGGAGATCCGCAAAGAATGCAAGGCTGATGTAAGCGTAATGAGTAAGATTAAGAAAGGGACGCTTAGATGGTTTGGGCATGTAGAGCGAATGAGCGAAGATAGGAATGTAAGGAGGATATATGATGCAAATGCGAATGGTAGCAGAAGTCGGGGACGCCCGAGGAAGAGATGGCACGATCAAGTGAATCAGATACTCGAGTCGGGCCATGTCAAGAGAATAATAGAATAATATGTATGAGACGATGTATGAATGTAAATGTGGCAAGAAGTGTGTGCCAAGACCGATTTGTTTTGCGGTCCGTCCTCTCTGCCTACCCCTGCGGGGAAACGGTGTGATGATTAATGATTATAATGTTAGTTAGTTAACCTTTCTGCTAAATTTATTTAGCTGTATTCAGTAATAAACCACCGCTTTTGTTAAAAAGATAACTCCCTCCATAGTTTCTCGTGGTTTTACCTTTTGTTACAGGTTTCATAACTAGGTCATTTTTTATGATGTCATCAATGTATTTTCGTTATTTTATTACGAGACAATTTTTACCAAACTCGTTCTTTCTGCGCCACTCGTGCTTTACTTGTCGTAAGACTGTTATATTTTTCTTATAGGTGATGATATCTCTGTCGCGTTCCTTTGGTTAAATTTAAACTGTTGTTTTTCCCAAATTTGATAAATAATTAAATTGTTTCGCTACTATCCCAATTTTATTACATAACTAGCCCAGGTCCGCGAAAAATCACGGGATATTATAATTGTAGGATTTGTGAAGCTGAAAGTTGGCTTTTCCTCAAAACATTTCAAAAACGAACATTGTCAATTTTTGTGACGGCCGATAATTTAACCTTTCGAATGAACACAAAAAAAAATCTTTCAAATATTTAAACAAAAGAAATGCACATTACGAAAACATGAATTAATAATTAATTATTGAAATTGTTCCCACAGTCAGTTTCAATTTTGAAAATTCAAGTTTTAGAGTTCATTGAACCAGAGCCACCTACATAATCACAACCAAAATTACCACCAATTAAATTAACACCATCCGCCTGTTTTGATTTATGCAAGAAAAAAACATGGCCAAAAAGTGCCTTTTATTTTATTTTGTGGATGTTCAGGCATAAATATTTAATTTTTTCCGATCATTTTATAAATAACTTAATTTGCCACATTATACAATAAAATCATAACCGAAAATGGATTCGTAAGTAGGAGATTTTGAACTTTAAAGCAGTTTTCATAGGCTTTTTTACATTATTTTTTTCTGGGCTTATAAAAAGACTTATCTAAAAAATACTCGATCATTTCAAAGGGCAAGATGTATTCTACTCGCAGTATTTAATTAAAGCATCTGAAACATTTCTAGGCGACCAAATTCTCAAACCAAAAACACATGATTTTGCATTACTACGTATGGCATCGCCTTAAACTTGTTTTCTTCGCATGTTGGTAATTTCTCCCAAGTGTACATTGTCTCTAAAGATCAATTATATCCAAATTTTTAATCAGAAATCATGTATGTGTACCACCTACATTACCTTTTACATTATCTCCAGCAAGATGTCAAAAAATACGACAAATTGCTCTAATCGAGAGATCGTGACCGCTTTAAGTGCCAATTGGTCCAACATTTCTTTAATGATATTTTATTCGCCGTATATTTCTAATGAAAGATGATGAAACGTAATATTGCGTAATTTTTTCAGCTTGACTTCATAAAAATATCCCCATAACTTTACTGAACTTTTTCCCCACTGTACATTTCATGCATTTACTCTCAAACTAACTGGTGTGTTTCCTTCCAATCTAACTGACATATTTCCACATAATCTAACAGACTTTTTTTTTCTCGCGACATTACTGGCCTATTATTCCTCACAAAAATTATTATTCTTTCAGACAAAACATAATAAATCCTTATTCCCTAACTTAGCGGTATAGTATGTACATAATTAATTAGTGTGATCTATTTACTAATATTTTTTCATCTTCTTATAATTCTCTAACTTCTCCATCCTCTTCTTGCAACCCAAATTAGCTATACATCATTTTTCTTTTTTATATCATAGTAATGTATAGATTCTATGTCCGCAAACTGTAAAATTCACCCGCCATAACACAGGGTCATCCCTAGCATTGAGGGTGAAATATCACAAAAACCACATGTACCTACTCTCTAAATCATGTATCAATAAAATAAATAAATACAATTCAACTTTTTTCCTCACACTCTAACTAATGCGTTTTCTCAACCTATGTAACTGACCCATTTCCCCACAATCTTATTCACATGTTTGGTGTTTTGTATGAAGGGATTTAGTTAGTTTGTGACAAGAATTGACTTAGGGGGTATTTCACTATGTCGGGCTAAATATCTGACTAGCTATCCGTTGGATGGCTTTAAAGATCAGAATAACTTTGTTATTCAACGGCGACCGTTTCACCATTGTTTCCGAGCTTCCGGATAGATAACACTCGAAATAGTCTGGCAACATCGCAAAATGTTTGCAGTTACTCCATCTACTGCCACGGCTGTCATGCGTCACAGTCCGCACACCGCAAAGTGTGCATTTTTTTGGTTATGTTACGTTGATTATCAGGTCATTTTAGATAGATTCGTGTCGAATTAATACATTGTTTCTTATTTTGAACACAATCAAATAATTCAGGATGGATCATACAAGCATTCAAATTCATTCAACAAAATTCGACTCACTTCTCCGCTGTCAAACTCGGAATGTTTTGACGCCATCTTTGATTCGAGGAATAGCGCCTAACGTGAGGTTCGAGCACTGATTAGTCAAATCGAACTTTAACCCGAGCGTTAGCGTTATTCAGATATAGTGAAAACGAAAAAATGACTAATCCGCGGATTAGTGCTTAGTCAGAACATAATCAGAGATAGTGAAATACCCCCTAAGCCGCTCAAACAAAACACCAAAGACAATTTCCTCATAATCTGACTGACCCTTTTCCTCGCAATCTAACTTTAAATCAAAATCCTCACTATCTACCTGATTGTCTCTCAATGTAGATATATTTCCTCGCAATCTAACTGCCCCATTTCCTCAAAGTCTAACTGGCGTATTTCCCTTTTTGTTGCAGATTTTAGAACCTACCCACCTTTGCCCTCAACGGACTTCAGTCGGCACTCGCTGGTGAAGCCGAAAGTCTACCATGGAAGAGAAAAAAGACAGATCTCACACACCAGAGACGAGGTTAGTACCTAGACTTAGTTATTAGCAAGTTATTTATTATGATTTAAAAACTTTTAGTTACGACTGTTAAGTATCGATGTATTGTTGATAGCTCTCATTAGATTGTCTAGTCACTTTTAGACCTGATTCAATCTATAATCTCTGTTCGACTCCTTCAATCGAAAAACTCCCGTTGTGTTTTATTTATGGTAACGATAAAATTATTCAAAATAGAGACATTTTACATAAAACGTTTTGCACGGACAAATAATCTACAAATCGCTCCGCCTATTTTTCCAGTTCGTTTATATTATCTGTTCGAAGTTGAAACCTTAATTCGTGGCTTTGGGCTAAAAGCAAAATGGCCATTAAGTTTTTGCACGACTGTATATATTACAGGTAATCTGTTTTTCCTGATTTTATTGCCGTTATTTGCGGATTTATAGCCTTTTTACACTGAGATTGCCGTGCGATTGCCGTATGATCACCGTGCGATAACGGTCCGATTTTTATATGCCCCTTGTTACATTATTATTCACGACCGTCGTCCGATGGGTTTGCAGACACTAAGGACGGATGGTTTCTGAGAATTTGAACAATTCTTCAATTTTCAACGTTCATTTTCGGGTTCTGTGAAATTCCCATTCAAGTTCTACTATTATATCATTTTAGGCTAGCTACTTGACAAAACTGAAATAATAACAGAACTTGAAAAAATCTTTCATAGAACTTTGAAATTTGAAGAATGGTTCAAATTTCAACATTCATTTTCGGGTTCTGTGAAAGTCCTATTCTAGTTCTGTTATTGTATCATTATAGGCTAGTTACTTGGCAGAACTGAAATAATAATAGAAGTTGAAAAAATCTGTCACAGAACTTGAAAATTAACTTTGAAATTTGAAGAATTGTTCAAATTTCAACATTCTTTTTCGAGTTACGTGAAAGTCCTATTCAAATTCTGTTATTGTATAATTATAGGCCAGTTACTTGACAGAACTGAAATAATAACAGAACTTGAAAAGAACTTTCACAGAACTTGGCGGGATTGATGAGGTCCACATAGCGATGCCTAAGGCCCTAGACTGGCTTTCAGACCAGTGTCCTAAATGTCCCCCTCTGACCCCCCCCCCCCGAAACGAACTGTTAATTCAGTGGTACCTCGACATACGAGTTTAATTCGTTCCGCAACCTTGCTCTTATCTTGAATTACTCGTATATCGATGCAGATTTCCCCATACAAAACAATTAGACTACCATTAATCCGTTCCAACCCCCAAAATCTCACCCCAGTTATTTTTGTTACGTGGTTTTGAATAATAAAAACGTATTTATAAATGACAAATATTTATTGTACAAAAACAAAAAAGTGAATCTAAATAAATAAATTAGATATCCTTACTGTTCTTTGCCTTTTCGCTACATTTTTCGCGCTTTCACCTGTAGGCTGTTTAGAAAAAAACATGTCCAAGGAGAGGTTTGTTTCTTCCTCCCTCTCAGAATGTTCCGGAAATGAGTTAGGCAAGTGTATATACGGATTACATAAGGATTTGCGCGCGAAATATTTTCGCATTAAATTCGATTACAGATAAATTCGCCATTTCTAAATAAAATTCTGTTTTCAAAAGCAGATGAAAGACTCTTTTCAGATTTTAGTATTACAAATCGACATTTGCAATTAAAAATATTATATGTACATATGTTACCCCCATTAGTCCCGATTGTGACAGCCTACAGTAAAGCAGGGTAAAGCTCTCGACTAGCAAGCAAATTAATTTTATTTGAATAATTTGTGTTATTTCACAATTTATTAATTAAAAAGAATATATCAGTATCGCCCCCATTATAAGACCACCAATCAGAATTGAAATGGCTTTAGCCGTGTTTGGTGAGCAGATCTGAATAGCCAGGTACTCCCCCACCTTCCTCTTCCCCATCTCCTTCCCCTCCCCACAACCTTCAGCCTCACAACATACCCCAATCGAGGATGCCATAATCTCACTGGCTCCAGATGTTTGGGAGCAGTTGGGACTCTTCTGCGGTATTCATTTAAAATAAATTCCCATTAACTTAGTTGGTATAGCAACGCGAAGGCAAGGTGAAGGTCCTGGGTTCAAGTTCTAGATGCGACCGTATCTTTTCTGTTTCAAATTTTCGTTTAAATCGTCAATACTATCATCAATAATTAAAAAAATATATATATGTATTAAAGTTTTGAACGCAAACATAGATAAAGTTACTTGACTTTTTCGTTTCATATAAAAATATTTATTATGAAATTTACAAACCGTGACAAATATTTTTCAAATGTTAAAATTTTGTTTCATAGAATTATTTTACTATTTTTGAGAGCGTCCACAGTAAACTTTTAAATACAAATGCAAAGCGTGATATTCTATCATTCTAACACTATTTAAATCGTATATCTCACCGTAATACTACTTGAGATAGCATGAATTTTATGAGGCTGCTAGAAATATCTCCCAAAAAGATTCTACTGGAGTTCGACGCCTTGAAAAAATATCTTTCAAAATTGTCCAAGTGGTTAATTAATTTAATATTACAGGATGGCCTCCACCTCAACTCGCTGACCATCGGCTACGTGTCTGAGGGCACGGAGCACATCCTCGACTTGCGCCTCAACCGCGAGCTAGTGCCCTCCGACTTCTTCGTCAAGTACCAGCACAACGGGAAGCACCAGATCAACAGGCCCACTGGAAAGGTAACTTCAACACTTGAATAGAAGGGTTCCATGACATAGCAGAATATTGAAGTTAACACGTCAACTCCGGTGGTGGGTCAGGAGGTTAACTCTCATTACTTTATTTAAACAGTTGTATAATGCTTCACGATTTGAAATAACAGGAAGCCTAGTAAGTCTGATCCATGTCCTTGTGCTTTTTCTTGAGCTACTTCTCACCCCAACAATGACTATGTAATTTTTTTCTGAAGGATTTGGAGCTATGCCACTATGTGGGCGTGGTGAGAGACCTGAAGAACTCCTGGGCGGCCATTTCCACCTGCCACGGGCTGCGAGGGGTGGTCTACGACGGAACCGCCATGCACTACCTCCAGCCCAGCGATGGTAAGTTCATCATTCATCAACTTTAAATATAGGAATCCATCGACTTATGGCAAATCCATCCAAGTCAATATATCATGTCGAAAATAATTTCCTTTTAAGCCAAATTAACTGCTCTCCTTAATAGTAGCGACATTCATTTAAAAGTGTGGATATTAAGAAATTGGATTATGGGCCAGTATAGCCTAGTATTAATGGGTGAGCATGACATCACAGGCCGAGCGAAAGAGCATTTCTGCATGAAATTTCATACATTCGGCCTGTCATGCTGGCCCTTGAATGGGCTTATGAATGGGCTTATGGGCTTGAACGGGCTTATGGGCTTGAATGGTCTTATGACGAGCTTTGCACATAATCTTTATATATATGTAGGTCATAAGCACAGAATTGAATTGGTCATAAGCATAGGTATCATCAATAACTAGAAATGTCAACAATATTAAGTGTATTCAACTGTTGTTCAAATGTTTTGCCTTTGTTAGAAGTCAATTTGAATACAATTCTCCCGTCTGAAACCCACATTACAATATTCATGTTCAAGTTATTGAAATAATCTTCTTTATGTAAATAAAAATGTAAATTAAAATTAAACAATAACTTTGTAAACCTCACTTATAAGTGATGTTTACAAGCACTATAAAGTCTATAGCACTATAAACCTATAAGTGATGTTTACAAAGTTATTGTTTAATTTTAAATTACAATGTCACATCACAAAGTAACCGCTTCATATGAAGAAAAAATGTAAATGTTTGTTTGTCCGAAATATTAAATCTCTGAAAGTTCTTTAACGGTTGCATTTGAATACGAGTGTGTTTTAATATACCTATATTAAAAAGATGTCACCTGTGACAGGTAAAAACATGCCTTGCCGGGGCATCGCCTAGGATACCTTGGATACCGCACCGAGATTGGGTCCCATTAGCTCAGTTGGTAGAGCGGTGCGCCGGCAAGACAAGGGTCCTGGGTTCGAGTCCTAGATGTGACCATATCTTTTCTGTTTCAGTCTTCAATAATTAAATATTACGTTATTAGTTATTTCAAAATATAAGTATTCTTTTTACTTTTATGATTTCCAACATCTCTAATTATTATTGGTCTTTTTTCTACAGACAGCGACATAGAATCCGATCACTTCCTGTACAAGCACGAGGACCTAGTCTCCAACCACACCTGCGGCTACCAGAGCGGGTCCATGTCGGGCAACGAGACGCACCAACACCACGAGCACCATGACCACCATCAGCATCATGAACCCCACGGTGGCCCCACCACTCTGCATTCCTCGGCTGATGGACTGGTCATGGGTGCCAAGCATGAGGAGTTTAATAGGATACTGAGGGTACGGATCATATTATTATTTATCATCAAGCATTAGTTATTTCTACCTAATCCCAACCAATCCCAATGACTCTAAGTCTAAAAGAAGTTCAGAAGTAACGAATTGTTCAACCACTCGAGTGATAACGCATTAAAAAAAAATGTTTTTAGCGTTAGAGATTTCCAGACGTTCGGTTTGGGATTCAACCGCACTCTTTCCAAAAATCATGCCTTACTATGCTTACTATGGTTTATAGCCAATTAATCTACCTATGTTTCACTACTTATCCCGTATTTTAAGGATTTATGAAAATAAAAAAAAATTGTCATATAATTTAGAAACGGGTGAATTTCGTATGTTAGCTACTCGAGTCAACTGGAATATGAGTTGAGTGATTGGCTTTATAGTTGGAAATTTCTCGCCCTCAAAAATCATTCCTCTGAGTTTTAATACCGAGACATAAACTGAATATAGTTCTATATAGCCAACGAATTCACATATATTTTACCGTTTATTTTTAGGATTTAAAAAAATTATTAAAAAATCGTAAATGCGCAAATCCCCCGAGTCAAAAATGGCCTATTATGGTGTGCGATCACTCGAGACGTTTTGCAAACTCGGCATAATACGCCGAAAATCACTTAAGTTGTTAGTTACCGAAATTGTCCTACCTCGAACTTATTTGCGGAAATATGTAATACATATTACTATTTCTGTATGTTGTCTATAATAATAATAATACTTGGATGACCTTTATAGCGCCGTTTTTGTGCAAAAACACCTCAAGGGCGCTGTACAAACTTATAATACATTTCTACAGTGATCTATGTTATTACTTAACTATTTATGGAGAAAATATACAGTACAATACTTACCTGGTAGGTTACTTGAGATTAACACTTAATTAACATTATCTAATTGTTTATTGGCGAAATTTAGATACAGGATTTAGGACTTAATTAAAAAATTGAATATAACTGGACTTTCTCTTAGGATTGGTATATTTAATTTAAGGGTACGACAGCTTAAAAAGGTAAGTTTTTAGTTTAGACCTGAATTCTGTTGGACTTGTTATGGATCTTAGTTCCGGAGGGAGTTTATTCCAAGCCTTCGGCCCAGATACTCCGAAAGCGCGATCACCAAACTTAGTATTTGGCTTGCGCTTAGGTTCTATCAGTCTGCCTACAGCTGCTGATGTTGCTGATCTAAGCGTTGACTGCCTCAGACCAGTGTTTTCCGGGAAGCATAGTTCAGAGATGTAGGGTGGGGCCATTTCATTGATGGATTTAAACACCATCCAGCACAGTTTGTACTGGATTCTTTCAGGGCACTTGAGCCAGTGAAGGTTACAAAGGTGTTCTGAAATGTGCGAATATTTTGAAACCCCGGTTATGAGCCGTGCTGCTGCATTAAACACTGATTGAAGTTTGTCAATTTGATATTTTAGAAGGCTGGCATAAATGCCGTTGCAGTAATCGAGACGTGAGACTACGTAAGAGTTGATAAGTAGTTTTGTTGCTTCTGAAGGAAGGTTTCTTCGGACAGACTTGAGTTGTCTTAGGTGAAAAAAACCGGTGCTTACATTCCTATTTATTTGACTTTTAAACGAAAAGTCTGAATCTAAATTGACACCGAGAAGTTTGACTGTTGTTTTTGGGATGATATCGCTGCCGGAAATAGTAATAGGTGAATTGTCTATGAAATGTTGACGTTTGTTTGTGGCTACCCAGAGAAACTCAGTCTTAGATGGATTGAGCTTCAGCTTGTTTGAAGACATCCAACGAGTTATTGCTTCTAGACATTCAGTTATACGGATCTTGAGACTATTGATTTCATTTGGAGCGCAGTAAAAATAAACTTGCTGATCGTCAGCGTAGCAGTGAGACAAGAGATCAAATGACTCGATTATTTTGGCGACATCATTTGTAAAAAGGATGAAGAGAAGTGGACCCAAAACGGATCCCTGGGGTACCCCTGAAGAAAGTGTTGCGAAGTTGGACAATTTATTTCCAACCCTCACGGCTTGTAAGCGATTGGATAAATAGGATACCAGCCAATTTTTTATGTCGGAATTCAAACCAAATGTTTCCTCTAATCTCCTAATGAGGAATTCATGATCAATCGTGTCAAACGCTGCACTCATGTCTAGGAGTGAGATAAGTGATAACTTACCTGACTCTACGGCCAGAGTTATGTCTGATAGCATACGAAGTAGTCCGGTTTCAGTTGAGTGGAACTTTCTGTACGCAGATTGACGTTTTGCGAATAATTTGTTTGAATTCAAGTAACTGGTTATTTGTGCGGCAGCAATTTTCTCCAGGATTTTTGAAATAAATGGTAAGTTTGAAACGGGCCGATAATTACCTAAGTTATCGGCGTCTAGTTGTGAATTTTTCAGGATTGGTGTAACTACAGCTGACTTTAGTGGTTCAGGAAAGTCACCCGTGCTAAGTGATTTATTAAAAATGTGAACTAGGAATGGAGCTAAAACAGTAGAACATTGTTTTAATAACCATGTCGGTATGGGATCAAGACTGCACTGTTTATTAGGCGAGCTTGAAATAATTTTTATTACTTCTTCCAGCGTTGTGGGTTTGAAGGAAGACAAAATTCCTTTAGAATTTAAAGTGAATATTGGCGGAGGGGCGTGAGATGCGGAAGCACGAATGGATTCAATTTTCTATGGACTTCAGCAGGGATGGGGAACCTACTGCCCGCAAGCACTTTCGGTGCGGCCTGCCGAGCAAAAAAAAAAACTTTCAGAATTCCAGAAAGGTTTTCTTTCACAGTGTTTCATATACATTTTCAAGGCATTATTACAAAACCCAGAGAAAGCTATAACAAACCTGACTATTAACTACGTATGCTTACTTTACTAAAAAGCAGTTCAGACACAAATAAATAGGCAATCGAATACCCCATTTTAATTTAATTTAAATTTCTTATTGTTGTTTTACTAATAAGAAATCAAACCTGTAATAAGAAATTGTGAGTGTAATAGTACTTAAACTGGGGACTCGCTTACACATATAATTGCAGTTGTGGATTCATCTGCAAACGCCTTTAAGAAGGAAACCATTCTCGTGTTTTAAGTACATTTAAAAAATTCTAGTTGCGGACTATGTGCTGCATAAATCATTTGTAAGAATGTAACACAGTGGAACCCTCTTAAGAGGTTTTCCAGGGGACCGGCAAAAAAAAACTTCTTAAGCAGGAAAACATCTTAAGAGGGTTTTCAATTTTCTCTTAATTTTGTATCAAATTGACATCCAATCGAAGGATTTATAAATATTGTAATTGTATAATAGGTAGATGAAATGAAACATATGTTTCGTCTGCTTGCTACAAAAAGTTCACTTTAAGTTGATTTTAGACAACAAAAAAACTGCCTACTTATACCAAATAAATGTAAAGAAGATAAACTAACTTAAAATACCAAAAAAAAAACTAAAATGTTTATTACGAAAAGGGGGATGAAAGTGAAATGTAACAGCACAACCACCAACCACGAAACATAAACCCAAACTAAAAGTTTATTTTCATTTTCATGATAAGGAAAGATGTCTAAAATATTGACAAAAAGGATAGGAAAAGATGACAAAAGTCAAATGTTTCGTCCTAATGCTAGGTCCCATTTTGTAGAGTGTCAGATTAAGTCAATTTTACAAAGTGTTAAAAATTTACACCAGTCAAAAAATATTAGTATTTTAGAGATTTCCCCGACACAGCAAAGTTATGCGATAATGGGCTCTAAGGCCTGTAAAGGAAGACAATTTAGAGTCCATTATTTCATACATTCTGAATATGGAAATTCCCGTTGGACAATGGACAATGCTTGTTGATAATGGCATTTATTTTGCCAATATTAGACAAGTGGTTTTATTTTGAGACTGCATGATAACAAAAGAAACCCGCATGGCCAGGACACGAAGATGCCTATGTATTTACAAAGAGATAAGAAATTCTCCCACTTAATTAATTTTATTTCGTAGAAGACTGGCCTCTGTAAAGCTGATGAAATCGGATAAAGCACAGTTAAAATTTACGTATTTGAAAAGGTATTCACCAACCAGCTCATTTCAAAATTTGATAAAGGCAATGGTTTGACTCTCTGTCGAGTTTGCTTACTACTACTACTACTTGACAGCTGGGTACAGATAGCAGGTGTTGATACATGTTCTTTTAGTAAAAGGTGTTTCTCCAAAATTTAAAATCAAATATTGCTTTAATCAAAAATTAAAAAAACTGAATATAAGGTACTTTTAATCTTTTTATATTATATAGGTTTTTATATTATATAGTTCATTAAACACGTGTTTTCCACTGCAAAAAAATCAGTTGAATGAATTCTCATACAATTTGAAAAAAAGAGAAAAACTTTTTTTTGCCAAAAATTTGCGTAAATTAAAATACAATTGGCGCTTTACGCAACGGCCATATTTAAATTTGCAGATTCACGAAGTATGTAGTGATTTGAAATAATATAATATTGAAATGCAAACTTCGCGGCGCGGCGTTACCGGCATGGACAAGCCTCTCAGATGCAGATTTACGAAGTATTGATTAGAGATAAGACGACATTTTTCCGCGGAAATTGAAATTTCGCGGCCCCCAACATTATTTAAATAATTAAATAAAAATACGATTTGAGTAGATGTCTCCTTTTTCTTTTCAATGGATAACCATCCACATTGTTTATGCTTCTATCTCTATCGCACGCATTATGATTTATGTGAGAGTTGGAGATGCATACATTCAGAATAACAGTTCCGTCCATCTGACACAGCAACGTTATGCGATAATGGTCTTTAGAGAAGGGTATTTTAGAGCTCACTATCCCATGCTTATATTATGTATCTTACATTTGGTTATTCCCAGTGGGCAATGGTCATTTTTCAAATCGGTGAAATGGGTTTTATTGAGATGCAGAATGACAACAAAGGAGCCGCATGTCGGAGCATAAAACGAAATGGTTATTTTTATTGGGCATTTTAAATCCTGACAATTATATTTTGTGCTGTAAAACTTTTTAAAAGGGTAATTATTTTGTTGGGGGATTATATTTTGGAACTTTTTAGGCGGGAAATCCTTTAAGGCGGGAAACATATTAAACGGGAAAAAAAGGCGTATTTTGTATGGGAATTTTTCGGGGTTGAAAAAACTGAACTTCTTAGACGGGAAAACATATTAAACGGGAACTTCTTAAGCGGGTTCCACTGCAATAAAATTCCAATATTGAATTCATCCGCATTTTGAAGGAAAACATTATTGTGTTCGAAGTGCAGTTATCAAATCCAAGATGCCGTCTGTGTGCTGCAAAAATCGGATAAAACCGTCTTCATGTGCTGGGTGTAGTTTCAATCAAAGCTGGGAACTCAACAAACATGCAATATTAAGTTAAAAGCAGTGTTTTCTTGCGAATGACGTCTTAAAATTCTATTTGCAAATTCATCTGCTGGCATTTCGAAGGAAACCTTTTTCTGAAGGTAGTCTATGTACACCATATACATACTCTAAAATTCGGAGGAAAACAATTAGCTTCTTCCGCGCGTATCCATTATTTAAGCTGGTGAACTCAAGGAAAACCATTCTCGCGTTCTGAGTGCAGTTATATATTTCTATTAGTAGACTAATTTGTGAACATGACCTTTGACCACTCATTTTCCGTTTTTTGTTCTAAGAATTCTTGTCAGTTGTGATATAAAAATAATATAAAATCTAACCCTAATGACCACTGTAGCAGAGCGGCAAGCTCTGGTCCCAGGGGTTTTAGGTTAAAATTCCTAGGAGGTCAAAGAATAATAGTGGACGATATACGCTCATTCCTGATCAAACTTGACATAATCTCAAACAAATAACATGGATTTGTGCCAAAAAGATCCACGATTACCAATCTCATTCTTAACATAGATTACTGGACAAACGGATTCCCACTGACGTAATTTATCTCGACTTCGAGAAAGCCTTCGATACTGTTCCAATCAATAGACTGTTGGCTAAACTTAAATTCCTAGGCATAAGAGGACGACTTCTCGAATGGATCAAATCCTTCCTCACTGAGAGAAAATTACAAGTTCGAATTGGCAACCAACTGTCATCTGAGCGAAATGTGACCAGTGGTGTCCCTCAAGGATCAGTTCTCGGTCCAGTTCTGTTTATTTTGTACATTACGGACCTGCATACTATAATAAAATCAGACTCCAGCTGCTTTGCAGATGATACAAAATTCTTTGCCAACCCACACACTCATCACAACCAACTGCAAAATGATTTAAACGAAATATATCAATGGACCAATGATTGGCTTCTAAAACTCAATGTCGAAAAATGCACTGTCCTACATGTTGGAAAAACTAACCCTACACTTGCCTACAAACTTAATGGAACACCTCTAAAAGCAGTGACATTACGACAAGAGTTACCATATCACAGGACTTGAAATGGGAACCACACATCGCTGGAATTGTGAAAAGAGCAAATTCACTAACATATCTAATCAGGAAAACCTTCCTTGACCTAACACCGGACATGATGTTAAAAATATATAAAACATATGTGCGACCTCTCCTGGAATATGCTTTCCAAATATGGAGTCCTTATTTCGCAAAGGATATAAATCTGTTAGAGAGAGTACAGAGACGTTTCACAAAAATACCAAGAGCTCTGAAAGATCTACGATACGAAGATAGACTCAAGGAACTAAGATTACCAACCTTACAAGAAAGAAGAGAAAGGGGTGACTTGATCGAGACTTTCAAAATTTAATCTGGACATTACAGTTGCCCTAGCATCCAAGAAATCTTCACTACTAATAAAAATATAAATCTCCGTGGACACTCAAAAAAAATTACCAAAACGCCTTTTGCATCTAATCCTAGAAAACACTTCCTTGCAAATAGAGTAGTGGATGCTTGGAACAAACTCCCACAACATGTCATCGATGCAACAAATATAAATCAATTCAAAGCTCTATTGGATTTACATTTGGAGAGAAGAAATTAAAACAACTCAATTACTGTCAAACTTGTTGTGAAATCAGATATGAGCGCATCAGCAGAATGCTGCCTGCTCATTACATAATAATAATAATAATAAATAAGTTGAGGATACTGTCAGTATCTCCCTTGAAAAGACCATCATTATCTTCCCTTTCTCCTCCTCCTCGAAACCTGTTTACGAAATTCAAACAAGATCCCTTTACATTTGTCTTACAGTACAAGCGCCAAGCATCAGATGAGCCCAAGATTCGCGGCCCCTATAACGCCAACAAGCTGTCCCGTTATGTGGAGCTGGTCCTGGTGGTGGACAACAAGGAGTACAAGGACCTGGGGGAGAGCCTCAGTAAGGTGCACCACCACTGCAAGGATATTGCCAATATCATCAATTCTGTAAGTAATTTTATTGCTAATATTTATTTATTTATTTTTCATGTTCTCCGTAAAACGGTTATTCACCAATACATTATGGAGAAGATTACAAATTAGACAAAAAGTATAGCAAAACACATAAAAAGGTCAGTTTCACTACTTTGTGACATACGTCAAAAGATAATTGCTAAACTGCCTGTAGGTTACGTTAAAAATGTCGATGGTCAATGCAGACTCGTTGAGCAGTTCAGTCGCTCTGTTGACTGGGGCGTTCTGATAGGCAGAAGTCCTCGCTTTTGGAGCATAAAAAAGGGTATGGGACCTTCCACGAGTATACTTGTCTGGGACATATAAGTTAATCTCTTTCAAAATAGGTGGATTATGTATAGTTCCAGAGATTATCTTAAAAAAATGTTTTCCTAAAAATATTTTTCGGCGGGCTTCTAATGTATTAAGATCGAGCATTCCTGCTAAGAATAAGGATGGATACAGGAAAGGGTAGTACATATATTCCCTCATATATAGGTAACGCATGAATCTCTTTTGTACTTTTTCTATTTCGAGAATATGGTTTTGCTCAGAAGGGGCCCAAATAATGGAGCTATATTCCAAGATACTGCGAACAAGTGCTTCATACGTTCTTTATGTTATCACATAATTTGATAAAAAGGGACACTTCAGGTATATTGACATTTTTTTGTCTTTATATCAGAGTGTCACTATTTCCAATAAGCTTTAGTAACGGTAGAAAACAAAAGTGAAATTCAAATAGATGTATTTAAAAATAATCTTAATATTTCCAAGACATTATTTTATAATAATTAAAATAAAATAACTTTGTTTAACACCACTTTATTGTATACATTTTCAATATAAAACCAACCGGTTTCGGTTCACCCAGAACCTTCATCAGGGTTATTTTTATTTTATATTATAGAAACAAACAGTACATGATTTACAGAGTTGAAACAATATACAGGAATAAGATACTTCATGTTGTGCACCTATGATATGTTTCCTTGTAATGTCTGCTAAGTGGTATGTTTATTCCTTAATTACCAGGCGACTTGTGTAGTTTATAGGTGTGTGTGTGACGTGTTTAATGTACGTGTGAGTGTTTGTGTGTGTGTGTGTGTGTCTGTATGTATGCGCATTGAATAATTTAAATTATTGACATGATGCCACGTTTGAATTTGGGCAGTGAATCCGAAAAAATTAGATGCTGCATTAAAACATTGAAACATGTTAAATCAACAACAGAGTTACAGTGCATTTATAGTAAGATAGAAGAGGGAGAGAGAACTTCAACTTTGGTGGGGTGGCGAGTTCAGTCACATCTGCTGCTTTTAGGGTCAACTGAATTCTTCTTTAATAACCTTTGATTAACAAGATTGTTTAACGTATTCTATAATCATTATTTAGATAAAATTTGAACAATGTTTGTTTTTCTTTAATATTTCCAGCTGTACGCGCCGTTGAATATATTCGTAGCCCTGATAGGAGTGGTTGTCTGGACAGAGTTTGACGAGATAACGCTGTCTGAGAATGGCGATAATACTCTGACGGCATTCCTTCACTACCGAAGGGAGAAACTCATCAAGGATCATCCCAATGATAATGCACAGCTTTTAACGTAAGTCTCATATAATAATAAAATAAACATGTTCCAATGACGTTGGTACATACTTTAAAAAAAAATTTAATACCACATGAGAGTCCCAACTGCTGTTGTGAGGCGAAAGGGAAGGAGATGGGGAAGGTTTAAAAGTATCTGGCTGTCACCAAACATGGCTAAAACCATTTCAATCAAAGTTTAGATTCTGAATGGTAGTCTTTCACTGGGGCGATACTGAGATTATCTTCCACACTTTACTACGGCCATAAATGGTTATTTAATATCATTAAAAATATAAAAATTCAGTTGCGTGTCTGTCCTTTTGACTCTGGTTGAATGAACTCTGGTTTCCTTTGAATTTAAGTCTCAAAATTGGAACTCACTGTGTAAAGAATTCAGAAAGTGTTAAAGTGCCTACCTACAACAATATAATATTTTTAACATAAAATTATTTTAATTTCCATTTTCGAAATTGGAACTGATTTATCAAGTATATCCTACAAAAATAAAGTTGGTTGTTTACAGGTAAAAACATATAATATGCAGTAATTTTTGATTGAAGTACTAGTACATATTGACTTAATAAGCCGACGTAGCTCAGTGGTCCAGAGCACCTGACCAGACATCAGAAGGTGCGGGTTCAATTCCCATCGGCGGCATTTATTTTTATGGATATTTCAAGCGATTAATTATTGCTTATAATATAATTTGTTATAATTTATCAAGAATTCAAACTATGTCATGATTTTTCATAGGTCTGGGATAGTGGTACATAATTTTCAAGTTTGATATTGTTCTAAAATCAAGCCGTAGATGTAAATATTGATTATTATATTTCAGGAGGGAGCAATTTGTAGGCGGAGTAGTGGGAAAAGCGCTTAAGGGTCCCATCTGCACATTTGAGTTTTCCGGTGGGGTGGCCATGGACCACTCCAGCGTGGTGGGACTGGTTGCCACCACCATCGCCCACGAGATGGGACACAACTTCGGTAAGAAACTTTATTATTATTGTTACAAGACTTTCGATCTACATTTTGGAAAGAAATTGTCCAATTATTATGTTTTATGATATTAAAAAATATTTATCAAATACCGACAAAATTACTCTCCCATCCCCCGGATGCCCATTACCTTTACCATTACCTTAAATAATCCTCACCGCAAACAAGCGGTGCGGTTGTAAAAGATGCTTTTTACTTGCAAGGGCTACAATAATACTATTTTAGTTACGCTCAATCTCTTTTAACATTTTGCAACTCTTAATGATCGACTGCTGGGCGATGTTCTGTTAAAAAGGTAGGTGGTAACTAATATTGTAGTGTTACTGGAAAGAGCAAAAAGAATTTTAAGACACACGATCGCTCCGCGATGTGGGGTGGACCTTAGTGAACCCCTTTTGTTGACTGTCTTCTTCAGTAATCATAATGATAACAGTTAATTAGTAACCTTTTGGAAGGATTTGCAGGACTTATGGAATGGACTGCATCAAAGATATTAGAAGAACGAGATATGCTATGTTGGCCGCCGGACCGTAGCCGGAGTACTACCTAATTAGGGTACTTTGAACGGTATCGGGACGTGTACGCACAGAAATCTGTTCTATGTATTAGTGCGGATACCTTAGCGCAAGCGAAGGTGTGCAGTAGTATTGGTGAATAAAACCGGCGACACTCGGCAAAACAATTCCACTCAGTACGAACTGCGCATAGCACATCTCGTTCTTCTAATATCTTTGGACTGCATTAATAGAATAAAGAAGAACACAAAAAAACTTTGTGGGCATGATTCGAGATCCAAAAGTCTGACTGATCAGAATTAATTAAATTTCAATGTGCTTCTTCATCATTGATCAATTTTCATTTTGGTCAAATTTAATGGCGATATACAATGTCAGGCAGTGGAAGAGAGAGAGAGAGAGCGCTTTTTAAATGAGCTAAAATCACAAGTTAGTGGCCAGTTACGGCTTGCATTAAAATCTTTGTGGAAGGCATTTCTAGTGTCTAGTATTATCTACGTATTCAGTGACTGCATCTAATGACGAGTTTGTTGTGAGCAGGTATGGAGCACGACACGGAGGCGTGCCACTGCCCCGACGAGCGCTGCATCATGAGCCCCTCCAGCAATGCTCTGAGCCCCACGCACTGGTCGTCCTGCAGCCTCGAGTACCTCGCCCTGGCTTTTGAACATGGAATGGACTATTGTCTGCGGTAATCATCAACACCCATTATTTTTATAAATTTTAACAAAGTTAAATCTGTAACAAAGGAGTGTGTACGAGATGATTCATAAAAGTGAAGGATGCCAGAGTGTGTGCCAAAACAGAGTTGTGTCCTCTGTACGTACCACCCCTCCGAAGGAAAGACAGGATTCTTAGTTAGTTAGTTTTGTGTGAATTGTTCTTATGCTTAAAAAGCTCACTTAAGAAATGCCAGCTCTTATGTTCGGAGGGATCCTAAAACAATCAATATGATTCTGTTGGATAATTTATGTGAACCTTGAGTACTTATTTACAATCAACTAGCCCCAACTGTGAAATTTAAATGTTGAGAAAATACTATAATATCAATACAAAAATCTTGGTTTATAAATAAAATTGTGTTCTTTTCGAGTCCAGAAATATGTTTTTTCTTGTTAGATAAGAACTCTCATCTATATATTTAATAGCGTCCCCTGTTTCTTCTTATTGTTATAAAATCCATCATCCATTAATTTATTGCCTTTGCAGAAATAAACCCACAAGACTATTCGACTCCCCCGTGTGTGGCAACGGGTTCGTGGAGTCGGGGGAGCAGTGCGACTGCGGCCTGTCCAAGAACTGCGACAATAACCACTGCTGCGATCCCGCCACCTGCATGCTGTTCCCCAATGCGACCTGTGCCACCGGGGAGTGCTGCGATCTGGAGGTAATATTGCTAGCTTAACTCCTGCTTATCATTTAACCTTTACAACACTGGAATTTTCAATGCTGGACTTTTGAACGCATTCTGATATTTTGACACAATGTATTATTTTAGTGAAACTTCATGGATCACGTATACGACATCCGCTTACGTGGATAGCCAATGGATCACATTTGTGGCAGCTAAATATTGATGTTACACCGAGCATGCCAATGGAAGGCTTTTGGGAAGATTGCTTCCGTTAAATGAGACATTTCAAGTCTAAAGTTTCTGTGAAATAATTTTCTCTAATTATAAATGACCTAATTGTGCTTGTTGCTTGCAAAATATCATGTTATGTAACACAAATAAGCAATAGTTACGGACTCCCAAAATGCCGGATAAAACCCTACCAGTTTTTAGTTCCAACATGTGCCGCAAACACGGCGCCAGTCGCGCTCGAACGCGGCACAAACTAGGCCCGCGGCCATGACCCGTGACCCGCCAGTACAAAGCAAACGCTCCTAGAGCTAGGGCACGTCAATTGCGGTGCTGAAGTTCCCGCGTCTGACTCGAACGCTTTGTGCCAAGGCCTTCCGCCGCTTAGCGGCCAGCCCCATTTAATTAGGGCATCTTATTTGAATAAACCAGACGACAGGTAGTCCATTTTTACCTGCCTGGCTGACTTGAGGGATTGCCTAAATCTCAACCAACGTAATACTCAAGATGCATGTGAGTTCGTTATTAACCTGTTTTTCCCCTGATGTGTCGTGTTTGTTGTAATATTAACTTCAGTACCCCGGAGCCCAGAGAGAAATTAGATAATGCTAAGATGTTTATCACCCATGTTTTGTGTTGTTTAAAACTACTAATGTCTGTCTCATATTGTGACGCCGTGTACTGCTCGATGTATTAAACCCGCTGTAACACGATACTTCTTTCATTTGATAGCTGAATGCGACGTGAACCCTTCTAGCAAAAGGTAGGTCCAGAAACATAAGTCCGATTGAAGATCCACGCCTGAACTTGAGTAGTCCATCTTGCCGACCCATAGAGCTAGTCGCCGGCACTGTACACCCCCGCCTCGCTGGGGGCCCTCAACTCCACGAACCTAACAATCAATAAAAAAGAGTATAATATTAAAAACAGGTTCCAAATCACTCTATTTTTTATCGTATGGACTACAAATATTAAAAAATATATATATTATTGTGATTTTAGACTTGCAGACCTTCCAGCGCCGGTTCCATGTGCAGAACCGCCGATCACGAGTGTGACCTCCCCGAGTTCTGCACGGGACAATCCGAGTTCTGCCCCGATGATGTGTTCAAGATGGATACCGAAACTTGCGACCATGGAAAGGTATTAATCTCATTAGCTAACCATAAGAGCGGACAGAGGATAGATCTTTTCTCATCTATCTAGTAGCACTCAGTTCCTTTTTGTTTTGACTGCATTCTTTTAAATCTATATCATACTTTGAGGTTAACATTGAAAAAAAATCTTCTCTTAGGCTTTCTGCTACCATGGCTCCTGCAGGACCAGATCCGATCAATGCCGGCTGCTCTGGGGACCCTCTGGAGAAAGCAGCGATGACCAATGTTATGAAATGAATAAAAAGGGATCCAGGTAACGATTATTTTACTTCTTTAATATCATACTTAAGGATTGGGTGAAAATTACTAATAATTGAACACATTACAACACTCTGAGGATGGGTTATTTTACAGAATTTAAACAATTCATCAAATTTCAAAGTTAATTTTCAAGTTATGTGAAAGTTCTTCACATAACTTGATTACAGTATAACCCCTATTTTACGTTTTTTAAGGGACTGAAAAAAAAAAACGTAATTGGAGGGAAAATGTAAAATGGGGGTTTGAAAAAAAATAACATTTAAAGTTTGTTTCTAAAAAAGTAACGTTTTATTAAAAACAACATTCAATTTTATTTATTTTTTATTAAAAAAATCTTGTATATTAGTTTGTTGCATTTTTGTTTTTTTGTTATGTATTTCTCTTTCAAGACTATATAAAGATTTAAAAATGTCATCTTGAATATCAGCACAGCTTGTAAAGTAGGTTTTTAAACCCTCGATGAACCTCATTGCTTCTTCTTTAGTTGGAATATCACCCTCTTCTTCATCAGACAGTTCTTCAGCAGACAAGTCTGCTGGTGTTAAATGACTGTCAACAATGTCATCAACTTCCACCAAGTCTGATGTCATAATATTGGAGTCAATGTTTACATAATCCTCCAGGGGTTGGTCTGAAATTCTTTCCCAGCCTTCTATAACACCACACTGGACATTTTCTTGGGTACTGGGTATGTCCTCCTGCTCCTTGTATATCCCAGCTTTCCGGAAACAATTCTTGATGGTAGAGTCGGTTATTTCACTCCATGCTTTAACGGTATAATGCATTGCATCTAAAATGGACATCTTAAATTTGTTGGGGTCCTCACCTCGTTCTAACTGACACAATAACTTCTGTACCAAGTTTCTTCTATAGCAGTGCTTGAATGCCCGAATTATCCCCAAATCCAGGGGTTGCAGTTCACTTGTACAGTTAGGAGGAAAAAATGCCAACTGAATGTTCCTCAAAGTCAAGTTAGTGGGGTGAGCTGGGCACCTATCGAGAAATAACAATATTTTTCGATGATTTACTCCCATCAGAGCGTCTAATGCAGTAAGCTGTTTTTCAAACAAGTTTGATGTCATCCAGGCTTTTTTATTGGCTGCATATTTTGTCGGCAATGTCCTGACATTTTTGAAGCAGCGGGGTTTTGCAGACTTCCCAATCACTAACGGGGGAAGCTTCTGACTCCCATCTGCATTTGTAATCAAGAGAACAGTGAGACGAACCTTGCTTAACTTTCCTCCATGACAGGCTTCACCCTTGAAGCTGAAGGTCTTAGAAGGCAGAACGTTGAAGAACAGCCCAGTCTCATCGGCATTGAAAATATCTCTGGGAGCGTAGTCTGCAATTAATGTAGGTACATCTGTCTGCTTCCAATCTTCAGCAATGTCCATATCAACACTTTGCGATTCTCCGCAAATTGATCTGTAGACCACATTGTGCCTCTTCTTAAAACGATCTATCCATCCATTTGATGCAGTAAATCCTTCAATATTCAGTCGATTCGCGATGCGCAGCGCCTTTTCACGAATTATTGTACCGCCGACAGGAATATTACTGGCCCGCGCACTGACGAACCACTCTTTTAAAATCTCCTCCAATTTTTCGTACTTCGACGCTCTGATATACATACGATTTTTCGCCCCGGGTCCACATTGAATAGCGCTTTTTTCAATAGATTCGCGGTTTTTGATGATTGTGGCCAAAGTAGTAACGGGTATTCCTAAATTTCGGGCCAGCGAAACGCGTGAGCCAGCGTGTTTATTCACTTGTTCGAGAATTTTCCTTTTCTCTTGCACTGACAAAGCTTTCCTTTGGTTAGACATTACGTGTTTGAAAAAATGAGGACGTAAAAATGAATAATATCGAACCGAAAGCAATATTAAATAATAAACCGCGAACTAGTAGCTTGTAAGACTGATGACAGAATAATACAAAACACAAACACATTACACAATACCAAAAGAAAAGATGGCGACCAATGGACCAATCACCTTATTGTGCGCCAAACTCGGGCCAATCACAGCGTCGCTCGCCAACCAATCACCGTACGCCTTTTAAAAACACGGAGTTTTCCCTCCAATCACCTTGTTTTGCGCCAAACTCGGGCCAATCACAGCGTCGCTCTACGACCAATCACCGTACGCCTTTTAAAACCACGAAGTATTCCCTCCAATCACCTTACACTGTTCGAATGTCACGACCCAATCATTGTCAAGCGCGCGTAACTCGCATATTTTGAATATTTCCGACGTAAATTGCGGGAAAAAAAAACGTAAATGCGGGTATTAAATGTACTGAAATACATCGGGACTGAAAAAATTACACGCAATTGCCGGGAAAACGTGAATTCCGGGCACGTAAAAACGAGGTTATACTGTATATCATTATGGGCAAGTTGTTTCACTGAACTGCAATAATAACAGAACTGAAAATTATTTGAAATTTGATGAATTGTTTAATTTCTTTTAAACAACCCATCCTATGCCGTAGCTTACACTGGTCCATCACTATTTTAATATGTCTCTGTGTACCTATATATTATGTATTGTATCTACTTTTCTTCTTCATTTTTGTGTCAGTAGCAGTTGTACACCCTACACCAGAGGTTCCATCAAAGTAGGCGCTTTAATTGCCCTGTGGCAATTTAAGTTTTAATAAAAATCAAAATTATCATGACTACAACCATTTTATGGAATGGAAAATCACCCGCGTGGCCGGTCCGCGGATTGGGTGGGAGGCACAGAAGAGGAGATGCGGGAGTGGGTGCGTAGCTGGATTTTCAGCGGTTGCTGTTATAAAGAGCAAATATCGCTCGAAAATAAATGTGGAAAAAGAAATGAGAGTAACTGTATCAAGCCTTAATCCCCAATTCGAAAAATTGTGCAGTGAGCAGCAGGCTCACCCGTTGCACTAAACACACACCTCGAGAGTATGTGGAAGGTTTTTGTAATTATATTTGCATTTTATACGTATATTCACTATGTTTTCCTACCAGTAAATGTACTTGTTCATTTTAAATATGAGTTGCATCAGTATCTTACCTGGTTTCTTCTTCATTGTCGTACAAATATGAAATATAGCTACCACACATAGATATTATATGACTGGGGCGCCACGAGAAAATTCCAATTTTCTAAGTGTGCCACGACTTGGAAAAGTTTGGGAACCCCTGCTCTACACAATAAACAACATCCTGTTTTATTGTAACCTGAAAAATGTTTTATAATATTTCCAGGCACGGCAACTGTGGCTACAACCGCCTGAAGAAGTACTTTTCTACGTGCCAGGAGGACAACGTGTTCTGCGGCATGCTTCACTGCCGCCATCTCAACGAGCGCCTCGAGTTTGGCATGGAGAGCGTGGCCATCCTGTCGCATTCCTTCATCAATAGCCGCGGCTCTATCATCCCGTGCAGGACAGCCATCGTGGACCTGGGACTCAATCAGGTGGACCCGGGGCTTGTGCCCGACGGTGCCATGTGTGGCGAAGGGAAGGTATGATACCTACATTATATTACATTAGTCAAGTAAATTCCGGCATACTGTGCAGAATGGCCATCGTGGACCTGGGACACACCCGGGGCTTGTGCCGGATGGGGCCATGTGTGATGAAGGAAAGGTACTACACTACACTTGTCGAATAACAAGGTTCATCATTCTGAGCAAAACGGGCGCTGTGACCTCAATAATTTAAAGAATTATTTCAAACCTTATTTTTTCATGTTTCGTTTGTAACTGACAGCTGTTAATTTCTTTAAACGGTTTATTTAATATTTTTAAATTCTATTTTCAGATGTGTGTAAACCAAAAGTGTATGGCCGTGGCTTCTTTAAGGCTTGGCGCACAAGCCAGGACTGATTCTGGTGCAGTTTGCCCCTCTGATTGCTCGGGACACGGAGTCTGCAACTCATTGGGTAATTTCGCCTTCCTTTCAATACAACATACATGCTATCAAATTACAAAACTTTTTACTTTGTTCTCTACATATAAATGTGTGTATGTGTCTCAGACACTCTTATCTTCTTCCCCTTGTCCCATTCGGTTCGGTGTACCCATCGCTTCTGAGCAATTTCAGTGACCTCCGTCCATTGCAGGCCCCTCTTGATCATCTCCTCGTACAACCTCTTGAATTGCTTTTCTTGGATTTTTCTGGGGCAACAAACTGAACTTTTTCCCTCAGGAATTCCTCCAAAATTTTATGCAGAAGTTCCTTAGTATGCCTAAATACATGTCCAAGCCACCTCGTCTGGGACTTTTCTATGAATATTAGTAGTAGCAGTAAAAACTTTGACTAATAAACGACTAAAATAAATTTCTTTTTAGGTCACTGCCACTGTGAGAAAGGGTTTGCACCTCCGCTATGCAAACTGCCCGGTCCTGGAGGAAGTCTGGACTCTGGACCTGCCAGCGACCCACATGGTTCGTATCTCCGCTATTGTCGACAGATAATGTTTTTGTCCCTGTCATATTCAATAGAAAGCAAAATTTGGACAAACGTTTTCATATTTAAAACATACGCTGTTTCATACGCTTGAATGGCTTAGATATATTATTTATGTGACTTGATCTGAATAGCGAAGTCTACTTTTCCCAACTTGCTTTTCTGTTTTGTATGATGCATTGTAAATCTTTTTTATTGTATAAATTATATATCCAAGGATTTATATAAATTTCATATACATCTTTGGATCTCATTTGAAGGATTTCAAGTTGATATTTTATTTCAAAGTGTATTTGTGATTAAAAAAATTTGTCATTTTTTCGAGTACATATTGCAAAACGTTAGTGAAGAATTCTTACAGAATTTAATAAAATCTTAATTTTTTTAGAATTTTATACCATCTAATTCTTATTAAACTTTATTTATTAAGTGTTTTTGTTTTTTTTCCAAATTCTGTTTGATATCTTTAATTTTTGCAGAATTTTAGTTTACATCTCCTTTTCTTGAAAAAAAAATCATTACATAGATCTGTTGATCCCCTCCTTCTTTCTCATAAACAATGCATGTATCAGATAGAGAATTTACAACAAAACTCTCTATAGCAGGACCATCAACATTAAAATTCTCTAATCATTTTGTTGTACTATTTCTGCTTACAGCCCAAAAGCAAATCACGCGGGCGCTGCTCATCTTCTTCCTTGGCATAGTCCCCTCGGTCGTTCTTATCGTTTTCTTCTTCTACTACTCCCGTCAGAACTCCATCATGTTCTGGAAGAAACCCAAAGGATCAGCGTACGTACAAAACCAACCCAAACACAGTCTCTTCTGCTGCAACACCTCATCCCCTTGCCTTGGCTTTGGTAGCTCAAACAGTGGTGGTCCTAGTTGCATGCCTTGGTGTACCCCCAAAGACAACGAACCAACAAACAGCGGAGGTTCTAGCTGCATGCCTTGGTGTGTTTCCAAGGATGAGCAAACTAATAATTTGGATAAAAGTGCACCTCAAAAACGCAGCAAACTTGACATCACAAAAACGGGACTAATATCAACAACAAACGAACACGTTACAAATAATTTTGCAAGTTATCGAGCACGCGTATATAGTCTACGAAAGAGCGGGTTCTTTGGCGGGTCAAAAGATGATAAAAGTGCATCAAAGTTGTTAGATTCTGATAAAACAGTAGATTCGTCCAATTCCCGTAGCAATGTTCCATCAGTTTACGTAGAACATGCTCCCGTTAAAGGTAAAATGTTTGAAAAGAATGTGAAAGGTTTAAAAGTCGACACATCCATTCGTAATGATTATTCTGATAGTATTTCCACGGCTTCTACTTATTGCGGTGTGACTCCGGAAACTAGCGATATTGCGTTAGTTAGCGAAGATATGCCAACAGGAGTCGTGTCAGTAAAAGCTTTGAGAGAAAAACTCGTTTCTAACACGAGATCGACTAGCTCTAATGGGGGTAATCATTCTAATAACGGTTCATTCGATAGTGGACATTTGACAGTTCAAACGAAGACACCCAACAGTTTAACGCCCCGTATGTTTAACACTAGAAAATGTTGATTTTAGATTATTTATTTATTATTTCGATTAAAATGTGGTCTCAAAAAAATGGTTGGGTTAAGGATGAGTCAACTGAGGCACTATTTCAAGAAACTATATCAGAGATCAAAAAATTGAGCACGAAAGAGTGGTAATCGAAACATTGCTTGAATTGAATTAAGTCGTGTTTGGTGACCAGATCTGAAAAGTTAGGTACTTCCTAACCTTCCTCTTCCCCACCTCATAATCTTCAGCCTCACAACATTCCGACTGGGGATGCCATAGTCCCACTGGCTGCGGATAGTTGGGAGTATTTGGGACTCTTGCATTTTTAAAAAGCAATAATATTGTCCCGATTTAAAATATCACAGCATTTTAATGCGCTCCCAAAATAGTTTTATTAAAAAATTGTCACCTTTTTGCATAGACGCATTTTTGAATTATTGCCCCGGATGTCAAAATATCTTTTCTCATCTTTGCTCAAAACGTTAAATTAAATGTTAAGGTAGGTAAGTCTTCCAAATAATTAATTCTTAACCCTATTAATATGCTAGTAGTTCGTACCCGATCTTGTCATTCTTTCCCGACTTCTTTTCTGAAACATTTCTCTCTCACATACACCTAGTCAAATGCGAGTCTCGACACTTTTTAAAGCTCCATAGTTCGTGATGGAAATGATATTATAAACTAAAAATAGTTACTTTGACTTAATTTGTGACCGTGACAAAAAAACATATTTTCCGCTTAAGGTGAAGCACTACTTTTTACCTTACACATCTTAGCCTTTGAAATCTACACAAGGAGTGTTATTGTTAGCAGACCGATTCCAAATGTTCCACGACGTGGTGCACCGCCTTATTAAGATTTTATGTTAATTCTCCTACGTGTTGTGTTTTTGTTTTTTTTAATGCTGTTTGCCAAAGTTTGTGGGTGTTTTTCTTTTGCATATTTTATATTTTTTTACAGTATTTGATTTATCAATGTTATATGGATATTGTAGATGTAAAATGCTATTGCTTTTGTCAGATCTGCTACATAATATCTATTTTGTCTAAGTGTAGTTTTGTCAATTTTATCCCTTTTGCTTTTGGTGCAGGTATAATTACTAAAACAAGTAAAAAATATTATTCAGTGAGTTTAGCAAAGTCCTGTTTCAACTCGAACACTTTGCATTTCGTCTGTCTATAAATTTATTTGTGTGTTCCGGGTCTGGTCAAGATGGTAGTTGTGTTGGATAGTATGTTTTTGTTCCATCAGAGTGCGTTCATGCGCTCTGACGCACAAGCTGTGAAATCGGGATAATCAACATCACGCGAAGTCTACTGTTAAGCCAGAACTACTAGCTTAGCCTTATTATATATTAGTAATTAATTAAGCCTAGATTTATTTTAATTGTTTACTTTTTTCTTATTATTTGTGCAAAAATATATGGCGTTCAGAGCAGTGGTGGTTCGTGACTTATGGGTGTTCTAGAGTGCCAATATTACAAAAATTGCATTATTGATGTTGTTGTAGCTGAAAACGTCTTTTATTTCGAAAATTCGGTTTTTTGTATGAAGATTTTCAGGAAATCCTTTCGGTGCATGACCAAGCTGAAATTTCCTGAAAATCTTCATACAAAAAATCGAATTTTTGAAAAAACATCATTTTGGACTGAACAACATTAATACAGTCGAATTTTTCAAACTTAGCACTTTTTCACATTCAAAAGTTACGCGCCGCCACTAGTTCAGAATTAGTATATGTTTTAATATGCCAACTTTTCACTCTGTTATAATATGTCTCGTAGTAGAATTTTTTTAGAGAAAATATGTAACATTTTTTTTGCATATTGAGCCATTGAAAAGGAAAAAGATATAATTTTAATAACAATGTGTTTTGTTTGAAATTCTCAAATATGTAATTAATAATTAGATGGTGGTGGTTTTATTATTATTAATTAATTTTGTAGAATTGATAATGTCATTGCACCGGTAATAAAATTGACACCATTTTGAAAAAGTCATTCCCGTTGGATATTACTGGTTCAATGACAATAATAATTATTCTTGTTACCCATTTTTACCAAAAATTAAATAATATTTAGTAGTAAGATTAGTTTGAATGTTTTTCTAGTAATGCCTTGTCTTATTTTCTCGTTGACAATAAAACTGTTGGTTTTTTCTTTATTTCTGTCTTTGGGTTATGATTTTTTAACACTTTTCTTTCCTATAACTAACAAATGTTTCCTTTTTTATTATTAGACGTAGATGGTTCTGAATTTTAGCCTCTAATGCACGCTTTGGTAAGTACACTTTTCATATATTTTTTATTTTATTTTTAAATGTAGCATTGATTTATTCACTAATATATATATTCACATCCCAACACTATGACTTTGGGTTTTTTTTGTTGTTATTGCAATAATCGCTACTGTTCTATTATACATTACATACAATACAAAACTACCTAAAAATACATGCATAGAATTGTTATCTTTTATGAATTTTGTTTTATAATTTACACACTTTATTAAACATTGACGATTTAATGTTCTTAAAATTTGCATTTTTATGATCAAATTTTAGGGAACATTGAATAAATAATTTTAGGACACATTGGAATATACGAATTTTAGAGAACATTGAATAATTAATTTTAGGGAACATTGAACAAACAGATTCTAGGGAACATTAAATAAACGAATTTTAGGGAACATTGAATAAACAAATTTTCGGAAACATTGAAGAAATAATTTTAGGGAACATTGAATAAACGAATTTTAGGGAACATTGAATAAATAATTATAGGGGACATTGAATAAACTAATCTCATTTGATCGTCACTCTGATATTATTTTTATGCTGGCAAATAGAAAGTAAAAAATTACACTAAGTATGTAGGTACACTTTCCCCTACTTTATAATATACTTACACACATTAAAATTTAAAACCATCTCAAAAGATTAATCAACCCCTAAAGCCTCTGACATTTTGTAGTGTACGTCTCTTATAAGAACTGTCAGAATACAGATTGCGTGGAAAATATTTTCATATTACATCAGATTTCAGATAAATTTGCTGTTTTTGAACGTATTTCAAAATAAAAATACTGTTCTTCAAAGCAGATGTCTCTTTCAGATTTTAAGTGTTGCACATTGACAAATGCAATAAAAAAAATATTGAAAACAAATGTAGAAAAGTCGCTTACCGATTGTTTTTGCCATCTAAACTGTAATTATTACTTTACACGAAACTAAAAATGTATTCAATTAGACAAAGGTATTATAAAAGTTATTATCACTTCACTTTTTTTCGTTTATATAATACATATAAAAATATTTTATTAAAAAACTTGCATGCCTTGAAAAATATTTTTCAAATTCTAAATGTTGTTTCATACAATTATTTAAAAAATTTCGGGAGCGTTTACAATAAATTTTTTAATGAAACAGATAGCGCGGTATTCTCTCTTTCTAAAAATGGTTACATCATATTTCTCACCTAACACAAAATGAGAAAGCATTATTTTTATGAGACCACGTCAGGCTGAGATATATATCTCCCAAAAAGACTACAGCTATTTGTTGTCTGTGAAGAATATATCCCAAAATTTCCCGAGGGATTAATGAATTCATTCATTCCTGCATTATAATAGATATCTCTGTCATAACTTTTTATCAATAACAAACTAATTAATCTTTTTTACTTTACAGGAACAAATCACCTACGAAAAATAATATCCAACGAGGTATTTCCCGGCCGAGCTGCTTCGGGCTTTCGTCTCCATCGCCGCCTTCCTCCACCTCCCCGCTTTCCGCCCCCGCCCTCTCTCCCGACGACATGAACTCGAGCCTCTTGCCTACACAAACCCCCACTGGAGCTGACATCCCGTCCCTCAACAACCACTTCTTCGGACAGTTCAAAGGATTCACCCTCTTCCCCATCCAGAAACGAGAAGAGTCTTTCGGAAACTCAAACCAAAACTTCGCCATCGAAAACGAACAAAACAATGCCGCAACCGTTTCGTCTTTTACAAACAAGCCTACTTCTCCAAACAAAGGTTCTGCTGTTAAAAATGCTGTGAATTCGTTGAATCGAAGCGCAAACCAGACCGCGCAGATCAACAGGGCTCCTTCGTTTAATAATACTCCCAAATCACCGAATAATTCGCAGAAATTTCCGCAGAGATCCGCTCCCCCTGTGCCGTCGGTTCCCACGGTTGCAATTAAGATTCCAAATGTTCACCGGTCAAATACTCAAGCTGCAGATGCTGCGAAAAGGGGGACTACGCTAGATAGATCAGTTACTGAAGTTCATAGACCCAAGTCTGTTGCGACCGGAGTGGAGAATGCGAATAGTACTTCCGTAGCTCCCGCTCTGCCTCCATCTAACCCCGGACTGCATAATGCTCGACCCATTATTTCAAATCCTATTTTGGAAGCTTCAACATGTACAGCTAAAGAGTTGATCTCTCCTTTGAAGAACAGCAGCGGGTCTGGTGGAAGTGTCGTAGTTCCCTTGAGAGCAGCTCCCACAGTTCCTCTTGCCACATCTCCTACAGCTAATAAAAGACCTTTGAGCAGCCCAAATTCTACAACAAATGCTGTGTTCATTATCCCTGACGAACCTACAGTCAAAAAACCCAAAGAAGGAAACAACACTTTGAACAGGATCGCTTCATTTTTGAAACAAGACAAGTCTGCAGATAAAGAGAAGGCAAGAAACCCCGTAGAGAGAAGCCATTCACTTCCTAAAAATCCAAATCATCAAGTCAAAATTAATAAAAATATTGATAAGAACGCTCTGAGGAATCTACAGATATCAAATCCGATTTTACAGAAAGATATTGACATTCCTTCTAATTCAGTTCCTGTTGTATCGGACTCAGATGATTTGGACGACCCAGCTAAAATGGTTGTGATGAGAGCTCAGAGTATGAGAGGTCCAGTTTTAGCTCCCAGGCCAGCCATTCCCACATTTGGTTCTATGAGACAAGCCTCGGGAGTGAAGAGACCCACTTCTATTCCTGTGGGAAATAGACCAACTTCACCACCTCCCCCAAGACCAAGTGAACTACCGGATAGCAAAGGAAGAAAAGACATTGTAAAGAAAATCCCGGGCATGCCTGGATATCAAAACCCACCCATTTTCGGTAGAAATCATCAAGATAATAAGAGCCCTGAATATGATGACTGTGTTGCCGAAACTCACGCTCCATTGGCTAACATTAGTGAGGAAACATCTCCAGATAATATTTATGCAATCATAGAAGAGAGTCCACCTAATTCATACCCTAAGCAACTTGGGAAAAAGAATCCTTTGTCTGTTGTGGGATCTAAAACTAATCCATTGCCCATTCCCAATAACCAGCATAATACTCCGGAAAAGGGTGGTAAAGTAACTTCTGGGAGTGCAGACAGCATGGGGCTGTTGGGAGAAATAGTCTCGGAGATCCAAAACAGAAACTTTGATTCTATATACTCTACGTCAACCTTGGCCAGGAAGAAGAAAGAAAAAGAGATGAGAGAGAAAAATGGTATCATGTCAGATGAAGAAACAGACTTTGATGATGCATCGACGACATATGCCAACACTTCCCATTACAAATCTCCGGGAAGTGAGTACAGCAATGTGAATGGAGTGAAGTCTCTCTCCAGTGCAGCTTCCACAACAAGTAGTGGATACTTAAATCCGTCAGCTGTTAATGTACCAGTTGGTAAAATACCACCTAAATCTGGCATAGTCAGTATTGACAAAGTGGACACTAAAACCTTTGAACCAAAATTATCAACAGCTCCAGCAAGTGACAAGATAGAACCATATAAACCTTTCAGCTCCTCGCTTCACAGATCTTTAGGACCTTTTGCAAGCAGCTACTCTAAAGAGAAAACACCCACTCTTCCAAATGCAGCGGTTATAGAGACCAAGCCACCAGAAAAACATGTCACTTCACCTCTGTCACCTACGCAGAAAATTACCACTAACTCTAAAGTACCAATGTTGGCGAGACAGAATACTCCCGATAAACTTTTGGATAGGCCCAATCTCAACAGACAAATTACACCACCAAATTTGAAGAATCTACCTTTGAGCCAAAATAGTTCCATGAGAACTACACCACCATCTCCCAAAACTACAAAAGCAACCAACAGGTTGTCATCTTCAAGCATGTCCGGAGTCAACAGTCCCGATTTGGTTTCAAGCTGTACTCCAACATCCGGTGTGAAATCCCCTGATCTAGTGAGCGTCAATGGAGGCTCATCTGTTCCTAAAACAACCAACGTAAACCAAGGAGTTATTTTAAAACCAACTTTACAAGTGGCACCTCCGGCCAAACCGTTAACGCAAATTCAAAAAGCGGCAGCAATAAATAACCTGAAGCCTTTAATAAAGCAGCTTTCAAAAACTGGCCTAAATTCGGCGGGTGATCAGAAATCTGGCTTGAGAAGTGCCCCAGCTCCCCCTTTGTCTAATTTAGGCGATAAAAAGAAAAGTGCTCCCGTTAGGCCGACTCCACCAAAGGTGATACAAAATTCTGCAGCGGACAAAAACAATTCTACCACTAATAGTGCCCTAAGTTCCAAATCAAACAGTTTTGATAGAAACCTTTCTAATTCCGGCAAAGCAAACAATGCAAGTGATGCTGGTAAAGTGAAACAAGCCCCCAAATCAGTGGCAACAAGCAAAATCGAGACTGGTTTAAAATCGAATCTAAGTACTGTGTTACCGTCTAAGCCTAGTTTAACCTCAAAAGTGTCTAACGTTGCTAATTTGCAACAGAAATTCGAAGCTTCAAAGCTCGGACAAGGTGTGACAAAGGTCCCGACAACGGGTGCAAAGAAAGTGTAATTAAATATTGTAATACTGATGACTTTTTACGAGGTGCCATTTCTCTTAGGCAGGGGCCTATTGCGTATATATTATTACAATGTCTTGGCTTTTCTGTTCACAGACTTTGAATCTTTGAAAAACGATGACTCCTGTTGAATTAAATATTGTCTACAGCATTTTTGACTTATGTATAACTAGCTACTACTCGGCATTTATGTAAAGAACCGCATGGGATCTTGTCTTCTTTTGTTGACAGATAGGTGAATATTTCGAAGCTCCATAAATCATGATTAAAACAAGCTCTTTATTAAAGTTGTTGCCATTTCAGAAAAATTTTCGTGAATTGTGGAGTTCCCCAAGGATCTGTTTTGGGACCCATTTTATTATTATATTTACAGTTTTTCTGCTTTATAGTTAAGATGAGTTGCTGTTAGCTGTGGCAATTTTTCGACTTAAGTAAAGGGTTAGAAGAGAAAGAAAAGACAAGAGGTGGTTGAAGGGAAGGTTGGACATAGGTAATTTAGGTTTTAGTTAGTTTTCTTATGTTATCACCAAAAGGGGACACCAAGACTGCTTTATTGGACAAAGTGAATTCTATCAGTAGTATTATTTTTTTTTCATTGGGGAAATATTTCTCCTACGATTATTTGTGTAATTTTTGGCAATTATTTTGTACCTAATTTATAAATTTGTATCTTTATTATTATAATCTCCTGGTTGCAGGATCAAATTTAAAAATGGTTTATTAGTAAACTACTTTTGCCAAAATTCTTATAAATATTTTCGAAATTATTAATTTTGTGTACATTACTTTATTTGAATGAACATCCCAACTGGGTTGGACATGTACACAAAGTTTCATTTTATAAAGTCAGCGGGAGGTGATTAAATTTATATAAATTATCTAAATATTATTATTTGTTCAAAAAATTATCCATATTATCCAATAGTGTCGATAGTTGATCTTTCTTTCTTATACGCAGCTATTTTTATAGCTTTACCCACTATATAAAGGGACTTTACAATATTAAAATATTATCTCTAGCTTTGCTACGCCTTATTTATATTAAAAATAAACATATCCCACTGTTTTTTTTTCTCTTTCTTTTGATTGAATAGTTATTGTAATCTTATGATGTATTTGGTGACCGGGTATGTCATGAAAAGTGATGAAACAAAAACTAGGTTAAATAGGTTACATATGTAACTATTAAACCTAGTTTTTGTTTCATCACTCTTAATGACTCTATATCACTTTTTAAAGGTGTGTTGAATTTTCATTTTGTTGAAATATCATGGAACCAATGTATTTATGTGAGTTAAAAAAATTTATTTGCATCGATGACTAGTGAGAACTTATTTTAAATAAATATGATAAAGACACGAAAAACATAATAATATTATGTTAATAAACAAACTAATTTTCGAAATAAAAAATGTAATTTTCTACATAAATAAAAAAATACAATATTGTATTTTTCCACATTATTAAAAACAACAATGTCCTCGTTCACATTAATAAAAATAAAATATGACTGTGCCATTTTCATCACGAGCGTAAAGTTCAATAATATAATTTTCCACTAAAATATATAAAATACAACATTGTAACTATCCACACTTTATTAAATGTAAAATAAAACAGTTAATGTGTTAAATGTTAAGATGCTTTTATTGAGCAATTAAAACTAAAAAGACAAACTGTGTTTCTTTGTATGGTAAGCTTTGGACCACAAATTTGAGCTTTGAGTTTGCAATTTAAAATAAAATAAGAATGGAACTGTTTTGTAACTTGAAACATTAATCATTTTTCTGCTGTTATTTAAAATATAACTCACTTATTGTTTGAAACATTTATTATTTAATTTTTATATATTTCAAACACAACTCATTTTTCAGATGTTATTAAAAATAAAACTCATATTTATATGCTGTTATATTTTAAACATAACCTCATTTTCCTGCAGCAACAGCATAATAAAAGGCAATAATTCATTATTTTTCCTAAAATACATCAGTTTATTTCTATCTGCTTTATTGTACAAAATTAAAAAAATATTTTTAAAATTATTACGGTAATTCTGTTTAGTAAAACATTGCTTATTAAGGCAATATTAAAGGCAAAATCTCATGTGACAAAATGTTTTCAAAACATTGAAACATTTATATAAAACATTGGGTCGTGGCAACAATGTTTTTTTCTTCCATCACCCACATTATAGCCATAACCCAATGTTTTGTTTAAATGTTTTGAAAAAATTTAAAACACTTAGAACATTTTTAGAAAGCAGTTTGATCTCGTGGAATAAAATCAACAAAGAAAATATCAAAAAATTCAACAATATTTCATTAAAATTAATTTGTAGTTTGACACTAAAAAAATCTAAAAACAACATTTTAAATTTACAGATTTTCCAATAAGAGGTGTTATTTTGAATAGCCCGCTATTTCGGTAGATGTTACTTTTGAAGCTGTCATTTTTTGACATTTGACAAGTAGAAACTACGCCATTAATAAAAATGGAACGATACACGCTTCAACAACGCATTGAAATTATAAAAATTCACTTGAGTGAATCAAATGCAAATCATCTTGAGTGATGAGGCCCATTTCCACCTCGGTAGCTTCGTCAACAAGCAAAATTGTCGCATCTGGGGCTCGGAAAACCCAAGAGTTATTGTTGAAAAGCCTCTCTATCCTCAACGTGTGACTGTTTGGTGCGGTTTATGGTCCGGCGGAGTCATTGGACCTTACTTTTTCGAAAATGAGGCTGGAGCAACAGTTACGGTGAATGGATTGCGCTATCGAGAGATGATTAATGATTTTTTATGGCCGAAATTGGATGTTATTGATCTGGACAACGTTTAATTTCAACAAAACGATGCTACGTGCCACACAAGCAACGAAACCATTGATCTTTTACGATTGAATATCAAAATAACACCTCTTATTGGAAAACCCTGTATTATTCCATCATATGACCGCGGATTACATAAACTTAACTCATAAAAGAACTCTATTACTAATGCAAGGATTATTACATATTATCTATCTTTACAAATAAAAAACCCCAGCTAAAAAAATATTTATTTATGTATGACAAAAAAATTATTGTGATTAATTTATATTTTACATTCAAATTGAATATTTTCTTTTGAAATTATTTGAAACGTCCAATGGAACAAGCAAGAAATTAATTATTTTTAAATTGTAAATATTTAGGTAAGTATAAAAAATGTAGAATTAATTTTATTTTCTATAATTTTGATTATTGGTGATATCGCAAAAAGAGTGCATTATCTTTTCGGTCTAAAAAACTTTCCCTAAAAATTTGCTATGAAATTAAAAATAAAGTTAATTAAATTATAGCCTTTTATACCATTTTTGATTTTCATAATATTAAAAAAAAAAAGCCTTTTGATATATTATCATAAAAATAATTCACGTTGAAATTGCGTATTTTGGGGCAATCTTTTTATATGGCAACATTGTAATACGGTCACTATGTAACGAATAAACTTTTTTATGCTGGTCAAATAATAATATATAATAATACGCCTTATTTTATTTTAACGTGTTGGGGTGTTTCACAGAATTTAAAATGTAACATTGTCATCAAATGGCAATCAGCGCCATTTTGTCTCTCTTTTTTACATTTGAAAGGCCCTTTTTTAATTCCAATTCTAGATCCATTTTAGCTTTTGAACAATTTTTGATCAGCAGAAAAGCACAACTATCATGTTTTTATGCTTGTCAGCTAATCACAACTAGATAGAAAGCTGACTGAACCTAGAATTAGCGTTTAACGGAGACCTTTCAAATGTAAAAAAAAAAACAAAATGGCTCTGGGTAATGACAATGTTACATTTGAATTTCTGCAAAATATTCCAACTTTCGAGAGTTATGCAAGACATTTAATGGTGGTTGCTATATTATGTGAAAACAAATATGATAATGTATGAGTTGGGATATTTTGTACATAAAAACCAAAGATTTAAACAATTAATGTATATTGTAGACTTTTTATAATATATATCAATACTTATAATATGTTGTGGAACTCAAATAATTTTATCACTTGTATTGTATACAACACACATTGTCCATCTATAACAAATGTGGCCTACTTAAAATATACACATATTAAATAAATCTTTTTTCTGTAATACAGACTTTTATTTACTTGCTAGCTGATGTGTACCCAGCGTTGTTAGGGGTTATTTATTTATTTATTTTAATATCAACGGTATAAAATACACCATATACAGTAAATTATAAACAGTGACATCAGAAAATATACAATTAACAGAAACTCTAGATGGATATAAAAAGTTAGAGTTACAAGTACATGCAAAACTTATTGGTAGACTAGGTTAAAGCCCAGCTACACTACTCGCGAAGTTGATCGAAGTTGACCGAATACGATAGTGTGGGCACGAACTTCACTTCGCTTCGGGCAACTTCGCTTCGCTTCGCCCGACTTCCGATTGTTGTCGGTAAATGCGCTCGAGTCAAAGGACTCGAAGCGTTACTCGCGAAGTTGCACGAGTGTGTGGGCACGCACTTCGAACTTCGGCTAACTTCGTCGAGGACTTCGTCGAAGCGTCGAAGCGAGTAGTGTAGCTGACACTTTACATTAGTATTGATTGAAATATATGATAGTATAGATACATGATATAATATATTACAATAGCTAAAATGTATGCATTTATATTCAGGTTTTGGTTGAAAGTAGTTACGTGCCAATCAAGCTGTTGGTTCACCTTATTGACTATTTTTATTGTTTTTTATTATTTATCTTGGCAAACAAAATAATTGGCAAACAAAAGAGCAAACTACTATCTCTAAACTATGGCGTCCCTCAAGGAAGTGTACTGGGACCGATCCTATTCATTATCTATATCAACGATTTAACTAACCTTACCATTAAAGGAAACATAATCAGTTTTGCTGATGATACTGTTTTATTATTTCAAGAAGAAAATTGGACGGATACATTTAATGAGGCTGAAAAGAGGCTTAGTGCACTTCAAAATTGGCTTAAAATCAACTCGCTTACCCTTAATATAAGCAAAACAAAATATATAACATTTTCAATAAACGCAAGGAGCCAACCAATAAAATCACTAGAACTAAAACTACACGAATGCCATGGAAATAATATACAATGTTACTGCCCCGTCATCGAAAAAACACAAAACATAAAATATCTCGGAGTAATAATCGACGAAAATCTTAGATGGGACCTACACATCAAAGGTATTACGGAAAAACTCACAAGCCTTATATATTTCTTTAAAAATCTAAGAAACGTATTAAATAAAAAGGATATGAAAAAGGTCTACTACGCATTATGTCATTCTCGAATTGAATATGGAATCATAGGATGGGGATCTGCTACACATACGTACCTACACAACCTGAATACGATTCAAAAAGGAATCATAAAGACCATATTGAAAGTACCAATTAGAACGCCTTCAATTGAAATATTCAATTCCTTTGACGTACCAAATGTACAGCAAATATATGCCAAAAATATATTATTGAAGCTCTTCAAAAATAACAAATCCTCTACTAGACTGTGTATGCATAACACTAGATCGAACAAAAATGATATAAAAAATATTCCAAGTTATAAAACCACATTCGGACAAAGAAACTATACATACTTTGCAACAAAACTCCATAACATCCTTCCCCAAGACATAAAACTAATAAAAAATCCTAATGAATACAAATCATTAATAAAAATATGGCTGAAAGAGGTCAATGAAAAAACCCTAATGAAAACACTAAAAACGATATAGAAGACACTAAAAACGACATAGAAGACACTAAAAACGACATAGAAGACAAATAAACCATATTTAAATAACTTTAGTCCGCCTCGGCACAGGACCCCCTAGTGAGGAGGACTAAGAAATACAATATTTTATACTTAATTTCACCATTATATTTTGTATGTAACAATTATTTTATATATGTAGTCGCTAAAATAAAAAAATAAAAATAAATAAAAAATATATCATCGCGGACTTTTCTGTAGGCCTTTTTAAGATATTGTATACTTTTTTTGGTCGATGTTCATCTTGAGATATAACTTTGAACAGTTTTGATTGATCATAGGACATTTCTCTTGTGTATTCGGCACTCGTAAAATCCAAGTTTGTTTTGTTATATTAGTTGGCATCGGCAGTCCAAAATACTAAATTTGTTTACCCGAAAGTAATTCTACTACTTTGCTTAATTCAATTAATGCTTTGTCAAAGATGTTTTGATTATATTGAACATCATCTGATATTAGCTCTCGCCATCACCGAATCAAAATGTTTTTAGCCATATTTTCTTGAAATTTATTCCAAAGAATTACAGAGTCGGACACTTGACAAAACTCTATGATAATGGCAATCAAATACCTCAATTTATTTAAGTTTTAATCCAGCAGGACTGGGAGGATAGTGCAATCCCAGTCTGCCATATTACATGAAATGCAGTAAAACAGGGAAACAATAAAATAAAGTAAAAAATTATAAAAATGGAAATAAGATAAAACAAAGAGAAAAAAAAAATTAGGCAGGTACCTAAACATAAAATTAAAATATAAATCAAAAATAAAATAGTCATATAAATAGGTAATACAATAAAAACCATTAGATTAAATTAAATGAAACCGTCCATCAGGGAGGTCGCCGCATCATCTGCATCCATCGCTCATTGAGTGGGGAACTGAGCCACTCGGATGCAGCAGATGTTGGTTGAGTCCTACCCCAGAAGCTGGCTAGTCGGTGGAGAAGTAAGGCGGGGAATGAGTGCACCCTCCCTTCAGTAAACATTGTGGAGGCACTGCAGAACCTCGCTAGTTGCATGAGCTGCATTATTGTAGCACACCCTCAGCTTGTCCCATTGCGCTGCTGGGTATTGTGTCCACAGCTCAGATGTGTCACCACAGTGCAGTGCAGAATGCCTTGAAAAGTAATATCGCTACAGTGGTAGAACCGCCTTGAGAGCATTCCGGCCAGTATATTGATTGCTCTTCTTTGTCGTTCCATGTCTTCTATATCCTTCATATCAATGGCCTAGCTGAACTACATATAGGAGCTTCTGATATTGTGTTGTCCCAGTCAGGGTCATCATTCAAGAGTTGCTTTGCATGCTGCTTGATACTTATTATAAGTAACTCTTTGTACAGTTTTGATGTATGCAAAAGATGTTGGCCAAAAACATTCGCTGTTGTTGGGATGAACCACACAGATCCTCCCGAGAGCATTAGTTTTTTTTAACTCCAGTACCTTGCTTCCCTCGTTTTGGCGGTCAGATTCCATGTATAATAGTTTGGAACCTTGTCATAGATCTGTGTTTTTGCGAAATCGTCTTGAGCACATAACTTTAAAAATACTTTTAGTTAAATATTGAAGACAATATTAGTGATTTCTAAACAAAAATCTGAAACAGAAAAATCAGAAAAGGAAACGGTCACATCTGGGACTCGAACCCAGGATTATTCTGTTTCAGATTTTTGTTTAGAAATCACTAATATTGTCTTTAATATTTAAATATTACAATTTGAGGTTTTACTCAATAAAGTTATTCCGAAAAATAAATACTTTTAGTGTTATATCCCGCCAATTAGTAACAACATCACAGTGAAATAAACCCTTTGTCCATTTTCTAAATTATGGTTATGAACGTTGAATGATAAAATCCTCCATACTGCTTCTGCGCTGCATATGAAATGATCAGATTGATATTTCTCCACTTCATTTGGTGATAGTATGCTGAACATAGCTCGATCGTCACCTTTATTTATATATTGGAATGATTTTACTGAACTGCACAACTCAACGTTGATTTGAGCGTCGAAAATTTTTATAAGTAGCGAGTTTTATGGGGAACGATCCACCGGTTGTCGATTTCATGGTTTCGCACAGTGGCAGATTTTCCACCTTCGTAGAGGCGCCAGTATTTGTGCATGCCGTGTTGTTGCAAATGATTTTTCAATTTGCGATATCTTTGAAGATATTATCAAAACAATTTTTTATCTACATTTAAAGCCAAATGTAACTAATATGAGTAATTAGGTAAGGATTGAAACTATATTGGTCAAAGAAACTTCTTGACTCTTTTTTTTGTGGCGCATAATTTTAATTCCATGATATCTTCTAAGATATTCATTTAAATGATATGCTATATGGGGAGATTTTGTTCTACATTAAATGCCCAACGTAACTAACATATTTAATTGGTATAATGGTCAAAATCAAATCGGAAATTATCCATTTTATATGTAAAAGATAAAAATGATTACTGTGGGTTATCCTTAGGAGATAGAAATATACCGTCGCAGACTTTTCTGTAGGCCTTTTAAAGATATACAATTTCGTAGTACATTATTTTTATGTATCTCATAAGGTTTAGTCAGCATAAGCAATGTACACGCCCGAAAATATATATTTTACGACTTATTAGACCTGTTAAAAATTTTACTTCAGGAGGGAATCAGTTTTTGAAAAACAAAGAAAAACACTTGTTATATTTTTTTTATTTCATCAAATACACAAAGTCTATAAAAATATTAGCCAAAGAAATTCCATGAACACTAAAAAACCAAAAAATTTTTCTTCAATAAATCTAAATTGCATTCGCAAAAAAAAAATCATTGCCACAGACATATGAATATTAATAGATGAGAAGTTAAGGACGAGGGGTTAAAACAAGAGTTGCGGGACGCAGAGAGGAAAGCTGACTGTGATTCGTCAATAAATCAATCTGACAGTAAATAGGCATCTCGCATTATAATATCACCATTTAGTTCTTAAAAGTAAAATCTGCTTTTGAATGAATAGACATTTTTACATGGGAGCGCAAATTACTCGCCACGTTATGAACAAATTTGCGAAGTCCAAATTTGGCAAAATAAATTTCTTCTATTTTCTAGTCGAATATTTCGTTTACGTATTTAGTTAAGACACTTTTATAAATGTTCATAATTTACTTCCCAGCAACCAACCAGCATTGTGTTTCGCGTCCATACGTATCTCGATGTGATAGTATATGTTTCTATAACTGATCCATATTATACGATGTGAATATGCTTAAAATAAAGTAAAATAATGCTTATATATGGAATGTGGCGGCCGGCATAGTCCAGTGGTAACGCATTGGACTGCCATTCCGAAGGTCGCGGGTTCGAACCCGGCGTGCGCAAATAAATTTTGTTTGATTAATTTGTGTTATTTCACAATTAATTAATTAAAATAATATATAGTATATTTGCGGCACGTTCGAGAGTGGAAGATACTACCAGTATCGCCCTGGTGTAAGACCACCATTCAGAATTGAAACGTTGCTCCAAATGGCTTTAGCCGTGTTTAGTGACTAGATCTGAATAGCCAGGTACTTCCCCACCTTCCTCTTTCCCTTCCCCACTTACCTTCAGCCTCACAACATCCCTCAATTGGGGTTGCCATGGTCTCACTGGCTCCAGACGGGAGCAGTTGGGACTCTTGTGAGGTATTCACTATAAAAAAATTAAAAAAATGTAATACGACAATTGGGTTTATTCTCTTTTTCACATCTATTTTTACAAGTTTTCATAGCACAAGCCACGATTTTGCCGTGTTATTTCGTGAAATGAACCGATGATGCCTCGACCATAGCTCGACGCTAGTTCGTACAAGAATGATGACGTCACGTTTTCTAAATTCACTTGAGGCCATACGCGAGCACAGCCGGCTCCAATGGAACCGGTATGGGGAGTGGGGAATAATACGCTTTTAATCACTTAGGGCAGGTCTACTAATATTCATATGTCTATGATCATTGCACATGAAATTTGTATACTGAGGTTGGTATGTTATTCCAAACGTCTGAAAATGAAACTTATCGATCAAATTGCGACCAAACCAAATGTTTAAATAATTCTATGAAATACCATTAGCATTTCAAAATATCTCTTATGGTTTACAAACATTTTTGTTTAAAATAAAATGCAAACAAAATGAAGTGACAGTAATTTTTATAATACGATTGTCTTATTAACCCATTCATGACGAAGGTGCCATATGGACCTCGAAAAAGTGTTGGACCTCAATTAGTCACATCATGCCGATATATTAAAATGGCGATGCGAAATTCAGTTTTATGTAGTCTACAAGCATGTACGAACACGTTTGTCTTAGAGGCGCTCAGTTCGTTTGCATGTGCCGGCGTGGACAGACGTGTATAAACGGAGTTTGAAAAGAAGTGCAAATTTTTCAAAATGTCAAAGCGAGTGAAGTAAGTAATCCAATAAACTTATGTGTAGATTTGATTTTTTTTTTCCAAAACCGTTTATGATCCGTAAAGAATGAAATTTACTAACTATTTATAGACATATTATTACAAAAATAATCCTTATTGTATCAAAGAGAGTACTTTGAATTGAAGGTTTTGATTTTTGGCTCCATATGGACCTTTCGGCAGATCTCACTATACATAAATTGTAATTTTTCGCAGATTTCATTGTTTTTTCGTGTTTTTTAGGGGTCTGACTGTTGAAGAAGTGATGTTACTGCTTGAAGAACAATCGGATATGAATTTGGAGGATGATGAGGTAGTGGATGTGGATGTGTATGTGGAGCCGCCAAATGAGAGTGATTTGTCCGGAGCAGATTCAGCTGATGAAGATGACGGTGGAATAATTGCCAATATTTCTCGAGCGCAATTGTTTTCTAATTGCCAAATCGTAAATCGCCGTCGACACAAAAAGGGACAAGATACGCCCGATTATGATTCAGATCAAGAGAACCCTAATCTAGAGCATTTCGGAGACGAGCGTTTGGATTCAACTTTCAGTGACTTCGACATAAATTTATTCGACGCTTCAGCATCACACGGTCAAGCGTCTGCAAGCACTTCTTTCGAGCCTCCTTTGAAACGATGCCGTGTTAGTACTGGAGACAGAGTGAATGATCCCGCTGAACCACCTTATTGCATTCCAAAACGTATGCCTGGTCCGAAAACTATGTTTCAATGGAAGTCTAACGATGTGACGCCAATTGTTTCTAGCATATTTCCCGAAGGAAATTATACCGACGTAGCTGCTTTATCACCGGTGGAATTATTTGAACTAAATATTGACAACAAAATGTACGAATTCATCCTTACAGAATCCAACAAATATCAGACCAAGCAAGACCCTGAAAATAGTCATAAAGTATCACCTTTAACTGTCGGGGATATCAAAGCGTACATGGGTATACTTATAACATCGGGATTATGCCCGATTCCATCAACTCGATTGTACTGGAGCAGCTCTCGCCCTTTCTACAATAAGCAGATTGCGTCCACCATGTCTCGTGATAGATTTGAACAGATACACAAAATGATACACTTTGCTTCACCAAATCAGTTCAATAGTGCAGACCGGATGTGGAAGTTACGTCCATTTACAGATAGGCTTATTGAACGGTTTATGCGAAACTTCCACCCAGAAGAAAATTTAAGTTATGATGAATCGATGATTCCATACTATGGCCGCCATGGATGTAAGCAATACATAAAAGGCAAACCCATTCGATTCGGATATAAAGTGTGGAGCCTAAATACACCCTCCGGTTACTTGATCAATTTTGAGATCTACCAAGGCAGCAATCCCCGGATTCCAAAGGAGTATGGTGTTGTAGGCTTGAATGCTTCACCACTACTTATGTTTTCGATCAATTGCCATTGGAAAAGAGCGAATTGCCATATCACTTCTACTTTGATAATCTTTTTACGGGTATGCCATTGCTGTACTATTTGTATTTTTATGGATACAATGGCACAGGTACAATTCGAGACAATCGGATTCCCAGTTCATCTCCTATCCCTAAGAAGAAGGCAACAATATAAAAATACAACAAAGGTGTGCTTTCTCGAGGACATACTGAAAGTGCGCAGACATCATTTGGCAAGACCCCCATCTACGTTACTCAATGGGTTGATAACGCTGTTTGTTCTGTAGCTTCAACAAAATACGGAAAGAATCCATTGGATCTAGCAAGCCGTTACTCACGGAAGGAGCAAAAAAAGATCAGTATACAGAGGCCATATGCAATTCATCAATATAACACGAATATGGGCGGAACTGACAGAATGGACCAAAACGTTGCATGTTATCGCATTACTGTTCGCCAACAGAAATGGTGGTGGTCCATTTTTACCTGGGCCATTGATGTAACCATTCAGAATTGCTGGCTTCTGAAGCGCAAAGCCACGGGCAATTTTAAATTGGGGCAGTTAGAATTCCGTGAAGAAAAATCAAAGCATTACTGCGAGAAGTATTCTATCAAGAAATACTTCAAGGCACCCGACAAACTCACCAAAATAGGTCAAACGGCGATGCAGTATGATACCTCCGTCCCCCATTATCCTGGGCCAATACCGATAACTGAGACTAATAAGGGAGGAAAACTGTCTTGTGTATCTTGTAAAAGTAAGCAGCGCATCCGTTGCATCACATTTAAGGTCGGACTATGCGTGAAATGCTTTGAGGGCTATCACACTAAATAATGTTGTTGAAAATTACACTTTTTGAACAATAAAGATGAAAAAATGAAATTTCTGACTAGTTATTTGCCGAAAGATCCATATGGACCTCATCCTTCTCGAGGCTCCTGGGGGATGAGGAGACGATTTTTTCAAATTCCGAAAAAAACGTTCTTATTCTACTTTCAAAACCAACCACTCTGTAAATTTTCTGCGCGAAATTCGAAAAAAAAATAGTTCGTCATGAATGGGTTAAGAATGTTTTTTAGTTTTGTATAAAGTGGTTTTTACGATTTGGGTGATAAAAAGCATTGGTAAGCGACTTTAAAAACTTTATTTATTTATGTTCTCCATAAAATGGTTATGCACCAAAATATTACAGAGAAGATTACAAATTTGAGGTACATGTAATTATAAAAGGCCATGGAGGCAGTTTTATTATTTTGTGACATGCGTCAAAAGATAGTTGCTAAACTGTGTGTAAGTAACTTTAAAAAATGTATATGGCCAATGCAGAATCGGTAAGCAGTTGAGTCGCTGTGTTGATCGGAGAGTTCTGATAGACAGAAGTCCTCGCTTTCGGAGCATAAAAAAGTGCATGGAATCTCCCAGGAGTATACTTGTAGGTACATATAAGTTCACCTCTTTCAATATAAGTGGATTAAGATTATAGTTCCAGAGATTAGTTGCTAATTTATGTTTGCCTAAAAAATATTTATCGGGTGTTGAAATCGAGCATTCCCGTTAAGAACAAGGATCGATACAGGAATGGGTAATACATTTATTTTCTCAAATATGGGTAACATATAAACCTCTTTTGTACTTTTTATATTTCTAGGATATGGTTTTGTTCAGAAGGGGCCAAACAATTGCTATTCCAGGATACTGCAAATAAGGGCTTCATAAGTGCCCCGTATTGAGATTCCATTAGTAAATGATCTTGCATTGCGAAGAATAAATTCAAGCATTGTTAGCGTGGGAGACAATGTCAGGTATGTGGGATTTGAAAGAGAGATTTGCTTTGAAAATTATTAATTTTGTAGGGGAACAGTAATGTATCTTTGGATCTTTATCTACATTTTTAACACGGAAATCTGAAAAGAGTATTTCATCTGTTTTCAAAACAGTATTTTATTTCGAAATACGTAAAAAAAAGAGAGAATTTACCTGGAATGTAATGCGAAAACATTTCCCGTGCAATCAGCAATTCGACATTAGTGATTTATTTTTGGTGTACTATGCCGTGTTGCGCTAGCCAAAGTTTCGGACAGCATTACAGTATCCATTATCTGAGGAGGTAGCGTAACACGGTATAATTCTCAAAAAATAAATTACTACATAATGCTTTTGGATGTAAAAATCTCAAAACATAACCAGCATTTTGACAGGTATGATTTGTGATTTTCACGGCCAAAAGTATTATAGTGATTTGTTTTTGGGGTATTATGCCGTGTTAAATTACACATCTGCCCTGATGATGGACACTGCAATGCTGTCCGAAACGTTGGCTAAAGAAGGAGGTGGCGCAACACGGCATAATACCCCAAAAACAAATCACTATAAAGCATTTTGACAGTTTACTTAAGAGAAATACATTGCAAAATATAAGAGGCTCCAGGGGTTAATCATAAAATACTGTTAATTTATTATTGGTATCTATAAAAGTTAGCAGCTGTAGGAATAACACATCAAAAGAATACTAAATCAATACATAATTTCACACACAGACAGATGTTGTTTTGCCATTAACTCCACAAAATATACATAATTATTATTAACACAAGTGGGATCCATTAACTTATTCAAATAAACCACTAAAAACCAATTAATAAATATTATTGGTTTACTTTGTATACATTAAAAAATTGCTTCTCCATAAAAAAATATGTTACACTCCTTACGCTGATATTGCCATGTCACCCCAGCTGCCCGTCGTAAACTTGTGAAGCTTGCAAACAATTTTTCAAATTTATCGTGAAATTTGGCCAATTTAATTCTTTAAATTCTGATTGGAAAACATTGCAAAAATTTAAAGAATTAAATTTGCCAAATTTCACAATAAATTTGAAAAATTGTTTGTAAGTTGGAAAACCGACACTTAGTAGAAAAGGTATTTTTACAGTACTGATCATAAATTTTATTTTAGGCTTATGAAAATATACTTATAAAAATTATAGCACAAACAAAATTTAGGCCAAAATATGTTATGTTCTGTATAATTCCTAGAAGTGCAATCACACCCACAATACACTTCTATCGATCTCTTCAGAAAATATTACAATAAAAAAAATCAGGATTTTATAAATCTCGAAAAAATAGATTGCCTTAATGATTTAACGACACTCTTGTTTACATTAAAATTTGACTTGCTTACAAAAAATATACATTGCTTTTACCTTCCTAGGAAATAGGTAAATCTATGATTTATACAACAGCAATATTATAGTATCTACTGCCTATTTTTTGGGAATATTCTAGAATAGGAGACAATCAGACAAATGGATACAGTTTTTTTTTTATAAATCTAACACGCATCTTCATGATTATAATTTTAAACTTCCTAAGACATAAAAATTTATGGAGTCTAGATATCTAGCTAGATGATAAAGGAACAAATAAAATAGGTTACAGAAAACTTCCATGAAGACCTCCAACCTAACAAAATTGCTTTTTGATTATTTTATGATGGAAATGATCTTGCGACATGATAATACTTGTTAAGTGCACCTTGTTTTACATACCAAGTAATAAAATTATTTTCGAAGCATTTAATTACCTGTGAAATCTTTCAGATGTCTTGTTTTGTTTCAAAGGAATTTATAAATAAAACAGGATGGACTAAATGGAAAATATGGCTTATGGCCAACTCGATCAATGAATGTAACCAAAACCATTACTATAACATTTCAAATGTGTAATGAAACGGAGCATTATTAGTTATTTTTAGCAATCATGTTCGTTCAAATATATTTCTAGCACATATTGAAACAAATCTGCAGTCTCAAATCAATAGACTACAAGTGCAATAATTACAGTTTACAGAATGTCATTTAATTAGTTTTATGTTCTCTTTCAATGATTCATGTTTTTAAAAGAAAGACATTACATTCTTGGAGCAAGTGAATGAGTTTGTGTATTTTAGAGGTATGTTCACAAGAGGTAGAAAGGTTGATAAGGACATTGGAAGAATGAACAAAGCTTTTTTAATCGGGGGTTGACCTCAGTAGTTCCTAATAAAAAGTTGTCCACAGAAGCGAGGCTAGCAGTCCACAATGGAGTACTGATATCAATCCTAATTTATGGGAGTGAAACATGGAACTTCCAGAGGGATGATAGTAGACTGGGTGCTGTAGAAATAAGATCCCTGAGGCGTATACATGGTACAACCATGTGAAGATCCAGGAAGAATGCAAGGCTGAAGAAAGCGTAGTGAGCAAAATTAAGAAAGGAAACCCCTAGATGGTTTGGACATGTACAGCAATATCAAATTTCAACCTAAGACAAAAAAAATGCAATCAATTATTATTTAAGTGTTATTACACAAGGCTATAGACAATTTAAGGCTAAAAAATATATTCAGTTATTTGTTTCAATGTGATTAATATTAATTATGTTTACAAATCGGCCTTGCTCCGGGAGAAAATGTTAAAGTTATTCATTCTCTGCCAAAATAGTGATGAAATGTTAAAAAAACATACTTTATTTTGGGCTTATACAAAAATATTCTTAAAATCTACCAAGAGTAATTCAAAACATTTGTGCTAGCATTCAAATGCCTCTATTCCTTCTTGATTGAAAAGGAACAAATCTTTTGATGGTATTCATTCATTTATTGACCCTCCACACAAATGACAAAATTCTTGTAAAGGCATTATGAAATTTGAGATTCGATTGAAGAACTAAGTTGGCAAAAGAAATGAAAATGCAGCTCTGCTGCTCAACATAAATATGTACATTTCTCTATTGATTTCTAATAAATATCTGCTAAAATTACATATATCGAACATCCTAATTCAGCTGGCTAGGTAGCCGGGAAAAGTTAAGATTTTCAATATTATATACAGTCTGTTTAGTGAACATAAATTAGCAATGAGAACATGGAAATTATTGAAAAATGTATGTTATATGTATTGCCAGAGCTGCATTTTAGATTTGTTGTGATTTAAAGCTCAAATCTTTAATTGAATCACAGCTTTCGCAAAACTTTTACAAGAATTTGGGTACTATTGGGTCGTTAATGACATTTAACATTTATAGTTATATTATTTAGTCTAAGGCACTCGCGGTGATTCTACACCAATTATCATGAAGTACTAGTACTGTCATCGTCATCATCAGAATCTAAATCACTAGAAGTAACAGATGAGGAATCACTAGAATCGCTGCTCGAATCAGAAGTGTCTGAATCTCCGTGGTGTACATTATTATATCTCGGAGCACAAATCTCTTTTTCACCATCGGTAAGTTTCATAGAAGACATCTTCAAAGCCATGGCATTCTCCAGGATCTGTGATTCTTCGACTTGCACCATGTTTCCGGCTTCTTCGTATTCTTCCAGTTCTAGATTCAAGCAGGACTTTGTAAGATTTATATTCAACAATTTTTCAGAGACATATTTGTAAGTTGCATCATCACACTTCTGAGAAAAGATCAAGAAGTCTCGCATGTAGAGCTGGTTCAATATGTAGCGAGCGTCTTGACTAGAATTGAACAGTTGGTATATTTCTATCAAGCACTTAACAACATATTTTCTTCCTATTTTGAACATGCTCGCTACATCATTCTTCACTTTATTGCAGAGATCGAAATTCCTGTACATGGGGTAAATTAAAGCTCTTCTATAACAACAGATCATTGTTTCGCTGAAGTTGGCAAAAGTTTCAAACCAGCTTAGAGTCGCAGATAGGCGATTTATCGTCCAGCTAGATTCAACTGTGTTTTCGTTGTATGTTGTCCTTTTCTCGTAACAGTAGGAAAAAAGGATGTCTACCAAGTTGCACAGAACGCTATCAAATTCACTTTTATTTAACAGATACTCTTTATTGGGCAAGTCTTTCAAGATATCAATTTCATCGTCAGTGAACACCACTTCTTTGCTGGAATCCCAACATTCCCAAGGAGCCACGTAGCTCATCAGCGGAGAGATGAGTTCCTCGTCGAAGAAGTCGGCCAAATAATGATCAGAAGAGAACTTATCATTTTCATTTTCTTCTCGCAATTTTTTACGATCTTCGAAAGAAATTTCATCAGGAGTTTTCAGCTCGAATATATTAGGAAATTCGCTGCCCATGTCCTTGAAGGAACCGGCGAGTTTGTTGGCGAAACCGTAAGAGAAATTATTGTTCAGTAGAGAAGGATTGGCGGGTAACGTCGTATCTGTTTCTTCTGGTTCTATAATGCCGCTGTCCGTGCTGTTGATGACTTCAACCAGACTTGGATTAACGTCCTTCATCTCTGTGGGGGCCATCAAACTAGTTATCATGTCCAGTCCCGGAAAATCCTCGCCTTTGTTCTCCTTTTCAAAAGTAAACGTGAAATCTCCCAACTCACATTCATATTTAGCTGTGGATCGCTCATTTTCTACCAGCCGTCCAGGCAGGTGAAGACGCAAATGATACGGCGGAGAAGAGAATACGAAGTCCTTTCCTTCCACGTAAATCTCTGTGTCGTCAACGTTCGTATATGGAGAATGGATTTTGATTATCACAGTGTCCGAGGTTTGATTCAAACCGAATTTTGGCACCAACATCTTGAATTACCGCACGCTCTCGACAATAACACGCTAATAATAATCACATGTGTTTCTATCAAATGACAGTTCTGCTTTGTCTCTTTCCATAGACGAAATTTGTTTCTGACATTCGGACAACATCCATAGATAATGTTAAAAGAAGATAATGGATACCGCTGAAAGTAGGTAATATATTAGTTAGTACCCACTCATTTGAATTAGCAAAAAAAGGCCTATTCACCTATAGTTAATTTTATTATGGGTAAATATTTCACTATCCGCCTTTTTAGGCACATATTATGAAAATTACACTTCGTTACAACATAAGTTCTACAAGATACGACGATTTACGTCCGATTGATAGTAAAATATGCATTATAATTACATTTTTATTCAATCATAATTAAAAATTCACCAAAAAACGATTTCTTTGCCACTATTTTAGACTTTCTTTTGTGTGGAAACGTGTGATATTTTTGTTTCAATCTAAATACGGATAAATAACTTAATTAGCCCAAACTAAGAACCTAATATTTTGTGCATCATGTAAACATTTTTTCTGGTAGTAATTATTGAAAGAAAGTGTCATTTCCATAATCTGTGAAAAAGTTCGGCGGTTAGGGAAATAATTACCCTATTATGTAGGTAGGTACTAATTTCTATTAAATTCAAAAGTCTAATTTAACTTTATAAAAATAGTTGATTGGTACAAGCAGAAAAACAGATAAAAATTAAACCATTGACTCGACATAATAGTAGGATTCGTAATACTTGGCTAATTTACAAAGCGCCATTTTCTGAAATACTGTCTCAAGGGTGCATTCAGTGTGTTAATTCAATCCACCTTGGGACCTCCTCAACATATCTGTGAGATTTTTGTCACTATGGTTTATATTGTATATATTATTATAAATACATAATACATTATATATTTAGATAGCAGATAAAATCGATCAATTGTTCTTTTTGAAAATAACAGATGGCGCCACCTCTGTTTACAACAATCCTAAACTATACAGTCATTATGATAATAATACTATCAGATATTATGTAATTAAGAAATTATAAATGACAAATACGAACAAATGCTAATAATTTATTTAGATTATAAATAAGGATACAATTTGTGTAAAAATTAAAACAGTAACTTGTATAAAGATACAGAAGTACATATTACTACAATGTATTAAATATACAGGATGTATCAGGACGCACCCAGCTATAGAACAAAGAAGGACACAAGAAATGCTGTGGGGGTGTGTTTGTGATTCAAAAGACTGACTTGCTTGTTTAGAACCAATTCTATTAAAATTCCATTCAAATCTATTAAAGGGAAGCATTTTTAGTGTTCTTGTTTAGAATATGTCCCCAACAGATCAGGGGATCTTTGATGAGCTTAACCTAATGCCATCATGCTTGTATAATGTGATATGCAGCATCCTGTTCCCACAGCATTGACATTAGGGTACGGTGAATATCACATGGTAACGGATAGGTATAGATATTTTTTTTTTAAATCCTTAAAATTTTTTTATCCGAAAAGTAATAAGATAATGTTTGAGAGGTGATAAAATTTTGAAATTAAACAATAAGTTTTAAAAATGGTTCACCTTACATTTTTCATCTAAGCCTGGACTAAAATTACTGATAACGAAAATAATACATTTTTTATTAGAAAAATGTATTATAAACCTTACTGCCACCTCACTTTTTTGTTGTTTAAGGCGATGCACTACGTCGTGTAATATTTTGAATCGAGCCGCTATCAATAACACACCTTACATAGATGGCGATAAGGCTTAAATTCCCGCTTAACACCATCCACCTGTTTTGATTTATGCAAGAAAAAAACATGGTCAAAAAGTGCCTTTTATTTTATTTTGTGGATGTTCAGGCATAAATATAAAAAATTTTTTTTGATCATTTTATAAATAACTTAATTCGCCACACTATACAATAAAACCATAACCGAAAATGGGTTCGCAAGTAGGAGATTTTGATCTTTAAAGCAGTTTTCATAGGCCTTATACATTATTTTTTTCTGGGCTTATAAAAAGACTTATCTAAAAAATACTCGTCTATTTCAAAGGCCAAGATGTATTCTACTCGCAGTATTTAATTAAAGCATCTGAAACATTTCTAGGCAACCAAATTTTCAAATCAAAAACACATGATTTTGCATTACTACGTAGTGCATCGCCTTAACTCCTATATTTGAATGTAAAGCTTTGTATTTTTTTATTTAGGTACAATATCTTACATTTCTTAGTACAATTTAGTAATTTTGTCGTCACTGGGTGGCTTACACGTGCTGAGGCCTTCTAACACCGTTTGGTTTATATTTTTAACTATGACGGTGAGAGAGACATAATGATTTCTATGAAACCGTATGAGCTGTTCTGAAAAGCGAACAAGTGCGACTGTACGTGCGAACAAATTATCCCAAGGAGGTAAATATCATTTTTGTTTTTGTTTTTAATTCATAGAACTCCATTTATTTTATTTTTATTTTTACTAACTAACTAAACATCATGCCGTATACGGAGTAGGCAGAGAACGGACCGCTAAACAACTCTTCACACACTCTTTGCCTCATTCACATTCATACATAATCTTCTATTATTCTGACTCTTGACATGGCCCGACTCAAGTATCTGATTCACTTGATCGTGCCATGTCTTCCTCGGGCGTCCCCGACTTCTGCTACCATTCACATTTGTGTCATATATTCTCCTTACACTCCTTTCTTTGTTCATTCGCTCTACATGCACAAACCATCTAGAGTCCCTTTCTTAATCATTACGCTTACATCAGCCTTGCATTCTTTGCGGATTTTCACATTTCTCACACAATCGTACAGAATTTTACCACACATACGCCTAAGGGATCTCATTTCTACAGCATTCAGTCTACTTTTATCCCTCCTCTGCCAGTTCCACGCCTCACTGCCAAACATCAGGGTAGGTACCAGCACTCCATTGTGGGCTGCTAGCTTCGTTTCTTTGGACATTTTTTTGTTATGGCCAACCGCGTTCAGCCCTCCATTAATGGAGCTACCTTCATTAACCGTTAGAATGCTACGCGTCGCAAAAGCACTGCGATTGTTTGTATCGAAAATTGCGGCGTGTTGAGTTTCAGTCTGTTTTTGGTGCTCCGCGGGAGTGGACGTACGCTAACTTCGCGCGTAATATGTGATGAGACTGCATTCTAATACATTTAAAAATAACTTTTTTCCATTTTTTTATATTATTTAAAAAAAATAACCATGTCACGTGCTATTATTTCGAACGTTGATTCGATTCCTAGCGATTCTACGGGAGGTGAAACAACAGATACAAATAGTGATGACAGCAGTATTATAACGCATCGAAGAAAAAGATTGAGGATTGAAAGTGAGCCTTCTATCTCCTCCTTATCTTCAGAAACAGAAAAAACACCAAATTTTCCCAAAATTCCTCCGACAAAGGTGTTTTCTAAAGCAACAAATGATCAATTTCAATTTCAAAAAGAAATAAAATACAATAATATTGATATTTTATGTTTATTTTCTCATATTCATTTCAGTAAACATTTTTTCTTTATAATGCAAAAATAATTTAAAAAATTGATTGATATTTGTCTAAATTAGAGTGTTTTATTTGACACCATTATTTTTTCCTCTAAATTAATCAATATGTGTTTATTGCAATTCCCATTTATTTTTGCAAAAATTGATTAGCACTAAAACGGTTAAATATCTGTCAGCCTTCCCATCTCTCGTAAACATTCTTTTCAAATACACAAACTCATCCACCTGCTTCAAGTATTCATCATTCACAACTATATTGCACTGTTTTCGTACGCTCTCTTTCAAACACCAAAGACTTACTTACATGCATCATTAACTCATTCTTGATACATACAGTGCTCATCCTAGACACGAGAGACTGTACATCTTCCATACTGTTAGCAATCAGCACAGCATCATCTGTCCCACCTCTTTCAATTCTAGCACACAATTATCCATATAAATTGAATAACCACGGTGACAATACGCAGCCTTGTTTAACACCTTTTGTTATATCAAACCACCCCGTAAAACCAGCATTCACCCTAATACATCAACGCTTCCCTCGTAGAGACGCAATTGCCTGTATGAGATTCGCATTCACTCCATACTTGGACAACACTTTACATACCTTTATTACTGTCGACTTGGTCGCATAACTCGGTAACATTCACCCCATCATTATTTATATCTGATTCACCAGTGGAATCGCTGTCACTCGGGTTGCTTTCGAAGACTTCCTCGAAATATATCCATCTCTTCTTTCGATTTTATCACTTTAATGCTTACGTTTTCCGGACCACTCCGGGGATCTTTTGACCTCCTTCCAAAACAGTTTAATGTTTTCTTGGAAGTGGTCTGTCATTTTCATTCCCTCTTCCTCTTCCAGGCGTTTCTTTCGTTCTTTCACTCCAACTCTTACTCTTTTCTTGCATCCCTTATACACATCTTTCGCTCGATCCCTCTCTTCACTGGAAGCACTGCCAGCCGCTATCAGACATAACCATGCTTTCTTCTTCTCTGAGACCAGTGCTTTAACATGTTCATCCCACCATGCATCACCTTTCTTCCTACCTTGCATACTTATTCCACAAACCTCTCTAGCAGATTCACAAAGACTGACTTTTATGTGGTTCCATGTTTCTTCTATGCTATTTCTTCTTTCCATTCATCCTCTGATATTCCATGAACCAATCTGACATTGTTCACGTTCTTTCCCTTTCTTTGCGCCACCGAAGGGTTGGCGATGTGATGCATAGCGAACCTCACCGACACATTGTATTTTTAATTCAATAATGTTATTATTAAGATCTGCAAGTATTTTAGTCTTTTATTATTGTGACAGCTTTTTTGGCATTCAAGGCCATTTTCAAACTGTGGTTAGGCCACGTTGAGACGATTTATTTACATGACTCTATTTACCCCCGCCCAATATCAATTTTTATGAAGTCTAAAATGATTTATTACCGGTTGACCCGATTTACTGAGAAAGTAATTGTGCAATAGATTCTCTATTCTGTAGGGAACATTAAAGCTGATTAAAGTTAAACATTGGTGGTTAAAGTTTGTCGAATACGTTCTGATACACCCTGTTTTATAAATCTAATAATTGAGTAGTCACATTAAACACTTAATATATATTTTTAAATACATAAATATTACCTTTGACCACCCTTGTCTTCAGAGTTTCAACACAATTTTTACTTATTTTAAACAATTATAATGTGGCATCTTGCCTTTTTTAAAGAGTCAAATATGTATGTCAAAGCTCCGTATCTCTTGATGTTGCGAGTTGAAAACAGTTGCATTGATCTAGAAATCACGGGCAAAAAAAAATCTGTGCAAATTTCATGATGTCAGAGCTCACCGTTTAAGAGTTTTAGTTGGATAAACAAAGAGATTTCCTGATTTGCAGCTAAGATTTAAACTAGGACAATTATTTTTAAATTTATTTTCTTTGATGAAAAATATTTTAATAAAAAAAAACTGCAAATAAATAATCAACTGATTTAAATAAATTTATATAAAATCAAAACAATCAAATAAAAAATATTATATATTAATTAACAATACAGCCTTCATTTGTATAAATCACTCTAATTCTTTTGCTATGATAAACATTTGTTATGAGGAACCCAAAGTACTTTTCATATAAAAACACACTCACAATATTTCAATTCACTTCAATTCAAGACCCTTCGACTCTTAAGTCCCAGACAGGCCGATGAAATTGATCATATGTTCAAGAAATATTTTTACATATGAACATTATTGATCAATTTCATCTGAAGTAAGATAAAATGACCTGACTTCGGCCATATAGACACGCCCACATAACAATTCTATCGGTTTATATCTTCAGTGTTCAAAACATGGATAATAGAAACAAGGGAGATGGGCCATGAACCATTATTATCATAAAACTGCATGTACCATTGTTTAACCATACCACTGCAAATCACATCTACGCACAGCGGTGCTCTGCATTTTTTTCTACCTACACACTTCTTTGGCTCCGCTGCTTCGATAGTCCGTGTAGTTTCGCTGTAGCTTGTGGCACGCTTCCATGCCAAATCTCCCCTTGTTTCTATTATCTAAGGTCCAAAACCAATTAAGTATTTATTTACTCTGACTTTTGCAAAATTCAAGCATTGACTTTCATTTCCCCTTTATCCATTAAAATCCGTTGAAAGATAATTTGTTTATCGTCCGATATGCTTCTCGTCTCTAAAATAAGATCATTTTGCCAGCTGATGCAGTCCAGATGTTCCCAATTCCTGCAGTCTTTGGGAATGGCCAACTTATCCAAGATCTTTGAAGAGATCTGTGGAAGGACCGGCTGCAAGATGATGCTGCAGATCCTCAGTGTCTCCATGGTGACGTGGAGGATGACATCCAAGTCTTTCTGGCGCTCGGGAAGTTTTCTGATGAGCCAGGGTTTCTGGGTCTCGAAGAAAAGGTTCGCAGCGTGGAGGGTTACGATTATCGCGTCAACGGCTCGGTAGTAGTTAAAGTTTGAATAGTGATTGTGGCATACAGCTGAAATACAAATTAATAATTAATCAACATTTTTAAAAAATCTCAATTATTACATATAAAAGGATTTGTGCTGTCGCTGACGCTGTTTTTGTGGCACACCAACGATCTCATTGAATGTGCTCCAATTCATTGCTACGCTGATGACAGCAGCGTTCACGAAGGTTAGCTTTTTGAAAAGCCCCCTTCCACTTATGATGTTCGTACAGCTCGGGAAGTTTTGTGACAAAAAGTTGACCACCACCTTGAGAAGGTTTGTGTTTGGGGTAAGTTTTAACGTCTCAAAAACTCAAGCGTGTCTGGTGCAATTTGATGGAAGCACCCTCCCCAATAAAGACTCCATTGAAATGCTGGAGTAAGTATATCAGACCGGCTCAAGTATCGGGGCTCTATAGAAGCCCAAGTAAATCTGGCTTCCAAGAAACTGGGTGTCTTGTATAGGACTAGCAGATTCTTCAATAGTAACCAGCCAACCCTATACAAATCTCAAGCACGCTCAACAATAAAATTTGTGAGCCACCTCTGGACTGGAGCCCCACAATACTTGTTAAACCTACTTAATTCTGTACAAAGGAGGGCGGTCCGTCTGATTGACAATCCATTGTTAACAGACCGATTGCCATCTCTAATGCACAGATGCAATGTGGGCTTGCTGAGTCTGTTCTGCAGGTATTTTAATGGAGCCTACTCTAAGGAGCTAGCAGCATTGATCCCCGGTGCACGTGCGTGAAACTCGATGTACACGAGCTGAACACCCGTTCACAGTTGATGTTGCCTTTATGAGAACGGGCCACTTCTTCGAGTTATTTTTGTGTAAGAGGCCACCTTCATGAACTCTTCCCTTGTGGGGCCTTCAGGGAACCAAGGAGGAGTGGAGAGGAGAGATGAGGCCCTCTTCCCTGGTGGGGGCCCTTAGGGAACCAAGGGCGAGTGGACTCTTTCCTCTTCAAGACCCGCATTAATAAAGCCCTTCCTACAGCTCCTACCTTAACCCGCCTCACAACGCTGCCCAATCAGATGGTGCCATAACTCCCCTGCCTTAACACTGTACAGACAAGGGCGCTCTTGTGAGGTTTCACATTAAAAGAATAATAAAAAGACAAAGAATAAGAAGAGTCCCAATTTTGAACTAACTAACAGATAGGAGATAGGATTCAACGCCAAACACGCCATGCTTCATTCACACGTCATCTCGTACATATTCGTATATAGTATTTGAATCATTTGAATATGGCTTGTCTTTCTCGGGCGTCTCTGACTTTTTCAACCATTCACTTTCACGTCACATATTCTCCTTAACACTCTTTTCTTCGTTCGTCCGCTCTACAAGTCCAAACCATCTGAGCGTCCCTTTCTTAACCACTCAGAACATTAGAATGTCAAAAGACGTAAATATGATAATAGCGGTCAAGACATTAGAACGTCTTTTCACGTAAACACGTGAGATTTTACAAAAATCGATTTATTTCCATCACTAGTATACGGATTGCCATGATATAAAAAACAGAGTATCGATAATGAATAACGCTACGCGTCTGTTTTCAAGAATATCTATGGAACGTAGAGGTGCATTATCTAAGCCGATTGAATCTGTCATCTTGTTCGTTCATAATTTATTGCGTTTCTAAATAATTTATTAAAAATATTTTAGTTTGGACGGTTAATATTTTGAGGTGACTAATAGTTTTTAATTATATTTCTTCAATATATAAAGTGTTATTTCTTTATGATACTCAGAAAAAAGTACATTTTTCCAGGCTTTGAAATAATGGTAAGCGATTTTTACATATTTTTGACGTTTTCATAAAATGTATATTTAGAAACGCAAATATTTACGTATAACAACACAATGCGATAGTGGATTTCATAATCTTTCCAAAACATTTTTTAGAATGAGGCTACGTTTCCCAAAACGTGAGTGATGAAGCTTTTAGCAAAACTCGTAAATAACACAAAAATTATCACGTTTTGACAGTTCTCAAAGGAACACATAGTAAATAAAAGTCTTTGTCTGAGAGGTTAATCTGAATCACTACCACAAATAACTCGGGGATCTCATTTCTACAGCATTCATTCTTCCTCTGCCAGTTCAACGCCTCGCTTGCAAACATCAGGGTTGGTATCACCTCTCCATTGTGGATGGCTAACTTTGCTTCTTTTGACAATTTTAGCAGTCACCGCATTCAGTCCTCCATTAATAGAGTTCCAAAATTAATTAATGTAATTAACTCTTAGAAGCCGGACCCCCGAATTTGCAGTGTTGAAGAATCATGCCCACGCACGGTACAAAGCGCTGCAATTGTAGTGTCGACCTTATATTCATTTTATCCTCAGATATTACCTCTACTGGGTCAGTTGAAGACAAAAAAATGTCACTTCATCAAGTAGTATGGTATTGTTTTAATTATTGAAGTTTCAATGCTATCCTTTTCTCTCCAGCACAATGGCCTAAACTTCTTATGCGAGAGAGATTTAAACGATAAACAAACAAAAACAACTTACCAGCCAAACCATGGACAGATTCAATCAGTTTGGTGGCATTTTCATCCTGCTTAAGCCGCCTAAACTCTTCAATGTGGAGCTGTGGGAACTCCTGGCGCGGGTTTAGGTTCAGTCCGGTGCAGCGGGAGAGCAGGTTGCCGAGAGTGTCGGCCAGCTGGCTGTTTAGGACCCGCACCATCTTGGTCTCGCTGTAGTCTGGAAAAAGAAGAAAGGAAAAAACTATGATGATGCTGCTTTTATGAGTGGCAGAAATATGGGCAATAAAATGGTTTTAATTAGTGAGAAATGATAATTTCTAGAGATGTTCCGACTAGTCGGCGACTAGTCGGTAAAGCCGACTATCCGGCCACTATTGTAGTCGGCGATTAGTCGGCGACTAATCGGCAAAGAGCGCCGACTATCCGGCTTCTTACGTTGTATGTATTTCTCAATAATATGAATGCGGGGGAACTACATGAAATAAAAACCTTGATTATATATATTTTCTTTTTATAATCAGTCTTATACATTAAAAAATGTAAAGCAATCTTTCCTTTGGTAATCACTTTTTAAAATTACTTGCTTGTAAACAAAACATAATTATGACATTTATTGAACAAAATTAGTATCTATCCTAATTAACATAAAAAACAACATAATATCTTCTTATCTTCAATGAACATTTATAAGTATTTCTTATTATTAAAATAAAAAGTAGATTTTTTCAATTAACAAACTCAGTTATATGTATTAAATCAAGATTGTATGTACAAGATGCACAGTAATATATGTATATATTATATATATATATATATATATATCCAAAAATTCTAAACATGAACTGTTTGATAAAAACAAAAAAAAAATGAAAAAAACATATTTCTTATAACCATACCTACATAATCTAATCAAATCAAAGTCACAATTGTGACAACCAAAAATATCATAATCTCCTTATATTTTTTATAACTTATATTTTTTAATTAAGGGTAAATTATGATGTAAGGAGACTAAAGCTTCTGCCTTTCTGGTAGCAATCGATTTCTTTTTGTTTCATATATGTTTCCGGCCTCTGAGAACAGCTTCTCACTGTAAACAGAACTTGCGGGACAGCAGAGGTACACTTTGGTCATGCGCGACATTTCAGGGTACCTAGAACTATCCCCGAAACCGTAATCGGCTTAGCCGACTAGTCGGTCTTATTACAACCGACTAATCGGCTAGTCGGCTAGTCGGCGAAAGTCATAATCGGCACATCTCTAATAATTTCGTTGACTTAATTATAAAACCATTGAAATCTGTCTTACAAAAATTTTCAAGAGACATTTAGAGCTAAGCTGTGAAGATATTATTAGATATGGTATTCTGTTCGAGTTCATAGATTTTCATGCAGGTGCACCAGTGCACAGGGGTTCAACGCTGCTAGCTCCTTCGAGCAGTTTTCATTGAACACCTGTCCAACAGACTCAGAATACCTACATTGCGTCTGTACATTAGAGATGGCAATCAGTCTGTTAAAAATGAATTATTAAACAGGGGAACCACTATCCTTAGAATCAACTTGGTTTAGATACAGTCAAGAGGTGGCATCCAAATTCAAAGGACATACTTGAAATTTGTATAGGGCATTGTATTGGCAGCCGGTTACTATTGGAGAGAAGGGAACCAAGTAAAAGTGGAGAGGAGAGACGAAGTCTTCTTCCATCGTGGGGCCTTTAGGTAACCAAGGAGTGGAGAGGAGAGACGACGTCCTCTTCCCTCGTGGGGCCTTTAGGGAACCAAGGAGGAGAGCTGAGGACACCTCCATGAACTCTTCCCTTATGGGGCCTTCAGAGAAACTAAAGGGAGTGGAGAGGAGAGATGAGGCTCTCTTCCCTTGTGGGGCCTTCAGGGAACCAAGGAGGAGTGGAAAGGAATGGAGAGGAGAGATGAGGCCCTCTTCCCAGGTAGAGCCCTCAAGGAACTAAAGGCAAGTGGATTCTTTCGTCGTGGTGCCTTCAGGGAACCAACGGGGAGTGGACTCTTCCCCTATGGGGCCTTCGGGGAACCAAGGAGGAGTGAAGAGGAGAGATGGGGCCCTCTTTTCTCGTGGGGCCTTCAGGGAACCAAGGGGGATTGGAGAGGAGATATGAGACCTGGGAAGACACATTGTGGAAACTGAAGACATAGCCACATATCCAATGTCAACCCTAGTGAAATTTATAAAAGGAACCGGGTTACTCTTAAAGGATTGAGGTAAAATGAGAGATAGCACAATGGGCCTATGCCCTAAGTGCTCACGGGAACTACATGTAAACTTTCTCCGCTCTATCAAGTTTCTTTTTTATATAACAGTATGCCTACTCAGATAGAAAATAAGCTAATAATGGATCTTTACATTATGCACCTAACTTTTTATTCCACTTTTATATAATCATATGTATGCAGTTATTTCGATTTGCAAAAATTTATAATTTACTTTTACAAATAGTGCAGGTTTATATATTGATTTTTGAATCTTTGAATTAGTCATTTCGTAGATACCTACATAGAGAAGAAGTAAACCGTCTCCGCTCGTAAATAAATAAATAAAATACTAATGAAGAATCTTTTAGCTGTATACAGAACGCCCAGTTTCTTGGAAGCCAGATTTACTTGGGCGTCTATTGAACCTTGATACAAGTATACAACCCATTCTGAAATCCTACAGCTATCGGTGTTTGCTTTCCATTCCCAACAGCTGCATGTGTCGGGTGTGTGTGAAGTGGCAGGGTCCTGATAATAATCCTACTAGTTTTCCGAGTGAGTTATTATCTACATTAACCCGTAGAGCAATTTTGGGAGATATTTCTCCCAGCCTGACACGGACATGCAATCTCATTTTGTATTATGGCGAGATATATTATGATTTAACCGTATGACAAGGTGGGAAACTTCAATAAAAAAAAGGTTTTTTTGTTAAAGTTAACACGTAGACAATACCGTACTTGATAAAGAGATATATTTATTTTGTCTTTAACTAACCCAGTAGAGGTAATATACGAAGACAAAATTATTGTATAAGGTCGTCACTGCAATCGCAGTGCTTTGTACCGTGCATAGGAATGATTCTTCAACACTGCAAATGCAGGGCACCGGCCCTCAAGGGCTAAACAGTGTTAGAAGGAGAGAACACCACGCTTTGTTTATGCCTTCAAAAGTTTACCATAGGGCACTCCCAAAAAAACTATGAATATTTATCAAGGTTGGCAAATTTTTCATTAAATTTTTTAATTTAAAACGAAAAAAAAAAAAAGTGACAAAAACTTTGACTTATTAAATATGTTTTGTTTCAATTGGTAATTACAGTTTACACGATAAAAACCATTGGTAAGCGACTTTAAAAATCAATGTTTGCATTTTAACTTTTTCCCGTGTAATCAACATTTTGACAGGTCGTTTAAGAGAAATACATTGCAAAATATAAATATACCATAGGGGTACATTTGGCTATATTTATATATACCACAGGGGTTGAGTGGATCCTTGATAGTTAAGGGTTTGAACTACTGCTAAAAATGTACGAACCATTAGCAAAGTTCACCACCAGTTACTTTATAGGCTCCTGCCTAGCACCTAGCGGTCAGAGGTCAAACTAGGGCTAACAGATAAAACAGATGTTTTGCTTTATCAATTGTTTACAATTAGCTTGTCAATGTGTGTTACTTGGTTAGATTATAAAAAGCCTCGCCGACTGGATTTTTCACTTCTTCTCTCCTATAAAATAGTAACAAGCAGTCATTATGGTCTACAGGCCATTAGTAAAAGTGTTTTGTCCGGGTCGGGAATAATTTAACTCTTTGTAGCATTAAATAAAGTGAAATGCAGTTTTGTGCAGTAAAAACAAAAAAAAACATGTGTCTGTTATTGAAGACTTCATCAAGCCCAAACAAATCTTAACAACTACCTACGAGACAGGTCAAAACTCACTAGCGTCACTGTGCATGGTCCCCTCCCTTAGTAGGAAGAACCGGAGCGCCTCCAGGCCGCCGAGTGTGTCGTAGGGATTCACCACGTTCTCCAGGGACTTGGACATCTTGTGGCCCTCCACCGTCCAGTGGCCGTGGCAGAGGATTTTCCTGGGGGGGTGAAGCCCCACGGCCATCAAGAAGGCAGGCCAGTAGAGACCGTGGAATCTGTAAAATAGATGTATAGTTAAACTATGAATTTATTTAAATTATTTTGGAAGCAATAGATAGAGGGGACAATAATAATTATTTCACTCTATAAAAGGTGTCACACATTACTTATAATATCACTAGCCGACATGTTGGGGGTTATCCTTAGGAGATAGAAATATACCATAGTAGACTTTCCTGTAGGCCTTTTAAAGATATACAATTCCGTAGTGCATTATTTTGATGTATCTCTTAAGGTTTAGCCAGCGTTAGCAATGTAGTGCCCGAATATATTTTTACATCTTGATTATTGATTTTTGATTTTGATTTTTGACATTGATTTTTTTTGATTTTGACATTGACTTTTCTCAACTTTCTTTAATAATAATAATAATAATAATACCTGGATGACTTTTATAGCGCCGTTTTTGTGCAAAAACACCTCAAGGGCGCTGTACAAACTTACAATACATTTCTACAGTGTTATTACTTAACTATTTATGGAGAAAATATACAGTACAATACTTACCTGGTAGGTCACTTGAGATTAACACTTAATTAATATTATCTAATTGTTTATTGGCGAAATTTAGATACAGGGTTTAGGACTTAATTGAAAAATTGAATATAACTAGACTCTCTCTTAGGATTGGTATATTTAATTTAAGGGTACGACAACTTAAAAAGGTAAGTTTTTAGTTTAGACCTGAATTCTGTTGGACTTGTTATGGATCTTAGTTCCGGAGGGAGTTTATTCCAAGCCTTCGGCCCAGATACTCCGAAAGCGCGATCACCAAACTTAGTATTTGGCTTGCGCTTAGGTTCTATCAGTCTGCCTACAGCTGATGATGTTGCTGATCTAAGCGTTGACTGCCTCAGACCAGTGTTTTCCGGGACGCATAGTTCAGAGATGTAGAGTGGGGCCATTTCATTGATGGATTTAAACACCATCCAGCACAGTTTGTACTGGATTCTTTCAGGGCACTTGAGCCAGTGAAGGTTACGAAGGTGTTCTGAAATGTGCGAATATTTTGAAACCCCGGTTATGAGCTGTGCTGCTGCATTAAACACTGATTGAAGTTTGTCAATTTGATATTTTGGAAGGCTGGCATAAATGCCGTTGCAGTAATCGAGACGTGAGACTACGTAAGAGTTGATAAGTAGTTTTGTTGCTTCTGAAGGAAGGTTTCTTCGGACAGACTTGAGTTGTCTTAGGTGAAAAAAACCGGTGCTTACAGTCCTATTTATTTGACTTTTAAACGAAAAGTCTGAATCTAAATTGACACCGAGAAGTTTGACTGTTGTTTTTGGGATGATATCGCTGCCGGAAATAGTAATAGGTGAATTGTCTATGAAATGTTGACGTTTGTTTGTAGCTACCCAGAGGAACTCAGTCTTAGATGGATTGAGCTTCAGCTTGTTTGAAGACATCCAACGAGTTATTGCTTCTAGACATTCAGTTATACGGATCTTGAGACTATTGATTTCATTTGGAGCGCAGTAAAAATAAACTTGCTGATCGTCAGCGTAGCAGTGAGACAAGAGATCAAATGACTCGATTATTTTGGCGACATCATTTGTAAAAAGGATGAAGAGAAGTGGACCCAAAACGGATCCCTGGGGTACCCCTGAAGAAAGTGTTGCGAAGTTGGACAATTTATTTCCAACCCTCACGGCTTGTAAGCGATTGGATAAATAAGATACCAGCCAATTTTTTATGTCGGAATTCAAACCAAATGTTTCCTCTAATCTCCTAATGAGGAATTCATGATCAATCGTGTCAAACGCTGCACTCATGTCTAGGAGTGAGATAAGTGATAACTTACCTGACTCTACGGCCAGCGTTATGTCTGATAGCATACGAAGTAGTCCGGTTTCAGTTGAGTGGAACTTTCTGTACGCAGATTGACGTTTTGCGAATAATTTATTTGAATTCAAGTGACTGGTTATTTGTGCGGCAGCAATTTTCTCCAGGATTTTTGAAATAAATGGTAAGTTTGAAACGGGCCGATAATTACCTAAGTTATCGGCGTCTAGATGTGAATTTTTCAGGATTGGTGTAACTACAGCTGTCTTGAGTGGTTCAGGAAAGTCACCCGTGCTAAGTGATTTATTAAAAACATGAACTAGGAATGGAGCTAAAACAGTAGAACATTGTTTTAATAACCATGTCGGTATGGGATCAAGACTGCACTGTTTATTAGGCGAGCTTGAAATAATTTTTATTACTTCTTCCAGCGTTGTGGGTTTGAAGGAAGACAAAATTCCTTTAGAATTTAAAGTGAATATTGGCGGAGGGGCGTGAGATGCGGAAGCACAAATGGATTCAATTTTTTCCCGAAAAAAAATTGAGAAAGCTTCCGGGGTAATATCTATTTTCGTTGGAACAGTGACTTCCGAAATTACTGTCTTTATTGAGTTCAATATAATATGCATGTATCATATATGTAAACCTTTCGCAAGAAATTCTCTAAACGATAGTGAAAACCTTATCACCATCCATTGCGTAGAATAGAAGAACTAAGCGCACAAACAGACAGATGCGGATAGCGACTTTATTTTATACTATTTAGAGATTTCTTGCGATTCAGTCAATAAATACAATCTGCATCAAATGAAGTGTTATAGCAATAATTACTATTTAATGAACAGGCAGCATTCTGCTGATTCACTCATATTTAATTGCACAATATTTGAGTTGATTTATTAAAAAAATAGTCCTTATCTAAAATTGCCTCCCGTCAGTTCAACATCTCATTTCTTCTAAGTCTGAACTCAACTCCAACCTTCTTATGAAATATGCCCATTTAAATGAAAATAATATATAAATTCACATTCCCCCATATTACATATTTCGTAATGACAGCCTAGAACACCATAGAAGGGTGAAAACCAGAAACATTTGAAAAACAAAAAAGTTAATCCTTTCTTCTCTTTAAATAAGAATCTAGTGTAGCTTTAAATTGATTTATTATTTGTAGCATCGATGATGATTTGTGGAATCTTGTTCCATGCTTCCACTACTCTATTTGCAAGGAAGTGTTTTCCTAGGATTGGTTGCAAAAGATGTTTGGTTCATTTTGTTTGAGTGTCCACGTTTGTGTTGGTCGTGAAGAAATTTCGAATATGTACAGACACAACTATGTATAATGTTCAAATAAAGTCTCAATCAAATCACGCCCTTTCTCTTCCTTCTTTTAATGTTGGTAAGTTTAGTTACGGAAGAATTATCAGTATAAAAGAAGGAATAACACGGTAGATTCTAGATATGCACATTTATTACGTCCACATGACATACGTTTATTGTACACCTTTCAGACGGGAAGCTCTTGTAAAATGTCAATTTTTTTAAATTCTAACTTTTAATGAAAATAGCTACTAACTTGAGAATATCTTTACCCACAACGTGGACATCGGCTGGCCAGCTGTGGCCTCTGGCAGCCATTTCTGATGGGTCCGGATAGCCAATGGCCGTCAGGTAGTTGACCAGGGCATCTAGCCACACGTATATTCCCTGCGTTGGATCATCGGGCACCTAGACACATCATACAAACCGGTTAGTGGCCAAATTGATAAATATACAGAAAATAGGGACACGGTCAATACGCAGTTTTAATTAACGAAACCACCGGGTATAAGTTAGATAACAATGAGATGTAAGTATTTCAGTTTCCGAAAATGTTAAATAATGCATTTTAGTAGCTATTTCGATAAAAAAGCGGATAATTTTTCTTCTCGCCACGTTTTCAAGTAGAAGTTTATGTAATTTTTTAGGCTAGTTTTTTTAAAATTTATGTTTTAATTAAACCCTAACTGACAACTAAAAACCTATTTTGAGGTCACAGGTTCATATTTTGGTTTAAAAAAGAGAAGGAAAAAAAACTAGCCTTTATCATAAAAACTTTATCATCAATAACAATGGCCACCATGTAACAATCAATTTTAACAAAATAACTACGCTGTCTCCGGGCGAAAATAAAGGTCCCGGGCGAATTTCTTTAATTTGTTATAAATCGCTATATCTTCGAAAATAATTAAACTTTCTACGTAGTAACTCAGCATACAAAAGCCATAAAAGTACTCAACGAAAATCGAATATTATTTGAAATGCAACTCAATTAACCTTGTAATATGTTTATTACGGTCCGCCTATCGGTATTTAAATACGCTTCACGGTCATGAAAACCCTCATTCCAGTAATTGAATTATTACAATAACAAAATATGTTATCTAAATTATTATTTCGTAAAGCTTCAAACGCATTGCCTATCAAGTGCTCAATAATATACTATCCTTTTGTTGAAATACCGATGTAAACGAAAGGTACGAAGATAAATAATATAAAATATATGATGCGAATGCAAATGGTAGCCGAAGTCGGGGACGAGACATTTGTAAGCTGTTCTAAGTTAAGCTAAGTCTTCTATAAACTTTCCATCATTGCAAATGCAATATTTTCCCTCCAATTTGATGGAAGTTTGAATTTTTCAATATTGTGAGGTTATACGTAACCCGGGAATGATTGTCTCTCTTTTAAGAAAAATAATAAAATATTTTTTAAATAAACTAATTATGATTACAACTTACTGCAATAGACCAGTTAACCCTATTAATAGGTCGACTTATAGAAATGTCAGGTAAATACTCGTCTTTTGCCAGCAAATTCAATATTATGTGCTGGTACTTGGCTGGCTGAATAATACCATCTGGAAAGAAGAAAAAGTATTTTCTCATTAACCGCTTGAATGCTAGCGTATGTATCCCCAGCGTATGTGGTAGTAACTCACCACACTTGCAACGATTTTATGGTATTCGGAGATTTAAGATTTTCAACAAATATTAACATTTTCATTTACACGCATCATTTGGTAAGACGGTATAATTTACAAAAACATAATTTTGCAAAAAATAAGTTATTAAGAAAATAGTGTCAGCCGGCGCACAGCGAGTCGCTCGGCATTTTAGCTTGGCATTCCAAGGGTTAACTACACCCTGGGACCTAAATTGAGTACCTGGATGCAAAAACGACCTCAGGAACCAGAGGTCGTTTTTCCGTAAAACGTTTTATTTGAACGATCGATTCCTTCTTTACCCACTGTATTAAAATCAGTTTTAAAAACTCATGTTTTATTGTTTTAGATACTTTACAATAAATAAAATATTATAAAAACAACAATGTTCTTATTGTTTAATCACTTAAAATAAGAAAACCAATGAAGTTCTAGTTATTTTATCCCTATGAATAAGGATAAAAACAGTTTTATGCAAGAACGACCTCTATATCATACCTACTTTTTTTAATTTAAAAAACAAAGGGTTAATATTTTTTGTCCAAAACATTAAAAAATATTACAGAAGAAAGATGTGTTCATTATAAGATAAAATACTGTTGAACAAAAGTACTACAGTTGATGAATTATATTAGTTGAAAATGTTTAAACGCGAATATCTCAAAACACGATTTTTGCAATGAGGTCGTTTTTGCATCCAGGTACTCAATTGTAAAATATGAAGTGTTTTGTCTATTAATAACAAACTAATAAGGATCAAGTCAAATGTTGGACAAAAACAAAATAAAATTAATTACCCTGTTTAAGCCAATACTTCAAATCCGATTTTAAAGAACTCAAACGGAACATGTAATTCTGTTCTTCTGTCCACTCAACGGTATGTCCCGATTCTATTGAAAGTTTCACCTGAAAACAAAACATTGATGACACTTTAAATTATTTTAAGGACTACCAACATTGGCTACAGCAGTTGGGGTCCTTTGGACGATGAACTCCCAAAAATATAATTATTATTATTTAAAAATCTAATTTAGTAGAATTCAACTGGTATTAATAATAATACATAATTGGATAATTTGTATAGCGTCGTTTTTGTGAAATCACCTCAAGCGCACTGTAAAGTGTCAGCTACACTACTCGCTTCGACGAAGTCCTCGACGAAGTTAGCCGAAGTTCGAAGTGCGTGCCCACACACTCGTGCAACTTCGCGAGTAACGCTTCGAGTCCTTTGACTCGGGCGCATTTACCGACAACAATCGGAAGTCGGGCGAAGCGAAGCGAAGTTGCCCGAAGCGAAGTGAAGTTCGTGCCCACACTATCGTATTCGGTCAACTTCGATCAACTTCGCGAGTAGTGTAGCTGGGCTTTAAAGATATTTTATTAGTTGGTTTGAAAAATACAAAGACGATTGTCATGGCTGGCCCTGAACCAACGGCGCCTGGCACTAGTAAACATCTCAAGGGCGCTGTGTTAGATGTAAGGTATTATCAGCGCTTTGGCGCCTTGGCAAGTCGGCGCCTGGAGTGGACTGCTCCAATTGTGCCTGCACAGGACTGGCCCTGGCGATAGTGAATAGCAGCACTATCTAGCGTCTAAATAAGAATCTATTGTATCTACCTCTCTGGGTCATTCTGAATTTACAGGGTTTTCCAATAAGAGGTGTTATTTTGATATTCAATTGTAAAAGATCAATGGTTTCGTTGCTTGTGTGGCACGTAGCGCCGTCTTGTTAAAAGTAAACGTTATCCAGATCAATACCATCCAATTCCGGCCATAAAAAATCATTAATTATCTCTCGATAGTGCAATCCATTCACCGTAACTGTTGCTCCAGCCTCATTTTCGAAAAAGTAAGGTCCAATGACTCCGCCGGACCATAAATCGCACCACAAACAGTCACACGTTGAGGATAGAGAGGCTTTTCAACAATAACTCTTGGGTTTTCCGAGCCTCAGATGTGACAATTTTGCTTGTTGACGAAGCCACCGAGGTGGAAATGGGCCTCATCACTCAAGATGATTTGCATTTGATTCACTCAAGTGAATTTTAATAATTTCTATGCGTTGTTGAAGCGTGTATCGTTCCATTTTTATTAATGGCGTAGTTTCTACTTGTCAAATGTCAATAAATGACAGCTTCAAAAGTAACATCTACCGAAATAGCGGGCTATTCAAAATAACACCTCTTATTGGAAAACCCTGTATATCATTTCATGAAGGTGAAATGTGATATTCCTGAGGGTCTTTGGGTCATAGCCCTGCAGCGATAGGCATATACTTATAATAGATGTTTAAGGGTGATTGGTAAAATGTCAGTTATGTAGTTATGATGATGAAATTTGTGACGAAACAATGGACACTTTGAATTGGAATCATGACAGTTTGCTCTTGTTAATTCAGTGTTGACGTAACTAATAATTTATTGTGGAATATAAATTTAATTGTTGAAGTGTCAACATATCAAATTGTTTATGATTACAAATGTTGATAAAATAACATTGCATAAAACATAGCAAAATTTATGTTTTCTTTCAATTAACTTTCCACTACTTTGATTGCAAGTACATAAATACCATTTTAAGGTTGAACGAAATATTTAGTAGCCATAAGAAACAATAATTGTTTAGCAACGAGAAAAAGAGGAACTTACCGTTTTTCCATCTCTAACTTCTTCCCGCAGATTTGATTCAGTTAAGAAGGTCTCATCACTAACACAATACCATCCGGAGTAGTTTGAAGAATAAATAAAATCTCGAGCCTTTAACTCTTTCTGAAAAAATAAATTGAAACCTTTTATTTCCACACCTATTTCTTTTATCCTGGTCCCTGTGATGGGGGAGGGGGGCATTAAAAGAAAAGAAAGAAGCGAACACGAACCTCGGTCTCTAAGCCTAGATAGCTACGTTAATCAAAATGAAAAGCAGCGAATGCAAGAGTATAGCCATCACATGTCAACTTAGTGAACGCTAAACTCGTTTGCATGGTGGTCAGTAAGTTCTTTTTTTTCTCGAGATACCTACTGACCAATCGTTATTTTCTCATTCGTTCAATGGTTTAGGTAGTTTTATCGTTTTCTTCGACTTGCGTGAAAAAAACATAAGTAATTCGATTGGGATCGTTGATTTATATCTTTTCTCTTCACAATGTCAAAGAAAAAAGGAAATTTTTCTCAATTAGTTATAACATACGTTTTTGTTTGTATGCTGTTTAGTTTAAGATTTTGAACAAACAAACATGTATATTTTTATTTAAATAGATAGAAGATTTTTTTACAGCTGCAAATTTTTATTTATTAAATTTAATGTTACAATTTTAGAAAAATGCATGTGTGTGTGTTTGTGTGTGCATGAGGGTGACCAAAAGTTGATAGAATGCATTGTCATCAACAGTCTATCCGCTGAGTTTCAGCTAAATCGGATGTCGGAAAGTGGGTAAATTTCCGCATCAAAGATTTGCATCAAAAATTCCCGAAAACAAAAATGAAATTCAAATAGATGTATTTAAAAAATAGCCTTGAATATTTTATTCATAAGTTACTGCGAAAATCATCTGTGTAAACCAATTAAAATTTAGAAAGAAAATGATGCCATACCAAAAAATACTAGTTTTTATGTCTCTCATCATGAGATTACTGTGAAAAATGTATGTGTAAACAAATTCAAATATGGAAAGAAAATGAATACATGTTGTGAAAAATATATGTGTAAACAAACTGAAATACAGAAAGAAAATATTTATAATACAAGTAAATAAATTCAAATATGGAATCAAAATAAACATTGCCATACCCAAAAATGCTGAACAGCCTTCTTATGTCTTTCATCCGTGGTCCTGATAAAGTCTGTATACTCAATGCCGGCATCCTGAAACAGTGTCCGGTACTGGCTGGAAATGGTGTCGCAGTAATCGCGCGGCGGCTTGTCATGCCGGCTGGCCGCCTGCTGGACCTTTAAATTAAAAAAAAAAATACTTATTGAGTTATGTTGTTGATATTACTTGGCATGTATATAAAATAAAATGTACACGGTTATTTATCAAAGTTCAATCGAGTCACTTTTTCAAAGACCCGATCACTCGATCAACAGCACCAGCAAATACCCTCGAATAGACAATATCTATAACTTCTGACATTTCCCGTACATTCTGCTATACTAGCGTATGCTACTCTGACGCCTACTAGCAGTGCGAATTTTGCGGGTTGGTTTTCTTTCATACATAATGGATTATATGTGAAATATTTTCCTTATAAAAAACAGAAAATCCTACATATGAGTCGTGTAATTTCTATACCCGCTATATCAACTTTCATTGATTTGGAGAAAACCGCAAAAAACTGTCACATCTCTAGCGTACATAAGTAATTGCATTACAATTTTTTATATAATGAATTGGAGTAATAACATTTCGAAAAGCATTTATTTTTCTATATATGTCTAGCAATAATTAAGTAATTTCGATAAATAAAATGGATAAAGCGGATTTTGATACTCACTTCGTGATATAGAGGCTTTTGAAAGTCAACTGAGCCGACATGTCGGGTTTAGAAACACACGCGTAGATCTTTTTGACACACGAACGTGGCGTCAGAGCGGCGGCCATATTGTATTTTGGCAAAATAACCGCTTGTGATTGGTTGAATCCGATATAGCGCGTTATGATAGTAACTTTCTGTATGATATAGCGGATTTGGTTTCTCACTCCAAGTTTTAACATGGTTTTTGGTCGTGATAAGGAGGGTATTGAAACTCAATTTTAGGCTCCTCTTGTTGCTCGCAAAAATGTGAACAAGATGTCATACTCAGATCATTTTGTCAAAAAATCGGATATAGCGGTTATAGAAATTATAGGATTCATATGACCTTACTGCATTTATTATTATATATATATTTTTTTAAATAATTTTTTATTTCTTTAACTGAGTACGGTATTATGGCCTGGAAAGGAGCTAACGCTCCCGCCATTGATCCGAACATCAGGACGAAATCTTTAAAAGAAACTGTATTTTGGACATTAGGCAACTTTACGCCAAAAACATCCTAGCAACCTCTTCAAAGAGAGAACTGTTTTTGACAATGTCCAAACTGCTCGTGATACTAGAACAAAAGGGCGTAATTTCTTACTTATCCAATATATGATTCTTTTTTCAAGTGTGAAATCTTTGTGTTTATTTGGACTTTCTCATTTACATTTTTTCAATATTATGGTACCTACATGCCGGAAGAAAATTTGAAAAAAGAATCGTCATTGATCTATAGCGAAGTTTCTTTGGACAAATTGTATAATTCCTTATTTGAAATAAAAAAATGTTATTACAGTTCATAATAAAGTAGGTAGGTGTTTAAGTACCTACTTACATCACTAATTAACTAATTTTATCTAATATATAAAAATCTCTGCCACTACAAAACGGTGACAAGTGATTTTTATATATTAACCACTCAGAACATTAGAACGTCAAAAGACGTAAATATGATAATAGCGGTCAAGACATTAGAACGTCTTTTCACGTAAACGCGCGAGATTTTACAAAAATCGATTTATTTCCATCACTAGTATACGGATTGCCATGATTTAAAAAACAGAGTATCGATAATGAATAACGCTACGCGTCTGTATTCAAGAATATCTATGGAATGTAGAGGTGCATTATCTAAGTCGATTGGATCTGTCATCTTGTTCGTTCATAATTTATTGCGTTTCTAAATAATTTATTAAAAATATTTTAGTTTGGACGGTTAATATTTTGAGGTGACTAATAGTTTTTAATTATATTTCTTCAATATATAAAGTGTTATTTCTTTATGATACTCAGAAAAAACTACATTTTTCACAGCTTTGAAATAATGGTCAGCGATTTTTACATATTTTTGACGTTTTCAGAAAATGTATATTTAGAAACGCAAATATTTACGTATAACAATACAATACGATAGTGAATTTCATAATCTTTCCAAAACATTTTTTAGAATGAGGCTACGTTTCCCAAAACGTGAGTAATGAAGCTTTTAATAAAACTCGTAAATAACAGAAAAATTTTCACATTTTGACAGTTCGCAAAGGAACACAAAGTAAATAAAAGTGTTTGTCTGAGAGGTTAAGATAAAAGAAAATTAGAAATATACTTTTATGGATGCGAGGTCTACTGTTAAGAGAACTATAAGTAGCTCTGTTTTGAAAGTCTTCTAGCTTGTTCAGCTTTATTAGCTAAATATAATATCGTAGAGCAGTGGTCCAAATATAGCCACTATAGTTTTGTAAATGAGCTCTGCAGTGATTTTATTTATTTATTTCCAGTCTTCCAAGGAATTATACCTTGGTGCCGTGTTCATCTGTGCCCGTGCTGAAGGTGACACGGCAGTTGGGGTCTATGAGCTTCTCGAAGCGCTGGACGGCGTCTGCAATAACGGCAGAGTAGAAGTGTCCGATGTGGGGAACTGCAAAATTAAAATTACGATTGAATAATTGAGTAAACTTCACGCCACTTCTCAGCAGGGGTGGAAGTCCATAATGGAGTGCCGATACCAACCCTGATGTACATCAGTGTGGCATGGAACTGACAGAGGAATGATGAAGGTAGACTGAATGCTGTAGAAATTAAATCCCTGAGGCTTGCGTGATAAAGGCATCAGAGAAGCCCAATGAAAACATGGCACATAAATAAATACTCCAGTCAGGTCATGTCAAGAGCCAGAACAGAAGAGTATGTATGTGAATGTCAGAAGGAGCGTGTGCCAAAACAGAGTTATGTGGCAGTCCATCCTATCTGCCTACCCCTGCGGAGAAACGGTGTGATGTTTAGTTAGTTATATTATGAGGTTAAATTGAAAGAAATGTCAATATGGATGTGGTTTAAGAAACCAAAAATATGTCAATTAACTTTCGTCATATTTGATTCAAACCGTCTCAAAAATATCGCACAGGTGTTATATTAATGTTTATCTTGTTGTTCAAAGTAACGCCGATGTTTTTCATTCATTATATACAATATTAAGTCATTATTATACAGTCAGGCCAAGTTTAAAACTTTTATCAACATTGTTCAAGTACTTACGAGCGTTGACATAAAATATTGGAGTTGTCACGAAAAAGGGTCGTCCTTTTATAGAAGACGTCAATAATGCTTTAGTTAACCGCATAATTGAACTTTTTTATAAACGATTCAATTTGAAAAAACTGTGACAGAAAATTGCCGATTTTGACAGCAATTATTCATAGAAAAAGAAAAAGACAAGAAATCTACACATTCTAGATCCATAGATAAAAGGCATAAAAGGTTTTCACGTTTTTCTGGCGATGGGCACAATCGATGGATGACCAGATAACTAAAAAAAACCTTTTTCATCACGTGATTTTTTAACACATACATATTGATCTAATACATATTCATCACATGATAATTAATAACGGTAATAAATGAGAACGGTTATAATTAAGAACGATCGTAACTAAGAATAGTGATTTTTAAGAGTATGGTATGTTCAACGAATTCGAGTGGTACCAACTACTAATATGCCAAACAATACCAAGCCAACTGTCACAGACATGCGTCCGACTAAAGCCTTTTCCCCAAAATATGTTCTTCAGTCAACTTATTTGCTTGTTTTATGTTACGCGCAATAAAATGCTTAATTGGGACGAATCGCGTTTTTGGACGAGATATCGAGGTTTGTCAAAATGTTTCGCTTCAAATTCCAGATTACAGCTATATTTGAAATTAAATAAAATAAAGTTAATTAACATGTCCAGTGAAAGAGACAATTTGATTGTCGTGCATAAATAAACCACACTTTAGATCGATTTTCGGGTTTTTTGGATGGAAAAAGTTTGTACACGACTTAGCCAAGATAGACAAGGTAGAGAATCTCAAGGCCATTTTAAAAAAAGATACGACCATAGACAACATAATTGCACTCAGCAATTCATTATTTAGCCCACGAAATGTCCTTGAAGCAGAAAAATATAAAAATGTTTCCTGGGGTCAAGGTTCATCTGACTAAGAAAATGAACTTCTACTTCTAGGAATCCCACATACAGCTCCTCGGAGTAGAGCACCTGAAGCTTCTGGCGTGCGCCTGGAGTTTTGAGGGAAGACCCCGTTTTATCAGCGAGATGGCATCATGGCATCCTCGTAGTAGTACGAAAAACCCGAAGATATTGATCTAGTGAGTGGTTCATTTATGCTCGTAGTAGTTCAAGAAAAAAATTGATGATCTGTTAGCTAGTGGTATAATCCGAGAGTCGGATTCAGATTATGCTAGTCCTGTGATCAGGGGCATTTAACTAAGCTTTGGCCTTGAAACTCATTTGAAACCGCCACACCCACCTCAAAATTCTTATAGAAAACGAATAATATGGCTATAAGCTCAGATCTCATTGGTGAGAAAAGAAGGATTGGTTTGATCTCTCGCTCTCTACCATAATGACTCGTGTAACAGAAAGAGATGACGGAATTTTGCCGTTTGACAGTTTCAAATCATTCAAACAAAATGAGTGTGGTTTATTTATACACGCGGGTTGTCATTTGCTGCCGAAATACTATCATTTCCGTCGAAAATATTGCGTGTTAAAGTTGTTCGTGATAAAAATACAATATAAGCCAGTATAGTGTCAGCGAGTCACAAACATATATTCAACCTACCTACGTAAGTTCAAGTTTAAAGTGAATTGACAGTAGTTATTCGTTCGGTTTTTTGAACAATGCTTCATACTTGGCATATGTCTTCCTCCACAACGTTTAAATGTTATTTATTATATCGATAAACTTATTCATGTCATTGATTAGTGTTATCCTGTATTATCTTATTGTTTTGGTGAAATTAAAGATTTTTAAACATATGTAACCATAAGTTCATGAGGCTGAAAAATGTCGGAATTCTTCGTCATACTGTCGGACAATCATGTTTTGGAAATTTTCTTCAGTGTTTTTGCAAATTTCTTGTCATTTTGGGTTTCTTCTTCTCAGATTAACAAGTTTCATCTCAAGGAAATGCACTGTAAAAGTTTATTTTCTTAGTCAGATGAACCTTGCCCTTGGAAAACATTTCGACATTTTTCTGCTTCAAGGACATTTTTATTTTTATAATAGTTTTTTTGGGCTAGTGAATGAATAGAGTAGGCTGAGAGCAATTATGTTGTCTATGGTCGCATCTTTTTTAAAATGGCCTTGAGTTTCCTCTACCTTGTCTACTGCTCTGCTCCGCACGGTAGGTACTGCTTGTATGCTGCTTGTATATCTGTGGTTAAGTACTGTATAATTCCGTTACATACAAAAAGCCCGAAGATATCTATCTAGAGAGTGGTATATTTATGCCTGTGATCCTCGTTAGGAGACTTTAGGATGTGCATTGATTGTCAAGCACTTAATGCAATAACCATTAAGGATAGGATTCCATTGCCGCATATTGATGACCAAGTATGTAAACTAGCAGGGAAAATCTATTTTTCTAGCTTATAGACTTAGCTCAAGGCTATCTTCAGGTACCGATGGCGGAGGATTCCATCCGAAAAACTGCGTTTGTGATACCAGATGGACAGTTTGAGTACCTACTTACTTGCGAATGAGTTACGGATTAGCTAATGCACCCTCTGCGTTTACGCGCATTATTGAGAAGTCTTTAGTCAAAATCCAGGTGATTATGAAATTCTAGTATTCATGGATGCAATACTGATATCATCTAAATCAGTTCCCGAAGGGATAGCCAGACTTAAAACGGCTTTGAGTTTATTAGCGGAGGCCGATCTTCGAGTTAACCTGAGTAAATGTCAAAGATATTAGAAGAACGAGATGTGCTATGAGCAGTTCATACTGTGTGGAATTGTTTTGCCAAGTGTCGCCGGTTTTGTTCACCAATACTACTGCACACCTTCGGTTACGCTAAGGTATCCGCACTAACGGCCGTTGTGGCCAATCTAATTTGAGCCGAATACTCGACTCAACCCTGCTGAAATGCCCAAATCTGTTTTGCCCAAAGCTCTTGATCGCCACACCACTCAAATTTAAGGAAGCTAACCTCGTGGATTAAAGACGCTTGAGGAAGACCTACTTATAAAAACTGACAACAGAGCGAAATACGCGAAAGCAATCGAGCTGTCATCGCTGTCATCTGTCATCAGTTCACGCTCTTGTCGGTTTTTTAATTCGAATTATGAACATTTTGAATATAGTAGATGCGGTGGAATGGGCCGATATGCTTGATAATAATATTGGATTATATAGGCGGCGACAAGACGGCGATATAAATTTTATACATATATTAAATGATGCAGACTTTTATACCCGTTTTAGGATGACTAAAACGTGTTTTTTATACGTTTTGAGCCAAATAGAGGATAACTTGACTTACGCAAGCGAAATGTAAAATTTTGACTTATTCGAGTGTCATTGAATATATTTAGCACTTATCAGGTCTGAAAACCTTTTATCTAATGTTATCATGCTTTGTTTATTTCTTTTTTAGAAACTGCCCAGTTTTACCATGCAATCAATTGCTTGTTGCTTTGCGTTTCTACGCAACTGGAAGTTTCCACATAACAAATGGAGACTTTTTTAAAATTTCCCCATCTACGACCAGCAAAATCGTAAAAAATGTTTCTCGTGCCTTGGCAAGTTTAAGGCCTGTCCACATTAAATTACCAATAGGGGAAGAGGTGGAAGTAGTAAAAAGGGAGTTCCACGAAATAGCCGGATTCCCCAACGTAATAGGTGCAATTGATTGCACTCATGTCAAAATTCAATCCGTGGGTAAGTGCCAGACAAGCATGTGTTTTAGTTTTGTCTGCATGTTTTTCTGTACTGTATCAATTAAGTATTGTGTTGACCATCTGATTTCTCCGAAAGGTGGACCAGAAGCTGAAACGTTCAGAAATAGGAAGGGCTACTTTTCCATTAACGTGCAGACCATTTCAGATGCCAGAATGAGAATAAGAGACATTGTAGCAAGATGGCCAGGATCTACACATGACTCCCTTATTTTTCAAGGCTGCCGAGCCAGAGCAATGTTCGAGACAGGGCAGTACCCAAATGGAGCACTTCTTGGAGATAGTGGATATCCATTAAAAGTATATTTATTGTTTAAATATTCAAATACCTTTTTTATAACTTAACTTTAAAATGAATGTGTATGATTAATGGGTACTTTATATTTAATAGGTAAATGAGAGTGTATTTGGGAAGCATGTTTATGAGAATTGATAAGGTTGTAGAGATATTGAAAGAAGGGATAAATGCAGATAACTCGATTAATGGTGGACTGACATGCTTCGCTCTAACTCTCTTAACGTTCCAAACTCTTCTCCCATTAGCTTATTCGGAGAGTCATTTGTCATGTTTTCAGTTGGTTGTTGGTCATTCACTGACCCATAAGGGTTGGGAAATGGAAGGTTAGGTACATTTATAAATTAAACAATCTCTTCTTGCTATACAAATGTCTCATATATTGCAATAAATGAATCCACGCTACTAGAAAAAGCTTTATTCTCTTTGTGGATGGATTTGGCAGTTAATTTACTGATTTTAAATCTATTTTTGCTGTCATGTCTCTCTAAGCTGTCGGCCAATGAAAATACATGCAGTTTTGTTAGGTTTTGATGAGCAAATATTAAATATTCAGTACTCGACGTAAAATGTGTTACGAGGATGAACTTTCAGGAAATTAAAAAAAAAAAAAACAAAGAAAAAACTGTTTTGTTAATGAAGGTTTTTTGAATCTAAACTCTTAACTGTGACCTTTGATAAAACTACAGAAAAAAAACATCATCCACATAAAGATTCAGCATTAAAAAACTAGGCAGAAAGTTACAAGTTTTACATAAATAATAGAATAGTTTACAGTTTATAGGAACATAGTATGTATAATTGATCATAACAGTAAGTAGCAACACCAATAAACCGGAGTGACCAATCACAGGCATCCGAAACGTTGGTGTTGGCAGCTCTCTATGCCGTGAAGGAGCGCATCTAGTGGAGTATCCTTGTTCATCAGAGCGATTGGAGTGGGATTCGTAACCCTCGGCAACAGAGACTCGAAGATGTGGGCAACATGAAAGCAAACCAAAGAAAGATTAAAAAGTACACATAAAAGGCATTATTATTGATATTGGTCTGCGAAGCTAATGAACGATGACCAATAAACAAGAATCATAAATCATAAAGAAAATAGTTCCCACAAAGCAAAACTAGCAATTAATAGAATATAGGGAGAATTTAATATTGTTTACTGTGACATACATATATATGCACGTTATGAGAATATTGGAAACAACTGAAAATAACTTAAGAAAATTGTGACATACATATATACGCACATTATGAAAATATAGGAAATAATAAAAAAAACAAGAAAAAAATCCTTTAGTGCGGGAATACTTAGCGCGTGCACCATTCTCGAGTGCTCCAGCCGAACGTGGATTTACTTGATTTTAAGGACATTCTGCAAAAGAAAACAGTATAACATTATTACAAATGTATGTTTTATTTCATATTTTAGACATATCTGCTGACACCATATCGAAATCCGGAAACACCCAACCAGAACAACTACAACACAAAACATATAAAAACAAGGAACGTGGTAGAAAGACAATATGGATTGTGGAAAAGACGATTTCCGGTCTTATCCAATGGCCTACGACTAAACATCGACACCACGATGGCAGTTATAGTTGCATGTGGAGTTCTTCACAACATATGCATCAATCGTGGGGAGGAATATCCACAAGATTGGATCCACGGTGTTGGTGATGAACCCAACAATGTGGCATTCAGGAACAATGCAGGGAACAACATCGCCCATTTAAATAGAGACGTTATTGCAAATAATATGTATGTACAAGCATTATAATATTAACAATTATCACTTTCTAATTTCTTTGTAATTGCCTCCTGAGCTCTCCTCTCCAACTTCAATATATCCAGTTGGATTTCCCATCGGATTTCTGCTCGGGCTGCCTCTGCGACCTTCTGCTTCCTGGCATCACTAAGGATTTGCAGTTGTATATCCGATTGGGCTTCTTTTGAGACCCTCGCCGCATCGAACACATAGAACAGATTTCTGTGCGTACACGTCCCGATACCGTTCAAAGTACCCTAATTAGGTAGTACTCCGCCTACGGTCCGGCGGCCAACATAGCATATCTCGTTCTTCTAATATCTTTGGTAAATGTTCTTACCTCAAAACTAAAATCACGTATTTGGGACATGAGGTGTCCGACAAGGACATTGCACCAGGCAATATCAAAATCGAGGCAGTTAACTTTAGACAACCTAGTAATATTCATGAAATTAGGCAATTTATGGGATTGGCCAGCTATTCCAGGAAATTCATTAAAGGTTTTGCAACTATAGGTCGCCCGTTGACTGATTTGACAAAGAAGGGTGTCGAATAGAAATGGGAAGATTCCCAGATGCGTTAGTTAAGGCGATGCACTACGTCGTGTAATATTTTGAATCGAGCCGCCATCAATAACACTCCTTACGTAGATCCAGATTTGTTCAGTAGAAAGAATCCAAATAAATTGGGTATGCTCAGTAGAAGCTCTCCAAGATTTGTTCAGTAGAAAGAATCCAAATAAATTGGGGTGCTCAGTAGAACCTATCCAGGATTTGTTCAGTAGAAACAATCCAATAGAAATAGAGGTGTATGAGATATGTCCGCTAGAGACTATTTGTGTGTTTGAATTTGTCTTCAAGATGAATTGAAATTTTGACAATATTGGGCAGTTGGTCACTTATTTGATTTGATGCTTGTAACTAATATGTTTTTCTTTTATTTTGTGAGGTCAAAATGGAGAAACAGGATGGTCGAGTGTAACAAGCGTCAAGAACGACCAATCCCGGGCATGCCGTATCAATTCAGCGAAAGGGAAGTTGATAAATATCCTGCCACCTTGGGGCGGTCTGGAAGGGTAGCTATCCGTTTCTCGCGCGCTCTTCTCTCTCCTGAATCTGAGCCGGAAATATCACCAAAAACCTCTTGAGACTTGTTGTTTCATACACATACAATACAAACTGTTTAATATCCTGTTATTAAGGCGATGCCATACGTAGTAATGCAAAATCATGTGTTTTTGGTTTGAAAATTTGGTCGCCTAGAAATGTTTCAGATGCTTTAATTCAATAGTGCGAGTAGAATACATCTTGGCATTTGAAAAGTCTTTTTATAAGCCCAGAAAAAAATAATGTATAGGCCTATGAAAACTGCTTTAAAGTTCAAAATCTCCTACTTACGAACCCATTTTCGGTTATGGTTTTATTGTATAATGTGGAAAATTAAGTTATTTATAAAGTGATTGAAAAAAAAATATTTATGCCTGAATATCCACAAAATAAAATAAAAGGCACTTTTTGGCCATGTTTTTTTCTTGCATAAATCAAAACAGACGGATGGTGTTAAGCGGGAATTTAAACCTTATCGCCATCTACGTAAGGTTTGTTATTGATAGCGGCTCAATTTAAAATATTACACGACGTAGTGCATCGCCTTAATATTCTGCCAATAGCCGAGATGCACTCCTTTATCTATTCTTAGCGGAGCTTCATTCCTTTTTTAGTTACCTACTTTTAGGTCAAAATATAGACGGCCGCGGCGCACAGTGGCTTAAATTTGAGCGCTGGCGCGACATTGACCCCAGATCGGCATGTTCCCGAAATGAATTTTTTTTTACCAATGTGTTCTCAGTTAATCACTGACATTAAAAAAACCATTGAAAATAACATCCGAAGCTTACTTACTCGGTAATTACGCACAGAACTGAGATGTTCGGGCGCGCAACTATGCTGCTGTATCTAGGCGAGTTTGAAGGCGTGCGGAATCAGGTTGTTTGTGTACTTGTTTCACAAAAAAAGTATTTTTAAAAATTACTTGACATATTTTTTAAGATACGTGCTTTATTTAAATAACTGAAAAAATTATTTTTTTTCATAAATTATAACTGTTGCCTTGGTTCAAAGTTTACCCTTTTTTACAATTTTTTTTACCAAAGTTTTGCCTTTAATGGAGTAGGAATAAAAATCTTCACAAGTCTTCACGCTAACTTTAATAGGATATTATTGCTGTGTCTTTTTTGTACACGGACAAAAAAAATCACCACCAACTATAGCCAGCCACTCCAGTAATTGCATTTTTAAGAAATGATTGTACTTAATTTTCGTCAATTTTTTTCAGAATCCTATATTTGACTCCGATATGTCAAAGAAAGATCAACTGTATGTAATATTTAGTTCTTCGTACCGTTAGAATAAAATTAAAGTTATTCTCAATTATTCATTGTCAATTTAAATTAACATTTGAAACTCAATTATTATGTAATTAGTCGCAGAACAGGGATACACTGATATTCGGGCGCGCAACTATGCTGCTGTATCTAGGCGAGTTAGAAGGTGTGCGAAATCAGGTTGTTTGTGTACTTGTTTTACAAAAAAGTATTTAAAAAAAAATCTTGAAATATTCTTTAAGATACGTGCTTTATTTAAGTAACTGAAAAAATTTTTTTTTTCATAAATTATAACTGTTGCTTTGGTTCAAAGTTTAGCTTTTTTTCCATTTTTTTTCCTTTAATGGAGTAGGAATAAAAATCTTCACTAGTCTTCACGCTAATTTTAATAGGATATTATTGCTGTGTCTTTTTTGTTCACGGAAAAAAATCACCACCAACTTAAGCCAGCCACTCCAGTCATTGCATTTTTAAGAAATTATTGTACTTAATTTTCATAAAATACAAACTTAGCGCCCAAGTTACACGCTACTTTTTATAAAAGCATTAAAATTATTATCAACATTTCAACTAATAAGAATTAACAAAAAATAAGTGGTATTTCTTATTAATACTTAAAAAAACATCAATGGTGCCAAATAGTCGAACGCCGAGAGCGATGTCGCGCCAAATCATTAAAATTGGCCACTGTGCGGCGGTAGCTTAAACAAATTGACTTTCGTGATCTTTTTTATTAATATTATTTTAAAATTAAACAATAACTTTGTAAACATCACTTATAGGTAAATACTTAATGCCGACCGGGTTTCGCTACAACCGTAGCTTCATTAGGGCAGTATTATAGTAGTATTATATATACTTGGGAAAAAATTAATCTAAAAGCTACAGAAGACATAAATAATCTAAAAATATGGTTTGACAATAACCTCTTGTCGTTAAATAGTGATAAAACATATGTCATTCCTTTCGAAATTAACACTAACATTGTACCTCCAAATCTTCAAATATTCTTACATAATCATTCTCTCGCACAACACGATACTAATCACTGCCAACAAAAATGTTCACTTCTGAAAATAGCGGATAAAATTACATATCTTGGAATAATCATAGATAAAAACCTAAAATGGAAAGATCACATCGACCATACAATAAAAAGAGTTAGGAAGTTAATTCATATATTCTTACGGATACGAAACTTTTTATCAACGAAAAACCTATACTCAATATACTACGCATTAGTACAGTCTATTCTTCAGTATGCCATTATCAGTTGGGGAGCAGCTTACAAAACTAATCTGACCCCCATAGAAATTGTTCAAAAACTAATAATAAAAATTATACTAAAAAAACCTCCAGACTTCCCAACTGACAGCATATTCGAAGAATTCAAAGTTCCAACATTTAAAAACTTATTTATAAAAAATTCAATTATACAAATTATAAAAGAAAAAGATAAATACGCATTTATAACTGAAAATCGTACTAGACTTAAACATGTATTTGTGTGCCCCAAATTAAACACTTCTTTTGCACAACACCATTATACTCACCAAGGAAAATTCTTTTTCAATAACCTACCAATAGAAATCAGAAGCATTAGGAACAAAATTCAATTGTTGAACTCCATCAAAAAGTATTTTAGAGAATGTCACACTAAAAATCTTACTTGTTTTTCTTCTTACTGAATACATATATGTTTACATATTTTAGTTAACGGGTCTGATTGCCATGTGTCTATATTACCTACACATACATATATATTGAAATACATGATTATAGTAAATAGTAATTATAATTATATGAAATGTATTAACTGTATTAACTGCATTGTATTATCTGTACACGTGACTTTATTTGTACATATATTAACTGTATTAACTGCATTGTATTATCTGTACACGTGACTTTATTTGTACATAATATGTGAAATGTTAACTCTTCTTCCATCCACAAGCTAAGGCTTTTAATGGAAGACCAGTAAAATTATAATATAAAAAATGTAACTAACTAAAAAAAAAAAAAAAAAAAATATAATATGTTATAAGTAACCGCTTCATATGAAGAAATAATATTTATTTTCTTGCAGATTTTAGTGCAGCTCAATAAATTTGATTCAGTATGAGTGCCACGTGTGAGTGGTTTATTTATGTATGGGGCCTATGACAATATCCTTTTAATTATTTGTGAGAAAGATAGATGTCATATAAAACGTTAAAATCTGCTGCCCATCTGTGCAGACAACTTTATATATCTAAGTTGTTATAGTACTATTTATATGTGTTGTCTCTTTCTAGAGGATTATTTTCGACGTTCCCGAAGAACAATGTCGGATGTGCAATTTCGTAGTTGAGCTGTTTAAAGTTTCGTTTCTGCATTTTTACTGCTTTTGAGGTCAAGAAATATAGTGTAATTTTGATATTTTGTATTAACCCCTATTTATTTAATTGGAACAATGTATTATGACTATGACAGCTTATTACAACAACATTCTTGTAGTTTTAGAGAAAAATCACATTCGATGTTTTTTACGGACAAAGAGTTGTCGGTGGTTTGAATATATGGTTCTACGGAGATAGCGTGAAACATTTGAGTTGTAGGTACCTAAATATGATTATCCGAATCTATTTTTACCAATTTTATTTTTTTGGCAATTTGTCATATTTCAGACATCATTGTGAAAAGGCTTCTCTATTTGGTAATACATAAGAAATGGGGCTTAACTAAAAAAACTGAACAAAATGCAATATTTTAATTTGACCTCAATAATTATTATTTGGAATCACTATAAAGGAAACATTTTTTCCGTATTTTATGGTCTTAAAATACAAACGATACGAACGATGATGGTCTTAAACTTTTTTCTGAGGTCATATTCGAATTCTAGGTGAATATTTTTTCTTTTACCGTCTTTTGACATTGTATCTCGAATTTCGGAGAGGTTTCCATCAGTTTTACGAGAACCTTCCTTTTGTCTAGCTATAGGTACCTATACTTTTTTTTCATTTTTAATTTATTAGGCAATTATACTTGTTACCCCCCTCGTAACCAATGGATTGCTTGCTATAGTGAGTATGTATGGTGGTTAAATGTAGATTATCGTGTTGCCGTGTAAAGTGTGTGTATACTTGGGACGTTTTAATGAGTTCTTTATTTGTATGCTTGAGTTTATTATCTATTTTGTATATAAGGAGATATGTATTATATTCATATATTTTCTTAATGTTAACAGTGTTGTTTCCATATATACTTTTTTGTGGATGTTCTACGTTTGAAGTTAAATAGTTTCCCCAGATTTCAATGTGAATGTACTAGGCTATATTGTAGACCTTTTGATTGTATTTGGTAACAGATATGATAACCGGGGTGATTTTATCTTTAATATGCTGTTTAAATATTAAATGTTTATCAATGGACAGCCCAAGATATTTCTCCTGTATCAGGATTTGCAGGTTGATATATTCAACTTTTAAGGGTACATGAGGAGGAATGATTTTACAGGTTGAGCTTAAAATTGTGTATCCTGTTTTTTTTTAACATTTACAGTTAGGATGTTTGATTGGAGCCAACTGTTAATTTTTTCTATGTTATCTTAGATTAAGTTGGGCTTCTGTAATCCCGAGCATTTCGATGGATTCTTTATTGGGCAGGGTAGGTACTTCCTTATTTTACATTATTATACAAATATAATTATTAAGGTACATTTTTTTCATTATTGAAATATCCCCTATGCTATAAGTACAGTATTATAGTAGTAGTGATATAGTATCAACCAGTATTATAATAAACTGTTGCAGCACATTCAAATGCTTCCGCCTTGAGTTTAGTTCGCTAATTTGCCGCCGTAGGCGCTACTCTCATCTCTGTCGACCAAGCAGGGATCTACGCTTCACGAGTGGTTCGCGCAGGTTCGCGGTACCGCCGGCAATTTATACAATATTTGTAGGCAAGTAATATAAATCCAAAATCTCTTGATAAGCACGGTAAAAGAACACATTGCTAGAATTTTAATATATCTCACGAATTTAAAAAAAATATTCATATAGTATTATTCCATCATTATTTTTTAAATGATTTGGTGATACGTTTGATAAAAACAATAGGTGAGTAGGTACAAAAAAAGAGAGCACAAAAGTACTAAAAACTACGCACAGTTAAATGTATTATGTTAAGTGGGTCAAAACCTCAATAAATGATTTTCGAATTTGGACGAAATATATATATTTTTTTAAGACAAACATTCCCGGGTTACGAATAACCTGACAAGATTTGAAAATCTCTTACTACCACCTCAGTGAGAGGAAAATGTTGCTTCTGTTGTGACGGAGGACTTAGCCAGCCGAGGAATTGAACACACTACTCCCCCCCCTTTTAATGAAATTTGTATCCAGGATAATAATTATAAGATCTTTGATAACGCGAATTTTTATGTGAAATTCGTAAATTTCATGCACATTTTTCACGCGATATTCTGGTATTATAAGAAAGTAGGTACGTTCTAAACATTTATTGTCCATGGTTTTGACAAGCTTTAACGGCCATAAAATGAAAAGCAAGTTTTGGCGCGTGTCTATTGGTAACTGTGAGTCTGCAAAAAGTGTGTTGAATCCCGTGTGATGAAAATGTACTATTCTAGGTTTGTATTGTTCTGAATCTGTGATTTATGACTGTGTTGAATAAATTTGTTCTGAAACTTCATATGATGAATTCTCATATTTTGAGTTAACATGGAACCAGCTAGTGGGTAATAAATATAAGGATTATACACTTTATGATTTGGTAGTATTTAAATTGAAGTCATTTTGAGGCAGTATTTTGGAAGTAGGTACCTATAGATACGTATTTATCCCCCGTTTCTCCTCCTATATATTTCAGAGGAAGCTGCGCTTCCCTTGCCTCACTGCACGAACCGCCACTGCCAGAAATCCATCTCTGTTCTCTTATCTCACCATGCCCGCCTCACAATACTTAGTAGAGCTTTAGCCTCGGCCTATAGCGATACTACAAGGAATGTTAAAAGCTATTTAATATAATGCCTTGTTCGTTTCATCTTATAATATGTTACCTTCCCGGGACGCGGGGTAAAGCATGGCCGTCTGGTGAACCGTGAAAATATGGAACTGTGATCTGCGGAATAATGCGAGGTATACAGAACTACGTAGAATTTTTTTAACTAACTATATTAATGTCAAATATCTGTCGCATTCACGGCTCACATTCAACAAATGTGAATAAAGATATAAAAACATTAGGATTCATATTAACAATTAAAAATTTAGTCTCTAGAAAATGGTCATGCAGTCGCATATTTAACAGTATCTCATTTTTTTCCGTGCACATTCAACTACCTAACTGTAAATAGGTTTTAATTGTAAATAATAATGTTAGGATTTAAATTAAGAACAATTAAAAACTTAGAATCGTTACAAATCATAAAACTGTTAGAAGCCCACAGACATAGGAATTAATAGACGAGAAGCTAATGGCGAGGGGTAAAATCAACTGTTGAAGAACGAAGGGAGTAAGGCTGACTGTGATTCGTCAATAAATCAATCTGACAGTAAATGGGCATCTCGCATTATAATATCACCATTTAGTTCTTAAAAGTAAAATCTGCTTTTGAATGAATAGACATTTCTACATGGGAGCGCAAATTACTTGCCACGTTAAGCTGGGTCCAGACATGTTCTTTTGTCCGTACCGTACCTCCGTTTCGTACCAGCGTCGCGATCCAAAAACTCTGGACGCATCATCTTTTGTCCGTACCGTACCTCCGTTTCGTATCCGCGTCGCGATCAAGAGCCCGTATCTCCGTAACGTCGCTGCGATCATCGCGTGTCCATTTCCTCCCACCATGTCGTCGACTGCGGAAGTGTTTGAGAATTTGACGATTGCTTGCGCGTCCTTCATTGTTATTCACAATAATATAACGAAAAAAAAAACAAAAAAGGCGACGTTGGTGGGAGTTAGAATTGTTCAAAAACAGAGAAAGATGTAAGACGCCGCGAACACGTCCAGACTGGCGCAGACCCGTACCGTATCGCCTTTGAACGGGCCGAAAAACCGACTCGCGATGGATCGGAGCGTACCTCTATCCGTATCGAGATGCCGTACCACCGTACCGTACCGAACGGGCGTCCAAACTAGCGTTCTTGATCGCGACGCTGGTACGAAACGGAGGTACGGTACGGACAAAAGAACATGTCTGGACCGAGCTTTATGAACTAATTTGCGAAGTCCAAATTCGGCAAAGTAAGGCAGCTTCTATTTTCAGAGTCGTAGTTAGTTTCAGAGTATTTAGTTAAGACACTTTTACAAATGTCTCATAATTTACTTACCCCAGTAAACAACGATGAGCACACTTGAGAATCGCTACATTGTTATGTGATAGTATATGTTTCTAAAACTGATCCATATAATACGGTGTGAATAAGCTTAAAATAAAGTAAAATAATGCTTACTTATGGAATGTAATACGACAATTGGGTTTATTCTCTTTTTCACATCTATTTTTACAAGTTTTCATATCACAAGTCAACATTTTGCCGTTTTATTTCGTAAAATGAACCGATGATGCCTCGACCATAGTTCGCACAAGAATGATGACGTCACGTTTTCAAATTTCACTTGAGGCCATATGCGAGCCCAGCCGGCTCCAATGGAACCGGTATGGGGAGTGGGGATAATACGCTTTTAATCACTTAGGGCAGGTCTACTAATATTCATATGTCTATGTAGAAGCCTAATAGAACATAACCCTATAGTTTGGTCACCCTTCTGTGAATTACAAATTCAAAGAAAATTTCTACGCTTCGTAAATTTTAATGTTAATGAATATTTTAAATATTCCAACGTTAGAAAAATTACGAAAAATAAATGACCTAACCTTTTTATTAAATTGTTAAACTCTAACTCGATTGTTGTGAACTCCTGCATTTAATAAATGTACATGTAACTATACTAATAACTACACATACATCAACATTATGTATGATAATAGCTGACATGTATCCGGGGTTCTTAAGAATTTGGATTAAAGTTTGTAGGTTGTGAATTGTAGGATAAACATCAACTTTTCCCTACTTTCTATAAATATATATATAAACCTTCCGGAAGAAATTATCTAAACAGTAAAAATCACAGTGAAAAGCCTATCAAAATCCTATCCAGTAACACAGCGCCCTTGAGGTTTTTACTAGCGTCAGGCGGTTTTTGGCTCAATGCCGGCCATGCATAAACATACTGGTTTCGGCTGTATGTGCGTTAGTACTGCGTAAAATTTGGTTGAATAAACTCTTTAAAATAAAACTTTAAAAAAATTAAGTGTCATTTTCAAAATCGGAAACGAGTGTTTAAAATATGAATATTGTGGACCTAACGCTACGTATACATACGCGAGCCGAACTACCGAACTGAACCTCAACTTATAAGAAAAGAATATTTCGCTCGGTTCGCGTTTCGGTTCGCAAATGTATACCTACCATTAGATTTCGTACGCTAAGACAGTCGAGCACTGTAACTACAGTGTTCGCTATTCGTACTACGTACCGTTTTTTAAATCCATCTACTTTATAACTAGAAAGTGGATGGATTAGTTAGAAAGTAGATGGATTTAAAAATAGTTGAAAAATAAGGCTCCACATAAAAATATATTTTTAATTTACCTACTGTCCAATCTTTGTCAAATTTATTTTTGTCATCGTTCTTTAATCTTTATCGAAGTTCTGTCCGGCTTTCTCCAATTGGGTGCTACACCGTAAGACCATGTTTGTGCAACGTGCGTTTTATATTTAAAGTGGGGTATTTTCACAAACTATGAATACCGTTAAAATGTGTGAATGACTTAAAGTTTGTTTTTATGATTCTGGTCACTGTAACAAAAATGAGTAACTTTAATATTTTCATTCATAATAATTGATTTAAAAACTATCTAAAACCGAACATTCTAAAACTATTCCAACTGGCTACAACATCATTGTGACGTAGAAAACGCCATTAGCTGGTAAGACGGCTGTCACCAACGACGCCCGGCGTGACGTCACAGCCGCCGAAATCACAAATAAAAAATAACGCAAATCGAAAATGGCACATTTAAAATCGTTATAGACAAAGTATTCGTCAACATTAAAATAAAATTTAAATCAGTGTAAATACCCTATTGCCTTGACACGAACTAGTCATCTCATATTTGCGGATATCTACAGGATTTTCCAATAAGAGGTGTTATTTTGATATTCAATCGTAAAAGATCGATGGTTTCGTTGCTTGTGTGGCACGTAGCGCCGTCTTGTTGAAAGTTAACGTTGTCCAGATCAATACCATCCAATTCCGGCCATAAAAAAATCATTAGACATCTCTCGATAGCGCAATCCATTCACCGTAACTGTTGCTCCAGCCTCATTTTAGAAAAAGTAAGGTCCAATGACTCCGCAGAACCATGAACCGCACCAAACAGTTACACGTTGAGAATAGAGAGGCTTTTCAACAATAACTCTTGGGTTTTTTGAGCCCCAGATGCGATAATTTTGCTTGTTGACGAAGCCACCGAGGTGGAAATGGGCCTCATCACTCAAGATGATTTGCATTTGATTCACTCAAGTGAATTTTAATAATTCCAATGCGTTGTTGAAGCGTGTATCGTTCCATTTTTATTAATGGCGTAGTTTCTACTTGTCAAATGTCAAAAAATGACAGCTTAAAAAGTAACATCTACCGAAATAGCGGGCTATTCAAAATAACACCTCTTATTGAAAAACCCTTTATATTGTCCACAATTTTGAAGCTGATGCCTCCCTAGTGCAATATGTTTCAATGCTCTATTTGACATTAGATATCCACATTTAAATGTGAAAGACAACTGTTAGCTTCGGAGCCGTGTCCACTCTGGATAAACTAATCGAGATGTCGACTAATGAAGTGATCCCATATTCAATGGATGACTTTTTCCATTGAATTGCAAATAGATCGACATTTTTGATATCGCCTCAACAAAGTACAGAGTCGGGTTATCATTTGCATTTGGGAGGCAAGAACTATGTATAGCACGATCGGTCCATAAATGTTTTATCGATATAACGGTAACTTAGCATCGTTCTCGAGCATGACTGCAGATTGCCATCGAATAATAGAAGAGTATGTATGAGATGGTGTATGAATATGAATGAGGCAGGGTTGTTTGGCGGTCCATCCTCTCTGCGTACCCCAGCGGGGAAATGGGGTGATGATTAGTTGGTCACTAAGAACAGGTTGCTTCATAGGTAGGGTTGCCATCCGTCCCGATATATCGGGACTGTCACCTTTATTGAGCTATCTGTCCCGACGTCCCGACAAAAGCCTTAAATGTCCCGATTGAAATTACGCAATGCAAATTTTAATTTTCCGTGCGTCCCATAGCCCAGGGACTGTGGAATCGATTTTACAGTGTCAAGTCAATTATAACATGACTTGTACAGAGTTCTACAATTATGTTAAAAGGTACCCAGAATTGTTGAGAAAAGCGAAATCTTCTGAAAAGTATGGCCAGCCAAGTACTTCTGCTAGTACCAATTTAAGTAACCTATAAAACAAACATATTTACTTACTTATTATAAAATATAGAGATTGTTTAAGTATTACAAAATTTTTATTTGTTCCATCCTGAAACGTCCCGACGAGACCCTGGCCGAATATGGCAACCCTATTCATAGGGTTCCACGGCAACCCAGGATAGATGCAATTCAATACACTTTTGAGAAGTAATATAAAATCATTAACAGTTATGAAAAAATGGCCTACAATCCTAACCTTACCGAATTAACCTTATATGATTTAAGATTTTCATGGCCAAAAGTATATTTGTTATTTGTTTTTGGGGTGTTATGCCGTGTTGCATTGCATTCATCTGCCTTGATGATGGACACTATAACGTTGTCCGAAACGTTGGTTAAAAAAGGAGTTAGCGCAACACGGTATAAAACCCCAAAAACAAATAACATAAACTAATTAACCTTGTTTTTTCATAACTTTTCACGACTTTACATCACTTTTGAAGGGTGTGTTGAGCTGCCACTGTCCTGAGTTGCCCGGTTACCGTTTCATAGAATTTGAACAATTCATCAAATTTCAAAGTTATTTTTCAAGTTCTGTGAAAGTCCTGTTCAAGTTCAGTTATCATACAAGTACCTACTGTGAAAAAAACGGCCCATTACGAAACAATAACAGAACTTGAATATAACTTTCACAACACCTCAATTTTAAAAAACAAGGTTAAAGAAATACTGATAAACGCCTCTGTTAAGTGTTCTTAATTTATTCGACATGAACTGTTGTTTTTACGTTAGCAATCTGTAATTGTTCTCGGGAATGATGACGAGTTATCGACATTGTTGATAAATACTTTTATCGATCTACCGTGCTAGTTACCCGGTCCTTGTAAAAGATGCCTTTAAAAAAAAATTTCAAATCGTTACATAAAATATTTTGATGGTAAGTTCGGATTTTTATTAAATCTTAAATGTAAATAACTTACATACTTAGGGATCCCTCTAGAAACATTTGAGATTTTAGTAATACGTTCATTAGAAATAATTAAAATGTGAGCGTCGAGCAAACCCCCGTTATTAGAGCCGTGTGTCGCTTTAAGTATTTGTCATTTAGCATGTATATTGTAAACCGATCAACTTTCCCAATGGGGTATTTACACAAACTAGGAATACTGTCACAAATGTGTGGAAGATTTAAAGTTTATTTTTGTGATTCTGAAAATTGTATTAAAAATTTGTATTTTTAATATTTTCATTCATAATTATCGATTTGAAAAAAAATGCATATTCTTAAATGGTTCCAATTGGCTACAACGTCATTACGACATACCAAACGCCACTGGCTGATTAGACAGCTATGTCGTTTTGCCAGCATATCAAAAATGGCACATTTTAAATCGTCATTGAAAAAGTATTCTTCAAAAAAAATGGTAAAAATACGTAAATTTTATCGAGAATAATTTTTTTAATATTCTATTTCGGCATAATTACCTACCTACATTACTGTTCAGAGGAAGCTACAAGCCAAAAATGTGTATATTCTTGGTATACCTTATATTGTAGGTAATAGGCATTAAAATCGCTTGACAAACGGAGTCTAGAAACGTTCGATTTCAAGCACAAAACTGGTTTTTATTTATTTTGGAAATAATTTTATAAGTAAGCAAAAATTTTAGTCAAGTGAAACTGTCACAGATAATCGTAGCTATAATACTGTATTTTTTAAAAGTTGTTTCCTTTCCGCGTTCATACATTTCTATTGGAAAGAAATATTTTTTAGTACTTTACGTTTATATTTTTTATTGAGTAATCTATTTTTTTTAATTGTTAATTAATTAATTAATTAATTGATTAATCTACTCAACTAAACTTCAATTTATCTTGAGCATATTTTTGGTAAGTATTCATAATTTACACCAATTCGTTACAAAGATTAATCAAAATAGTGATTTGGCATTAAGCTTCGCCTTAACAATAAAGCCCATTCATTGACCATTACCAAAATGTATGTATCTATTCTTCGTCATGCGACCTTTTTGTTCTTGAAGTGGGTAAGCACCTATATTTATTTTAAAAGCCATGTAGTGTCGGTGCATATTTAATTTCCGACTTAATTCGTTTCAGATGGCTTTGTACGTGCGAGGAGTGCAGGGTCCTTTATCTGCCGCACCGCATGCCCCGGCGGAGAGTGCGGGGTTCTTCGGACCTACCTAATGAAGCCGGTGTTATATATCAAGGAATGAATAAAGATAAAAACTGAGTGGTCCTCGAACAGGGCCGAACTGGTAAAGACAGAAAAAACATCATTAAGTATTTTTGTAAACATATTTAAAATTCGTAAATAAAAAAGTGAAAGGTACTAACGATGTAGCGGTGCTGCCAAGGTCTGGTATCTGTAAGAGGATATTGCGCTTTATTAAGCATCGATGACACGGGGCTAGTTTACAAGCTACAAGCCAGCGAGTTCGCTAGCAGCTTGTAAACTAGCCCCGTGTCATCGGCTTTTTTACAATCTGCTAGTTGACTATCCGATTGTAAAAAAGCAGCGAGTAAAATAGAAAGATGGGCTAATTTACTCGCCATTCGCTGGCGTGTTGGCTTATAAGATAGTTAACTAGCCGTGTGTCATCATCGCTGCTAGTAACTAGTTGCGAGTATCTTTGCGTTTTGGCAGTCAGCAAAAAATGTCAACGGAAGTAGTTCGCGCGGCAGTAGTTATCTTAGCTTATGCTATCAAGAAGGATTTACAACGAAAACTTGGATTTTTCAATTTTATTTATTTCTTGTCTGTATACGTCTTTTATTGATTTTATTTTTGTCTTCAGTTGCTTCACATCCATACCGACAGTTAGTTGTTTTTCGTTAAGTTTAATTAAGAGGTATTTGAAAATTTCATCCTTTACTTTTGTGTTACAATACTCTTTGCCTTTTATATTCCATAAAATAGGGTATTGTTCGTCGATGTTGAGAAACTCTGTAATATCACGCGTGTTCCACTTCATTTTTCAACTTAAAAAAATAAACGATAGAACGCAAACAACACGTCACGCAAAATAACACGTGATTCCAACTCGCTAGCTAGTTCGCTACTGAGCGAGTGGGAAGTTTTGTGTGTCATCGACACTCGCTAACTCGCTTACTCGCTAGCTTGTAGACTCGTCGACTAGCAGCTCGTAAACTAGCTCCGTGTCATCGATGCTTTAGTAGCAGACACATACCTGGACGGAAGACGAACCTCGTGCTGGCACTGTTGGTGGACGCGGTGGACTCTCTCGCTGCAGCAGCTAGTCCATTTTCTTCACCACCTAGGATTCGTGCTGCAGAGTCTCCATCTTCTATCTTCGTGTTACCTGTTCCTGTACTTCATTTGACTTAACTTCACTTAATTTTTGTGATATTTATATTTTTTGTAATACCTACATCAACTGTAAAGCGCCCCTGAGGTGATATCTCACAAAAGCGTCGCTATACAAATTTCCAATAAATAAATAAATAAATTTTATTGAAGGAAGCAAACACTTTGTGATGTGACATTATATATTAAATGAAAAAAATACACTTTGTAAAACACCACTTTTATTATGAATTAATATTAACAGCCAACCAGGTTTCGCTTAGCTCAAGCTTCATCAGGGCTTATTATATCAACTAAATGATATAATAAGTGGTGTTTTACAAAGTGTATTTTTTCATTTAATAAATAAATAAATATTATTACTGAAAATTTTTAAAAAATTCGACATTGGAAAAGGTTTAAGAAATTTGCACAGCCTTTCTTGTCTTGAATTGCTAGGTCAACACAGCCAAGTAAATATTTCACCACGTCATTTTTTCATGAGCTCTGAGGGTCGATTCCGGTTAAGATAAGGATAATGAAATGTTATTATCCTCAAAATGAACGACTTTTCGCTTATATATATATATTACCCTTTAAAGTTTCCCCACTTTCTGTGTTGTTTGACAAAAGGTAGTTAAAGGAAAGAGTTATCTAAATTATAAAATTGGAAACACTATACTTTAACAAATTAAAACAATACAATAATTGGGGAAAATGTGAAGGGTTTTTAATAAGCATAAGTAATTTCCGATATTTTACCCGTAAATTTATAAAGGCATGGGTAGTAAAAATAAAAGCAATTTATTTTTAATTATGAGCAACTACACGGAAATAATATAAATATATCGTCTATTGGCATTGTGTTATATTTAATTGAGACTAAATTCCTTGCAATATCATTGTGAAACATTTTTCTCGGGAGGGAAGTAGAAAGGGGAGTATGGCGGCTGCCGATGTCCCCCGAATCCTTCCGACCGCGAACGAACTCAACTAACGAAGTCGAAGGTGACCGGCGGCAGCGAAAATGCTTTTAGATATAAATAAGTCAATTTACACGACTACTGATGGTAAAACCCTACTTACCGATGAAAGGTTATAACATTGCTTTCCCTATATTTTCCACTACGACTTGTACAATATCAGCATGATCAACAATATCAGTACTGATACCCGTGATATATCACACTGAAAGAAATGTTTAGGTACTATTTACTAAATTTTCAGTAATTATCTACTAAACAGTTTAGTTGCTGTGGTGACTGCCGAACTTTTAGCTACTGTTTGCTAAACAGCAGTTTATTTATGACAGCTTAACGATTCAGATATTCTAGCTAAACTAATCGGTTGAGACAGCTTTCTGTGTTTAGTTGTGTTACCTAAACTAAAAATTATATACCTAAACCATTTTGTAGTGTTTGGTTAGAAAAACATAACTGTTTAGATGTAGTAACCTTATCTGATAATATTATTACTCCAGCGTCTGGACGGTGTAGGCCCTGTGATTGGTCAAATTCAAATTGTGTTTAAATAAGACTTTAAAGATTAAGACACCATTTCATACTGAAATAGAATCGCCACATGTAATACGATATTTCTTAAAAAATATCGTTTCTGCTTATACAATTTTTGGATAATATCGAAGAAAATATGTCTTAGAAAGTTCATAATCCATTGGATTAATTACATTACAGTGAAAATTATCCACAATTACGTGATTACGTTTGACGTTTGACGAAAAAAGCAAGCGTTAATTCAATATGGCCGATACCCGAATACGCATCGCGGCTAGGTGGCCGACAGAGCGCCCCTCTGGCGGTGAAGAAACGAATCAAATGACTGGCGCGTATATTTAAATATGCAAAATTACTTGAACATCAAGTGTTTAATAATAAGATTTCTTCTGGAAGTTTAGTTCTACTTTGCAATGGCATTTTTCATTATTATTTATAATTTTTTTTGCTTATTAATTACATCTGATTTTATATTGACATGTTTTCTAATTTCTAAAATTTCTAAATTATTTATTTGCGATGCTTTAATCCTGAGTGAAGTATTTTAAGACCTGAATTTTTATCGAAAGTGTGATTCAAAAGATGATTTGCAAACTCATATTCACTATTTCCATTTAGAACCCTGAGATGTTTTTTAGTTCTGACTTCAAAGTTTCTATTGGTTCTACCTTTGTAAAATAAATTACAATCCAGCCCAATTGAGTTTATAAACTCCTGATTTTTTTGTTTGATTTTCGCAATCTATATTATTAAGAATATATTTATTCATTCTGTTATTAGTGTAAAACGCCGGTTGAATAGTACCAGGAATGTTTATATACATATATAATTTTAGAAGTGTCGTTATCCACAAACAGAATTCTACGCCATTGTTTATTTATATCTTAAGAACTAGGGTAAAAATACCGTTTGAAGATAATATGTTTAATTATTTTATTTAGTATTTCAACTATCAATTTATTAGAATAACCGTTATTAAATGTTATTTGTCTTATGAATATATTGTTTTATGGTTATATGCAAAAAAAAATTTCAGGTCTTAAAATACTTCACACAGGATATAAAGCATCACAAATAAATAATTTCGAAATTTTAGAAATAAGAGAACATGTTTATAAAAGTAGATGTAATTAACAAGAATTTTTTTTTATAAACTCTCTTTTAAATATTTTCCCACTTAACTGGTCTTTCATATTGTAATTCATAATTCTTATAAACCCAGCCTACTCTTACCCCTCCCCCCTCCTTCCACTTCTTTTTTCCAATTGTAATCTATATTTAATTTTTGACTTCGGTGTATACTTCGTTCATGAAACATGTATTGGTTGTATATAATAAAGTGAAGTTAAAAAGTTATTTGTTTCTTAATAAAATAAAGTTTAATCGGATAACATTATTTTATCTATTTCCATTGTATATCAATGCATACGTACATAATAAAATGTAAACATTATATTTATTTATTAATTGGACAATTTGCATGGCGCCGCTTTTGTGAGATATCACCTCAGGGGCGCTATATTGTAATAATCTACCTTTATATATAGATTTTTACTCTCCTGATGAAGGTGTATATATAATCTAACTTTAAACTTTATTAGATACAGTAACAGTTTTAGGAAAAGAATTACCACCAGTTGGAGTAAAATTCACACCTTTTAATTAAACCGACTGCTAATCACATTGCACAATTACCCTCCTTTTATCCATAAACACGGGTACAATTAATCAATATGTAATAATGTATTATTTCTGTCAACTTTGTTGTAACTATCTTTAATTGTTGTGACAAACTATACGATATTGATTCAACTTATAGACATTGACGGTTGTAACACATATTTAAGCACTGCAAGTCTCATATGAGCAAATTATATTAGGTACCATAACAGTTAATATCAGTTGTAGACATGTAGTCAATAATAGTGTTTCATTTGAAATAATCCATCACAAATACGTAAAATTTCATTTATTCAAACAACTGTCATTCTTATTATGCCTAAATTGAGCATGTTATTATTCATTAACTCCTTCCTGTTCCGTGTTTTAACTATATATACTCACCCTCTCTCTGTGAATGACCTAATATCTATCTATTAAATGTAACTGTTGTTAATATCACTTAAACTGGGCGCAGCCCAAGCAAGTGCCGCCCGCAGGGCCTAGCAGCAAAAACCCGCGGAGCGGGTTTTTAACTGCTAGTTATTTAGTTAATACTACAAAAGGGTTAGGTTGATTAACTAAACTTCGGTTGGAATAGCCCTACCGATATAGGTGTTTTAGCTCTCTACTGCTAGCTAGCTTTAGGTACTGTAGCTTAGCTTTTTGGTTAGATTATCTATATTAAATAGGAAGTGCAGCTTTGCAGTTTAGCTGAAAACAATACAGGGTGTAAATGTAACCACCATCAACTCGAAGGATTATACCCATAATTCAGAATCATGGGTTAAATACTTTGATTGATAAGTATATTGCGTAAGTCCTAGAAAAAAAAAATTGCATATTGATTACATAACTAATAACCACTTCTATAATCATCATCATATCAGTCACAGGACGGCTATTCTACGCTGCCACTACTAAAATACATAGATCGGAATGTATAAAACAATTAACCTACGTTACTTAGGTATCTGAAACTTACTAAAATTATTTAACTTACATTCAAAATTTGCTCTTCAAAAGCTTCCTGCGTTATTCTTTGTGATTTGTTTATATTTTCCAACAAGGAAATGTCATTTTCAACGAAGTCATCGTGTTGATAATATATGGGCGTTGTTTGTTTGGAAGTTGAAGGTATATCTTCAATCTGAAACAAAAAGCAGGTATGTACACAGAGGGGAAAAAAGGGGTCAAGCTTTGTTTTTATCCCTTTGGAATTGCTTGACCCCCCCGGCAGTCGATTTATTCATTAATTACAGGAATTATTATTTTAAATACATTTATGTACAATGAACTATTTAAGTACTAACTAACAACAACATTTATGTACACTCCCCTTCCATACACAAGCAAATGCTTTCAATGGAAGAGTAGTAAAAAGACCCAAGATGTAAAATGAATTATGTACCATGTAAACATATTATTAAAAAAAAAAAAAAAAAACTATTATTTTTGTATCAAAATCGCGTCCGGTACAACTATTTCCAAATGGTTAACCAAAAAAGGCCTAGGTATACAATATGTCATCGTTACTGCTTTTAAAAACTTACACTTATGACAGGTGGATTAATAACATCCTTGAGCGCATTAATGTGTGCTGTAAACATTGCCCGGTACCCTATAGTCGGAATCAATTCTTTAATATTATCTTCAGATATTATCAGTAGTGTTTTAGAGTCTATGGCTTGTTCTGAAATAAAGAAAAAAAACGACAAGAAAATACAAAAGTTTTCAAAACAAGAAAATAAAAATTTATTTTTCAAAGGAATGAAAATTATTAAAAAAAATATTCATTAAAAAATGTATATTTATACAACAGCAGATACCGAACACCCTGTATCATGAATCAAGCGGAGATAAATTGTTTTAATAATGTAATTATTTCATTTATATGAAAATTTCCAATGTAAACATAAACAATGGGTGGTCACCCTGTATTTAAAAAAACATAGATATCCCTCCCAAAAAAATCAATAGAATTCAATGTTCAAAATGTTATGTCCGAATTAATAATTGCAATACATATTTTTTAAAATTAAACATAACCTGCTATGATTGACCATCCATCGGTACGATTTCAAAGCTAGTTTGGTTGGTTCTAGTTTCTGGCTAGGGTAAAACTGTAACTTAGAAAATACTGCAGTTTCAAACAACATTCGTTCAATACAAAATAATACTGGCGGAAACGAACAAAGATATAAAGGCGCCCTTGAGGTGATTTTGCACAAAAACGGCGCTATACAAGTCATCTAATTATTATTATTATTTTTGGTAAATATTCGGAATCGCTGAACACGGATTATACGAAATATTTTTTTGATAAAGCCTTCTGATTTACCTTAATTAATATAAAAGGAATCTGACTGCATTTGGGATATTTTTAATTTTAGCATTTTAATTTTTAATTACGTAAATCGAAAATTCACTTTCGTTAAAAATTAAAAATGAAAAAAAAACACCTTTTTTATAATTTTTTTTATCAATGAATTTTATATACTCAAAATATATATCCTCATATAAAAGCCATTTCGGGCCATATTGATGTTTTGGTGCATAGTGTGAAAAAATAATAAAAAAATTTTCTTTCGTATGAATTCCGAATTCTGGCCGCCCGAGTATACTCGGGCGTGGTCCTTTAGAGGTTAAATTACACAGCAGAACTTGCTTATAAATTGGATATTAATATTATTGAAAAAATAAAAGAAAAATTAAATAGAGTTCTACAACTTAAGAGTAAAACATAAATTCAGTCATACACATTGAATTGATATTGCAAAGAATGAAACAGTGGGTTAATTTTCTGATTCGGTTCTGTGCTTTTCTTGAACCTTTGCACCAGGTTCATAAGTAAATCGCTGCTAAGGAATTTATCGACTGTGCGTTGACACGAGCCGATACAGAGGACACTTTGCCATCAAAACCAGGCGTTTATTTACTGACGTATCAAACTTTATTCAAGGCATAAATTACTGTCACTTATCATTTTAAATGGCGGAGATATATCAACCTGCCAATATTTACACGCTGTTTTGCAATAATACAATAGCAAACTTGGAGATAAAGGAATGAATTTAACCCTTCAAACTCAAGAGAACTTTATTAACCGGATAACTCATCAAAATGACAATTCAACACAAAAGGTGATTTAAAATAATAAAAAGCGTTGAAACCTAAGATAATTTAACTATGACTGAAGCAAATACTAAGTTAAGTAGGTTTGGTTTTTACTGGAAAGAAAAACGAGCATGGCTGATTTATTAAATCCTGTTAAAATGTGAGAGTATTCCATTTCCCAACAGAGTATTAGTTGTTTCATAATATATCGGAATACTTGTTCAAGCAGCTGCGCTTATACTGTTATTATATAAGGAGGCATCATAAGGATGCACTATTCCTGTATAAAGTAGTTAACAATAATATTCAATGCCCAGAGTTGCTAAACAAGATTCCATTCAATGTACCTGCGCGTTCAACACGCTCTTGTGTCCTGTTCAGGGTTGATCAAAGCAAAACGAACTCTAAGAAGAATTCTTGCCTGAACAGACTATGCATTAATTAGAATAGCGTATTATCCAAGGTTGATATTTTCAGTTCCGAACTTACCAAATACAAGAGGTCAATAAAAGAATATTTCTCTGATGGTTTTTGAATAATGTTTATGTCTCTATTGTCTATATCTCTATTATGATTTGATTTATACCTACAACCTCTCTCCATGGCTATAAATGTATTGTTTTGTAATTTTTCGTGTTTTTTTTTATTTTTTATAATTTATTTAAATAACTTATTCCTTATTATGCTGTCTCAGTTAAAGTCACAAGGAGGAAATCCATAATTGGTTTTATTTTACTATTTAATAATTGTCACTGTGTTGAGTTATCGTGGAACCAAATCCCATCAGGGGTCAAGCTGCCGAAATTGGGGAAAGCAACTTTAGAGGCTGTGCGAGGTTGATTCTGAAATCCCCGACCCAAATTAAACAATGTGTTTGGTTTTGAAATTACAATATGCATAGTTCCTACTGGAATGTTATTTATACAGTTCCTACCTATCTCCAATCATTACCTTGCTGGAAAAGGATTTGAAATTTAGAACAATGACAATAATATTTTGCAAATTTGAATGCATTTTTTTGGAAAAGACAGAAGAAGAATTGAACTATTGGAAGTAAGTCGTTGATGTTTATCGTGTATATAATCTTTGAAAAGAAGGAATTAAACCAATTTGAAAGTTCTTATACATGAGTTGTGTTGTGACCACAGGTATCGCTGTGGAACTCATTTGATTATGTTGTACTTTAACTAACTATACTGTGTTGTGTGTTGTTTCGTGGTGAGTGATTGGTCAATGGTCTCCTTTTTTCCTTCTCTCATACCTTGTTTCATTGCTACACGTATGATCACCAAATTCCAACAAACATAATTCATTTATTTTAGTTTCAAATTTATATACAGTACATTAGCGTTAGTTCAGACACGGCGGATTCCGCGCGGATGCAAACCGCGAGGTTCCCATCCGCGCGGATTGAAAGTGTTCAGACACGCGCGGTGAGCGTGAGGAGTGGGGTAAGGTGACAGGTTGACGGCCGCTTCATTTCAGTAATGGAAGTCGAAGAAGCAATATGTGTGTACTTACTCCTAAAAAAAAAAAAAACGAAAGTATTGGGTGCATCCAATTTTGCGTGATCGGCTCACCCATGGTCAGTTTATGACTTTATACCCAAAGTTGAGGAATTTTGAGCCTAAATTTTTTAACTATTTAAGAATGTCTACAAATTCGTTTGATGAATTACTTGAAACGATCAGTGAACAAATTGCGTTTTCTGATACCCATAAGAGGTCGAGCGTGTCAAAAGAAGAAAAACTCGTGATTACTCTAAGGTAAGGTCTTTATTTTTACATAATATCAGCATATATATTTTGTATGATAGAAGACTGTGAGTCAGTGCTAATGCTTGATGAAGGAGATGGAGACGCTGGTGGGATTGTATATCCAGTAAAATATCCTAGTGGGTTCGAGTACTGTTGACTCTGCAAAAATCCTGTATTAGGCATGTTTTGTTGATTTATTATACGAACCGGCAATGGTAATATCTGCCCCTTCTCTATTACCTTGAGCAATTCGATTTTGGTAGCCAAACGCTTGTTTTCTGGAACTTTTTTTAGTTCCTTGTACAGCGATAAACAAAAAAGCTTATCATCATCTTGATTAGAAATATTATCATTGATTTGTCTCTGTATTTTATCTCGTGACTGAATACTCTCTTCCAATATGCTAGCCAATCGATCTTCTGATGCCATTTTAATTTTCTTTCTTTTATTGGGCAGGGAGCGTATTTCACGTGCGTTGACAAAATTGTTTTGGTCTTTGTTAATGTCTTCACTTTCCTCAGTTTTCGTTTCTTCTATGTTTGTTGTTGTTTCTTTGTTTTCTACCGACTTTTGAAGAAAAGAAAGCCGTTCAAAATACATGTATTTTGAACCTTTACATGCACCTGAACCAGAAGGAATTGATTTTCCTTTCTTGAATTCCTTATTGTAAGCATCACGTATGTTCTTCCACTTTTTTTGCAATGATACACCTGAAAAAAATATCACTATCGTTAAGGAATTGTTTAGTCTTATAAATTTGTGTTGTTATTTTATTGTTTCAGATATCTGGGTACTGGTTGTTCCTTTGGAGAACTTCATTACAACTTTCGTCTTGGCAAATCTACAATTACGGGAATTGTCCGTGAAGTATGTCAAGCTTTGTGGAAAACAATCGCCAAAAAGCTCATGCCCGAACCAAGTGAAGACACGTGGAAGAAAATAGCTATAGACTTTGAAAAGTCTGCAAATTTCCCGAATTGCATAGGCGCCATCGATGGCAAGCATATAAGGATAACAATGCCTAAAGATTCTGGATCTTTGTATTATAATTACAAAAACTTTTTTTCTATAGTGCTGCTGGCACTTTGTGATGCTAACTATTGCTTTACTTTTATTGACATTGCACTGAAAGAAATGTTTAGGTACGATTTACCAAATTTTCAGTAATTATCTACTAAACAGTTTAGTTGCTGTGGTGACTGCCGAACTTTTAGCTACTGTTTGCTAAACAGCAGTTTATTTATGACAGCTTAACGATTCAGATATTCTAGCTAAACTAATCGGTTGAGACAGCTTTCTGTGTTTAGTTGTGTTACCTAAACTGTATTTATGACAGCTTAACGATTCAGATATTCTAGCTAAACTAATCGGTTGAGACAGCTTTTTGTTTAGTTGTGTTACCTAAACTGTATTTATGACAGCTAAACGATTCAGATATTCTAGCTAAACTAATCGGTTGAGACAGCTTTGTGTTTAGTTGTGTTACCTAAACTGTATTTATGACAGCTTAACGATTCAGGTATTCTAGCTAAACTAATCGGCTGAGACAGCTTTGTGTTTAGTTGTGTTACCTAAACTAAAAATTATATACCTAAACCATTTTGTAGTGTTCGGTTAGAAAAACTTAACTGTTTAGATGTAGTAACCTTATTATTTAGTTAATATTACAAAATAGTTAGGTTGATTAACTAAACTTCGGTTGTAATAGCCCTACCGATATAGGTGTTTTAGCTCTCTACTGCTAGCTAGCTTTAGGTACTGTAGCTTAGCTTTTTGGTTAGATTATCTAAATTAAATAGGAAGTGCAGCTTTGCAGTTTAGCTGAAAACAATACAGGGTGTAAATGTAACCACCATCAACTCGAAGGATTATACCCATAATTCAGAATCATGGGTTAAATACTTTGAGTTGCAGGTAGTTTATTACAACCCTTTTGAGAGATGAAACCTAAATAAATAAATATTATGTTTTGTAAGACTAGAAAGTACTTATTAAAAACCTCATTCATATAAAAGTTATTTTGTTAAGAATCGTCTCTCAAAATATTGTTTCCAGCTACCAGCAAAGCCTCAAAAAAGAAAACACGTTTGATCATACACACATTTATATTATCATTTTTTATTATAATTTTTTTTTAAATATAGTAAAAGATGTTTGTGTCCTGATTTGGCAAATTCTTTTCGGCGCTGCCTGTATGTGTCTAGTAATTTACCTTTTGCAGCAATTTTTTGGGTAGGCCCAAAACACACATATGGGGTGAAATATACAGCTGCGCTTTCTTTATTAAAGACTTTGGTGATTTGAAAAGCAAATTCATAAAATCTCTTGCTTGTAATGGATCTATCTGGATTACCCTGCAATTCATTACTTATAATAGTACTGCACAGTCTGGCAGAATTGTCCAACAGACCCTTTGACTCAAACTGCATTAAAAGTGCTTGCCCTTCATTGATTGATAGGAGATGATTGCGTAAGTCCTGGAAAACAAAATTAAATTGCATATTGATTACATAACTAATAACCACTTCTATAATCATCATAATATCAGTCACAGGATGGCTATTCTACGCTGCCACTACTAAAATACATATATCGGAATGTATAAAACAATTAACCTAAGTTACTTAGGTATCTGAAACTTACTAAAATTATTTAACTTACATTCGAAATTTGCTCTTCAAAAGCTTCTTGCGTTATTCTTTGTGATTTGTTTTTATTTTCCAACAAGGAAATGTCATTTACAAGGAAGTCATCGTGTTGATAATATATGGGCGTTGTTTGTTTGGAAGTTGAAGGTATATCTTCAATCTGAAACAAAAAGCGGGTATGTACACAAAGGGGAAAGAAAGGGTGAAGGGGTCAAGCTTTGTTTTTATCCCTTTGGAATTGCTTGACCCCCCCGGCAGTCGATTTATTCATTAATTACAGGAATTATTATTTTAAATACTATTATTTTTGTATCAAAATCGCGTCCGGTACAACTATTTCCAAATGATTAGCCAAAAAAAGCCTAGGTATACAATATGTCATCATTACTGCTTTTAAAAACTTACACTTATGACAGGTGGATTAATAACATCCTTGAGCGCATTAATGTGTGCTGTAGGCAGTGCCCGGTGCCCTACAGTCGGAATCAATTCTTTAATATCATCTTGAGATATTATCAGGAGTGTTTTCGAGTCTATGGCTTGAGTCTGAAATAAAGAAAAAAAACGACGAGATAATACAAAAAATTTCAAAACAAGAAAATAAAAATTTATTTTTCAAAGGTATGAAAATTATTCATTAAAAAAAATGTATATTTATACAACAGCAGATACCGAACACCCTGTATCATGAATCAAGCGGAGATAAAATAGTTTTAATAATGAAATTATTTCATTTATATGAAAATTTCAAATGTAAACATTAACAATGGGTGGTCACCCTGTATTTAAAAAAAAATATCCCTCCCAAAAAAAAAAACAACAGAATTCAATGTTCAAAATGTTATGTCCGAATTAATAATTTGCAATACACATTTATTAAAATTAAATATAACCTGCTATGATTTAGTTTCTGGCTAGGGTAAAATTGTAACTTAGAAAATACTACAGTTTCAAACAACATTCGTTCAATACAAAATAATACTGGCGGAAACAAACAAAGAAATAAAGGCGCCCTTGAGGTGATTTTGCACAAAAACGGCGCTATACAAGTGATCCAATTATTATTTTTTTTATATACCACTCTCTGTAACTTGTGTCATGACTCCTGACACAATCTTGGTTGTAGCGTCAACACGCACTCTTCAAACTAGGTACATAATAAATACAAATCTTCTAAATCTATTGCGTAGGTACTTGAGTCATGGAATAATGAAGGTGCCAGTTTCTAAATCAAATAGAATGGATATTATCATAATATATAATATCATAGTTCCATGATCTAAATTCTAAATCAATAAAAAAATGAAAAAAGAAAACTCACCTTTAAATGTTTCTATGTAAGCCTCCATATTCCAAGAAATTAAATAATCCTCCACGGTTTTGTCTGCCATTATCACTAGGAACTAGGAACAGCGGTTAACATAAATTCAATTCAATTCAAAAATAAATTCGCAACGCGCGCAACGAACGTCAATTCACGTATGGGTATGGAGCGAACTGTGGCGATCTGAGAACTGCGTCGTAAATGAACACCTGCGCGTCGACCGTTAGCGACGATAAAAAGATCTACCAAAGTTCGGGACATTTTAACTAAAGTTTTGTTGCACTTTGCCTAAGTTTGTGCAAAGCAACTAATTGTTATGTAAAAATACCAAATTTAGATATTCCAACCTCAGTTTTGCTATATGAACAAAACATTTAACCAAACTAGATGTTTAGTTAAATTTAGCTAAATACTTTGGGAAGTAACACATAAACTTAAGTTACTAAAGTGAAATAGGTTTAGTAAATTACTTTAGCTTGATTAACCAAACCGATTATTTTGTTCAGGTAAGTATGCTTTTAGTGTGCTATTATTAAAGTTTAGTTGTATTAGCTCAAGCACATTTTACTAAACAACGACGGTATCTGCACATAAAGTATTTTAGGTAAAGTAGCTGAACTTTAGGCGATGGTTACACAACTTCAATTAGCTTAACACTTTAGCTAACTCATTTTTTTCAGTGTGGATCGTATGGAAAAAGTAGTGATACTGCAATATTTAAAAATTCAGTATTTTATAAAAGATTAATAGAAAAATCATTACATATACCAAAACCTACACCAATATCTAACACAGATCCTACACCATTACCATATGTTATAGTTGGCGATGAAGCGTTTGGTTTATCGGAAAATTTAATGCGACCCTTTCCAGGAAAAGGGTTAACATATGAAAAAAGAATTTTTAACTATAGGTTATCTAGAGCCCGACGTAATATTGAGTGCACTTTTGGGATTTTAGCAAACAAGTGGCGTATTTTTCATAGGCCTATAAACGTTAACATAGACTTTGCCGAAGACATAATAAAGGCATGTTGCGTGCTACACAATTTTGTTAGAAAAAGAGATGGTATGCAGTATGAAGATACTTTATACACTGCGCCAATGAGTAATCTCAATAGATTACATGCAGGAAGAGGTACACCGTCATCTTTAAACATTAGAGATAGATATGCTAATTACTTTGTAAATGAGGGTCGTGTAGAATGGCAAGACACAAAAATATAATCTTACGTATAAGTTGGTATCTATCACAAAGAATGTAAACTACTTAACTTAACATGTAAAATAAATAAAAATTACTAACCAAAAAGTGCCTTTTTTTCTAATGAATCCTCGTTTTCACCGAAAAATTCCACCGCGCGGTACCTATTGTATGAACGTTCTAGTAGGATGCCATATTATTAAGATCCGCGCGGTCGATCCGCGCGGTTTGCATCCGCGCGGAATCCGCCGTGTCTGAACTAGCCTTTATTCATGTTCATCTGAAACTGTAATTCGGAAGCAGTTTCTGATGAAACAAAGGAAAGATGATAATATGAGATGTCCCCAACCTAAGAAATTCAAAATACATAACAAGGTGAAAACCGATTTTTTTCAGTGTAATATCTACATAGTACAAACAATGCAAAATCATTATGTATCTTTGGCTTTATAAAATGAGAATAGCTGCTAATGATATGTTTATGTTTTATCTACCTTTATTGCTGACGGAACAGCGAAGGCATCAGCATTAAAATGATTGCGATGATTTGAGACACTGGAATAGGATCTATTGCGTCAGATAGTCGGATGCAAACACACGTCCACTAGAGATGGTTGATAGGTTACCTGAAATGGGTTATCACTGCAGTTCCAGTTACCGGAGACCGATGTGGTACCGGTTGTCTGTTCAGAAAAAACATGGGGTTTCTAGGAAATTCTGGGAAACACTGACAGCTGTTTCGCCTTCTGAAGGTATTGTCAAACATTCAAACATTTCAATGTTATTTGATAATGCATTCAGAAGCAAAACAGCTGTCACGCGTAATAATAGCTACACGGCAGAACTTCTTTATAAAAAACTGTTATTTTAGAAATTGTATATGTATAATATCATTGAATATAGGTAATAAAAGAAACACTTTCAATTAAAACGGATTTCTGCAAATTAAGCTTGAAAACAATATATATTTTTTGATAAATATTCCAAAAGTAACCAGTTAAAATAATCGGTTGCTCAGAGAAATATTATCGACGGTCGCAGTGATAGCAAGGGAACTGGTTCCATGTAACTGGGACATGAATATCAACAAGCTCTAAAGTCCACAACCTTATGATCAGTTGAAATCAATATTTGAATGATGTTCTCTTCGAGTTGGTACCGAGATATTCAGCACCTGGGGCCATTGCACTGGAATCTATAAATTTAAAAAATATATGTAAATACGGCACAAGAGTCCTAACCGCCGAAACCAGTTGGACTATGGGATATAATAATGGTTATAAGAAGTAAGCTGGATTATACTAGTGATGTGGACTCCGCGCCAAACTAAATATATAAACTATATCCCGACGAGCAATACGGCAATGTATCAACAGACACACACACAGAGGCGGATTTGCCCTTAGGCCTATGTAGGCCCGGGCCTAGGGCGGCCAGATATTAGGGGCGGCCAATCGTGACAAAAAAGTCACAGATGATAACAAGAAATTACTTCCTAAGTACCTAAATATTCTACGTACGAAATAGCGATATGCAAGAGCGTGTTCACACACAGCACACAGCGCGCCCCCACGCCCCGCAGCTGCCCTCGCCATACCTATCAAAATAGTTTAGTCTAGTTTTAAATGTTTTATTCAAATCCTTGAAACCTTAGAAAGTATTACAAACTAGCAGCTATTATAGTTAACTAAATTTCTGAATCGATTTCGATAAAAGTTGTCAATAAAGTAAATTCATTATGTAGTCTATAGTCTATATCAGGGGTCTCCAAACAACGGCCCGCCAATGTCATCAATCCGGCCTGCGACAATCGACAATTATACAGTAATTGAACTAGCGAATTTAGCAAGCGTATTTTTTTACATTAATTCCACACAGGAGGCTTTGAGGAAAATATTTTCCCTCACGAACTATGTCATCTTAGGTGATGCTGTGTGGAGGGTCTTTTTAAGGAAGGGAAGGATAGGAAGTTCTGAAAAGGAAAATGTATGAGGGGTGGGTAGGAATTTGGGGATTAGTGTGTCCAGGAGTGACAAACGTATGAATACATCCCTCCAACTGCGGTGCAAGGCGATGGGTCAAGATAGTCCGGCTGGAAAGGTCGAAAGGCCTCCCTCACCCAGTCTCTCTCGATCCGGCCCGCCACGCAGCAGGTTGGCAAACGTATCCGCCGCCAAGACCTGGACAAATCTCACCCCATGAACCATGAATGATAATGGCAGGAAAATTAAAACGGTTTTGACCCTAGGAACTTACTAAGAAATTTGGATACTCCTGGTCAATATGATGGGTACTGAGAAAGGGGCGGCTACATGGTCTGGGGCCTAGGGCGGCCAAGACTGCAAATCCGCCTCTGCACACACATACTTGGGACCTAAACTGTACAACAAAATCCCCCCTGAATTAAATATAAAAACTTGTAATATTTCCTACATAGGACCAAAAATAACTAAATGGTTGATTGGACTGGGTAGAGGAGAATCTGAAAAAATGTTGAAAAACGTCACATAATAAATAGACATAGTGTAGACATAGACTAATCACACACTATATGTATCTTTCACTATTCTAATTATTGCTCATACACAATTGAAACATACACAACAGCTCAAGTTCGACTCTATCATAAGATTTTAACGATTAAACATCACCAATTAAAACATTAATGAGATATATTATAGACATAGACAAATCACACACTTACTTTCACATATTTTTGGTTCCTTGGAACGGGCAATTTGCCTAGTTAGGAACCAATAATTTCGACCTGATAAGGTACAATAATCTATAATCACTAAAAATATTTTAATTATATCATATTGTACTGTGTGTAAATCTAAAGGAATAAATAAAATAAAATAAATAAATAAACATGCTGGATGAAATCCAGAAAAATAAATCCTTACGTGCACGCATGGAACTTAACCGAGGTGTATGGAACTTATCCGAGGTGCATGGAACTTGTCCGAGGTGCATGGAACTTATCCGAGGTGCATGGAACTTATCCGAGGTGCATGGAACTTGTCCGAGGTGCATGGAACTTGTCCGAGGTGCATGGAACTTATCCGAGGTGCATGGAACTTATCAGAGGTTTAGCCTAGAAAACAGACTTTATGCAAATATTTTAATATAATTCATAACTCTATTGGTAACCCATTCCTCTTGATATGATATGACCAGAGATGTGCAAAATGGGTACCCAAAACCATTTGAAATGCAAAATGGAAATGGGTCAAAACTTTTCCATTTGAAAATGCAAAATGCAAAATGGTTTTTAGAAAAGCATTTCAAATGCAAAATGCAAAATACTTATTTTCAAAATGCATTGAAAATGCAAAATGGTTTCTCAGGTCAAACAATCAAAATAATTAGAGAATTTTTAAACAATTTTGTCATTTACCAATGTACATCACTGTAGAACATATTACATGATGGTAAATCAAAAAACACCACGACTACAGATTATGAAACCACAAAAAATTTGCGCGGGACTAATGTTGCCAACGTAAAAACATAGAAACTGATATCTAACATTTAATATTACAGCGTCATGGCCGGGCCTCCATGTTCAGTATTTGAATCAGTATTTTTTGTAATGGTATCACTCAATTGCCAGGGCTCCTACCAGGGAGCAACTTGACAAATGTAAATTATCTCTCATAGCGAGGTTGAGGACCGACGGATATTTGGGGCTTATGAAAAAAAGATGAGTGGAGATAGTAGGAAGAATGTTGCAAAAAAGCATTTAAAATGGAAAATGCATTGAGAAAGGCATTTAAAATGCAAAATGGTTTTTAGAAAAGCATTTAAAATGCAAAATACCCATTTTGCATTTCCATTTGAAATGGATTTATTTGAAATAAAGCACATCTCTGGATATGACTAAGCTAAGCTGTGGCAGAACTGATGCTATACCACAGTATAGCATGACACAAGGAATAGTGCTTTTGAATTAAATTTTTGAAACAGTTGACGTATTTAATGTATCTTTTTAGCCTTAAGATTTTTTGTACAATTATCTTACCGAAATTGTTAATACTGTCAGAATGAGAAGATTGTACTTTCATTGGATGAATAATCTGTCGAGTAATAAAAAAAAATTGTATGATTTTCACAGAACTTGAATAGAATCTTTGAGATTCAAATTCCGTGAAACATACCGCTTTAAATCGTCTCCATTTTTTCACAGTTCTTATTTTCAACCATTTTTAATCGCATGTGAAAATTACAAATAAAAATAAATACATGTTTTTAAATAAAATATCAACACGTATCTTTCGAATTAAAATGATTGCCGCTTATAAAACTGAGCCGGTTTTAAAGAAATCATTGCTACCTGCAGCAATTTTATTATTTCAAATTGCCTGCAGGTACAAGAAACTACGTGTGTGAATATTATTTATTTATTTTATTTAAAGGAACAAAGGGCTTTTACATGCAATGCAGTACATATTTTTATAAAAAATTACAGTGAATATATAATAACAAAATATAAGTAACATAGATTTACTGTCAACAAAATACAGGTAGGTTATATAAGGTACGAATAAGTAACTAAGAAATAAATAATTTGCCGATTTTCTCCAAATCAAGGACAATAAAGTCGCTATCCGCGTCTGTCTGTTTATGCGTTTAGTTCTTCTAAATTACCCAAAGGATTTTGACAGGGTTTTTACTATAATTTAGAGAATTTCTTCCGAAAGGTTTTTATATATAACACATGCATATGCCATATATAGAAAGTTGATAAAAGTCGATGTTTATCCTAGAACTCGCAACCTCAAAATTTTACTCCAATTCATTCACAACCTCGAGTAACGCCGGGTGCTCGTCAGCTAGTTAAGGCCCCGTAGTAAGCGTCCAAAGATGGTTTGAAAGGGAGATATGTAAATACGAATGTTAGAGGGAGCGCGCCAATATTAAAAACGATAATAATTATGCGAAAAAGGTGAAAATATTTTATAAAACACGACTCGTTTGAAATAGAGCAAAAATTTCTCTAAAAATTCTTTAGTTGCATTTAAAGATACACTGCGATTTTTTTCATGCCTTTAACATATTAAATAACAGGAAAAAACGTGTTTTTTAAATAATTTTCGGAGCTTAGTTTGCAATTTTTTTCTATCAAGGGAATCTCATATAATTAACGTTTCGGCAAAACAAATGTATTGATATTATTTTCAAAAATAACACTTTTAAGAAAAACTTAGAAACTTAAAGGGTCAACGAAAAACTTGTAATAAATCGGTAGAAATTGGGAATGCGGGGGCTTTGTAATTAATAAATAGGTTAGAAATAGTTCGCACATGGTGTTATACGTTTGCAAAGTTTAAATTATTGTCAAATACATCCATATCGTTTGAATATTTCTTACAAAGACTATGTAAACGTTTTGTATTGGGGAATTTTGTTATTGTTTGTCTAGTGTTTGTATAGGTACAAGTATTTTTATTAAATTCAGGAGTTCACAACAATCGAGTTTAGAGTTTAACAATTTTTACAAAAAGGTTTGGTGGTATAATTTTCATCTGTTTTCTAAAGTTAGAATATTTAAAATATGCATTAACGATAGGTACATTATGTACTCTAAAAAGACTTAAGTTGAAAATGTACGAAACGTAGAAATTTTCTTTGAATTCTTTCTACATTATGAATGTATAATTCATAGAAGGGCAACTAAACTATGGAGTTATGTTCTCTTAGGCCTCTAACTGGGGATATGTATAACCGTTTTATGATGTTCTTAATATAAATAGTAATACAGGGTTTTCCAATAAAATGTGTTATTTTGAATAGCCCGCTATTTTGGTAGAAGTTACTTTTGAAGCTGTCATTTTTTGACATTTGACAAGTAAAAACTACGCCATTAATAAAAATGGAACGATACACGCTTCAACAACGCATTGAAGTTATTAAAATTCACTTGATTGAATCAAATGCAAATCATCTTGATTGATGAGGCCCATTTCCACCTCGGTGGCTTCGTAAACAAGCAAAATTGTCGCATCTGGGGCTCGGAAAACCCAAGAGTTTTGTTTGCGATTGTTGAAAAGAATCTTTATCCTCAACGTGTGACTGTTTGGTGCGGTTTATGGTCCGGCGGAGTCATTGGACCTTCATTTTTTCGAAAATGAGGCTGGAGCAACAGTTACGGTGAATGGATCGCTATCGAGAGATGATTAATGATTTTTTATGGCTGGAATTGGATGGTATTGATCTGGAAAACGTTTAATTTCAACAAGACGGCGCTACGTGCTACACAAGCAACGAAACCATTGATCTTTTACGATTGAATATCAAAATAACACCTCTTATTGGAAAACCCTGTATAATACTTGAGCAGGTTACAGATGCCAGATGAAAAAAATATCTTTAATAAATCTAATTGATTAATGTACGCACGTTTTATCCGTTTTATTTTATTTTGGAGTAATCAACAATTTATAAAGTGACTGAGAAACCTATTATAGAATTCCTTATTATTCTAATAAATTAATAATTTAACAATTACAGCCCTATTCGGGCGCAATTGGAGAAGTTTCGCTCCGTGCGCCGAATTGTCTAGGCGCTGATAAATAGACCTAACGCATCGCCCTTGAGATTATTTTTCATAAAAAACACAAAAATGCAAATCATAGGAATATTATTGATTATAATATCTTTACACAATACATGTCATAACATAATATATCATTTTATAATATATCATTACATAATGTAGCATTACATAATATGTGTCGTCACATTATATATCAATACATAATATAACATTACATAATATATCATTATATTATATATCATTTCTTAATATAACATTACATAATCTAACATTACTCATAATGCATCATTACATAATATATACTAACATAATATATCGTTAAATAATATGTATATCATTACATAATGTAGCATTACATAATATGTGTCGTCACATTATATATCGTTAAATAATATGTATATCATTACATAATGTAGCATTACATAATATGTGTCGTCACATTATATATCAATACATAATATAACATTACATAATATATCAATACATAATATAACATTACATAATATATCATTACATAATATAACATTACATAATATATCATTACATAATATAACATTACTCATAATACATCATTACATAATATAATCGTTACATTATATATCCTAACATAATATATCGTTAAATAATATGTATATCATTAGATAATATATAAAAGGACATAATACATGTCATAACATAATGTAAATTTCATAATATGTCATTTCATAATATATGTCATTACATAATATAATAAGTTATAAGGCAAGTATTTTTATTTGACAGAACAATAGACGGCCTCTCACTAGCGATCCGAAGGTCGAGGGTTCAATACCGGCGTGCGCAAGTAAAATTTATTTTATTGATTTGTCTTATTTCATAATTTAATTATACAAGGTATATTTGCGGCACGTTCCAAAGTGGAAAATACTCTCAGTGTCGCCCTGGTATATAAGACAAACGATGCTTGAAATGGCTTTAGCCGTGTTTGTTGACCAGCCTGAATAGCCAGGTACTTCCCCACCATCCTCTTCCTCAACTACTTCCCTCCCATTACTTTCAGCCTTACAACATAGCCCAATTGGGATGCCATAGTCTCACTGGCTCCAGATGGCTGTGAGCAGTTGAGACTATTGTGCGGTATTAACATAAAAAAAATAATCATAAAGTCGGTATATTTAAGCTGGATATAACCTGCCTCACCAGACAAAACGGTGTTGAGACAGAGTTTTTTGAAAAAAAATTAAGGCACTGGCTATTATTTATCAATTACATGTTACATATTATTTCCTAAAAAACCATTTAATTACTAATAAAACATTTCTCACCGTCAGACGTACAATATTTTATACGAAATTCGCTAGTGCAAGAACTGCTGTGCCGTTTAATATTTAAGCTGTAGATTTTTTTTAAAGACGCTGGTATTTTCGTATTCAGTCCGAAGAAGCTATATCGTAAAGCGCCTTTTGAAATACACGCCCGAGGCGTCTAAATATTTCTTTCCAGTTCTGCTGAGATGTTGTTAAAGACGAATTATTAAATATGGAAGCTAACTACCAACCCACTTTAAGATAAGAAGACAGGTCATGGATAAAAGCTAGACAGATGAATCATTTTACGTTGTTATGTCTCGATTTATTAATCTGTGACACGACAAGAACTGGCCATAGAAGATATTGAAACGTGTTATTTTACAGCCTAGGCGTATGCTTCTTTTATATAAATGCCTGAATACTGAGAACGAAGATGGCCGCCAATCTTGTTCTAACATAGACCTAAAAAGCCCTGGACGGAGCGATTCGAGAACCTTTGAAAAACTGCGGAATGGGGGGAAAATGTATAAAAAATGCCAAAACGTACTTAATTTTTCCCATCCTTGTCTATTAAATACCCCAAAAATCATCAAGCCGTTGTAACTGCATTAACAGCACAAACATAAAATAATAATACTTCATTATGCACCACTTTGCATACAAATCAGTTCAAAAGATAGTCATACAAGATGGGTGCCGGGCAATTTCCCTCACCTTCGATTTGGATTCAATGCTATTTATACAAAATCTCACTAATGCTCTGACCGGGGCTTTTTAGGTCTATGTGTTCAAACGAGACAACACAAATTACACTAAATGGAAATTGGACACTAAATCTTAGATCCAAGACAGATCAAACATCAACGATTTTTTTTAATCTCCTTTTATTCACATATTATCACCAATGGTACGATGTTGACTGTTTTTTTAGTGTACACGTTATTGATTGACTTTTTATAGTAATATTGGGTATATTTGATATGAAAATATCTGGAGTCGGTGAATTATTTTCCCATTTGATCTCTGGTGAGTTGACGTGTTGTATTTGTATTATTTTGTATTTATTATGCTTACATAATGCACTTGCATAATGTGGATTGACTAGATTATCATTTGTGGAAAAGTGTGTGGAAGGGTTTAGTTTTTCCTTTGGGGAAGATTTAACCCGGACATAAAGTCAAATTTTCGCTAATTTATCGCTAGTACATATTATATTCATTAAATAAAAATATCAATTTGAGGTTTTACTCATTAAGTTATTAAAACAAAAAACTTTTCTTTTACAATAACCTCACACAGAAGGCTCTGAGAATAATAATTTCCCTGTAGGCCTATTGTGGAGGGTCTTTTTTAAGGAAAGGAAGGAGAAGAAGTTCTTAAAAAGTCTCTTAAAAATGATTAGCCGTAAGTACGTGGATTGTGTAGTTATTTCCAATTTACTATATAAACATAATATGTATTTAGAGTCGCCGACTCATGACGTATTTATCTACAAATTGATATAGATAATAATATATGGGCATTTTTCACAATATCAAATTAAGATTAGTCTCAAATTTTTTTCAAATAACCCACCTCTACTTACTTTAAAGCATTTGCACAAGAGATCATTTATATTAATGCGTAAGTATTATAATGTTTAAATAAGTATTGGGGTTAAATACATCGGTGGGTTACAAGAACTTGTTTGTTGTATTAGAATTTTTATCGTCTAGCTTTTATGAAACGAAACAGTGTGCGCTGAAGTATTCAGGCATTTTATTTAGTAAGGTGTTGCCAGAAGTCACTATTATTTCGGTAGCTTGATTTTAATAGGACTAATTTAAAGGAGTATAGTTTTACAATGCCACGCTCATATAAAATCACTTTATTATTTGATGATACAATGGAATGCAGGTTTATATCTTTACAATGGGCATTTATTATCACCAAATATTAAACAGTGGTCAATCGTTTCGTAACAGAACGCGTTAGGTTTTTATGAAATTATATTTGTTGTTTGCAGTGGGCAGAAATAAAAGTACGTTGACTAGATTTTTGGAGTAGTGATTGAAAGCCGAAACAAATATTCCTGTCTGAGACATTCTGATAATACATCTAGATATTAACTTGTGAAGGGTTTAAGATCCCCATACAGGCTCACACCAACCCAACCCAAACCCAAACTCATTCCAAATTCACTTCAACGCTAATCTAATCCCACCCAAATCAATTATCAATCCAAATTTAAACCAAACATCTAAATCCAATCTTTACCTTATCCTTAACTTGATTCCAATCTTTCACAGACAATTCGAATCTTATTCAAATCCATTCCAAACCAAAGTCAAACATAGCCCAAATCTAAACAAAACACTATCCAAATTTAATTTGACCTCAACCTTACCCAACCCCATTCATACCCATTCCGACCACAAACCTAATCCAAATCTAATTTAACCCCAATCCTACCTAACCCCATTTAAAAATTAACATTTCGAGTACAAACCCTATCCAAAGCTAATTTAATCCCAATCCCATTCATACCCATTCCTAGCACAAGCCCTATCCAAACCTATTAAAATCAAGCTACCGAAATAATAGTGACTTCTGGCAAATTTAACCCCAATCCTATCCAATCCCATTCATACCCATTCTGAGCACAAACCCTATCCAAACCTAATTTAACATTTATACCCATTCGTAGCACAAACCTTATCCAAACCTAATTTAACCCCAATCCTATCAAAGCCCATTCGTACCCACTTCGAGCACAAACCCTCTCCAAACCTAATTTAAAATGTATTCCAATTCCTAGCACAGACCCTATCCAAACCCAATTTAACCCCAATCCTATCCAATCGCATTCATACCCATTCCGAGCACAAACCTATCCAAACCCAATTTAACCCCAATCTTACCAAACCCATTCCGAGCACAAACCCTATCCAAACCTAATTTAACCCAAATGCTACCCAACCATTCATACCCATTCCGAGCACAAATTTATCCAAACCTAATTTAACCCCAATCCTCCCAACCCAATTCATGCCCATTCTGAGCACAAACCTATCCAAGCCTAATTTATTCTCAATCTTACCAAACCCATTTCGAGCACAAACCCTATCCAAACCTAATTTAACCCCAATCCCATTCATACTAGGCACAAACATTCCAAGCACAAACCCTATCCAAACCTAATTTAACATTTATACCCATTCCTAGCACAAACCCTATCCAAACCTAATTTAACCCCAATCCCATTCATACTAGGCACAAACATTCCAAGCACAAACCCTATCCAAACCTAATTTAACATTTATACCCATTCCTAGCACAAACCCTATCCAAACCTAATTTAACCCCAATCCCATTCATACTAGGCACAAACATTCCAAGCACAAACCCTATCCAAACCTAATTTAACATTTATACCCATTCCTAGCACAAACCCTATCCAAACCTAATTTAACCCCAATCCCATTCATACTAGGCACAAACATTCCAAGCACAAACCCTATCCAAACCTAATTTAACATTTATACCCATTCCTAGCACAAACCCTATCCAAACCTAATTTAACCCCAATCCCATTCATACTAGGCACAAACATTCCAAGCACAAACCCTATCCAAACCTAATTTAACATTTATACCCATTCCTAGCACAAACCCTATCCAAACCTAATTTAACCCTAATCCTATCCAATTGCATTCATACCCATTCCGAGCACAAACCTATCCATACCCAATTTAATCCCAATCCTACCAAACCCATTTCGAGCACAAACCTTATCCAAACCTAATTTAACCCCAATGCCACCCAACCATTCATACCCATTCCGAGCACAAACTTATCCAAACCTAATTTAACCCCAATCTTCCCAACCCAATTCATACCCATTCCGAGCACAAACCTATCCAAAACTAATTTATTCTCAATCCTACCAAACCCATTCCGAGCACAAATCCTATCCAAACCTAATTTAACCCCAATCCCATTCATACCCATTCCAAGCACAAACCCTATCCAAACCTAATTTAACCCCAATCCCATTCATACCCATTCCAAGCACAAACCCTATCCAAACCTAATTTAACCCCAATCCCATTCATACCCTTTCCAAGCACAAACCCTATCAAACCTAATTTAACCCCAATCCCATTAATACCCATTCCGATCTCAAATCATATCAAAATCTAATCAAACATCCAAACTCAATTTAAACCTAATCCAAATTCTATCCAATCGCTATCAACAATTTTCCAAACCCAATCCGAACAGAGTGGAAGATACTCTCAGTATTACCCTGGTGAAAGACCACCATTCAGAATAGAAACTTTACTTGAAATGGCTTTAGCCGTGTTTAATAGTCAAGTACTTTGTCAACTCCATCTCCTCCCTCTTCTCACCGCCCTACCTTAGCCCAACAACATTTATCAATAATTGGAAACGCCATCGTCATACTAGTTGATACAGAAGAGGCAGTCAACTCTTAGATCACAACATCAACAGCTGTAGGCAGACTGATGGAACCTAAGCGCAAGCCAAATACTAAGTTTGGTGATCGCGCTTTCAGAGCATCTGGGCCGAAGCCTTGAAATAAACTCCCTCCGGAACTAAGATCATAACAGTCCAACAGAATTCAGGTGTAAACTAAAAACTCAATTTTTTAAGCTATCATACCCTTAAATTAAATATATCATTCCTGAGAGAAGGTCCAGTTATATCCTATTTTTCAATTATGTCCCAAATCCTGTATCTAAATTTCGCCAATAAACAATTAGTTAATGTTAATTAAGTGTTAATCTCAAGTGACCTACCAGATAAGTATTGTACTGTATATTATCTCCATACGTTTATTTTATTTTATTTTTATTTTATTTATTGTGTATATAAATATAAATTACAAACAATACAAAACAAAATGAACCTTTGTCTGTCCAACTGGGAAGGATTCCCGTTTCAGGACAGCCTATTTAGTACATAATATTCTTACAATGGAATGGCGATGCTGTCAAAACAAATTTTGAGAACATAGTTGATTGCATTCGAAGTGACAGGATGGTTTCTTTATCCTTGAAAGAATCGCAAAGATGTAATTTATTACCAGGGTCAATTTGGATAACATTAGTAATTGCATTCAGAACAGATGATTAATTTGGTTTCTTTCGGGACATCACAAGTCTGAGATTCTTTCCAGGGCATTTTGGAGAACATTTACAATTGTATAGTTAGAATTTAAATGTTCGTAATAACATATATCATTGTAGAAATGTGTTAAAAAAAATTACAGCGCCCTTGAGGTGATTTTGCACAAAAACGGCGCTATACAAATCATCCAAATATTTTTCAACTTCCGATTTTATTGTCCGGGTTAAATCTTCCCCATAGGAAAAACTAAACCCTTCCACTCACTTTTCCACAAATGATCATCTAGTCAATCAACACTATGCAAGTGCATTATATAAGCAAAATAAATACAAAACAATACAAGAACAACACGTCAACTCACCAGAGATCAAATGGGAAAATAATTCACCGACTCCAGATATTTTCATATCAGAGGGTTCGGCTCGGTAGAACTAAATTATTAATATTATTATTGGGAGCAATTCGAATTGTTTTACTATATCCACATTAAAAGGATAATTCAAACAACAAAACAGTAAAATTCAATAATAACCCAATACACTTGTTATTGACCCATTTAACTACGTCAGTCACTCATTTCAAAATATTTGTCTGCATTATCAATCCCATTATGCTTTCTCACGAAGCCATTAAGCATAATTAAAAGTGTGCAATTTGGCCGCCATTAAAAAAAGAGAAGCTAGCAAAAATGTTGACTGCATTTAACAATAATTTCCCACACAATAAATTATTAGTGTCCAGAAAACTTTAATGAAAAGTGCTAATGGAACCCATTGATCAACGTCTCTCATATCTAAATCAATTCCATTAGATAATGGTATTAAAAAAAGACTTGATTAGTCAACCCATTGTTTGTGAATCAAAAATTTACTAGCAGATATTTTTTAACATTAAATTTATATACAGGGCCCTAAGGAAAATAATTTATCTTGTGGGATCTTCCTTGGGGATGCTGTGTGAAGGCTCGTTGTGAGGAGAGGAAGGAGTTAACATAAACAATCTGTTGAACTCGAGAACATGTCGTAAAAAGACCCGTTCTCATGTAATAAATGTTACATCAGCTCCACACTATTTCATTTTTAGGGATGCTGTGAGAGTGTCTTTTTATGAAAAGAAGGAGAGGAATTTCTGGGAAGGAAAATGGTACGAGGAGTGGGTAGAAATCATGGTGATGAATCCATCCCTCCCACTGGGATGCAAGGAGATGTTCCGAGAGAGTCCTGTTGGAGAGGTCAAAAGGTCTCCCTCAACCAGTCTCTCCCGATCCAGCATGCCACACAGTTGGTGGACAAACGCATCCGCCGCCAAGACCAGGATAAACCTCACCCCATGAACCCGGGCACCCCTGCTAAGTCAACAAACGTAGCGAACCTCATAATGTAACCTATGGCGGAGGTGTTGGTTATCAAATAAATTATTACCGGGGCGGCGGTACTCATACCCACCTTCCAATGATTTTATAACAGTTACTTAAATATCTACCAACTTAATTATACAGGGTGTATCGGCAAGTACCCGACAAACTTTAACCAGCTATTCCTCAGCACATTTGGAGTAAAAAATGTTATGGGCGCTTTGCTGTCCGGTAACATTTTTTTTCCATTAAAAACAAAAAATAAATAAAAAAAATCCACACTCCGTCACTGTCATTTGCCTTGATTCTCGCGTTCAACAGCTGTTATTAGCAAGTGCGTCAAAAAGTGTCCTCGCTCTTTCGTACACACTAAATAATAATAGTTAAAAATGAGACGAATGGTGCTGTGCCATTTCGTTGTGATTGTAAAAGCGCGCCAACGTAGGTACGTACGTACATTATTCAATGAAACTCGAACAAAATATTACCAGTCGGGTTTTCAAACTTTGACAAAGGATAAAACATTGGTGACATGTCGTGAAAATATGAATAATATTTTTTTTATTAAAAAAAAATGTTACCGGACAGCAAAGTGCCCAAAACATTTTTTACTCCAAATGTGCTAAGGAATAGCTGGTTAAAGTTTGTCGGGTACGTGCCGATACACCCTGTATAGCATAAATTTTATGCAACTCTTTTATAATTTCAAATAATGAATTCGTTTTTCAAACTTTCTTCATTAGCTTTTACTTATTTCTTTCCTGAACTATTAAAACTGCCACCATCTTGAAACGGAAACGGAACGTACAAAGAAATTTACAGACAGACCAAAGGCAAAACGGTCGAGTAAAGCAGGATTTATCTACACGGTCAGTCAATAAAATGTTACAATACGAGTAAGTTGATCTAATGATTCAGACTAAAATATACCAACGAGTTTCTGTTGGAGACATTAAAAAAAAGACTGTTTTATTTTTATCAGAAATATCAATTTTAAGTGACTGAACTTAAAACAGGGTTGGCAGAGACAATTTATAAAAATAAATACCTATTTTCCTTAGAATGAATGACCTTTAAAAAATGTAATACTTAATATAATATACATATATAAAAAAATTTCTATACTTTCAGAAATGCGTCTAAGGACATCATATTTTAGATTTGTTTTCCGAATTAGTAAAATGTCGATTTATCGATCAATCGATTTAAAAATCGACTAGTGATGAAATTTAAATTTCTCTTCTGTCGTGAATTTCTAGATTTCCAGGTAAAACATAATTGTTTTTAGCTCTGAACGACATTTCCATCATGAGCCTTGGAGCTCTGAAAGATCAATGTTTATCTATTTTATTTACTATAAAAATAAGTTTTTGAACTCAGGTGACATCGATTTGCAACTTCTAGAAAAAAAACTCGCAAAGTTCAACATCATTTTATTCTTACGAGGTTTTATTGGTAAACAGAAGATATATAGCTACTTTTAAAATTTACACATACGATGTAAAGTTTTTCTGTTTCAAATTTTTGTTTAGGTAATATTATCTTCAATAATTAAATATGACAATTTGAGGTTTTACTCATTACGTTATTCAAAAAATAAAATATTCATCCTAGATTTGCAGGAAAAGTCAACAGATGTCGCACATTAAATTAAAAATAAGAGATATTTATCTAAGACACTAGATTAGACACTAGACACGTCTAGATTGCATTTAGTTCGGCTTGAATCTTGCGATCATACATAAAGATGTTGGTAATTCAAGATACAGTTAAATATGACCGAAGGAGATAGGGTCCCATTAGCTCAGTTGGTAGAGCGGTGCTCCAGCAAGGCAAGGGTCCTGAGTTCAAGTCCTAGATGTGACCGTATCTTTCTATGGTTTTTCTGTTTCAAGCTTTCGTTTAGGAATCGCTAATATTGTCTTCAACAATTAAATTATATTATATTGTATCCGGAAACTAGTGAATCTGTGAACTGTGGTACAAATTTTTTATGATTTTGGCTTTCGTTTACTAATAATGGAAAATTTCGGTCAAATTTTACAAAAATGTGTCGCTTCTGGGTTATTATAAGCTGTTTATTGTAATTTAAAATTAGATCCGGCTCCAATAGTTAAATAAATTACCAAAAAAAAATCAAACAAGTTCACGCAAATATTAATTGGCAGCCCTGAGTATTAAGTGAGGTCTCATTTGTTTGATGGCATTGTGTCTCCTAAGTGTTATTGTTTCGTTCAATCGGTTTGGTTTGGTCGTTCCTTTTTTCAGTCTGCAGAGATTCCTCTATTCCCTTCCCTTCCCTCCCTCTACCTGGCGCCCGGTAACCGACACCCCGACCTATACCTTTTCCCTGTACCCTTTAAACACCGAGAATAATAATATTATCTAAATCAACTACATTTACATTTAGGCATAGTCAAGTTTTAAAAATAATTCACCAAAGTTTGGTAATTAAAAATAATTAATTTGGTAATAATAATACTTGGATGACTTGTATAGCGCCGCTTTTGTGCAAAAACACCTCATTCAAAATTAAATTAATTCCTATGAAAGCTGCTTTAAAGTAAAAAATCTCCTAATTACGAACCCATTTTCAGTTATGGTTTTATTGTATGATGTGGCAATTTAAGCTAATAATAAAATGATCGAAAAACATTTAAATATTTATGCCTGAACATCCACAAAATAAAATAAAAGGAACTTTTTGTCCATGTTTTTTTCTTGCATAAATCAAACATGTGGATGGTGTTAAGCGGGAATTTAAGCATTATCGCCATCTACTACGTAAGGTGTGTTATTGATAGCGGCTCGATTCAAAATATTACATGACGTAGTGCATTCCAGGAGCGTCTTATATTTTACTTCAATATGAGGTTTAGTCATTATTATTCCGTTGATGAAGTAATGAGTTATTTTAACTGTTGTATTTTTCAATTAAAATATTCCCGGCCCTACCCGGGCATTCAGGGGGTTATGTCGTTACTTCGGTATTAGCGATAAGCAGAAATGGTCGTCGTAAGTATCGATAGATGGCATTCGATGTATTATTTGTCTGGAGTGACGCCATCATTATCTGCTGCTCAAGTACCCGCCGATAATACACGAATATAATTGAACTTTTAGATAGGATTTCGTTTGAGAAACTATTCTATTATAGTTGAAAGGTTTTAATTAAATCGGTGCTGTGTTTTTTTTTTATTCTGAAGGAATTTCTGGTATTTTCATTTTTGAGTTCCAGACTTCGATTAACGTCGATTCGTTCTGTAGGTACCTACTTATCTTAATAGCCCTTAAAATTCAAACCTTTTGGTTTTAATCAATATTTTAACTATCAGCCATTCTTCATTTTGACGGAGTCCGTGGTCTAATGGTAAGGGTCTCGACTAGCAAGTTGGAGGTCGCGGGTTAAAATCCATGTAAATAATAAGTAAAATTCATTTGATTAATTTGCATTTTTTCACGATTTACTCATTTAAGGCGATGCACTACGTCGTGTAATATTTTAAATTAAGCCGCTTTATATAATAACCCTTACGTAGATGGCGATAAGCTTTAAATTCCCGCTTAACACCATCCGCCTGTTTTGATTTATGCAAGAAAAAAACATGGCCAAAAAGTGCCTTTTATTTTATTTTGTGGATGTTCAGTATTGTTCAGGCATAAATATTTAATTTTTTTCCGATCATTTTATAAATAACTTAATTTGCCACAATATACAATAAAATTATAACCGAAAATGGGTTCGTAAGTAGGAGGTTTTAAACTTTAAAGCAGTTTTCATAGGCCTTATACATTGTGTTTTTCTGGGCTTATAAAAAGATTAATCTAAAAAATACTCAATTATTTCAAAGGCCAAGATGTATTCTTCTCGCAGTATTTAATTAAAGCATCTAAAACATTTCTAGGCGACCAAATTTTCAAACCAAAAACACTTGATTTTGCATTACTACGTAGTGTATCGCCTTAAATAATATATTGTATATTTGTGGCACGCTCCTAATTGAAAGATACTCTCAGTATCACCCTGGTGTAAGACCACAAATCAGATTTTAAACGTTGCTTGAAATGGCTTTGGCCGTGTTTGGTGACCAGACCTGAATAGCCAGGTATTTCCCCACCTTCCTTTTCCCCATCTCCTTCCTCTCGCCACCACCTTCAGCCTCACAACATACCCCGATTAAGGGTGCCAAAGTCTCACTGGCTCCAGACGGTAGGGAGCAGTTGATACTCAGATAAAAAAAAATCTCATAAACAGCATACATAATTCAAAAAAATATCTCTCTGCGCAGATGTTACAGAATTAGATTTTAATTTGACTAGCTGACGTTTACCTGGCGTTTTCTCTACTTTCTACAAATATCATAGGCATGTATTATATATATATAAATCGTCCGAAATAAATTCTCTTGTGATAGTGAAAACCCTATCTAAATCCGTTGCTTAGTTTAGAAGAACTAAGCGCATAACAGACAGATGCGGATAGCGACTATGTTTTATACTGTTTAGAGATTCGAACCAAGAATTCAAACTTCTCCTAAATTCATTTGATTATCTGGATTTTGATTTATTTAGAATTTACGGCCTAAGTACCATTTACATACATACAAGTTATTGACAGTCAATATGGAATGAACGCAACAATTATAAGATTACAGATTGATGCAATCCTATTACAATACACGTGAAAATAACAATATATTACAAAAATATACAAAGCAATAACCGATATTTTAGAGTTCTTGCCTAATCTTCTAATCTTCAAGGCCAATGTTGGAAATGTCAAGAGACCTAGAGGTATCATTCAGCAGCACCATACCTCTTGTCATGCTATGCTGGGCCATAACGTCCGTTCTTCCGTGTGGAATACAGAGCAAGTCGTGGCGTCGACCCTGACGGTAGTTGTTCGGTACAAACCATTTATAGCATTCCAAGAGGTATGGGCTGTCAATGTAATAAATAGTTCATGATTTTAAAAGCTGTTACTTGAAGGGTCCAATTTCTCCTAGATTGGAGACTTTCTTAGTGCCTTTCGGAGAGCAAATCTATGTGATGCATAAATCGTGGGTATTCACCATGCGTTCTCATATAAAGATAGCTTAGAATTTTTTTTTGAATTTCTTCTAATAATTCTATGTATTTTTATAGCAGAAGCGTATTCTAATTTAGATCGTATAAGGCAGTTGAACATCGATGTCATTGCTTTGGGCTTGGAGAATTGTTTGCTTATTCTTATCACAAATCCAAGAAGTTTATAAGTTATATAAGTTAACAAGAAAAATGCAGGTAACTCCATTAATGAAGGACTGAACGCAGTTGGCGCTAACAAAAAATTGTCCAAGGAAGCGAAGCTAGCATTCCACAATGGAGTGTTGGTGTATGGAAGTTAGGCATGGAACTGGCAAAGAAAGAATGAAAGTAGATTGAATACTGTTGAAATGAGATTCCTGGAGCGTATGTGTGGTAAAACCATGTTTGATCGTGTGAGGAATGTGGAGATCCGCAAATAGTGCAAGGCTGATGTAAGCGTAATGAGTAAGATTAATAAAGGGACGCTTAGATGGTTTGGACATATAGAGTGAATGAGCGAAGAAAGGAGTGTAAGGAGGATATATGATGCAAATGCGAATGGTAGCAGAATTCGAGGACGCCCGAGGAAGACATGGCACGATCAAGTGAATCAGATACTCGAGTCGGGCCATGTCAAGAGTCAGAATAATAGAAGAGTATGTATGAGACGATGTATGAATGTGAATGAGGCAAGGAGTGTGTGCCAAGACCGAGTTGTTTGGCGGTCCGTCCTCTCTGCCTACCCCTTCGGTGAAACGGCGTGATGGTTAGTTAGTTAGTTAAGAATACACATTAGTAGAAAGTTATTAAAAGAAATAAAGAAAAAACAAAACAAAAACCCTGTAACGCAGTCATCTCATTAAAATCTGCACTGCCAAAATCAGTACAAATTTATATTTCGGTGGAGGCATATTAAAAACATCAGCTAATATAGAATGCGAGTGACAAGTGGTGTGTTATCTATTAACAGAATGGAACCGTAGTAAAATTGTTACAACAATACATTATGGAACCTTGATATTATGGTAGGAACATTAAAATGAATCAACATCAATATATCAGGGCTATCCATTTGATTTTAAGAATATGTTCTGTCGTTTATGTTTATAGTGATTAAAAATAATATACAAAATTTAAAAAAAAAAAACAATTGCAGCAAATTCGGCAAATTTCAACATTGCCCCACGTTGGGCGCCATTATACAAAATAACACCTCCCATAGACCATAATACGCCATACACAGCAACTCTCCGCATTTCGCTGAAGTAAAAATCGGCGCGGATATGCGAAATTACAGCGCGGCCTTTGGGGCTCGATGCAAACCTAATTACAAAGCAATCGGGCTAAGAGGATGGGATGGCTGTTTCGCCTGGCGCGGGTAAAGTCCCGGCGCGGGGCAAACATATTAATACACCCATAAAATTGGGGGCCAACGTTCATTTGTTCCTATAAAAATTCAACCGAAACGACGTTAGCCGCGCCACGGCGGGAAAAGAATGAACTAGATGGGAATTTATAGAAATAAACGGGAACAATAATTTATCAAAAAGTTTAGTCGTGTTAGGTTAGGTTAACTATCTAATTAATGATAATCGTTAATGTGATATCAAAACAAATACTTTTGACGGCGCAAAGTGGGCTGAAAATCGCCTTTCATAGACATAGAGACTTGAATTTTCAAGGGCATTTTTTTGGCTAGAAATGGATTCTGCTGATCATTACTATGTTATAAAATTTCGTACGAAGCAATTGCGTGTACAAATGAAGGAGTTATCATTTTTTAAAGAAAAAATCATTTGATTAACTTGCATTTTTTCACGATTTACTCATTTAAGGCGATGCACTACGTCGTGTAATATTTTAAATTGAGCCGCTATCAATAATAACCCTTAAGTAGATGGCGATAAGGTTTAAATTCCCGCTTAACACCATCCACCTGTTTTGATTTATGCAAGAAAAAAACATGGCCAAAAAGTGCCTTTTATTTTATTTTGTGGATGTTCAGGCATAAATATTTAAATGTTTTCCGATCATTCCATAAATAACTTAATTTGCCACATTATACAATAAAACCATAAACGAAAATGGGTTCGTAAGTAGGAAATTTTGATCTTTAAAGCATTTTTCATAGGCCTTATAAATTATTTTTTTCTGGTCTTATAAAAAGACTTATGTAAAAAATACTCGTTTATTTCAAAGGCCAAGATGTATTGTACTCGCGGTATTTAATTAAAGCATCTGAAACATTTCTAGGCAACCAAATTTTCAAACCAAAAACACATGATTTTGCATTACTACGTAGTGCATCGCCTTAAAAATCCAAGTTCAGGAGTTCATTAGACCAGAGTCACAGAGAGACAGAGTCACAATTGAAATTAGTATTTTTAATTAGCTTTAATTTAGAAAACCCTTGCTCGATAATACGGTAACAAAGCATACGAGTAGAGACAAAACAAGAATAAAATCACGATGTCATTTTAATTGTCCATCACACACAAAATAATTCGTTTCTTTTGGTTAGTCTACTGCTAATTGAATTTGTTGTACAAAATTTATAAAAAATATTTGCTAAAATATAATATTGAAAACAAAATATACTATTAGATGGTTTGGGCATGTAGAGCGAATGAGCGAAGAAAGGAGTGTAAGGAGAATATACGATGCAATTGTGAATGGTAGCAGAAGTCGGGGGCGCCCGAGGAAGACATGGCACGACCAAGTGAATCAGATACTTGAGTCGGGCCATGTCAAGAGTCAGAACAATAGAAGAGTATGTATGAGACGATGCATGAATGTGAATGAGGCAAGGAGTGTGTGCCAAGACCGAGTTGTTTGGCGGTCCGTCCTCTCTGCCTACCCCTGCGGGGAAACGGCGTGATGGTTAGTTAGTTAGTTTTTAAATATACTATTAAAACATACGGAATCCTCTACTAGACCGCTAATTCATCACATTAAATCGAAGAAAAAAGACAAAAAATTTCCACGTTTAAAACCACATTTGGAAAAAGAAACTACATTTATTTTGCAACAAAACTCCACATCATCCTTCCCCAAACATAAAACGAATAGAAAAGTTTAATTTGTACAAATAAAGAATAAAAATCTGGCTGAAAGAATTCAATGAATATCTCGAGAAAAAATATGACATTGAATACAAATAAAATAGAAATAAATAAATTTAGTACGCCTCAGCACAAAAAATCCTAGAAAGGGGGACTAAGAAATACAATTACTATACATAAATTAACTCTAATATTTTGTATTTATAATTTTTTATATGTAGCTAAAATAAAATGAATATTGTATGCTCGTTGGGCGGAGGGCGTACCTAGTATATCATATGTCAAAGTCTTTACAAACCAAACGCGATTCATGCGATTACAATTCAATTGTTCCCCCCGTGTTGCCGGCGTTCGAGATTTGAATTTTGATACTTTGTAATTGGAATAGGTAAGCAGGTACTATCACTAATTGATTTCGTATTAGATTTATCGAGTTTCAATTATAACAGACGATAGGGAACTCTTGACGATTTTGTAAATGGATTTTCGAATAAGAATAAATAATATATATGACACTAGCAATTTAAGGATAAATAATTGAGGAGATAAATGCGGACTTTTCTGTAAGTCTTTTTAAGATAAATATTTCCGTAGTTACATTATTTTTATGTATCTCATAAGGTTTTGCGAGCGTTAGCAATGTAAGCGCCCGAACATATTTTCAACTTTTCTATGCTTTATATAAATATAATATGCATATATTATATATATAAACCTTCCGGAAGGAATTTTCTAGATGCTAGTGAAAAGCCTGTCAAAATCCGTTGCGTAGTTTAGTATAACTGAGCGCACAAACAGACAGACGTGTAGAGCAAAATTGTTTTATACTATTTAGAGATTATTTGTTTTGTCTGTAGGATGTTGTTTTGCTGTAGGTGGGAACTGAGTAGGTGAAGAGATTAGGGTAGGAGTAGAAAGGAAGAGGAAAAAATACAAAATAAATCAGTTGGGTTGTCGTGGGAAAAACACTAGACAGAGAAAAAGTGTGCTGTTTTCAAAGAAAATTTAAAATTACAGCATGTTATACAGTCCAGTAGAATCATTAGCGATTATTGCTTGTGTGGAGTGGTGTACTTACTGTATCGTAGGACTACTGTGGGGTAAAAGGGGACTGATGTAGGGTATTCTAAACTATATCCAACCAATTTGAACCACTATCGGCGTGCACAAATACATTCAAACGTGCGCTCTTTAAAATGATTTGCAATATATGCAAGCTTTCAAATGGGAACCTATCAATTTATTATTATTATGTACATTTCTTAATTGATAAAGACATGCCAACTGGTTTCGTCGATGATAAAAAAGTGTCCAAAAACTAATAAAGTGGTAATCACACGGAGTAAAAAGACTAATATTCAATTCTGCTAATCTATTAAGAATCTTCAAATTTACGAATAATTAATATCAGGAAACGGCGTCCAATCCCGTTTTTAACCGGATTAACAATAATAGAGATTCTTTACAAATTAGCAATACTCAACATGGAAGACATAGCATTATCAAGTGCGCCAAATACTTAAGTCGGGCCAAGCCAAGAGTCAGAACATTAGAAGGGTATTTTGAGACGAAGTATGAATGTGAATCAATCAAGAGATATGTGCCAAGGAATCAACCACTCTGCGACATTCTCAATTGCACGGAAAACCCGTGATTTGCAGTCCAAGCCACCCATCAATCCCAGAAATGTTTCTGCCCCACCCACCATAGGCCACTTACTTCCATAAATACCTACCCCCATGGATAATGCAAGCCACCCTAATATCTTATAGACAATAGCCGAATAGCCACAGCGTTCGGCTTCTGTTAAATTCATTGGATTTGTAGCTTGAATAATTCAGGGTGGCCCTTCTTTCACAGTCGTAAACGTCTCCTTGTATTGTTCAGAAAGGAGATATTATTTGGGATTCAAGTGACTAGCGAGACGATCCGAGGCTATGTGCTATGGGCTGTGTTGCGGGGTATGTGGTATGGGCTGTGCGCTATGTGTGGTTTGTGGTCGGGGCCTTGGAGGATAGTTTGAGAGGGCCTGGATATATGGGGAACGCGGCTAATAAAACCATATTATAAAGAAAGACTTATTGTTGCGGACGCTTTTCCGAGGCTTCTCAAACTTTTGACAGATGTGTTTAAGCTTATGCCAGAATTTTTTTATTTTTTTGATTTTAAATACTTTTGTTCTAAGCTAAAAATTAGGCAAAGTCTGATATAAAAATTCACGTTCTTGACTCCTCAGATTGTACATTCTGTGCAAATAACCTCTCTCATCAAGCTTTATCTAAAATTGCCTATCCATCCATTCAACATCTTATCTCTTCTAAGTCTGAACTCGACTGTAATTTTCATTTAATTTTAAAATTTTCCCATTCGGCGGTCCGTCATCTCTGCCTAGTGATAATAATAATAACATGGCATTTATATAGCGCAGTTTAGTGTCATATCACTTCAAGTGCACTTAACTATAACCAAAAACGGTAATTTAGTATTAGTTGTCATGTTCTTAAAATTATTGCTACAGTGTGCCTTACTCAATACAGATCTAATATGATAACACTAAATATACTGTTTATACAAAGTGATGACAAAACTTATAGTAACAATAACAGCAGGACAGGACAAAACTAGAATATTAAAACTAAAAACATAATATAAAACAGGAAGCAGTTTGTGCTTAGAAATCAGAATCTTCTGAGCAGACATTTTAAAAGGTACAATAAGGAGGCAACCGAAACCAAACAATAACCGGAAGTTTTAGAATATGGCTTATTATAAAATATCGAAAAGAAGTTAAGATTTATGAATGGTAAGATTTTTTAAATAATTTTGGTTTTAAAGCCCGTTTAAATTCAGCCAAATTCTAGAGATTAGTAAGAGCTGGGGGAAGTTTATTCCAGATGAGCGGGCATGTTACACTGAAAGAGCGATTATAGTATACGGCTCGATTTGACATAGAATGTTCGATTAGACGATTACTAACATCTAGATCTGTTGACCTTAGAGTAAGCTGTCCTCTGCGGTATACGGTGTGATGGTTAGTTGATGTTAGTTATTATTTATTAACTTTCGGGAAATCGACAGCTGATTAAATATCAGTTTGTATATAAGTATTATATGGCCAAAATAAAACCAATTATGGATTTCCTCCTTGTGACTTTACCTCTACTGAGATAGCATAATATGGAATAAGTAAATTAAATTTGGAAGAAAGGAATATGAATTAAAAAAATTATACAAAACAAAAGATTGTATTAAACGAAAAATTTACAAAACAAAACATTTATAGCCACGGAGAGAGGTTGTAGATATAAATCAAATCATAATATAAATATAAACAGTAGAGACATAACATTATTCACAAAACATCAGAGAAATATTCTTTTATGGACCTCTTGTATTTGGTAAGTTCGCAACTGAAAATATCAACCTTGGATAATACGGTATTGTTATTATTGCATGGTCAATATCTTTATGTTATCTGAAACTGTAGACTTCAACCTAAAATAAAGCAGTTTATTAAAAAAACATATATTATATTTTTTAAACACACGTTTTGACTCTTGCGTCTGTTTGTAAGATCTCCTCGTGATGAATATTGGAATTTTTTTCGACTTTCTCAAAAACAGTAAATAAAAATATTTAGAGCCGCTGCTCCACGTCTCAGCACGATCCACTTGTAATGCATGTAACAAAACAATAAGTTAGTGCCGCCCCCGCTTGCTCACGTGACCAGCATGCTGATGTCCCCCATAGGGAGACGGGAGGTCACCCCATCCGAATACAATGCAAAATGAGGGAGTGGGGGAGGGATTGTTCTGGAGGTAGGGTGACCATGGTAATATGCTAATTTGGGTTTTTTTAAGTTGATTTTTATATTTTCTTTTCATCAGGAGAACGCAAAAGAAAGGTTGAATTAATTGCATTAATTTGAGATTTCTAGAGGCGAAAGTTACTATTAGTTATATTAGTATTTTGCTTCCTCCTACTTTATCTAGCACAGCACCACATCATCAGGTCTACATCTTCCCTGATGATGAACAGTATGAACAATGTTTTTAGTCAGGAATAACTTTTTCTTTTAACTTATTTTGACGGTTTTCTGTCCCAGAAAGACAAGAGTTCGATTCCTAGTATATTGTTCTGTTTCATGTTTTGTTTAGATTTATTATTATTATCTTCTTCTTCAATATAGTTAGACATTTACACATAGAATTTTAAACAATAACATCGACTGTACCGAATTTCTGTCTCTTATTAATTTTAAAATACCTTTGAAGGGTACACGACATGCAGTGCTATTCCACACGCTTAATTTCAAAACAAATACAGCGTCTAATTCGCCAATTAACCAAGTTCTTCATTTATTTTATTTATTTATTTATTTATTTATCGTTTCTTTACATTGTATTTTTTTTTAAGTTATAATTTTTAACCTCACTAGGACAAGCCTGTGTTGAGGTTAATAATTTTACAAAATATTAAAAAAATAGTACAAAGATTATAAGAGATTTAAAATAGTACAAATATTAAAAAAAAAATAATTCAAATATTAAGATAACAATATTGTTACATTGACGTTTCTGCGAATTGGATACCTACATGGTACCTATCAGCCTATTCATTACAATATAATACTGTAAACATGTAGGGTGACCATGATATTTAATTGCAATAAAAATGTAACAAACTATTATTTTTTTTTTAAACAGAGAAGAAAAAAAGAGAGAAAAAAACATTTACATTAAAAAAAGAAAAGGATGAAAAAATTAACTTATTCAAAATATTATGCCACAATTTAAAAGGACAAAGATGAAAGAATATGTTGGAAATCCTCGGATGGCAGAAATAATTTAACATTCTTTTTAAATGTACACAAGGAATTTGACGATTTAATGTGATCTGGAAGCCTGGTACAAATAATGTCTCTGCCCAAATGAGGATTTAGGGTGAATTGCCATAAAGTTCAGACCAGAGCCAATTCTTGTAGTACGAATTTGTTGCGTTCTTTTAGCAGAACTAATATTGTTAAAAAATCTGCATAACGTTTGTAGGATAAATAGTTGTTTTAAATTCATGATATTACATTCCTTATAAAGTAACTGTGTAGGATATGTAAATTTTTTCTTATACATAACTTTGAGAATCAGTTTTTGGGCAATATTAAGTGGTTCTATTACAGTCTTCAGGCAGGAACCCCAGCACACTATATTATATGAAAGTAGGCACTGAATTATAGCAAAATACACTGTTTTTAATTTTTCCTTGTCTAGTACATGTCTGAGATCTTTAAAAATATAGATAAGTCTCCTAACTTTATTTACTAACATTTCGACATGATCATTCCACCTCAAAAATTTATCAATTTTTACCCCCAGGTATTTGAGGCTGTCTACACTTTCCAAGGGGTTGCAGTTACACGTTTGCACACAATTGTGAATAATCAAATTATGAGAGGTAGATGGCTGACTTTTATAAGAAATGCTAAAAGTGATGTATTTGGTTTTTTGTGTATTTAAAGTTAAAATATTATTACTCAGATAATTATTAACTATTCCTAAACCTGTATCACATTTTTCAAAAGTTTCACTCCAATTTTTACCCTCAAATATTAAGGCAGTGTCATCTGCAAAACTAACAATGTTACCTGGAATTTTTAGACTGCATAAATCGTTTATATAAATAAGAAATAATATTGGCCCGAGTACACTACCTTGTGGTACTCCAAATGAGATAGATTTACTATCGCTTAACATTTTATTTATTTCTACTTGCTGTGTTCTATCACTAAGGTAAGATCTGAACCAACCCATAGCTGTATTATCAATGCCTAAAGATAATAATTTCTTAAGAAGCAACTCGTGGGAAACCGTATCGAAGGCCTTTGATAAGTCTAAAAATACCGCTATAGCTTTGTTGCCATAGTCCAGTGCGTTTATAACTTTGGTCAATACCTTTAATATAGCATCACTCGTACTTCTGTTCTCTCTGAAACCAAATTGGCTGTCGGAGAGTATTTTGTATTTTTCTAAAAATGATACTAATCTTGACTTAGCCAGTCTTTCTATTATTTTTGAGAGAGTATTGAGCAAAGATATTGGTCTGTAATTATTAACATTTTCGTGATCTCCACCTTTGAAAAGAGGTATAATCTTGGCATTTTTACAATGGGAAGGAAATATGCCATTCTTAAAACTAAGATTAACAATATGAGTTATAGGACCAGCTAACTCATAAACATGCTGTTTATACACCATTATACTTAAGCCATCGATACCACAGGAAAAAGACATTTTTAATTCATTTATAACTTTAGTAACTTCAAAAATGTTAGTAGTTTTAAATTCAAAACTATCTCCTGTAACTTGAGTACCAGGTTTAAAATTGTTAACAAGATACATTTCGTTGGTTTTATTAGCACTGCACAAGTTTTTTGCGTATGTAGGACCAATATCACTGAAGAAGTTATTAACATGGTTGGTAATTATATGTGGATCCTCCTCCAATGAGATAGTTTTGTTATTGATTACTAATTTTTTTATGGACACTTGCTCCTTTTGAATATTTATGGCTTCCTTTATAATCTTCCACTGTTGCTTGTTATTACCGTTGACTTTATCCAGTTTCCTTCTGTAATACGTTTGCTTTGTATATTTTATAATTTTTGTACACCAGTTTCTGTATCTCTTATAATAAGCCAGCAGTTGAATATTATTAACCTCTCCTCGACATTTGTTGTGCAGTTTGTCGCGGGTTCTAAGGCATTTGATAATTCCATCATTTATCCAAGGTTTTAAGTATTTGATGTTATGTTTTACACTTTGTACCGACGAGCAACTTTCCACGTGCATTTTTAAACATTTTACGAAGTTTTCAGTAGCTGAATTAACATCTTGCGATGACAGGACTGACTGCCATGATTGTTCTTTTAATTTAGCCTTCAAAAGAATGTTATTTATGACGGTTTTGATTTTTTCATTTTCCTTTGCTATTTTCTTTTGTCTAAAGCTCATAAATCTCAGCAATACCGCATCATGATCTGTTATGTCAGTAGTGAAGACAGCTCCCTGTGGTTCAAATTTAGATTTTACCATAATGTGATCGATGCAACTTGAAGCAGTAGACGAAACTCTTGTAGGTGAAATTATAATAGGCTTTAAGCCGTGAAAAGCCAAAAGTGAGAGGTATTTTTGAGTTTTTATACTGTTCAAATCTAATGTATTAATATTTATATCACCACATAAAATGATTTCCTTATTTTGTATAGATGTAGAATCAAGTAGGACACTCAGTGATTCAAGGAAACTATCTATATGAGTCTGGGACGGAGATCTGTAAATGGCTATTAAACATATATTATTCGATATCTGCATTCTTAAGCAGTTTGCTCCAGGGAAAACAATTTCCTCAACAGTCGCCTGAACATTTTGTTTCACGTAGGCAACTACACCATCGTTTTGCAAATAGTTATTATTTGTATTGTAAACTGTGTATCCTGGGATGCTAGGTATATTGATCAAATTTTTTAGCCAAGCTTCTGTAAAAACTAATACCTCAGGACGATGTTCTATGCCATCAAGCATAGTTAAGGTTTCATCAAAGTTTTTACTTAAACTTCTAATGTTTAAACAAACTAAAGAAAAGTTTGAATGTTTCAAAAAATTTTTGCAAGTAAATGAATCTTTAATAGTTAAATTAGGTTCTGTATTGTCATCCAAATCAATGTTTTTTCCTAAATCGATGTCCATTTTTAATATATTATTTTTTAATATAATATCATTCTCTAAATAATATTTGTCTAAACTCAAACATTGACATTTTTCGGATTCACTGCCTAAATTCAAACGTGGCATCATGTCAATAATATAAACTGTTCAAGGCGCATAAATATACACACGAACTCACACATTCATTCACACACACCTATATACTACATAGGTCACTTGGTAATTAAGGAATAAACATACCACTTCGCAGACATTAGAAGAAAACATGTCATAGCTACCCAACATAAAATATCTAATTCCTGTATATTGTTTCATCACTGTAACTCAATAAATTAAAATAAACAATAATTAAATTAAATGAAATATCTAATTTCTGTATATTTTTTCATTACTTATTATGCAAGATGCCAAAAACATACCAGCGTGCCTATTCAAACAAAGAAATGTTTTTAACAATGTCCAAACTGCTCGTAATATATCTGGAAAATTTTAGTACAAGCGGGAAACTGGTGGATCTGAATCACATTTTGTAGTACATTTTTTTTTTTATTTGAGATTTTGAAGTTTGATTTTTTTAATGTTAAAAAAGTTTAAATATAATCGAAATGCTCAGATCGAATTAAAGAAGATTTTTGGGTCTTCTGTGTACAAGTAGGTACTACAAGTTTCCGGAAACCATGAGGTATTGTTGTTGTAAAAATAAAAATGCTACTGATATCGATAATTTTACGTTAGTAAGTAGCGATCCAATAGGAAATTCTTCTTAGGTAAAATAATTATTAATATCTCTTTATTAAATAAATTTCTTATACATTATAGTCCGGGGGTAAAGTGCGCTAACTTCGGGAGGTGATTCTTCATGATGGTAGAAATAAAAAAAACATTAATAACTCTTTAGGAAAATCCAAGGTTGATTTTCCCATAAAAAAGATTTTTTTTCCATACAATTAATTCAACTTCTTTACCTAAAAACTTCCTTAAAACGTTGAAATTTCGAAAATATAATTCTTTTTTTTACTTGTAGTATCATGTAGAATATCACCCCTCGAAGTTTACGCACTTTACCCCCGGACACCCTGTATAGGCAATATTACAATTAAAATTCATGTTCATTACTTCGTTGATTTCGAAGTATGGAGTTAATGGAGATACAATATTTTGACCTCTAGCCGATCATATTGACAAAATACGAAAAAAACTACACTGGCTTTGTTATGATTGCAGTATAGCACTTGTATGTTTATTACCCAGCAAAAACAAAAGGAAACCCCCTAACGTTTGAACCCATTCTCCCCAGGGGGGTGGAGTCCCCATCATTTATTTATAATATCGTAAAAATGAGCAGTGGGGTCCTCCCAGCCCCCACTTCCCCATTTATTTACTTATATGGGAGGACGCCACTGGGCTGGTACAATTATTAGTATCAGCGCACATCGTACGTCTATACGCTGTCCGTGGTATCGTTACTCTTATTGTCATGGATGTTAGAAGGAGGGTGGATATGGCTTAACTATGCTTGGAATTACGAAAACACTTTTTATATGGAAACTAAATCGGTACCCATATGAAAATCGCTGCTTTTCATACTTACGATTTCATACAGATAGTTTCCAATAGAGAAGAAATAATATTTTGGGACGTTGAGGACTCCAACCACTTTCCCAAACCGTTTTAAGGACCAGATATTAGTTCTAGCGTCTGTTGTTTTTAAAATACTTATAAGAACTAGTCGATCCAAAATTCTTTTAATTGCAACAACAATATCAGGACTGAGTCATTTAGATACTCCCTTATACCTAGATTGCATGCAGTTGGCCATGTTTTCTCAGAAGTAGTAGATGTATTCAACTACACCGAACATAGTTACAAGAAGGCTATAATAACATACCTCAATCATATTACCCGGAGTGCCGCAGGGATCCAATTTGGGACCCCTATAGTTTTTAATTTTTATAAACAATATTCGGGAAAAGATTAAATTCGTCCGTTTTCTACTTTTCGCCGATGACATTAAACTCTTTCTGAGAATAAGGTCGTTAGAAGACTGTAGAAAGCTCCAGGAAGATATCGATGCAATTATTGACTTGAGTATTGATAACAAACTTGGGTTCAACTTCCAAAAATGTTCAGTCATATGCTTTACAAGGGCACACAAGACCATATATTTTAATTACAAAATGAAAGATACGTCACTGAAGCACATGGTGACTTGCAAGGACTTAGGAATTGTGTACGACATTCGCTTAACATTTCACGCTCATATTGAAAAGATATTTAAATCAGCCACTAATATGTTGGGTTTTGTCATACACAATTCAAAAGACTTGACCAACCTTGCAGTTATAAGACTGCTTTACTTTAGCTTAGTGCTTAGCATTCTCGAGAATGGATCTCAGGTATGGGGGCCATAGGATGTACTAACATAGGTCTATGTACTAATGGTCGAGAAGATAAAAAAGAATTTTTTACGATACCTCTACATGAGAGAGTTTGGTTATTACCCATGGCTGTTTCCAACAGCATTTATCTCTGGAATGCTGGTTATATGCAGCCTTAGTTCCAGAAGGGATGTTGCATTACTCCTGATGGCGTATAAGCTTCTAAACGGTTTAGTATCAATACAATACATTCTGGCTAAAATAGGCTTCCAACGCCAACAGAGGCTTTTGATTCTTCCTAGCTGCAGAACTAACTACTACCAATGGTGATGCCCTTAGGAAGAATCACTAGGTTAATTAACTGCCTCGCAGGAAATGTGGATATTTTCCACATGTCCTACAATGTATTTAAACGTGAAATATTATTCAAGACTTAACATTGTAAACCAAAATTTGAAACATTTTTTTGTCCCACTTGTAAATGTATTTGTTATTCACTTTTTTGTAATCTTTAATTACAGATATTGCAATGAACTGATATATACTGTTTTTTCAAATAAATAAATAATCAATGTTAGGCATGATAAAATTCTTGTGCGTGGGTCTTTTATAATATTTTACTACATCTAAACTATTTACTCCAGATATATTATATATAGTGTTAGCTATCATATGCACCTATTATTTTATTAAAAATTATTATTTCTTTTCCAAAAGTATCATTAAAACGCTGACAGCCCTGAATTATTAGAATCAAATTGCGATACTTGCCCAGCTATTCCAAGTAGAATTAATTTTGAAGGCAACAATAAACTCACTACTAATTATTCTTTTATAATATTTTGCTAGATTACACATGTTAACAAGTCACATTTTTGATACATAATAATATTCTGTTCAAATAAAATATTCTCTGTTATTATTACATTCTATACCTCAATAAAATTTATTTTATATTAATTACTATCTATTATCATAAACACCTCATATTTGATTTATGTCAGATCTTATATAAACCTAGTATTCATTCAACTGTTATTACACTGGTAGATATATTTTTTAAATTATTTATTGCCACACTGCTGTACCACACTTTATATCCTGTGTGACGTATTTTAAGACCTGAATTTTTATCAAAAGTGTGATCATTATTCAAAAGGTGATCTGCAAACTCAGATTCACTATTTCCATTTTGAGCTCTGAGATGTTCTTTAGTTCTGACTTCAAAGTTTCTATTGGTTCTACATTTGTAAAATAAATTACAATCATTACAATTGAGTTTATAAACTCGTGATTTTTTTGTTTGATTATCGCCATCTTTTCATTTTGTTCTTCATTTTGTTATTAGTGTAAAACTCCGGTTGAATAGTACCAGGAATGATTTATTTATAATTTTGGAAGTATCATTATCCACAAATAGAATTCTACGTCATTGTTTATTTCTATCTTTAGAAATAGGGTAAATATACCGTTTGAAGAGATTATGTTTAATTTTGTATTTAGTATTTCAACTATCAATTTATTAGAATAACCGTTATCAAATGATATTTGTTTATGGTTACATGATTTTTTTTTCAGGTCTTAAAATACTTCACACGGGATATAAAGCATCGCAAATAAATAATTTTTAAATTAAATTTTTAAAAGTAATTTTTTGTAACCCTTTCAAATTATAAAGCGAAATAATAGAAGAAAAACATAACATTATACAAAAAAAATATATAGCGGAGAAAGGTACAAAATAAAAACATAACATTATACAAGAAAAATATATAGTGGAGAAAGGTACAGAATAAAAACATAACATAACGTTAATCTTTGTTATGTTGCAAACATTTTATCTACATTCTTCTTTCCCGTGTCCATAATTCATATCTTAATATTTCTTTTGAAGTCGATTATTTTTTTTAATGGTTTTTATTCCGACAGGAAGGATATAGAAGGGTATAGGTAATAAGGTATATTATAAGCAATAATTAGTCTCCTGTAATATCAATACAAAGTAAAAATAACGTAGCTCAGTGGTCCAGAGCGTCTGACCGGACATCAGAGGGCGCGGGTTCAATTCCCGTCGGCGGCATTTATTTTTACTCGGGAGATATTTTTCTTGATAAATTTGTATTGATATTACAGGTGACTAATTATTGCATATAATAATTTATTATCCTTTGCGCTATGCATAAAAACCTTGTCTCATAAACATTGGTTTGTCATTAAAAACAATTAAAGTATGTTGCCTGTTGTATGCTGATGATGCGGGGTTGATTTAGGGTGAACGAAGTATGTATGAAGAATGAGTTAATGATAAATGAAAGTAAGTCTAAAGTCATATTGTTTGAAAAGGGGAGTACGAAAACAATGTGCAATATAGTTGTGAATGATGAATACTTGGAGCAGGTGGATGAGTTTGTGTATTTAGGAATGGATGTAAATCTAGAGAGATGGGAAGGCTGACAGAGATATTGAAAGAAGGTTAAATGCAGGTAACTCCATTAATGAAGGACCGAACACGGTTGGCGCTAGCAAAAAAATGTCCATAGAAGCGAATCTAGCAGTCCACAATGGAGTGCTGGTACCTACCCTGATATATTGAAGTGAGGCATGGAACTGGCAGAGAAAGGATGAAAGAAGACTGAATGCTTTAGAATTGAGATCCCTGAGGCGTATGTGTGGTTAAACCATGTATGCTCGTGTGAGAAATGTGGAGAATGCAAGGCTGATGTTAGCGTAATGAGTAAGATTAAGAAAGGGACGCTTAGATGGTTGGGGCATGTAGATTTAATCAGTGAAGAAAGGAATGTAAGGAGAATATATGCCACAAATGTGAATGGTAGCAGAAGTCGGGGACGCCCGAGGAAGACATGGCACGATCAAGTGAATCAGATACTTGAGTCGGGCCATGTCAAGAGTCAGAATAATAGAAGAGTATGTATGAATGTGAATGAGGCTAGAAGTGTGTTCCAAGACCGAGTTGTTTGGGGGTACAACCACTCTGAAACGGCGTGATGGTTAGTTAGGAAGGATATTAAATAGTTTTATAAATAAATATTGTGACTTATTGTGAGAAATATTATTATCTAGTGACTTACGACTAGGTCTATAAATATATATTTACAACTGTGTTTTAAAGTTAGAGACTTACAACTTGCATGCCTACTTACATTTAAAAATCAGCCCTTGATTACTTCATAACGGCCGGCAAAGTCCAGTGGTAACGCATTGGACTGCCATTCCGAAGGTCGCGGGTTCGAACCCGGCGTGCGCAAATAAATTTTATTTGATTAATTTGTGTTATTTCACAATTAATTAATTAAAATAATATATAGTATATTTGCGGCACGTTCCAGAGTGGAAGATACTACCAGTATCGCCCTGGTGTAAGACCACCATTCAGAATTGAAACGTTGCTCCAAATGGCTTTAGCCGTCTTTAGTGACTAGATCTGAATAGCCAGGTACTTCCCCACCTTCATCTTTCCCTTCCCCACTTACCTTCAGCCTCACAACATCCCCCGATTGGGGATGCCATAGTCTCACTGGCTCCAGACGGGAGCAGTTGGGACTCTTGTCACTATAAAAAATAAAAATAATATATCATAATAAATTTATTCATAACATTACATAATTCCTGAATGTGGCGTAGTAAAAACTGATTTTCTCGTGTGATTTTTGGTATCCTCCAGTTATGATTATAATCATTATAAAACCGTATTGAAAAGTATATTTTGTATTATGTACCGATTTCGGTATGGTATAGATTTCTATACCATTAAATCTGTGTCTGTTATTTGAGGTACAGACTGTCTATGGATAGATTCGAGACAGACACAGGAAATGTAAAATCATAAATAACATATCGATTTGTCGCCCTCAAAAGACCTTCACTAAAGAAATACCGAAATGTCATCCGTCAAATAATCAATGAAACAACCTAAATATTTAACAACACAATTAGAATTTTATAAAAAAAATGAGGACACATTAATAATAGAGCATTTCTTGTGACACATTTAGTAAAAGGTACAATGAATATATATGTGATGAGATTTTTGTTGTAGAATTTATTTAGAACCTTTTTGTGTATGGTGATGTCTGCATGCGTATTTTGACATATCCTGGAGGAACCTTTCTGAAAATGTTAAAATATGTTGAGTGGATTTTACACGGTTTTCTTGATTAATCTTATTATTTTAGAATGATAGACTAATGTTTATAAGACAAGGTTTTTTATGCATAGCACAAAGGATAACAAATTATTATAAGCAACATTTGTACATGTACCTACTTTTTTAATGTGAAATCGCACAAGAGTGCTAATTGCTCCCAAACGTTTGGATTCAGTGAGACTATGGCATCCCCATCGGGGGACGTTGTGAGGCTTAAGGTAGTGGAGAAGTGAAGGAGATGGGAAAGAGGAAGGTGGGGAAGTACCCGGCTATTCATATCTGGTCACCAAACGCGACCAAAGCCATTTCAAGCAACGTTTCAATTCTGAATGGTGGTCTTACACCAGGGCGATACTGAGAGTATCTTCCACTCTGGAACGTGCCGCAAATATAATATATAAATATATAATTATAAATTCTTACCCTTTCTGTATATGGGCGTAGCTATAGCATTCACATGGGAGGGCGATTCAACCCCAAGAGGGCGGTTCGACCTGGGGGGGTAGGCAGGGGCAAAATAATTAGAATTTTTTGTTACCTCTACTTAACACATGTTATTATTTAAATCACATTGATTAAAAAGATGGTGCAAATAATATTGTTATATTTTCCAGGAATTTCATCTAAAAGTAAATTTCTATTTAAGCCGATTTGGGGGGGGGGGATTTGATCTCTCTAACTTTATCACTATAACTACAGGGTTTTCCAACAAGAGGTGTTATTTTGAATAGCCCGCTATTTCGGTAGATGTTACTTTTGAAGCTGTCATTTTTTGACATTTGACAAGTAAAAACTACGTTTTTAATAAAAATTGAACGATACACGCTTCAAAAACGCATTGAAATTATTAAAATTCACTTGAGTGAATCAAATGCAAATCATCTTGAGTGATGAGGCCCATTTCCACCTCGGTGACTTCGTTAACAAGCAAAATTGTCGCATCTGGGGTTAGGAAAACCCAAGAGTTATTGTTGAAAAGCTTCTCTATCCTCAACGTGTGACTGTTTGGGGCGGTTTATGGTCCGGCGGAGTCATTGGACTTTACTTTTTTCGAAAATGAGGCTGGAGCAACAGTTACGGTGAATGGATTGCGCTATCGAGAGATGATTAATGATTTTTTATGGCCGGAATTGAATGGTATTGATCTAGACCAATGATACTCAACCTTTTTCTTCTGCGGGCCACATTCATATGTTTGTAAGGCTACGCGGACCGCAACACTATACTGGTATGACAAAAAATATCACGAAACCCACCACCCCCGTTTTTTTGGAAAACCATTTGAGTAACCATCAGTGTTGCCAACGGATCTTGGTGATCCTAATGTCGCCGTTCTTAGCCGAATTTCAATTGCAGTAATTCTAATGAACTCACATAAATTCTGCCCACATATTCCCCACAAATATTCTACGTGAGAGTGATTCCCCCTTTTATTATTCGAAATCCGTGGGGGGGGGGGGTTTGTTAGAGAATTTCTGTAAAACATAATTCCCCACAAAATAATTTTTATCCAGGGGGGGAGGGAGGGTTGTTACAGAACTTCGCTGAACATTTTTTCGAAATCCATGGGGGGGGGGGAGTAGCTACGGAATTCCATTTTGAAAAATTCCTCACATTTTTCCGGTTGCAAAAAATATTATGTCAAATACCGGTGTATTTTTGTTCAAAAGGTAAGTTCAAGAGGTTTTTGTTATGTTTAGTAGCCTAAATGGCGATAAATCGCCTTCGTTGGCAACACTGGTAACCGTTTAACTTTGGAGCTGTCAAAAATTTATGTGTTGCCACGAGCAAAATTATTTGCGCGCATATTTGTCTTTCAAATCTTTGTTTTTTGGAGATAGATCTAGCGTGTGCAGTAGCAACACTCTTATACCAGATCTGATGTTGACACGACAATGACTATCCTCTTCGGGTTTCAATGTCTGTACGTCAAACTCGCAATTAATCTCAAATTAACGTGATATAGAATGCCAGATTTTGTAAATCATGTTCCTGATATTAAATGTATTGAGTGCCGCACAAAATAGCTTGGCGGGCCGCAGGTTGAGTATGACTGATCTAGACAATGTTTACTTTTAACAAAACGGTGCTACGTGCCACACAAGCAACGAAACCATTGATCTTTTACGATTGAATATCAAAATAACACCTCTTATTGGAAAACTTTTTATTATATATTTTTCCTGTAGGTGCCTTATCGAATTCAATTTATCACAAAAACAATAATACTTTCTCCACAAAACTAAAACCAGAAATCGAACCAAATTTTTTCGTATCTATAAAAAAAGTGTCGTGGGTTTTGGCGCCGCCCTAATGAATGGCCGGGAGATAGAATGGGAGGGAGAACCCGAGGTGATGGGTGTGATAGATACAGACAAGAAGTAGAACGCCCAGAAGGTGAAGGAATGGTCGGATCTTGGATCTCTGATCGCCCACTACTCTTTCCAGCCACTTCCGCAAATTAGTGTAGCTTGGTAAATTTGTTGCTTTCTTTGTCAAAATGCCGACGTATTTTTTAGGTTTATGTTTGTTTAAATACGCAAGGTTGTAGGAACTGCTCTCTCGTATTTAATTTTTATTTACTGGCAAGGTCTACCAGCTTGTTACACCAAAACGACACGTAGCCCCCATCAGCTGGCGCGGCGATCAGATGTAACATTCCGACCCGTGCACTCTTTTATTAGAGACAAATATATATACACTAGCAGTTAAAAACCCGCTCCGCGGGTTTTTTTCTGCTAGGCCCTGCGGGCGGCTATTCGTTGGGCTTCGCCCATTTTAAGTGATATTAAAAACAGTTACATTTAATAGATAGATATTAGGACATTCACAGAGAGAGGGTGAGTATATATATTGTTAAACACGGAACAGGAAGGAGTTAATTAATAATAACATGCTAAATTTACGCATAATAAGAATGACAGTTGTTTGAATATTACGTATTTGTGATGGATTATTTCAAATGAAACACTATTATTGACTACATGTCTACAACTGATTTTAACTGTTATCGTTCCTAATATAATTAGCTCATAGGAGACTTGCAGTGCTTTAATATGTGTTACAACCGTCAGTGTCTATAAGTTGAATCAATATCGTTTAGTTTGTCACAATTAAAGATAGTTATAAAAAAGTTGACTTAAATAATAGATTATTACATGTTGATTAATTGTACCCGTGTTTATGAATAAAAGGAAGGTAATTTTGCGATGAGATTAGCAGGCGGTTTAATTAAAAGGTGTTAATTTTACTCCAACTGGTGGTAATTCTTTACCTACAACTGTTACTGTATCTAATAAAGTTTAAAGTTAGATTATATATACACCTTCATCAGGAGAGTAAAAATCTATTTATAAAGGTAGATTATTACAATATAGCGCCCCTGAGGTGATATCTCACAAAAGCGGCGCTATGCAAATTGTCCGATAAATAAATCAATATAATGTTTACATTTTATTGTGTATACACCGAAGTCAAAAATTAAATATAGATTGCAATTGGGAAAGAAGAAGTGGAAGGAGGGGGGAGGGGTAAGAGTAGGCTGGGTTTATAATAATTAGGAATTACAATATCATTAGATGGGAAAGACCAGTTGAGTGGGAAAATATTTAAAAGAAAGTTTATAAAAAAATTCTTGTTAATTATATCTGCTTTTATATTAACAAATATAGTATATAGTGAAGTATTTTTAGACCTGAAAAAAACAAATAGCATATAACCATAAAACAATATATTTATAAGACAAATAGCATTTAATAACGGTTATTCTAATAAATTGATAGTTGAAATACTAAATAAAAACATATTCTCTTCAAACGGTCTTTCTAAAGATAGAAATAAATAATGGCGTAGAATTCTGTTTGTGGATAACGATACTTCTAAAATTATATATAAATCCTGGTACTATTCAACTGGCGTTTTACACTAATAACAATGAAGAAATATATTCTTAATAATAAAGATAGAAAAATTCAAACAAAAAATCGGATGATTGTAATTTCTTTTACAAAGGTAGAGCCAATACAAAACTTTGAAGTCAGAACTAAAGAATATCGCAGGGCTCTAAATGGAAATATTGAATCTGAGTTTGAATAATGATAACACTTTCGATAAAAAAATCAGGTCTTAAAATACTTCACTCAGGATATAAAGCATCGCAAATAAATAATTTTGAAATTTTAGAAATTAGAAAACATGGCAATATAAAATCAGATATAATTAATAAACAAAAAAAATATAAATAATAATAAAAAATGCCATTACAAAGTGATAAGCTTCCAGAAGAAACCTTCTTATTAAACGCTTGTTAATCGTAAGTAGTCAAATATTGTGAGCTGCATATTTAAATATTCGCGCCATTCATTTGATTGGTTTTTATACCGCCAGAGGTGAGCTCTGTCGGCCATCTAATCTATAGCCGTGCGTATCGGCCATTGAAGGAACGCATGATTTTTTTTTATAAACGTCAAACATAATCACGTAACTGTGGATAATTTTCACTGTAATGTAATTAATCCAATGGATTATGAACTTTCTAAAACATATTTACTTCGATATTATCCAAAAATTATATGAGCAGAAACAATGCTTTTGAAGAAATCTCGTATTATTATGAGGCGATCCTATTTTAGTATGAAATCGTGTCTTAATTTTCAAGTTACCCGAAACAGACAATTTTAATTTGACCAATCAGAGGGCCTACATCGTCCAGACGCTGGGACAATAATACTATCAGATATGTAAAAATGTATCACAAAGTAAAGTAATCAACGAAAAGACTCAAAATTCGTTTTTCTTATAACAACACTGTTAATATAAGCTAAAAAGCAGTAAGATCGTAGATGGGTTAGATAATATATATTTTTTAATTATCTATTTCCACGATTTATTAACATAAAATAAAGAAAATATTTCACATAAAATCCAGAATGTATGAAAGAAAAGCAATCCGCTAAACTCTCGCCGCTAGGAGGCGGTACTGTAGACTGTAGTGTACTGCCATCAGAATGTATGGGAAATGTCAGAAGTTAGAGATGTCTCATTATGTCTATGAAATTAAATATGTAATCAACAAATCGTGAGCTTACTTAATATAAAATTGACGTTGCATTTCCATTTAGTTCCATTTTAGGACGTGTTGAATTTGAATAATCCATCAAATTTCGAAATTATTTTTTTTAAGTTCTGGTAATATTGATAAAGTTGCTTCGCAAAAGTTAAGTAATAACCAATTTTGAATAGAACTTTCACCAAACTTGAAAAATAACTTTTAAATTTTATGAATTGTTCTGATTCTGTGAAAAAAACCGTCCTTTATAGGTAGGTAACTAATAAATAGATTTATCACACTAAGGGGGTATTTCATTATGTCGGGCTAAATATCTGACTAGCTATCCGTTGGCTGGCTTTAAAGATCAGAATAACTTCGTTATTCAACGGCGACCGTTTCACCATTGTTTCCGAGCTTCCGGATAGATAACACTCGAAATAGTCTGGCAACATCGCAAAATGTTTGCAGTTACTCCATCTACTGCCACGGCTGTCATGCGTCACAGTCCGCACACCGCAAAGTGTGCATTTTTTTGGTTATGTTATGTTGATTATCAGGTCATTTTAGATAGATTCGTGTCGAATTAATACATTGTTTCTTATTTTGAACACAATCAAATAATTCAGGATGGATCATACAAGCATTCAAATTCATTCAACAAAATTCGACTCACTTCTCCGCTGTCAAACTCGGAATGTTTTGACGCCATCTTTGATTCGAGGAATAGCGCCTAACGTGAAGTTCGAGCACTGATTAGTCAAATCGAACTTTAACCCGAGCGTTAGCGTTATTCAGATATAGTGAAAACGAAAAAATGACTAATCCGCGGATTAGTGCTTAGTCAGAACATAATCAGATATAGTGAAATACCCCCTAAACTAACTAACTAACTAACCATCACGCCGCTCCCCGAAGTGGTAGGCAGAGAGGACGGACCGCCAAACAACTCGATCTTGGCACACACTCCTTGCCTCATTCACATTCATACATACTCTTCTATTATTCTGACTCTTGACATGGCCCGAATCAAGTATATGATTCACTTGATAGTGTCATGTCTTCCTTGGGCGTCCCCGACTTCTGTTACCATTCAGATTTGTGGCATATGTTCTCCTTACATTCCTTTACTTTGCACTGATGGGATGCCCAAACCAACTAAGCGTCCCTTTCTTAATCTTACTTATCTCGCTTACATCAGTCTTGCACTCTTTGCGGATCTCCACATTAGTCACACGATCATACATTGTTTTATCACACATACGCCTCAGGGATCTCATTTCAGTGTACTTTCACTAGCGCCAACTGCGTTCAGTCCTCCATTAACAGAGTTACCTGCATTTACCCTTATTTCAATATCTCTGTCAGCCTTCCCATCTCTCGTAAACACACTCCCTAAATACACAAACTCATCCACCTGCTCGCTTTATTACAATCAATTCCAAATTCAAAAATGACACTTAAATTCAAAGCAAATCCGAGTTCTAGAGTTCATTGAACTAGAGTTACATACATACACACAACCGAATTTAGTATTTTTGATAATCATTTTTGAAAAATTCAAGTAAATCCGGGTTCTAGAGTTCATTGAAGCTGGGTTACAGACAGACACACAACCGAAATAAGTATTTTTGAAAGTGTAATAAGTACATAATATTTTTATCTTCATTATTTCTTGCTTTAAACGTTTTCATTCAGGAGCTATTTTGTTAAAAAAGGCGCTATAAATATTCGAGTTGGTACCTATCAAACAAAAACATTATCCAATAAATGATACCCAAAACACAAGCAATCGTTCGTCAATGTTTGGTTTTTATGACAGACTGAGATTCGATCCCAAATGATGATTACAGATTGCAGGTAGAGAAACGATGATAAATATTTTCCCCGAACACATAAATTGCCTCGCAGACGGATGTGGCCAAAAAGGGTCTATAGGTAACAACTTGCTGACTAATTGGCTTGTTAAGTGTCCTTTTCTGTTAAACACTTCTGTTCAGTGGATTTTTTGCTTGTTTATAAACGGGTAAATACTTGTTATTTTTAACAAAATTACAAGTATTTTTGAAGGTCAAACTTTTCAATAAAATAACTGCTATCAATATATTAATTATGTGTGAGTTTTGTATGTATCGTTACGAAATCGTCACCTATTTGTGAAGTGCTTAACGGTAAGCAATTAACATTTCTGATATTTAGATACTTAGGTAGATTTCTGTAGAAAAGCAATATACCTAATATACAGGGTGGTTATTGATGATTTCGTTCTTCTTGTCGGAGAATGACTTTCTTCAATGTTTCGAATACATGAGGTGCGGCGTCTTCTCAGCGGGTTTCTAGGGAATTCCGGAAACCAATAAATAACGTTGTATTAAATGATAAATGCTTCTTTGCTAGCAATGATTACAGACCGCCACAACACGTTGTATCATAGGTAGGTACTGAATAAAGAAACAAAATAGACACCATATATAAGTGTGATAATTTCAAGCGGGAAACTGGAGAATCTACCCCAAATTTGGAATCGATTTATGGTACCGATATATAGCTTTTTTGATTTGAGCTTTCGTTTTCGAGAAAATCAAGGCCGAAGTTGCAATTTTTAAGGTCAAATTTGAATAAAATCGATCGCTTTGAGGTTAATATCATTTGTGTAATGTCTTTTAATGCGTCAAAGCGTAGACCTCGCTGCATGAGATTTTAACCATAAATTTGCATGAAGAAATGGAAAAAAAAAAGTTAAATAGAAATTAGGAATACATTTATTATTAAAATAATTATATTGTAATACATAATAGTAATTAATTAAGTGTATTGTTTTTAATGTATTTTTAGTTTTTATTTTCTGTATGTTTTCGCGTGCTCAAAATTACTATTTCTCGTGTATAAAGAGACTTAAACCATGTAAAAATAGTATTTCTCTTGAATAAAGAGATTTAGGGCATGTAAACTTAGTATTTCTCGTATATGAAGAGACTTAAACCATGTAAAAATAGTATTTCTCTTGAATAAAGAGATTTAGGGCATGTAAACTTAGTATTTCTCGTATATGAAGAGATTTAGGCCATATAAAATTAGTATTTCTCGTATATAGGAAGATTTAGGCCATGTAAACTTAGTATTTTTCGTATATGAAGAGATTTAGGCCATGTAAAATTAGTATTTCTCGTGTATAGAGAGATTTAGGCAATGTAAACTTAGTATTTCTCGTATATAAAGAGATTTAGGCCATGTAAAATTAGTATTTCTCGTGTATAGAGAGATTTAGGCCATGTAAACTTAGTATTTCTCGTGCATTGAGAGATTTAGACCATGTACACTTAGTATTTCTCGTATATGAAGAGATTTAGGCCATGTAAAATTAGTATTGAACGTGTATAAAGAGATTTCGGCCATGTAAAATTAGTATATCTCTTGTATGAAGAGATTTAGGCCATGTGAAAGCTCTCTGGTCGTAACATAATATTAAATTAGTTTCGTTTATTAATGATCTATTCCATCGGAGGTTGATCATGATTAGGTCATGAGGGCAATATTTTTATTTATAAGTAAATAAAATAGCGGTAATATTATTTACGTTGCGTCATTATTTTGTATATATATTTTTACATCTATCGATTACAGGTCATGATACAATAATTGACACAGCCGTGCGGAATGTGACGAAGTAATAATATTACATCAATCAAGCAATTACTATTAAGCCATTATTAACTCTGTAGTTTCCATAGTTGACGTCCTCCGCGGCCGAGGGGTAGGGCTCTTGACTAGCAAGCCAGAGGTCTCGGGTTCAAATCGCGACGAAAGTAAATTTTATTTGATTAATATACTCTCAGTATCGCCCTGGTGTAAGACTACCATTCAGAACTGAAATATTGCTTGATTTGGCTTTGGACAAGTTTTGTGACTAGATCTGAATAGCCAGATACTTCCCTATCTTCCTCTTCCACAAATCATTTCCCTCCCCGCTGCCTTCAACCTCACAACATCCCAATAGGGGATGCCATAGTTTCACTGGCTCCAGACTATTGGGAGCAATTGGGACTCTTGTGCAGTTTCACATTAATAAAAAGTATTGCAAGTTCCTACCGACGCGCTGTACTTGTATTAACGTCTTTAAAGATCCAGATTAATGAGTCCTTTGACATGTTGAACTAAATTATGGCTATTACACCCCTCCCCCCACCCCCGATCACTCTGCATTATCACACTCTTAAAGCACTCCCACCAACATTTAAAACCTACACAGAACCGGACCATATTATGTACAAACCGTCAACCAGCAATTTGCAAAATCTGACTCTCTGGTGAAACCTAATTCATTAATAGTGAAATATAATACACCGAACCGAAAAGTTCAACGTGGGTTCACAACCTTAAAACTTTAAAATAATTATATTCAAAGAATAAATTCACGAGTAGCTATATTTATATACCTACATATATTTTTATATAAACAAGTTTATACAAATGTTTTGCCATTCCGATAGTTTGCTTTGATATTTATTGATGTTCTTTTCTTCTATTTACTATCTTTTAACTTCTATTTACTTCTATTTACTATATTTTTACTTCTATTTATTATTTTGTAACTTCCATGTTCTATCTTACAACTTCCTTTGCTATCTTTCAACTTCTATTTATTATCTTTTTAATTATACTATATTTAAACTTCTATTTACTATCTCGTAACTTCTATTTACTATATTTTAACTTCCATTTACTATCTTTTAACTTCTATTTACTATCTTTTAACTATATTTAAACTTCTATTTATTATCTAGCAACTCCTATTTACTATATTTTAAATTCGATTTACTATCTTTTAACTTATATTTACTATCTTTTAACTTCTATTTACTATATTTTAACTTCTATTTACTATATTTTAACTTCTATTTACTATCTTTTAAGTACTATTTACTATCTTTTAACTTCTAGTTACTATCTTTTATCTTCTAGTTACTATCTTTTATCTTCTAGTTACTATCTTTTAACTTCTATTTACAATCTTTTAACTATATTTAAACTTCTATTTATTATCTAGCAACTCCTATTTACTATATTTTAAATTCGATTTACTATCTTTTAACTTATATTTACTATCTTTTAACTTCTATTTACTATATTTTAACTTCTATTTACTATATTTTAACTTCTATTTACTATCTTTTTACTTCTATTTATTATTTTGTAACTTCCATGTTCTATCTTACAACTTCCTTTGCTATCTTTCAACTTCTATTTATTATCTTTTTAATTATACTATATTTAAACTTCTATTTACTATCTCGTAACTTCTATTTACTATCTCGTAACTTCTATTTACTATCTCGTAACTTCTATTTACTATATTTTAACTTCCATTTACTATCTTTTAACTTCTATTTACTATCTTTTAACTATATTTAAACTTCTATTTATTATCTAGCAACTCCTATTTACTATATTTTAAATTCGATTTACTATCTTTTAACTTATATTTACTATCTTTTAACTTCTATTTACTATATTTTAACTTCTATTTACTATATTTTAACTTCTATTTACTATCTTTTAAGTACTATTTACTATCTTTTAACTTCTAGTTACTATCTTTTATCTTCTAGTTACTATCTTTTATCTTCTAGTTACTATCTTTTAACTTCTATTTACAATCTTTTAACTATATTTAAACTTCTATTTATTATCTAGCAACTCCTATTTACTATATTTTAAATTCGATTTACTATCTTTTAACTTATATTTACTATCTTTTAACTTCTATTTACTATATTTTAACTTCTATTTACTATATTTTAACTTCTATTTACTATCTTTTAAGTACTATTTACTATCTTTTAACTTCTAGTTACTATCTTTTATCTTCTAGTTACTATCTTTTATCTTCTAGTTACTATCTTTTAACTTCTATTTACAATCTTTTAACTATATTTAAACTTCTATTTACTATAGAGCAACTTCTGTTTCCTATCTAGCAACTTATATTTACTATCTAGCAATTTCTATTTACTTTGTTTTAACTTCTTTTTACTATTTTTAACTTCTATTTATTATCGTTTTATGTTTTAAAGGCTCATAAGCGCTCTTTATTACTTACACGATTGTAATTTCACGTTATAGTTCTTATAATATAGGTATCACATGTGAAAGTCGAAATACGTTTATTGTATAAATAAATAAATATTGCGGAAAAATCCATGTAATAACAATAATAATATTTGGATGATTTGCATAGCGCCATTTTTGTGAAAAATCACCTCAAGGGCGCTGTACAAATACATAACATTTTTTTTGTTTGTTTTTGGGGTGTCATGCCGTGTTGTGCTAACTCCTTCTTTAGCCGACGTTTCGGACAGCGTTGCAGTGTCCATCATCAGGGCAGATCCGGTAGATCCGAAGATGTACCGGATCTGCCCTGATGATTGACACTGCAACGCTGTCCGAAACGTCGGCTAAAGAAGGAGTTAGCGCAACACGGCATAACACCCCAAAAACAAACGACAAAAATGCTTTTGGCCGTGAAAATCTAAAAACTTACCTAAATACAAAACATATTTCTACAATATTCTTATTGATTTATATGTGCTTTGAGCTAGAAGAAATTAAAACAATTTCATTGAAACCGTGTAAGCCACAAAATATTTTTTTTAAATATACAATTTTTAAATTTGCCTAAATCATATAACAATAATAATAATAATAATTGGATAATTTGTAGAGCGCCGTTTTTGTGAAAAATCACCTCAAGGGATTAAAATGTAACCTTATTTATAAAATAATTAAAATTTTGAATTCGACACACAATAAATAATGCTTCTTAATGAAATATTTATTACATATGTTACCTAAATGATTTTTCTTAATTCCGGAAACTTCAAATGTGATCATCTGAACTTTCATTTTGTGGGTTGGATGGGTTATGTGTAACATGGTTCATGTATCAAACCCATAACCAGAAATATTTTGGTACGGTATATATATTTTTTCAAAACATATTTTACTACAGAATAAACATTCATTTGCAGTACAGGATTTATTATTTAAACATTCTCAATATTTGGCAAATAGGTAGACCTATTCTCAATATTCGACGGCCGGCATAGTCCAGTGGAAACGCATTGGACTGCCATTCCGAAGGTCGCGGGTTCGAACCCGGCGTGCGCAAATAAATTTTATTTGATTAATTTGTGTTATTTCACAATTAATCAATTTAAATAATATATAGTATATTTGCGGCACGTTCGAGTGGAAGATACTACCAGTATCGCCCTGGTGTAAGACCACCATTCAGAATTGAAACGTTGCTCCAAATGGCTTTAGCCGTGTTTAGTGACTAGATCTGAATAGCCAGGTACTTCCCCACCTTCCTCTTTCCCTTCCCCACTTACCTTCAGCCTCACAACATCCCCCAATTGGGGATGCCATAGTCTCACTGGCTCCAGACGGGAGCAGTTGGGACTCTTGTGAGGTATTCACTATTAAAAAAAAAAAAAAGACCAATAAAATAATTTCAGCGTTATTTTAAGATTAATTAAATATATTTACTGTTTTAGACATTTAATTAATATACTGTGCTAGAACATCTGTTCTGCCGTGTGGTATCTTGGACAAGTCGTTGCGACGACCACGGCTGTTTTTCAATACGAAACAATTAAAAATATTCATTTAAAAGGTGCAATATAGGTTTTTAGGTTTTTTAGGTTGGAGGTGCAATATTTTATAATTTATAAATATATAAACGATTTATCTGGTAAGACGTTACAATTTACAAAAACATGATTTTGAATAAAATGAGCAAGTCATTACGAAAATAGTACCATTCTGAGGGTTAAGACAACTGTGTTAAAATATGAATATGAATGTTTGAGGCCGTAACAATACACTTATACACGGTATCCAGAAACTCGCAGAACAAGCGAGAAACTGGTGAATCAAAAATCTACATCACACAGACGTCTTTCGCGCTTATACGACGAGTTTCCAGACACCGTGTATAAGTGTATTGTTATGACCAATTTTGACAAGTCAAAAAAAATCTAAAACTGTAGGTCGTCGTTCAGCAAACAATTGAACTTGGATAGGTAATAAAATTAATGTACGAGGCATATCCAGAAAGTAAGTGTACTGACGCTCTCACGACCGAATGAATTTTATTTTCGATATGTTGGCTACATTTACGTGTAGCCTGACTCTTCCCCTCCGCAACGAGACCTGTTCAAGGTCAGTACGTTGAGATGTGTCATCGCGACAACACGTTTCGTGAAAAATGTCAATCCAATCTCCCGCCAAATGCGAAATACGCGGCGTCATCCGTTATCTCGTTTGGACGGAAAAACCTCCGTTTGAGGTTTATAATGAGGTTAAAACTGCATATGGTGATAAAGCTATGAATTGTACGAGTGTGTACAAGTGGTATCGCGAGTTTAAAAACGGTTCTCACCTCTTCACCCTCCACCAAAAAGTTCAAAACCACAATTTCAGCCAAGAAAATCGTGGCATCCGTGTTTTGGGTCTGTCAAGGCATAATTTTGATTGAATATCTGCCTCAAGTGGAGACCATCAACTCTGCAAGATACTGTGAGACCCTAAAAAAATTGCGGAAGGCGATTCATAACAAGAGGAGAGGCATGCTGACAAAGGGAGTCAGCCTGCTGCACGACAATGCCAGACCACACACGACCAACGCCTCGAAGGAACTGCTTGCTTCGTTTAAATGGGATATCCTGAACCACCCCGCGCATTCCCTTAACCTAGCACCTTCAGATTATTATCTCTTTACCTCCCTGAAGCTGTACATGGGAGGAAAAAGGTTTTCAACCGACGAGGAGGTAAAGGAGGAGGTGGAGAAGTGGACGGAGGGGTTGGCGGGAAACTTCTTCGAGGAAGCCATCAAAAATTGATACCCCGCTTCACCACCTGCATTGAGAGGAATGGCGACTATGTCTAAAAATAGCTTACATATGTTCTACGGTAACCATGTCATTTTTTTGTTTCAATAAAAAGATTTGTAACCTACAAAAATTCAGTACACTTACTTTCTGGATACGCCTCGTACCTTCAATGTTTTTAAAGAGTTACTCTCCAGGATGTTATTTAGCTCATTTGCCACTCTCAACTTTGAGTAAAATTTAAAAAAATACAGCCTCTGAAATTACTTCTCTTATGTGAACTGTCAGAATGCATATTGCGCTGAAAATATGTTCGCATTACATTCGATTCCAGGTAAATTCCCTATTTGTGAACGTGTTTCAAAATATATTAATGTTTTTGAAAGCAGATGTAAGACTCTTTCAGATTTTATTCTTACAAATCGACATTAAAAAATATTTAAATGTTGAACCCAAACATAGACAAAGTTTTTAAAGTCGCTTACCGTTAGTTTTACCGTGTAAACTAAACTAACCACAGGTTTAGAAGAAAATAAAAACATATGTAATGAGAAACGGGTATTATTAAAGTTACTGTCACTTTAAAAAATTTGCACACCTCGACTAATATTTTTCGACTAAGTTGTTTCATAAATTTTTTGGAGCATATTTGCTAATTTTTTTATGCAAACTGTGATATCTGTGTGAATGTGTGTAAGTGCAAGCGAGATAGCATGCTTGCGAGATGGTATAAAAGGCGATGCATACTAGGATTGTCCCTCTTTTGTAACAAGCAGCTCCCCAATAAATATCAGTACAAGATCAAGTATCATTATTGTGTACTACCTTCACCCGCTACAATAATACTACCTTCACGAGCTACATATGGCATACATTACATTTGGCGCAGCCGGTAGGATCGCGATATTTGATCTTTAAATTATATATCACTATAATACAAAATCAGATAGCATAACTTTCATGAAACCGCGTCAGCCTGGGATATAAAAGACTTAATGTTGTTTGTTTTTCTGAATAATGTCCCAAAATTGCTCAATGTAAAAAAAGTTCAATATATTATTGAATTGTTTCTTGTACTTTCTGTTTTAATTGTAATAGAGAGCGTAAAACCAGAAAGGCTAATCAAGCTACTGTACAGAGTGTCCAGCCTTCACCACTTAAAAAGCCGATGATTTATCACGTGTTATCTCATCTTATGACAGGAGGAAAGCTACCAACTACCAGCTAAAATACCATCTATCTACCAGTGTAAACCCTGACTAGGGTTGTCAAAACTTACATGGCGCATAATTTTAACAAGAATAAAATAGGTGTGTGACTCATGTGGCTTGAAAAACTAATTTTTATTTTTATTTCAGGCGAACAATTATTGCTTATAAAAATAATTAATATTAATTTGTTTAAAACGAAAGGAAAAATATATTATATTCCATAAAAACATATAAATATTGATTTATTTGAGTCTTTGAATCGATTGTGTGGATCTTGTCACTCGACCGACCGATTGACATAGAATAGTAATTTCGTTTTTCTCATACAAAACTTAAATTTGGATTTGAGGCAAAAATACTTAACCGAACTGATTTTTTTTATAAAAAGGTATTGCAAATATCTAGTACGAACATGTGCTATTTTATTTTTTGTGCTTTAAATATTATATGATATACAGGCATTACATTAATGAATTAATTCTGCATTATTTTAGACGCAAAATGAATTAATTCTGCATTATTTTAGACGCAAAATGAATTAATTCTGCATTATTTTAGAAGCAAAATGAATTAATTCCGCATTATTATTGAAGCAAAATTCTCATTTCTTTGTGAGTTAATCGGAATTATTAACAAAAATATATGTCTCGCCTTTCATACTGTGTTATTATAATTAAAAATAAAACTTCGTAAAAGGTGTTTTTTGGGTAGAAATTTTACAATAAATTTGTGTTCCAACGTAAATCGGTTGTTGTTTATTTAAATTTACGCCCACCAAAATCATTTCATATTTGCATAGTAAATTGAGCAATTTTTTTTAATGACTATCTCATAAATAGTTGCCAAAGTTGCCTCTAAAATCACGAAAGATTTCATTGTTTTACAGCCTATGTTTTATAATTTAAAACCCAAAAAGATATCCCTGCTAGATATTTCATAGAAAATATGATTAAACAGCTAATTTTACGTTTTGGTTGGGTATTTTAGCCTCAAATTCAAATTTAAGTTTTGTATGAAAAAGCACGTGGAAAAGTTCCAATTTGATTTCTTGAATAAAGTTACTTTTTGACAGACTTTTCAACTTAAATGAATAATATTTTATCTACCTACAAAATCTCTTTTATCATCGGAAATTCAATTTTATGCGATTTTTGGACACACAACTTAAATTTTTGCATTAATTTATCGAGTAATGACAAAATGTAACACACGCACATTTGAACGAATCGCGATAATTTGTTCAAATTTATTCAGTGAATCGATTCATTTTCTGTTGGACTTCTTACCACTAGCACTTTCTGAATTGTTGTTGACTGATTGTTTAAATGTTTATTTATTATTATCAAGTTTAATTTGCAAAAATAATAATGTTCTTTTCTGAAATTCATTCGTTTATTTGCTATTAAATCTTCGTCGATAAAGATGGTGCTATTTTAGACCCGTTGGAATCATTCAATATATTCCACATATTTTAGACCCAGAGGTATCGTTCAATATATTCCACATATTTTAGACCCGTAGGTATCATTCAATGTATTCCACATATTTTAGACCCGTAGGTATCGTTCAATATATTCTACATATTTTAGACCCTTAGGTATCATTAAATATATTCCACATATTTTAGACCCGTAGGTATCATTCAATATATTCCACATATTTTGACAACCCTGCACGATAATCCTCACTTCTCAGAAAAATCTCATCTCAATATAACTGATTAATTAATATATTGCTGGACCCATTAAACTGTTTCTGTCTCCCTTCACAACCACTTCAACAGCCTCCTTCAGTGGAGATCTGAGAACAGACGATGCTTTAATATAAACAGGCCATTAACGGGAGCTCTTTCAGAGATTACAGCTTCATTAACACTCGCTACAGGTAAATTAAGCTGTGGTCCACTGCAACAACAATGCTGGTTACCCCGTTACGCGTACATCTCTTTAAGGTTTTATGCAACATGAAGATAAAGTATCAAATAATGTTGCTTTAAAAAAAGAGCGGTTTATAATAATTTTAATATCGGTTTATCTCGGGACGACTAGGTAAAGGCTTCCTCGAAAGCGATAGCTCTTTGCACTGAAAAAATTAGTAGATATTCTTAATTTATTAAGAACCTCTTTAAATTATTCTTAGTCTGATTAAAAACCAGATTGCAGGCCTATAACGAATGAAATGATAGGTTTACTGATAAACTTTTCGTTAAATGAGTATTACGATGTAGGAACACAAAAATTCAAATGCAGTTGGATGAACACCTCTTTCGATATGTTAGGAATTCACTAAGAGTTTATCAAGAAACTGTCTGCAATCCTATTTTTAACCGGATTGCCAATATTTTAAAGAGATTCTTAATAAATTAGCAATACTTATTTTTCTCCGTGCGGGTTCGAATCTGGATCGTAATATGACCTTTTTTCGTGCGTAGGTACTTTTTAAACACCCACCGATTGATTAGTGGAAAATCTGAACCTTACGTCGTTTATTTCAGAAATAACTATTGCTTATCTGATAGTTGGAAGTGGAAACCAAAAATTCTCAATCTGTGAGCTTTGGTGTCACTTGCAAAGCTTTTCTGTGGGAACTATATTTTGTAATTTTGTTAGTTATTATTTTCATTATTTTCTGCTTAAAACTTGAGCGAAGCCGGTAAAAAATGTACGGGTGTAATATTTCATATGAAATACACACTAAGCACATGTTCATTCTTCCGTGTTTTTTTATCATTTGCACATACCACTTTTTTTTTTTTTTTTTTTTTAATTTATTAACTTTCAAAAATACATTTTTTAGAATTAAGTCCCGTTAAACTGATTGATATCAGTTTGTCAACGGGTTCTTTTAACAATTACTTTTTAAATACATATACAATTTTTACAAGTACATAAAATATACACATAATTACATTAGTACAAAAAAATTCTTTCACATAACCATTTTTTTAACATACATTTCCTTCTGTGAGTCAATTCACAGCTTTTTATTGAGTTTGGTAACATGTTGTAAATTATTGGAACGAGGTATTCTAGAGTTCTTTGACCATATTTGAAGGATTAGTGTCATAAATATATAGGAAGTAAATATACCTCGAAGGATTAGTGTCATAAATATATATACATTTACCAAATCATTTAATTTATACCATTCCTCAAAATATTAATATGGAAACATATAAAACTGCTTACTGGGGATTAAAGCCAATGAATCCTCTTAGATTTCACCTTAGTTTATTCCATTGTTTTAGGTTCTATAAATTTGACACATTAATGTATTAACTTTTTTTTTCAATACATAATAAATTATGCTAGTTGTAAGTCTCTTAACTTTAAGTCACTAGTTTGAAGCGTTCAGTCATAAGTCACTAGCTATAAGTTTTCGATATAAGTCACTAGTTATAAGTCTTCGATTTAAGTCACTAGCTATTAGTCTTCGATTTAAGGCACTAGCTATTAGTCTTAGATTTAAGTCACTAGCTATAAGTCTTCGATTTAAGTCACTAGCTATTAGTCTTAGATTTAAGTCACTAGCTATAAGTCTTCGATTTAAGTCACTAGCTATTAGTCTTAGATTTAAGTCACTAGCTATAAGTCTTCGATTTAAGTCACTAGCTATAAATCTTCGATTTAAGTCACTAGCTATTAGTCTTCGATTTAAGTCTCTAGCTATTAGTCTTAGATTTAAGTCACTAGCTACAAGTCTTCGATTTAAGTCACTAGCTATTAGTCTTCGATTTAAGTCACTAGCTATTAGTCTTAGATTTAAGTCACTAGCTATAAGTCTTCGATTTAAGTCACTAGCTATTAGTCTTAGATTTAAGTCACTAGCTATAAGTCTTCGATTTAAGTCACTAGCTATAAATCATCGATTAAAGTCACTAGCTATTAGTCTTAGATTTAAGTCACTTGCTTTTATTCTTAGATTTAAGACACTAGCTTTTAGTCTTCGATTTAATTCACCAGCTTTTATTCTTAGATTTAAGTCACTAGCTATAAGTCTTCGATTTTAGTTACAATCTTTTAGTCTTCGATTTAATTCACCAACTTTTATTCTTAGATTTAAGTCACTAGCTATAAGTCTTCGATTTAAGTCACTAGCTTTTAGTCTTCGATTTAAGTCACCAGCTATAAGTCTTCGATTTAAGTCACTAACTTTTAGTCTTAGCTTTAAGTCACTAGCTATAAGTCTTCGATTTAAGTCATTAGCATTTAGTCTTAGATTTAAGTCACTAGCTATAAGTCTGCGATTTAAGTCACTAGCTTTTAGTCTTAGATTTAAGTCACTAGCTATAGGTCTTCGATTTAAGTCTCTATCTATTAGTCTTATATTTATGTCACTAGCTATAAGTCTTCAATTTAAGTCACTAGCTATTTGTCTTAGATATAAGACACTAGCTATAAGTCATCGGTTTTAGTCACTCTCTATTAGTTTTAGATTTAAGTCTCTAGCTATTATTTTTAGATTTAAGTCACTAGCTATAAATCTTCGATTTAAGTCACTAGCTATTAGTCTTAGATTTAAGTCACTAGCTATTAGTCTTAGATTTAAGTCACTAGCTATTAGCTATAAGTCTTCGGTTTAAGTCAATAGCTATTATTCTTACTCATAAGTCACTAGCTTTAAGTCCTCGTTTTAAGTCACTAGCTATAACTAGAAATCTTTGTTGTAAGCCAATTATATTTTATGTTTATTTGTACAGCGCCCTTGAGGTGATTTTTCACAAAAATCGCGCTTTACAAATCAGTAAAACATTATTATTTATATTAAATAAGGAGGAAGTGCAAAACGGCATAGTGACCCAAAAATTAACGAGGATACTAATTTTAGATGTGAAAATCTAGTAAATCCACGCAAATAAAATATTCTTTGGGAAGGTACCTACTGCCAACGGGAATAATGTTTTGAAAGTGAAATTGTTTCGATTCTGTACAAGTGAGCGGCATCCACAATAATATTATTGTACGAAAATCACACCAAATCCTCTCTCCAATTTTCAACCCCATAAGCATTTACATCCCTTCCCAAGGGGTGAATTATTGATGTCCTGTAATAGAATACTCGTGTCCTCCGACTACCCCATCAATCCTCTGCATAACCACTCTAGGATGGCTCAGATCTGTGGAACACGCCACAGAAATAATCTTGAATAGACTGCCAACTATCAACTTCCTAGCAACAATAATAACTCTGCTGACAAAAGAAGAGGAGATATAATCAAAAACGGAATGATTGGACACGCGCTTAGAATTACATATAATTTTAATGATTAAAATGATTGTGATCTGGTTTTTATTTTGTATTGCTGTACGGACACGAATTTATAGATTTAAATTAAAAAGCAACTTCAGATAATCAGCTAATTAAATTAAACAACAGATCTGTTCGCGTGATCGTTTGCATGATCGGGTCTGTGTCATCTTCAAGGATGATGTATAGTGTTAGATATAATTTTGTTTTATAGTTACGATTCATTCACTGCAATCCCTAAAAATTCGCCATACTAGTCGAAAATACGTCACTATCAGTGTTAATTTGAATGAACATTTAAATTCATTTACGATATTCTGGCTAATTAGTTAACAGTGAATTGAACGGATGTTATTATTATAGAACACATAATAATTGTAATTCTAAATATTGAAATCTCACCTTAAATGAAGTTATCAATGACGGCAGAAATTCGATGAAACTCACAATCAGAAGATGTCAAAATAATTATCATTTTTGTGGCTGGAATAAGGATTTCAACTGAGTGGAAAAATAAACTCCACTAAAAATATTACAAGCTATAAGAAAACAAAAACTTGGCTTATTTAAATAGCTACAGTTACGGTAAAAAAATCATAAAGTTCGTGTTAATTTGAATGAACACTGGGTCTGAAAGGGTTAACTAGATGGCGCTCGGGATGTGAATGATTAGCTGTTTATTAATTTATATCTTTTTATATTACATAATCGTCATTTTTTAACCATATTACTAAAAATGTACTTATTTTACACACTCCATACTTTGCCAATTCTTCTCCTTAAATATTTATCTAAATATAACACTTTCTAAATCTGTCAATAACATTTCATTGAAATATGTGTAATGTACATTCCTATCAAATACCTCAGAACAGGTTGTAACCTGTTCTACGTATGTATATAAATCATATATTAAATACATACATATGTAAATTTAAGAGGTACATATACTATTGTAACTATTCAAAAATACTGAATCTTCTACAATACCGCGTATTCGTCAAACAAGGTCAAATCACAATGACAAAAAATATTCCAGGTCATAAAACCACATTCGGACAAGGAAATTATATTTATTTTGTGACTAAACTCCACAACATCCTTCCCCCGATATAAAGTGAATAGAAAATTTGAATGATTACAAATCAAGAATAAAAATCTGACTGAAAGAGATTAATGAAAAAACTCTGAAAAAAACATTAAAAACGACATTTATTTATTTATTTATTTATTTACGGACAAATAGTCCATTAACATAGAAAATATATTTATTTCACATATCTATTGACATAGAAAACTAATAAAACAGAAATGAATAACTTTAGTTCGCATCAGGACAGGTCACCCTAATCAGGAGGTCTAAAAAATACAATTTACTATACATATATTAAATTAAATTATATTAAATTAAATAAATAAAAGAACAAAAAAAACAATAAAAATTTTAAAAAAAATCTAAGAAACTAAACAAATAATACCTCATCCCATGCACACAAGCAATTGCTTATTATGGGAGAACATTGAAAAATAATAAATAATAATCATATCATAATATATTTTATCTTATTACTAGCGAAATATGTATGTATATCACACATTGTCAAAAATTAAAAAAAAAAATAATAATCATATTTTGCATGTAAAATGTTTAAATAGTCGCTATTATAAAAAAAAATATAAACTAGAACTTCACAAAATTTCTATCTATTGTTTTCACTTGACCCAAGCTTCAGTTTCATTTCAGTCTGTTGTTTTTGTTTTACATAACTAGGGCATTACTAAAAAACGTGTTTTAAATTTTATACAACTTAAAATGGTAAATGGTTGAAGGGGCTACTATATTATTGCTGTACCAATATTAGACATACTGTTTATTCTTTGTTATTTCCTTGTATTTTTTAATGTTTGCCCTCTGTCTATTATGCCTACATTATAAATAAAATAAGACAAAAATAATCCATTGATTTTCTACGTCCTGTAGTGGCACCATTGCGCAAGCCCTAATTCCGGTGCAGGCGTTAAACCTTAAAGCATCGTTAAGCCATATCGGCCATAACGCACTCCAGATAATGGAGCAGCGATATCGGAATATTAAATTGGCCAACGGATAGCAGATAGCTGCTAACTCGATTACCGCGCAATATGTGCGGATAATAAATTAGAAATAGGGCAGGAAAATTGCATTTTTATTGGCGATCGCGCCCCGCGTTACGCCACTGTGGCCGGAGGGTGGTTCAACATTAACGGCCAGTTATTTCACAGATTTTGAACAATTCATCAAATTTCAAAGTCAATATTTAAGTTCTGTTAAAATTCTATTCAAGTTATGTCATTATTCAAGTACTGAGAATAAAAACAGAACTTTGATGAATTGTTGAAGTTCTGTGAAACTACTGGATTTAAGAGTAAGGATCTAAAAATATCACTGTTAATTTATTTAGGAAAACAAAGGTTAAACTTGTTTTTACTCCCAGTTTAATAATTTTAACAGTTTCACTTTTTTAACTCCCAGACCAACGTATCATGTTTTTCACAACAAATTTGATTTAGAGCAATAAAAATTAAAATGGTGGGGAGCGTTGTGAAGTTTGTTTGTTTCTGTCAGAATTTTCTAAAAAGACAGCTTATACTACTAAAAAAACTAAATCAGAAATTCTTTAATTGAATTTTCCGTTTACAACAACTCTTCCCATGAATATTTTTTAACAGTAAAACATTGTCATGACGCCATGTTGTCTAATCCAAATTTTTATTGTTAAATCTATGAGTACTGGTTTGTATTTTTTAATATATTCGTTAATTTGAATTATTATTTACTACGCAACAGTTTTTGTTATGTTAGTTTATAAAATGTAACAAGAACCACTCACATCTTCATACGTATTTTTTTTCATCTGTTATCAATCTATTGCTGCACGAAGACATTCATAAACATACAAATTGATGTTTTTCGCTAGTGGTATCGAGAATCGAACCAGTAACTACAGGCTATTAAGGCGATGCCATACGTAGTAATGCAAAATCATGTGTTTTTGGTTTGAAAATTTGGTCGCCTAGAAATGTTTCAGATGCTTTAATTAAATAGTGCGAGTAGAATACATCTTAGCCTTTGAAATTATCGAGTTTTTTTTAGATAAGTCTTTTTATAAGCCCAGAATAAAATAATGTATAAGGCCTATAAAAACTGCTTTAAAGTTCAAAATCTCCTACTTACGAACCCATTTTCAGTTATTATTTTATTGTATTATATGGCAAATTAAGTTATTTATAAAATAATCGTAAAAAAATTAAATATTTACGCCTGAACATCCACAAAATAAAATAAAAGGCACTTTTTGGCCATGTTTTTTTCTTGCATAAATCAAAACAGGCGGATGGTGTTAAGCGGGAATTTAAACCTTATCGCTATCTACGTAAGATTTGTTATTTATAGCGGCTCAATTTACAATATTACACGACATAGTGCATCGCTTTAATGAAAACTTTTAAAATAGTGGTAAATACCGAGGCTTCAGTTTCTAGTAATTATTCTATAGTCCTGAAGACTTCCCATTCTTCTATGATCAAAATTACAACAAAATAATAATACTTCTGATAATCTTCTTAATTTCCTCATTTCTGGTTTGAAGAAGCGGTCTTAAAAATGTTGACTTTTGCGAGAAGCGTGCAACATCGCGGATGCACGCGTAGCGTTAATGCCATTTCAATTGTGAATTGTTCTGAATAGTGTCATTTGGAAACTCATTTGTTCTATATTCGCTACATTAATGAGGTTGTTTCCAATTTTTTTTTGGTTGAAAATTAATAAAATTTAATGAGTTAGTAACGAAAATAGAATTCATTTTTGATATCTCCAAAAATTAAGAAGTTGTTAGCTTCCAAAGGGAACTTCGTTAAAATGTACACAATGGTGTGTCTGTACAATTCATAATTTAAATGGCAGTACCGCTATGCATGTACCGTGATATTACAAGCTTTTTGGCTAGCCAAGTACTATTCTGTTTTTTATTTTCCATAAATTCAAAAGGTTGTGTCTTCAGCTCGCCATAATTAAAATAATGAAAAACTATGAAATTTTGCTGTAGGAGAGAACCTCATAAATTACGGAAAAATATCGATTGCAGAAATTTAATAAAAAATAAATATTCTCTGATACTGAACCACTCTTCTATTACGAAGCAGTGGGGTGGCAGAGTGTATGATAGTACAATTGTTTTCCGTGGCAGATGCCCCCTCATAATAAATAATTGATTATATTTTATATCATATTATAAACTAACTATCAGACATTATGAATCACCGTTGTTTTTATCATAATACATAAGTTTATTAATATGGTCCCTTAAGCCGGATTTGAGTACCTACATAGGTCGCTGGTTCAAATCCGGCTCGAAGGACGAAAAACCCGCGGATAGCTGCACGTAGTCCTGCATGTAGTCCTTCATGTAGTCCTTCGAAGCTTTTGATCATTAATGATTTTAAAGTTATCGCATCCTTATGTTGATTTATAAATGCATAAATATATAACACACATATGTAAATTATATAAAAATGCTTTTATCAACCATGATGAAATCCCAAACTGGTTTCAGAAGCACTGGTTCGATTAGCGGATAAGCCTTATGAAAAATCGCTATAACGCATTATTTGAGGCGCTCGCCAGCGGCGCTAGTAATCGAATTAAAATGTCATTTGGTTTGAGGCTCATTCTCTTTCCCCTCCCTATCCCCTTTCCCATTTCCTCCGGCCCCAGCGCCAGTTTTAACAGAGCCGTTCAGTTCAGCGACAGCGGGGACGGCCAACCGTTTTATTTCTAATATTAGATAATTATTTTTTTTGGTAATGACAGAATATTTCATTTTATTTCAAACCAATTTTCAGCGTATACAGTCATACACTTAACAATAATTGAATCTATAGTTATATTTTGTATTCTAAATATTGATAAATAACAACTGAATTTGGCTGAAGCGGTTTTTTATAACACACCCGAAAAATAAATAAACGTAGAAAATTCAACAGAACGTTTTACAAAAGTTCGAGAATATTCTAAAGCGCGTCACGTAGGCAAATAATTCGATCTCGATGTCAAGGTTGCTGGTACTGTACTGTCTATTTCCTTCCCGCTGTCGCTTATATAGGTGAAAAATAAAACGTTCTCGAACATTTCAGTTGCTACAGTAAAAATAAAAGAAAATCCAAGAAGCTTGTTTTACAAAGGCCGAAACTTCTAGAATGACGTCCGACTCAAGTAGTGGCGTACCACTACAAATCTATCAAACATTTATAACATCAAAAAAATTTTAGAACATTCCCTTGATCTCTTTGACTGTCTCAGTTATGTCCAAAAACTAAAATCCAATACTCTTCTATTTATCCTGATGATCACTTTGTAGGCCTTTTTCGAGTGCTGGTAGCCCCCGTTCGAAATTCTAGAAAAGCCGTTACTCTGATTTGGATTAGTGATCATGTTTTCATCGTGGGTAACAATATTTTGAATTTTTTGGCAAAATAAGGAACGTCCAATCCTATTTTTATCCTCATAAACCACATTTTTATATTATTAGGTTTTTCGCCCAGTCGGTCTATCAAAAATTATTCAAAAAAATTAAAACTAACGAATATAAAATTATATCAGTAAAACATATAACAGTAACATAAAATATTATAGAAACTAATAATAATTAACTGTTATATTATAATTCCGACTTTATCTAAATCTGCCCCACAGGAAAAACTAAACCCTTCCACACACTTTTCCAGAAATGATCATTTAGTCAATCCACATTATGCAAATGCATTATATACGCATAATAAATACAAAAAATTACAAGAACAACACGTCAGCTCACCAGAGATCAAATGGGAAAATAATTCACCGACTCCAGATATTTTCACACCAGAGTGTTCGGCTCGGTAGAACTCCTAATTGGATCTATAATCCTACTGAGCCCTTAGTACAAATATTTAAAAAATCTTTCGTTATCCTACATGTATTTAAAATGACTGATTTTTGAATTTTTATATTTAACCTCTTTGATACATTAAATTCGCCTAAATTTTGAATGAGAGAGCTAGGTATAATGCCAGTAGCCGGAATAACAAATGGTAATATTTATAGTCTAAGAATGCCGAATTCTTTTTATCCCATTTCCAAAATAAGTGTATTTTTTCACTGACAGAATTTTGAATATTACAGGAATTCGGAATAGCGACATCACTGATATAAGTTATTTATTATCATTCCTATAATCTGTAATTGAAGGGTCTCTGGGGTAAACAATGAAGGTTACACTTTTTTTAAGTTTACTATGTAATCTGTTTCTCTTGCTTTTACAAACTGGGTGTAAACGATAAAATGTAAGTTTAAACGAATCTCTAAGATTTATTATTATTTATTTTGCAGTGTCGAGCAACACTGAACAGGCGGATCGGAACCGTTCGGAAAGGCCGAGCGCTTCCGATCCAGTCGCGTAAACAGCGAGCGCTGCGCGGAGCCAGCCGCCAGACGGAAATTTACCCTGCTAGCGAGCACACGTTACCAAACTAAGATTGTACAGCTTGGTTGTAATAATATTATATCGTAATAAATCTGAATACGAACCATCCGCGTTTCAATTACACAACGAGCCTTGCGGTTCAGTAAAAAGTGTAGCAAAATACAAAACACTACATATTTATAATTGATAAATCACAGGTTAATTTACTTATTAAAGATTATTTATTTGTAAAACGCAGCATTTATTCCAACGACCGTTGGTTGCCTTCCAATGTTCTAGGATTGGCATCACTTATTATTTAGTGTCATGGCGGCAACACTATTAACAACGCACAGCGATTTTGCGCTGAATTTGAAAACTCAATCTAGAATGATATGCACAAATTATGATATCGTGGTCAATTCAAGGACCTGATTTTAGAGTATTTGTCTCACATCTCGGTTTTAAAATAAAATGGTTTTTACCTCTCAAAAATAATTAAATACGAATGTGGTCGAGACTTAATTTTTTGTGAATTCTTTTAATTTATTTATATTTTATTTATCAATCCACGCAAGAGTTCCAAACGTCATTTTTTTTACATTAAGCCCACACAGAAGACCCTAAGGAAAATAATTTCCATCAGGGTCTGTGTCATTTTTTGGGATGCTGTGTGGAGGGTTTTTTAAGGGAAAGGAAGGAGAGGAAATTCTGAGAACGGAAAAAATTATGATGGATGGATAGGAATCAGGGGCTTAATGTGTCCAGAAGTGAAGGACCTATGATTTCATTCCTACCACTGCGGTGTAATACGATGGGTCGGGAGAGTTCTGCTAGAGAGGTCAAAGGGTATTCCTCAACCAGTCTCTCCCGATCCGGCCCACCATGCAACGGCCAAGACCTAGACAATCATCACCCCACGAATCCGGGCACCCCTGTTTAATATGCCTGTCAATAAATGGTGTCCGGGGCTGCGGTACCCAAACGAAGAGAAACGATAAAAGAAGCGGGTGGCATACCTGTCTATTATGTCAACAAACACCGCTAAAAGTACACGAAGCGATTTTTTGATTCTTAATAGAGGTCTCTCTCTAAGACTCTCAGAGAAACTGCACTCGTACCAGACACACACTTTTCAGAGCCATGTCTTCGTCTGCCGCAACTTCCATAAATTCTGCGTTGAATAATTCATGGGGTCAACTTGTATATGTCACCCCTAATCAAAACATAAAAAATATAATCATTTATTTTAAACACACACACATCCTAATATAATAAGTGCAATTAAATATTCATCAAGCAATCATAATTTTAATGCGAATCAAATCATCATAATTTCAAACACAAACCATTCAAATAATACCCTTGTTACAGTGAAGTCATGACAAGCCATTAATGTCATCATTAAACATAGAAACATCATCGAATTTCATATCTTCATCATTATTTATGCCGGATTTCATCAGTTCATCGTTCATCAGTGCAATAATTCCGGGAAACATTCATCAGGCTGATAGACGCCCAATTAGCCCGGTAATGAGGCGTTAATTATAGTGACTCGTGTTATTTGAACATTTCAAATGATAATGGAAATTAATAATTCTTATATTACAAACAAGCTGACGTGTACCCGACGTGCTGGGAGTCATCCATTAAGAGATACACATAAACCACCAAGGATTTTTCTGTAGGCGTTTTTAAGATATACAATTCCGTAGTACATTATTTTGATGTATCTCATAAGATTTAGCCAGCGTTAGCAATGTAAGCACCCGAAAATATTTTTTTACGACTTACAAATCATTGACTCTTCTTTACTTTCTAACGACTTGGCAATGAATTTGTAGATGTCGCTAATATTTTCGTTTCAAATTTTGATACATTTAGAACCAAATTAATTCATCCTTTTTCAGTAAATATAAATAACGAAATAATCTGTGCATATGCTAAGTATTCTAGATATCTTTTTTTAAATTTTTATTTATTTAAAGCGTTAAAGTTCTTCAGTTTTCAGGTTATAAAATAACCAAGTAAAGGCGATGCACTACGTCGTGTAATATTTTAAATATCAACCGCTATTAATAACAACCCTTACGTAGATGGCGATAAGGTTTAAATTCCCGCATAACACCATCCGCCTATTTTGATTTATGCAAGAAAAAAACATGGCCAAAAAGTGCCTTTTATTTTATTTTGTGGATCAGGCATAAATATTTAAAAAAATTTCCGATCATTTTATAAATAATTTAATTTGCCACATAATACAATAAAATCAAAACCGAAAATGGGTTCGAAATAGGAGATTTTGATCTTTAGAGCAGTTTTCATAGGCCTTTACACTATTTTTTTCTGGGTTTATAAAAAGACTTATCTAAAAAATACTCGATTATTTCAAAGGCCAAAATGTATTCTACTCGCAGTATTTAATTAAAGCATCTGAAATGATTGATTTCCAAAAACCAAAAACACATGATTTTTCATTACTACGTATGGCATCGCCTTTATTTTAACTTTTGTTAATTTAAATTTAATTTTTAATCTTATTGTAAAAGCCCAGTACGGCGTCAATAAATAATAATAAAATAATTGAGAATATATAGTTAATTCTGAGATTGAAATATGACATCGACAACAAATTAGGTAACAATGTCCGAGTGGTTAGATGCGTTGTACCGTTAAAGAAAACCTGGGTTCGATTCCTAGTTGCGACCGTTACCTATTTTTTATTTTCTGTAACATGTTTCGTTTAGAATTATTACATCAAAATTTATTCCAAAAAAATTTAATGGACTAAACACCATTGAAAAAATTCTCCTAATATAACAAACAACCTTTCTACCCTTATTTATAATACAAACATCTGCGAAGTTAATTCTATCGTGTTCTTACCGCCCAATTGAACATCCTGAATTATTTAATTTGTTTACTGCACTTGACAAAGCAAAAAACACAGTTGACCTGAGCTTTGTAAAAAGGCAGTGATGGAGTACTTGCATATATTCTGATTTGATAAATTATTATTATTATAGAAGAGGGGAGGCTGTGCGCTAACATGTCAAAGGCTTGACACACTTAACAATGCCACTTAACAATAGGGTTAGTTGTTTACTTTTTGCCCTTAACTGTTGGGCTGGTTTTTTAATGTGAACTTAAACATTGTGATTATTTTTTATTATTATATCTATAAGCATTATTTGAATGTAACAAGTAGTTATGGAAACAATGGACCTTGTGACCTAAAAAAACTTTTTCTAATTTAAATCATAAATCAAAACAAAAATTTCCTATGAAATCATAAGACATCTAAGTAGATATTTAAATGCCTACCTAATTAATTATAAACCTAATATTTCATGCAACATTTAGGTATTTCAATTACAAATAAGGAAAATATCTCAATGATAATTATTTTATTAACACTTTCTTCAAGCACCTGCTCTTGGTACCTACTCTTGAGAGAAAAAAAATCCGAAAAAGACAAATAAACACGAAGATTTCACATTTGAATTATTAATTACTTAACCATTATAACGGCTACCATCTTAAAACGGAAACGTAACGTATAAACTTACAAATTACAGACACATGAATTGCAAAACGGTCGACTTAAAAAAGGACTTATTATATTGTTATAGTATTTATTGTAGTAAAAAAGTAACGGCAATGTAAGGTTGGTAAAATAATTTCACAATCTACTTGTAAACTGTATAAATTACAAACTTTTACTTAGAAACATTTCGCCAAAATTTGGATCTGCACACTCTAGGATCAGAGTCATAGTTTGTGTTGTTCTAACATTAGAAAAAAAAATATCATTTTAACTGGTAGATACTGAAAAACTTTTTGTAGGTATTTTTTATTTAATTTGGTTTTATGTCCAGCCGGGCTTTGACATGGATTTTAAAAACAGTGAGTATACCTAGTGAGCTATCAAAAATTATACAAAACAATGAAAGCATGATATAACATTAAACTGAATATAAAACATTATTAGTAAAACATGTAACAGTACCAAATAACAATACAGAAACTAGAACAATACTACATATCAGACAATAATCACTAAAACTACATTACCAACGCTAATACAGGGTTTTCCAATAAGAGGTGTTATTTTGATATTCAATCGTAAAAGATCAATGGTTTCGTTGCTTGTGTCGCACGTTGCGCCATTTTGTTGAAACTAAACGTTGTCCAGATCAATATCATTCAATTTTGGCCATAAAAAATCATTAATCATCTCTCGATAGCGCAATCCATTCACCGTAACTGTTGCTCCAGCCTCATTTTTCAGTCACACGTTGAAAATAGAGAGGCTTTTTAACAATAACTCTTGGGTTTTCCGAGCCCTAGATGCGACAATTTTGCTTGTTGACGAAGCCACCGAGGTGGAAATGGGCCTCATCACTCAAGATGATTTGCATTTGATTCACTCAAGTGAATTTTAATAATTTTAATGCGTTGTTGAAGCGTGTATTGTTTCACTTTTATCAATGGCGTAGTTTCTACTTGTCAAATGTCAAAAAATGACAGCTTCAAAAGTAACATCTACCGAAATAGCGGGCTATTCAAAATAACACCTCTTATTGAAAAACCCTGATTACCTAGATTACGCTTAATTCTATAAATGGAGTAAATAAATATATCAATAGTACCCAAAACTTATTGCCCAGATCATGCATCCTATTGGTTAGTGAGTGTGTCTTTTAGTTGGTTGTGTATGTATTGCAGAAGAATGTTATATTTTGTCTTGTATTCCTAGTCGGCACGTGGAATTTAATGATGGCAACGATGGCAGGACTGTCAATTTAATTGTTAATGACTCTGTGTAACACAATCAGGTCTGACATAATTATTATGTTAGACAGTGTTATTATATGCAATTGATTCATCGAACCGACATAATTAATGTATTGACTTAGCTCATTCGTAATTAACTAATGAGGCTACAATTTACAGCTTTTAAAAAAATTTTAGAACTTAATTATTTTTAAATATTAATTATCTGAGATTGGTAGGCAAACCAAACCAATTACACTTATTTATTTATTCACACAGTTTCAAATAAAAATCACCCTAGTTGACAAATCACCCCCCGCGTGCGGGGGTTGGATAATATAACAGAGGGTCCTCTCACAGTGACGAGAAACAGATATCTGTGTTTACTTCGCATAGCGAGTACCGTTGTAGGTAGTATTCAGTAGGCTGTAGTTCATAAAGCAGGGTAAAGTGATTCTAGAGGGGTGTGGGCCGCGTGGGAGAATCGCGCTAGGGGTGCTAAAACACTTGCATCCCTCATTATAAAGCTCTCAGGGGTATGTTGGGATCATTTTGAAAAAGCAAGTGACGATTCACTCTGTGTGAAAACCGACCCCTTGAATCTATTTCATATTCATTTGCAACGCTCATTATAAGGTGCTCAAACATGTGACGTCAAATATGCAACGTTCATTATAAGTTGCTCAGATATGTGACGTAACATTTGCAACGCTCATTATAAGGTGCTCAGATATGTGACGTAACATGTTTGTTATCTATTAAAAGCAGAGAAACCGTTGAAGGTTTTTTTTTAATGTGACACCGCAAAAGAGTCCTAACAGCTCCCAACCGTCTGGTGCCAGTGAGACTATGTACAAATACAATAAATAGTGTAGTATGTGTTAAAAATACAAATTTTTAACACATACTACAACAGCTTATATACCGTGGAGCTGTGGACCAACAACAAAAAAGCGAATCTAAAAATAATGGATGTACAATACAACAATGCGTACCGAATGCTTTTTGGATTACTAGCCACGACCAAAAACGCTCTTTTGACGGCACCACTGGACTGGGCTTAACTTTAGTGTAATTTTCTTGTTTACTCTTAAACAAGTAAACAAATAAACGAGTAAACAAGTAATCAAGTATACAAGTTAACAAGTAAACGAGTGAACAAACAATAGTAATAATATCGCGGATGGGCTGAATGCTCGATAAATCAGATTCAATGTTGAAAATGGCAATTAAAATAATTTTCTGTTAAAAATTTTGTAAAATATGAATCTACTTTATCGCTTGTCTGAATCCCAAATTCTCCTTCATTTCAATGGGGTATGTTGTGATGTTATAGGTAATGGGGAGGGGAAGGAGGCGTTAAAGAGGAAGGTGGGGAAGTGGATAAGAGAGAAATGACTAAAAACTACACAGACAGATATCTGTATTATTTTTATAAGCAATTAAATAGGGGACAAAAATTGACAACGGACGTGTTTTCGTCTAAGTAACTTTTTTGCTGCTAATTTATTTATGATGAGTTTATCCATTGGTAAATGTAATTCAGTAGCCCTGTTTTTACTAACGGCGTTCCACATTCAACTCTTATTATTCCACCCCATTGAATTGCCTAGGCCAGGGGTTAAAAACCCACCATTTTAATTTTTATTGGATTGTGTTATGATATTTTTTTATAAATATTGTAAATGGTTAAAACAATTTGTTGATAGATTGAGATTAAACGATTTGATATTTTAAGGCGATGCACTACGTCGTGTAATATTTTAAATTGAGCCGCTATCAATAACAACCATTACGTAGATTGCGATAAGGTTTAAATTCCCGCTTAACACCATCCGCCTGTTTTGATCTATGCAAGAAAAAAACATGGCCAAAAAGTGCCTTTTATTTTATTTTGTGGATGTTCAGGCATAAATATTTTTTTTTCAATCATTTTATAAACAACTTAATTTGCCACATTATACAATAAAATCATAACCGAAAATGGGTTCGTAAGTAGGAGATTTTAAACTTTAAAGCAGTTTTCATAGGCTTTTACACTATTTTTTTCTAGGCTTATAAAAAGACTTATCTAAAAAATACTCGAAAATTCAAAGGCCAAGATGTATTCTACTTGCAGTATTTAATTAAAGCATCTGAAACATTTCTAGGCGACCAAATGTTCAAACCAAAAACACATGATTTTGCATTACTACGTATGGCATCGCCTTAAAGTGATTTTTAATACAACTACCCACATTACTTTTTTGATAAATTTTTTGATTTTCGCAGGAAAGTATTTTCGTGATTTATTTTTGGGATATTATGCAGTGTTGCCCTACTCTTCTTAAATTTCGAACAGCATCACTTTAATTGGCAGAATAGTACGCTATCTGAAAGGTTTATTAAGCAAGGGGGTAGCGCAACACGGTTTGGAGGATTGTGTTTATCGCCAGTTTAAATGGATTGTTGACTGAATGATTTTGTGGTTCTCCAGTCCGCAGAATCCAAGGTTGCGTGATTACTCGCGGTGTGTCAAAATGAGAATTCGGTTATCTTCAATTTAGTTTTTTATTTTAACAAAACTCACGTTACAATAATTTTATGAGCAAAACAGATCGCGTGCGTTAGAGGAGATTTAGGGCTAAACCGACGGCTAGACCACTGGAGAGAGAATGAATTCTTTGCCGCGCGCAGGCTTACAGTGATACCAGTCTCACATGAACAGTATTGCCAACTCAACTACTTCAAAATATGCTTGAGTGATGGGAAAAATATGCCAGAAATATGCTAAATTCCTTTAAAAAATGCCAAAAAAAGCTAACATAAATTTAACTTAGTATTTATTGAGAAATAGAGTGATGGGAAAAATATGCCAGAAAAATGCTAAATTACTTTAAAAAATGCCAAAAAAGCGAACATAAATTTAACTTAGAAATAAAATCAGTGAAATAAAATATCAATATTATGGCAGCGTGGAGTCGCCAGTATGATAGCGATGTGTGGAGTGTAATTTACGATGGCTGCCGGTATCGTAAATCTGTGTTCAAGGAATTCGGATGATTGAAAGATAAAGGTCTGCGATCTTTGTTGAATTTATTTGCGAAAATGAATTTACAAGTTATGCGAACGCAGAGACGGTGGTAGTGGAGAGTGGTGGTCTGGTCGAAAGTTGAAACTAGAATGACGGAGAGTCGTCTTCCCGTCCGCGCCTAGCTCCTCCGGGGCTTCAGGCGGCGGAGTAATTATTTTAGTGTTATCATATGTGGGATGAGTTAAAGTAGTCCCACAATATCTTCATCTTCATCTTCTTCTTCTTCTTCTTCTTCTTCATTAACAGCAGCTGATGTGGAAGGCTGAGAGAAGGAGTCGTAACTTTCTTTGGTCCCAATGCAGCGTAGTATTTCGTCAGGAACAGTGTAAGAATAACAGCACTTTCCTGCTCTCTTTAGGCCAAATCTCACGTACAAAATGGCATTTAGGGTTCTCACCGCCAAACGATTTCGGAGTTTTGTTTTGACCAGACTCATTTGGCTAAATACACGTTCAATGTCCGCATTTGAATGCGGCAATGTTAAAATAGACACTGCAAACTGACATAAATCACCGATAGGGTTATTATTAGCTGCATCTTTATATTGCATGACTTTATTCCAAAACTTTACAGTGGAAGTCAAGGATTCCCATTTAACTTTTTGTTAGTTAAAAAATTGATTTTTATATTTTCATGTTTCTGTAAAAATAAGCCAAATAAATATGCTATAAGCTAAAAGCATAATAGTTATGCTAAACATGGAGTAATTATGCCAAATTTAGCATAAAATATGCTAATTTGGCAACACTGCACATGAATGTAGGTAAAAGTAATGTTGTTATTATTTTCCGGAGATTAACTCACTATAATTTACCCTACAACGGCATAATACCCCAAAAAATAAATCACGATAGAACTACATATGCTTCGATTTAAATCAATTATTATTTTGTTGTATGTTCATACCTATTCATTTTACATTGATCGAATCTGTGATTGAAACTAACTTTGTACAAATGAGAAAACTTTTGAAAGATTGAACATTTGAAACGAAATTAATATTAGAAAGCTAAATATAGTAAGTACTTTAACTAACTACATTAACATCACGCCGTTTCGGCGCAGGGGTAGGCAGAGAGGACGGACCGCCAAACAACTCGGTCTTGGCACAAAATCCTAACTTCATTCACATTCATACATCATAACGTACATAACCTTCTGTTATTATGAAGCTTGACATGGCCTGACTCAAGTAAGTTGTTTACTTGATCGTGCCATGTCTTCCTCGGTAGTCCCCGATTTCTTCCACCATTCACATGCGCCTCATATAATTACATTCCTTTCTTCGTTCACTTAAGCGTCTCTTTCTTATTCTTACTCATTCTTATTATGCTTACATCAGTACTGCGTCCGTTGCGAATCTCAGTAATATGATAAAAAAATAATAAACGGTCTCCGGAATTATTAATGTTTTCATAGCACAAAGGACAACAAATTATTATAAGCATTAATTACTCGCCTGGAATATCCATACAAATTGAAAACATCTCCCGAATAAAAATAAATGCCGCCGACGGGAATTTACTGCATATTATTATTTTTCCCCTGTATACAACCAAATTTATTTTTGTAGGAAAGGCTTTGTAAGTGCTGAATTTCCCACCAGATGGCGTATAGATATATTATATCTAAATTTGTTGGTGAAATATTTTGACTTGTTAAATATTAGTATTTTTAATGATAAACTAATGTTTATAAGACAAGGTTTTAAGGCATAGCACAAATGATAACAAATTAATAATTATAATAATTTTTAGACTACTTATTTAACTGTTTGTTAAATATGTCTGAACACCACCTCGTTTCTTTGTTTGCTATTTCTATCATGAGCTATTGAGCTTAATATCAAAAAACATTACAGAACGCTAAGTACATAAAATTGTTTGTTCTACATGTTTAAATCTGGTGAATTTTTGATTATGAAAATAATGATAGAAATCCCGCCCCATCCAGATCTATAAATGTTTCCCACCCCTGCCTAGTGCGTAGCAACAGATATAATACGATTTGATATCCCTCTACAACTCAATCAACCCCTGATTAAAATGTAATCGGATAAACCGCCGGGTATTTCACCCCCCACCCCTCCCCTTGGGCTAGCGAGGAGCGTCCTAGGTAGAGAGGGGGAGCGGGGTAAACGGGACACAGATAAACTTATTGTGACGTCAGAAAGAGTGCGACAAGTAGTGCGTGTGATTATATTTTGTTTGTATGAGTTTGTATTAATTTAACGCGCGTTTTCTGTTATTTTCGATGATTTTTATTACAAAGTGTAAAAAAAACGTTGTTACGTTTTGCCAGTTGGAACGCACTTTGTAATCATTCAGGGCGGAGGCTTCTATTTCCCTGCTGTAGGTGTTTTTTTTATTTTTATTTATTAACCAATATACATATAATACATAATTAAACAATATATATAATATTAGTGGTAACAATACCTCCCTAATTGAGAAATTCTCGTGTTTAGGGAGGGAGCACTATCAAATTGACAGTACTATAGATACTTATCAGTTGTTACAATTTGGATGCATGAAGAATTACTTTTTTATATATAATAAAAATATAAGTAGCAATTGTTTTTTTTTTTTGTACATAATGAAAAATTATTTTTATACATAATGAAAATTATAAGATGGCATTTATTTTGTACATAATGGAAATATAGGTTGGCACATCGTAACAAATACTTAAACTTAGGTGTCTTATCGATGTTTAAACTAATAAGAATACTAGCGGTACGTTCCACAGTGGAAGATACTCTTAATATCGCCCAGGTGTAAGACCACCATTCAGAAGTGAAACCTTTCTTGAAATGGCTTAATCCGTGTTCATGGTGGCCAGATCTGAATAGCCAGATGCTCCCACCCTTCCTCTTTCCTATCTTATTCCCATCCACTCTGCCTTCTGCCTCTGGCTTCAGATGATTGAGAGTAGTTGGGACTCTTTAGCGGTATTCACATTTAAAAAAATACGAAAAAATTGCCCCTATCTTGACGGATGGATTTCAATGATTGACTTATAAGTAAATATGACTGAACGAAGTCAAAATTATATACCTAAGACGGACGTACGGTAAAACATGTGAAAAATTGTTGAAAGATAGTGTTAATGTAAAGCGAATGGACAGATAAAGGAGTGCCAGGAGAATAACGTGTACACAAAGAACGGAAGCAGAAATCTTGTAGATAGGAGATATGAAATGCTGTTGGTATCGGTTGCCGTCCCTTCATACATAAATAACTTATAATATTATTATTAATTTATTCAAAAGTTTTGAAATTATTTTTCTCTAGCCGTAAACAGCACTAGGTACTGCAATTTAATGACCGTTCCAACCTCAGATACTTAACACAAACAACAACAACACAAGGCGACGCATGGAACGGCTCGAAATACACAATATAATATAGTCTCAACACTCGAATGTCGCGTAAACACACAGACACCAGCAACAAAAGCTTGATTTTTTAACTAGGAAAACACGGTTGTAATTTTTTTCATATTTCAACTCAATTCTGACTTTTCAAAGCCGGTGGCACAATATGGGATCCTTAATTTGGAGAATATTATAAAGCAGTACGGAGGAAGTCTATATAAAACATTTAAAGGCTCCTAATTAAATTAGCGATATTTTAATATACACCAGTTCCAGTTCATTCGTGTACCTAAATCAAATTACCAAACAATTGTGAGACTCTTCCCCATTTTATTAGCATCATCTATCACGCCAGTTCCCGCGGGGGCAGGCAGTTAAACATCGGAAAAAGTCCGTATACAATATTCACACGGCGCGAGCATGTTATACTAATGGAAAAGCGAGTTGATATCACCTCCCCAAGTTAATTCCTCCCCGGGGGTTCACTTGCTCCTCTCTCCCCTATTGTCGGTACTCGGCGTCAGAGAATGACAATACACCTTACGCGCTTTTGCTTCAAGAATAGAGGAGAATGGGATTAATATGACTATTGTTTATGTTGATGGGTTTATCATTGATCTGTTTGGGGGGTTGGAATCCACTGTTTGGTTAAGTGAACTGAGATGTTTGCGATGTTTGAAGTGTATATTGTGGGAATTGAATTGCAGAAATGTTTTGCCAGAAAACTGACAGCTACTATCTTCAATCAGTTTGCCGGGGTTTCTAAATATTCGCACATTTCAGAACACCTTCGTAACCTTCACTGACTCAAGTGCCCTGAAAGAATCCAGTACAAACTGTGCTGGATGGTGTTTAAATCCATCAATGAAATGGCCCCACCCTACATCTCTGAACTATGCGTCCCGGAAAACACTGGTCTGAGGCAGTCAACTCTTAGTTCACAACATCATCAGCTGTAGGCAGACTGATGGAACCTAAGCGTAAGCCAAATACTAAGTTTGGTGATCGCGCTTTCGGAGCATCTGGGCCGAAGGCTTGGAATAAACTTCCTCAGGAACTAAGATCCATAACAAGTCCAATAGAATTCAGGTCTAAACTAAAAACTTACCTATTTATGTATTTAATGAAGGACTTATATAACAACTAGCGTAGCCCCATGAAAAATCACGGGATAGTACGAATGAGGTCATCTCCTAATTCATTTTTTTTATTTTAAAGATGTATTATTTAAAAAGTTAACTTCAAAGTAAAACGTATGCAATGGTGTCTCGTGAAGTCACACGATATTCAGTATCTACGTGTCCCAATACTACACGAGGAAATTAATTTCCCTCAAGGCCTTTGTCATCTTTGGGAATGCTGAGTGGGTTTCTTTTTGAGAAGATGTGAGAGTGAACATGGGTCTTGAGGGACTCTTCATGTTGTAGGAGGGAGGAAACACAGAGGCCTGCAAATCGATCCACAGCCAAACCATTGAACCCAAGAACGAATCGTAGAAGCGATTCTTTCTCATGTGACAATTTCAACCATCTACATATGTTGGGCGCGCGTTTGGCATGTTTTCCGACTATGCACCGGTGTCGAATGAATCAATGACGCTAGTTCCTCATACCTGCCTGACACCTGTGGTCATGGTTTGTATTCATGGGAATCTATAAAACGGACCGCCCGTTTCCGCACAGAGTCAAGGGTTTTTTCAGATATCTTGGGGCTTCAGACCAGAGGTGGCTGCCAAACTCAACAGTGGGGTGTCCTTTCCATTTCGAGAGGGTCAACAGTTGTACACTATTTAAGTATTTGCGGGCCATGTACACTATGTACAGTACGCTCAGCTTCTGAGAGGCTTAGCCCGTCGTCCCACGGGTCAGCAATCGACATAATAGTTCCACACTGAACTCCGCTGCATACCATAGCAAACGTACTTTTCTGTGTAGGGCCTTGCAGCATTCGGTTAATATCGATTGCTTACCGACCCGTGGGACGACGGGCTAAGCCTCTTCGATGGAGCCCCCGTACCTGAGCTGTACTGTGTATTCTCAATCTACAATCTTGCATGTTGGAATATTTTGTTTTTGTGATTTCAACATTCAATTTTCACTTCAATTTTCATCTCGTTTACATAACAAAAAAATATGTTTAAAGTATAATGAAATTTCTCAGAAAGGAATATGAAATTTTGAATTTATTGTTAGCGCTATATAAACGTTTATATTATATAAACCATTTATATTTACCTACACATTTTTGTTATTAAAAATCTTCACTTTCTTAATTATAATCAATTTAAATAATATTTTTTATCGATCAAAAAATCCAGTGATTTTTTATTACAACGTTGATAACAATCCTCTTGAGACATTAACACAAATCAAAGACTTAGGCATCACTTTTCAATCAAATCTTTGTTATAAGATTTATAACTAGGCTAACCACAAATTTTAACAACATAAAGTATATTTAATTGTTATATTTTGCCAACGTATGAAGTCAACTTGAGTACAATTCTCCTGTCTGGAACCCACATTATAATATACATGTACAAGCTGTTGAAAGAATACAAAAGAAATTCTTACGTTTCATACATTTTAAAATGGGTATTCCAGAAATTGTGTTGAACACTCTGTTAAATTATATGAATATGCTCAAATTGTCAGACAGAAGAATTGTCACTGATTTGGTATTTCTATATAAAATTCTAAATGATTTAGTTTAATAGTCCGGTATTGCTAGAATTGATAAGCTTCCGGATTCCACAACGTAATACCAGAAGTCGGGATTTATTTCAGTGCAGAAATATTAATTATTAAAACTTTCCTATTAAACTACCCTATTAAAACTTTCAGAAAGAAGAATAAACACAGATTTAATAGTACTAAATAAAATACTTTATTACAAAATCTACTGTCCTGAGTTACTCCAATTAATCAGCATCCACATACCCAAAAGATCTTGCCGAAATTTACTACCCTTTTATTTTTACAACACCAGGACACTGTCTTATCAAAATTTCCCGATTCCAAGACTTCACAGTCTCGGAAATAAATACTCTGATCTGGGAGATATATTTCATCTTAAAAATAATCAATTTAAATATTGTTTATTTCAATTCTTTTATATATCGAGACACAAATAGACATCTATAATTTCCGCAGTATATATATTTTTATTTTTATTTTGAATATCTATTTATGTGAGACTTCTTATCATTTTTACTAATGTATCTTATTTTATTATATGCTTTTGTTGTAACATTTAATATTTTTTCTTTTTTCGTTGTATTATGTTTCCTTTATTGTTTTAATTTGGTAGAATTTATAATAACTGTGATACTCTAGTATTAAACTTTGTAGTGTGTAAAAGTCCATTAGGGCGTGTAATAATAAATAAATAAATAAATATGTATTCCTCTTTGCCCAGAATAATAACGGAGGGAAACAATTATACCAAGTCAGTGGACATCTTCAATTTATGTTTAAACATATAATATATAAAATATTGTTAATGTAGCAATTCAGTTAGGTAAAATAAATAATGTATATTTCTTAATATTTACATGTAAAATGCTCAAAAGACGCGTTAATTAACAAATAAATAAATAAAAAATAATATTTCTGAAATAACCTCAATTTTTCAATACGGGAATTTCACGTGACAGTCAGCTGAAATGCGACGTTGCAAGTTCTTTCGGAGCCTATTTAAAGATTTTTTTATTAGTGCCAACTTGAATCTAAGCCAATACAATGTGCGACAAAAACACCGTTTAACGGTTTTGAAGTGATTTTTAGTTAGGGTGATGATGTTAATGTAAAAACGTTTTTAATTTTTATATTCGATCAACGTATACACTAGTCGTAAGAAAGATGAAAGGCTGTTTCTCAAGGACATTTCACATAAAAGTATGTTCACTGACTTTTCTCGTATAGGTACTGACTTTAGGTAAGTTATTATCAGTCATCACTATGAGGAAACTTTCCTAAAGACTCAAAATATTCCTTTGAAAACTACTCTGAAACAAATTTTTGTATGGTTTATCGTAACACTGGCTAAAAAAGATATAAATAAATAACCCATGTCTTTTGGAAGAATTGTTTTATCACATAATTATCCCAACAATAGATGTTAGGTATATAGTAATAATAACAGACAATAATCAGGTAATGGTTACTAATGTGTAATTTTCCCAGTTAGCAGAGTTCTAGGAAGACGTTTAAACCTTTTCTAGGGGCAAGTTCTTTCATTCGAATGATTATTGTTTTCCATTCGCCATCTGTCAATCTTCAAAAAATTGTTTGGGGCAGCTGCAGTAAGACAGCAATCATGTTTCTCCTGAGATAGCTAGCAGTAATAACATTTTCAATGATACTCGTATTATAGCTGTTATACCCGATTGGTATTTGAAATGTGCTGTATTTTAACGAGAATAAAAGATTAAGTAATGTGTTTATTATCTCAGAGAATACTAGGACTGAGAAAAGGAAGTCTTTTCCTGTTGCTGATGTTTGTTTCTTTTGGAGTTCTGTTGGTTTCTGGAAGATTTCGTGGGTCACTTATTGTTCATAGACTAACTCTAATTCTCTTTAAAACTCTTCAAACTTCTTTCAACAACAGCAAAAATTTGAACCATAAAACAGATGACACTGGTGTCACTCTTCTTTTTTCAAATATACTTTCTTTCAAGGTAAGACTTAGGAACGCAACAAAAAAACAAGGAAAAAGATTATTTGAGTAGGAACTGGAATGTGAAATAATCATAAAGCTCTGTAAACAGTAAACAGTAGCAATAATAACAAATTGATTATTGAAGACCTATAGAATTGTTTTGTAGGTGTGGAGAACTATCGTGTTAATGCTATAAAATCACTTCTTATATTGATATATTTAACATCAATGAAGCAGAGTTTATTTATTTATTAATTTTCGGGAAATCGAAAATTTACATTTATTTCAGTTTATACATAAGAATTATATTGCCAATTTCCTCCTTGTGACTTTACCTCTACTGAGACAGCATAATAAGGAAAAAGTAAATTAAATTTTTAAGAAAGCAATATCATTTAAAAAATGTATAAAAAAAAAGATTATATAAAACGAAAAATTACAAAACAAAACAGTTATCAATACATTTATAGCCATGGAGAGAGGTTGTAGATATAAATCAAATCGTAATAGAGATATAAACAATAGAGACAACATTATTCACAAAAAATCAGAGAAATTTTCCTTTATGGACCTCTTGTATTTGGTAAGTTTGCATTTGAAAATATCCACCTTGGATAATACGCTATTACAATTATTGCATATTCTATTCAGGCAAGAATTCTGCTTAGAGTTCGTTTTGCATTGATCCACCCTGGACAGGACGGAACAGCGTGTTGAACGCGCAGGTACATTGAATTGAATCTTATTTAGCAACTCTGGGCATTGAATATTATTGTTAACTACTTTATACAGGAATAGTGCATCCTTATGATGCCTCCGTACACTCAGTGAATCAATTTCAAAGTATGAAGCTGCCTCTGCATAATTATTAAATCTTTAAAATGACTTGTAACAAAGATATTTTAGGAATTTGTTTTGAATTGCTTCAATTTTGCTTATGTGGATTTTGTAAAATGGAGACCAAACAACTGATGCAAACTAGGCAAAGTAGAGTTGCTTAATGATATCGATGCTATTAAAAAGTTTTGTGTTTTTTATGCTGAAGCATAACATTTTAGCATCTTCATTAGTGATTTGATGTATATGAATAATATAATGTAATGTAATGTATTAATATAATGTATATGATTTGATATATATGGCAAGATTTGTTACTGATAGAATAAAATCTGCTTTAAAATACCTATTTATTGTTTTTTTGGGTATCTTTTATAAACGAATTAAAATTTTATTTTTGAAATTTAAAACAAAATCAATACAGAGATTGAATTAATTTTTTAAGGAAATAGTAAAGGGTATGACATTATACATTAAATGAAAAAAACACACATTGTAATTCACCACTTTTATTGAATTAATAAATGAAAGCGAACCAGGTTTTCAGAGTGATTAATTAGTCATTTCAATAAAATCTCTGAAACTAAAATATCACGTAAAAATGTAATTGGAATTAGGTTAAATAATTTAGAAGCCCTAAAAATGAAGAGAGACGTCAATAATAACTCCAACATAATTAATAATCAAATAAATTTAACTGATAGTCCCATATTTAATTTGTTCCGTTAACCTCCACCGAAACTGTTTTCTCCTCCCCTTACCTCCCCCACCCATAATTATGATCTCCCTCTTTTCTATTTGTATCTCTTTCTCTCACCAATAAGGTGTCTTCTTTTCTACTTGTCTCTTTCTCTCATTGTATTATTTTCTTACGTGTATATGTGTCTTTTATGTGATTATGATTATTTATTATAAAGCCCTGACGAAGCTTGAGATAAGCGAAATGTAATTTTGCTGTAATTTATTAATTCAATAAAAGTGGTAAATTACAATGTGTATTTTTTCATTTAATATGATTTGATTGAATTAAATAGGAAAAATAAATTCAAAGAAATGTATTCAAAAGGTTGCGGGCTCAAATTCGTTGGGTTGAGTTGTAGGAGAGAGGGCTCTGGCATCATGAAATTTGGTCAGTCTTTGCAGTATATGATTTCAAGGTTTACGCAATAATTTCAAATCTTCTCCACTTTACAGTCAATAACTTGTTCCGCGTTCAATGATCAATGAGAAAAAAAGACTTAAACACAAGAGTGTTGTAAGTTCTAACTAGGGCGCAGCCTAGTGGAAACTGCTTGTACAAATAAATGCATCAAAATAATTATTATTTTCCTCAATGCAACCAAAAAATATGACCAAGACCTGAAACAAATTCATAACCATTTTAATATTTGCCAGTAATCGTATTGACGCGGAACGACGGGCGATTCATCTCGCAGTAACTTGATTATTTCGTCAGTCCGATTATACCTACTTTACGCGGCAGTGGTGAAAGCTACCATCGTCTCCCCCCACCCTCTCCTCCCACCTTCACCGACCCTCCTCCTTCTTTTCTCCGCCCACACAGCCCTCGCAATAATCCCTTAAGTCCGATACAGCAGCTTTAAACTGGGGGCAGTGAAAGCTTTCATTCAAAAGTGGTTGGTAATTTCATTTATCAATCACCGTCTACTATGAAACCCTGAAACTTTCCATATTCCTTTTCAAGGAACCAAATTAATCGTCTTTCAATTTTTTGTGCGAATATGTCGACTACATAACATCGACTGTAGTGGCAATATATTAATGTATTTAGTGAGAGCGCCTATAACTCTTTTGAATCTCTTTACCCAAATATTTCGTTTTATTCTTACATATTTTAATACACCGATAGTAGACAGTTACAAAAACTATTTGTAAGTTAATCATTTCCTTCAGTACTCTCAAAACTTTTGTTCAGTTTGCAATGTTTTATGTGTATTTAAAATGGGTTATTTAATTTAATTTATTTAATATCAACGGTAAAAATATACCATACACAATGATAACATGTCACAGTTAAAATCGTAGAAATATTTATAATGTTATATGACATCTTATTATTTTTAATTTTCCGTAAAAACAAATACAGGTTTAGAAACTAGATAAAATTATCATTCCGTTGTACGCATTTAAAATCGCACGTGAAAAATTTTGTCAAAAACACTTTGCAAAATTTTTACTTAATTTTTTAGTCCAATCAAATAAAAATTGAGAGAACTCCATATTTGGAAAACACGTTCGTGTATTCGTACCTACCTGTAATATAATGTGTTTTTTACCAAAAAAAATATTTATTTCTATACATAAATGTGTATTTCTTTTGTTCAATTTTTTCATGACGGGCCGTTTCACAGAATTTGAACAATTCGTCAAATAAAAGTTGATTTTCAAGTTCTGTTCAAGTTAAGACGATGCCATACGTAGTAATGAAAAATCATGTGTTTTTCTTTTGAAAATTTGGTCGCCTGGAAATGTTTCAGATGCTTTACTTAAATATTGCGAGTAGAATACATCTTGGCTTTTGAAATAATCGAGTATTTTTTAGATAAATCTTTTTCAAAATCTCCTTCTTACGTACCCATTTTCTGTTATGATTTTATTGTATAGTGTGGAAAATTAAGTTATTTATAAAATGATCGAAAAAAAATTAAATATTTATGCCTGAACATCCACAAAATAAAATAAAAGGCACTTTTTGGCCATGTTTTTTTCTTCCACAAATCAAAACAGGCGGATGGTGTCAAGCGGGAATTTAAACCTTATCGCCATCTACGTAAGGGTTGTTATTGATAGCGGCTCAATTTAAAATATTACACGACGTAGTGCATCGCCTTAGATTAATAACTCATTATTGGCCAGATGTTTCATAACACTGAAATAAAAACAAAACGAAAATAGAACATTCAAATAAATTGAAAATCAACTTTTAAATTTTAATGAATTGCTTAAAATTTATGAAAAAAAAACTGTCCTTAGGTTTAACTAGCAGACGTTTACCCGGCGTTGCTAGACTTTTCTCTACTTTCTATAAATATAATATGCATGTATTATATATGTAAACCTTTGGTAACAAATTTTCTAAATGATAGTAAAAACCCTATCAAATTTCAAACTCCATTTTCGGGAAATCGACAGTTTACATTTAATCAGTTTGTACATAAGTATTATATAGTAAAATAAAACCAATTATGGATTTCCTCCTTGTGACTTTACCTCTACTGAGACAGCATTATATGGAATGAGTAAATTTAATTAGTGAGAAAGGAATATGAATTAAAAAGTTTATATGAAACAAAAGATTGTATAAAATGAAAAATTTACAAAACAATACATTTATAGCCATGGAGAGAGGTTGTAGATATAAATCAAATCATAATAGAGATATAAACAATAAAGACATAATTATTTTTATAAGCAAAAATTGTTCGCCTGAAACACTCATCCACATTGAAAAAATCTCCTGATAAAAAATACATGACGCCAACGGGACTCGAACCCGTGTCCATTCGATTTCCGGTCGAAAGCTCTGACCACTGAGCTATGGAGGCTTATCTCTTGTTATGTTATCCTTTGTGCTATGCATAAATAAAATCTTGTCTTAAAAACATTAATTTATCAAAAAAAAATAATAATTAATAAAGACATAAACACTATTCACAAACCATCAAAGAAATATTCTTTTATGGACCTCTTGTATTTGGTAAGTCCGCAACTGAAAATATCAACCTTGGATAATACGCTTTAGATATATATTATATTTATATATTTTTTATAAGATAAGTAAAATCGTCAGTAAAAAATAAATGATAGCTAATATGCGATTATTATAAATCATTGATTTTTAATTGTGATTCGTGATTGTCATTAAATAAATTAGGAAAACCCTTTAATTTGGACAGGATATTTTGATATGCCTTGAAATTAGCCCCGGGATTTATCAGGTGCGCAGATTCGCGCAGAGGTCGGGTTGGTTGAACGGTTGGCAGGGACCGCGGCCGCTGTCATCGACGTTCTCCCGTCCAATCAATCACACAACCAGCCAGCCAACCAACACCCATCTCTTCCACCCTCCACTTCCTCGTCCTTGTTCTCCCGCTAACCCGGCCACCACCCACCACCCTCCACCCACGCTCTCACAGCCTCTACTGTACCACGTCATAACTTGGATTATATAGGAGTGCGGCTAGTAAATACTGAAGTATTTTGATATATTGAGACAATTTAGAATAATTTTTTTTTAAATTTTATTTATTGAAACCGGTTTCAGCCCATCACGGCCATCTTGAGACTGCTACAATTTATCGTAAAACTTGGTTATATTTACACACTTTTTAGGAGAGGGTATTAGGGGGTCTAGCACGTTTAAATTGATAACTTAACACTATAGGATCAATAGGCAATACTTGCGAAAATTGTATACCGATATGTCTAGCACTGTTGCCCTGTCGATATCCAAACCGATATTGACACGAAATAGATAAGAAATCGTTATACGATGGCAACACTGTTTATAAGTATTATAATACCAATAAATTAAAAATTTCGATTTTTTTTTTTTAAAGAAAGACAAACATTTCCGGGTTACGAATAACCGGAAAATATTTGAAAATCTCCTACTACCACCACAGAAAGCGGAAAATGTTGCTTGTGTTGTGATGGAGGACTTAGCCAGCCGAGGAATTGAACACGCTACGCCTGGGTGGGACCCAAGCGCGATGTTGAAATACTAACTCTAATATTATATATTGGCAGTCCGCGTGTAATTTTGTGAGTTAATTAGTTAATGAGGTCTTTAGTCATAACTCATAACTAGAAGTATTTCAACAATTTACGTGTCTCCAAGCTGAAACAGAATCAATTGATCGCGCCTTAGACAAATTACATAAGTCTATAAATCGCGCATACGATATTTTTCAATTCTAAGAGCTTCGTTAGTTCATTAATAAGCCAGTTATTTTGCATAACGAACGACATAATTTAAAAAAAGTTGTGTTTATACATCGCGTTTGTTGCAAAATACCCACGCTTTTTCTGAAAAATACAACTGCTTTTCTCAAAATTTCACAAAGAATAATGCGAATGTTTCTGGTTGTTGTATATATTATAGTAAGGGCGTCGACGCCGCGACGCTCCAGGCAATTTTCATCGAGGAATGAAGCTTTGGAGAAATTATTTTATGATGCTTTATTTTTTCTTTAGAAGGCGTTCATTTGATTTACTGAATGTTCGTAAACTGAACAATCACAATGTATTAGATTCGGAAAGATGTCGTAAAGATTATTTGGAATGGCATCTTTATTATTGAATGTGATTTTATACGGAAGAACCGCGTAAAAGTCTCATCTGAAGACAGTGAGACTATGGCTTCCCCGATCGAGAATTTTGTGAGGTTGAAGGTAGTGGGGATGGGGAAAAGATGAGCTAGAGGAAGGTTGGGAAATACCTGTCTATTCAGATCTGGTCACCATACATGGCTAAAGCCATTTTAAGCCACGATTCGTATTTTTGTTATCTTTTACTAGGGCGACACTGAAATTATCTACGTATCACTCAGGAATGTGACGAAAATAAAAGTATTACATGTTAAGGGTAAACGCAGCGTACGTTATAATCTAGGTGTTCATAGAGGACGTTAATTTAATTATTTTATGAAAATATACTTTTGTGTTCCCACAAACAGTTCTAACACTCGTCGTGGAAAGAGATTTTAAAGATTAAGGCGATGCACTACGTCCTGAAATATGTTAAAAAGACGCTATCAATAACAACCCTTACGTAGATGGCGATTAGGTTTAATTTCCCGCTTCACACCATCCACCTGTTTTGATTTATGCAAGAAAAAAACATGGCCAAAAAGTGCCTTTTATTTTATTTTGTGGATGTTCAGGCATAAATATTAAAATTTTTTTCGATCATTTTATAAATAACTTAATTTGCCAAATTATACAATAAAATCATAACCGAAAATGGGTTCGTAAGTAGGAGCTTTTGAACTTTAAAGCAATTTTCATAGGCCTTTACATTATTTTTTCCGGGCTTATAAAAAGACTTACTACTCGATTATTTCAAAGGCCAAGATGTATTCAACTCGCAGTATTTAATTAAAGCATCTGAAAAATTTCTAGGCGACCAAATTTTCATACCAAAAACACATGATTTTGCACTACTACGTATGGCATCGTCTTAAGTTTTTTATATTAAATCAGGGATTTATTCAATACTTCGCGTATTACTGTGTGAGTGACTTCGATAGTCGACCTAACTAGGAGTTGGCTAAATCAGATCTGCAAACACCATGTTTGTCTGGAAGCAGCCTAATTGGCCCTAGCGACTACTGACTACTAGCTGCCATCTTGCGGACTTCCAAGCAAGCTCTTTGCACTGCCCTCTATGAGTACATCTGTGAAGCTCTTAGCTAACTCACTTCAAGTTTATTTTTTTATTTTATGACATAACTTGCAAAAAGTTCTTTGTTTTGCGTCCGTACATACGCAATATGATTACTAATAAATAGTTTTGTTCGTATAAAAACTCAATCCTTTCAAGAAAGGCATTCAATTAAAACATTGGATTCAATCACCAATACAGTACTGTCATTAAAAATACTAATTTCAGTTATCTGTAATGTAAAATATACCTGTGTGTTTCTATGAAATGTAATGTAGGTAGTCAATTTCAATGAAAATGTTAATTTTGGAAATCGGAACTGATTGTGGGAACCGAACGATAAAGTCGATACTAAAATAATCATATTTAATAATAAATTTATCATTATAATTTTTTTTTTTAAATCTGTCAAAAATTATTAAAATTATTTATTTATTTATTTGTAAGAAACAAACAGCTTTTATATAATATACAATGATAGATATAAATACACAAGTTAACTGAAGTCAAGCCACAGAAGTTTCTTTTGTTAAAGTGCATTATAAATGAAGTTTTAGTATCTTAAAATTAATTTGGTGTTAAAGGAAGGGGAGAGAAAGAGGAAAATAGGAAGAGGATAGGAGATGCTGCCGATACATTCCATACTCTCATATTAATAATCGATCGTACGCATTAGTTCATATCGATATTTCTTTAGGTTATTACTAAAAATGTCAATGCTGTAAAATTTTTTATTATATTGTGCACATATACGAGGAATTGGGGAATTTTTTCGAATGTTTGTTCTGCACGAGGGTAGATAAAATAAATCAGATTGTCGGGTTGATCTAGACGGAATATGAACATTTATTAAATTGGTAAGTTCTGGTGAGTCCAGACCATTATTTATTATTTATTAAATATTATAAAATAATGTCGCTATCCGCGTCTGTCTGTTTGTGCGCTTAGTTCTTCTAAACTACGCAAAGTATTTTAATAAGGTTTTCACTATCACTTATATATACAATACATGTATATTATATTTATAGAAAGTAGAGAAAAGTCTCAGGTAAATATTTCTTTTTTCTCTCTTTAATTTCTTTTTGGTAGGAAATGATCCTGAAGTAAATATTTTTTAAATCAGTAATTTCAGCTCCACAAATCCAACAAATTATTTATTTTATTTTATTATTTTTTTTTAATTAATCTTTTTTTTCCTCCGCTGCTCATCTTACTACAGAATGCCTGTGTCGAGTGTGATAGAGTTTTCACTAGCATTCAGAGAATTTCTTCCGGAAGGTTTATAAGAAAACTAATATTACAGCCTTTAATAACGCGCATAACCAGTAAGTACATTTTTATATATAATTCATGGAAATTATATTTATTTAAAGTAGAAAAAAGTCGAGCCACGCCGGGTATATGTCAGCCAGTAATTTAATAGGTTTCACTTTTTTTTTAATATTTATTTAACGCCCAGAGGGCTTTTACATGGTTGGTAGTATAATTTTTATTTGACAGATACTTTGAAACATAAAAAATAAGAATAAAATAAAATTTGATAAAATCTATGCAACAAGTCATACAAACACAAGAAACAAAAACAGAAAATTACAGCTATTTGTAGGTTTACATGATGTGTTTAGGAGTATTGTTGAAATAAATGTTTTAAATGATCCACAAAACTTGCCAAGTTGGTATTGAATATGTCAACATCACCCAAGTAATGATTTCCCATGGTGTGAAGTCGTTGTATCGGAGAGTGGGCAATGTAGTTACACTTATGTGTGCTGCTGTAGAATATTGTATTTTGTCGTGTCGTTACTGTGGGTGTATGTGTGTTTATAAGTTTCAGGAGTTCACAGCAGTCGAATTTAGAGTTAAGTATTTTGAATAAGAACGTTAAAACGTTTATTTTACTTCTATCTTCTAATGTATGTATTTTTAGAGTATTTAATAAGAAATTGTATTTTAAATCTTCGACAGGGATATTTAATTTAAAATTTATAAAACGTAGAATTTTTTTTTGTATTCGCTTAATGTTGTTAATGTGAATTTTGTAAGATGGAGACCAAACTACTGAGTTATATTCAATTAGACTTCTTACTAGAGATACGTATAATAGTTTAATGGCTTGTAAAGAATTAAAGTTTTTAGTTGTTCTTAATACGAAGCCTAGTGTTTTCATACCTTTGTTCACAATTTGATGGATATGATTGGTGAAACTTAGTTTTTCGTCCAAAATAATTCCAAGATCTCTCATTTCCGTGACTCTTTCTAAAGCTATGTTATTGATGGAATATTCGAATAAAACAGAATTTTTGTTTCTGAAGAAAGTCAAGGTTTTGCAATTTACTACATTTAAAAATAGGTGCTTACTGGTTATGTGCGTTATTAAAGGCTGCATTATTAGTTTTATTCTTCCAAATATCTTATATAAGATACCAGATAACTATGAGGTCTTACTATGAGGCAGTAAGCAGACGAAAAGGATTTAATGATATCAAATCAATCCATCCCGAACCCACGACTTGTCTAATATCATATCCAACCTATAGATTTCAAGTAATCAATAATAACAATAAAAGAGTTGTTTAAATCGACCTAATCGTCCACTAAACGGTACGTTTATTTTTTATTCGTTCGTTGCAATCCAAAAAGCATTTGGACAGTAATATTAACGTAAAAAATCTTAAGGATAACCCCTGTAATAATTGTATGTCCATAAATGACGAGTTCAATTATATAAGGGAGCAAGTCAATTTTTTTTTACTGAACCATGTTTATTACAAGAATGTTCTTTTAATTTAAATTACTCATAGACACTAAAGAGCTAAGCTCAAATGTGTTTTGGGCGTGTACGTGTGTCTGGAGTACCTACTTACGCTATTTTTGCATTGCTTTAGTGGAATTTTTCAAATTTCGATACATTTACTTTACCAGATTATCAATTTTAATTACGAGTACATAGCCTCCGTTATCGAGGGGTGAGGCTCTCGACTAGCAAGCCGAAGGTCGTGGGGTATAATCCTGGCATGTGCAATTTTATTTGATTCATTTTTGTTATTTCACAATTTGCTCATTTAAAATAATATATTATAGTACATTTGCGGCATATTCCTGAGTGGAAGATATTCTCAGTATCGCCCCGGTGTAAGGCCACTATTCAGAATTGAAATAGCTTTAGCCGTGTTTGGTGATCAGATCTGAATAGTCAGCCCCTCCTCACTTCCTTCAACCTCACAACATACCCCAATTGGGGATGCCATAGTCTCATTGGGACCCGACGGCTGGGAGCAATTGGGACTCTAATAAGTTGAATACAATTGTCAACGTTTAATAATTAACTTTATTTTATTAGTTAGATACAACATAACATACATTATTCAACTGTGTTAAATACAAATTTCAAATAAAAAAAAACCTCAATTTAAACGTAAAAGTAACGCACTTGGAATACACAAAAATGAAATTCATCAAAAATGCTTTATCTATTTCAAAAATAATTTCGGTATTTGAAGTTAAATTAACCTCGGGCACACTGACAAACTCATGTCTATCGGTTTATCTCTTCAGTTGTATAAATATTTGTTATATTTAAAAATCGCGTAAAAAATTTATTTAGCAATGGCTTAACTGACTTGCCCGCCCATAATCCTAAGCCCTCCACATCACCAGTCTGATATGATTGCCTTCATTTATGGGTCTCTAAAAAAGTAAGGGGTAACCAATTTAAAATACTGCGGCCTTTGTTCCCGCTGCCTTCGTGTCCTGCAGGGGTGTAATTTAGTGTTTGGTAGATTGGGGCCCGGCCCGCTGCCCGCGCTACTAAATGTCGCAGGCAATTTACCACGAAACACTTTGGGAAAATTGTCATTTCGATTGTAGTCTAAACGAAAAATATTAGTCGTCGACGAAAAATGTCACTCTAATTTTCGTGGATTCGATTTTTGGACAGAGCCGGTTTAGAAGTAAGTGAGCAATATTTTCTTCTTCAGTTGTCCTTTCTTTCCTTTCTCCTGTTCATTTTGAATTTATTTTGTTGTTATCGACTTTGTTATTATCTTAACTTTGTTGTTTTCAAAGCAAAGTTTTTTTGTTATTTTCCAAACTACGTTATTATCTTATTTTGTTTTTTTATTAACTTTGTTATTTTCTAAACTACGATTTTTTATCTTAATTTTATTATCTTCTTAACTTTGTTATTTTCTAAACTACGTTTTTATCTTAATTTTATTATCTTCTTAACTTTGTTATTTTCTAAACTACGTTCTTTTCTTAATTTTATTATTTTCCTAACTATGTTAATACCTTTACTTGTTCTTTTCTTAACTGTGTTATTATCTTGATTTCGTTATATTCTTAAGTATGTTATCTTCTCAGCTTTGTATTTTTTATGAAGATATTGGTAGTTTATTTGGCCACTTTGTCATTTTATTTATTTGTTTTTGTTAATGTTATGTTTGTGTTTTGTTTCCTTTTGTTATTTTAGACAAGAAGAGGCAAGACGATGAAATACATAAAAAAGAAGAAAAAAAACAAAGCTCAATCAATTCTTTCATTACTTCCCACTACAAAAATCGTATACCGGTCGATTACTCCAACCTCCTTCTCATTCACTGAGCACGCGTACCAAGTCCTAACAAAACAGTGCCCACTAATGTACCGGTCGAACCGGGACATGAGTACTCCTGGCTGAGGCGGTACATGTATAATGAAGAAAGAAAACACACTACATATTAGACAAGGATATCTATAACTTTATTACTATTACGTACAAAAATATAAAAACACAGTAGATATAGAAAGTATGGTATCGACTGTTGTTCTTATGTTGACATGTTGTTTGCTTCTTATTTAAATATGTTTTGTTTTGCTATTTTGTGTTTCAAAAAGCATTGTTTATTTGCTTCTTTGTTACTTTTTGTAACACGAGAACAATATGTTACCGGTACAACATAGGTAGCTATTTCTTATGGTTACAGAAGAATATTACAACGACAAAACACTAATGTAATACTTTCAGGATATAATAACATTTTTACAAAACGTTACACATCCCCACAATTAATAATACTCACCGACTATCTATGATATAACATAGAATATAGATATTTTCCTAACAATCTCCCCACCCTGATCATATTGTAATGCAACTCACCGTAAAATAAAAAAACAAGAAAGGTACAAAACGTCACTCTCTTACAAAACGTTGGTCATTATCTCTCGTGCTAATGAAAATAAATATATAATGACATTTGGTAGACTAATCTATCCACATAATTTCGGTGGTTTCAGATATACGATTTACTAAATTATACTCATCAAATATTTTTGTATTTTGTTGTTTTCCACATAAAAGCATATGGTTGTAATTAATGACATTTTAGTAGACAATATTTTGGTTCATTTATACGAGTTTTGTTCAGTTAAACGGTAGCTATGACATTTAGGCAATTATGATTGCGTATTAACCTTCTTTCTCATCAAACTTAGTTTCCAATTTTCTTTAGTAATAATGAGGTAACTTAATATGTTACATAATAAGGTTTCTCTCTACAAAACATATTTAAAGAACACTGAACAAAAAAATCCTAGAAGTGTGTTCAGTAGCGATTTGAAAGAAAGGTGGTTTTCGACTTCTAACACTGAAAAAATTAGTATTGCTAATTTATTGATAATCTCTCAGTATTATTCGTAATCCAGTTAAAAACGGGATTGCAGGCCCTTTACTGCATATGTTTATTTTTAAACTTTTAATAAAAGAGGAATGTATTATCACGATGTCGAAACACGCGTTCATAAAAATAATAATATTTTCGCATTTCGTCATTACCTATATATTATCAAGGCAAATCCAGGTGCATGAACACGTGTTCCGATATATTAGGAATTGACAAAAAGTTTATCAGGAAACGGCCTGCAATCCCGTTCCTAACCGGATTATGAATATTTTTTAGTAAATCAGCAATACTCATTTTTCATCGAATATGTGAAAAAGTTTGAATTCTGAAAAATTTTATTTTATTTTTAATGTCTCGTCTCGTGTTAACAAGAAGACATTTGTATTTTATCCCTAACTTCTTACGTACACATCAACATATGGGAAATATACATTGACGTATACGTGATTTTTCCAAAAAAAAAATCCGTTTTGTTTCCAAAAAAATATTTTTTGCAACGTTCATAGAATGCACGAATCTACTAAATAATATCCTATTTATAGACGAGCTGTTACGAACTTCAACGTTTAGTGTAGGTATTGCTTATTTCTATAAGCAGAAACTATTAAAATTACAATTAGAGAATCACACGCGAGCGTTGGCCAAATCCTTTTTGTTCTTGTACTTACCAAACTTTTAAAGACGTAAAAGGAATGGATTACTTCAATGAAATAATACCTTAAATATTTTGAACTGATTTTTTTCATCTATCATCAACGTGATGTATGTACTAGATTGATGACATATCCCCTTGATTAGATGGCATTTTCTCATAATTTACGAAGTGCCTACCCAACTCTAAATACTGGTCATTTTACACGATGCCTTTTTATACTGATCCCCATACGGAAACTATATTGGAACCCATATGAAAAATCTTTGTTTAAGGCGATGCCATACGTAATAATGAAAAATCATGTGTTTTTGGTTTGAAAATTTGGTCGCCCAGAAATGTTTCAGATGCTTTAATTAAATACTGCGAGTAGAATACATCTTGGCCTTTGAAATAATCGAGTATTTTTTAGATAAGTCTTTTTATAAGCCCAGAAAAAAATAATGTATAAGGCCTATGAAAACTGCTTTAAAGTTCAAAATCTCCTTCTTTCGAACCCATTTTCGGTTATGATTTTATTACATAGGTAATGTGGAAAATTAAGTTATATATAAAATGATCGGAAAAAATTTAAATATTTAACATCCACAAAATAAAATAAAAGGCACTCTTTGGCCGTGTTTTTTTCTTGCATAAATCAAAACTGGGGGATGGTGTTAAGCGGGAATTTAAACCTTATCGCCATCTACGTAAGAGTTTTTATTGATAGCGGCTCAATTTAAAATATTACGCGACGTAGTGCATCGCCTTAACACGATCATTGTTTTCATACAATTTCACGAAGAAGAAATAATATTTTGGGACGGTACTAAATTGTCAAAAAATGACAACACCTTGAACATAACTATAGAAAGTGTTCGTAAATCCGTACCTAAATAGAGCACGTTCTTTTTTTTATCCCAATTCCATACAAAAAAGTCCCTTACGGCGTTACATAATGTAGGATGATGATTGTAAAAATGATATTGAAAAAATCATTTCATCCGTGAATTGTTTAGTTTTGGTTAACTTTTTTTAAATAATTCAACTTTTTACACAAATTTGCATAGGATCTTAACTACTTCATACCTGATACGGTTAAAAAGAAAGTTATTTAAAAAAGTTCTTGCTTGTCCATTACGTATACTTGACTCAAATGCGGGGTAAGTATATGTAAGCCATGTAAGTGTAAGTGTAATCACTTTCAATCTGCTATTGGGTGACCTATCTGTAAATGAAATTTTTGTTATGTAGAGGGGTAAGTCAACGCACCCATATAACCGTGAACGTCTACTCCTGTATATTATACATCTGAATATATATCTGTGTGAGAATTGTTTCTTTGCACCCGAATTCACTTCAGAATTGATGTATGAGCGCATGTGAAGCACGCACGAATCTGTCGCAAACATTTCCACACACACTTATATACCCACCGAGTTAAGCAAATGACTCTACACAAGAAACAAGGAATAATTGAGCTTAGGTACGCACAACGAGCATACAGATGCGTCCATCACATACATAGAAGTAAGAGTCTATGTATTCATTCTTCAAAATGGTATTTTGGGTATTATTCATGTATATTTGTAAAAATTACACCTTTTTCTTGATTTTCTAAGTTTAATAAAAAAATTATTGTCTTATTTCATTGGATTTATTCCACAGACCATGATATGAAAGCTCCTTTGTTTTGATTGTCAGTTGAACCGTTTATTTGTGAAACTTCTGTCAGTTGTAATAAATATAATTGGCTGTCAGTTTCATACAATACCTGCACTCCGTGTTCCCGTCCTAGTCCCTGCTCTGACAGCAGACTGTCGGTACAGGTCCGGTTCTAATTAATATTATTATGTAAGAAAATACTAAATATTTGGTTGGCTTTGTTATAACTGATTCTATCGGTAGTTCAAATGACATTTTCCGTAATTTCATTTCATTTTGCTATCACTGTACGTCTTCTAATGTCCAATTATCGTACACATATTTGTCTTTTTTGTATTCAATTATCTTGATACATTTTCCAGTTCATTTTTTTAAATATTGATTCATATTTCGCAATCATCTCCAATTATGTAAAGTTTGTCATCGGCAGATATTTACCATGTAATTAATATAAAGTATAAACAATATGGGTACAAGGATTGTTCCCTGGGGTACTCCTAATTTCATGGAGATTGGTTCTGAAAATTGAAGGGTGCGACAACAATAGATGAACCTATTTAAGTATGTATTAGCGGTGTCGCGGTGCTGGTGCAGAGAAAGTATGAAAGTAGACTGAATGCTGTAGAAATAAGATCCCTGAGGAGTTTGTGTGGTAAGACAATGTATGATCGTGTAAGAAATGTGAAGATCCGCAAAAAGTGCAAGGCTGGTGTAAGCGTAATGAGTAAGATCTAGAAAGGGACGCTTAGATAGTTTAGGCACGTAGAGCGAATGAACGAAGAAAGGAGTGTAAGGAGAATATACGATGCAAATGTGAATGGTAGCAGAAGTCTAGGACGACCGAGGACATGGCATGACCAAGTGAATCAGATACTTGAGTCTGGCCATGTCAAGAGTCAGAATAATAGAAGAGTATCAATGAGACGATGTATGAATATGAATGAGGCAAGGAGTGTGTGCCAAGACCTAGTTGTCGGTCTGTCTCACAAATCCTAATTTTTTAACAGGCCACCAGCCAGAGCAGACGTTATTCAGCAGTAATCCGAGTCTTATAAATAGCGTTTATCATCTATTAAAATACATTGTAATACTTCGAAGAGTTCAACCATCATTTTAGAATCCACGAAGAAACTATTATATACATTTAGCTAGTATAACATTGGCGCAGCCGGTAGGTATAGTTCACGCATTCTCCCCAAATTGTAGTCTTCATGATGATACTTACTCAGGACAGTCGGGAACAGTTGGGGCTCTGCCGTATTCACATAAAAAAATATACATTTCGCAATACTTTCACATGAATTTGGTTGCTGGTGTAGAGCCGTTAAGGCCTCCCACGCCATTTAAATAAATTAATTTTTAATTCTTTAACCGGCTCTGCAATCTCATGAAGTCACCTTGAATATATCGAAGAGCGCTTATACTGCCCACGCCGCTCACTTGTTCAAATTCAATTAATGATAAATTCATTTAAGTCTTCTACGAAAGCAATTATTTGCTGTCGGGAAAATCAGAATTTAAGTGTGTGTAATCCGTATTAACTCAATTAATCATTGAAATAAGAATTGAAACAATGGAACAGCAATCATATTAAAATTAAAATATCTTTATATATGTTTGTAAGGTTAACCCATAATCTATCAACGTGTATAAATTTAGTATGTTGATTTACGTAGGTACAAATCGGCGTTTTTTTTTTAATACTTTTGTTCATGGAGCTAGTTGGACTATGTTATCCAAAAATGTTAAAGAGAAACAGGTAAGAGAAGGAGAAAGGAAAGGTAGGGAAGTATGTACGTAATCAATAAGCGTCCTCTCATAAGTGTTTATCAATTTTCCAGGTCCAAAGTTTATCATTGAAGAATATAATATTTGTAAATCAGAAATCTAAATGAAACATGAAACAAAAAATACACAGAAAAAGGTAATAGTCGCAACTGGGAAATCGAATCCATGATCTTTGCCTTACCGGGACAACGTCTTTAAGACTAAGACCAAACTATTTTACGTCATTTTTATCGATCTTATATCTCAATCTTACAATTACCAAAATTATCCTTAACTAATTCTCAATATTTTTAGCTGTTATCTTTATCGTTTAAGATAATCATTCACTTTTTGTTAATTAGTGAATATATATTTTTAAAATTTTATTTCACTTGCCCCGGCATACCCAATTTCTACCGATTAATAAGTTTTTAAGTTCCAAAAAAATATATGTATCTATTATTTTTTCCTTTATAGAAAAAAATCGCAGAGTATGCTACGAAAATCAATTAAAACACATTTTGTTCTGTTATTTAATATGTCATAGGCATGAAAAAATTCACAGTGTATCTTTAAATGCAACTAAAGCATGTTTCGAGAGATTTTTGCTCCATTGCAAACGAGTCGTGTTTTATTAAATATTTTCACCATTTTCGCTCAATTATTATCGTTTTTTTATAATAGCTCTTTCTAACATTTTTGTACATATCTCCCTCTCAGACCATCTTGAAGCGCTTCTCTACGGGGCCTTAAATTATTCTTTCATAAATTAGATGAAGTTTTCCATTTTAGTAAAAAAACACTTATTATAAAACATCTTATTTTTATAACATACCTACCTATCTATGATTGTTAAGAAGAAGCTACAAGCCAAAAATGTGTATATTCTTGATATACTTTATATTGTAGGTAATAGGCATTAAAATCGCTTGACAAACGGAGTCTAGAAACCTTCGATTTCAAGCAAAAAACTGGTTTTTATTTATTTTCTAAATAATTTATAAGAAAGCAAAAAATTTAATCAAGTGAAACTGTCACAGATAATCTTAGCTATAATACTGTATTTTTTAAAAGTTGTTTCCTTTATGCCTTCATACATTTCTATTGAAAAAAAATTTTTTTTAGTAGCCTTCATTTATATTTTTTATTTAGTAATTTATTTATTTATTTGTATTCTTTTCAAGCGATGCGATAGGAAAACCTTCAATTTCTCTAAAGCATATTTTTGGTATTAATAATGTTCACCAATTCGTTATGAAGATTAATCAAAATAGTGATTTGGCATTAAGCTTCGCCTTAAGTACATTTTTTTGAATTTCTAGAAGGTACTTTACGCGCTCACTGAATAAACTTTTTATTTATTCGTATTTCGGCAGATAACTGTCCGGGCTAGAACATAGGATTCCTGAAATGTTACATAGTACCTTCATATATGTACCTACTCACTACTCACGACTATTTGTGTAACTTTTTGCTCTCATAGAATTTCATCGCCAGATTACATAATAATTCTGATTTTGTAGTATTATTTTAACCTTTTATTTATTTTTTTATTTCCGTTAACTAATTCCATTTTTATTTCCGTTAACTCTTAATTCCATTTTTACTTGAACATAGTAGCGTGTCGACAAATAATTGGCTGTCAAATTTACTGTAGGACCAATCAAAACTAGACACGGCAGCTCTGGCTCGCCGGAAACGATTTAAACATTTAAAAATAACCTTAATTGTTGCTGTCAATAATAACAATAATAACCGACTCAGAATTGATCGCATAATAATCGTTTAAGTTGTTTATTTATAACGCGAAATTGTTCTAAAATCGCTTGGGTTTATTGATAGAAAACAAAATATATATTAAATTTTATCAATATGACAGTTCCATGATAACTCAACACAATGACAATTCAACACACTTTTAAAAAGTGATATAAAGTCATTAGAAACAATGAACATTTTTTTAACCTAATTAACCAAACCCACTTAACCCAGTTAATAAAGTTTTTGTTTCATCACTTTCCATGACTTTATATAACTTTTTAAAGATGTGATGAATTATCATTGTGATGATTTATCCGGTCACCCAATATGACGACTCCATACTGGTTATGCCGCGCGCCAAATTCACGTGAGAACGGGTCGTTTATACGATTCGACTTTAGTGCAACATCACGACTGTTGTATAATATTCCGGCTTCTGTGTTTCTTCCCTCATACAACATAGGTTTCTTCAAGACCCTTGTTCACTCCTTCTTTTCATCAACAAAACCCTTTGCACAGTAGGTATCTTCTAAGATTAACAGGAGGAGAAAAGAAAACAATTAAATTATGCAATTATTTTTATTAGTTTTCCATTACAACTACATTTATTTTTAAATATCATTTACACATTAAAATTAAACCGATTATGGTGACAAAAATCATACAAGAACTTTTGTCACTCAACCAAAGTACGGGAAACTTAAAAGTGCTAATATTTCCTTATAATATATTAAAATCTATAACATACCTATTGTTAAAAGTACCTATAGTAAACATATCAATTTATTATAATTGTCATTACACATACCTACTATTTTAAAATGTATTAAGTAAAAATCGTGCAGTAAAATATACATATAATATTTCATACATCATTTAATTATTTATCAATTGAAAACTTTTTTCGAATTTTGAACTTTAACTATAATTGTAAGTTTTTTGTTTTTTATTTTGATTTCGGTTTGAAACAAATATATTATTTCCTGGAATGAATAGGGAATAAGAAATTTTAGACATTTTTAATGTGTTTTTTTTGCATCGAATCACATCAGTATAAATTTACTGTCGTTGTTTAAAATCTCTGCACACTTTTACGCAATAGCTGTCAATAACTCTCGTTTCGTAGATCATAGAAGTTGTTGTCAATCTCTCCACATTGTTACGTAATAGCGGTCAATAATTGTCGGTAGTTTTGTCAGGTCATAGAAATTGTTGTCAATCTCTCCACACTGTTACGCAATAACTGTCAATAACTGTCATTTCCTAGATCATAGAAATTGTTGTCAATCTCTCCACATTGTTACGCAACAGCAGCGCTACACTAGGTCACTGTCCAATGACCGAATTACAATAAAACACACATATTCAGACACATTGTGTTTGGTAGAACACTACACTTTTCCAAGCATATTCAATACATAGATGATACACAAATGTGCAATATGGCGATTAGATGATAAATTAATGCTCTTACTATTTTGACCATATTACATTTAAAAAAACTGTTTCTTTGAACGTCATTAAGTAATCCAATTAAATTTTATTTACACTTATAAAATACAAAATTACTTTTAAGTTCTAAAACTATATTTTTATTTATTATTTTTAGATAATATATTTTAAAACATTGTAACTACTAAATATCAGCAATATTTACAAAAATCATTACCTGTAACACTTTTTAACTGTATTTTGCAAACCAATTTTCTACTCATCAAAGCATTTTTTTGATTTGTGATTTTGAAGCATTAAGTAGTTTTCTAGGAGTGATTTTAGACTTAGACTGCCATTTAAGTTCTAATTATAATTTATTTCAACATTATATTCATTAAAACAAACCAAAAAATTAATAATATTATATACAAATCCATTATTTATAAATATAATCACATATCTAAAATCACATATTCAATTGAAAAACAATAAAAACATAATACATGTAGTTATATTTTACAAACATAATATAATTATTATTATCAATCTGGTCTTAAATTCAACAAATAATTAACGTCCTACAAAATTCTGTAAAACCTGGGTGACTTTCTGCCTGTATATATTTCAGTGGTTTCTGTAATTAAAATTACATATTGAAAGTGTTTCAATGGGGTAAAAAGAAATTAAGCAAAAAAAACGAAAATCATTGATATTTTAACTAAGTTTTTTGCCAACGAAAAAAATTCCTGTAACTGATTTAAAATGTGCCATTTTTGATTTGCCGCCAAAACGACATGTTCATGTGACAAAGTCGGAGACAGCAGTCTCACCAGTCAGTAGCGTTTTCTACTTCATAATGACGTTGTAGCCAGTTGGAAACGTTTATGAATGTACGGTTTCTGATCGTTTTTTAAGTGTTATTTTTGCTTAAAAAAAATAAATTAGTACCATCAATGAAAGAGCAAATAATTATGAATTAAGTATTCCCTTAAAAGGATGGAAGAATGACATTCACTGATTTGAAAGAACACATTGACTCCTAGGCCTCGAATAAGCGAATGAAATTGATTATCTATTGAAGAAAAAATATGATATTTGGATAATTTTAATACATTTCGTGCGACCAGAAATGCCTACAACACATTTCTCTTGGATAATCTCATTCATCTGTGGGTACAGTGGGAAAATGTTTCGAAATATTATATACTTAAGTTATTATATTTGTTCGCTTAGCTACAAAAACCACCAAAATTGCGAGAACCTATTTAGTGCCATTGATAACTATGATTGTTTGAGCCACGTAACATAGATGTCACTAGTGCTAGTAGCTCATACAGTTTGTAAAGTTATCCAAGAGATGTCTCTAGTGTATAGGTTCAACCCTTCAATTCGGAACCAAGTTGAAGTAGCAGTTAGATTTATACCAGGAGAGAGGACGTTGGCTTCCAGGCCATCCTACAAACTCGTTGTCAATTATTAGAGTTTCTAATCTAAAGAAATACTATTTTGTTGTGAAGAAGGCGTTATTTATATTAAGAACCATTCACAACAATAAACAGAGGTCGATTGAACACGCTTTGCTATGTCTAGCTCTAGCATATGGGTTCAGCCACGGGGGGGCCCGGCATGTAGGGGGACTGACCGGGCCAGGGCTGCGGGGGCGCAGGCCTACCCTGTCCGGGGTATCCTTTGGACATGGCTTCTGCTTGCAGAGACAACATGAGACGGGAGGCGGCTTGCCGCTCAGCTTCTCGCTCCTCGGCTGTCTGGCGTCTGGAAAGACAAAATTACATATGTTTAGTATAAGATATGTACTAAATATACATGAATATAAATTAACCCGTGTAAGGTAGGCGAACATTACGCTACACGCATCGTGGCTTGGCCTATTTCAGCATATCGCTCGCCAAACACTACCAATACAAACACTACGGGGAGACAAAACTTGTTTATACCAAACAACTACTGCCAGGGTCTGCATATTCCACATGGCAGAACTGACGTATTGGTTCAGCACAGCATAACACAGTGGAGCTGCTAAACATAAACCTTGAAGGTTTTAAGAGACATGCAAGTAATGTACCTACTTACAACTTAGGTTTTTATATTGAAATAACGCATTATTGTATTTTTGTGACTGTTTATATGTTATTGTAAAAAGACGCAGTCTGTCATATACCTTAAAAGAAAAAAAAACAGCTATTAAATTTAATATTAGGTGGGTACTACGTAAAATACATTGCAGAATGTACCTAACAATCATATTACCAAATAGGTATCAAAGACTGCGATCAGAATTGATCTCAGATGAAAAAACAACATTCATGGCCAATGAAGGTTAAGGAAGAGATGGAAAGGCTATGTGGAAGACGATTAAAGTAGAATAGAAGAAGAAGAATGCTAGGTACAGAAACTGGTAGTGAATTCTTGTGAAAGAGAACAAATATCATCCAGAGATTTTTGTGACAGTTGCAGGTTGTGAAATTATAGAACGATGGAAAATTAAGTAACACGGAAAAAAATTATTCGGAGTACCCCAGGGCCAATACTTTTTCTTGCGTATATAAACGAACTATGCAAAATAGACCTAGAAAATGGGAAAATAATATCATTTGCCGATGATACAGTTTTACTTTTCAAATGAGAGACATGGAAGGCGATAAAATCAAAATCGGAAACAGGTCTAGTAAAAGTATCAAAACGGCTAGAATGCAACCTCTTGACATTAAATGCCAAAAAAACAAATTCAATGTTTTTTTCTATGAACAAAAGAACCTAACCTAACAGTGACATAAATATAAAAGTACATTTAAATGACACCTGTACCCCAGGAACACAAATATCTCACCCATGCGCATCTCAAGACCTTGAAAAGGTGCAATTAGTCAAATATCTGGGCAGAATTAAATCGGAAAGCTTCCTGAAAGAAATTATTGTCTGACTGAAGAAAGACCATTAAGTGAATTCATTCCGACTTTATCCATATTATTGCATATATATTTATTATTTTTGTTTTGTTTTACCATTTGTATAACGATATATGGACAACATTGTATAATTGTGTTTATATTTTATTTTATATGTTTTTTATATTTTCTTATGATTTATTTTTATATTTTCTTATTTATTACCACCATAATACGGGCATTTGCCTAGTTTGGGGTATTAATAAAAAATAAAAATAAAAGTATCGCAAATAAAACTATTTACTGTAACAGATCTGCTAATCAACAACCTGCCACTCATAGAACAATGAAAGCTTTTAGAAAGCAACTGTCAAAGCTCCTCTCCAACACACTTTGTGAAACAATCAATAAAAATTTAATAGCAAACATTATCAAACGTAGTCATAAAACGTTGAAAAATAAAAATTTCCTTTGGTAATAAAATCTAAATGTTAATGGCTTGATACAGATTTTTATATTTCTGTAAAGTGTTGTACTAACAGTTCAATAAAAAGTCAATCCAACACATTTAATAGCCACTTTAACGATTATTGAGACATTAGACTCGAGTTTGAATTGCCTTTTCGAATATTAATGTGATTGATTCGTCTTAGATCAATAAACTATAAAATTTAACCTTTTAACGCTAGTAACACTGACACATCAATGGCTTTTTCACAGTTGATTTCAATTCCAAATAGATTAGAGAGAATTTATTGAGATGATGCAATCAACCAAATTGAGAAAGTCCAAGTTAATTAAATTAATGCTGAACCAAAAGAAGAATTCAGATAAGAATTAATTTTTATTTGCCCCCAGCTAGGATAGAGTAGCAATCATATTATAATAGATGAAAATTTCATAGTGTTTTTTTAAATAACGATAAGGTACTATCTCCTTATTTAGCCAACGTTTCGGAAAGCATTATAGTTCATCCATCGTCAGTCACATCTGCCCTGATGATGGAAGGCTCTGATACTAGGCTTTGTTTGCATTGTGAAAAATATTTAATTGCCATTTTTAACAACAAAAAACTTATTGTAATATATTATAGTGATTTGTTTTTTATTTATTTATTTATTTTATTTATTATTTTATTTACGCCCTAATGGGCTTTTACATGAAAATATACATTTACATTGATTACAATAATTGAACATAAGAAGATAAATGGAGTTAATTGTAAGAAAGCAACACATATAATAAAATTTTGTGCAAATTAGCAAAACACTAATAAGATGGATTCAATATAAAATATACCCAAGCATGAAATAGTAAGTAAAAGAAAGTTCAACATAAAAAGTAAGTAAGTGGGTGTGTTTAAACCCAGTATTAATTGTGTGTTTAACAAATCGATAAACCAATATAAATTAGAGTGTAACTTACTCGTGAGGTAAAGAACATTATAACAGAGATTTAAAAAAAAATAACAAAATAAGAGTTGCACCTGTAAAAAGCAAAAACTAATAGAATTTAGCAATATCGACATGAATAAGAAATAATAAGATCTGAGATGGAACATAGTGTTATGTATAAAAAGTAGTTAGTAGGTATATGCATACAATTATAAGTGTATAGTAGAGCAAATAAAAAACAAACAAATATGGATATAATTTACTTGAAAGGTTTCGAATGGGAGAAGATGTAATAAAATTATTAAAGCTATAAAAGTTAATTATTAGCCGATAGAATCGAAATAAGTTGCCTTTTAAAGCTCACAAAATTGTCAAAACCAAATATATCTATAAGTTCACAGTATTTATTCGCAAGGTTGTGAATTCTAGGAATTGGTGAAAAAATAGAATAATTAGTGTTGAGGTTCTTGTTAAATTTAAAAGTATCTTTACTGCGAGTTTGCCTAGCAGGAACATTAATGCAAATAAGTTCCAACAAATTAGGGCTGTCAATTAAAGATTTAATAATTTTGAATAAAAATAGCAAATCAATTAACACTCTTCTATCAGATAATTTAAGAAGTTTAGTTTCAGCAAGCAAGTTATTGTAATTTATAAATTCGATTGGAATTTTCATTTTAAAATTAATGTACCGAAGGAATTTATTTTGTACCTTTTCTAATGATTGAGAATGGACCTTGTAGTACGGTGACCATACGGTGGAATTGTATTCTAATTTGCTTCGTACTAACGAGCAATACAGATGTTTTAATGTTGACATACTTTTAAAATTTGCTCCCATTCTCAAAATAAAACCTAGTATTCTCATCGCATCGCTTGTTATTTCATCGATGTGTTCGTTAAACTGTAGACTCTCGTGGAATATAACACCAAGATCACGAATCTGTGATACACGAAGAAGATTAGCACCATTCATAAAATAGGAAAAATTAAGTGGATTTTTGCCTTTGTAAAAACTGATAATCTGGCATTTACCTAAATTTAGTTGCAAATCATTGACAGAACACCACGCACATAGTTTATTAAGGTTCAACTGCAAAATTGCGCGATCGTCATCGTCTTTGATTATTCTGTATATCTTCAGATCGTCGGCAAATAACAGGACTTTAACATTAGTAAAAATATTAACAATATCATTGATAAACAAACAAAATAATATTGGGCCCAAGTGAGATCCCTGTGGTACTCCGCTCGAGGCAGCAAATGTATAAGAAGTAAACGAATCAATCTTGACTGCTAAGTACCTTCCTAATAGATAACTCTTAAACCATTCCAACATACTCCCTCTTATTCCCAACAATTTTAGTTTACGTAATAATATTTTGTGGTTTACTTTATCAAATGCCTTACTGAAGTCAGTATATATGGAATCAGTTTGATGTGATGCATTAAGGGCATTAACAATATCATTCGTGTACAATATCAAATTGGTAAGAGTAGATCTACCTTTAATGAATCCATGTTGAAGGGGAGAGATGGTTCGATTGATTCGGGATATCAACTTATCTAGTACTAGGCTTTCAAAAAGTTTGGGTAAAGTAGACATTATACATATTGGCCTATAATTTGTTACTTCGCTCTTATTACCTTTTTTGAAAATGGGCGTTAAAAGACTAAACTTCCAAAGGTCCGGGAATACACCTGATGAGAGTGACTTTGTAAATAACTTATGAATAGGATATGACAATGTATGCATACAATTTACTAAAAACCTGGGCGGAACATTATCAGGTCCTGCGGATTTTCGGGAATCAAGACTCTTCAGCTTAGATATAATATCGTCTATGGTTACATTACAGTCAGATATATCAAGAGTTTCAACCAAATCAAAGCACGAAATATTGCTGTCTTCACTTGCATTAATGTAAACGCCGCTAAAAAAATCAGCAAAAAGATTAACAGTTTCCTGAAGATTTTGGGATAATTTAGAATCGAATGACACACTACTAGGTATGTAAGTACCATTTTCTTTTTGGGATTTAACATATTTCCAAAAGAAATTTGAGTCGTCCATGATAGAGCCTTCGACATCACTAATGTAATTTTTGTAACATTTTGCGGAGAGCTTATTGCACTCTGCCCTCAATTTTTGAAACGCAGTATAATCGATGGCCAGGCGACTTTGTTTGAATCTCTTATGAGATAATTTTTTGAGGTAAATTAAGTCTATCAGGTCTTTTGAGAACCATTTAGGGTATAGAGTTTCTCTGTAAGTCGTTAAAGGAACAAATTGTTCAATTGCAGAATTAACGATGAAGTAAAAATTTTTAAGGTGTACATTAATATCATCGTCGCTATCAAAGAATGACCAGTCAGTCTGTTTAAGGAAATTTGAAATTTTAACATAGTCAGCTTTTTTGAAATTTCGAGTTTCTACTACCTTTTTTACGATAGGAATTGGTTTAAGATTAGACATGCATATTTCTAGTGGTGGATGGTAAACATCGACAGGTAATAGAATTTCGGTACTTCTCACAACACAGATGTCAGACACATTTGACAGTGCCAAATCCAACGTACGACCTCCTATATTATGAACATTATTACACTGTGTTAGACCTAAGAACAGTGCCATATCTCTAATAACACGAATATTAACATTAGAACAAGAATTGACAGAATTCATATTACACCAATCATAATGTGGCAGATTGTAATCACCAACTAGAAGTAGTTTAGTATTAGGATATTTAGCACAAATTGATTCAACCTCGTCGCAGTGATTGCTGTAGCTTTGGACATCAGAATTCGGAGGTAAGTATGCACATCCCACTATTATTTTACCTCTAGAAGTGTTCACATTGACAAATAGTTGCTCGATGGATGTGTTTTTTGTGGATATTTTTGAAGAACTGAGATTTTTTGAGATAGCAATGGCTACACCACCTCCTCTCGTTTTGGCACTTGTTTTAGAACTTTTGGAGTATTATGCCGTGTTGTGCTACCTCCCTCTTTGATTATGGACAAGGGATAGATCAGGGCAGATGTGTAATCACACATCTAATCGTAATTACACATTTGTCCTGATGATGGATACTGCAATGCTGTCCGAAACGTTGACTAAAGAAGGAGGTAGCGCAACACGGCATAATACCCTAAAAACAAATCACTCTAATACTTTTGGCCGTGAAAATCTCAAATCATACCATATTGTAATATAGCTTACGAGACCAATCCCACGTTGTAGATAATCGGAATAGAATAGCAGAATCGAAATGGAAATGGGTAGACCAAGCAGCAGAAAAAACTTTAAAGTTATAATCCAACTTGACAACAGAAGGAAAACATGACCGTGAATACCGCTGAAGATGTGTAGAGCCAAACTGGTAGTTTTAACACAGCAAAAGCAAAAGCCGTACTGTATATCTTTTAAATCCAAAATTTTAATTCAATGTTCAAGGCACAAATAATTTAGGTATTTTGCAAAAGGCCCAAAGTTTATAATTTTCTTTTTGTCCGTGTCATATTGTCTAAATTTTACTGAGCGAGTTTATAAATGTATACAATAGGGAGGAAAATATAAGTATACAAAATACTCTAATGGAAGGTATGGGTCTCTCGCACTTTGCCTAGTATTCAGTAATTACAACAATTTAAGCTTATTTCGTTAAAAAAAAAATTTAATGGTGTTGGGAACGACAATTACAGAAATATCTAAAAAATGATTTTAAGTTACAAACAATACCTTTTACTGTGTTGGAAAAATGATTTCAGGTGACAAACTATATCTTTTACTTTGTTGGAAAAAGGATTTCAAGTGACAAACTATAGCTTTCACTGTGTTGGAATGATGATTTCAGGTGACAAAATATATCTTTTACTTTGTTGGAAAAAAGATTTAAAGTGACAAACTATACCTTTTACTGTGTTGGAAAAATGATTTCAGGAGACAATCTACATCTTTTACTTTGTTGGAAAAAGAATTTCAAGTGACAAACTATAGCTTTTACTGTGTTGGAAAGATGATTTCAGGAGACAAAATATATCTTTTACTTTGTTGGAAAAAGGATTTAAAGTGACAAACTATACCTTTTACTGTGTTGGGAAAATGATTTCAGGTGACAATCTACATCTTTTAATTTGTTGGAAAAAGGATTTAAAGTGACAAACTATACCTTTTACTGTGTTGGGAAAATGATTTCAGGTGACAAACTACATCTTTTACTTTGTTGGAAAAAGGATTTAAAGTGACAAACTATACCTTTTACTGTGTTGGAAAAAGGATTTCAATTGACAAAATATACCTTTTAATGTGTTGAAAAAATAATTTAAGTGACAAACTATACCTTTTACTGTGTTGGAAAAATGATTTCTTTTAATTATAAACTTTAGACCTCTTGAGGGACACCTAAATATTTCTCAATAAGGTCATTTTTTGTGGTATATGTGGGTCATAGAGACAACTTTTTATAAGCACAATTTTTGAATTTGTAACGTGAAATACCTGAAATTGACAAAACTTTCTAGGTTAACAGCTAAACAATTAGCAATACTTAAAAGATACAAAAAGAACAATTTTTACTGTCTATGATTTAAAAGTCATAAACTTTACGATTATTGATTTTGGCACGCTGTCTTTAAATATTTCATATCTATTTAATGTATATAGTTTTTTTTACGATTCGTCACATATTATGATGGTGAAGGAATGTCGGCTATTATCAAGTATTACTATCGAAGCAATTAACAAGTTTATATCCGCTTCGGAGTCGTACGATGTTTTTTAAGTATAATTTTATGACTCAGACACAAAAGATTGTTTTTATTGGCTACTAATTGATTTATCAATACTTGGGATAATCTCGTTGATTTAGAGTGGATATTTTTCACTTTGAAATTACGACCAATATCAACACTCCAGTTTAAAGTGCGCGTTCTTCGTCTCCTCGTCTCGTGTGACAGTAACGTTAGATAACAGAGGCAGGATTCTGAATACAAAAATTAGGCATAAACACAAGATTTTCTAGTCATTAAATTATGTGGTAATTTATTTACATTTTTAATTGATATTCTAGTATTCTTTTCAATGAACGTTTTGTATTCAGTGTGTAGAATCACATATTACCAAAAATAATATGTACGTTAACGCAAATTCATTAATTTATTTTATTTTTATTTTTGGAATAATTTAATAAATAAAACCTCAAATTTTAATATTTAATCATTGAAGGCAATATTAGCGATTTTCGTACGAAATTTTGAAACGGAAAAATCTGAAAAATTTAGAGGAATTGAATCCAGGATATTAGCCCAGCCGGAGTGCTGATCTACCACTGAGCTAATCCAACCTATTTCCATCGGTCATATTACTGTGTCATACTTCGACTAAGAACTACCAACATTATCTTAATTTTCCTAACCCATTTTTTCATCACGATCTAAATGGAATCTAGAAAGTGTCTTGGATAAATATATCCGTTTTTTTAATGTGCGACATCTATTAACTTATCTGCCAGTCTAGTATGAATATTTTTATTTTTGGAATAACTTAATGCGTTAAATTTCAATGGTAATATTACTCATTGAAGACGATATAAGAGTTTCTCAACAAAAATTAGAAATTAAAAACGGACTGAATCATTCTTCACACAGGCATATCCAATTTTGAAAACGACACGTAATTTCAAATGAATTTTAATTACACTGAACGCGTATAGTTTCACATGGGAATAACGCGCATCACAGACAACTGAAATTAGAAATTTTACAATCCCTATCAATAATGCACACATAAAGATATCATATTTATTTTATTTTGAAAACCAGATTATAAAACAAGTGCTAACAGATTGAATAAATTCCTAACCTCAACACCATAACTAAATACAACTACAGTGGTACCTCGACATACGAGTTTAATTCGTTCCGCAACCTTGTTCGTATCTTGAATTACTCGTATATCGATGCAGATTTCCCCATACAAAACAATTAGACTACCATTAATCCGTTCCAACCCCCAAAATGTCACCCCAATTATTTTTGTTACGTGGTTTTGAATAATAAAAACGTATTTATAAATGACAAATATTTATTGTACAAAAACAAAAAAGAGAATGTAAATAAATAAATTAGATATCCTTACTGGTCTTTGCCTTTTTCGCTACATTTTTCTCGCTTTCACCCGTAGGCCGTTTAGAAAAAAACATGTCCAAGGAGGTTTGTTTCTTCCTCCCTCTCAGAATGTTCTGGAAATGAGTTAGGCAAGTGTCATTAAAAAGATCAGATGCACGACCTGTTGCAACTTTTTCTGGGTGTTTCTTTTGAACGAACTGTGAAACTCTCTCCCACATTCCTAAGATCTCCTTTATCTCACTTGTAGAAATAACCTCCTCCTCCTCTGACTCCTCGAAACCAATTTCTTGCATAACATCCGTATGCTGCTGTGACTGGAACTCTTGTATCTCCTCAGTCGTCAGTCAGCCACCGAACTCGTATCTCGAATTTCGCTCGTAACTCAAGGCAAAAAATCACTCGCTCGCCGGCTCGTATCTCGAAAAAAACGTATGTTGGGGCACTCGTATGTCGAGGTACCACTGTACTCTAGCGGGGGAAGCTGTGAGACATATATTATTAATATTGCAAGAAAATTTATATAAACTTGTGAGTTTAGTAAAAATAAAATAAATCATTGAAGGGTTGAAAAGTACTTTTCAACTAGAAGTCAAGTCTAAGTAAACTAAAGACACAAAATAAACAACCGCATTGAAAATCCGTTCCTAAGTGTCCCCCGTGTTTATCTCTGTAATCGTTAATAAGTTAAGGGTAGCACTTAATGCAGGGTGGGCTGCGCAATGTTCTGCGTACCCCATGGCTATAGCCTGTTGTAGTACAAGAGCCTTGGCTGTAGGCTGTACCGCTATGGGTAGGTGTGTTGGAGGGTGCAGCCTGATGGGGGAGGATTGTTAGGCTGCAGCGTCCATCAGTCCATTAAATATGCAACCGAAACGAGTAGCTCAATCAGCATTAAATGTGAGGAGATTGGTGACAAAATAGTATGACGAAGTGTTAAGATTGATCGACGAGTATGTAATACGGCGGAACACGTGTTCATAAATATTCTAATATTATGTGTATCAGGAAAAGAAACATGAGCCATTTTAAAACTTTTTTTATGTTTGCATTAAAAGTATCTATATTTAAAAAAATGTTATTTCTAACGATAAAATTAGAAAGTGAATTTCATCACCTTTTATAAACCATTTTTATTTTTCGAATATGTTCAGAAATATTCCATTTATTTGGATTTATTGCAAAGCGGAATTAATCTGACCATCTGACAGAATATGCCAGAAGCCTGAGGGGTTAAACATAATAAAAAATTATGATTAATCTGATAAATTAAATTACTATGAATGTGTCAAGATTTAAATCGAAAATATCAACGACATCTACAGGGTTTTCCAATAAGAGGTGTTATTTCGATATTCAATCGTAAAAGATCAATGGTTCCGTTGCTTGTTTGACACGTAGCGCCATTTTGTTGAAAGTAAACGTTGTCCAAATCAATACCATCTAATTTTGGCCATGAAAAATCATTAATCATCTCTCTATAGCGCAACCCATTCACCGTAACTGTTGCTCGAGCCTAATTTTCGAAAAATTAAGGTCCTATGACCCCGCCGGACCATAAATCGCACCAAACAGTCACACGTTGAGAATAAAGAGGCTTTTCAACAATAACTCTTGGGTTTTCCGAGACCCAGATGCGACAGTTTTGCTTGTTGACGAAGCCACCGAGGTGGAAATAAGCCTCATCACTCAAGATGATTTGCATTCGATTCACTCAAGTGAATTTTAATAATTTCAATGCGTTGTTGAAGCGTGTATCGTTCCATTTTTATTAATGACGTAGTTTTTACTTGTCAAATGTTAAAAAATGACAGCTACAAAAGCAACATCTACCGAAATAGCGGGCTATTTAAAATAACACCTCTTATTGGAAAACCCTGTGTAAGGCTCATTGCCCGGTCTGTGTATTCTCTCCATATAATATTGTACATTAATTTTTCTATACTTTGGTAGGTATTAGCATTCTTTTTTGGATTGAGATGACGCAATATATAATTTTCAAAATTGCACAGGACGAAAAATTTTAAGTACTCCTGGAAAGCGTGACAAAGCCATTAAAAATGCAAAGTTTAAGTAAGCGGCGAGCTGGAAGCCAGTAAAGGCAAGGAGGTATAAAATACTTAATGACTTTCATAAAGCATATCCTCCATAAGGACCTACTCCTGTTTAGCCCCCTAGTTAAGTGGGACTTAAAACTGTGAGGGTGACCAATGGAATAATATTTATTCGTAATAAATTTTAAATTTGGAATCGGTAAACATTACCTAATTACTTTAAAATAAACATTTTACTGTGTTTTTTCCAGCACTTCGAATAGTCCAGAAGAGTGCGGTAGGTACTCACATACGGTGTGTGAAATAAAAGTATACAAAGTTTCTCTAATGGGAGGTTTATGTCTCTCGCACTTTGCCTAAAATTCAGTAATTATGACAATTTAAGCTTATTAAAAAAGATTTCAAGTGACAAACTATACCTTTTACTGTGTTGGAAAAATGATTTCAAGTGACAAACTATACATTTTACTGTGTTGGAAAAAAGATTTCAAGTGACAAACTATACCTTTTACTGTGTTGGAAAAATGATTTCAAGTGACATACTACCTTTACCGTGTTGGAAAAATGATTTCAAGTGATAAACTATACCTTCTACTGTATTGGAAAAATGATTTCAAGTGACAAAACTATACCTTTTACTCTGATTTTGAAAATGATTTAAAGTGACAAACTATACCTTTTAATCTGTTGGAAAAATGATTTCAAGTGACAAACTACACCTTTTATTGTGTTGGGAAAATGATTTCAAGTGACAAATTATACCCTTTACTGTATTGAAAAAATGATTTCAAGTGACAAACTACACCTTTTATTGTGTTGAGAAAATGATTTCAAGTGACAAATTATACCCTTTACTGTGTTGAAAAAATGATTTCAAGTGACAAACTAATATATAAATATATAGGTACATATTTTAAACGTGAGTACTGCACTTCTCGGGCTTTTTAAATCAAGATACTAATATAGGTATAAAAAGTCATGACAACAACAAAAATCCATTTCCCAAAAAACGAAATATCTAAAACAGTCATTAATCATTCAATAAACCGTTCGCCATTTTCTTTCCCAATCTAAAAATGACTAAAATGGTTAAACTCCGCCCAAAAAGCGGCGCTCGACAATCTACTTCCCAACACAAACCGTTCTAATTAAGTAAGGGTGAAATTTTAACTAGGTAAACATTCGCCCGGCCGTTGGTTGGTAAGCGGCTAATGATTAATGCAGGCACTAAAAGGGTTAAAACGCGTTCGCCGTAATGAAAATTACGAAGGATTTTGTTTTAACGTTTTTAGCTGTACGAACAAATTAAGGGAAAAAGGCGGGGGTAACTTTGACGCGTTTCACTTTCGAACGAATTTTCTTTAGGGGGATTGAGAACGCTCGTGGAAAATTATTTATGAGTTCGGCCAAGTTGACTTGTTGGGATTTCGATTGGAAAGTTTGACAGTCCAATGAAAATCGCGTTTTAAACGGAAAGTTTTATTTTATTTCTATTTGAGTGTTTTTATTTTTATTTTATCTAGACAGGCGTAGTTTTCGCAGTTTGGTTGAAAATAAAAAAGTTGTACATATTTTACTTGTTTCTTTAAGTGACACCTCACAAGGGCTCCCCTTTCTCCAATGTGTATGTATAATCGATGGAACTATTCGCTACCCGGTTGGGCAGAGTTGGAGTAGGGCAGTTGGGTTGTGAGGCAGAGGACGGAAATTTTTGCTGCTCAGATGTGTAAAAAGATTTTTACACATCTGCTCTGAAGATGGACGCTTTTACGCTATTTAAAAAGTTGACTAAAGAAGGATGTAGTGCAACACAATGCTGTGTTAAGCTACATCAAAAATAAACCACTATAAAGAATTTGTATTGCTTCGTTCTTGAAGATTTATACCTGAAGAGGTCAGATAAAATGAGGGTGAGATTACTCTCATTGGTAGCTCCTTTCAAAAAAACGAGTCAACCATAAAGATATAACCGTAAACAGATGTTCGACATTGTTACAATGAGAAGACTATCCAAAGTTGGAATACTAATAATCTTAAAAAGGAACAAAATTTTTCGTTTAAAAAGTCTCTCCATCCATACTATATCCTTTATTGGATCTTTGTCTCATATTATCTTCCATCTTTACTATATCCCGTTTTTCCGCTTCACAAGAAGACAGTAAGTAGCTTCTATCCCGTCATTAAATAATTGTGTTAGAACAACATTCAGCGATAGAAACAAAATAACTTTCTGAAGCTTCTTAACAATGAATATCAATTACGGCAAACTGCGGGCTAATAAATTCCCGTCTTGCAGAAGCATAATACCGTCTGACGCGGGAGAATAATGAACGTTCTCCCCGGCTTACGGTTAATTTATAACAAAATTTAAATGGATTTTAACGCAATTAGCTTGCCGCCTCCTTTTAACTCGTTATGTCATTAATTTCACGGAGGAAATTAATGTAGCCGAATTCTGCGATGATTAATTATTCAACAACGCTTCTGGCGTGAAGTATATATCTAAATGTCTACAATTCTATGGTTTTACGGCATCCCACAAAGTACCGATCTAGGTCCACTGTTATTTTAACCACAAGCATCGAAAGACTACGGTAATTCAGCTGCTTATTCTGTAATTAAAAAATTCGTGAGCGTTGTCATTTAATCGTTTGACACTATTATATTGTGTCTTATATAATATGAAAAGAAAGTAAATAACTTCATTAATGGACCAACTCGCAGTTTATCTACAGGTGAAGTCAGAGGGAATGGAACACAACGTTTTCAGATTAGTTCTGTTAGATTATCTGATTATGATCATAAAGATGGATGTTGCACGGAAAAAAATGTTATCAATTTTTAAGAAATATGAGATTGATAAACATGTCAGTTGTTAAACGGCACAACTGGAAAATGCGTCCTTCCTAATTAGTTCAAGTGCAAAACCTTATCTTTTTTCTTCTTTTGTGTTTATTTCTATTTTACATAGCTTGGATGGTCAATATTGACCGCTCAGTGGCTGATATGGCATTGCGTTTGTTTCTCACCCAGGCGTCGTTAGTTCAATTTCTCAGCTGGCTAAGTACTCCGTCAAGAAACAGGCAAAAAAAATTCGCTTACTCTGATGGTAGTAGGAGATTTTAAACTGTTGTAAGATTATTGGTTAACTTGGAAATTTTATATTTCTTTTAAAAAAAAATAATCAATCTCAATTAATTAAATATTCATTTTTCATGAGTACAAGTGAGTTATTAGCTGTTAACGAGACAAGTAAAACACCTCCCTAATTTACTAAGCCGTTTGAATCTCATCAGGTAACTTCATACGCCATTTATCTGAGCCTAATGAACCACGTATCTTTAGTTAACCGGTTTAGCAAGGTAGAAGATACCTGCCGTGAAAGTTATCTTATCGTTATATAATTCATGTTATGAAGATAATTAATGCTGCGATAAACAGACCTGAGCATAATTTTTATCATTATTATGGAACGGAAAGGGGTGAATTTGACAAATTAGTAGGCAAATAAGAAGTTAAAATTGGTACTTAAAATGTTGAACTAACTGGATTTTACTAAAAGACATGGTGAAAATTTTATTCAATTGATAAACAACCGTGAATATATATATTTTTTAATTTTATTTTATATTATAGAAACAAACAGTACATGATTTACAGAGATGAAACAATATACAGGAATAAGATACTTCATGTTGTGTACCTATGATATATTTCCTTGTAATGTCTGCTAAGTGGTATGTTTATTCCTTAATTACCAGATGACTTGTGTAGTTTATAGGTGTGTGTGTGACGTGTGTTATGTATGTGTGAGTGTTTGAGTTAAGACAAATATTATTTAGAGTATGAAGAGCTCGGTTAATTGTCGAATTAGATGCTGCATTTGTTTTATAATTAAGCGTGTGGAATAGCACTGTATGTCGTGTACGTCTCAAAGGTATATTGAAGTTAATAAGAGACAGAAGTTCAGTACAGTCAATCTCAAAGATATTAGAAGAACGAGATGTGCTATGCGCAGTTCGTACTGAGTGGAATTGTTTTGCCGAGTGTCGCCGGTTTTGTTCACCAATACTACTGCACACCTTCGCTTGCGCTAAGTTATCCGCACTAATACATAGAACAGATTTCTGTGCGTACACGTCCCGATACCGTTCAAAGTACCCTAATTAGGTAGTACTCCGGCTACGGTCCGGCGGCCAACATAGCATATCTCGTTCTTCTAATATCTTTGGTCAATCTCATATGAAAACATTACTAGTATGGAGACTGACATAAAATAGTCCACGGAAAGATAAATATACATTGTCTACACAACAAAAGAGGGTTGTTTATCTGTTGTATAAACTTGAAATACCTCATCGAATTTTGGAAAATTTCCAAGGTAATGTAAATGTGCTTTAAAATTCTTCTTTTTAAAGATGTCGCAAACACGAGTAGCATTTTAAGAAACTAGATAAAATTACCTTTTAGATTATTGTATTTGAAATTTACTTCGATTATTAACAAGTTGGAATATTTCAAATTCAAATATTGAAATTAGATGAAAAAATCGCACAATTTTTACTCCATTTGTCAAAAAATTGTAGAGTGCAAAATTTTGAAATGAAATTTTTTATTTAGGGAATCTTTCAAAAAAACTGTCACTTCAGTTTTTATCTCGTTTATGCAATGAAAAATTATTAAAAAATATTATAATAATTTCCAGAGATAAAAACAGATTTTTTTTAATGTGATACATTAATGTTATAGTGATTTATTTTGGGGTATTATGCCGTGTTGTGCTACCTTATATAAGCATTTAGCCTTTAGGCTAAAGGGGGAGGTAGCGCAACACGGCATAATACCCCAAAATAAATCACTATAGCCTACCAATTTTTACTACACACATATTTAACCTGATTATAATCTGCTTTGTAAATGGTAGAAAGATTACTGACACATTTATTATCTAACATAATTCTTAATTTTCATTTTTCTATGCCCGTTGATCGTATCTCGTATCAGATTGTGCCTTTCAATAGGTTGGTGGGATAGTTATTGTTAGCTGAAAGATATCTGGTGTATTTCGTATCAAAAGCGACGTTTAAAGGTACGAATACATTTCCGAACCAAAACGCGAGCCGAGCCACGAATTATTCGAAAGTTACGAAGTAACAGCAAATGGCGCGAAACACCGGTTACTTAGTTCCATTCCAATAATTCGAGGCTCGACTTGCGTTTCGGTTCGCAAATTTATACGCAGCATAAGTTCTTCTAAACACATTTATTAGTTAATAAAACAATACAAATAAAATATCATATTAAGTTAACAGTATTTTTATTGTGTCCCCAATAAGTGAAATGTTCCGTTGAATTCGTTTTACTGCCCCTAATCTGATGACGTCAGGTGACTCGGTGGTACGGTACAAAACAGTTCGGTAAACGAGGTACCGAATAGGACAGATTGGGTTCCGAAGTAGCGGAGAACATTAGATTAGTGGTGCGTGTCCCTTCTTTATATTACCAAAGGACATCACCAATTACTACCCAGGACTGGATACGTTGCGATGCCTTGGGGTCCTTAAAGTGTGGGACGACACAAAATAATGCATGAAATTACGTTTCTTTTCAAATATTTTTTCATGTAACTTTTCAATGTTGTATTGATTGATTCATTTCAACATACGTATTCAAATATTTTTATGTTCCGATTTAATTAATTTTTTTAATTTTTCATGTTACTTTTCAACTTTTTGGTTACATTTAATATGACCTTATATCAACCTTACTTCAACGTTGTCTACAAAAAAACATTGGTAATAATACTAATTATTGGTACCTAAGTCTTTTAGTAGATCATTTTTTTTTTACTAAGTCCTAAAATTATGTTTAGGTTTTTTGTAGATTTTTCATGTTACATTTGAATATATCCTATTGCCATACAAATCTTTCAAATAACATTTCAAAACATAATATTACTATACGTTTTTCATGTGACATCTCACAAGAGCGCCCCTGTCTGTACAGTGTAAGTACCTAAGTCAGGGGAGATATGTCGCTACCCGGTTGGGCAGAGGTATTAGGCGGGTTAAGGTAGGGTCTGTACGAAGAATTGGCCCGTTATCATGAAGCCAATATGAATTGTGAACAGGATACGCATTTTTCGTGTTTATTTTCAACATATTATGTTGGCATACATATTTTTCATGTTACTTTTAAATATATAATATTGCTATAAACATTTTTCATGTTACTTTTAAATATATAATATTGCTATAAACATTTTTCATGTTACTTTTAAATACATAATATTGCTATATACATTGTTCGTATCACTTTTGAAAATATTATATTGCTGTATACATTTTTCATGTTACTTTTCCTTACATTATATTAAAATACATATTTTATGTTACTTTTTAGGACAGTACGTACGCATAGTGTTAATTTACGTTTAAAGCTATTTCTCATGAGAAATATTCATTCCACAATATTAAACAGACTGCGTATACACATGAGAAAATGCGAGCCGAGCCACATTCTCATGCGTGTAGGCAGCACGATATGCAAATGTTTGATATTTCAAAAAATATTAATAATAAATTGAGAATTTATAATGTTAGGCACAACTTTGGCGAGTTTTTTCATATTACATATTTGCTTTTATGGTAATTGTTAGATAATTTTCTTTTTTATACTTTTATTACAGAGTTCGTGGTAAGGAATTTGAAAATAATTATAATAATGCAATCTTATTATTTTAGAACAAATACAGGGCAGAATGGATTGACAATGGTAATAATATTCGAGAAATAAACGCGGACATAGTAATGAAAAAACCACTCGATTTCAGATCAAAACCAAAATCTTCAGCAGTCGATCTGAATAAATATATAAAAGTTATTTATTTATGTAGTAAATTGTGCACCAAAGTTTGAGGGTTCCTTCTCTCCCATAAAACAGCATGTTAACACAATTTGCCACTGGCTTTCCGATTGCCCCGCGTCACGCGTGCTCGCACGCACCGGGTACCGCATCGAGCACGCGTGCCGGTGTGCGTGCCCCCCCCCAGGGTGGCCGCCCCGAGGGGGTGCAAATCGAGTTTGGCTAAGTGCGTTAACCGGGACTGTCACCCTTTACTTACTACTAAATAACAGCGGAGATGTAAGGTGGTTAGAACTATGAAAGATTATAAAATCATTTAAATAAAAGTATTAAAATATCTTCGTATTAGCTAGTAGATATATATTTATGTTTTATTAGTTTTACGAGACTGAATGCTGTAATGGGTTTGGGCATGTAGAGTTAATGAACTAATTATGGAGTGCAAGGAGAAAATAGGATGCAAACATGAATGGTAGGAGAAGTCCGGGATGCCTGAGGAAGATTTGGCACGATCTAGTGAACTTAATGAGTCAGGATCGAAAGGAAGAAATCCAGTTTTGAACTCCGAATTTCCGGGCTTCTTTGAATCTATTGATTCATAAGTACTCAAATTAAAAGTATTCAATTAAAAATACTCATATTAAAAGTACTCAAATATAAAGTACTCAAATTTAAAATACTCAAATTAAAAGTATTCAAATTAAAAGTACTCAAATCGAAAGTAATCAAATTTAAAGTACACAATTTTGAAATACTCAAATTAAAAGTTTTCAAATAAAATTACTCATATTAAAAGTACTCAAATTTAAAGCACTCAATTTTAAAATACTCAATTTAAAAGTATTCAAATAAAAAATACTCAAATTAAAAGTATTCAAATAAAAAGTACACAAATCAAAAGTACTCAAATTTAAAGTAATCAATTTTAAAATACTCAAATTAAAAGTATTCAAATCAAAAGAACTCAAATTCATTATTTGGTAGCTCTCCTCTATTTCTCATCTTCCATTCGATTAATTGTTTCGCCGAGCGATTTTTAAGGGGCGATGCGTATTGTGCTTTTAGGTTAGAATATTTTTCGCCAGCATCTCTCTAATCTATGTATTATTTTGTACTTCAAACACGGCATTATTATGAAATATTTTATAATTGTTTGATAATTGGTACCGCGGCCACGAGAACCTTTTTTTGAATAACCAACACCCCTGCCATAGGTCACCTAAAGTGGTTTGCTACGTTTGGCGACATAGCAGGGATGCCCGGTTTCAAGGGGTGGAGTTTGGCGGTAAAATGGGAGAGACTGGATGAGGGATACCTTTATACCTCTCCAACAAGCCAGAAAGAAATAATTGACAAATGTCATAACAAATTCAGTAACACATAAATATGTTATGTATGAATAGTAAGTTAGGACACGTGTTCTTAAAATGACCACTATATTTATTCGGACAAAGCCACCTCCGTGAACACGTATTCAGATATAATCTGAATGACTAATATTTTACTAGAAAATGGTCATGCAGTCAAATTTTTTACATTATGTTTGATTTTAAAAAGTCGTGCTTGCTTTTCTCTGTGTAACTTTTAGTGATAATGTAATAATTTCAAAAGAAAAAACAATGACTAATATTTCTAACCGCCTCTTTTTATGTTCTCAGTTAGGTTAACCCATTTCCAGTCCCCTTCCCTCTGATAGTTGTGTGGGAGGGGTTTTTGTATTAGGGGTGGGAGGCCCTATTAGGGGTGGGCTGGGAGGTTGTATTAGTTCCCGGACTGCCTTATCTAATCAAATATACCGGAAACACCCGTTTTCTCTGGTTTGGAACAAAGTCACGGATTCGCCGGGGCGGGGGAAGAAGGCTTTCGGGCTTCTGGGGTTGATTAATTTATGAACTTTATTATTTGGATGGTTTGGGGCATTAACTGGATGTTGTTAAATTAATAACTGATGTGTTTTGAACATTTCGGTAAACATTTGTATTCGAAATGATTTTACAATCCTCTTGATAATTATCCATCATTTATTTATTAATATATTGGAGGATTTCCATTAAGGCGATGCACTACGTCGTGTAACATTTTAAATTGAGCCACTATCAATAACAAACCTTACGTGGATGGCGATAAGGTTTAAATTCCCGCTTAACACCATCCGCCTGTTTTGATTTATGCAAGAAAAAAACATGGCCAAAAAGTGCCTTTTATTTTATTTTGTGGATGTTCAGGCATAAATATTTATTTTTTTCTCGATCATTTTATAAATAACTTAATTTTTCACATTATACAATAAAATCATAACCGAAAATGGGTTCGTAAGTACGAGATTATGAACTTTTAAGCAGTTTTCATAGGATTTACACAATTGTTTTCTGGGCTTATAAAAAGACTAAAAAATACTCGATTATTTCAAAGGTCAAGATGTATTCTACTCGCAATATTTAATTAAAGCATCTGAAACATTTCTAGGCGACCAAATTTTCAAACCAAAAAACATGATTTTGCATTACGATTTTGAATTCAGTTCAAAACAACAGTAAAACATAAATAAAAAGGTTAAAAAAATAAAGCATGATACACAATTATCACAACTGAAGAATATGTATATACATATATCAAAAATAATTGCCAAGTCTGTGAATTCTCTCTATGGCAGAATTGAACAAAAAGTTATTATTGTGAAATAATATGTTCCATCTAGTATGTTTCGGAGGTACGCATAATGACAACAAATTTATAGCGTCAGGGCAGTCCAATCTTGAACTAACAATTTTATGCAATAAAAGAACATAAAATATTTTATAATCTATAAATATAAAAATTATGCATCGGCGGCCACACTTTTCCGTATTCAAGAGGCACTCTTCAGTACTACCTTGAAACACGCACGGGTTTGTTACGCTAATTCTCTTTTTAAACTCTAGTACTGCTTCCGAAAGAACACGAAAAATACAAAAGAACTTAAAATTACAATTTAAAGACTGTTACACAGAGAACCTTATTCATTTTTCTAACTACCCGTATAGAATTTACAGATATACCTACCTATCATTTATGGCATTTTTTTACAAGGTGTAAAATAGATATTTTAATTGAAAATTTACTTCCTTTTTTAAAGACACAACTAAATCAGAATGACAAAATAAAACAGAAATACTAAGACAACATAAATATTCGTTCATTACGTAAACCTTTATAATATCTGCCTAATCGCAATTGTTGCACTTGTATTTGGATTCATATAATCAATAGACCAAGTTGATCTTAGAGGTTGTCTACATTATATGAAAATATGTGTAGGTTTGGTCTTGGGTTTCAATAACTTCTAACCTCAAAAGATAAAAATGGGTATTGCTCTTTAATTAAGAATCTCTTCAAATTATTTGCAATCCGGTTAAAAACGGGATTGCAGACCCTTATCGAATGAATAGATAGGTTTCCTTATAAACTTTTAATAAAATACCGATGTATTCATAAAAAAACACTTTCATAAAAATCCTAACATTTTCGCATTTCGTCATTGAATATTATCAAGACAAACGCAGGTGCATGAACACGCGTACCGACATATTAGGAATTTAGTAAATGTTTATCAGGAAACGTCCTGCAATCCCGATTTTACCCGGTTTACATAATTTGTAGATATTCTTAAGAAATTAGCAATACAATTTTTTCTCAGTTTAGATAGGTAGGTAATATTATTACACTTACAATTATTTACAGGCACATTTTTTTTTATAATTCTAGTGTATTCAATAGAATTATTTTATTGTTTAAACTTAACTGGTTGGTACCTAACTAAATTTCTTCGAAAACATTTCCAACACATTCAATCAACTTGTCAAATAAAAATTTCAGTGTGATCTTTCAGTCAACAGTCGCGTTGACAGGTTAATCCTTTCAGCATGCAAGTGGTGGCAATATACCTACACAGTCTCTCATCCCTCAAGCAGTTTCATCCCCAAACACCTCCTACCCCCACCCCCACTTCATGCTTCCCCAGAAGGATCCGGGCCGAAAGCGTTAATAATTCAGGCCGTGGAAGGATTGATGGAACCTCCCATATATACCTTTAGGTGTGTATATCTAAGTGTTGTGGTTAGATCTCAATTGAATGATGAACCATCAGTCATCTTGAAAGAGTTCAAATTTATAAGAAATATTTTGTCTCATAATCGATTGATTATACAAAATTAATATCTGCTTATGGATTGACTAGATGAATATAATGTCTGCTTATCGATTGACAGGAAAGAAATTGATGTCTGCTTATGGATTAACTAGAAGAAAATAACGTCTATTTATCGATTGACAGGAAAGAAATTGATGTCTGCTTATGGATTAACTAGAAGAAAATAACGTCTGTTTATCGATTGACAGGACAAGAATAATCTCTGCTTATGGATTAACTAGGGGGAAATAATGTCTGCTTATCGATTGACTAGAGAAGAACAATGTCTGCTTATGGATTAACTAGACAAAAGTAATGTCTGCTTTTCGATTGACAGGAGAAGAATAATGTCTGCTTATGGATTAACTAGGGGAAAATAATGTCTGCTTATGGGTTGACTAGAGAATTATAACGCGTGCTTACGGATTGACTAGAGAAAATAAAGACTGTTTGTCGTTCGAGGGAAGAAAAATATTCTGTCCTTATCGATTGACAACACGGAGAAAATACTGCAAATATTTTAAGAATCTCTTCATATTATTCGTATACCTGTTGAGTAAAATACCAATATTTTGTCACAATGTCCGAACACGTGTTCATAAATAATAATAATATTTTTTATTCCAGGATGTGGGGAGGTTAGTGCAATCCCACACGTTCCATAGAGTTGTACACATTATTTGTACAATAGATAAGTGAATAAAACGATTTTTTTCGAAATACAATTAAGTCTGAAAATTTATAAAAACAAACGGTTATTATGTGAATAAAGCAAAAATTTTATAATTTTTGCATTTCGTATGATATATTATTAAGAAAAACGAAGGTGCGTAAACAAATGTTCCGACATTATTATGAATTTACTAAAACTTTATCAGGAAGCAAGTTGCAGTCCCGTTTTTAACAAGATTTCCAATAATTTTAAGAGATTTTTAATAAATCAGCATTACTCATTTTTCTCCGTGTTTCAAAAAATGACTGCTTTACGATGCAAGAGACCAGTATCTGTAAATACCTTACCAAGAATTTGATAACTATTAATAACAATCCCATTTTCATGACGAGTCTACCCAAACTACTAGCAAAATGGGGTATTTTCTTTAAAATTAAGTTACTCGGAATGTCAATATTTCCGTCTTTCAGGTAAAAATAACCGTATCAAATACACATGTCATGAGCAAAGGGTTGCTTCTGTGGAAATAACCTAAAGGCATATCGAGAAAGAAATGGATAGATTTCGTGGAAGAGGATTGGTGCAGAATGGAAAAGCCTGAAAATAAATAACTAGGGATCGTACATAATAGAGGTCAATTCCCACACCAAATAATAAATATGAGGAGGTTAACTAACGAGTATCGGTGTACAAGCACTATTGCTACATTTACGAGGAGTTGTACCGAATTAATGTAACTCAAAAAGCCAATGTCCACCAATATTCTGATTTCATGAATTCACTTGGTGACGAACGGCAGCTGCCTAAGACCTGGATGGTAGAATTTCCCAAGATCACTAACGAAGCGGTCGAGTTCAACAGAGGGAGATGGAGGTTGGACTAAATTTTATGACACAACATTAAATTTCTACGGAAGACAAAACTCGTCAGTTGTTGAAGTGGGATGAAGGTATTTTTACTAATATTAGGCGTAATTATAGCTAATGTAATTCAGTAGTTGATTTTGTTCAAATAATAAACACACTCTGCGTAATCGACTAAGGGGGTATTTCACTATGTCGGGCTAAATATCTGACTAGCTATCCGTTGGCTGGCTTTAAAGATCAGAATAACTTCGTTATTCAACGGCGACCGTTTCACCATTGTTTCGAGCTTCCGGATAGATAACACTCGAAATAGTCTGGCAACATCGCAAAATGTTTGCAGTTACTCCATCTACTACCACGGCTGTCATGCGTCACAGTCCGCACACCGCGAAGTGTGCATTTTTTTGGTTATGTTATGTTGATTATCAGGTCATTTTAGATAGATTCGTGTCGAATTAATACATTGTTTCTTATTTTGAACACAATCAAATAATTCAGGATGGATCATACAAGCATTCAAATTCATTCAACAAAATTCGACTCACTTCTCCGCTGTCAAACTCGGAATGTTTTGACGCCATCTTTGATTCGAGGAATAGCGCCTAACGTGAAGTTCGAGCACTGATTAGTCAAATCGAACTTTAACCCGAGCGTTAGCGTTATTCAGATATAGTGAAAACGAAAAAATGACTAATCCGCGGATTAGTGCTTAGTCAGAACATAATCAGAGATAGTGAAATACCCCCTAACTGTCATTTCTCTATGCCTCAAAAAGGCTGATGCGGAAGCCAGCCGGCTTCTGATGTCAGCACAATTCTTCAGAAAAGTATGAAGCCACGACCAAAGTCTGACTAAGTCGTTTTTTTATAATATCTTAGCATTACATTCAACTTCAATAAATATTATTCCTTCCCAGTTGGTTTATGTCAGCCCTTAAGTGAAGAGATGGGGTGGGGGGGAGGGAATCCCCCATCCCCCTCCCACTTTAGAGCCGCTGACGTCTGAAGACATTTTTTCTTCCCCCGCACAAGGGAGACGGTGATAGACACTGTGGTGTCTGCTTATTTATTTATTGCGAAATCTCAGGGCCGCAAACTTCGGAGTGGTCGTTCGACTAAACTATTCGGTTTGAGAAGGACCAAGGAAAAATAATTTACGGTAAAGATTTACAAACATATATAACACGCAAGCGATCAGAAAATGAGTGATTCAGTTAAAGAATGAACAATTTAATTCAAATAGTAACTAAAGAACGAATGATACAGTTCAAAGATGATTTAAAGAATGAATGATACATTTCAAAGAGGAACTAAAGAATGAACGATACAGTGCAAAGAGGAACTTAAGTAGGTATTAACGATACAGTTCAAAGAGTAACTTAAGAATGAACAATACAGTTCAAAGAGTAGGTAACTAAAGAATGAACAATAGAATTCAAAAGGAACTAAAGAATCAACGATCCAGGTCAGCGGTACTAAAGAGGAAGAGGAACTTAAGAATGAACAATACAGTTCAAAGAGTAACTTAAAAGTGAACGATACAGTTCGAAGAGTAACTTAAAAATGAATTATACAGTTCAAAGCGGAGGAACAAAATAATAAACAATTTGGAAAAAACTAAAGAATTAACGACACAGTTAAAAGAGGAACTAAAGAATTAACTTCACAGTTAAAAGAGGAACTAAAGAATTAACAATTCAGTTAAAAAATGAACTAAAGAATTAACTACACGTTAAAACCAGGAACTTAAGAATTAACGACACAGTTAAAAGGGGAACTAAATAATTAATGATACAGTTAAAAGAGGAACTAAATAATGAAGGAACTTGTTTATCGCACTTACGGTCTTAATATTTGAAAACATCGTGGAATGTAACTTAATTTGCCAAGACGAAAACTGAGCGATTTAATATTTACAAAATCAAAAAATATCAATACATCTTTCAAATACGAAAAGAAAAGAATAATTGTCTTCTAAAATATATAAGAGTAAGTAGTTTACCGCTTGTTTGGATTTGAAAAGATTATGTTTATAATTTGAATATTTTCACGCCATGCAACAATGTTCGTAACACGTGCAAATGTTTGCACATATTGACCAATCATTTATCGATGTTTGCATACAATGTTAGTAAAGGTTTGTGGCTTGCAAGGTGGATTCTGATAGCAACCTCCGCGTTACTCTGAGCTCCACGGCTGAGGTTTTTTCAAGATTATTTGAAAAGTTTTCTGAACACGGAATGCCTTATCCTTTCGCAGAAGAATATCATAAATAAATCATTTCCTTTAATACGGAAAAGAGTTTATTTTCAAACTGAACCCAAGTCCAAACACAATAAATATTAGATACATTTTAATCAAGATAAATATTTTTAATCAAAGTTTCCACAAAATCTTACAATTCGGTACCTATTACCAGTACCCATTTCTCCACAGGGGTTGGCAGAAAGGATGGAATGAAACACAATTCTGTCGATCACAGTCGTAGATATACAGTCTCAATAATACATGTTAAATTCTTCTGTTATTCTGACTCTTGACACTATCCGACTGAAGTATTTGATTCACTTGATCATGCCATGTATTCATTGGACATCCGCGACTTATTCTATCATTCACTTTCACGTTATATATCCTTCTTACACTCGTTTCTTCATCATCTCTCCATGACCAAACAATCGAAAATTATCTAAATCTTATTCTATATTACCTTCATTACTACACGTAAATAAAGGAAAAATTGCTAATTTAGTAAGAATCTTTTCAAATGATTTTGAAATCCGATTAAAAACTAGATTGCAGGCCTTCAACGAATGAATTAACAGGTTTTTTTTATAAACTTTTAGTAAATTACGAACATATTATCACGATGTCGGAACACGTGGTCATTAAAATCTGAAACTTTTCACAATTCGTCATGATAAGTACATAAGGCAAATGCAAGTGATACACCATGACGAATTGCATATGATTTTCATGAACGCGTGTTCCGACATCGTGATATTATGTTCGTAACTTACTAAAAGTTTATCAGGAAACCTGTTAATTCATTAATTAAGGCCTGCAATACCGTTTTTAACCAGATTAACAATAATTCGAAGAGATTTACTCATTTTTCTCCGTGTAGGTATAATAGTCAAAACCCTTGTACAAATCTGTTGGTACAAGCCCAATTAGGGAAGTTAGAGTATTTTTTTTTAAATTTAGTTTATATATATATATTAAGGTTATAGTCTCACTGGCTCCGGGCATTTGGGATTTTAGTGTGGTATTCAATTTTTTTAAGCCGTCGATTTTCAATAATCTACTCTAAAAATACCTATCAAAAATGGTAGAATTAAATCATAAACAATGTGGAAGAATAAATTTACATATTTAAAAATAATCGAATACATCTAAGAAATCGACAAAAATCATTTACATCTGCTCAAAAACTTAATTGATTTCAATCAATCAGCTCCGCAACGCGCCAAGTCCAAAAAATGTAAAATTCCAACAACAGTGATAAAAGCTTTGGAGATCTGTTCTATTTTAAAATCGTCCCTTGTACACTGTTGGCTAACAACTTCGTCAATAAACCATTGGGGAACCAATGTCGGTGTCGCCAGTGGATAGCCATCTTTAAATATTTAAGGCGCCAAACGGACTGGTGGTGTACCAGTGAGGGTATGCAGGTAGCAGTGAAGTCAGTGAAGTACCGGGTGAGGTGGGATGTTGGATATCCCCCTACGGGACATGACGTTTCCGCATCGGGTAAATTGTGTCTATATATGTTTAGGGTAGGGCGGGGAATTAGCCACTCCGGAAAATAAGCTTTAAGCGGATTGAAGCAGAAGGTAGAGGACAAATTTATACTTTGTGAAATTCTTTAAGGGTTGTTAAATAGAATTACCAAAGTTCGTGTTTTTAGTATTATACATCTTTTTAGTATTATACATCGTTTTAGAATATTTTCCAACTTTATGTCCGGGTTAAATCTTCCCCACAGGAAAAACTAAACCCTTTCACAAACTTTCCCACAAATGATCATCTAGTCAATCCACATTATGAAAGTGAATTATATATGCATAGTAAATACAAAATAATACAAGAACAACACGTCAAATCACCAGAGATCAAATGGGAAAATAATTCACTGACTCCAGATATTTTCATATCAGAGGGTTCGGCTCGGTAGAACTCCTAATTGGACCTATAAATCCTGCTAATCCCTCAATATAAATATTTTAAAAATCTTTCGTAATCCTACATGTATTTAAAATGACGGATTTTTGCATTTTTATATAAATAGATTCTTTGACAGATCTAATACGCCTAAATTTTGAATGAGAGAGCTAAGTATAATGCCAGTAGCCGAAATAACAAATGGTAATATTTTTATAGTCTAAGAATGCCAAATTCTTTTAATCTCATACATCTTTTTAGTATCATACATGTTTTTAGTATTATACATCTTTTTAGTGTTATACATCGTTTTAGTATTATACATCTTTTTTGTGTTATATTCGGCCGGCATAGTCCAGTGGTAACGCATTGGACTGCCATTTCGAAGGTCGCGGGTTCGAACCCGGCGTGCGCAAATAAATTGTATTTGATTAATTTGTGTTATTTCACAATTAATTAATTAAAATAATATATAGTATATTTGCGGCACGTTCCAGAGTGGAAGATACTACCAGTATCGCCCTGGTGTAAGACCACCATTCAGAATTGAAACGTTGCTCCAAATGGCTTTAGCCGTGTTTAGTGACTAGATCTGAATAGCCAGGTACTTCCCCACCTTCCTCTTTCCCTTCCCCACTTACCTTCAGCCTCACAACATCCCCCAATTGGGGATGCCATAGTCTCACTGGCTCCAGACGGGAGCAGTTGGGACTCTTGTGAGGTATTCACTATAAAAAAAAACATCTTTTTAGTATTATACATCTTTTTAGTATTATGCATCTTTTTAGTAATATACATCTTTTTTGTATTATGCATCTTTTTAGTATTATACATCTTTTTAGTAGGTACTATACATCTTTTTAGTATTATACATATTTTTAGTATTATGCATCATTTTTAATATAAATTATTTTATAAAGAACAATATGGCGCCTTCTCTTATTTTTTAACAGTTGAAATTGATATTTTAAAGCTCGAAATTATTAAATTAAACATCAATAATATTTTTTAATACTTTTTTACATCTATTGAATTTCTCGGTAATTTAGTACTTTAATTAAACAGTTAAAAACATATATTGACTGGGCTATATTCAGAGATGTGTAAAATGGGTACCCAAAACCATTTGAAATGCAAAATGGAAATGGGTCAAAACTTTTCCATTTGAAAATGCAAAATGCAAAATGGTTTTTAGAAAAGCATTTCAAATGCAAAATGCAAAATACCTATTTTCAAAATGCATTGAAAATGCAAAAAGGTTTCTCAGGTCAAACAATTAAAATAATTATAGAATTTTTAAACAATTTTGTCATTTAATAATGGACATCAATGTAGAACAAACATATTACATGATGGTAAATCCAAAAACACCACGATTACAGATTATGAAACTACAAAAAATTTGCGCGGGACTAATGTTGCCAACGTAAAAACATAGAAACTGCTATCTAACATTTAATATTACAGCGTCATGGCCCCATGTTTAGTATTTGAATCAGTATTTTTTGTAATGGTATCACTCAATTGCCAGGGCTCCTACCAGGGAGCAACTTGACAAATGTAAATTATCTCTCATAGCGAGGTTGAGGACCGACTGATATTTGGGGCTTATGAAAAAAAGATGAGTGGAGATAGTAGGAAAAATGTTGCAAAAAAGCATTTAAAATGGAAAATGCATTGAGAAAAGCATTTAAAATGCAAAATTAAAAATGGTTTTTAGAAAACATTTAAAATGCAAAATGGAAAATACCCATACCCATGAAATAAAGCACATCTCTGGCTATATTAAATAATCAGACAAACATCAACAAGACATTGTTTAAAGCTACTTAAACTAGTATTTACTATAATAATTTTGTAATTAAAATGTAAATACCTACAGAAATAATAAATCCATGATATTCCAAAGGGTTTTTTTTTTGTTATTTGGGGATGAAATTGAACAGCCTTGGTTCACACTACCCGTTGAATTCTCCTCATATTTTTAACCGTCAGTAAACCATCAGTCCCACTTTGTATTTTAAAATTGACGAGTTGAATATTTAACGAGGACCCGCGGACGATTTGTGAAGGGCAGTGACAGGTGAACCTATCTTTCAACTGCCAACTTTCTTTGTGACGCTTTTGCGGAAAATAAAATCGGTACATTTTTAATGGGTGCATTATTTGAACATTGCTTGCATTTTTATGTCTAAATTATTATTTATTCATTTTTGGCAAATCAACATAAGTTGAAGTTTGTACATAAGTATTATATAGTAAAATAAAACCAATTATGGATTTCCTCCTTGTGACGTAAATTAAATTTGTGAGAAAGGAATATGAATTAAAAAATTAATTTAAAACGAAAAATTTACAAAACAATACATTTATAGCCATGGAAAGAGGTTGTAGATATAAATAAAATCATAATAGAGACATAAAAAATATTCACAAACTGTCAGAGAAATATTATTTTATAGACCTCTTGTATTTGGGAAGTTCGCAACTGAAAATATCAACCTTGGATAATACGCTGTTATAATTATTGCGTAGTCTGTTCAGGCAAGAATTCTAATTAGAGTTCAGTTTGCTTTGATCAACCCTGAACAGGACACAAGAGCGTGTTGAACGCGCAGGTACATTGAATGGAATCTTGTTTAGCAACTCTGGGCATTGAATATTATTGACATTACTTGCCTCAAACATCATGTTCCTTTACGGCCTCTTTACCATCTCGATAATTGTTAAGACTATTGTGAACGAATCTCTCTTTATCATATCGATAATTGTTAAGAATATTCTCTTTACTCGATCTTAGTTCTTACATTAGTGCAATACATACGAGAACTAATCACCTGACCCCATTTAATTTACTACGATACTAATAATTTTATTGATTTACGATAGTTACTGAATATTTATGTTATTTTTGGCTAACTTAATTGGATGTGTGAACGCATTATCTTTCAATTAAATTTCGTTAAGCACCACACTTCTGACTCAGTCACCCCTTTTGAACGATAAAGAAAAATCTAAAAAAATGAGGAGTTAGCTACTTTTCATTTGTGAAGCTTCAAATCACAAGACAGTTAATCATTAAGCAATCTCATCAGGATTCTTTCAACACAGGTGCGCGTATTAAAATTATCAATTGAATGACAGATATCCAAAAGCCAGCTATGCATCATTGTTGCTAGGTAGTTTATTTAAAAGAATTATTATTGTATTATATATCAATGGTATTCAATTTATGAATAACATTGACACAATAACGCACTTAACCTTCAAGAATACAACTTGGTCCAAAATCGTATAACATTCATATATTTTGTGTGTGTATGTTTGAACAATAATGGATTCCATTCAGTCATAAATCAAACAGTGGCGTAATATTGCTAATTTATTAAGAACGTGTTGTTTCAGAGAATTTGAACAATTCTTCAAATTTCAAAGTTAATTTTCAAGTTATGTGGAATATCTGTCATTATTTCAGTTATGTCAAGTAACTGGCCTATAATGATATAAAAACAGAACTTGAATAATACATTCATAGAACCCGAAAATGCACATTGAAATTTGATGAATTGTTCAAATATTCAAATTCTATGAAACAAACCATCCTAAGAATTTTGATAAATGAGATATACTAATTGACTTATTCGTAATCCATTTAAAAACGTGATTGCAGACCATTAATGAATGAATTGATAGGTTTAGTGAGAAACTTTTATTAAAATACGAATGTATTATCACGATGTTGGAACACGTGATCACAAAAATCACAATATTTTCGCATTTAATTCTTATATACTATTAAGGCAAATGCAGGTACACGAACATAATTAAAATTTATAAGCAAACGGCCTGCAATCCCGTTTTTAATCGGATTACCAATAGTTGGAAGAGATTCTTAATAATATTTAGATAAATTTTTCCTTACTTCTGGGGAAATTGATGAAAATGTTTTAATTAAGTATTTTAATATTTTTTTTTTTATGTACTGACAACCTCCACAATATTAGAGCTCCGTGTTACATAGTTTATAGATTTCCAAACATAAATTTATATAACAACATATTTTGACAAACAATAATAATAATAATAAGACGTTGTCTCTAAGCATTCTATATAAATTGAAATTCAAAGTGACGATGACTTTTATTAATGGTTAAGATAAAAATGATGCATCTATTTTACGCTCTGAAGGGGCTGCCAGAATGTTACTTGACAATTTACTTAGCAAATACAGTGAAAAACTGGTAGGATATAATGTCTACAAGTGAAAATCTTTAGACTAACTGGTAGGATATAATATCTACAAGTGAAAACCTTTAGACTAACTGGTAGGATATAATGTCTACAAGTGAAAATCTTTAGATTAGCTGGTAGGATATAATGTCTACAAGTAAAAACCTTTAGACTAACTGGTAGGATATAATGTCTACAAGTGAAAATCTTTAGACTAGCTGGTAGGATATAATGTCTACAAATGAAACTCTTTAGACTAACTGGTAGGATATAATGTCTACAAGTGAAAATCTTTAGACTAAATGGTAAGATATAATGTCTACAAGTGAAAATCTTTAGACTAACTGGTAGGATATAATGTCTACAGTGAAAATCTTTAGACTAACTGGTAGGATATAATGTCTACAAGTGAAAATCTTTAGACTAACTGGTAGGATATAATATCTACAAGTGAAAACCTTTAGACTAACTGGTAGGATATAATATCTACAAGTGAAAACCTTTAGACTAACTGGTAGGATATAATGTCTACAAGTGAAAATCTTTAGACTAGCTGGTAGGATATAATGTCTACAAGTGAAAACCTTTAGACTAACTGGTAGGATATAATGTCTACAAGTGAAAATCTTTAGACTAACTGGTAGGATATAATATCTACAAGTGAAAACCTTTAGACTAACTGGTAGGATATAATGTCTACAAGTGAAAATCTTTAGACTAACTGGTAGGATATAATATCTACAAGTGAAAACCTTTAGACTAACTGGTAGGATATAATGTCTACAAGTGAAAATCTTTAGACTAGCTGGTAGGATATAATGTTTACAAATGAAACTCTTTAGACTAACTGGTAGGATATAATGTCTACAAGTGAAAATCTTTAGACTAACTGGTAAGATATAATGTCTACAAGTGAAAATTTTTAGACCAGCTGGTAGGATATAATGTCAAATTCTTTTAATCTCATACATCTTTTTAGTATCATACATGTTTTTAGTAGTATACATCTTTTTAGTGTTATACCTACATCTTTTTAGTATTATACATCTTTTTTAGTATTATACATCTTTTTAGTATTATACATCTTTTTAGTATTATGCATCTTTTTAGTATTATACATCTTTTTAGTACTATACATCTTTTTGGTACTATGCATCTTTTTTTAATTTAAATTATTTTATAAAGAACAATATGGCGCCTTTTCTAATTTTTTTTACAGTTGAAATTGATATTTTAAAGCTCGAAATTATTAAAATAAACATCAATAATATTTTTTAAACTGGTAGGATATAATGTCTACAAGTGAAAATCTTTAGACTAGCTGGTAGGATATAATGTCTACAAGTGAAAACCTTTAGACTAACTGGTAGGATATAATGTCTACAAGTGAAAATCTTTAGACTAACTGGTAGGATATAATATCTACAAGTGAAAACCTTTAGACTAACTGGTAGGATATAATATCTACAAGTGAAAACCTTTAGACTAACTGGTAGGATATAATGTCTACAAGTGAAAATCTTTAGACTAGCTGGTAGGATATAATGTTTACAAATGAAACTCTTTAGACTAACTGGTAGGATATAATGTCTACAAGTGAAAATCTTTAGACTAACTGGTAAGATATAATGTCTACAAGTGAAAATTTTTAGACCAGCTGGTAGGATATAATGTCTACAAATGAAACTCTTTAGACTAACTGGTAGGATATAATGTCTACAAGTGAAAACCTTCAGACTAACTGGTAGGATAAAATGTCTTCAGTTAAAATCTTTAGACTAACTGGTAGGATATAATGTCTACAGTGAAAACGTTTTTCAAAAAAGTATTTTTATTTATACCTATCACAATTTGTGTCAAAATTACAGAGAAATCGGTGAAGGCCTTTCTGAGATTTAAGATTTTGAACAAAGAAACATTTACACTTTTATAAAGATGTGAGACGGAGCGCTGGGTTATAGGGCTAAATGCAAATTTTGTTTTCATTCAAATTTGCATTGGAAGGCACTTCTAGTATTATTCTATGTTTTCAGTTTTTATGTGCTGCAAGCCACTGCACGGAGTTCGCCAAAGTACGAATTATTTAACATTATTACTAGCCGCCACACGTGTCTGTCACTCAGTATGTCTGTGTAGACATAGAAACATGTTAGTCCAACAGATGGCGCTGTTTTTCAAAAAACATGTTCTTACCTTTTACAGGTGACATCTATATAATATAGGTATATAAAAACACACGCGTATTTGAATGCAAAGTTGTGTCAAAATTTCAAAGCAACCAGTGAAGAACTTTCAAAGTTTTGAGATTTTGAACAAACGATCATTTACATTTTTATTTATATAGATGGGTAGTTACTCTCCTCGTTTCGTAAAGAAAATTGTAAACCAAATAGTTATACATAATTTATTGAAATTTAAAAGAGGTTTTAGTTGATTTTAGTCACGGCCTGGTAACTACTTTCTTTATTGTATGAAAATAAATCGAAAATATTTTTATTGCATCAGTAAACGATGTCGTGTTCACAGATCATAAAACATAAATGTCGTTTTAAATTGCAATGAGAATACAAAATGAAAGCGATTTTACTTTGACATTTGGAAATAATGAAAAAAAGTCAAATTTCTCTTCTCACAAATTTGGACAATTTTACATAATACATACTAGGAGGTATGTAGCAGTGGCGGTCGGTGACTTTTTGTAGAAGGGATGCTGGACATCAAATGTTTATACCCGTACTTACTACGTACTTGATATCAAATATGCACATCTAGACGTTAGCCCACGAACAAGATAAAATTAGGTATCATCTAAAATTATCTCCATAAATCCGTCGTGTAATATTTTAAATCGAGACGCTATCAATAACAACCCTTACGTAGATGGCGATAAGGTTTAATTTCCCGCTTAACACCAACCGCCTGTTTTGATTTATGCATGAAAAAAACATGACCAAAAAGTGCCTTTTATTTTATTTTGTGGATTTTCAGGCATAAATATTTAATTTTTTTCCGATCATTTTATAAATAACTTAATTTGCCACATTATACAATAAAATCATAACCGAAAATGGGTTCGTAAGTAGGAGATTTTGAACTTTAAAGCAGTTTTCATAGGCCTTAAACATTATTTTTTTCTAGGCTTATAAAAAGACTTAGCTAAAAATACTTGATTATTTCAAAGGCCAAGATGTATTCTACTCGCAGCATTTAGGTAATTAAAGCATTTGAAACATTTCTAGGCGACCAAATTTTCAAACCAAAAACACATGATTTCGCATTACTACATAGTGCATCGCCTTGGCGAAACTTAATGCTAAATAACTATTTTAGTTAATCTTTATAATGAATTGGTGTACATTATGAATACCGAAAATTATGCTTTAGATAAATTGAAAGTTTTCCTATCGTTTTGCTTGAGTAGAATACAAATAAAAAATTGATTACTTAATAAAAAATATAAATGTAAACTACTAAAAAAAAAATTTTTTCAATAGAAATGTATGAACGCGTAAAGGAAACAACTTTTAAAAAAATCACTATTATAGGTAAGATTATCTGTGACAGTTTCATTTGATTAACTTTTTTGCTTTCTTATAAAATTATTTACAAAATAAACAAAAACCAATTTTTTGCTTGAAATCGAACGTTTCTAGACTCCGTTTATCAAGCGATTTTAATGCCTATTAGCTACAATAAGGCATACCAAGAATATACACATTTTTGGCTTGTAGCTTCTTCTTAAGCTCCATAACTCAATATTTCCATTATCCAGAATAAGTTTTTTTTCCGCAAATGGCCGAGACACAAAACTTTTTACGCATTAATTATTCAATTATACATCCACACAATTCACCATTATCATTTAGAACACGTTGGCAAAATATCCATCATATTTTGGGTATTCATTTTTATTTATTTAAGTCATGATTAAAAATTAAATCGCAGGTTAATAATATTCAATAAGAATTCGACTCAAATTCAAGCTCAAAGCAAACTGTCAAAGCAGCGCGCGCATACAATCCAATGGATTAGTAATAGAGTATGCGATTCTGTGCTTTATACATATGAGCATCAAAGACGGTTTTCGTACGTTGGATGCTGTCATTAATATCGTATAAAGTTGACGAAGATATTGGCTTGCGGGTCTCAGTGCGCATGCGCGGAAAGACTGTACATTCTATCATTCTTGGATACGGTTTACAATTCGCTTTCACACCGCAGTGTGTTTTACGAATTTCACAGTATTTGAAAGTGTATGTGCATTTAGACTCGCCAGCGCTCTTTGTATCGTTTGGTTCGTTTTGCATACACAGAAACGGGACGATAATATGTACGATGTCTTATAATAATAATATTTGTATGATTTTTAACTGTAGAAATATTAAAATATTTAAATTGTATTATTGCTGTTTACGGCTAGAAGTCCAATTCTTTTTACTCTAAAATGCAAGGGATGCGGAGCATCCTCAGCATGTATGGACGGACCGCGCCTGGTATGTAGTTACCTACTACCAAGCAGTGGCGGCTCGTGACTTTTGGGTGTACTAGAGTGATAATATTTAAAAAAATGGCATTTCTGATGTTGTTATAGCTGAAAAGATTTTTTATTTTTTTTCGAAAATCGATTTTTTGTATGAAGATTTTCAGGAAATTTCAGTCTAGCCGTGCGCCGCACGGAATTCCTGAAAATCTTCATACAAAAAATCATTTAAAAAAAAAAAAATTAAATCGTTTTCAGCTACAACAACATCAATAATGCCATTTTTTGTAATATTAGCACTCTAGTAACCCAAAAGTCACAAACCGCCACTGCTACCAAGCTTTGCCCAGGTTTCAACGCTCTATTATCTAATATTATTTTTTTAATACAATTCACAATTTGAGAGGCGGGTATTGGTACCGTCGCCTGGGGAAACATTTATTTGATAACCAACACCTCTGCAATAGATCACTCCAAGTAGTTCGCTACGTTTGGTGATTTAGCAGTGGTGCCCGGGTTCATCGGGTGAGGTTTATCAGCATCTTGGCGGCGAATACGTCTGTCCACCAACTGCGTGGCGTTCTGGATCAGGAGAGACTGGTTAAGGGAGACCCATTCTTCCTTTCCTTAAAAAACCTTCCACACAGCATCCCCAAAGATGACATTGGCACTGAGGGGAATGATTTTCCTCAGGGCCTATGTTGAGATAATGTAAAAAAGTTAAAAATGGCTAATATCTTATTTGTTGGCAGTGAGATGGATATTGATTGCAGTTAAAAATATGTCAAAGCTCCGTAGCTCATGATGGCTCAATTAAACTGCCAATTGAAAACAATTATGCGGACAATAAAATTCCAGACAGAAAAATTAAATTAAATTTCAAGACGTCCTCACAAAACTCATTTTATTTTCGTTTCTATTATGGTCAGAAATAAAAAAAATATATGATACCAGCACTTGCAGTACCTCCTTCTTTCGACAACGTTTCGGACAGCATTATAGTGTCGATCATCAGGGCAGATGACTTTCACACCGTAATGTGAAACGTTGTCTAAAGAATGAGGTAGCGTAACACAGCATGATACCTACCCAAAAAAACACTATAATTTTTGTTTACAAACTTTCTTCAGGCAGTTAGGTAAGTACCATAAAATTGAAAAATTCGAAAAGGTAATTCTAAATAAAGACTAAGATTTCACATTTGTAAAATAATCTATACTGAACCATTAAAACGGTCACCATCTGGAACCGGAAACGGAACGTATAAACAAATTTACAGACAGACGGTCGAGTTAAGATAGGAATTCGCTCAGTCAATAAATCTTCACTATGACAGATTTTGTAACTATTATAATGTTGTCTAGACCCGTGGGATTAAGTCTAATAAATTTGAAATCTAACTGAGAGGGACAATATAAGTGTCAAATTATATTGAAAATACAATTCAAATGTAGTTCTGACAGCATCTTAAAACGAGCTTAACCCGAGATTAATGAATAATGTATCTAAATCTCCAAACATACAGATATGATAATATTATAATGGTAGCAACATCAACACAGGATTGTGGACTGTGTACATGAGTGGCGCCATCTCTTATCTGCTTACAGCGATTGTCCATTAACTGTCCTGTCCCTTTAAGTTCAAGATAAGGAGGTAAAGCGAACAGAAGCATACCGAGAATACTACTGTCTCTGGCCCTTGGACCTGTGGGTGAAAGATATTATTACCTACTACTGATGTGAATATACCTCGCAAAACCAACATTGAGACAATATCTAGCGTATTATTGCAACAACTCCAACACGGATTCAATTGTATACTCCCGTTCGCTGTGTGCAGAATTTTGGTAGTGATTAGTGATTATAAGGATTTGATTTACATATCGAACGCATCGATCACTATAAACAGGTCTTAGTAGAATTTAAATCCGCAAGCAGAACAACAAATCTGCCCAGCTTTTAATTTATTTTTCTATTCCTAATCTACTATTTTTTCATCTTGCATTAAAGAGTATTTAATTTTTGTGGTGTTTATTTAGATTTCTTTGGGTTTACGTACACCACTTTTAATCATTAATTAAAGGATTTTTGAAGTGAAACTTCTTTACGCGCGTCATGCAATTTCGAGGACCGGAGTAAAACCGACTCATGACCGAAACGAAAATGCGGGTACCCCCACCACCGATTAAAGTTCATTTGATCTAGTCAAAGTTTTGAAGTAACATATAAATGCTTCTTAGCTCATCCCGACAACTGGCGTTGGTGGTGTAATGGTCAGCATAGTTGCCTTCCAAGCAGTTGATCCGAGTTCGATTCTCGGCCATCGCACATTATTTTTTTGTTTTTAACGCCTTTTTCATTCAATATCTTATTTTTTAGTAGGTCAGAACATTTTTTAAAAGAAAATAATATTGCAAAATAATAAAAACACTTATCTCACTGTGATAAAACATTACTCCGCTAGAGCGCGCTTTGCGTTATTGTGTTGGATTAAAATTATTATCTAATCCGTATACCTATTATGATAATTGTATTACATTTATTTAATTAATTTATTTATTTTGATAATATGTAATAATTTACAGAAAAAAAAATTAAAACTATCTCCCTCTGATAAAATATCCGTTCGCTAGAGCGCACTACGCGATCTTGTGTGGGATTCTATTTCTGTACATTGTACATTATTTTTAAAAATATATTATATTTTGGGTGTGATGTAGGTAACATTATAAAACATAACAAGCTCTCATATTTTCAGAACCTACATAATATAATCAATTTATGCGGCTTTGCTTACAGTTGGTGCTCAGCGTGGTTGGCTTTCAATCAGTTAAGCGAGGTTCGATTCTCGGCTGTGGCATTTTTGAAGTGAAACCTTGTTGAGGTGGGGGAGCCGCTCACGAACGTTCTCTCTCTTCTCTTCTTTCCTCTCTCTCAGACACCAGCGAACTGCGCCACGCCAAGCATCAGCTGAAACTAGAAGTTTCACTTCTGTCTTGCGTAGGCTTGACACACCCACTTTTTTTTTTATTATCTTGACGAAGAAGACATGTAGATTATTATTGACAAAGGTTGTTTACACAAAACATTTCATTTTCATACTATTAAAATGACGCCATAAAGTAGTTTTGCAACTATACAAGAAACAAGCAAATGCCTAACTGAGCGTGAATTTAAAAAAAAAACAAACATTGTTATTGTAGCCGATTGAAAAGCTCTCATTTCATTCACAGGAAATTTTTAAATGAAACTTTTTCTGAGCAACAATGAAATATTTTTTAAAGAAGGTTAACCTACGCTATGTAGTTAGTGACTGACGGAAAATAGGTCTTCAGCCGAAACCGAAACCTAAACCGAATTTCGGTTTCTGTTTTAATTTCGGCCGAAACCGAAATTTACTTTTAACAATTTTAACGATACCCCGAAATTATTTGCTTTTATTTTTAAACTTGGAAGAGTTCATTAAAGTTATGTTGAATAAACTGAATAAAACAAATGAATTAAACAGAAAAACACATTTATCCCCCACTTTCCCAATTTCTAACGATTTATAACAAATTTCTCTTTGACTCTTTAAAAGTTTTTAACTAACAAATTATAACGCCGAAACGGTAATTATATGAAATTCCCTCGATAAAAGAAAATCGCAGAGTAAGATGCGAAAATTATTAAAAAGATGTTTTGTTGTGTTATTTAATATGTAATAGGTATGAAAAAGTTCCCAGTGTATCTTTAAATGCAACTAAAGCATTTGTGGAGAAATGTTTTCTCTACTTCAAACGAGTCGTGTTTTATTAAATATTTTCACCATTTTCTCATAATTATTATCGTTTATTTAATATTAGCGCGCTCCCTCTAACATTCGTATTTAGGTACCTATATATCTCCCTTTCAAACCATCTTTGAAAAAATTTAATGAGCAAATTGGTTAACTTTTAACACTTTTTGGTGTGTGGTTATGATGTAACAATTCTTCGATGTACGCTATAGGTACGTCAACTTTAAAGTAAAAAATTCAATTTTATTTAAGTAAATTATTTTATATATTAAAAAAACAGTTTATTAAACTCCGGTGTGACAAATGGAACGCTGTACATAAAAGCAAAAACGCTGGAAACTGGCCGGTCCTTTATTCAAAGAACACTTGTGATCGTTTAAAAACAAAAAATACAGTCACGATTTGCTAAACATTTCCTAGATAAAATCACACAATGATAATAATAAGCCAAATTCGTTGTATATACAAAATAAAGGCCGTAAACCCAATATTTTAGAGAAGTTTGAAATTAGTAAAAATCCTAAAGCTAGTTCCACAAATGAACAAATAATATAATTAGCTCACCACTCCTAGATATGCTTAAGCTGATCTCAATTATTATAGAAAGTTAAGACGAGACAATACCCTAAAAGAAAGTCGTAATCCTAAAGACGTGGAAAAGTGTAAAAGCCATGCACAAAAATATGCGACTCGCGGTCCTGAATCTGCCCTATCAAATCTCATAAATAAAGAGGCAATCTTGATATAAGGGACATAAGTGATGAAGTCGTGTAAAACATTTTTCAGTGCGCTGCCCGTCGTAATAGATGAACCAAAGATCGACTTTGCCTTAGCAGGCCTAGAAATTTATATGGGTTTATTTTAATTATTTCTGATGAACGTATTACTAAATTCTCAAATTTTTCTAGAGGGATTCCTCGGGAAGTTACTAATTCACCATCTAGAAAAATAAAATGTGGTACTAACTTCTAATTTTATAGTTGAAAAACGTTTTACAGAATTTCAATCCGTTTAATTTTAATCTTAAATATAAATATCTTGCATCCGCAGGAATCCCTCTAGAGTTGATTTATTTTATCATTATATATATTCATTTTTATCAAAGTATTATTTAATCATATTATATCCAGATACACCCCTGTTGCTTTAAAACTAGTCCCAAACCATAAAGCTTTCTTATCTAAAGCACGCTGCATTCCAAAACATTGTCAAACCCGTCCAGGGGCGTATCTCGCTATTCATTACCCTATAGCAAACCGATTTGTTTATCGATTTTTACACTGCCTACCTACACAGGTACTTACCTGCTTAACTCAATAACTAAATAACGAACGGTGAACTGCAAGATTTCGTAGTAAGCGTTCGAAAAGAAGAAGAAGATGGTTTAAAAGCAATATATGTAAATACGAATGTTAGAATATGTAAATATTTAAAAAACGAATATATCTCTCTAAATATCGACGCTGGAAAGGCAATAAGGCTTAAGCGACAATTTACTGAAAAATGAGTTAATCCTACAATTTTCATTAGAATTTTTGAAGTATTTTATTAATTTTAACTGCTAAAATTATCGCTTATGCCCTTTGCCTTTCCGCCGTAGATATGTAGAGAGATTTTTGCTCTATTTTAAATAAGTCATGCTTTTTACATTTGTATTTTACGCGATCACAATTTCGACTTCTTCAAAATTGATGCCGGGAGTGGGGAGGCAATCGTGCCCAAACGAGCGACAGTTTCTGTCTTGGTAATTTCCAACTTTAATAACTCGGTTAAAAATAGTCATAGCGCCGTCATCTTAGTATCATTTAAAAGAAGAAGGACGAAAGTTTGTGGCAATACTGCTCAAAAATTTGTGGCAGCTGAAAGACGGAACACAACTCCCTTTTTTGATAGACACCCCTTGATTCATTCTCATGCACACATCGTATATTACATCAAAACTGCTCTGTTTAAAAAAATACGTTTTTAAAAGTACGACCGGTCAGTGGCTGAGTTGGACCTGTGTTTGTGTCCCAGGCCTAATGTGATTAATTCTTCGGCTGGCTAAGTCCTCTCTATTGTCAGGTTATTCGTAACCCGGGAATGTTTGTCTTTCTTTTAAAAAAAATTAAAATTAAAAAATCAACCCCACGTAGGAGGCGCTGAAGAAAGCAATTTCCCTCAATTGAGAAGGGGTGAACATTGGTCTTGAAGAGACACATGTTGTAGGAGGGAGGAAACCAAAATAAAAAAACGTACCGATACCTAAATAAGCCATCATTTTTAAAGTCATACCTACAGAGTAAAGAAATAAGTAGTCTAACGGCAGTGGTTCTACCACTGGATTTCTATTGTTAACTTATCTTCAATCGACTGCCTTTATGTGACACATTTAAATTGTAAGGCATAAATAAATAGCATCTCAACAATTTCACAAATTCTTAAAGCAATTTGAACACAGACATTGAATAATGATTCTTAAACCTTGCCACAAAAATATTTAAATATTTATTAGGTAAATATAACATAGGTAATACGAATTATTAAATTTTTCTTCCGAGTTTATGTCCGGGTTAAATCTTCCCCATAGGAAAAACTCAACCCTTCCACACACTTTTCCAAAAATGATCATCTAGTCAATCAACATTATGAAAGTGCATTATATAAGCAAAATAAATACAAAAAAATACAAGAACAACTCGTCAAATCACCAGAGATCAAATGGGAAAATAATTCACCGACTCCAGATATTTTCATATCAGAGTGTTCGGCTCGGTAGAACTTCTAACAGGGCCTATAAATCCTACTGAGCCCTCAACATAAATATTTAAAAAAATCTTTCTTTATCCTACATTCTTTCGTTATCCTACATTTCCTACATAATATTATTATTTAGGTTTTTTTTATTTTATTTTATATTATAGAAACAAACAGTACATGATTTACAGAGATGAAACAATATACAGGAATAAGATATTTCATGTTGGGTACCAATGATATGTTTCCTTGTAATGTCTTCTAAGTAATATGTTTATTCCTTAATTACCAGGTGACGTGTAGTTTATAGGTGTGTGTTTGACGTATGTAATGTATGTGTGAGTGTTTGTGTGTGTCTGTATGTATGCGCATTGAATAGTTTAAATTATTGACATGATGCCACGTTGGAATTTGGGCAGTGAATCCGAAAAAATGTCAATTAATCAATGTTACAAATATTATTATTATTATACAACTATTAGGTAATACAAATATTTATTAGGTATTACAATTTATTAGACAATAAAATTTATTACGTAATACAATTTATTAGGTAATACAATTTTTAGGTTATACAATTTATTAGGTAATACAGAGTTTTCCAATAAGAGGTGTTATTTTGATATTCAATCGTAAAAGATCAAATGTTTCGTTGCTCGTGTGGCACGTAGCGCCGTCTTGTTGAAAGTAAACTTTTTCCAAATCAATATTATCCTATTCTGGCCATAAAAATTATTAATCATCTCTCGATACCGATCTATTCACCGTAACTGTTGCTCCAGCCTCATTTTCGAAAAAGTAAGGTCTAATGACTCCGCCGGACCATAAACCGCACCACACAGTCACACGTTGAAGATAGAGAGGCTTTTCAACAATAACTCTTGGGTTTTCCGAGCCCCAGATGCGACAATTTTGCTTGTTGACGAAGCCACCGAGGTAGAAATGGGCCTCATCACTCAAGATGATTTGCATTTGTTTCACTCAAGTGAATTTTAACAATTTCAATGCGTTGTTGAAGCGTGTATTGTTCCATTTTTATTAATGGCGTAGTTTCTACTTGTCAAATGTCAAAAAATAACAGCTTCAAAAGTAATATCTACCGAAATAGCGGGCTATTCAAAATAACACCTCTTATTGGAAAACCCTGTACAGTAGGTATTACAAAATTATTGTATTTATTGGATCTTGAATTTTCCCTATACTTTTAAAAACATGTTTCAGAAGGAAACCATACTATTAATAATGTTTATCGACTTACGAAATAATAGATGTTGAATATAGTCACGTGCGCGATATTAATGGAATTAATCGAATACCAAATTGAATTGGGACTTTTTTTTTGTTTTATTAAAATAATAAATTAAAGCACGTAGTTCGTAGGTAGGAAGTCAAATCAATAAACGAAAAATAATACGTTTCCTGTAAAAATATGGTCGATTCTAAAAATGTTTATACTGACCAACATTAACTACAGTCCGGAAACTGAAATACATTGTATTTTTACAATATTTTTAGATTTCATCATTCGAGGGTGTTCTTGGTCTTTGTGTATTTACGTTAATATGTTAAACCAAACAAGAGTACCAACTGCTCCCAACCGGCTGGAGCCAGTGAGAGTATGGCATCTCCAATTGGGGTATGTTGTGAGGCTGAAGGTAGGGGGAAGGGAAGGAGATGTGGAAGAGTAAGGTCTGGAAGTACCTGGTTATTCATATCTGGTCACCAAACACGGGCAAAGCCATTTCAACCAACGTTTCAATTCTGCATGGTGGTCTTACACCAGGGCGATACTGAGAGTATCTTCAACTCTGAGCATCTAGATAACTTTGACATTGTTCCCGACACGACTTAAAACATTCAAAGCACTTTGAAACCTTGTTTGTTCGTTGGCGATCTGCAGTCATGCGCGATAACCTTATGCTGGTACCTTCAATAATTTATGAAAGTATCTACAAATTGTTTGAAGTAAATACATTATTAATTATGGTTTTATAGCTCGGCGATCAGCGGACGTCTAGAGACAGATATAATATAAATTATGTTTGGTTGTCTCACCTCCACTTGGTCCGCCTATTCTGGAACCACGTCTTGACCTGCGCGTCCGTCATCTTGAGCGTCTTGGCGAGGGCTGCGCGCTCCGCCGAGGCAAGGTACTTCTGCTTGTGGAAGCGTTTCTCCAGCTCCGCGATCTGAAGCCGCGTGAACGACGTTCGCGGCTTCTTCCTCTTGGGAGGGGTGCGGTTCTGGTAGGGGTGGCCGATACGCCGCGTCATTGGGAAACTTGCTGGAAGAACATATACACTCAAGGTTAGTACAGAGAAAACTGACTGAAAGAACAAACCCATTAAATGTTCAAGAGAACATGACACTCAGTGTAATTACTGGTAGGTAAGGGTGGCAGATGTGCCGCGTCAACGGAAAGCTGGCTGGAAGAACATATACACACTGAATGTTAGTACAAAGACAACTAACTGGAAGAACAAACCCACTGAATGTTCAAGGGAAGATGACACTCAATGTGTAATTACTGGTAGGTAAGGGTGGCTGATGTGCCACGTCATTGGAAAACTGGCTGGAATAACATACGCACTTAATGTTAGTACATGACAAGTGACTGGAAGAACAAACTCAATGAATTTTCAAGAGAAACTCCAAATATTTTAATGTAGGGAACTGGCTAGAAGAACAAGGACACTGAATGTAATTACTGGTAAGCACGGAACAAAGAACAAGGACACAGAATATTAATCCAAAGACGTCGACGAAGGTCAACGACACTCAATTTTATTTCTAATTTTTAAAACTTTAATTCCCATTTTTTTTAAATTTATTGAACTTTTTTACATTATTACAATTTTTTTTCACTCGACTACCATACCCGAATCATGGTGGTTGTGGTTCTGTCTGAAAATTCCCGTCTGTTCTGTCGTCATAAGGTCGAACTGGCCCGGTCATTAATAAAACAATGGAAGAAAGTCGTTAAGGTGTTTTAATCACTAATGAGGTCATATACACTGATTGTTAATACGATGAAAGTTGAAAGCTGGAAGAATAAACTCTCTGACTGTTAGTACAAGGGAATCATGCTGAAAAAGTAATAATAACTCAGTGTTGATGGGGCTGGAAGAATGAAGACACTGAATGTTAACATTAGAGGCCAGCTGGAAGAACAAACTCATAGGATGTTAATACAGGGCTGGAAGAACAAAGTCATTATATAATGCAGGGGCTGGCTGGAAGAACAAACTCATAAGATGTTCATACAGTGCTGAAAGAACTAAGACATTATATAACACAGGGGGTGGCTGGAAGAACAAACCCACTCCATTTTAATACAAGGAACTGGCCGCAAGAACAAACCCACTATATAATACAAGGGCGCGGCTGGAATAACAAACCCACTGAATGTCAATACAAGGGGCTGGTTGGAAAAATAAACCCATACAGTGTGTTAATACAGGAAACCTAGCAAATGCAGCAAATATTAGTACATGGGTAAAATATGTTGTGGATATGCAGAAAACTTTACAAAAACATTCTAATTCTTAGATTTTACAGAAGGAATTTTTCATCTCAAAGTAAACCCTTACTTTTTAAAATTGAACAAATTTGTCATTCACCCAAAATCATAAGCATTTTTATCTAAAAACTCGCTTTATTATTTCTGTTGAATGACTAAATTAGTCAGGTTTTCTGGACTTTTCAAGGCCAGTAGAAGCTTTGTTTTAGAACAAACAATCACGGTAAGTCAATATTTTTGTTGCTTGCTCCATTAACCTTTGCTAACCATGGTACAGATCTTAGTTTTTCCTGTGATATACATTTTAGTTTATGATTCTTGAATCATCTTACAATAAATGAAAGTTTGCGCAATATATAGATAATCTTCAATCTGGAACCCGCCATCAATATTATAACATCTCATTGAATTCTTCCACGAGGGGTATAAAGCCTGCAATATCCACTTAAGTACAGCGCGGCGCGATAAAACATCAAACATCCGCGTAATCACCTGTAACTTGTAACATCGGCAAGTTGGGTAATAATAACACTGATCTAACTGTGACATAACATCTCTAGCCTCAATGATGATCGTGACTAACTTAACTGTGATGTATTATAATACAGTGTGGTTAAAAGTGAAATATTAGTTAAATTTTAATACAACGCAGTTCAAACGCTCGAAAATAGCAAAATATCCTTCGGGGATGTTGATTTTGTAACAATAATGCTGGACAAAAATGTTTAAAGCTTTATTTTGACGATATCAAATAGAGGGCACTATACAAAGCTACATTATTTTCTATTGTTAAAAAGCTATATTATTACTTGCGAATCAAGTATGGCAATACGGGATGACACTCTTGCACGGAAACGACTCGACGTTTTGCTAGGATTGATTCTTCGGCCAGCCATGTAACTCGTCGGCACTTTTCGCCCGGCGGCCAAAACTCTGTGCGGAATATTTGCTTCTATTAACTAACCAACTAACTAACCATCATGCCGTTTCCCGCAGGTGTATGCAGAGAGGATGGACCGCTAAACAACTCGGTCTTGGTACACACTTGCCTAATTCAAATTCCTACATACTCTTCTATTATTCTGACTTTTACATGGCCCGAATCAAGTTTCTGATTCACTCGATCGTGCCATGTCTTCCTCGGACGTCCCCAACTTCTGCTACTCTCACTAAAATTGGCATTGGATATATACTAAATGATGATGAATTTTTAATTTGTAATATATTTCTTTATATATACTCAATTGGTAACTAACATACTTATTTGGTTGTTGGTCTGTTCAGTCTGTCTGTAACTACTGTTCATTGAATTCTAGAACTCGAATTCCTACATACTCTTCTATTATTCTGACTTTTACATGGCCCGAATCAAGTTTCTGATTCACTCGATCGTGCCATGTCTTCCTCGGACGTCCCCAACTTCTGCTACTCTCACTAAAATTGGCATTGGATATATACTAAATGATGATGAATTTTTAATTTGTAATATATTTCTTTATATATACTCAATTGGTAACTAACATACTTATTTGGTTGTTGGTCTGTTCAGTCTGTCTGTAACTACTGTTCATTGAATTCTAGAACTCGAATTTGGAGAATTCAAACAAGTGATAAAGTTCCTACCTATGATATAAACAGAAAATTATTTGAACAGCAATTTTCAAAATCGGAACTGATTTGTAGAGAATTTAGACTATCTCTAATTTTTAAGGGTCTGCGTATATAGACATAAATAATGTCAAAACTTGAACCTGTCGACAGGGAAAAAGTACCAGGGTATCTATTCCCCAGTCTCGATCGCTCGCAATTTCCGCCGAAAGTACATACACTGGTAGAGTTTGTTATTCTTGAGTCTCACTGAAAGTACATCCTACACGCCATACGTCAAAATTCATTCCACTTAAACAACGAGTGGGTCGAAGCAGTAGAGATCGGCAAAACTGTCAAAATCTCATTGCATCCTGGTGAATTGCCTTATACAAAAAAAGATCGTTTCCCGCGCGCTTTTCGAAGTTGGTATCGGATTCGTTTAGTTCTGCAAAGTTGTTTTAACCATTTTTCTGGCATTTCGATATGTATCCACCACCGCCATTTATTTCAGAAAAAGTGCGGTAGCAAATAAAAGCGTTGACAGAACGACGCGGCAACGATTTGTTTTTGACATTTCAAATTAACTCCATAGAAACCAGAAACACATCAGAAACATAGACAATATTCACAGGGTTACCAACACAGTCATCTCTTCAACCGTGCGACACTCAAGAATGTATAAATATAGAACTTATGACAAAAGTCGTAGAGATTTTAGTTCGTAGATGGCGCATAGCGAGTAATTCGTGGTAGAGACTCTGGAATAGATACCCAGGAGCGCAGAAATATTCATAGGGTCATTTTGTGTTTATTTCCGCGGTGAAGCTAATGTCACAATTATACATATTAAAGAAAACAAATGATAAAACAGGAACCTGCCGACAAGAACAGAATACCAGGAGCGCAGAACTATGGCTGGGTATTTACGTTTTGTTATTTATAATATAAACATTTATTGCTCAGTGACAGTAGTTGTTAAAAGTCACATAACGAGGAAACCATTTATATGTATTTTCAAAAAGAAATAATATATTTTAAATTATATGCTATTTATAGCGCCAGTAATTTACTACTTATAGCTGGCGAAATGTGTAAAGAGATAGAAACTTATGGAATAATCTCAAAATAACTTAGAAAATTGAAAAACCCAGTACATGCACAAAGAAGACGAACGAATGAATTGAAAGAGTTCCTTACAAAGTATCAGTCAAAATCGAATGTTTTATGAGGACGGCGGAACACGTGTTCATACAAATATTGATATTTACATACTGATATTAGGAAAATAATACTTTTCTCTATATATTCTGAATGACTAATATTTTATAAGAAAGTTGGCATGCTGTCACTATTTTCTCCAGGATAATTTTTCTCCGTGTAGGTGCTAGGTTGATTGTTAATTAAATTCTACCTGTCAGTGAATTTACATTCCATTTTCCTGCTATCCCACCCTCCGCAGACCCACAATTTTGTCTCTTCAAAAATAATATTGTGGTAGGTACCACCTACCAAATTATTTTTAAGGCGATGCACTACGTCGTTTGATATTTTGAATCGAGCCGCCATCAATAACACTCCTTACTTAGATGGCGATAAGGCTTAAATTCCCGCTTAACACCATCCAGCTGTTTTAATTTAGGCGAGAAAAAAACATCAAAAAGTGCCTTTTATTTTATTTTGTGGATGTTCAGGCATAAATATTTAAATGTTTTCCAATCATTTTATAAATAACTTAATTTTCCACATTGTACAATAAAAACGTAACAGAAAATGGGTTCGTAAGTAGGAAATTTTGAACTTTAAAGCAGTTTTCAAAGGCCTTATAAATTATTTTTTTCTGGGCTTATTAAAAAAGGCCAAGATGTATTCTACACGCAGTATTTAATTAAAGCATCTGAAATATTTCTAGGCGACCAAATTTTCGAAACCAAAAACACATAATTTTGCATTGCTACGTAGTGCATCGCCTTAAGTATGAACTCATTATGTATGTCGGTATAACAGAGTGGCGAACCACCTTGTGCCGATGTAAAATAAGTGCTAGTTGGGTTCATCTAAACGGGACGACAACTTGCGGTTTTCAGATGACTACGGCAGGTGTTAACAGTTTTGGGTATGATACATTGGCGTAACTGTAAGCTGGGCGGCGAGAACAAACACATTCTACCCATGTTTCAATACATTTAAAAACATCGTCAAAAACCTGAGGTTCTATGTTTTCCCGTTGCTAGAATAAGGCTTGCATTTTCCGTTTGTTTTTATTTATTTAACGCCCAGAGGGCTTTTACATGGTTGGTAGTAATATTTAATTTGACAGATACTTTGAAACATAAAAATAATAATAAAATTACATTTGATAAAAGCTATGCAACAAGTCATACAAACACAAGAAACAAAAACAGAAAATTACAGCTATTTGTAGGTTTACATGATGTGTTTAGGAGTATTGTTGAAATAAATGTTTTAAATGATCCACAAAACTTGCCAAGTTGGTATTGAATATGTCAACATCACCCAAGTAATGATTTCCCATGGTGTGAAGTCGTTGTATCGGAGAGTGGGCAATGTATTTACGCTTATGTGTGCTGCTGTAGAATATTGTATTTTGTCGTGTTGTTACTGTGGGTGTATGTATGTTTATAAGTTGCAGGAGTTCACAACAGTCGAATTTAGAGTTAAGTATTTTGAATAAGAACGTTAAATCGTTTATTTTATGTCTATCTTCTAATGTATGTATTTTTAGAGTATTTAAAAAGAAATTGTATTTTAAGTCTTCGACAGGGATATTTAATTTAAAATTTATAAAACGTAGAAATGTTTTTTGTATTCGCTCAATGTTGCTAATGTGAATTTTGTAAGATGGAGACCAAACTACTGAGTTATATTCAATTAGACTTCTTACTAGAGATACCTACGTATAATAGTGTAATGGCTTGTAAAGAATTAAAGTTTTTAGTTGTTCTTAATAATTCATTAATTAATTTCATCTTTTTTTTCATTACAATGTGAAAAAAGACCCCTGTACCTTCTTCACAGCATCTCCAAAGTAGACCTGAGGGATTTTTTTTACAGATTTTTTCAGTTTATGATGGAAATGTTGATGTTTATTTCAATTTATTTTTAAAATATTGAAAAAATACTATAACTCATATTTATTATTGATTGTGAACGTGTATTACTGTTTGGTATTGTGATTTTCGCGTGATTTTTTAATGATTTGTTGATGGCAACGACAAATGCGCATAACAGAAGATTTCATGTAATTTACGATAACGTTCAAGTTGTTGCCATTTTTGACAATTTAGTATCGTCCCAATATATTATTTCTTCTCTAATGGCAACTATTTGTACGAAATCGTAAGTTTGAAAATAATAATGACGTAATTAATGCATTAGTTTTTTCCCGATACGGGTCCTGATTTAGTTTCCATACGGGGATCGGCTTAAAAAAAACAATCGTTAAAAAAGCGACGATACCAATAGCGGTTAATACAATCATGATACATGAGTACGGGGCGGGGACCGGCAAGTTTATCGCTAAGCCACTGGAGTAAGTAAGAAGGAATCACGTCATCACATTTCAACTTCTAGCTAGTACCTACCTTCTCAGTTACTCAGTACAGTCAGATAGATTATTTGATGAACGTCAAAAACTCCAGTTCTTCAAGCGGCTGAGTAACGGAGAACTAAACTAAAATGAAAATATTGTTACTTATTTATCGCTGTTATTTTGTATATCTACGTAGCTTTGTTTCTAGGTTCATATAACTAAGGACTTATCTATAAACATAGGTACTGTTAGTATCTAAACATTTAACATGTTTATAGTCACTCCATTTAAAAAAAAACGGAACATAGTAACGGTTGGTTATTTATTTATTATTAAATTGTCTTACACCTCATGCCTCTGTCTGTGTGGTTTAAAGATAGCGGTAGGTACTACCTATATCGAAACCCGGTTGGGCTTTATTGTGAGATGGATTAAGGTAGGGGCTATATGAAGGGATTAAGTAATGCGGGGTTTGAAGAGGGCCGGATTATATGAAGTCGGTAAAACAGATGCCGAATCGGAGAAACGACCCGTTCTCTTGAAGCTGACGTCAACTGTGAAGGGGAGTTACTCTCGTATTCGTCGAGTATCACGTACGTACACCGGTGCACAGGAGGAGAGCAATGCTGCTTGCTCCTTCGATCAGGCTCCATTGAAATACATGTAGAACAGACTCAGCATGTCAACATTGCGTCGCCTGTGATCAGACGGACCGGTCTCCTTTGCACAGAATCAAGTAGGCTCTCCGGGTATTTAGGGACCCCAGCCCAGAGGAAGCTCCCTAATTCAATTGTTGGCAGTGGCTGTTTTCTCTAAAGTGCGATTGTGCAGTGAACCTTCATCAAAAAGGCGATAAAATAATAATATGACCACATTATAAATACCACGCCATTAAAAATCTCCCTTTAAAATCCACACGTCCGAAAAATACCGATATTCCCATATTGTGCGTTATAGAATCAGCACAAAATACTTCGTAAAACACAACACAATCCCCCTGACAGTTAATTCCAATAACCTACGCTAAAATAAGACAATCTTTGTGCGCCGCGATAGGAGAATGTTTGATTCCACCGGAATTTGACGAAGTAGTTTCGCCAAGATTGGCCGAGCCCAACTTCCACGCCTTAAAGTAAATGGAAGTTAAATGTTATTTTACTTTACAGTAGGTAGCAGTAAGTGTTGGTATCTTTTTGTTATCTTGTTCCTGGATTTCTCCAACTGTTTGCTTTTAACGGCAATTGTAAATTTACAAGTAAATCAGATTTTAATATATTTTTAATTTGTTTTCGTATTCAAAATTCAAACCCTTTTCAGAATAAATCTTAATTTCAGATAAAGCATTATATTCCTTAGTTGCGAAGGTTTCGGCAAACGCCGTATTGTCTTAAGGCGCTAGTTATGCAGTATATTGTATTGCACTTTCTGTAGTTTGATTTCGGCTTTCATTTAAAAAGCAGACGCATTTATAGATTTGTCACAGTATTCTTGTTAGGTATTCCTGATATTTTACAATGTGGAAATATAGTGTAGTTTACATTAAATATCGCATAAAAAGGGGCTTGTATTTGATGAACTAGGTATATATATATATACAATATTATCCCTTTAATTTCTGAACCCCGGGTGAAAAATCTACGAACCACCACTGATTATTGGACTATTTAGTTAAAAAATATATTTTTTTGGTTAGGTTAGGTCAAAATCTTCAAGGTCTTTAATATATTTTGTTTTTCTTACAATTTATTTTAAAGACAGAAACGCTTTAATGTTCCAATATCTACACAGCCTACTGTAGCAACCTTACGAACAACATTAGCCATTACTTAGGAACTTCTTGTGCTATTTTCCAGCCTTTAAACGGATTATTACCTCCGTTTTAGAGCCAATTTGTCGGATGATTACTAATGTTACGACTGATGGACTTTTTAAAGTAATCATTTTTTGTTTTGTAAATAACCAACTCCGTCTAACTGTAAAATTCAATAATAACCCATCTCCATCTACCATGATTGGTAGCCCAAAAACTTAAATTTATTGAGAGTTCGAAACATTTTATTTTCTTTTAAAGAGATACAATTGTGACGAAATTAGAGTAACCTCATCATTTGTACTTTTTTAAGACCAAATTACCTATCTTTGGTATAATCAAATTACCTATACTTTTTTTATTCAAGTGAATCAATTCAGACTGATTAAGTGTTCTTTTTGTAATCCACTTTTCGTGTACTCGTGATTGAAAATGAATAATATTATAAATTGAGTAAAACCTCTAATTGTAACATTAAATAATTGAAGATAATATAAACAAATCGTATACAGTAACCGAGCGCAGGACCTACGCCTTGTCGGGGCTTTGTTCTTACCACTGAGCTAATTGGACCCTATCAAATTCGATATTTTTTGGCTGCTATTTTTAAACGTGATCTATTTGAAAAAACTTACAATCTAGATAGTGTATTGGGTAAATATATTTTTTTAAATTGTTAATATGCGACATCTATTGACTTTGGTACAAGTCTAGGATGAAATTTCAATCTTTTTCTGATTACATTTTTCGTTTGATTGTTTCATTCAGGGTAATATTAAGAGGATATAACATCTATTTTTATTAACGTGTAAGAACATAATTATTTTTTTACTTCAGTTTTACTGAGGATTGAGCCTTCCTCCCTAGAGACTGAGTAAAATGAGTGAACACCGCTAGTACTTAAGTCCCCGCATTCCCGATTTCTATCGATTTATATAATATATAATATTTATATAATAGATCTGGAATAAAAATTTTAAAAAAATTAAAATAAAATAAAATATATCAAGTTTCCCTTAAACTTAAAAAAAGTTATTTTTGAAGATAATATCTATACAATTGTTATGCCGAAACGTTAATGAGATGAAATTCCCTGGATATAAAAAAATCGCAAAGTAAGCTCCGAAAATCATTAAAAACACGTTTTCTTCTGTTATCTAATATGTTACAGACAAAAGAATTCACAGTGTATCGTGTTTTATTAAATATTTTCACCATTTTCGCTTAAGGCGATGCACTACGTCGTGTAATATTTTAAATTGAGCCGCTATCAATAATAACCCTTACGTAGATGGCGATAAGGTTTAAATTCACGCTTAACACCATCCGCCTGTTTTGATTTATGCAAGAAAAAAACATTGCCAAAAAGTGCCTTTTATTTTATTTTGTGGATGTTCAGGCATAAATATTTTTTTTTCGATCATTTTATAAATAACTTAATTTGCCACATAAAGCAATAAAATTATAACTGAAAATGGGTTCGTAAGTAGGAAATTCATAGGCCTTATACATTATTTTTTTCTGGGCTTATAAAAAGACTTATCTAAAAAATACTCGATTATTTGAAAGGACAAGATGTATTCTACTCGCAGTATTTAATTAAGGTATCTGAAATATTTCTAGACGACCAAATTTTCAAACTAAAAACACATGATTTTGCATTACTACGTATGGCATCGCCTTAACTGTTATCGTTTTTTTTATATCAGCGCTCTCTCTAACATTTGTATTTACATATATCCCTTTCAAACAATTTTTGAACGCTTACTACGGGGCCTTAAGCCAAATCCTAATTGGATGGTACTAAGGCATATTTCGTAATCAACTGTATTATATATGTATAATGTAATCCAATTTCAGAGTAATTTGTGTGTGCGTGAGTGCCAGTGATTTGATATAATGCATTGTCATTTACAACGAGTGTATTTGTCGAGTTTCAGCAAGATCGGATGTCGTGAAGTGGGTTAACTTCCACATCCAAGATTCCATTTCATTGATTAATTCATTTTTATATTCAACCATAGAAGCGAAATTAAAATAGATGTGCTTTAAAAAAAGTCACAGAACGCCCGTGAAATTAAATTAATTCCAATAATGGTAAGTAGCAAGATGCTTAGGTTTTAGGATTTTAACACGAATGCTGAAGACATCTGGGTGACTGTTACGATTAATAATTTCATAAAAATTCATTTATGCTGTGTTTACATACCTCCAGGAGTCAATCACTCACAAAATATAAATGAATTCATGGATAAATTATGTGAACTTCGAGGACTACATCACGATGATCATTTTGTCATATCGGGTGATTTCAACTTACCTCAAATTAACTGGTCTTTAAGTAATGGTAATAGTATGCAAATTACGAATGGCTTTAAATCTGAAATTATTTCCAAACTATCTGACACCCTTTCATTTACTGATCTATCACAGTACTGCACCTTTCCAAATAATAATCATACATACCTAGACCTTGTTTTAGCTCGATCCCTGTAATTGTATCAAATACTGACCAGTATCTCATCCCTGAATGTAAACATCATAGAAGCATTCTTGTTGACATTAACATATCTCTGGAAACTCCTATGGTGGACAACAAACGAACAATCAATCTTTTTAGGAAAGCTAACTATGAAACAATAAATAACGTCCTTAGTAGTATTGATTGGGATGCAGAATTTTTAAACCTATCAACCAATACTGCTATTGACCGCTTTTATACAATTTTATATGAAATCATTCGATTAAACGTCCCATCAAAGGAAGTTCATATTAATAATTCTTATCCCTATTGGTTTAGTCCAGCCCTACTAAAACTGACTAAGGAAAAATATAAAGTGTTTAAAATGTGGAAAAGGTGGTCCAATCCTTTAGACTACCATGAATTCTGTATCCTTCGATCAAGGCAAAAGAAATTGTCTAGAGAATGTCTTAAACAATTTATAACAAACGCTGAACTTAATATATCTCGTGACCCTAAAAACTTTTGGTCTTATGTTAAAGGAAAAAGAAATAATTCTGGTTTGCCTCATGTTATGAAACTGGGCGAAGTGACTGCTGAAAATCCTTTCGCAATATGTAACCTGTTCTCACAGCATTTCGTCTCCACCTTTAATTACAACACTATTTTCGATGTACACTCTACCAACTATCATTTTGACAATCAAGTTAATATCTCCTCGGTATCAGTTTCAAAACAAAAAATAGAAAAAATAATCGATACTATTTCTAGCTCACTGGGTGCGGGTAGTGATAAAATTCCGGCTTTCTTTATCAAAATGTGTAGCAAGGTAATCTCGAAGCCCCTATTATTGCTCTTTCAATCCTCATTGAAAGAAGTTATCTTTCCTGATCGTTGGAAGAGTGCTCTCATCACACCTGTTTTTAAGTCTGGGGCTAAAAATGATGTCCAGAACTATCGACCAATATCTAAATTACCAATCTTTAGTAAAATTTTTGAAAAAATTGTTCATGAACAACTATATAACTGCATCGAGTCTGTAATACTCGTGAACCAACATGGTTTTATGAAAAAAAGATCGGTTGTATCTAATCTTGCCATTTTCATTGAAAATATTACTAAATCAATGGATGATCAAATCCAAGTTGACGTAATCTATACAGACTTCTCAAAAGCGTTTGATAAAATTGACCACAGTCTTCTTTTGTCCAAATTACTAGCTTTGGGAATTCATGGGGATTTATATAGATGGTTGGTCTCCTATCTTAATGGGCGCACTCAGGGAGTAACAATAAATGGCTTCATCTCTGATATTGTAAATATACCCTCAGGTGTGCCCCAAGGATCTCACCTGGGACCGTTACTGTTTACAATTTTCATCAACGACATTATAAAATGCTTTAATTATGCAAATGTTCTACTTTTCGCTGATGATATGAAAATATTCCTGCCTATTAATTCTATAATTGACTGCTTTAAACTACAAGAAGATCTGTAAAGGCTTAATGATTATTGTATCCGCAATCGTCTCAACATGAACACTTCTAAATGTTATGTAATTACCTTCACTAGAAATAAAATTAAGTTTGACCATAATTATCATATAGCTGGCCAACTACTCAAAAAAGTTACACAAATCCGTGATCTAGGTGTTATACTTGACAGTAAACTTACATTTGAGGCTCATATTGATATGATTGTTAAGAAAGCCCTTAGAATGCTAGGATTCTTATTCCGTATTGGAAAAGAATTTAATAATATCATAACACTTAAAATATTGTATTTTTCTTATGTTCGCAGTCATCTTGAATTCGCTTCTCCCATATGGAATCCTCAATATAATATTTACATAAATCGCATTGAAGCCATCCAAAGAAAATTTGTCCATCATTTAAATTTCAAACTAAATTCAAACCTTGACGTAAACAGCTCGATGGACCTTTATGGACTTAAGCCATTAAAAACTAGAAGAGACTCCGCAGATATAATATATCTCCATAAAATTATCAATGGCTTTATTGATTGTTCTCCCCTTCTGTCTGAAATTAATTTTAGAGTCCCGAGCGTTAGAACTAGAGAAAAATCACTTTTTCATCTCCATAAATGTTCTACTAATATAAGACAAAATGCGTTTATATACAGAGCCTGTAGTATATTTAATAAGAATTTTAATGATATGGACATATTCTCAAGTAATTTAGGAACCTTTAAAAGATATGTAATAACTAACATTAAATAATTTTAAATATTCTACTTGAAGTTATCATGTTATTGCTTTGAATCCTTTCCAGTTACTTACCTTCCAATTTATACTCATGTGTTCAATTTAGTTGTAGGTATACATTTATTATATTGTAATTATTGCTATTGTGTAGTGCTTTTATTGATTGCTGCTGTGTTGAAATTTTACAATACATTTTGTTTTGAATTTTAGTTGGTTATTAGTATATCAGTTAAATTTAAATTTTTGAAATTTAGCTGGTTATTAGTATATTAGTATATCAGTTAACTTTAAATTTTAATTTATTTGTGTTCCTAGATCTGTTATTATTTTTTATTTATTATTTACAATTTTGTATTTTTTGTAAATTTCTCAGGCCACGGGTACAGAACCCTTAGTTTCTTGTTTTAATATTTTTTATTATTATTATAATTTTAAGTGAAAATCTGTTATTGGATTTTATCTTTATTATTTAGTTTATTCTTATATATGTAAATAATCTGTTGATTTTCCCAAATAAATAAAATAAAAAAAATAAAAAAATAAAGTAATAAAATATTCCTGAAATTGGTATAATAAAATATTATTTTTAATCGAATTAAGTGTCAATCCCACGTTATCACAGGATACAATCTGAAATTACATACTAAATGGCCTCAACTGATGAAAATAAATCGTTGTGCGAGCATTACCTACCATTATCCGAAATGCGATCCGATAAAAACTCATGTAAAATGGACACGGAATGTAAAATGGCTTGTAATTTAAATGAAGCTCATAAATAATGGGCTCGCTCAGAGATGTACTCAGCAAAGTTAATTTGTAATTATTTTTTATTCGCATGTGAGTTAGTAGATACCTATAATTATATACCTACGTACAGGGAGCTTGATAGTTGATGAGAAAAATAATAATGGAGATACTTATTCATATTATTATCTGATAGATACTGTAAGTACGCTGAGTAAAAATGATTTGCATCCTGCGTTGTACAGGGTTTTCCAATAAGAGGTGTTATTTTGAATAGCCCGCTATTTCGGTAGATGTTTCTTTCGAAGCTGTCATTTTTGACATTTGTCAAGTAGAAACTACGCCATTAATAAAAATGAAACGATACACGCTTCAACAACGCATTGAAATTATTAAAATTCACTGGAGTGAATCAAATGCAAATCATCTTGAGTGATGAGGCCCATTTCCACCTCGGTGGCTTCGTCAACAAGCAAAATTGTCGCATCTGGGGATCGGAAAACCCAAGAATTATTGTTGAAAAGCCTCTTTATCTTCAACGTGTGACTGTTTGGTGCAGTTTATGGTCCGGCGGAGTCATTGGACCTTACTTCTTCGAAAATGAGGCTGCAGCAACAGTTACGGTGAATGGATCGCTATCGAGAGATGATTAATGATTTTTCATGACCTAAATTGGATGTTATTGATCTGGACAACGTTTACTTTCAACAAGATGGCGCTACGTGCCACACAAGTAACGAAACCATTGATCTTTTACAATTGAATATCAAAATAACATCTCTTATTGGAAAATCCTGTATTAATAGATAAACTTTATTTAAAGTTATTTTCTTAAATTTTTTAGTTTTTAAGATTCTTCACACGGAAAAAAACACTGATATTGAATTTCTAATATAGGCATATTAAGAATCGCTTCAAATTTCAAATCAACGAGATTGAAGGTCCTTAACGAATGAATTGATAGGTTTCCTAATAAACTTATAGTAAAATACGATTGTATTACCACTTTGTCGGAATACGTGTTCGTAAACATCATAATATATTCGCTTTTTGTCATTATATAATATCAAGTCAAAAGTAGGTGCATGAACACATGTGTTCCGATATATGAGGAATTTACAAAAAGTTTATCAGGAAACGATCTGCAATCACGTTTTTAACCAGATTATCAATAATTTGGAGAGATTTTTATAAATTCTCAATATTTATTTAGATTCGTGTTCGATTATAGTGTTGGAATAACATGGTTCTACCCAACCTTCCTCTTACCTATCTCTTTCTCCCTATTCCCTCAAAAAATATTCACTAAGATTCATGACGAACGATACCTTTCACTGTCGCACAAACAAAACTTACTGAAATAAAATACTGTTAATTTATTAAAAATCTGGTCAAATTATTCGTTTTCAGTTAAAAACGGGACTACAGGCCTTTAACGAATGAATTGACAGAGTTTCTAAGTATCAGGTAAAAGCGAGTGTTTCATGAGGACGTCGGAACACGTGTTCATACAAATACTGATATTGATATTGACATACTGATATTGTCGCATTCGGTAATGATATTTATTAAGAAAAACATTTGTTCTCGATATATTCTGAATGACTAATATTTTATCCACTTTATTAACACAATCGGTTTTCTCCGTGCATCCTTGTAAGAGTCTACCAACACTGGTTACGCTGATGTTGATCGAAAGGAAAAAATTATGTAAAAGCTGTTTGTTTCTTACAAAATAAATAAATAAATGTTCTGAAAATTGCAAAGCTTTTCATACAGGCTTTCTAGGTCAATGCAACTAGTTTCAACTTGAAACACGCAACACCATTTCCATCGTGGAAATTTGAAACTTGGGTTTTTCAACTTTTCAATATATATTATTTCAAATAAATAAAAAAAATATTCCCAAAAGTTTTTAAGCAGCCGCCAAGCGCCATTTTGAGTCCGTCCCTGTAAAATTTCAAATTTAACAAAATGGCCGCCGAATATACGCGTAGGCACTGTGGCCATATTATAATTCTTATCATTTAATTAGATTTTCTTTATGGTTTCGTATAATAACGCGTGGCCATTGTCTGCCAGCCAATGGGGCAATCATCTTTATATATTCATTATTGAGCGGAAGCCATTATGGAGTAATGGAGTCCCACGGCCAAAATGGCGGCAATTGGTTTATTAAAAAACCCAATTACAATGGGAATTTTCAACCGAATAAAATACAGGGTTTTCCAATAAGAGGTGTTATTTTGAATAGCCCGCTATTTCGGTAGATGTTACTTTTGAAGCTGTCATTTTTTTACATTTGACAAGTAGGTAGAAACTACGTCATTAATAAAAATGGAACGATACACGCTTCAACAGCGCATTGGAATTATTAAAATTCACTTGAGTGAATCAAATGCAAATCATCTTGAGTGATAAAGCCCATTTCCACCTCGGTGGCTTCGTCAACAAGCAAAATTGTCGCATCTGGGGCTCGGAAAACCCAAGAATGATTGTTGAAAAGCTTCTCTATTCTCAACGTGTAACTGTTTGGTGCGGTTTATGGTCTGGCGGAGTCATCGGACATTACTTTTTCGAAAATGAGGCTGGAGCAACAGTTACGGTGAATGGATCGCTGTCGAGAGATGATTAATGATTTTTTATGGCCGGTATTGGATGGTATTAATCTGGACAACGTTTATTTTTAACAAGACGGCGCTACGTGCCACACAAGCAACGAAACCATTGATCTTTTACGATTGAATATCAAAATAACACATCTTATTGGAAAATCTTGTACAAACACAAGAGTACCTCCATTTTATAAGTTATTTCTTGCGTGGGTATTTATCATTTAGAAATAAGTTTTTTTTAAATATCTTTAAATATTAAATGTTATTTTCTTCTCTTTTTCCCAACTGCTTCTAATCGTCTGGAACCAGTGAGTCTATGGCATCCCCGATTGGGGTAAGTTGTGAAGCTTAAGGTAGTGGAGAGGGGAAGGATATGGGGAAGTTCCTGGCGATTCAGATCTGGTCACTAAACATGGTTGGAGCTATTTCGAGGAACTTTTCAATTCTGAATGGTGGTCTTGCACCAGGGCGATACTGAGAGTATCTTCGACTCTGGAACGTGCCGCAAGTATACTAAATATTATTTTTTTAATTAATAAATTGTAAATAGAACTAGAGGGAAATATAAGAGAAAGTTTTTTGGGATTTCTTCCTACCATGGGAGATGATGCAAATAATATTGTTGTATTTTTCAGGAATGTAATCTACGAGTACCATATTCTCTTCTTTCCTACGCGGTACTGGGTTCGATGGGAGGGGGAGTGAATCACCTAAATCTCTCCCCATTATTTAAGCCCTCGGAGTACCTCGGTACATGACGTGATAAAATAGGTTCCACTTTTTGACCTCCAACTGACCTCCAACTAAAACTACCGATTCCAGTCTTTGTGCACCGCTTATCGCGTTCTAATAGTGGAAACAAGTTTCGACGCGATATTAGTATGCAGTATCTTTATGTTAAATACACACTTTTAGTTGCCAGAGTTGACTAATAACTACCGCAGCAAATTTACAGGCAAAAATTGTCGCATTTGACATTTTTCATAAAACGTTTTTCTTTAAAAGTCATTGCTTTTTTGATGTTCCTTAATGTCTAACGTGATTTGTTAAAGTTAATAGGTAATTGTTTCATTGTACTGGTCACAAATTGTTATGTTTCTTAATGTAACTGGCCAAATAACCTTCAATCATATTTTGATCGATAAAAACAATCTATTGATTACTTTGGGTTTATTTTTATTTTGTGGTTTGAGTGGAGATTGGAATGTGAACCTACAAAAACGCTGGTAGAACCCTGGAAGACATATTTTCATTTAAATTATTGTAGGACAAATTAAACAGAGTACACGATTTATTATTTTAACATTCTTAACATTTTGGATGGTAGGTAAAAATTAAGATTATTTATAGAATGATCAAAATGTTGAGAATTTTAAAATTAAGGTTATTTATAGAATGATCCAAATGTTGAGAATGTTAAAATTAAGGTTATTTATAGAATGATCAAAATGTTGAGAATGTTTAAATTAAGGTTATTTATAGGATGATCCAAATGTTGAGAATGTTAAAATTAAGGTTATTTATAGAATGATCAAAATGTTGAGAATGTTAAAATTAAGGTTATTTATAGAATGCTCAAAATGTTCAGAATGTTAAAATTAAGGTTATTTATAGAATGATCAAATACATCCACTGTTTTAAAAATTTTCATTCACTGTCACCATCCCTCTTGTCATGCTGTGCTTGAACATCTGTTCTGCCATGTGGTATCTTGGTCAAGACGTGGTGACCATATTGACTAACTTGCCTAACTGGAAAAGACTTAAGAATAGGGGCTCTTTTCAATATCATCATCTTATTCTCGCACCCTTTCTTATTGGAGGTTGGCTATCATAAACATTTTAATGTTAATGACCTTAGTCATCGTAATTCTGCAACACTAACAAACACGACACATTAATCTACTGATAATATGGCCCCAGCGACCGATATTTTTAAAATTTGACCTAAATCGGTAAAAAAACCACCCTCCTACAACATGGGTCTCTTCAAGACCCATGTTCACACCTTCCTATCCTCAAGAAGACCCTCCACACAGCATCCCCAGAGATGGAATAGGCCCAGGACCTCCTATGTGGAGTTAATGTAAAAAAAAATGGATTTAACATTGACCTGACATCGATTAATCGAAAACGAATGCTCAAATTAAAAAAAAAAGTTATACCACAAAAACTATTACAAATGTGATGGAGATTCATCAATTTCCCGCTTGTACTACGAGTTTCCAGACACTTATAAATATTGTAAGGGCTTCTAGAAACATAAACGTTATTCACATCGAAATAGACTGAGAATGGGTTAAAAAAATTACGAATTCCAACAGACGAAGCATTCATTACCAAACCCATGACAAACCATCCTTGTGCAGGTATATAATATGAAATAAATAATATACGAGTCATTATTACATTACATACTTTTATATAATAGATAGAATAATGCAGCCATAATGACCCCTTGACGTCCGAGCAATAACCCATTACGGGCGGCCAATCGTCGTCCGGGGCAATAATGACCGCATCACGTGATCAACTCGTATACCCCAACTTTTGCTACGCGGGTACTTAATGTGTTAACCGCCTTACATTTTTTTTATTTATTGCCATCATGCGCGAGACGTAGCCAATGATTTTGTATTTATTTATTAAGTTTTGATTCAGTATGTCCAAAGTGCTATCTCAGTCTTTTTTTAATGATATGATTGATGGATTCTTTGTTAAATAGATTTATGCTGATACACTTTAGTAGATATAGAAAAGGGATGATGGTGCACATACGGTGTTTTAATTTGTAGTTTATGGTAATACAGGGTTTTCCAATAAGATTTGTTATTTTGAATAGCCCGCTATTTCGGTAGATGTCAGTTTTGAAGCTGTCATTTTTTGACATTTGACAAGTAGAAACTACGCGATTAATAAAAATGGAACGATACATGCTTCAACAACGCATTTAAATTATTAAAATTCACTTGAGTGAATCAAATGCAAATCATCTTGAGTGATGAGGCCCATTTCCACCTCGGTGGCTTCGTCAACAAGCAAAATTGTTGCATCTGGGGCTCGGAAAACCCAAGAGTTATTGTTGAAAAGCCTCTCTATCCTCAGCGTATTCCTAGTGATATTTTTTTCCATCTTGTATGGTGGAATTTCGATTTCATTTCGTTTTCTACTTTGTTTTTGTTTTAGTGGTTGTTTTTTACTGTGTCTTCTATTTTCTTTTTGATTTAGTTTTTTGATTTTGCTTTTATTTATTTTTTTGGTCTTGTTTTGATTTTGTTTTGTTATTTTCTTTTGCTTATTTAGATGCTATTTGTAATTTTAAAAAAATAACATGTAAAAGCCCAGCCGGGCGTGAAATTAGAAATAAATATATTATTCATTCTAATAAATTTGACCCACTATCTCTATTTGTTACAAAAAAAGTAATAAAACATTTTCCGATTTTATGTCCGGGTTATATCTTCCCCATAGGAAAAACTAAACCCTTCCACACACTTTTCCACAAATGATCATCTAGTCAATCAACATTATGCAAGTGCATTATATAAGCATAATAAATACAAAACAATACAAGAACAACACGTCAAATCACCAGAGATCAAATGGGGAATTAATTCACCGACTCCAGATATTTTCATATCAGAGGGTTCGGCTCGGTAGAACTTCTAATTGGACCTATAAATCCTACTGATCCCTCAACATAAATATTTAAAAAATATTTCGTTATCCTACATGTATTCAAAATGACTGATTTTTGCATCTTTATATATAATTTTTTTGATATATATCTAATACGCCTACATTTTTAATGAGAGAGCTAGGTATAATGCCAGTAGCCGAAATAACGAATGGTAATATTTTTATAGTCTGAGAATGCCAAATTCTTTTTTATCTCATAATTAGCATTAATATTAATAATTAATCAATAATTATAATTAACACAACAATAAAAAGAAGAAAAGTGTTAGGAGAGATTGAGATAAACAAATGGATAGACAATATTAAATGATCCAAAATTGAAAAACAGAATCGACAATTATGCATTTTCCACCAAGAAAACAAGTAGGTACCTACACATCTTACGGTGAGTTATTTTCAAATAATAATTTTTAAGCGATGACGCAATAGCCAAATTGCTTTAGAAGATTGCGATAACGGTCATAATAATTATTGTAGCTTATGATGCATTCACAAAATAATATTTCTTTGTAATGAAAAAATTATTTCATCACAATTTCTTACTTACCGAAAAGAGATTTTGCGATGAATATGATCTGATGAGTGAGAAACTGTGGAAATTTTAGACTTCCAAAAACAAATTTTTCGGGAACCTAAAATAATCTCTATTTTAAAGGATTTAAGATTTTTAATGAATTACCGACAGATGTTAAAGAAGCTAAAAGCTTTGCTGATTTTCCTGGGTTATGCCTAAATACGATAAAGAATAAGTTTTAGATATATTTTAAGGTGTCCTTAATGTCATAGAAATAAGTTGTTAAAAGGTTTATAATAGATATAAAAAAGTATTTTTTTTAACTAAATAAAAACAGGTTCAATCAAAGTTAAAAGAAATTGTACACGGAAAAAAACTTACTCATATGAAACACTTTTAATTCAATAAAAATCTATACTTTTTAAATTGGATATAACTTTGTGGTTATCCATTATAAATAAATGAAACAACGGATCTTTTTTTGAACCAATATAATATTTATCTTTTTAATAAAAGCCGACCGGTTTCGGAAAAAACGTTACTTCCTCAGGGCAAAATATATATTGTACAGTATAATATATTGTGATTCAAAAAAAATTTCCTTGTCTCATTTATTAAAAATCTGGTCAGATTATTCGTTTTTCTGTTAAAAATGGGACTGCAGGCTTATAACGAATGAATGGAAGAGTTCCTAACAAAGTATCAGTCAAAAGCGAATGTTTATTGAGGAAGGCGGATTTTGGGGTCATATACAAATACTGATATTGATATGCTGATTTTGTTGCATTCCGTAATGTTATATATTCGGAAAAGAGCACGTGTTTTCGATATATATTCTGAATGACTAATATTTTATCAGGAAGTTAGCATGATTTCACTTTTTTAACGGGATCATTTTCCTCCGTGGAGAAATAAGTATGTAATTTGAATTAACTTTTACCATCACGGTAAGCGGAAAATTTTTCTTGTGCAATGATGGAGGAATCCCACTCTGCTCGATAATGTGATTGATCTCTGTAATGACTCTGCTCTGTTGGATTAGCTCCACACAGGAGGTCCTAAAGAATAACATTTACCTCAGGGCCTTTGTCATCTTTGGGAACGCTACGTGGAGGGTATTTTTAGGGAAAGGAAAGGTCATAAGGTCTCCCTTAACCAGTCTCTCAAAAGATAGGCAAACGCATCCGCCGCCAAAACCTAAACAAACCTCAACCCATGAACCCGGGCACCCCTGCTAAGTCACCGCCAAAGGTACCGAACCACTTGGGGTTACCTATGGCAGGGGTGTTGGTTATCCAATAAATGGTTTCCTGGGCGGCGGTACCCATACCCGCCTCCCAAATTGTCTGGGTGAGATCCAGACGCGATGTCAACTTAGCCACTGACCGGTCATATACAATACATACCTAAGTATGTAAGGCCATCATCAAAACACAAAAATTAAACACATAAACAATATAATGGACTGCTGTTCAAATACGCCCCATGACATGAAAAATGACTAGTCTCATTATAAACGCATTTCCCCAAATTCATAATATTGTTCTAACCCCTTCAAACGCGTAAAATAAATGACCGCTGATTACAAATTACTCCGGCCTTAGAATAATCGCCCACACCGCTAGTGAAAGGGTTATAAAGTGGATGTTGGAAGGACAATGGATGACTTGAGCATCATTATTTATAAAAAGTTAAATCCTCGTGAAATAACAAAAAATTAAAACAAGACATGGATTTCAAATGGACAAAATGAAAAAAAAATAACTATTATCACGAATAAATATAACATATTTAAGAAAGCGCCCCTGAGGTGATATCTCACAAAAGCGGCGCCATACAAATTGTCCAATATTATTATTATTATTATTGACAGATGGTCATTGACCAATAAAATTTTAAACAGCATTTAAAATTAAAAACTTTGATGAATTAAAAACTTTGATAAGATTGAGTATTTAAGCAATAGATGGCGCTAGTCATAAAGCTTACTCCAGAGTCCGTCAGATGTCGCTAGAGTGTAACAAGTACTTGTCAGAAGATATTGACAGGGAACAAGCTTCTCGAACCAAAGAATTACCAACCCTCGGGTAATGAACAGTGTAGCTAAATCCAGACCAATTTATTGTAACGTAAATAAATACAATTAAAATAAAGAACCTTTTACTTTTAAAAAAGAGTTCCCAGTACCGAATTCTGCATAGTAACGCAGATATAAAAACTGGCGCAGCCGGTAGGATAAAATAAAATAAAAATAAAAAGATGAAAAGGCGATATTCTAAAACATTTCTGAAATACCACCTAGGTTTACATTTAAAAATTTATGTAGACATCAAAAATAACACTCAAGATAAAGCGATTTTGTTTAATTGTGTGAAAGTTATTATTGATTTTAGGCTTGAAAATGATGAGGTACTGTGTTAACTAAGTCGAATTCACTGTATGAAGTGTTAAAAATGTGTGAAGCGCGATGAATGAATGCGTTTTGTTTTGAGTCATGTTTAGTGTTTGGTTTTTTCTGGTTTGTCTGATGGGTTCTCTGAAGTGGTTCCGGGCATTCTATTATAGAAGCTATTCTTTTGTAAAAATAGTACGTCTGTGAAATCCTGAATAACGCAGCTGACTCCTTATGACTCAGATGAGGACGATAGTCCCGAAAATTTAGGTATCGTAGAAAACAATGTTGCACTTTCTCAATCATTTCTATGTGTGATATATATTGCTATATAAATGAAAACGCAGTGGTTGGCGATGGTGCTAAATTAAAAGTCCACGTGTTTCGTGCAGTACACAAAGGGTGGTAGTGCCATATAATGCAGGATGTGGGTTCGAGTACCAGTCAATTTACATCAATCGACGGCCTAGCTCATTCAAGGCACGATATCGACTCCACTCAAGCCGGGAGTTCAGCTATATTTTCTGCTACTTCACTGAGAGCGGGGGTTTGATAAAGAACTTCACAGGAGTTCGATAAAGAACTGCGAATAGAGAGTAGAGTACAAATGTTAGGAAGTTACATATGTGTGTCTCCCAAAATCTATCTGCTGCGAAAAAATTAGTTAAATTTATTAAATGTATTAGAAGGGAAATAACACAAAATTGCTCAATACAAATGTTATTGTTATTATCAATGACACTGGTCATTCAGACTCGAAAATACCGGTAGAATAACAATATCTCTGCTATCCGATCAAATCAATGAATACTTAACATATTACTTATGAAATAAATAGTTATTGCAAATAAATAAATTTAAAAAAAACTACTTTTTAACTGACCCCATCCACGAATGAAGACCTCAATGGGTAAATAGTTATTAAAAAAAAGAAATTAAAAAAATATATATTTTTAAACTGACCCCATCCACGAATAAAGACCTCAATGGGGTGGAAATTGTAAGTACCGCCTACCCATTTTACAATTGAGCATCCCTTAACATTAAAAGGGGTTAAGTCGGGGCTAATCGGGCGGAGGGGGTTAAACGCAGCCGAAATTTAAGGCGTTATTTGAATGATGATTTTTAAAGGTAGGTCTCCTGCTCGAACTCACCCCGTCTAACCCTATTTAAATAACACATTCATTGAAAATAAGAATACATGCATAAAAAGGGTGTGTTTTATAATAGAAACATGTGTAGTTGTAGATAATTACGAACCGGTTTCGCCGAAATTATATTGATCTTTTTTTCTGGTAAACTATTAAAAATTAGATCTAATCTATCCTCCCTTGTGGTTGATTTCTCACACAAACAGCGCTATACAAACTATTTTATTATTATTATTTATCTAAATGACGACGTTGAAATATGAAAATACTGGGCCAGAAATTGTTTTCAAGCTTTCATTTTCATTTCAGCTGCGCAAATTTTATGACGCCAGAGCTCACTATTTGAGTGTTTTCAGACAAAAAAAAAGTATTTTCTGCCTTTATTTTATATACTCATCTATATTCCGTACTATATATCACCTAGCCTCAGAGGCGGATTTGCAGTCTTGGCCGCCCTAGGCTCCAGACCATGTAGCCGCCCCTTTCTCAGTACCCATCATATTGACCAGGAGTATCCAAACTCTTCAGTAAGTTCCTAGGGTCAAAACCGTTTTAATTTTCCTGCCAATATCATTCATGGTTCATGGGGTGAGATTTGTCCAGGTCTTGGCGGCGGATACGTCTGCCCACCTGCTGCGTGGCGGGCCGGATCGAGAGAGACTGGGTGAGGGAGGCCTTTTGACCTTTCCAGCCGGACTATCTTGACCCATCGCTTTGCACCGCAGTTGGAGGGATGTATTCATACGTATGTCACTCCTGGACACACTAATCCCCAGATTCCTACCCACCCCTCATACATTTTCCTTTTCAGAACTTCCTATCCTTCCCTTCCTTAAAAAGACCCAGAAGAATTATTTAAAACATTTTATTGGCCAGCCGTTTATTTTAACACGGAGCTATTGCAAATTGCAATGCTTTATCTATTTTGACCATAGATGTCACAAATCCGAACTCCGTAGGCTACTTTAGAACAATGCTAAAAATAAATAAAAATCCTCTGCCTCTTAATCCTATTCCTACGTTCATCCACCCCCCCCCCCCCCTCCTTTTTCATAGATTTTAACTAAAAATATATAGATATATATTTATTTTTTAAAGAAAATACTTTTATAATGTTACACTTTATTACTTTATTTATTATACTGTTATACTTGGTGGAATTATATATTATTACATTGTGTACCTAATTTTGTATAAATTCTGTAACAAAAGAATTTCAATTGCCAGCCTGAAGATGTCCATAATAGGATGAAACCGGTAGTTGTAAAATAAAAAAGTGGAAATAAGTTAAAAAATGTTTTATTTTCTATTTTAATTACACTTTATTATTCACTATCATCAGTGGAAAGTTCATAATTGGCATAAATAACATCTTATTATTGTATTATTTTATAATCTCTGATTTATTTATTTATTATAGCTTTTGTAAGGTGATTAAGAGCGTGTTCACACAGAGCTATAATATGCGTGGGATGGCGTATTTCGGCATATCGCTCGCCGTACATTCCAAATTGGAAAGTATGGCGAGCGATATGCTGAAACACGCCATCCCAAGCATATTCTAGCTCTGTGTGTGAACACGCTATAATGCATAACAATACCTAAGGCGGTTCAGTCACTAGCGCAACTGAATGGATTGGAAATACGCGAGCGGGCGAGCGACGGAGCATGAGAGGTGTGGCGAGGGCGGCTGCAGGGCGTAGGGGCGCGCTGTGTGCTGTGTGTGAACACGCTCTTATGAATAACAATACCTAACGCGGTTCAGTCACTAGCGCAACTGAATGGATTGGAAATACGCGAGCGGGCGAGCGACGGAGCATGATAGGTGTGGCGAAGGCGGCTGCGGGGCGTGGGGGCGCGCTGTGTGCTGTGTGTGAACACGCTCTTGCATATCGCTATTTCGTACGTACAATATTTAGGAAGTAATTTCTTGTTAAAATCTGTGACTTTTTTGTCACGATTGGCCGCCCTAGGCCCGGGCCTACATAGGCCAAAGGGCAAATCCGCCCCTGCCTAGCCTTATACCAACTAATTGTAATGAAATAACTTAGTGAGTAAAAGCACAAATTGTAATATTTAATTATTGAAAACAATATTAGCTATTTTAAATGAAAATTTAAAGCAGAAAAGAAACCTTAGCGGATCAGCCAGCCTAAGCCTGGTAAGGCTAAGTTCCTGGGTTCAATTCGATCGCAATACGATGATATCTTTTTCTGGACGAATAATTACTTTATAACCCGTAAATAGCTTTGTTTTTTACAGGTTAATTTTTTGTTCATTTTAATTTTATTAATTGCCTAAAAGTAATAATATACGTTTTCCAAATCCAACTTACTAACCACCAAGCCGTTTCATGGCAGGGGTCAGCAGAGAAGATAGACAAACATACAACTCTGTTTCGGCACTCACTCGCGTGCGTTCTGTAACTTTGACTTTTGACATTTCATTTTTTAAGAGGAAGCTACAAGCCAAAAATGTGTGTATTCTTAGTACGCCTTATATTGTCTCAAATATAGGTAATAGACATTAAAATCGTTTCACAAACGGAGTCTACAAACGCTCAATTTCTAGCACAAAAGCGATTTTTATTTATTTTGTAAATAAGTTTATAAGAAAGCAAAAAAGTTAATCAAGAGAAACTGTCACAAATAATCTTAGCTATAATATTGTATTTTTTTAAAGTTTTTTCCTTTATGCATTCATATATTTCTATTGAAAAAAATATTTTTTAGCAGTTTATATTTTTTGTTGAGAAATTATAATTTTCAAGGGAAACATTAAGAAAACCTTCAATTTATCTAAAGCATATTATTTGGTATTCATAATGTAAACCAATTTGTTATAAAGATTAATCGAAAATAGTGATTTAGCATTAAGCTTCGCCACGGCCATACTTAGTTATATCACACATACGCCTCACATATTTTTTTTAAAAGAAAGACAAATATTCCCGGGTTACGAATAACCTAACAATATTTGAAAATCTCCTACTACCACCACAGTAAGCTGAAAATATTGCTTGTGTTGTGATGGAGGACTTAGCAAGCCGAGGAATTGAACACACTACGCTTGGGTGGGACCCAAACGCGATGTCAACTCGGCCACCGACCGGTCAAAATTTTGCTTCTATAGCAGACGGTCTACTTCGATACATTTTCTCTGTCGATTTCATACTTCACTTCAGTACTTTAAGGTAGCTATCAGCACTCCATTGTGGACTGCAAGCTTCAGATCTTTGGACATTTTTTTATTAGTGCCAATCGCTTCCAGTCCTTTATGTAAACTTATTTCAATATTCAAATCAATAAGATGTAGAACAATTGTAACTAATTTTTTTTAAACTTCCGATTTTAAGTCCGGGTTAAATCTTCCCCATAGGAAAAACTAAACCCTTCCACACACTTTTCCACAAATGATCATCTAGTCAATCAACATTATGCAAGTGCATTATATAAGCAAAATAAATACAAAACAATACAAGAACAACACGTCAACTCACCAGAGATCAAATGGGAAAATAATTCACAGACTCCAGATATTTTCATATCAGAGGGTTCGGCTCGGTAGAACTTCTAACAGGGCCTATAAATCCTATTGATCCCTCAACATAAATATTTAAAAAATCTTTCGTTATCCTACATGTATTCAAAATGACCGACTTTTGCATCTTTATATATAAATTTTTTGAAAGATCTAATACGCCTAATTTTTTAATGAGAGAGCTAGGTATAATGCCAGTAGCCGAAATAACGAATGGTAATATTTTTATAGTCTGAGAATGCCAAAGTCTTTTTATCTCATTTCCTAAATCTGTGTATTTTCTTATTTTTTCATTAACAGATTTTTGAATATTACAGGAATTCGGAATAGCGACATCAATGATATAAGTTATTTTTTTTAAATTTTGTCATGTAAAACTATGTCGGGTCTATTGTGACTAATCTTTCGGTCTGTTAGTATAGTTTTATCATAATATATTTTTAAAAATTCGTTTTCTAAAAACTTTGGTGAATTATTTTTAAAACTTGATTGTGCCTAAATGTATACTCGGACGGTGCTAATATAGGACAACCCGAATCCCGATATAATATGTTCTATAGTTTCTGGAAAAGCCAAACATTTTCTAGATGTTTATTTTTCGGAATAACTTTATTGAGTAAAACCTCAAATTGTAATATTTAAATATTGAAGACAATATTAGACTTGCAGAAAAGTCAACAGATGTCGCACATTAAAAAAAAGTGGGTGTGTCAAGCCTACGCAAGACAGAAGTGAAACTTCTAGTATTCCTCTCTCTCTATTTTCATTTCATCATCTCTATTTTCTCTCTTAGGTTAGTTTGAAAATTAGAGGTTAAATAATTCAACGACGAAGCATGGATTTGCTTTTTCTAATATTTTCTTATAGATGAATGACGTTCGATTAATGTATAGTTCCAAAAATTTTCAATTTATTCACAAGTATACAATATTACATAAATAACAATATTACAATTAAAAATTACAAAGAAATTACAATGACAATTTACCAATCATGTGCCATTTTCATTGTCAATTTCATGAATATCATTTCCTAATGTCGTGATAATTGGGTTATGGTAACTAAAGTGCGAGATATATACATGAGCACTTAAATCCTTAATGAATCGTGCAAAAACTGCATCGATTGTTGTCCCGTGTCGGGAGAGAACGTTCGTGAGCGGCTCCCCCACCTCAACAAGCGCATATGGTGAGAGAGGGACAGTGAACGGTGAGCGGTGGTGGGGGTACCCGCATTTTCGTGTCGATCCTGACTCGGTTTTACTCCGTCCCAGAAAATTCATTACGCGCCTAAAGAAGTTTCACTTCAATAAAAAATAAGATAGGTTTATCTAAAAGACGCTGTCTGGATTGCATTTAGTTCGGGTTGAATCTTGCGATCATACATAAAGATAGTTGCCAATAAAAATGTGCGGTGAAAAAATGAAGACAATGTTGGTAGTTCTTATTCGAAGTATGATACAGTTAAAAGTGACCGAGGGGAATAGGGTCCCATTAGCGCAGTTGGTAGAGCATTGTCCCGGAAAGACAAGGGTCCTGGGTTCGAGTCCCAGATGTGACCGTTTCCTTTTCTGATTTTTCTGTTTCAGATTTTCGTTTAAAAATCACTAATATTGTCTTCAATATTTAAATTATTTTCTAGATGAATCATCAATTTGATTTGTATCTAATTTATTTGTATGTTTTTAATTTCAAGATCGTACTTAAAATTTATTATTACATACCCACCTGGTAGATACTTTGGCGAGTCCGCCATCTTGATAAGATTTACCGTGCCGTCGAGCGGGGTGGGGTGATGTGGGGGGACTGTAGGGAGATGGTGAAGGGGGTGGTTATTTAATTTCCGTTCTCCCAGGGCGCTTTACACCTGAAGAATACTCGAGAAGTGGAAGCTTTCTGTCTTGCCATATTAAATTGTAAGCGCTGGACTTGAAAAGAGCTTCTCAACATTATTAATCATTAAATTAAAATTAAAACAAATTAAAACGTTTCTTCAGATTGTGTCATAGGTCAGGCTTTGTATGGTGGATTAATTTTAAGATATGCATTAAAAAAGTCATTTCTAGTGTTCTAAATACAAAAGTGTAAAGACTAATAAACGAGATGTGATTTATGATATATCTTTGTTTTACTTTTTTTTAATATTTGACCTAGAAAAAATAGCATGTATTGTAAAATCCTGGTTCATCGAGGAAATTGGAGTCTGTATCACGATCATCAGCAAGAAGAATCATTTCGATAAAACAATCGTGATCACGAGTGATCTTCTTGCATTGATTTCCCATACAACTTACAAACCTTTAGTTACTTTCTCTTATTCAAATACATATCTCAATTTGTTGTGATTTGCCAAGCTTCAAATGGAAAACAATACCTATCGTCAAATAATAATATTACTAAGTACCAACCTATGGTAAAAATAATATTTTTTCAATGTAGTGGTTTTTGTATGCCTACTATCGGAATCATATTCTGCCCGTGCTCGCAAATATCGATAACTGAACATAGATGACGAATTTCGTCAATATCGTATTGATATAGGGTTTTATCGATCTACCGTGCTAGATATCCTGAATATCTTAGAACCTCTAGTCTTAGTATTTGAAGAGGACAAGATAATTAATTTTTAAAAATGAAGTATGGATTAATGGAAATGAAGGAATGTTTGTTTTTTTTAATCTTTATTTAGATCTAGTAGGAAAATATAAAAAAATACAAAAAATAACAATTACATTTTAAGAGAAAAAGATAAATACACAAAATTATATTATATAAGATATCTAGGTGACTAAAATAATATTGGTGAGTATGTTCAACAATCAAAAATTATTTTTTACATATAAAGCACATGTCCTACGAAAAGTGCTAAGGCTTGGGGCTTCCTTTATGACATTTGGTAGGTTATTATAAAGTTTTTGCCCTTTATAAAAAGCCCTGTATTGTGTGCATGAAAGTTTAGTTTTGGGAAGCCTAAAATCTCTGCGTCTTCTCGTAGGATAATTGTGAACATCTTCATGATACATAATATTTCTTTGCAGATAATTTGGTAGCATATTATTTTGAAGCTTATACATCATTGTTAACGTATTATATATTATATGTTGTTTGGTTGTCATCATATTTGAATTTTGTAACATAATTTTAACTCTAGTAAAAATTTTGCATTTTAAAATCATCCTCAATGTGATGAGGTAGTAATAACTCAGGAAGAGACTCCAGTCCTGATTAGACTAAGGGGGTATTTCACTATGTCGGGCTAAATATCTGACTAGCTAGCCGTTGGCTGGCTTTAAAGATCAGAATAACTTCGTTATTCAACGGCGACCGTTTCACCATTGTTTCCGAGCTTCCGGATAGATAACACTCGAAATAGTCTGGCAACATCGCAAAATGTTTGCAGTTACTCCATCTACTGCCACGGCTGTCATGCGTCACAGTCCGCACACCGCAAAGTGTGCATTTTTTGGTTATGTTATGTTGATTATCAGGTCATTTTAGATAGATTCGTGTCGAATTAATACATTGTTTCTTATTTTGAACACAATCAAATAATTCAGGATGGATCATACAAGCATTCAAATTCATTCAACAAAATTCGACTCACTTCTCCGCTGTCAAACTCGGAATATTTTGACGCCATCTTTGATTCGAGGAATAGCGCCTAACGTGAAGTTCGAGCACTGATTAGTCAAATCGAACTTTAACCCGAGCGTTAGCGTTATTCAGATATAGTGAAAACGAAAAAATGACTAATCCGCGGATTAGTGCTTAGTCAGAACATAATCAGGGATAGTGAAATACCCCCTTAGGGTTCGAGCCCCAGTTGCAAACGTTCCCCTTTTTATTTTCTTTGAGATTGTTTGTTTCGTATTTTATTTGTGAGTTGTTGATAATATCTGCTTCATTTTTTTACATTAGCTCCACACTGGAAGCCCTGAGGATATAACTTCCCTCAGGGCCTATGTCATCTTTAGAAATGCTGTGTAGAGGGTCTTTTTTAAGGAAATGATGGAGAGGATGATCTGGGAAGGAAAAAAATATGAGGGGTGTATAGGAATCTTGGGGTCAGTGTGTCCAGGAGGGTAACCGGATAAATCATCACAATGATAATTCATCACATCTTTAACAAGTTATACAGGGTGTATCGGCACGTACCTGACAAACTTTAACCAGCTATTCCTTAGCACATTTGGAGTAAAAAATGTTATGAGCACTTTGCTGTCCGGTAACATTTTTTTTTAATAAAAAATTTACTATTCATATTTTCACCACATGTCACCAATGTTTTATCCTTTGTCAAAGTTTGAAAACCCATATGGCAATATTTTGTTCGAGTTTCGTTGAATAATGTACGTACGTACCTACGTTGGCGCGCTTTTACAATCACAACGAAATGGCACGGCAACATTCGTCTCATTTTTAGCTATTATTATTTAGTGTGTACGAAAGAGCGAGGACACTTTTTGACACACTTGCTAATAACAGCTGCTGAACACGAGATACAATGTAAATGACAGTGACGGAGTGTGGATTTTTTATTTATTTTTTTTGTTTTTAATGGGAAAAAAATGTTACCGGACAGCAAAGCGCCCATAACATTTTTTACTCCAAATGTGCTGAGGAATAGCTGGTTAAAGTTTGTCAGGTACTTTCCGATACACCCTGTATAAAGTCATTGAAAGTGATGAAACAAAAACTTTATTAACTGGGTTATGTGGGTTAGGTTAGGTTAGGATAGGTTAAAAAAATAAATTTATCTGACTTTATCTGACTTTATATCACTTTTTAAAAGTGTGTTGAATTGTCACTGTGTTGAGTTATCATGGAACCGTCCAGGAGTGACGGAGTAGCGAGAGAGTCCTGCTGGAGAGTTAAACAGATCTACCTCGATCTGTCTCTCGAAATCCATCCCGCCGTAGGTGGACAGACGCATCAGCCGCTAAGACATAGACAATCCTCATCCCATGAACCCAGGCACCCGTGCTAAATAACCAAACGTAGCGAAGCACTTGGGGTGACCCATGGCAGAGTTTTTGATTATCCAATGAATGGTTCTTTTGCTCTTGCTCACACTTGCTCTCACTTGCTCCAGTTAATATTGAAAGGCAAGATAGAGGGTCGCAGAGGGCCTGGTAGGAGACAAATGTCTTGGCTGCGATATATACGAGAGAGCTATTCCGGGCAGCGCAAGATAAAGAGACATTTTCTAGAGTGATCGCCAACGTCGGGGGGAACCTGATACGGCACATAAAGAAGAAGAAGAATGAATGGTTCACGGGACGGCGGTACCCATACCCGCTTCCCAAATTAAGATCAATACGCCAATTTATAAAGAATATCTTCAAAAATGTACGTGCATTCGGATTTTCGTATTCCGACATAATGATAATGTTTTCGTAATTCAAAAAAAGTTTATCAAGAGACCTGGCTATTCTTTCTTTAAGGCCTGCAATCCCATTTTTAACCGGATTACCAATAGTTTGAAGAGTACTTGTCGTTTTATAAGTGTCTATGAATCATCCCTAGTAAAATTGAATGTTATAATATATTCATTGATGGTATCAGGCCAAGATCTTCAACATCGTGTGATTAAATTTATTAGTATAAAAGTAGGTACAGGTTAGGTTATATAACCTGTTTTGTTTTCAAATGACACCAAATAAGGATTTAGATATATATCTCCTGGTCACGAAATCCTGGATCTAGATTTGATTTGCCTCTTTCAGTCCTTATCTATCTGCAGATAAGACGACTAAAGTTTGTTAAATTTAAAGTAATTGAACACCAAAATCATTTAATTTCTGGCGCCACTGTTTGACAATCGCCGTTCCACGAGGAACTGAAATACAGATACGCTTCTCGGGTAATTTAACACTGTTTCAATTTACGGGGACTTCCCCCTTTCCAGGGCTCCTGGGGGAAGTGGGTGAGGAGGGAAACGCCATTTTTCTCGGCTCCCCCCTACCCCCTTCTCCCGGATGGCATCCAGCCAATCAGAGGCGAAGGAAACTCGGCGTATTGTAGTATTGTATTGCCAGGTTTGAAGGATGTAGATGGGAATTAATGTGCCGGGGAGGAGCGTCTTTATGGCAACACCATTACCGTCTGGGAGGTGCGCGCTTATATTTTATCAATTATTTTATAAAGAAGACCCGCGGCTATTGATTCGTTTATGATAAAAGAGGGTAGGTCGAATGAATGAGGCATTTTGAATTTTCGTAGGTAGATATATGGAAAATTATAAATCGCAAATTGGGCTACCAATTAACAAAATATCAAAGTTAACATTCAAGTTCTGTTATTATTTCATCTTGGGTCGGTTGTTTCACAGTACTATGTTACACAGATGAATTAATAGAGTGTTTTTTTAAATATAAATATAGACATCGTATCGGAGCGCATGCCAAGACCGAGTTGTTTGGCGGTCTGTCCTCTCTCGCTACCCCTTTGGGGAAACGGCGTGATGGTTAGTTTGTTACATCCTAATATACTTACATATTTTTTATGAAAAATGAAAATTAATATAATTAAAATTTTCAAATGTACACCTCTTATTGGAAAACCCTGTATAAGCAACAGCATTCCAAGAGGAATAGACTCAGTAGAGTTACAACTAAAAAAAATGTTATCTTACACTATACCGATAGAGTAATGTATATACTTTAAGTACCTACCTATGAATTGAAATATATTCAATGAAGAAAATAAGTTATGCCCAATAATTGCACGCACAATATGAAAGAAAATTTTCCGATTCATGGAAGCGAAAAAAAATCGGTGGCTATTTTTATATCCTGTAAGCTTTTTGTCACATTCTACGTAGGTACCATTTTATAAGTACGGAGATAATTTTCAATAAAAATAATAAAAATTAAACTTTAAAAAAATGTATTTCTTTAAAAAAAATCGTTTCGGCATTTTTTTAACGGCTTAGCAAAAAACACATAAAAAATTCATAGCATTCATCCAAAATTAATTATCTTCCTGGCAAAGTGTAAAAATCCCAACTTGTAATTTTCAATTTCGTAGCAGTTAGTAGGTACCTAAGTACGTAGTAAAGGCATACCACCATCCACCGATGATATCTCCGTCATAACTTCCCACTCGTTCTCATTATCGTCGCATGCACCAGAAAGAGAGGTTATAACGGGACTTTCAGCCGCAGGAATAGAGGTAGGTACCTACTCATCCTATCCATAGAGGGGTGGGAGAAGGAGGTGGCAGAAACGTAATCAAATTACTCCTGGAATGATTCATGGTCCCCCTGTAAGCCACTTTGTTTAGCTCAACTTTCACGTTTTGCTTACGCGCGTGTCATTTTCATGCCGCATCAGGATTTTCCGGCGTTTAAAAATATTATGTTTTCGAGTCGTTTTTTTTTAAATTTGATAATTATTCTGCTTTAGAGAGGGTTGAATCTTATCATTATGTTTTTATTTTTGTGCATTAAAAGGTGATACAGCTTAAAGGTGACAAAAGATTCTAATCACGGGGGTCTGCTTGAGGTACACATTTTAACTAATTCCGACGAATTCGTAACGATAATATTTTAATTTTCATATTAAAGATTAATAAAAACAGGACCTTACGTGAAACGGTTTTAAATTTTATTGAAGGTTTTTCAACTGGTAAGCGCCAGATTTTATTTTTCTAGATCATGAATTGGTAACTTCAAGAAGTACATGCGGTCTGGCAATATAGATATACAGGGTTTTCCAATAAGAGGTGTTATTTTGATATTCAATCGTAAAAGATAAAGTAAACGTTGTCCAGATCAATACCATCCAATTCCGGCCATAAAAAATCATTAATCATCTCTCGATAGCGCAATCCATTCACCGTAACTGTTGCTCCAGCCTCATTTTCGAAAAATTAAGGTCCAATGACTCCGCCGGACCATAAACCGCACTAAACAGTCACATGTTGAGGATAGAGAGGCTTTTCAACAATAACTCTTGGGTTTTCCGAGCCCCAGATGCGACAATTTTGCTTGTTGACGAAGCCACCGAGGTAAAAATGGGCCTCATCACTCAAAATGATTTGCATGTGATTCACTGAAGTGAATTTAATAATTTCAATGCGTTGTTGAAGCGTGTATCGTTCCATTTTTATTAATGGCATAGTTTCTGCTTGTCAAATGTCAAAAAATGACAGCTTCAACAATAATTATTGGAAAACCCTGTATTAAAGTGATTTTATATCAATTCGACAATGTCAATTTATTAATATGTAGGTACTTAGCCGTTTGAAGTTTAGGAATTTCATTCAATAGTCAATACCCGTCAGTATTGCCATTTATTCCGTTTTGAATATCGACTTGGCTAGCGACTAGCGACATGGTTGACGAGCACAACTGTGCTCGGGAAATCTATATAAAATCTTCATCAGTTGCCTATTGATCCGAGTCTTTTACAATATTGTATTCTATGTAGTTGAATTGGTCCCGTGTGGTATTGTCATAGCTGGTCCAGCGCCTGCAGAAGGAAGATTGAAATCAAACCTCTCATTGGAGGGAGTCACGGGAGTTACTGCAGTATCATGCAGAATAAACAAGAACTCAAAAACATAGTAACACATGAAACCATTGAGCTTTTTTTATATCGAAAATCCTGTGTAAGTGAGTATCGCAGGAAAGACACCAAGAGACTTGGTCGAGGCACACACCACTTCCCCGAACCGTTGGCCGCATACATACGTTTTTCGTATTCGATTTCCGAATTCGTTTTCCGTATTCGGAATTCCGTGAGACTAGCGCAAACGTTCGTTTTTCTTCATTCGGAATGTATAAACGTCAGTACCAGTGTTGCCAACAAGGGCGATATATCGCCATTTAGGCAAGAAAAATAAGCCTCATAAAATAAATTTCATGGGGGGGGGTGGCTGGAGAATTTCGGGACAAGTTTGAAATTGATGTTTTTGAAGTAGCTTAATTGGCGACCAGTCGCCTTTTAGATTTTTTCGGCGCTGATTCTCGCTCTGAGAAGCCTAAATGGCGATATATCGCCCTTGTTGGCAACACTGGTACTGACGTTTATACATTCCGAATGAAGAAAAACGAACGTTTGCGCTAGTCTCACGGAATTCCGAATACGGAAAACGTATGTATGCGGCCAGCCTTAAGGACCAGATGAGTCCCTCTATCCGTTCTCACGTCAAGACTCTACTTTTCTTTAAACGAAGCAACTATTAAACAAAACGAAGCTACTATTAAATTATTCCAAAAACCCGCGACTGTCCCTACACGGCATAACATACCAGAAACTTTGAAGTGTTCTCATCCAAGGCAGTTTGTTCTTGTTCTATGCCAAGAGGCATACCTAAAAGTGGACTTCCTGCGAGGAAGAGGATTGGTGCAGGACGAGGACCGACAATAAAACGACGATGGACGCATTGGCGTATCCAGTGAACAGCGTTTGTGAAGGAAGCCAAATCCCACTCTGGGAAGTAGGTAGTACCGTAATAATTAGCTGGATAACCTTTCACGTAATCACAAATATAATTCTAACAAATTATTAAAAGTGCATCAGTTGCGTATGTAGGTAGGTACCTTGTTACAATGTTAGTGGGCGTCTAGTTTCTATATATTTCTGTCTTTTCATATGGATTCGGTATGAAAAAGTATTTTATTTTGGTACCGATTTTCGTATAGTTTAAGACGTCGGTAACATATTTAAAATATTGTTTAAAAGACTACAACATGTGTGGTTTACTGATTGTAAGTGTGTATTATAGTTTGGTATTGTGAATTTCACGTGTATAATTCATGATTTGTTGACGGCAACGGTAAAGTCAAATGGCAGAAGTTTTCATAGTTATGTTCGAAGCATTTAGACTATTTTGCGTGGTCCTAAAATATTGTTTCTATTCTAATAGCAACTATCAAAATTAAATTGTAAGTATGAAAATAATTATCGTGTAAAGCAAAGATTTTTATGTGGGTACCGACATTGTTTCCACGTGGTGATCAATATGAAAAAAACATCGTGAAAAACGCCTATAAACTGGCAATACTTTCCCACCACATTTTTTAAAAAACAATATGATATTCAAACACCGGGTCCCATTTTTAGCTCCCCTAGCAGTACCACCATGCTTATGATAGAATTATTTATAAGCATAAAGCTCAAGGGTCGTGTAACGTAAGCGAATCGAGGGGATGGAATGTGCATGCAAATTAAAATTCGAAAAAAAAACAACTGGAATTTTTGTGATGGACTTTAAATTATAAAATCAATCAACGAAGGAGTGGGCAGAGAGGAAGTACCGCCACAGGACTCTCATGATATCACGCAGTATGTTTGTAGGTAGGTAGGGCGCTAAATGTCAGCCACCTTTTGTCGTGAAATGACAAGAACACATGAACCTTGTGAATCTTATCAGTATGCGTGGAAAGAGGCTGTAACTGTCTTCTACTATTGGGAAAAGGATGACAACTCCCTGGTTAAATGAAATAATGATTTTAAAGAATAAACTTTTAATGGGGCAAACCAACGCCAACCACAATATTTCGTCAATACCAGCAACAAACAAAATATTAAAGAATACGTTTATAAATACCTCGTAAAGTATCACAATTCTGGAAGCCAGAATTATGCCCTTATTTTTTAAGCTCGCGCTTTTAATTTCTACCGATGTATAGCAAGTTTCTTTTTAACTTAAATTAAGTTAAATGTTATTTTTTGCTACGCCGAAATGTAAATTATTTGAAATTCCCTCGATAGAAAAAAATCGAAAAGTAAGCTCCGAAAATTATTAAAATCACGTTTTGTTCTGTTATTCAATATGTTATAGGCATGAAAAAAAATCACAGTGCATCTTTAAATACAACTAAAGCATTTGACGAGAGATGTTTGCTCTATTCGTGTTTATTAAATATTTTCACGATTTTCAATATTTATATATTAGCGCGCTCCCTCTAACATTCGTATTTAAGTATATCCCATTCAAACTATCTTTGAACGCTTACTACGGGCCTTATAACAATATTAAGTGTATTTTATGGCACCTATTCTTGTAAGTAAGGCTTCTATGGTTGATTTCATCACTAATGAAATGTGATAAATTCTTCTTAGACTATAATTTCCGATAATTTGAACATTCCATCCACTTAAGAAACCTAAGTACAGGGTTTTCAACAACGTTACGTTTACTTTCAACAAGACGGTGCTACATGCCATACAAGCAACGAAACCATTGATCTTTTACGATTGAATATCAAAATAACACCTCTTATTGGAAAACCCTATACTTGCACCCACAGCTTGACAGATACTTGATTCAAAATATTTAGGCATATAAACTGTTAAGTTGAGCATCATTTAATTTTGAATAACATATATTTTTTTAAACTTAAAAAGCTAAAGCGTTGACGAGAAACTTGTTATAAATCGGTAGAAATTGGGAATACGGGGGCTTAATATCTAGCAGTGGTTTATCTCAAGTAAAATGCAACCTCCAAAGCGATAAGGGTCCAAACAACATGCATGTTTTACAGGGCTCTCCCCGGCTTAACTTACTGTATATGCAGGTTGGTTTGGGGATGATAGTATACATCTTCCTTTAGATATATTTTTAACGGAGATTTTGAATAAAAAATAAGCAAATCACACAATGTGTGGCATTATTGCTTTAATTAAAGAACAGATATATTTGGGAGAAGAAAACGGTTTTAATTAATTCAATTCGATTGGATTCCATCCATTCAACTTATTTCATCAAATTAAATAGTTTGGTTTGATTCAACTCATCTCAAACCATTTTCAATGCATTTTTTTAATGAAGGTGTTTAAAAACAATGAACTATATTGCATAAACGTTTTATAACAACAGTAAGCTCAGGTAATGAGGTTACAGGTTAATGGATTATGACTATTATGAGAGATGTTTGACATCTTTGGCATAATGCACTTTCTCTCAGACAGATAACGATATTATAAGTTTATAGAAAAAAATATTAGCACTAAGAACTTTGATTTTTAAATAAATCAGTTTAAAAGACACTAACCTGATTATTGCATTCTGATTGTGGAACCTCTCTTTCCATTAAATTTAAAATATTTATAGTTAACTTTAAAATAAACCAGTTTAAGGTGATGCATATTCGTGTAATATTTTAAATCGAGCCGTCATCAATAACACCCCTTACGAAGGTTTAAATTCCCGCTTAACACCATCCGCCTGTTTTGATTTATGCAAGAAAAAAACATGGCCAAAAAGTGCCTTTTATTTTATTTTGTGGATGTTCAGGCACAAATATTCATTTTTTATCATTTTATAAATAACTTAATTTGCCACATTATACAATAAAATCATAACCGAAAATGGGTTCGTAAGTAGGAGATTTTGAACTTTAAAGCAGTTTTCATAGGCCTTATACATTATTTTTTTCTGGGCTTATAAAAAAACCTATCTAAAAAATACTCAATTTTTCAAAGGCCAAAATGTATTCTACTCGCAGTATTTAATTAAAGCATCTGAAACATTTCTAGGCGACCAAATTTTCAAACCAAAAACACATGATTTCGCATTACTACGTAGTGCATCGCCCTAAAAGACTAAAAAATGATTCTAGCAACAACGAAATAGATGTTTACAAAATTATCAAGTTTAGTAACAACGAAACAAATATTTACAAAGCTATCACTTACTTATTGCATTCTGATTGTGGAACCTCTCTTTCCATTAAATGAAAAATATCCTTAGTTCATTGTCATCTTCAAATCCTATAAAAAACACAACTTCAAAAATCTTCCTAAACACTCTTCTCTATACGTAAGCGTCGTATAATTCAACTTGTCTTTTCCTCGCACAGTCCCTTAAACATGATATTATACAGGATACAGACCGGATGGGGTAGTTCCGGAAGCTGTGGAGGCTTCGCTTAAAAGCCTCGACCCCGAAAGCCTTTAGCTAATATAAGCTTCCGCTTCCGGAGTAACGAGCTTACTAAACTTACCCCATTTTCTGGTTCTGCATCCTTAAGAGGTTTGACACGATTATGTAACATGGTGACACTACACGGACAAAAATAAGTAATGCTTATTTATTAAAATCCTGTTAAAAACGTGATGGCATACCTTTCCTAATGAAATATTAGTACATTCGGAATTCGGAATACTGAATTTTCTTGGAATTTCGGAATGCTTCCGAGGTATCTAAAATGTGCTAAATATTACTTATTTTGAAGTTGTCATTAAAAGAAATGCTATTTTAGAACATAAATAAAATTATCTTTGAAATATTTGCATTTGAAAAAAACATAGATCTTTCTAAGCAATAAATTTTTATTTATTTTTTGGAATACCTTTATTGAGTAAAACCTCAAATTGTAATATTTAAATATTGAAGACAATATTAGTGATTTCTAAACGAAAATCTGAAACAGAAAAATCAGAAAAGGAAACGGTCACATCTGGGACTCGAATATGGGAATAGGGTCCCATTAGCTCAGTCGGTAGAGCACTGTCCCGGAAAGACAAGGGTCCTGGGTTCGAGTCCCAGATGTGACCGTTTCTTTTTCTGATTTTTCTGTTTCAGATTTTCGTTTAGAAATCACTAATATTGTCTTCAATATTTTAATAAATTTATAATTTCAAACATAAAAATGTTCACAAAAAAACTAACAAGGACATTTTGACTCGGAACGTTCATAATTTTGAAGTTATTCGATATTTATAAAACTTAATTTTTTCTGTATTTTTATACCGTTTATACAATAAAAAATATATAAATAACTTTTAACTTTCAACTGTCAATGAAAAAATTCCGAAATTCGTAATCGTGCACGATCACGTGCATTATCCATGTAATAATGTATAAATATTTAATACAAACTGTGAAGAATAATTATTTTTCTTTCCAATGAAAAACATGTCGCATATCTACGCATTATAGAAAAAAAGATAAAAATACTTTTGTAATGTATTGACGCCCCGGTCAGATCTGTCCTTCAGAGGGTATAATGGAATATGATGTTTGTGGCTAGTAATGTCCTTCCGAGCAGTGTTGCCAAGTTAGCATATTATATGCTAAATTTGGCATAATTACTCCATGTTCAGTATAACTATTATGCTTTTAGCATATAGCATATTTATTTGGCTTATTTTTACAGAAACATGAAAATAATAAAAACCAATTTTTTAACTAACAAAAATGATATCGATTGAAAAACTGGTGTCTCAATGGAGAAACATAGTTCACATTAAATGGGAATCCTTGACTTCCACTGTAGAGTTTTGGAATGAAGTCATGCAATATAAAGATGCAGCTAATAATAACCTCTTCGGTGATTTATGTCAGTTTGCAATGTCTATTTTAACATTGCCGCATTCAAATGCGGACATTGAAAGTGTATTTAGCCAAATGAGTTTGGTCAAAACAAAACTCCGAAATCGTTTGGCGGTGAGAACCTCGAATGCCATTTTGTACGTGAGATTTGGCCTAAAGAGAGCAGGAAAGTGCTGTTATTCTTACACTGTTCCTGACGAAGTACTACGCTGCATTGAGACCAAAGAAAGGTACGACTCCGTCTCTCAGCCTTCCACATCAGCTGCTATTAATGAAGAAGAAGATGAAGATATTGATATTTTATTTCTAAATTAAATTTATGTTAGCTTTTTTTGGCATTTTTTAAAGTAATTTATCATTTTTCTTGCATATTTTTCCCATCACTCTATTTCTCAACAAATACTAAGTTAAGTTTATGTTGGCTCTTTTTTAAAGGAATTTAGCATATTTCTGGCATATTGTTCCCATCACTCTAGCATATTTTGAAGTAGTTGAGTTGGCAACACTGCTTCCGAGGCCTGAAAGGTTAATAAGTTAATTTATCGATGGGCAATGGTCGATACAGGTTCGGTACTCGGCAAGGGAGATCCCAGTAAAGGTATCATTATCGCTATTTGTTACAAAAAAGGAAGATGATAAAAAATATATTACTATTAATCAGCACGTGGCGGGCCGGATCGAGAAACAATTATTGAGGGACACCCTTTGACCTTTTCAGCAGGCCTCTATCGGCCCATCGCCCTGCACCACAGTGCGAGAAAAGGATTCAAAAGTCCGACATTCCTGGACACAATCACCCCCGGATTCCTGCCCGCCCCTCGCGCCTGTTAAAGGTAACATCAAGGAAGGCCCAGAACCTTCTCTCCTTTATATCATTAAAAAGACACTCCACACAGCAAACCCCAAAGATGACATAGACCTAGTGGAACCAAAGATAAAAAATCTACTTAGGTATAGTTTAAAATCATCTTTCATATTATTTATTCAATCCCATTTGTATTGCTGATTTATTAAAAAAATCTGTTCGAATTATTGGTAATCCGGTTAGAAACGAGATTGCAGGCCGTTTCCTGATAAACTTTGAGTAAATTCCTAAAATATAGTGGAATACGTGTTCATGCACCAGCATTTTCCTTGATAGTATACAATGACAAAATGCGACAGCAAATATTAGAATTTTTTGAACAGTTTCCGTCATCGTGATAATACATTCGTATTTTACTAGGAAACCTATAAATTCATTTTTTAAGGGCCTGCAATAACGTTTTTAACATTATTACGAATAATGTTTAAAACGTTCGGTAATTATTCGGAATCGCTGGACAAGGATTATGTGAAATATTTTTAAATAAAACCTCCCGATTTACCTTAATTACTATAAAAGGAATCTGACTGCATTTGGGATATTTTTAATTTTAGAATTTTAATTTTTAATTACGTAAATCAAAAATTCACTTTCGTTGTATGGGATGACAGCTGGAATGATTTCTGTTGATAACATTTTCTTTTGTTGGTATTCCTGATACGAGTGGCTAGATTTTTTACCATATGAAAATACTAGGTAGGTACTATTTTAGCCAAACACGAAAAATAAAATAAAGATATTTAGGTATGTTTTATAAAAGAGAAAAATTAAAAAAGGTGAGGTTATTATAGGTTAGGTTGGATTATTATAGGTTAGCTTGGTTTATTATTAGGATTTAGGTTAGGTTAGGTTAGATTGGATATTATAGGTTAGGTTAGATTGGATTATTATAGGTTAGGTTAGATTGGATATTATAGGTTAGGTTAGATTGGATTATTATAGGTTAGGTTAGGTAAGATTGGATTATTATAGGTTAGCTTGGTTTATTATTAGGATTTAGGTTAGGTTAGGTTAGATTGTATATTATAGGTTAGGTTAGATTGGATTATTATTAGGATATAGGTTAGGTTAGGTTAGGTTGGATTATTATAGGTTAGGTTAGGTTGGATTATTATCGGTTAGGTTAGGTTAGGTTGGATTATTATCGGTTAGGTTAGGTATGTTGGGTTAGGTTAGGATGTAGGTTAGGTTAGGTTAGGATATAGGTTAGGTTAGGATTTAGGTTAGGTTAGTTTAGGTTTGATTATTATAGGTTAGATTACTATAGTTTAGGTTAAATAAAACAATAATTATAATAATACCTAAATATAAATAATTAAAGTTTTTTAAGTAACATAATATATTTTATTTTTCGAGTTTGGCCAAAACAGTACCTAACTAGAATTTGCATTCAGAAATGATTCACTCGTATCAGGAATACCAACAAGAGAAAATGTCATCAACAGAAATCATTCCAACTGTCATCCCAAACAACGAAAGTGAATTTTAGATTAACGTAATTAAAAATTAAAATGCTATAATTAAAAATATCCCAAATGCAGTCAGATTCCTTTTATAGTAATTAAGGTAAATCAGAAGGTTTTATTAAAAAATATTTCACATAATCCGTGTCCAGCGATTCTGAATATTTACCAAACGTTTTAAATAAATTAGGAATGTTCAATATTAGTCATGCTAATTGTTAGTCAATTTTTCCATGTGTTTCCTTCTCAGAACTCCCATCTCCTTTATTTCCTTAAATATACCCTCCACACGGCATCCCTAAAGATGACATAAGCCAGGGGGGAAATTATTTTCCTCGGGACCTCCTGTAATTTAAGAAAAAATCTACATCGAAAAAAGAAGTACGGCTTTTTTATTGGGTTAATTTTTATTAATAAAATATTAGTCATGCCAAATATATCTGAACATGTGTTCATGCAGGTATCCTTGTCCGAATAAATATAATGGACGAGATGTGAAACTATTATAATTTTGAAGAACACGTATTCCGACTTCCTCGTGACATATTGTGATTTACTAATAGTTTTGTTAAGAAATTTATCAAATCATTCGTTATAGACCACCAGTCCCATTTGTAACAGGAAAACGAATAATTTGACCAGATTTATAATAAAATAACAATAATTCAAATCAATAAGTTTTCGCTGTGTATTTATAGCATAAGGCCCCGTAGTAAGCGTTCAAAGATGGTTTGAAATAAAACACGACTCATTTGAAAAAGAGTAAAAACCTGTCGACAAATTCTTTAGTTTCATTTAAAGATACGCTGTGAATTTTTTCAAATCTATAACATATTAAATAACAGAACAAAACGTTTTTAATCATTTTTGGAGATTAATTTATTCGCGATTTGTTTTCTATCATGGGAATTTCATATAATTAACGTTTCGGCAAAACAAATGAATAGATATTATCTTCAAAAATAACTCTTTTTTAACTTCAATAGTTAAAAAGAAATATATTATAAATCATTCATAATTCGGGTACATTCATTACTTCAGTACTTTCATCATTTTTGTACAGTTTGCAATGTTTTCTGTGTATTTCAAATTATCCGTAAAAACAAATACTGTTTTAAAAACTAGATAAAATTATGTTTACGGTGTTTGCATTGAAAATAAACATTACTATTTCTAAATAATAAAAAATTAATATCAAACGTGAAATCTGTTGTGAAAAACGTTAACCACATTTTTACTTAAATTTTTACTCCAATCATAGAAAAATTGAGAGAATTCGATATTTCGAAAACACGTTCGTTTTTTTGGGGGAATTTTTTAGACAACTGTACCTCCTTTTTTATTACGTTCATATAATAGAAAATAAGAAATAATTTTTAAAGTTACACTTTTTTTTATTAATTTTATTAATCCAGTATAAATATTTGTGGCACACTGAAAACAATTGTTATTTTTCTTTCTAACGTCAAAAAATTAAGTTTTTCCGCATGATAGAAAAAAAATATAAAAAATTATTTTATAAAATATGGATTCCCGGTCATATATGACCCTCAAACGCTGGAGTGGGTATAATCATCTTTCATAAATTCTCTATTCAATCCCATTTGGCTAACTAAGCGATTGTGTGTATGTACTGTTTAGGTAGGTACTATATGATAGATATATCAACATATTGAAGTCTCGCACCTTTAGTAAAGAAATTGAATGATAGCTTTATCAATCGACGGTAAGAGCCTCTTACTTAGGGAGCTACCTCACTCTCCTGAAATATGAAAACTCCGCGGCAAAACGGCCAAACTTTAGATATTCCTAAGTGATTTCCGTTCCGTACCTTCCCCTACTAGAAGATACCTATGTAGTAGATGTACGTTGGTAACATGGCCGCCTCTGGTCGCCTGCCAAGAATATTTCACGATTTATTCAATATCGTATGACGGGCCGATTTATAAACTTCCGCGGTTATCGTAAACTCTGCAGATGAAATGTTCAATACGGAAGAGTTGGGTCGATGTTAATACCTGCTTTCCGATATTACATAAAAAAGGCATCTATTCTACGTGCAGCTGGGAATAATACATGTACATACTCGTAAGTACAAATAGTGGAGGATTGGTTTTATTGCAGGGTTAAGACGTTTATGGATAGAGGAAATTAATTAATTCAATTCAGAATAGAATATTACTTACCCTAGTTGTACCCATTGCTGTGGCTCAGTCAAACAGTTGTTTGACTGAGCGAAACAACTCATCCTAAGGATGGGTTATTTCACAGAATTTGAACAATTTATCAAATTGACATCAAAATTCGAACAATTTATCAAATTGACATCAAAATTCGAACAATTTTTCAAATTCTGTGAAACAACCCGTCGTTTTATTTACATGGAAGTTAGATACTTAGAAGATTTATTGAAATGAGTTAATTCATATTTAGTGGTCAAATGTCAATAGCCAAGTAATAACCAACTTTCCTTTTCTCCACCCAGTTTCTCTCTCCAATCCCTTAAACCTCATAACATATCCCATTTGGGGATTCCATAGTCCCACTGGCTTGGGACAGTTGAGAGCTGTTGGGAATCTTGTACACTAAAATACAAACAAACTAAAATAACGGTAAATATTTTGTTTTCAGGAAGAACTTATGGCAGTAAACTTATTGACTGAGCGAAACGAAGTCCTGTTTTAACACTACCATTTTGAATTTCGTCTGTTTGTTTGTAGGTTCTGTGTCCTGTTCAAGATGGTGGCCGTTTTTATGGTTCAGTAAAGATTAGTTTTTCAAATGTGAAATCGTCGTGTGTAATTGTACTTCCTAATTCGCATTTTATCTGCCTGAAGAAAGTTTGAAAAAATAATGTTGAGATTGTAGTGGTACGCCACTACTCGAGTCGGACGGTGTCAAGGACTACTTGGTACACAGTGCTAAGCGCTAAGGCACTAGGCCGTCAAAGAACATACTGGAAATTTCGGCCGTTGCTCAGCGTTACGGGTGGCAATGTTTGTAGCCATAGCAACTAGAATGTTCGGAAACGTTCTTAGGTGCAACTTGAATCGTATTGGCACCTTATATAAGCGACAGCGGCAAGGTACTCAGTCAGTCCTACTACGCGCTAATCAAAATTACATTCTCCTTTCGCGATTTCCTTACTCCGATCACTTAAATAATCCTTAATATAATAAATCTATTATAAAATATGACATGGTTTACTTTCAACACCGAACACATTTTCAACCTTTGCAACAAGATATTGACGTTTATTTAAAAATTGTAAAATTACTTACTTGTGTTTGTGGTTTATAATATAAGGTATTTAAATTTCTTTTTACAAATATAATGATTTCAGAAGAAATTTTTGTTTTGATTCATCAAATAAAGAAAATTAAAACATACTTTTTTGGACGCGAAGTGTACGTTTCACAGAGAACTTAAAATGTTTCGATTGAAACTTTTTTCATCTAATTTACCACCGAATGAAAAAACTGCCAACTTATTTATCAAAAATACTTGGCACCTGAAAATGATTATGTTACAATAAAACATTTTAAATTAGTTCACAAAGAGTTATTACTTATTATTGTGACATGAAGTCTTTGTGATAATGTTTATTAAACTGAGAATATATAAACTGAGGAATAAAACAATAATATTGCTTGTAAACCACAGAAATAAATACATAATTGAACTTTTTTATACCTACCTCTTTTTAAGTGTTAGTCTTCGCAATGATTAGAAGTTACCAAGATTGGTCTTTTCTATTGAAAAGATGACAAATATTATCTAACTTGTGTAACAGAACATAATTTTAAGAAATCTTTTTTCTTTGCCTTCAAATTGGTATTTCAGAGCATCACGGCTGATGCAGAAAATTATGTCGCGAGAAAAATGTGCGTATTTCACTTTTTTTTGTGCGTCAGATTTATAGTTGCAGTCATAGAGCTACAATTAGAGGCGCTACTGCGAACTTATATCCCGTCGAAACTTGTTCCAATATTAGAACGCGATAAGCGGTGCGGATTCGGTAGTTTTAGTTAGAGCGTTGGGAGAGTTGGAGGTCAGTTGGAGGTAAAAAACGGGAACCTATTTTTTCGCTTTATGTCTCATCTAATCAGCCTTGCGCAAATATCTTTATTTAAATTATTACAAGTTGAAAAAAAAAATTTATGAACTATTTCTTCAACAATTGTTAAAGTACCTACTTTGAAGAACAAATTTCAATTAAATAATAATGATAAAAATGTTTCAGAAACAATCAGGGCACGGCCAACCTTCATCAGGATACAAAGTGTACTAAAATTACGATTTGACGAAAAACGTATTTTTTTAATTAGTTTTATCAGGACAATCAGAAGAGATATGATTAGGTACTCTTTTTTATTAGTGTCAGGTTGACTTAAAATACGTATAAATCTCCCCCTCTCCATTTAAGGAGTATTAAGAACACAAACTAAAACCGTTGTCGCACATAACCTTAGTTAGTAAATTACGTAAATTTGGGTTCAAAGATATGTTACTCGCAAATTCCGCTGAAGTTTTACAGAAATAACGTGAAGCACCATAGGTGATAGGTAAGTATAAACGTGTGAAAAAGACATTTGGGTTTTAATGAGATAGCATGATTATACAGAACGTATAAAAGGATATGTCTGCTTTATTTCTCTTCTTTTTACCAGTTACCTACCTGATAGCAACTTGTATCATAGTGCGACAATTCAATCATCATCATTACAAATTCACTTGGTAATCCATGTTCTTATCTAAACGAACGCTCACCACATTTTGGCGTAGTCGAAAAAGAAAAGAATATACGCATCAATCGCTGAACATTACAGTTGGAACCGCCAAAAATGGCCCATTTAAGTATTTACAAAATGCTGAAAATTGCAAAATTGGCGCCATATCAAGGAAGAGGAACGTTCACCACATTTTGGCGTAGTCGAAATAGGAAAGGAATATGCACTATAATCGCTGAACATCACAGTTGGCACTGCCAAAATTGGCACATTTAAGAATTTTAAAAATGCTGAAAATTGCAGAATTGGCGCCATATCAAGGAAGAGGATCGTTCACCACATTTTGGCGTAGTCGAAATAGGAAAGGAATATGCACTATAATCGCTGAACATCACAGTTGGCACTGCCAAAATTGGCACATTTAAGAATTTTAAAAATGCTGAAAATTGCAGAATTGGCGCCATATCAACAAAGAGGATCGTTCACCACATTTTGGCGTAGTCGAAATAGGAAGGGAATATACACAATAATCGCTGAACATCACAGTTGACACTGCCAAAATTGGCACATTTAAGAATTTAAAAAATGCTGAAAATTGCAGAATTGGCGCCATATCAACAAAGAGGATCGTTCACCACATTTTGGCGTAGTCGAAATAGGAAGGGAATATACACAATAATCGCTGAACATCACAGTTGACACTGCCAAAATTGGCACATTTAAGAATTAAAAAAATGCCAAAAATTGCAGGATTGGTGCCGTATCAAGGAAGAGCACCAATTAAAAGAACCAACATGACCACAGTTGGAACATTGGGCATCCTTAAGGTAAACCAAGGATCTAGTTTCACAAAAAAATGGCTACCGGACGAAAAGCAGTACACCAGTGTAAAGCCTTGAAAATATTGTAAATAAATTTCATGAAAGTGTCAAAAAATACATATGTTAGAAATAGAATTATCATTACACCGTGTTCCACCCTCATACAGCGAGACTTTGGGGTGATTCATGAAAAACTGTTGATAAATTTTTGAATCTTTTTTCATTAGTGCCCAAATAAAAATGTGCTGTTAACTCTTGACAGGCCAAGATTCCAAACAAAGCGTCCTATCTATTGCTATCTATAACATCGCAAATTGTCAAATAAATACCCTCAACAAAAACCAAATTTAAATGGAAACCGCGACATTTTCACTGGTACTAACAATTTGGTTGGAATTTCCCACCTAAATGTTCCTAAAATGGCAGAATAAAACATTGACAGCCGATGCGAGGAGGAAAAACACAGTAGAAAACAACTGTTCGGTGAATTAGCCATTATTTCTCGTTCCGGCAGAGATCGCTTGTCAAATATTTTATCATGGCGGCTGTGAATTCTTTATGCAAAATCGTTCGGCGAACGGTTCCCCCTCAAAACCACCTACCCACCAACCCAACAACCTAACTCGTAAAGACAGTCCTGCCAGCTTGTAGCAGGGCCTTTTCCTTTTTCCGGTTACCTATCTATTTTAAGGGCAGAGCTGGCTTGGGAAATTTATGAAAAATATATACTTACTATGTTTTACACTCATACCGCATACCGCTATACTTTGGGGTGATTTTTCATGATAATCAAAGAAAAACATTCTAACAAAGTTTTTAAACAAAGCAGTTCCAATTACAAAAAAAAAATTACAATAAAATAAACTGACTAGTGTAACAGCTGGTGTAACTAACTAACTAACTAACCATCACGCCATTTCCCCGCAGGGGTAGGCATAGAAGACGGACTGTCAAACAACTCCGTCTTGGCACACACTTCTTGTCTGATTCGCATTCATACAACGTCTCATACATACTCTTCTATTATTCTGACTCTTGATATGGCCCGACTTGAGTATCTGATTCACTTGATCTTGTCATGTCTTCCTCGGGCGTCCCCGACTTTTACAACCATTCGCATTTGATAATAATAATAATAATAATGATTTATTGTCTTCTTTTCTTATTAACATATAGATATAATGATATCCTCACTGGGATCTCCCGTGCTGAGGATGTCATTTACATATTATAATTTAATTATAAGAAATTAATATTACAACAAAGTATCATGTAGTATATTTTTTTTAAGTAATTTTAAAATAAGTAAGATAGTGTTTTTTGGTATAGTTCAGTTGATTCTGTTTTAGTCTGTGTTTGATCTCAGTAAATTTTCTATTTCAGATCTCCCTATGTTAAGTATCCAGCTTTTTATTTGCATCATATATCCTCCTTAAACTCATTTCTTCGCTCATTCGCTCTACATGCCCAAACTATCTAAGCGTCCCTTTCTTAATCTTACTCATTACGGTTACATCAGCCTTGCACTCTTTGCGGATCTCCACATTCCTCACATGATCATACATGGTTTTACCAAGCATACGCCTTAGGGATCTCATTTCAACAACATTCAATCTACTTTCATCCTTTATTTGCCAGTTCCATGCCTCACTTCCACACATCAGGGTAAGTACTAGCACTCCATTGTGGACTGCTAACTTAGCTTCTTTAATTGAATTCGGATAATATATTGAGAGGCGTTAGGTTAGGTTAGTTTATTCGTGTAGATTGATAGGCGTTAGGTTAGGTTAGTTTAGTCGTGTAGAAACGTGTTCCAATCATCGTTAAGATAAACAAATAAAAAATATTAATTCGAAATCGTGCCGAGCGAGTTGCGTAGAAATAATAATAATAAAGGTGTGTTTCGCTAATTTGTCAGGCGGGTTTGGGTTGCCGCCCCAGGAACCTTTTATTGGACAACCAACACCCCTACCAACCAACACACCAAGTGGTGTGATACGTTTGGTAACTTAGCATTGACCCCAGATTCCTCTCTACACCTTTTTCCTTCCCAGAAATTCTCCTTCCTATCCCAAAAACGACCATCCATACAGCATCCCCAAAGATGACAGTGAAAAAATTCCCTCAGGGCCTCTAGTGTGGAAACAATGTAAAAAAAATTCCAAAATTTTGTTAGCTATCCCACAGTCAAGTGGGGGAGTAGGTAGTACCCAAAATTACTATCCTCCTTATATTAGATTAAATACTTTATTTTTTATTTTTTTTTTTTATTTATTCACATTTAAACCCGCTAAACTACTTGTGTAGTTTGTCAGCAGACTTGACATGTTCATTTTAGGATTTACGAATTCCTGCACAGATACATAAGTTACTATTAATAATTGACTGAATAATTGGGATTTCTATGGTTTAAAAGCCCATAAGACAGAAAAATGCACGGGGTCGTCGGAAGACCCACTTGGTTACAGACGCTTTGTTTGGAATCTTGGCCTGTCAAGAGTTAACAGCACACTTTTTTATTTGGGCACTGATGAAAAAAGATTCAACAATTTATCAACAGTTTTTTAATGAATCACCCCAAAGTCTCGCTGTATGAGCGTGAAGCACAGTGTAGTGATAATTCTATTTCCCTAAATCGGCCTTACCCGATATTACATTCAAAACCTTCAACCCTTAAAGTGAATCGAATTAAATTCCACCCAAAACCGCCCCTGTTTATTTCTTACCCAATATCAGTTCTCGTCTTCTCTTGTTAACCGATGTATTATTCACTATGGGGGCGAGACAAAGCCAGGGGGCGAACAGACGGTGGAGGGGGTCGTTCCGTATTTTATGATAATCTATAAAGTTGTCTTACTAGCGGGGGCTGCCGGGGGCGTTGAGGGGTGGGGGGCGATGCGAAAAGAATCAGAAGAGAGTGGCTGTTCGATGTTGGCGAATGGGATTCTATGATAAAGACATTATGTGTTTTTTAAATCGATTTCTGCTTAACTAAGATGTAAGTAGGTAGGGTTTCACTATTTTAACAATAAAACAGAAAATCTATTTGTTCGTATCGAAAAACTTTAAACTGTTAGCATTCATGGATAACGCAGCTCTTTTCATTTCTCAATATTAATCCATCCCGAGCTATGGACCTCTATCCAAAAATGAAACAAGTATTCATTTATAAATTCTCGTGGCCAAACAAAAATGCCAAAAAACGTGTTACGTTGATCGGTTTTGGGGTTTATTGCAATCTTTTAGAGGACAGGCGTCAGTTTGAAAGGCATACAAATACAATATTTTGTCGATGGTTCAATCCAATATTATACTTGTGTGCCTTTCTTGGTTCAAATTTATGAATGTGAATGAAGCAAGGAGTGTGTGCCAAGACCAAATTGTTTGGCGGTCCGTCCTCTCTGCATACCCCTGTGGAGAAACGGCGTGATGGTTAATTAGTTAGTTGGTTTATCTTGCCTCTAATTTTTCCCATTCAAGTTTCGATTTCTAGTTGTGACCGTTATCTTTTTTATTTTTCTGTGTCTTGTTTCATTTAGATTTATTAATACTATAATCTTCTTCTTCAATGATATTTTATATTCATTTACACTCCACACCATACTATGTATCATCCTATGTTTAATTATATAGTCGTTAATAAAAAAAAAACAATACCCCCTTAACAATATAATTTATATTTACGTCGAAACAAACGTTCGTCACGAAATCTGGCGCTTTAAGTCAAAAAAGTCATAAATTATTATATACTAAAAAATATGACAATAATTCGAGGGCTTAAAGTCAAACAACGTTATCTACAAAAAATGTTCCAATAATTTGAGGGCTTAAAGTCAAACAACTTTATCTACAAAAAACGTTCCAATAATTTGAGAGCTTAAAGTCAAACAACGTTATCTACAAAAAACGTTCCAATAATTTGAGGGCTTAAGGTCAAACAACGTTATCTACAAAAAACGTTCCAATAATTTGAGGGCTTAAAGTCAAACAACGTTATCTACAAAAAACGTTCCAATAATTTGAGGGCTTAAAGTCAAACAACTTTATCTACAAAAAACGTTCCAATAATTTAAGGGCTTAAAGTCAAACAACGTTATCTACAAAAAAACACACCAAGGATCAGTATTGGTATCTTTTGTCGAGTGTTTGATTAATGTTTGTTTGACCTTAAGCCCTCAAATAATTGGACCGTTTTATGTAGATAACGTTGTCTGACTTTAAGACCTAGATTTTGTTTTGTAGATAACATTAATTGAAATATGTTTTTTTGTACGATTTATTACCCTAAAGCCTGGAAATATTAGTATATTTTTTATTGATAACGTTGTTTGACTTTCAGACCTCGAAATTTTTTTTTACACAATTCGAAAAAATGTGGCCTTACTTGGGTACCCCAATACATCAGATAGCTGCAAATACTACAAAATGGAACATGGAACTAAGAACTTATTTTTTAACAATAAATCTAAGTTTGCGAACTTTCAACATGAGTTTTCTCAATATTATGGTTTATGGAGATACAATTTTTTAACTCTAAGCCATCGATAATAATCTAGCTGTATCTCCATTGTTAGAAAGTACAGGTCGAGCACAAAAGCTACTATTTCTTAAGTCAGAAATAATTATTAACTCGTGTAAAAGACGTCTTACTTAGACCAACGCAAGTAGTTGAACCAACAACCCATGAAAAGAACATTATGTTGTTAAATGACATTTTAAACGATGCATAAGTGTTGTTACCAATAGGATAACATTACATGTGACGCAAAAAGTTGTAATCCTTGATGATAATCTACATATTAAAATGTGAAAAACTCAACGTGAAATGATAATATTCTATATTATTTTTTTATTTAGAATTACTGGCACAACTGCCATTTTCATTCAAATTATTGACAGTAATAATCCAATATAGAAAGAAAATAAAGATGTTTAGTTAATAAGCTATGATCGAATTAGCTCAGTGGTCAAAACACTTCCCCGGTAAGGACGAGGTGCTGGTTTTAATTCCTAGGTGCGACTGAATCCTTTTCTGTTTCACAATTTTCGTTTGAAAGTCATTAATATGATTGAAGATAATGATAATGAATTAAACAGAAGACACAAAAAACGTAACCTTCGAATCTGAGGATCGAGTCCTTTGTCTTACTGGGACAACACTTTCAATAAAGGAAACAATATCATTTCATTCTCCATTAACGAAAATAAAATACAATTTAAAATGACAAGAATGTAAAACATCAAATAAAATTTTCACTATCAAGGTATCTATGTAAAATGCGTTTCATTTTTCTTTAATATTTACTAAAACACAAAGTCAGTAAAATGACACGTAGGTACCTACCCCAGTAGAAAGGATTTTTACCACAAAAAGGTCTTGTTCGGTTTGTATTTGAATAATGTAGATGTTTTTAATATTATCTCTGGTATAGTAAAAGGTTCGGGCAGGCGGGTACCTACCTAAAAGATACAATCTTACCGCGCTTCTAGCCACTCGTTGACTTTTCCCAGGGGCATAAGGAAACCCGATTTTCTTAACTTGCAATATCTTTTCGTATTCCTTTGGGTGAGCGCCGGCGTTTTTCTGTGTTGCCCACTTTGGAAATAAAAACGCTTTTATTTTTCATATATTTATTAGGTGGGCGATTCAGTTTTCTTCAAACTGTGAGGCGAATCTTTATTTTTTAAATTAGGTGTATTATTTGCGAATTTATTTACAGGTTCTAAATAAAATTGATAGCTGTTTTATAAAATATATATATATATATTTTTAATTCCTTTTTTCCCAATTTTTACATTAATTACATACAATATTATATAAATCAATACGAATAATGGGAACCCACTAAGGCGCAGCCTGTGCGTGGGTAATATATTTAAGTTATTATATTATTGTACCTAGAAATAAACAAACTGTGGGCATATATAACAAAAACAAGATTACATTTTGTCTAAGCGGTTTGTATAAAAAGTGTTTACAATAGTGTATAGTTAAGTTATAAGTGTTTAGTGTAATACATGGTGAATATTTTATGAGAAACATAAATTGATACAAATTAAATAAAAAAGGTTTCAACTGCTGTATTGAAAAGCCATAATTTTAACTTTTTAAAATATGAAGTTTAGTAATAAATTGAATATTTTTCGGTAAAAGATTGAAAGTACGAGGTCCAATGAAACTGCAGTGTGTTTGCATTTGTTTTGTGTTCGTTTGGAGAGTATAAAATACATTATTATTTCTAATGTTGATTCTGTTTTCATTTATATTGAATTTATTTTTGTTTTTAAATATGTATTTCATAGTAAATAATTTCAAAATAAATGAATTAACAAAATAAATTTTAGTTTGCGGAGGCAGATTTGGTTTTTTCCCTGTTAATTTGGTTTATTTGGTGCGTTATTAAAAATTTATATATACAAGGATATTTAAAAAAATATATTAAAACAAAAATAAAAAATGAGGATACCTTTTTCCTAAAAAATATGTTTTTTTTTTTAAATTTAAACTAAATAACGAATTATTGATGTAAATTATATCTTCCCAAAATTAATAAAGATTTTTATAAATCATGCATATTTGGAGTATCCCCCTTAGAAAAATAATACAGAAAGTATTTACCCACATGAAGAATGAAAAAACCCCTAAGTTTTCCCGGGAGACGAAGGTCGGAAACGGAAGCAGGCAGGAAAAGCTTTTCATCCATGTTGAAAATGAGATGTAAAAATTCATACGTTCTCTTTCAAGAGGTATTTTTAATATTATTATTTTCAAAAACGTATTTACCTTTAATATTTTGTAAATATAATATATATTACACTTATGAACCAGATAAAATAGGAAGAAGTGAAATCTATAATCAATTGAAAAAAAACAGTTACGTGGATAAAAAAAAATTGCAACGACAGCTCCCCCTACACCGAGAAAAATTACTAATATTTAATATTAATTAATTAATTTATTTAGATTCTCCTCAATTTTTCGTAATCCGGTTAAAAACGGGATTGCAGGCCATTAATGAACGAATTGACAGGTTTCCTAATAAACTTTCAGCAATATATATATATATATATATTTTTTTTTTTTTTTTTTTTTTTATTATTTAACATTATAAATGATAACAATATGCAGACTTATAAATAATTTGTTCATTATTATTCTATTTCTCCATAAGTTGAGCTCCAGGAGCTCGTGAATGAATGTGTTATCACGATGTTGGAAATACGAATATTACGGTCACAACACAAACAACATTTTCGGCTTACTATGGTGGTAGTAGGCGATTTTCAAATATTGTCAGGTTATTCGTAACCCATAAATGTTTCTTTCTTGTAAAAAAATATATTTAGGTATATTTATATTTCTTCTAAAAAAAAGTCGCCAGTACTACCCAATGCGTTTGACAATGACATGCAAAAGCTGGTTTAAAATGATTTTTTCCGTGAAAAATGTAATATTAAACATTTTAAACAAATTTGAAATCAAATTGATACACAATTTAAGTACTTACCTACCTGTTATCATCTTGTTTAATTCGGAAAAATTAATTTAAATCAATTTTATTTGATTACCTATTAAATTTTCCAAGTATTTTCGTTTCTCCTTACTGTGAAAGCTGTTTCTACGTTCAAAACCATTATCAAACTGTGGTAAGATGACTTATTTATGTACATGTATGATTATAGTTTCCTCCACCCTATTCTTATGTTACCCCTCAGGCCTCTGGTTTATTCTATCAGATTTTCAAAAATATATTTTATATAATGTTTTTTTAACCAACTCGTACTCACCATAAAAACTTTGATAGTTAAATGATTAGCACCGTAAGCGAAGTCAGGTAGAGTTTTTCATATTCGAACATCAAAAAATTACTAGTACCTATTGATGTTGGCAGAGTGTAGTGGAACTAGGGGTAAGTATTTCATCCCGTTAACACTCCTACGCCCCGTGTCACTATTGCCCCGCACCCCGTGTGTCTAGGGCCTAAAGCCATAAACAAGATTAAACCACATGCGCTCTTTAAGGGAGGAACACATGGGCCTCGGGGTTGCAATATACCTAACTAATATGCCCCACATTATGTGTAACCTATGTATCTACTATACTTATGGACGTTTTACACGATACCTTTTTTCATACCGATTCCCATATGGAAACTCTTATCTATTTCACCTTAAGGAATGCTTTTCTGAGGGTTTTTGAGGAAAGGAAGGAGTAAACACGGGTCTTGAAGATACTTAAGTTGTAGGAGTGAAGAAATACACGAAGAGAAAGCATACTGATATGAAATATTATGAATTTATTAAAAATCTGGTTGAAATATTCGTTTACTTGTTAAAATGGGACTAGAGGTCTATATCGAATGATTTGACAAATTTCATAACAAACTTTCAGTAAAACACGAATACCTTATGAGGAAATCGGAACACGTGTTCTTCAAAATTTCTCATATCTCCATTATATTTATTCGGACAAGGACACCTGCGTGAACACGTGTTAAGATACATTCTGAATGACTAAAATTTTATTATGAAATGATCATGTAGTCACATTCTCAACAGTATCGGCAAATCGTTCAACAGATGAACTCAAGAATGAGTTGTAGAAACCACCCGTTTTCAAGCGACAAATGTCAGCAGTGCACAAAAAATTTTGGATGTTCATTTGGCTTGATTAATAACGCTAGATCCTCGAAGCATCTTCCATTGAAATACCCGTAGAACGGGGACATCATTTCCACCTTACGCCTGTGCTTAATGCTAAATCACTATTTTGATTAATCTTTATAACGAATCGGTGTACATTATGAATACCAAAAATATTTTTTAGATAAATTGAAGGTTATACTATCGCTTCACTTGAGTAGAATACAAATAATAAAATAAATTACTCAATAAAAAATATAAATGTAAACTACAAAAACAAAAATATTTTTCAATAGAAATGTATGAACGCGTAAAGGAAACAATTTTTTTTTAAATACTGTATTATAGCTAAGTTTTTTTGTGAACGTTTCACTTGATTAACTTCTTTGCTTTCTTATAAAATTATTTACAAAATAAATAAAAACCAGTTTTTGGCTTGAAATCGAACGTTTCTAGACTCCGTTTGTCAAGCGATTTTAATGCCTATTACCAACAATATAAGTTAAACCAAGAATATACACATTTTTGGCTTGTGGCTTCCTCTAAGATTACAATCGGTTCGAATAGTGGAATCTGACAAACGGACCTCCCGTTTCTGTAAGAAATTTGAGAGGATTCGTAGCTCCGGCTGGTTGAATAAACTGATAAAAGATTTTTGACAGTATAATCCAAAAACAGGTCCTAACAAAGGTAGCAGTTAGAATCAATTAAACCCCTTAAAAATAAATGGTCGCCAGTTCGCGTGGTGTTTCTCCGATTGAATAATAAATAATATTAGGAGTCCGGACCAAGACAGGTAGCAAAAACGATCCAGCTTTCAAAATTAGGGTCATTTACGACCCGTGGGCCCGGGTTTACAACACGCAGACACAGACATTATTATGTGATAAAATCGTAAATGCTTACTTAAATAATTATACACTTGGATTGTATGTATAAATGGAGAAAATTTTGTATGATTCAACCTAAATTTTATCAAGTCTGTATTTAAAAAAAAACTTTACAAAGCATTAAAATTTTGTAAATTGAATTATGTTTGTAGTTAATTTAAATATTGAATTATGTTTGTAGATAATTTGAATATAGAATTATGTTTGTACAGGGTTTTCCAATAAGAGGTGTTATTTTTATATTCAATCGTAAAATATCAATGGTTTCGTTGCTTATGTGGCACATAGCGCCGTCTTGTTGAAATTAAACGTTGTCCAGATCAATACCATCCAATTCAGACCACAAAAAATCATTAATCATCTCTCGATAGCGCAATCCATTCACCGTAACTGTTGCTTCAGCCTCATTTTCAAAAAAGTAAGGTCCAATGACTCCGCCGGACCATAAACCGCACCAAATAGTCACACTTTGAGGATAGAGAAGCTTTTCAACAATAACTTTTGGGTTTTTCGAGCCCCAAATGCGACAATTTTGCTTGTTGACGAAGTCATCGAGGTAGAAATGGGCCTCATCAGTCAAGATGATTTGCATTTGATTCACTCAAGTGAATTTTAATAATTTTAATGCGTTGTTGAAGCGTGTATCGTTCCATTTTTATCAATGGCGTAGTTTTTACTTGTCAAATGTCAAAAAATGATTGTTTCAAAAGTAACATCTACCGAAATAGCAGGCTATTCAAAATAACACCTCTTATTGGAAAACCCTGTAGTTAATTTGAATATTGAATTATTTTTGTACTTAATTTCAATATTGAATTATGTTTGTAGTTAATTTGAATATTGAACTATGTTTCTAGTTAACTTGAATATTGAATTATGTTAATTTGTATATTGAATTACGTTTGTAGTTAACTTGAATATTGAATTATGTTAATTTGTCTTTGAATATTATTTACACGTCGCCTTTTAGGCATTTTTTTTCTATATACCTACTTACTCCTTCCACAGACACGAGCTCTTGAAGCTCACCATATGGAGTAGTAGAATAATTAGGAAAAAAACTATTTACAAAATGTTATAATTTACAATATTGTACTATTTTGTGATTTAAAAAAATGTATTTGGGGAACATAGAAATAGTTATCTATGACCTAATACAATTCTTATACATTATTATTTTCTAAATTTTATTTCCTCTGAAAATTTTCCAAATATCTTCATTGGAGCAGTTACTATATGAACGACTTTTGACTCTGGGTTTTGATTTCCTGAAGGGGAGTATCATTAAGTATCAAGTAAGAGAAAATCATGTACAAATAAAAAAAAATGAATAAACACATATAAAAAAAAAATATAATTTTTTTTTATTTATTTTCCTCATCTCGTGTGTGTGTTTGTGCTGCATGTTTTCAATTTTCTTCTAAATTCAATTGGTGTAGGCCATAAATTATTGAAGTAAATAATTTGTTTTTATAACAAGATATTTAACTCTTCTCGCATTTCGTTGATATGTTATACATATATATTCCATAAATGTATGTATATTTTGTATATATTCACCAATGTCCAGACATGAATTTTTGGTGTAAGTCTAAATGATTTTTATCAGTCATTACGCAAGTAATATTTTGTATTGATATGGCTAAAGTCTTGCACTCAATCAAAACCTTAATCCTGTCTTGACTTGACATTATTATTTTTGTGCCCTATTTTTGTCATTTTATATTTTATTGTCACATTTCTGTTGTATTAACTTCGCGTTATATGAAATGTGTTAGTAAATAAATAAATATAATTTTAATTGTGATTAAGATATTTAATCTTCGCTAAGTACCTTACCTACTTATGTCATTACTACTCGGCTTTGCCCAAGATTTGAATCGATAAATATTGTGGAGCAAACAGTATCTATTCCGTGCCTTTTTTCCTTCTTTTTTACATAACTCCATACAGGAGGTTCTCTCGAAAACAATTTCCTACAGGTCTTATCCTATCTGTTTGGGATTGCTGTGAGAAGGGTATTTTTAAGGAGAGGAAGGAGTGGAAGTTCTAGGAAGGAAAGGTATGAGGGTGGGTTGGATTCCAGGGGTCAGTGTATCCAAGAATGACGACCGGATGAATTCATCCCGGAGAGAGTCCGGTCGGAGTCAAAGGATCTCCCTCAACCGACCTCTCCCGATCCAGCTCGCCGCGCAGTTGGTGGGCACAAACACATTCGCCGCTAAGACCAGGAGAAACCTCACCCCCATGAACCTGGGCACCTCTGCTTAGTCACCAAACTTTGCGAAATACTTGGGGTGACCTATATCAGATGTATTGCTTATCCGTTAAATGATTCCCAAAGTGGCGGTACACATTACACACAACTACCTCCCGAATTGGGTGGATATTTCAAAGGTCCATATTTATGATGGAAATAACTTCGTGCATTAATACTAATAATGCTGTGATAAATAAAACACAGTGTCTTACTTGAGACTATCACCATTCGAGAATTTATCTGCTTCAACACAGATACTTTACGCTATATAATATTTGCTATATAATTACGCTATATAATTATAATATGTACTGTAAATAATATTTGTCTTAACTCTAACATTGACATTTTTTCGGATTCACTGCCCAAATTCAAACGTGGCATCATATCAATAATTTAAACTGTTCAATGCGCATACATACAGACACACACACGCACACAAACACTCACACATACATTAAACACGTCACACACACACACACACACCTATATACTACACACGTCACCTGGTAATTAAGAAATAGACATGCCACTAAGCAGACATTACAAGGAAACATATCATAGGTACCCAACATGAATTATCTTATTCCTGTATATTGTTTCATCTTTGTAAATCATGTACTGTTTGTTTCTATAATATAAAATATAGTTCAGCTAACCAGGGTTCAAGGTTATACGCACTAAGTAACTTAAGTATGTGTTCCTTCCTACCTAAACGAAAACGGTAGGTAACAATGTTATATCAACCAACTAGTGGAGCATGTATCGTTTCGTATAAATATTTAACTGTGGCCTTATGTCAAAAGATGACACTGAAGTGAAAAAAACATTTCTCAAGAAATGAGTTTGAATTTGCAATTGTCCCTGTCTAAATATTAAAAAAAAACAACACAAAACATAATTTTATTAAATACATAATAAGGAACTCCAATCTATTAAAAAATGATTATTTACCTTTTAACTTACCACCTCCGTTGAGTTGTTACGATCCTTCGCTACGAAATCAAATCAAATCACAGAATGCTCTAAGAATATTTTTAAAATAATCATGGTAGAGATACAAGGAGAAAGGTGAGAATTGTAAATTTATTAAGAATCTCTTCAAATTATTCGCAAACCAGTTAAAAACGGGATTGCAGGCCCTTAAAGAATGAATAAATATGTTTCCTGATAACATTTGTGAAAATCCTAAGATTTTCGCGTGTCGTTATTTTAAATTATCAATGCAAATTAACGTGCTTGAACACGTGTTCCGATATGTTAGGAATTGACTACAAATGTATCAGGAAACGGCCTGCAATGCATTTTAGCAATACTCGTTATTCTTCATGCGAAAATCAGTGTACCTAATAGGTACCTATCAACTTATTTTATCTTAAAATCTCACGGTGCTTTTTTGGTAGCGCAATTAATATTCAAATGATGAATGCAATATCAAAAGCACCGTGAGATTTTTAAATGAAGTAATTAGATAGGTACCTATTAGGTATATTGATTTCCACATGAAGCAAAACGAGTATAAATTATTAAAAATCTCTTCACAGGCCGTTTCCTGAAATTATTAAAAAGCTCTTCAGAGACCGTTTCCTGAAATTATTAAAATCTATTCACAGACCGTTTCCTGAAATTATTAAAATCTCTTCACAGACCGTTTCCTGTAATTATTAAAAATCTCTTCACAGACCGTTTCCTGAATTTTTTTTAGTAAATTCCCTTCATTATTGCTAATTTTTTTTAAATCTCTTCAAATTATTGCAGGCAGTTTCCTGATAAGCTATTAGTAAATTCTTAACATATCGGAACACGTGTTCGTGCACACGGAGAATACTTACTGATGTGTATAATTATAATCATGTATAATTATGTATAATTTTATCTTATTATTTGTTTGGTTTTTAAATTGTACGTAACCTATATTTAATTTCATTTTTACCTGTTTGTTACAATATATAATTTTTATGCGATTGTAGATTTTTGTCTGTAAATTAACTGAGTTTTTGTAACTGGATAGTTCTCGCGTAAGTGAGAACATCTGTAAAACCCAGTATAAATAAATAAATAAATATGAAATATTGTTAATTTATTAAAAATCTGGTAAAATTATTCGTTTTCATATATATCGGTATATATAGGCACCGATCGCTTGAGTGGCTAATTCTATTTTTATTAAATAGACGAAATCAATGGTAAATGATTGAATAATAATTACGAGTAGGTAGTAAGTACAATTAAGATAATAGTGATCTCTGGACGTTTTTTACAAACTCTCGTTTATGTGTCATCGCGGAAATTGCCGATTATCAGCTTTCACGGAAACGCACGATCTGGCACGAAGTCGTCGATCACGAAATCTGTTTCGTTGAAAGCGCAATCGTGGTAATGTTTCCAAACACATTGTAATATCTAAATAGGCATTTAAATCATTTTGAAGATACCCACGCTTGTATAGTACTATGTAATGGTTAGAAAAAATCATTTCAATAGATATCTAGTAATTTTCTTTTTGTTAGGATGTTTAAGAAAACAAAACAAAAAACGTGAAATGAAAATTTTCGCTTTCGCGATTCAAAATTTAAACTGAATTGATAAACGTCGCTACGCAACCTTATATCTTTGGGCACTTATGGGGTAAGAGGGGACTGTGATCGGGTATTCTAAACTACTTCGAAAAAAAAATTACTTGCGATACTATCGGTGAGCCAAAAAAATGAAGGATTTCGAAACTTTTTTAATTTCACACCATACATTAAGACAGGATAGAGATGGGATTGAAATGAGGAAAATATAATAGATAGGTTAGGTTAGGTTAATCCTCAAAAGTTAGGGTAGGTAGGTAACTAATAATAAATTCTTCGTCGAATCGTCAAAAAATGAGAAATTTTATTTAATGTTTATTATTTAACTATCTGTACCCCGCCATTCGTTGCTGTAGCTCATTCTTTCTGTGCAGATAGAAAAACAATAACGCTTGTTGCGTTGAAGTCTAACAGATGGCGTTGTTTTTAAGAAAAGTGTTTTTGTCCAACAGATTGCGCTGTTTTTTTAAAAAAAGCATATTTTTACCTGTCACAGACATAATAATAATATCTAATATTTGGATGATTTCTATAGCGCCGTTTTTGTGCAAAATCACCTCAAGGGTGCTGTACAAGTATATAATATATTTCTACTATATTATTACTAACTATATATGGAGATAATATATAGTACAATACTTACCTGGTAGGTCACTTGAGATTAACACTTAATTAACATTAACTAATTGTTTATTAGCGAAATTTAGATATCTACAGGATTTAGGACATAATTGGATACAATATATATAATATAGGTTGGTGTATAAGAACATACGCGCATTCAAATGCAAGGTTGTATCAAAATTTAAAAGCAATCCGTGAAGAACTTTCCGAGATATAAGCTTTTGAACAAACGAACATTTTTATTTATACACATGAGCAGGCAGCATTTTGCTGATACGCTCTTATCTGATTTCATAATAAGTTTAACACAATTGTAATATGTACATATATGGCTTTGTTCAGAATGGAGCCAAATAATAAATAAGCCCTATTCTAAGATACTGCGAACAAGGGCTTCATAATATGTTCTTCGTTTTGCAATTCCGTTAGTAAACGATCTGGCATTACGAGAACAAACCAAAGCATTTTGTCGCGCGGGAGATAATGCCAGATATGTGAGATTTGAAAGAGATTTGCTTCTAAAATCACGGCAAGGTTTCGAATCTCATTTTTAGGTGTTAATATATTTTTATTAATCTGGTAGGGTAACAGGAATATATATTTGGATCATGTAAACGTGACGACACTAAATTTCTGGGTGCTGAAAGAAAAAGTTGTTCAATTCCAACCATTTGACAAATGAATCAAGATCATTTTGTAGAAGATTGGTATCAATGTGACTTCTAATAGCTCTGAAAAGTTTGATATCATCAGCGAAGAGGAGATATTTTAGTTAAAGGTCTTGCCAATGTCATTGATGAATACAATAACCCACGAGAAGCCATAAATGTAAGTACAAGAACTGATCTAGATAAAGGTCACTACATGGCTTCAAAGGCTTCGTGACAGGTACGAGCGCAGTTCCACTAAGTAGCTTCAGGCTGCAGCCTGCAGAGTGCAGAATACCCTGATGTGTAATTTACGATTTCACGAAATCAATTATTGTAGCACTTCAAACACGAATATCCACAGTATCACTGTACTGACAGAGAAAAAATTCCTTGATTTTCATGGAAAATTTTGGTAAAAAAAAAGGTATACATTTGATGGTCAATGGTAATGTTTCTTCATTTCCACAATGGCGTTCAACGTGTTAAAATGTTGGCCTAAAATCTCGTCTTTAACCGGATTACGATAATAAATCATTGGAATAGATTCTTAATAAATTCAGTACCTACCAATCTTCTTAAATCTAGTTAATTAAATTAAGCCTAAGAAATTAAATCAAAAGAAATACGCATTTCAAATGTAGAATCAAAATAGTTTTCTCGTAAAAAACAATATAGGTATTAAATTTAGGTACCTACTTTATCGTATGTGTGAATTCTTGGAATTCCAATTTAGAAAATGACAACTAAAATAAAAAAAGTTGTTATAATATTATATTGTAGGTAAGTTTTTCACGGCTTGTCCCATTCAGTTACAAATTTTGAAAATTAAACTTAAATTCAAAATAAATCACAGCTCATTTTTGCCTTATGATTTCAGTCCACATTCGATATTCTTGGTCAATTATAAACAATAATAATTCTTGTAACAACTTCAAAACAAATCTTTTGCTGTTTCTTGTAAAAGTTTCAGAGTACGGGTATCTGTTTGCGATTTTCATTTGATTGGGTACCTACTTTTTAAATAGGTATACCTACTCTCATTAGGATGGTAGATAGGTTACGTATCTCTTTCTTTAATTTCTGAGGTCTTTGCTCAAAAATAGGTGCAAATGCAAATTCCGCCGTAGATAAGTATGCATTTGTTTTAAGTTTTGTTTTACCTCTCATTCAAAACAGCTTAAAAACTCTATTTTATAAACAAATCTTTCACTAAACAAAACAAACAGACAAACTTATTAAATTTACAGGTAACATAAAAAAGTTTGTTAGTGTTCCTGAGAAGACTGAAATTCTCAAAGACCACAGATAAGATAAAATAGATTAATAAGTGCAAAATACTTAAGAAACCGATGCCAACATTGAATTGCTACAGCCATTAAATCTTTTTATTTTTCCCACATTAAATTCTCACTTCATTGATACCAAAATCCAACTGAATTTCTGATAATCATCCAAGAAAGAACAGTTGAAGAAATAAGTTACAGGAAGCGGTTAAATAATAAATCCGGGTATAATGACCTGAAACAACTTAATCGTTTTGAAAATATCTGTGTCCTTCCTTGAAGGCAATTACTCCCTTCTACTCTCCCTCCAACACCACTGCCCATTACCTATCCATTTTCAATAAGAACGCGGCGTCCCTCAAAGCTCTGGAACAGGGCCATGCTTAATATTATTATATTTGTTTAATGACGTTTCATTACTTACCTCCATTTAACAAAAACAAATGCTTATAAAATCTTTTTAAATAAATTAACTGTGATTCTCCATACCTTCCAACTTTAATTAAAAAATAAATAAATAATGTGTTTTGAAGAAATCTAATATTTTCATAATTTAATCGGAGTGAAATATTCCTGCGGGGGCTTAACAAAACTAATAAAAATTCTATGTTAAGTAAGTAGGAATCTTACGTAGATCCTAAACTTATATGTGGGATAAATTTTGAAGAATTGAAGATGTGTTTTATTGTAAGTACCTACCTACCTTCCTTCCTAGATATTTAGATAGGTAAACCTAAACAGAAAATATTAGTTAGGTATCTACCTGTATGTGTTGGTACCTATCTATATTTATCTAATCTCCAACTTATAAAGGTTGTTAATTTTTTTTAACTTTGTGTCCGTGATTTTCTGAAGACGTTTGCACGCTAAATCTGCCTAATTTTTCGTATTTGATCAATTTATGTATAATAGGCAATCTAATAATTATATCCATATTTTTGATTTAAAGAGTGAAGTCGCCAACCCTAGTCCTCCCTTTAATGATCTGGGATAGTTTGTCCTTATCCTTCCCGCTCCCTCACCTAACTACCAACTACCGGATATAATAGGTCCCCCAGGAGACCAGAAAGATGAGAGATGAAGACAGCTCTACCGCATCGCCTGGAAGACGGAATAACTTTTTATAACACCTCTTGCGGTCAATTTTTACGGCACACTATTTTTTACATACGTTTATTGTATTTTTTTTATATGGGATAGGAGTTATGGACCTTCCGCCCGAACGACCGGATTTGAAATAGATAATGATTTGGTTTGATTGACAAGCTTTAAAAAAACAAATGTCTTTATTTGTCGGATGGCAAGTTGGTTTTCGTGTTGCGATGATTTTGGGATTTTGTGCAGGTAGAAAGAATTTAGAAGTTTTTTGTTTAGGTATGTCAACTTTCTATTGGATGTACATATACAAAGATATAGAAAACATGCGACGGCCCAACGAAAAATGTCACATGCACAAACTGGTAACATTGCATCAAATATATAGAGGTACCTATATACAAAAAAAAGTTATATTTCTTGTTTTTAACTAACTGACTAACTAAACTAACTAACCATCACGACGTTTCCCCGCAGGGGTAAGCAGAGAGGACGGACCGTCAAACAACTCGGTCTTGGCACACACTCCTTGCCTCATTCACATGCATACATCGTCTCATACAAACTCTTCTATTATTCGGACTCTTGACATGGCCCGACTCAAGTGTCTGATTCACTTGGTCGTGCCATGTCTTCCTCGGACGTCCCCGACTTCTACTACCATTCACATTTGTGTCATGTCATTTCTTGTTTTTAAAACCAATAAAAAAAAATTTAAACAGTTATAATTTACTAATTTCATCATTTTCATTGCAACAGTCGATTTTTATAATGGCAAACAGTTACCGTTTGCCTGCACATCTGTATCTAATCCCAATATAATTATTAGTGTCAATTTACATCATTCTCCAGAAATAAAAACAGAATGAACAATGTTCATCTTAAAAAGATGTCCAATAACAAAGATCTAGGTATCTTATTTGATAAAAAAATTAACATTTGTCCCACGCACCAATGAAGTAATAAATAAGGCTACGAAATGTTAGGAACTTATTTTAAGAACAGTAAAAGATAATACGATGTTACGTCACTCTATTATTTTAAGATTCTCTTCACTGCCTTGGTAAGAATACAATTTCACTATCTGGTCCCCATAATATAAAGCAAATCAAATTAAAAGAGGTCAACACAAATGTTTAAGGTTTATCAATTTCAAATTATCCATACCCATTGACCAAATTAATAATGTAAATTAATGGATTTAACCGACTTATCTTGCAGAAGAACCATTAGTCATTTGGTACTTTTATTCCAATTATTTAATGGCTTAATGGAGGCATCTGACTTAACTAAGCAAATAACGTTCCGAGTACCAAATTGTAACACGAAACTTCCAGAGTTGTTCTTTGTTCATACATATAAAACCAACTATTTTATTATTTTCCCAGTCCAAAGGCTACAGAGGCTTGGAAATAAATTGAGATATGTTGATATTTTTATTTATTCCATACTTATATTCAGTGGCGGCTCGTGACTTTTGGGTTACTAGAGTGCTAATATTACAAAAAATGGCTTAATTGATGCTGTTGTAGCTGAAAACGATTTTTTTTTTTTCGAAAATTGATTTTTTGTATGAAGATTTTCAGGAATTCCGTGCGGCGCACGGCTATACTGAAATTTCCAGAAAATCTTCATACAAAAAATCGATTTTCGAAAAAAAAATAAAAAATAATTTTCAGCTATAACAACATCAGAAATGCCATTTTTTATAATATTAGCACTCTAGTACACCCAAAAGTCACAAGCCGCCACTGCTTATATTTGAATCAGAAATTTCTAACATTTTGTTCCACTAACATTATTATATTATATCTGTAACTTACTTTTTTATATGAATATTAAACTTAAAATTTACTTTTTTCTTTCATGTTATTTTTGTTATTTACTCCAGACAGGTGTTAAGGCGATGCACTACGTCGTGTAATATTTTGAATCGAGCCGCTATCAATAACACACCTTACGTAGATGGCTATAAGGCTAAAATTCCCGCTTCACCTGTTTTGATTTATGCAAGAAAAAAACATGGCCAAAAAGTGCGTTTTCTTTTATTTCGTGGATGTTCAGGCACAAATATTTCAATCTTTCTCGATCATTTTATAAATAAGTTAATTTTCCACATTATACAATAAAAGCATAACCGAAAATGGGTTCGTAAGTAGGAGATTTTGAACTTTAAAGCAGTTTTCATATTATTTTTATGGTAATTTGAATGCACTAGCACTATGTAATGTAATTAATTTAATCTTTATTATGTAAAAGCCCGACGGCCGTAAATGAATAAATAATTAACAAGTGAATGCATTGATTTTTTATGATACCTAAGTTTTTAATTTCATTAGGTTTTGTATCTTCTTATCATATGTTAGGACTATCATAACTCTATCTTACTCCTATGTAGGCGCTCAAATCATTTGTCGAAAAAAATATTACAGATAGGTACATATGTAAAGTTGTGGGTACCTAGTTAGAATTATTTAAAAAAAATTTGAAATAGCATATCTGCATATTATTATGTAAAAGGAACAAATGTTGACGGTCTCCATGGTCGAGGGGTAAGGTTTTCGTAATAAATTTTATTTTGTTAATAGGTACCTACCTATATGTTATTTCACAAATTACTCATTTTACCTATATACAGGATTTTCCAATAAGAGGTGTTATTTTGATATTCAATCGTAAAAGATCAATGGTTTCGTTGCTTGTGTGGCACGTAGCGTAGTCTTGTTGAAATTAAACGCTGTCCAGATCAATACCATCCAATTCCGGCCATAAAAAATCATTAATCATCTCTCGATAGCGCAATCCATTCACCGTAACTGTTGCTCCAGCCTCATTTTCGAAAAAGTAAGGTCCAATGACTCCGCCTGACCATATACCGCACCAAACAGTCACACGTTGAGGATAAAGAGGCTTTTCAACAATAATTCTTGGGTTTTCCGAGCCCCAGATGCGACAAGCTTGTTGAAAAAGCCACCGAGGTGGAAATGGGCCTCATCACTCAAGATGATTTGCATTTGATTCACTAAAGTGAATTTTAATAATTTCAATGCGTTGTTGAAGCATGTATCGTTCCATTTTTATTAATGGCGTAGTTTTTACTTGTCAAATGTCAAAAATGACTGCTTCAAAAATAACATCTACCGAAATAGCGGGCTATTCAAAATAACACCTCTTATTGGAAAACCCTGTAGTACCTATATTAACGGCACATTCCAGAGTGGAAAATACTCTCAGTATCACTCTGGTGTAAGATCACCATTCAGAATTTAAACGTTGCTTGAAATAGCTTTGGCCGTATTTCCTCTTTCCCATCTCCTTCTCCTTCCCACTACCTACAGCCTCACAACCTAACCCAATTGGGGAGGCCGTAGTATCACCGTAGTGACGGTTTGGATCAGTTGGGACTCTTGCACGTTTTCAATTTTGTTTTTAAATAGGTACGTGACTAGAACAGATTCGAACCGATCCTGTTCGGATAAAGTAATGAGTTATTAACTCGTAGTTACCTGAAAATATTGTGCAAAAGAGCAAAACAGTTTCTTACTAAAATCACTACTACCTGAACTAAATGAAATTGCTACCAAAAATCCAATAAACAATATTCCATAAAAATGTTTGTTCCCTAATTAGAGCGGTTCACAAAAAACGCAGTTAAAAAACGCCGTTCACTTCAAGTAGCTACCCAGAATCCGGAATACTCGTGTGTAATTATGTGTCAGTACCTAATTAGGGAGTTCAGAGAACTTAACCCTTTTTTAAAGAGTTTAAAAGGCCTTTCATATCATTTTGAGTTAAGTATGTAGGGCACGAAGCACGAACCCATAATTTAATACAATACTACCTCAGTTTAAATGCCATTTTATATTTTTTTTTATCCAAAAGAAAGACAAGCATCCCCGAGTTACGAATAATGTCACAGTTTTATCAGCAAAACTATTACTATATACCTACCACCATCATTATAAGCGGCAAATGTGGGTTGTGCAATAATGGGAGACTTATCCAACTGAAAAATTGAATATTATGCATTTCCCGTCAACTAACAGGTCTAAGTAGGTACTATTTAAAATTATTTTTCTGAACTAAAAATTTATCTTCAAATGGTTCTAGTAAATTAACAAACTGACTTTTACATGGATTTATCGAAATTTCACAAATAAATTAATCATATATGCATTGCATACGTACCTACTTATAGGAGATATAGTTTTTGAAATTAGGAGAATATTTTGAAATATTGGAAATTTCGGCAGAGCACAATTCATAACGAAATTGCATCACTTACTAAAAATTTTACTTGGAATCAAATTTTAATTGAAATATTATACTTCCTTGAAGTAGGCCATGTCATGTCTAGGCATAATTATATGAAGAAAAAAACATGTTTTTGTTGGAGGTAGGTATTTAAATAGTTATTTGTTGCAAAATTGGACTTTACTTCCACCGTTTCACTGTCTTTTCGCTAGGGGGTTGGTATTATTATTGCTTCACCCTTATTTTAGATGCAAAATCCCCTCCCCCCACCCCCTAGGATAATCACTTTCTAAAGACTACATCAATCGTTCAGGAGTTAAAGAGAATGGGGTAAAATGGAAATTAGTTAATTGAAACACTCCAAAATCATGCTTAGTGCAGTTTAATAAGGTAAAAATGAAACGTTGCTAAAGCTGATCCTCTATATATACGAATATCTTTTTCTCCAGGCAACCACGATCAATAGAGATAAGCAAAAGAACTTAGAAAATAAGGTCTAGAAACAACGATAAATTTCCTAAAATTACTTCACGACAGCCAAACCAGGTAAACAGAGACAAAACATTTACAATGAAATGATGGGAATGAAGAGTTGATCCTAATTTGGATAAGGTATTACCAAATAGTATAATAAGTCTCTACACCGAATATCCGCCCGTTTCAGTAGGTCGCACCCATCAAACTATACGATAGTAAGAAGATGAAATAATAAATAAAATAAAAACAGTAGGTATTTACCATTGAGTCTATCCTTGACAACTTGATGAGCAAAGGCCGCCGCTGCAGCCTGCCGTGGATCCATTGATAACCCCCATGGTAAGGAAGCCAAAGCTCTCTGCGCTGGTACCCTCAACACTCCTCCTCCAGACCCGTAGAACCCTGGAACACCATACCCCACACCCATAGGCCCCATGAAACAGTTTGCCATCCCACTTTCACTCAATCTCCTATACTCCTCCCTGGCGTTTTCCATCTCGCTTTCAGCAGCGTTGGTTAGTCTTCTATATTCATCTTTAGCGCTTTCCGATTCATTGTCGTTATTGCTTTCATCGTTAGTTCTTGCTCTTCTGAATTCATCTCTTCCCTGTTCCGAATCGTTGTCACTTCTCAATCTTCCTTCTTCATCTGTGGTGTCTTCGTTTGAATCTCTTCTGTGTATTCTGTCCATGAGTTCATCCACTCCTCTTCTGGCGACATTCACTAGATTCTTCTCATCATCGAAAGATTTCCCGAGTAGCCTAGATATGCTGAACGGTAAGGATATCTGTGCTGGGTGAGGTTGTGACGTAATGTGACCTCTGTGAAGGTCTGAAGGAGATATTGAATGCATATTGAGTCTATTTCGAGGACTATAAGACTCTGAATGTTTATCTGATTCGTGGTCAGATTGGTCACCACCAGCAGACAAACGACTGTCTGTATCCACGTTAATTTCTTCGTGTTCGTCTTCAGAGTGTAACGAAGACATTTTGATATCAAATATATATTTTTATTCAATTTTAAACGCTTTGTTTTATACTCCAACCATTTTTAAGTCATTTTAAAACACATTAATCACTTATTTTTTTTATAATACTCAACGAATAAACTTGTCAAAGTCCTTAAAACACCGTTGTTTTTAAAGGGCAACACCAATTATTCAATTATACAAATTAAAATCCCCCTTTTAAAAAAACAACTGTCAAAACAGAACCAAAAAATCTTCTTCACTTTGCCGCGTTTTTAATTACAACACTTTTCAAATCAGAATCCCATAGCAGCTGTCGCGTTCGAAAAATTATCACAAAAATCCGCCGTCACCTTAAAATTCAACTCAGCCTGTAACGCGTAGATATTTTTTAAAATAAGGCTATTCACTCGAAAAGGAATACCTATCAAAGAAGGTAGGTACTTTAGTTTTTTAATACTAGATAGAAAGCTTGAGAAATCAGTTGAGTTAGAACCGATTTAGCTGCGATTTCGGACGAATTAACTCCCACCAATCCGGCAGTGGACCCTTCACTACTGCTAACCGATTCACACTGAATGTTCCGACCCGTTGGAGAAAGAAGAACGAAGCCTGCAAGAGGGGGATAGCTGAACCAAAACAGATGCTTCAACGTTATAAGTAAGAGGAGTTTCGCCATATTTCAGCCATTGTGTCGTCATATTAGGGGAGTATTTTTATAAAGAGGTGTATACACTTTTCGCTTTATTCGTTTCGTTTATTGAAGCGCGGATTGCGATTAATGATTCGTACAGAATTATTATTATTGTTGGTGGACAGAAGATTATAATTTTGGTAGATGGTTTATTGGCTTAAATTTTCATCGTTTGGAATAAATATTACGGCGTATTGTTATTATTTTCTGTGAATAATTTTATTATTATTTCAATGGTAGATATTCAGTGACTACCCAGGTACATCATCTGTTCGTCGCGGGAGAACAGGCACTGAAAAATAATGAAAGAAATATAAGTTTAATCGGGTTATGCCATTTTGAAATTAGGTTGAATATAATTGTGAGAAATATTAGGTGCCTACTTACATTGGTAATTGTATATAATATGTATTTTTGATAGATTAAGAAAATTAAGGCGATGCCATACGTAGTAATGCAAAATCATGTGTTTTAGGTTTGAAAATTTGGTCGCCTAGAAATGTTTCAGATGTTTTAATTAAACACTGCGAGTAGAATACATCTTGGCCTTTGAAATAATCGAGTATTTTTTACATAAGTCTTTTTATAAGCCCAGAAAAAAATAATGTAAAGGCCTATGACAACTGCTTTAAAGTTCAAAATCTCCTACTTACAAACCCATTTTCGGTTATGATTTTATTGTACCTATAGATAATATGGCAAATTAAGTTATTTATAAAATGATCGAAAAAAAATTAAATATTTATGCCTATAGATACATCCACAAAATAAAATAAAAGGCATTTTTTGGCCATGTTTTTTTCTTGCAAATATCAAAACAGGTGTTAAGCGGGAATTTAAACCTTATCGCCATCTACGTAAGGGTTGTTATTGATTGCTTATTGATGCGGCTCAATTTAAAATATTACACGACGTAGTGCATCGCCTTAAAATTGTTTATTGTTTGTACAAGTACCTATGTAGGCGTAGAAACGTAGATGTTTCGTAGTAAATCAAAAACTAAAATTGTACAATTCTGAAAACAAAAATTTCATAATTTTGTAAGACAAAAATTTCAATTTAATTTTAATTTTTAAAGCATAGAACAATAACTAACCTTAAAAAAATGCTTACATAATTATCTAGTAGGTACCTATGTATCTACCTAGATACAAAGGTGCATAGACATTGGAAGGTATCTACGCAGATGTAGTTAAATAATCAATCTGTGCAGTTAAATAAATACTGCATTATCGAAATTGCACGGAGAAAAATTAGTACGGATTTTTATCAAGATACCTACTGTTAAAAATGTGACTGCAACAAAATATTAGTCATTCAGAATATATCTGAACACGCGTTCACGCAGGAGCCCTTCTCCGGATAAATATAATGGATGAGATGCGAAAATATTATTATTTTGAAAAACACGCGTTTCGACTTTATCATAACATATTCGTGCTTTACTGATTGTTACAATTTGTCAAATCATTCGTTATGGGCCTTTAGTCCCGTTTTTAACAGTTAAACGAATTATTTGACCAGATTTTTAATAAATTAACAATCATTCATATAAGTAAGTTTTCTCTGTGTGTGCGTAAAATGTTAATTAGGTCATTCCTGCTTTGGATTCTTGCATAGATAGGTAGGATGGGATTGTTGCTAATTTTTTTTCCTATTTTAGGTAATTAATTAGGTGCTTACCTATACGACAAACAGTTATAAATGGAATTTTGATATTTTTGAACTTCTGGAGGCGGAAAGCGGTCAAATATCCTCCAAAAATTACCATTGCATAAATTCGTTTTAATGTTTTTCACTTTTATTTGGTATAATTTTAAGAATTACTATAATTTTTTTATATGTATTGCATTGCACTACCCTTGCACACCCCTCGGAATAAATTATTATTATTAGGTATTTCCTAAAATATGTTTTTTTTAATCTGAACAAAAAAAATCTGGTTTTTCATATCTCCATTTTGTGTAATTTACTTACCAAAAATAGCCTTGATAAAAGTGTCTGGAAAAGTATGAAGAATATTAAAAACGGTATCGCAGACCGTTTCCTGATAAACTTTTCCAAAGTTGCTAATTTATTAAATATATCTTGTCAAATTATTCGAATTCCTGTTAAAAATGAAACTGCAGACCTTCAACGAATGAATTGACAGGTTTCCTAACAAACTATCGGTAAAACACGAACATGTTATTTGGATGTCGGAGCACGTGTTCATAAAAATTATAATATTGGAAAGTTTTGTCATTAGGTATATTTATCAGAAAAATGAACACGTGTTTCGGTATATTCTGAAAATACTAATATTCAATTATCAAATTGTTTTCCATCACGTTTTTAACAGGATAGGTATAATAAATCAGCTACACTAATTTACATTCCTAATATAACGGAACACGTGTTCATCCACCTGCACCATGACTTGTCAATATATAGGTAGGTAACTAATGACGAAATGAGAAAATATTATGATTTTTGTGAACATCGTGATTCATCATTCGTTAAGTTCCTGCAATCCCGTTTTTAACCGGATTTAGGATTGTTTTAAGGGATTGTTAATAAACCAGCAATATTTTATAACAGTAAATTTTCTCCGTTTTGTTGTAGGTAATAAAATAAAATATTTTTTTATGGAAAGTCGATTTAAATTTTTTACTTTAAGAAGGTGGTAGATGCTATTATAAATAAATATGTTGACTTGATTACTCCATCCACAGATTCTTAAGCAATTCCGTTTTTTTCTGTTTTCTTAAAGAATCTTACTGTGTTTTGCAAGAGCTGTTAACTAGGTAGGTACCTGGATACACCTGTAACAAATATTTTGTCTTTAAAGCGCCATGACCCGGAGAAACCATTGAAATAGAATTGACAAACTATCTGAGAACTAAAAAATATTTCTTGAAGCATTGGGAACAATAATTATTGTGTCTCCCATCCATAATTGATGTTAAAATGTATAAACTTTAGAAATCAATCAATAGATACTTTTAAAACTAAGCAAAAAGTTCCGACTACGAATTGCAGCGCCGTTCGCTTAATACTGACCGCACACTATAACGTGTCAAAAGCAGAACACTAAGTATGCCAAATGTCGCTTACGTCATAGTATTCAATATTTGCTTTATAACGTCAAATTGATGTCAAAATGTAGGTATAAACTTTAGAAATCATTCAATAGATAGGTACTTTTAAAATTAAGCAAGAAGTTCCGACTACGAATTGCAGCGCCGCGCGCTGCATACTTACCGCACACTATAATGTGTCAAAAGCAGAACACTAAATATGCCAAATGTATTAAATATCATAGTATTCAATATTTGCTTTATCAGCAGTAGCGGTTCTAGAATTTTCGTGAGCTAGAGTGGTAAGATTGGAAAATACGACGTTATTGGTGTTGTACTAAAAGTTTAAGATATGGAGAAATAATAGGTAGGTACATAAAGTAATAGTTGTGGAGATCCTCGAAGAGTGCAAGGATGATGTAAGCGTAATGAGTAAGATTAATGAAAGGGGACGCTTAGATGGTTTGGGCATGAGCAAAGAAAGTAGTGTTAGGAGAATATATGACGCAAATTTGAATGGTAGCAGAAGTCGGGGACGCCCCAGAATGACATGGCACGATCATGTGAATCAGATATCTACTTGATTCGGACAATGTCAAGTGTCAGAATAATAGAAGAGTATGTATGAAACGATTTATAAATGTGAATAAGGCAAGGAGTGTTTGCCAAGACCGAGTTGTTTGGCGGTCCGTCCTCTCCGCAGGGAGTAAAATTAAGTACCTACCTAATAGTTATTAAAAGTTTAAAAGGAAACCTTTTGATTTATTCGCAATGGAAAATGGAAAATGGAAATAGGGAAAAAAATATTTTTTTCAGTACCAGGGCTCAAAAATTGAAAAAAAAAAAAAAAAAAAAGCAAAACAAAAAAAACACTTATCCTTCATGTCAAAGTGCTTGGTACCTACCTATGTGATTTTAATATCTAGGTAGGTAATTAAGTGAGATAGGTGAATAATTATTATTTTTTAATTAAGTAGGTAGGTACCATGATTAATAAAGGTCTAATCTAGTGAATCGTACTCCACTGGTATACAATAGCAGATCCCCCACAAATAATCGCGTCATTACGTCGCTTGTGGTTTGGAGAGAATTTTCACTTTTGAGTGAAAATATTGTCTTCTATTGCGACACCATTCAGTAGGTAGGTACCTACCAAACAGGCATGCCCTGATAGCTCCGTCGTAACCTCTCCCTCTCTTCTCGTGGACGTCGCACGTGGCGGAAAGAGAGCCTGCAAGGGAGCTCTCAATAGCAGAAACATAGGTAGGTTCTCTTGTTTAACAATACGACGCCATGATCGTCATGTCAGATGTTCCTATGCCATTCAATGAGAGAGTGTGTATAGTTTGGTTTTAAATTTGATTATTAACGCCCTTATTATAATTATACTGCCTCAGTAACAACCTTTTTATAATTAATATAGTTCCCCACTAACAATCTTTTTTATTTTTTGTTTTTAATGAGTTTTTATTATTCACAATGTACATTTGTTACGTATAAATTTTTTTTATAAAATTAGCGACCGGTTTCGACACGTCCGTGTCATTAACTAGCTATGTTAAAACTAACTTAAATGACACGGACGTGTCGGAACCGGTCGCTAATTTTATAAAAAAATTTATACGTAACAAATGTAGGTAGGTACATTGTGAATAATAAAAACTCATTAAAAACAAAAAATGTCTAGAAATTGTTACATAGTGAATGCCAAAGAAATACAATTTTTTTTTTTTATAATTATACCTACTACCTCAGTAACAATCTTTTTATAATTATACTGCCTCAGTTACAACCTTTTTATAATCATACTGCCTCAGTAACAATCTTTTTTTAAATGAAAAAAACATACACTTAGTAAGACACCACTTTATTTTTGAATCAATAACGATAGGCTATCGTTATTGATTCAAAAATAAAGTGGTATCTTACTAAGTAGGCTATCGATAGGCTATCGTTATTGATTCAAAAATAAAGTGGTATCTTACTAAGTGTATTTTTTTTAATTCAATATGTCACACCCCAAAGTATTTGCTTCCTTCGAAAATCTTTTTTTATAATTACACTGCCCCAGTAACAATATTTCATATAATTATACTGCCTTAGTAACAATATTTTTTTAATTTCACTGCCTCAGTAACAATTTTTTTATAATTATACCTACTTACTACCTCAGTACCTACCTAATAATCTTTTTATAATTACACTGCCCCGGTAACAAATTTTTCATAATTATACCTACTTACTACCTCAGTTACAATATTTTTATAATTATACTGCTTCAGTAACAATCTTTTTATAATTACACTGCCTCAGTAACAATCTTTCTATAATTATGCTGCCTCAGTAACATTTTTTTAGTGATGAGATGAACCTGTCCACGGACTCACGCACAATTATTTTCCTCCTTCAGTATTCTACACAGAGAAAATTTAGTGATTAAAAAATATTGATTAATTTATTAAGAATCACTTCAAATTTTTCGTTATCCGGTTAAAAACGGGTTTGCAGGCCCTCAACGAATAAATTGATAGTTTTCCTGATAAAATTTTAGTAAAATACCATTTCATTGTCACGATGTCGGAACACATGTTCATAAAAATCCTAACATTTTTGCATTTCGTTAATAGGTATAGGTATATAATCAAGACAAATGCAGATGCATGAACACGTGTTCCGATATTTGAGGTGATTTACTCACGAAAACATTATTATTATTACAATTCCTAAAAGTTTATCAGGAAACTGACTGCAATGCCATTTTTAACCATATTACGAATAATTTTAAAAGATTCTTAGTAAATTAACAACCTACTAATTTTTCTCCGTGTTGGCTAAGTCAGAGTAAGGAATGCATATGGTAGTTAGTCACAGAATTTTTGCACTGAAATAAATCCCTGCTTCTAGTATTACGTAGTGGAATCCAAAAGCTTATCAATGCAAGCAATTCTGGACTATCAATACATCATTTAGAATTTTTATATAGAAATACTAAAATCAGTTATAGTTCTTCTAAAAACATGTTTTTACCCGTCACAGGTGAGATCTATATAATATAGGTAGGTATATAAAAACACACGCATATTCGGATGCAACATTGTGTCAAAATTTCAAAGCAATCTGTGCAGAATTTTCGAAGATTTTAGATTTTGAAAAACAAACATTTATATTTTGATTTCCATAGACAAATTCTTTTAATAGCTCGTACCTACCTATATGAATATTGTATTGTGAATAGGTAATAAATTAAAGTTTTTATCTAATTACATTTTAGGTAATATATTTTTTTATTTAAATCATTTATTATTGTTTGGTTAGGTTAGGTTAGGTTAAATTAACTAACCTTTATATTAAATTAGGGGAGGTTTGAACACATGATGCCGTGGAGAAGTTCCTAAGCCAATCAATGAAATGGTTTTTTGTACTTAGATATTTTTTTACTTCATTTTTCGTGTGCGTTTTAATTTACCTACCTATTTTTTTTCATCTGATCGGAGGGGAGAAAAGCTTGAAGTATAGGTACTGAATTCTGTAGAAGGCGTGTGTGTGTGGTGAAACCATGTAGTATGATCTTGTGAGAATGTGGAGATTTGCAAAGAATGCTAGACTGATTCTTAAATTCTCACATTTATCCGCCTCCTAAATTAAGTGTATTAATCTATATCAAGCAAAATTTCAAACACAATACAATTCCAATTCAAAAATAGAATAAGTTCCAAGCGATTATATTCGATCATTTATAGAATAATAATGATTCTAGATTATGACACCACGTGGCCTCCTGCCGTCTCCATAGCAACCGGGCGACCAATGAGAAGCCGGCGCCTCCCCGCCGGGCCACGCCCCCCCGCTGCACTGATTGGTCGAGGGTCGGATTTGATTATGAAGGGAATTGGCCATGAATGTGTATTGTGTAGGGATTGCAAGTCTGGAAAACATGATATGTTGGAAAATTAAAAATAAAATCGATTATTTAAAAATAAATTGACCGCGTTAATTTTGTGTATTATTTGTCATATATTCCGCAGTGAAAATAGTACTGATGATTAAAAAATTGATAGGAAACAGGAACAAAAAAAGATGTTAGCATATTTTCAATAATTTCCGCTGTTCTTTCGGGGTCAAATTAAAACTTATTAACATATTGACATAATTTATTTATTTATTGCGATTAAAATTTCGGTTCCCCTTATCAAAACCAGTAGACGCTTAGGTAGGTCATCACTGTAATATTTTAATGATTTATATTATTTTGTAGCGTCGTTTTATAAAAAATAATCTCAAGGGCGACGTGTTGAGTATTATCAGAACCTTTGCGCCTTGGAAAGTTGGCGCCCAAAGCGAACTAGGCCGGCCCTGCGCTCTGTAGAGATGCTTACAATAATGATAAATAACAAGTTACAAACAAAACAAAAAAATATACAAGAGGTAAACTAAATAAAACATAAATAATAATAAATGGAATAGGCAAATCACCTCCATTCTCGTTCAAATTAAAATACAACTATTTTCCACGACATTTCAAGATAGTAGATTGGTAATTAGCTTTTTTTAATATGCGAGATGGCTCTGTAGTTGTATATATAGGTAGTCACATTCAATCAATGCATTTGGTAGTATTATACAGACGATACTTTCGAGACTGTGGATTGAAGTGAACAACATTGTTATGAAATATGTAATTCAAGATGGAATATAGTATAACTTTGTAAATTACGTCTATTAGCAACTTTATTGTGAATATTGCTCAGACAACGAGTGGTTTCAAGCTTATCTTGAATAATTTTATGTAAACATATTGCCTAAGTCGGCAAATTGTCTTACTAAAATTTGTAAAATTAAAGTACTGGAGTCGTTTATTCCAAGTTTAAATGATAATAGTCTTAGGAATTTTTGAAATTGCCAAGAAAACTCTAGGTAAAAAATTTGACTGTCCTAGTTATCTTGTAAAATAATATTAATATTCATTGCATAGAACAGCTGAATCTGAGGCTGGAGAAGGTAGGTACCTACCTATCTTAGACTTTTTGATGAACACCATGATGTTGTACAACCTTTTTTTTTTATTTAAAGAAAGCAAGACAAAAAATACATATTACAGTAAATAATAAAATAAAAATACAGAAAAAAGATAGGAGAGACAAACGACTAATTATGTAGTTAATTAAAATTTGCTTCAATAACCCACCACCTAGATAAAAGTTTTAGTTAAAAAATAAAATCTAATGTTTATTATATATATTTCTACCTAATTATCAATTTTCTTTGTCCATATTATGATAATAACAGTAGGTAGGTAGTTATTATGTTTTCTTAAATGATTTTTTATTCAATCTCTTATAGTTTTTTAGCGTTACTCAATACCTTGTGTTTAGAGAGGGAGTACTGTAATGAGTTACAAGAAAACGAATAATTTGATGAGATTCTTAATAAATTAGCATTTTTTAAATTAAATTAGAAGATTACTCCGCGCAATTCAAGTGTTCCGATCACTTAGTTGTGTCATACTTTTTTTTGACAACTTCCTAATAAAAGGCAGTTCTTAGAAACGAAAAAAGAATAAAATTACTTTAGCTGTGTTTGGTGACCACATCTTACCTGATAGCCAGGCATTTTCAAAAATAATATTATTACAAAACAGACCGAGTTTCCATTATAATGTATAGCGAAGTTTTCGTGAAAAAAAGCAAGATAAAACAGACAATCGATACAAAAATCGACATTTAAATTAATTCTGTCAAAATATTGTTGGTCCCGTCCGTCCCATCCCTAGCCTACCCTTTGTGATGTGTTATCATAGAGCTCAGTTTCGCTTGGCCCGGGATTAATTCCGGGAGGCATTCAATTGTTGGTGTTTATACGCCATAAGGCCGGTTCACTCACTACAATTCAACCGTTGACGTAAATCGTGTAAATGCTTTTAGGGCGGGTTCTTACTGGTGAATTCAACAACTGCTTGATCCTGTATTTTCTCTTGCGTGATTATTAATAATATTAATTACATTATTATTAGGTAACTTCATACTTGTATGTTTTTTGAGGGTTTCTAATTTATTAAGAATCTCTTCAAATTATTCGTTATCCGATTAAAAGCAGGATTGCAGGCCCTTAACAAATGAATTTATAGGTTTCCCAATATTTTTAGTAAAATATCAATGAATTGTCACGATTTCGGAACACGTATTCATAAAAATCGTAAATTCTCCTAAATCCGCATTTCGTCATTATATAATTATTAAGACAAAATCAGGTACATAAACATGTGTGATTAGTGCACATAAATGTTGAAAAATTTTAAATTTTAAACTTTACTCGAAATAAGGTTAAAAGAATTTTTCCCATGTCATTAATAAGATTATTCTTTAAAAAATGTGTCTTCTATAAGAGATCTAGGAATTACTCTTGATTCTAAATTCATATTTGATTTACACATTAGATAATGACATTAAGTCCAGATCACTTAAAATGATGGGATTTATTCACAGAATAACAAAATTTTTCAAAGATCCTCAATCAATTCTAACCCTTTACTATGCCTTAATTAGAAGTAAACTTGAAAATGGAAGCACTATTTTGAATCCACATTATTGCAAGTATGAAACATTATAGAATCGGTTAAAAAAAATGCTTGGACTATTTATTATCTTTCAAATGTGGACTACATGACCATCTTAGATCATACGACGCACATCGTGAATACTTTAAGATTAATATACTTAAAATAAGAAGACAATTGACTGACCTAATATGTTTGCATAAAATAATGCACGGCCATCTTGATACCTCATTATGTCTTAGCAATATTGAAATAAATATCCCCAATTCCCATTGTTTAAGACACCATAGCATTTTCACCTGAATATTTTCAAAAATAATATCGCCTATTTTAGCTCTCTGACCCAAATGTGTATACTGTATCTACAATAAGATAGAGTGTGCTGAACTATGTAGATATTTTTTTTGATAATTTGTATGGATTCAGAAAAAAAATCTGCTAGATATTGTTAAAAAATATGTTGCACTGATTATATTATGTATACCTACTTGCGTCTCTTATTAGGACGGGTTGTTTCGGAGAATCTGAACAATTCATCAAATTTCAACGTTCATTTCCAAGTTCTGTGAAAGATTTTTTCAAGTTCTGTTTTTATTTCAGTTTTTTCAAGCAACTAGCCTACAATGATATAAAAACAGAAATTGAATAAGTCTTTCACAGAACCCGAAAATGAACGTTGAAATTTGATGAATTGTTCAAATTTTTCGAAACAACCCGTCCTTGTGTTCTGTAATATTTGTGTTTCATACCAAGTATTTTTAATTTTTTTTATTTGTTTTATATTTTAATGTTTATTTAGGTAACTATATGAAAATTAATGTGTCCTATGGATGAGAAGATTTTGGTAATTTTCGTACCTATTTGTAAATTAACTGAGTTTTTATAACTGGATCGTTCTCACGTAAGTGAGATCGTCTGTAAAAACCAAGTATTTATAAATAAATAATTTTTTAAAAAAAACTCTTCAAATGTAATCCGTATAAAAACGGGGTTGCAGACCGCTTCCTGACAAACTTTTAGTAAATTCTGCAATAACCTGCATTTGCCTTGGTAACATACAGTGACGAAATGCGGAAATACAACGATTTTTATTAACGCGTGAAAATACATTCGTAGTTTATTAGGAAACCTATCAAATCATTTGTTAAGGGCCTGCAATCCAGTTTTAACCGGATAACAAATAATTTGAAGACATTCTTAATAAATTGGCAATTTTTTTTCAGAGAGTTTTCTCCGTGTAGTGGCGATGCACTGCATAGTACCTAATGCAAAATCATGTGTTTTTGGTTTGAAAATTTGGTCGCCTAGAAATGTTTCAGATGCTTTAAATAAATACCGCGAGTATAATACATCTTGGCCTTTGAAATAATCGACTATTTTTTACATAGGTCTTTTTATAAGCCCAGAAAAAAATAATTTATAAGGCCTATGAAAACTGTTTAAAGTTCAAAATTTCCTACTTACGAACCCATTTTCGCTTATGGTTTTATTGTATAATGTGGAAAATTAAGTTATTTATAAAATGATCGGAAAACATTTAAATATTTATGCTGAACATCCACAAAATAAAATAAAAGGCACTTTTTGGCCATGTTTTTTTCTTGCCTAAATCAAAACAGCTGGATGGTGTTAAGCGGGAATTTACGCCTTATCGCCATCTACTTAAGGAGTGTTATTGATGGCGGCTAGATTCAAAATATTACACGACATAGTGCATCGCCTTAAAAATAATGCTTACATATTTGTGTTCAAGTGGGAACGAATAAAGTAGGAACTAGGTAGGTACCTATCTCTCAGTAATCAACCGCTCCAAGGACATTTTACCTTTTGTACCTTTATTCCCAAACAAAACGTCTTATTACACGGACTTCAATCGTATATTTCCTAGCATTTTATTCAACATTGTAATAGCTGCTTTTATCTTCAACTCAATAATCTCATCCTGTCGGTAGACATGATTGCTTCGCGTTGAAACCGCAAATGGTTTTGGGACTACAAATAAAACTGTGATGTTCGTTCACCGTACCGTCTTTCAGGTACCTACCGACTAACCATTACGTAGATATTAAATAACTTGTCTATGTAAGTTAGGTAGGTACGGTACTTTGGTGAATGTATTATCATGATAGATATTTTTTTAACTGGTAGGTAGGTACTTGCTTAAGTTCCTACCAGTGGCTGTTTTCTTTAGTGCGTTTGTGAAGTTACCCCCATTAAAAAGAAGAGCAAATGAGACAAACTTACATTATTATACAACGCGCCATTAAAATTACGACTTTAAAATCGACACGACAAAAAATAGGTCAAAAAGCAATCCGATATTCCCACGCTTTGCGTTATAGAATCAGCACAAAATATTTCATATTAAAATATAATTAAAGCAACGTAATCCCCCTCGCGGTGAAATCTTGTAAACTATGACAAAACAAAACTATCTTTGTGCGCCGCGATAGATAATGTTTGATGCCACTTGACCTCTGAACTGAACTTTGCACTACATAGATGTTATTTTTGTTTACTAGTTTTTAGTACATTTTTATTTTCTTTTTCCTGCATTTCTCTAACTGTTTGATTTTAATGGCATTTGTAAATCTACCAGTAAAACAGATTTTATCTTAATTGACCCAATAGCGAATTGGGTAATGCAATATTGTGTTGGGCTTTCTCTAGTTTTTCGTAATTTACTAAAAGTTTATCAGGAAACCTGTTAATTCATTCGTAATTCATGCAATAATTTGAAAAAATTCATTATAAATTAGCAATACTCATTTTTCTCCGTGTAGGTACCTACCTCAATAAAAATAATCTGTATTTATCAAAACTCAAAACCCCAATGACTTCACAATACATGATTATGTAGGTACCACTCTCATCAAACAGAAATGGTTATTGATTTGTCATTTCCGTACCAACCTAATCCCACAAAGTTTGCTCCAAGCTCAATAATGTCCTGACCACTGAAGAATAAACCGGTAGAACCGTTTTATTTACAACGATTGTTTGTTTCCGAAATAAATATTTTAAGAAACCAACTAATAGGTAGGTAATTTTTATTTATAGATAAATAAATAAAAATGTGAAATCCCAATTGAACAGTAGGTAGGTACCGAAATTTATTTTGTAAATTAACTGCTATAATTTTTTTTATATAATGTAATCCAATTTCAGAATAAAACATGTGTGTGCGCGTGTGAGTGCGTGAGTGCCACCAATATAGTTGATAGATTGCATTGTCATCGACAACGGATCTATCTGCCGAGTTGAAGCTCGATCAGATGGTGGGAAGTGGGTTAATTTCCACATCCAAGAGTTCACTTAATTCGTCCAATTATGAAAACAAAATCGAAATTTAAATAGATGTAAGTATTTAAAAATAAATGTCTTATGGGCGTGTGCTTGTGCCCAAATTGATATTTTTTTCTTACTTCTGCTGAAAAATTGATCCAACATTTTCAAACAACATAATTATTTCCAGAGCGGATAAAAAATAATATAATAATTTTCTTTCAAATAGTTATACCTACCTACGTACCAGAGTCATAGATAGGTACTGTTATCAGGTCCGCTCCTGTGCAGGTGCAATTGGAGCAGTCCGCTCCGTACTCCGACTTGCGAAAGGCGCCAAGGTCAAGGAGCCAAGACGCTGATAATCCTTAACACCTAACACAACTTCCTTAAGGTTTTTACTAGCACGGCCCTGACTGTTATTCTTTTAACCTTTTTTTATATATCGACTTATTCATAAATTCTACACACACGTATTTAATTTATATATTTGGAATTAGTGTTTATTGATCAAGGTATCTACCTACATGAATATATATTTTTAAGCGTAGGTATAATAATTTTCACTGGGTTCAATCCTTTGATGCGACCGATCTTTTTCTGTTTCTAATTTTCATTTAAGAATCACTTGTAGTTATTCAGAAAAGTCAATAGATGTCGCACATTCAAATATAAAACGGATATATTTATCGAAGACACCATCTAGATTGCATTTAGTTCGGGAACTATCTTGCGATCTAAAAAATACTAAGTTCTTACTGATAAAATTATTCCAAATATAAAAATTTTAATTCCTTTTTGCAATGTTTAGAATTAGGTATACTATTTTAAACAACTGTTTGTATAGGTATATCGATCACATTTCTAGGGATTATTTGTTCAGTGATCCTGGCAATATCAAATAGATAGGTTAGGTACCTACTAATCGCAAATTTAATGATAATGTCACGAATACCATTCGGCATTATGGTATTCCCAAGTTATAACTATAATATGATTGGCTGGCCAGACCATTACGGCGAATGGGACGCCGGATACGGTATTGCCATATTTATTTGTTTATTTTAAATGGTACCCCATACCCTTTAGCCTTTACCTACCCATAATTTTGTAACAGAGGTAGGTAGGTACAGGTACCTTGTATCTAATATGTTTTTGATGCGATGATTCGCTAGAACTGTTTGAATGATACCTACGAACAATATTTTTATTCTAATTTCACATTTGTTTTCGGGAATAAATGAATACAAATCTTGGCGGCTGAAATTAACTCATTTCCCGACATCTGATTGAGCTGAAACTCGGCAGATGGACTCGTTGTCGAGGACAACTTCTACCTTTCCCTGCAGCAGCTGGTCCAGTTTCTTCATCACCTAGGATTCTTGCTGCAGAGTCTCCATTTTCTATCTTTGTCGAACGTCACAGCGGTGCTGCCAAAGTCTGTTATCTATGTGAGGGTATTGTGTCAGCGCTTTATTAGCAGCAGACACATACTTGGACGGATGACGAAGCTCTTGCTGGTACTGTTGGTTGACGCGGTAGACTCTCTCTGGCTGCAGCAGCTGGTCCAGTTTCTTTACCACCTAGGATTCTTGCTGCAGAGTCTCCATCTTCTATCTTCATGTCGCCTGTTCCTGTTCTTCATTTTACTTAACTTAACTTCACTCTATTTTTGTAATATTTATATTTTTTGTAGTACCTACCTACCTGCATCAACTGTAAAGCGCCCCTGAGGTGATATCTCACAAAAGCGGCGCTATACAAATTGTCTAATATTATTATTATTATAACGCATTCTGCAAACTTTTGGTGGTAAAACATTTCTTTCCTATTCCGCATTGTCTGTCCTACCCGATCGGTATTTGGCGAGGTTGGTAGAGATATCGTCTCCAGTTCCTGGGTATGAAGGTTCAAACACTCAAAAACTTTTTTTTTCTATTTTTAAGTTTTAAAATACATTTTAAATTAGATGTGTTTATTATGTTTAAAAAAATGTATTTTCGGGTTGATTTCTTATTATCAGATTTTTACAAATAGGTAGGTACCTATATTTATATCGCAGCCATCTCATTGTTTTCATTATCAAAGTTTTCTCTCGGAGGTTAAAAAAATAATAGGGATGAAAATTAAAAACTGAAACACAAAATTTGACGTTATGTTTTTTTATTCATTAAATGTCGATAACTGCCATAAAAAACGTTTTGGTCTGAAAATGGTTGAGTTGTCCTGGAAAACGCAGATATAAAAGCTATGCATATTTCGTGAAGCAGGAGCTCACCATGCGATGTATTTTTGCATCACCACACAGATTTTAAAATTTTCCTACGGTTAAGTTTATTGACACTAAAATAAAGGTTAGGTATACCTACCTAATATACACTTTTGTAGAGTTGAGATAGCTAGATTGGACGGTACGTAGGTACCGTTCCTATTTTTACAAATCGTGAGATATATAAGTTTGTAGTTGGTGCCATCTGGCATCACCAGTATAATGCAAAAAAATCTATGGATTTCAAAAACAGTTCAATCCTTCATCAGTTCGTTATATCTATGGTTCTATCGCATCGCCTGCAAATAAATGTCTGTTGAGTTGTTTGGGTATGCAGTATGTTGGCCTACCTATCGATAAATTATTTCAATTTTATTTATATACTCGTACATTCCTCAAGAAAAGGTAAAAAATAAATATCCTCATCGAAAGAAAAACAGATCACAATATTGCATCGCGCAATATTAAATCCGCTTTGTTCGCCAACCATCAGAATTAATTATTTCTTTGTCTCGGAGAATGTCGGGCCAGTACCTACCTGCTGCTCTGTTGCCAGTACCTACCTACCAACATAATAATGATATCTCTGGATACAACATAATGATGAACAATGTATAGACAGGCAAAGCCAACCAAACAGGGATGGATTTAAAAACAGAACGAGATTTTTTTTAATTAGTTTTAGTACCTACCCCAAAACCTTAATTATAGAGCCACATCACACGGTTTATTACAAAACAAAGGTAACATCTTATTCCACAATTAACCGCGCTCTTAAACATTCAATAATATTTGTTTAACCAAACATTGACATTTTTTCGGATTCACTGCCCAAATTAAAAACTAGCGTCATGTAAATGATATAAAAACTGTTTAATACGCATACATATACACAATGACTCTCAAATACACAGTAAACACGTCACCCGGTAATTACTGAATATACATACCACATATACCTATAAGACATTACAAGGAAACATATCATCGGTACCCTCCTTGAAATATTTAATATCTGTAAATTATTTCATAGCTGTAAAGTGTAACCAAAGTATCGAAGTTACCACACGAAGTTGACACAATACCCTGATAACGGGGATTTGCCCCGACGCTCACATTTTAATTATTTCTGATGAGCTTATTACTAAAATGTTAAATGTTTCTAGAGGGATTCGAAGGGATGCAAGTTATTTATATTTAAGATTAATAAAAACAGGACCTTATCATTAAATATACTATGTAAAAAGGTATGTACATTTTATTAATTGTAAAATGTTGTAGGATAAGCGGCAAGCACCAGATTTTATTTTTGTAGACGATGAATTAGTAACTTCCCGACGAATCCCTCTAGAAACATTAGAGATTTTATTAATGTATTCATAAGAATTAATTAAAACATAAAACTCTGAAATTTCCAATTTCTATACCGCTAAAGGAAACACAGCCGTAAGTACTTTAATACTGTAACGCACGCAACTGTATTCGTGTGCAGGTGCTGAAGTACTTAGACCGTTCCAGCTCAGTGTCGGCCAGAGCTCAAGCCGGAAAGGTCGTCTCTGTTCCGGCCCGAATGTACGGTGATTTCTTTTACGTATTTATTTATTTAATCAAACTATTACTTTTAAATCTATTAGTGAAATTTTCTGTTTTTTATAATTTAACTCCTTCGTCAAGTGAGTAAAGGTTTTTTTTATGTTTCACCAATATAAAAGAAAACATTATTTTTTTTCAATTGTTTATACTTAAAATGTGCACAGTGGTCATGTTTCAGATAAATTTGGACATTGTTAAAAAAATATGAAAACAGTTTATTTGGTAGAAGTTTTTTTAATTCTTAAGTTTCTTTATTTTAATAGTTAAATATTACCTTAAATATTTTTTTGAATAAAAAGTTCCGCTGTTATGTGCGATTTTTATTTGTAATTGTCACACCTAAAAATGATTATCAAGTCAAACTTATTTCATATAAAAAGTATTTCAAATATAATAATTATAAACAATGTAGTTTCTTTTAACATATAAATTATATTATTTGAGTTTCAGTCACACCAATTTTTGGGCACAGAAAAATTGGAACTGATTGTGAAGAACTCAGACATGCCATAAATACCTAATATAATATTTTAACCAAAAATTGCTTTACTTTAAAATGCAAACAGATTTTTCAAGAATTAACTGGGTCTGCCCTAGTATAAGGTATTATACAAAGTGACCGGTATAAAATTTTGGAACAATTAGACATATGTTACCTATAAAGTACCTAAAGTCATTCGAATATTAAAAAGAGTTATTCATCTTTTAAGTTTAGATTGTTAGATCATTTGTTGTAGATAGAATTGTACAATTATCTCCCCAAGTTACTGCACTTACTTAGGTTGAAATGATTTTCAAATTTAAGGTAAAATTGAACCAATTTATAATAAATCTCTTGGCTAATATATACGTACGTTTCAGTTAAATATGGGAAAACAGAAGACAAAATGAGTTTTATCCCGAACAAAATGACGGCACCAAGGAAAATGCTTAACGGAATTGAGACGGTACTACATAAATAAACACTTAAAAGTAAATTTTTGGGCTAAATTTTCTACAGAACATAATTGTAAAATGACAGCTTAATTAATTTTATATATCTATAAATATGTAGGTATATACATGTATACGTACTCGATAAACTTCCAGCGATTCCTGAGCTTATTCAATTTGGAGTATATGAAGTACATTCATTTTGGTTTCCGATGACATATTTTTTCCACTTCAAAAGAAAAACAAAGCATTGGACGGTGAAGGTTTTTTGATATCGAAATACTGACATAAAATTTCACCCATTAAATCCCACCTATGTATTGTAAATTCCTCTCGTCCTACAATGAGTTCTGTAACTCATCGGGATTGCTCTAGCAAGAAATAAAATCTAAAATCTGAGATGTAAAAAAACTGTAATGTACGAACTATTTTCTATGTCAAAGTTTTATTAGTAAAAATATTTTATTTTTCTATTTTTGTACTGTTTCGTATGTGAAACTTATAATTTTGATATCAAAATACCAATGTAAAATTGTACCTAATTACTCCCACCTATGTATTGTAAGTTCCTCCCGTCCTACAGTGAGTTTTTTAACTCATCGGGATTGTTCTATCAAGAAAAAAATAATAACAAAAAAGTATTTGTGATTTATGATTATTTGGGATGCCTTGCATACTGCAGATGATTATATACTGTATGTAGATACCACGATTTTCAAAACACCATGCAAATTATGCAATTCATTAACTAATGCCAACAATAATGAAAATTATTATTATCATTTTAAATTTATAATTATAAAACTTGTCCGTGTGAAATCAAACTATGTCGCACTGTGCGAAATTTTGACCAACGCGGGGCGTAAACGAAATGTTTTGGGCTATAGTATTACTCTAAGGGCTATAGCCGCGCCCACTAAAAACGCCCATAACTGATATTATTTTGACGTCTTATGTCCTCTTAGGTACCTACCTACTAAATAAATATTTAAAAAAATATCCCAGCGTACCCCAACTATAAATTCATGCAGGCCGAATAGTTTTGTTCTGGAAAAAACACGAAACTTTTGAAATGATAAACCGGAATTGAAATGGCTTTAGACGTGTTTGGTGACCAAATCTGAATAGCCAGTTACTTTCCCATCTTCCTCTTACTTATCTCCTTCCCCTCCCCACTACCTTCAGCCTCACAACATACCCCAATTGAGGATGCCATAGTCTCGCGAGCTCCAGGCGGTTGGGAGCAATTGGGAATATTGTGCAGTTTCACATAAAAAAATAATAAATAAAATGTCCTCCCAAAGAATCTACCTAGAATAATTAATGAAAAAATTCTAGATTATCTTAAAATGAAGACAAAATGGTCGTTATTTTGTGAACAGATCTAAAAACCAAGGACTTTACAATCTTACTTCTTCCTTCAGACACAACTCTCCCGAAAAATGATGATTGGCCCAAAAAAAGTTCCGTTCGGGCCACGCATACTTTGTCTTTAGATTATATGTGTATCTGTGTATACAATATAAACATATTTAGAAAGAGAGAACATAAAAATTTCTCTACGCATTTAAAAGATTACCATAGACACTTCCGTATAATTTGAAAAAAATATGTAAAACAGAAAACCACCAAAAAGTTCACCCGGTCGAGGTATGCCAATTGTTTAAATAACAATTTTTATATTTAACAAAAAAATGAGTGACAATAACTTGTATAATACTTTTGTCTAATTAAATGTATTTTTTAGTTTCGAATAAATTGGTTAATAAGATTTACAAAAGGTTTAGTAAAAAAATTTAATATTTAATTGCATATACAAGGTGTCAGACCGGGGATAAAGTGCACAAGTAAAAAAGATTAAAAAAAACTTTAACCAAGTTCTTATATTTTATGAGATGATATTTTGTGTTTAACTTGGGTCAAAAATAAACAGAAATACACCCCTGGTCCATTACAATATCATATTAAAGCAGTCATCTACATACAAGTGGGTAGGTATCAGATACAATCCAACTGCACCAACCTACAACAGTCCGACTCAGATATAAACGGATTGACAACCCTTTTTATAATTTAGGTGCATTGAAGATAATGTGAAAAAATAATGAGTTCTCGGCCTTACATATTAAGCCCGACAAATTACACGTTTCGAAATGATAAACTTTTATAAAATACTCAGATACAATTTAGCGTCTAAATACTTTTGTGGGTGGGTATCAAAGACATTATCGTGGCTGGTGTTGTTACGTTGTTTTGACTATAATACTAGATATTAAGTTTTTTGGTTATTTTTTTACCAAGATTAGGGTAGGTAGGTACCCGGGAATCTATCAATTGAAAGTATAGTCTATTGTATCATTTATACAGTTTTGTACACCTGATGTGATGAACTGGGTGAACCTAAGCACCTACCTTGTGATTATAATAGTGTTTAGATACAAAAAAATGTATCTGCGTAAATGATTAAATGAGATAATTTTTGTTTTTGCAACATGCAACATCTCTCGCCTGTCTTAAGCTGGACACACACGACCAAAGATATTAGAAGAACGAGATATGCTATGTTGGCCGCCGGACCGTGGGCGGAGTACTACCTAATTAGGGTACTTTGAACGGTATCGGGACGTGTACGCACAGAAATCTGTTCTATGCATTAGTGCGGATACCTTAGCGTAAGCGAAGGTGTGCAGTAGTATTGGGGAACAAAACCGGCGACACTGGGCAAAACAATTCCACACAGTATGAACTGCTCATGGCACATCTCGTTCTTCTTATGTCTTTGCACACGACGGAGCCATTCAATGGCGGCCGGTGGTCAAAATTTGTGGGGGTTCACCAGAGTACAACATTAAGTCAGATAATAAATATAATATTATTTACAAAGAAGCTCTATTCTCTGCTCCTTTTATTTATCGAAAACCTCTACGACCATTTTGTCAATATATGGCTACTGAACAAAATGAATGATTATACCATTGCTCGAAAAACTCCCTTTCTCCCTTTAAAATTCAAAACCCCAGATCTGGGGACTTCTTCTTCTTCATCTCTAACATTTTGTAACTCGAAGAGGGCTGTGGTCGGAACGTTGGTTAAAAATGAATAGATGTTAAATTTAAGACACGATATGAACAATAATATCGCATACGCGTTCCCGTTTAATATGCTACTGAACAAAACTGTTCCTTCCGATGTGGTGGTAAAAGCAAGATCACCTTCCCCGATCATGCTAATACTGGGAAAGAATCGTATGTACCCACGGTTTCGACTGTTCACAGATTATCTAAACAAAGTAGTTAAATTCTGGATCGCAGTTGAAAACGAACTGCTACGAACATAGGCACAGTCGCAATGCAAGTTAAGCACGTTTAGTACCTACGCCAATCCATCTGAGTTTACCACACATGATGAGTTTTTGCTCAACACGGGGCCATTTGGCTCGTTGGCTCTGTCGTGTGCATGTGTCCAGCTAGAGTCCCCAGACAGGACAATGAAATCGACTAACAACAACAGTCAAAAAATCGGAAATATTTTAGCAATTTCATCCGTAAGAAAAAATTGAGCTTACACAGAGAAACTCCACGTTTCTATAGGTGTATCTCTTCAGTGTCCCGCTCCCATATTAGTTTAAAGTAGGTAGGTAAGTAGGTGCCTACCTACTTATTTTATTTTGCCCTGTAAAAACAGAAGTTTGCGAAGAAAAAAAAAATTGTTTTTTATTGGATCTTTCGAAATTTATATGTATGTTCGTTCCTTTTTCTTTCCCATAATTCGTGGTTCGGCTCACAATTCGTCTCCCAAGTGTACAAACAAATTAGGTACTGTACCTACCTGCGAATGAAATATATTAATTTACTGTATTCAGAATTCAGATTTCAAAGAGAGCAACATTTTAATCGCTTGTAAGTTACCGCGGTTACAGTAGTCAAACCTTTCGAATCGGACATCTATGGATAATATAAGAAATGTTAGGTATGGTTGTGAAGTAGAAATCTTCTTTATTTTCATTTAGCATTATGACCTCAAGATGGCGGTAATCAATGAGCGATTTGAAATTTGATTTTTTTGAAAATCTTTATGCACTTGAGAGTTATAAATATTGCATAAAAAATTGAAGTAAGGTAAGATATTATTATTCAATATTAACACCTAATTTAAAATATATTTATCACATTCAAATTAGTTTTCTAATAATCGGCGGGAAGTTTTTAAACCTGTTAAGTAGATTGCTGTAATGACGATGACAGTGGTATTTTTCAGTGACGTTTACCCCGTTAACCTATTACGGGAATATTTATATTTTTACTTGTTATCTCTCAAACAAAGCCTGAAATTGAAAAGAAGATAAATAATTATTTTAGTATGCGAACGGTTGGATAATATTGTTCTGCTGATTACGGTGTGAAGCTAAGTTTTTGTAAAAGCTGCTGTTGGATTTTTTCGCCAACCGGTGAGTTGCAATTTATTTATTTGCATTTGCACCCAAACTGCATACGATACAAAATTTTAAATCAATGTTTGGTCAATCAATTACAATTTTATATTCCTGCATTATTATTCATTAGATAAAGTTGCCGAATTCATGATATAAATCATTTTTCCTCTGGTGGCCTTTCCTATCGGAGGATAGATAACATCACCCTGCACTCTATATGGGCCATGGGACCTTGAGGTCATGAAGTGGGTTGTATTCCTCCTTTAAGTTTTCCATAAATCTACCCACTGATAATCAGTCAGATAATCTTGTATTTGTCGCTCCTCATGATGTGACCAAGGTATTAAGTTATACAATAGTACAATTACACAATTGGTTGTGCCACAATTTGAGGTTGCGCCCATTTTGCCAAATTTTAAAGGATTCTATATCCTGTGCTTATGCTTGGTTTAGTGTTCAAATTCAAATAAAAAACAACTGGTTAAGTCAGTGTTTAACAAACTTACTTTATCTTCCAAAGAGATCTTGCAATATTTAATTTATTTATGACTTGTTGACTATAATATTACAATCATAAAGTCATACAAAGTGACTGAGCGAAATGGTGAACAAAGTGCTGAATTTGAATAGGATACTCCCGGTGGTTACTAATCATTGGCTCAAAATGTTGACTTTTTTAGTGGAAATAAAAATGATTTCCTAGTGGCAATTAAAAAACTTAATTAAACCAAAAAAAATCTGTTGAATCAGATTGCTGATCCGTTAATGTTACCTCTCTTACATACAGGGCGACCATGAGCCAAATGGCGATAAATCATGTGTGTCAATCAATGTGTATCTAAATACAGACTTATGGTGATTCTTTCGGTGATGGCCAAATTATTTAAACTTATCATTCAAAATCATATCTACTTTGAGCGAGGGCAGATCTACAATGATTAACTCAATGGTATTCACAGATTATGTTTAAAATATTTTGGACAACATCAAACAAGTAGACGTTTCATATAAAGGTTTTTCGAAAGCTTTTGACAAAGTTGATCACCTCATATTAGGTACTAAACACATTTGGTTTCTCGCAAAGACTGCTTTTGTTCTTCCATAATTATTTATGTATCAGAAAACAATACGTAGTTTACGAGCAGTTATCTTTAAAAAATATTTATTTATTTATAAATACATAATATTTGACACAGACATGCACAGATAATTTATATATTAAATCACCACACTAGGTGGCTGCCTGTTGCATGGTGACCAATGGAACACAGTTATTTTTTATGAAGTCTAGTGAAAACATATGAATTAAATATGCAAGCGTATAAGTTTGTAAATCTATTTTTCTGCAAATATTGTAGTATATGCATTACATTTAAATGTGTAATTTTAATAAAATATAAATAAAAAATATTTATCAAAAATCAAAACGTAAAAAACAAAGTTTTTTACTAAATAGACAGAAAAAAAAATTGGTTTGATTGAGGATTGAACCTCATAGGGACTGGTTTTTACTGCTGTGAACTTTTAAAATGTCTATTATTATGGATTGAACTTTACTCCCCAGGGACAACTGCGCCAAATCCTGATTGGATAGGAATGACATTCATAATTAACTATCGTAATTTCATAATTTCTGAGAAATGCGTATGTGCGTGATTGCCTCTAAAAGTTGATAGAATGCATTGTCATCGACAACGAGTCTATCCGCCGAGTATCAGTTCGATCGGATGTCGGAGAGTGGGTTAATTTCTGCTTCCAAGATTTACATTCATTTATTCACAAAAACAAAATCGAAATTCAAATATATGTATACAAAAATTTAATAATGGCTGTAGTTCCTGCGAATAAGAACCACCTATTTGAAGTATGATACAGTTACATATGACCGAAGGAGATAGGGTCCCATTAGCTCAGTTGGTAGAGCGGTGCCCCGGCAAGGCAAGGGTCCTTGGTTCGAGTCCTAGATGTGACTGTATTTTTTTCTGATTTTTCCATTTCAAATTTTCATTATAAATTGCCAATATTTTCTTTAATAATTAAATATTACAATTTGAGGTTTTACTCATTAAGTTATACCAAAACCCAAAAAAAAATTATACATTTATCCAAAACACTACCTAGATTGCATTTAGTTTGGGAAGAATAAAATAAAAATAAATCGTTAGTTTACTTAAGGCGATGCACTACGTCGTGTAATATTTTAAATTGAGCTGCTATCAATAACAACCCTTACGTAGATGGCGATAAGGTTTAAATTCCCGCTTAACACCATCCGCCTGTTTTGATTTATGCAAGAAAAAAACATGGCCAAAAAGTGCCTTTTATTTTATTTTGTGGATGTTCAGGCACAAATATTTAATTTTTTTTCGATCATTTTATAAATAACTTAATTTTCCACATAATACAATAAAATCATAACCGAAAATGGGTTCGTAAGTAGGAGATTTTGAACTTTAAAGCAGTTTTAATAGGCCTTATACATTATTTTTTTCTGGGCTTATAAAAAGACTTATCTAAAAAATACTCGATTATTTCAAAGGCCAGGGTGTATTCTACTCGCAGTATTTAATTAAAGCATCTAAAACATTTCTAGGCGACCAAATTTTCAAACCAAAAACACATGATTTTGCATTACTACGTATGGCATCGCCTTAATATACTTATTCCAAAATCTATGTTTGACCTAAATTATTGTGTACCTGATAATATTGTTTGCATTGTCTTTTGAACTCTTGACTCCTAGATTGGGCAATGGTAATTTGAAAATAATGTTAATTTGAAATTAATGCATTACAAAATTCCATCAAACTTTTCCCAAATTTAAGAAGTATGCAAAAATGGGAGTGTGCAACATACAGTCCTGAAAACATATCTTGCTTCATCCACGTTCATGCGCATCATCAACAGTGGCCCCCAGAGCAGTCAGCTCGAATACATGTATATCTTTCTGTGTGTGTCTATCCGTGATAAAACATTGCAAATATGTTTTTATATTGATTGCAGGATCAAATTCCACTGTCTGTTACACTGTTCAATTTATCATTTAGCGATAACTCAAAACATAATTATTTGCAATTAGAGTTTAGTTTCTTCTTTTTCATTTAATCTTGTGATGATTTTTATTTTCAATTACTATTATTGCATTCATAACAATAAGGATTGAATATTATCTATACAGAGGCAATAACAGTTACGTAGCGAGTTATTAATTTGACATCATTTTATAGAGTCAAGTCAACTATTATTAACTGCATGAAATGTCATCAAATTCCATCCAATGCCACAGTATACTGCACGAAGCAATGCCTAATACCATCCAATAGCGTTCTTTACTGCACAAAGCGATTAACAATGGGCAACGGCATTTATTATTTCTTTAATACATGTGAAGGAGATGTATGATAATAATTACATTTTATTGAAGAGTCATGTCAACTATTATTAACTGCATGAAATGTCATCCAATTCCATCCAATGTCACAGTATACTCCACGAAGCAATGCCTAATACCATCCAATAGCGTTCTTTACTGGACAAAGCGATTAGCAATGGGCAACGGTATTTATTATTTCTTTAATACATGTGAAGGAGATGTATGATAATAATTACATTTTTCCTTCGGGGGAATCAGTCATTCCTAAATTTTCAACATCTCTTTCTTACACATTTTTATTTATTGTGTAAGAAAAAGCAACATCATTATTGTGCTTTTTTTTATGCCGTTGCTATGCTGTAGCCGTAGGAATTATAAAAGCGGCCAATACCATCCGATAACATCCAATGCTACACAAAGCGTTGCCTAAGGTCATCCAATTACACTTTATGTCTTACTAAGTGTTACCAATGCCATCCGATTGCACTCTATGTTGCTCTAAGCTTTTCTTAATGCCATCAGATCGTACTCTACGTTGCTCTAACCTTTTCTTAATGCCATCAGATCGTACTCTACGTTGCGCTAAGCTTTTCTTAATGCCATCAGATCGTACTCTACGTTGCTCTAACCTTTTCTTAATGCCATCAGATCGTACTCTACGTTGCTCTAACCTTTTCTTAATGCCAACCGATTGCACTCTATGTTAACTAAGTGCCATCAGATCGTTAATTATTACAAGCATTAATTACTCCTTTGAAATATCCATACAAATTGAAAATATCTCCCGAGTAAAAATAAATTCCTCCGACGGGAATTGAACCAGCACCTTCTGATGTCCAGTCAGGTGCTCTGGACCACTGAGTTACGTCGGCTTATTCCCAACCCGCCAAATAATACAATATGTACAAGTACTTCAAACGACAATTATTTTCAATTCCCAGTGCCATCCTATTGCACCCTATGCTCCACAAAGTGATATAGAATGCTTGGTAATACTGTCAGAAATTTTTCAATTTATTTTATCCGTAGCTTGACTAAAAATTTCTAAAAATCACCGTTAAACTCCTAATTGGATAATAATAGTAAAATCAATACGTATTTTTTTATTTAAAAAAATTTAAATCGGATTTGTTTTTGTTTTCTTATCTCATTCAGACATATTCTCAAAGTGATAGGTAACCAGAAGATGCAATCTTTCTTTTTTTTTTTTAAACTTATCAATGTTTGTTTGATATCTGTAAAACTCGACCCATTTTTATGCCGTACAACTAGGCATACAATAATCAATGATAGAAGTGTTTTGTATGACAGTAGTAAGGTCAGTTATTCCTTACCTCAGGTGAAATTGACCAAACATTTTAAAATATCGAATTATTTCTTAAATAGTAATTTCGTTAGTCTTTATCGGTAAATTCACATAGTTTTCTTTTAAGTCAGAATAATAATAATAATGATTTATTGTCTTCTTTTCTTAGTAACATATAGAGATAGTAATATCCTCACTGGGATCTCCCGTGCTGAGGATGTTATTTACATATTATAATTTAATTATAAGAAATTAATATTACAACAAAGTAACATATGAATTTAATTATAAACATATATCATGTAGTATAATTTTTTTTTAAATAATTTTAAAATAAGTAAGATAGTGTTTTTTTGTATGGTTCAGTTTAGTAGATTCGGTTTTAGTCTGTGTTTGATATCAGTATATTTTCTATTTCAGATCTCCCTATATTAAGAATCCAGCTTTTTATTTGAGATTTAAATGTTATAATGTTGAGGTTTTTGAGTGAGAGTGGTATTTTATTGTAGAGTTTAATACTATGATATAAGAAGCTTTTTTGCCCAAAAGTTGTACATATTAGTAGTTATTTGTTGGATAAGTTTTTGACCATGAGATCTAGTGTTTCTATTGTACGTGTTTGTTGTTATTTCTTGGATTTTGTACTTATGAATGTAATTGAGTATAGTTTTAGAATATAGTTGTTTAATTGACATGATGTTAAGATTGGTGAAGATTTCGTCAGTGCTAGTTCTTACAGGAACTTTCAGTATAATTTTCATTATGGCTTTTTGAGTTTTAATTAGTGGATTTAGTATATTTTTATTTGCACTGCCCCATCCGATAATACCGTATTTTAACAGTGATTGGCAGAGAGCCATGTAGATTTTGATTGTAGTGTATTTAGTCTTTTTTAATGAGCACATTCCTGATAGTTTTGAAAAAATAACTTAGTTTTTTAATTTTATTATCTAAATAGCTAATGTGATTGGTCCATTTTAAATTTCCATCAATTTTTAGACCCAGATACGTTATATGGTCAACGTTTTCTAATGAGGGACAATTACAATGCTCATTTAAGTGATGCGGGCATCGACCAACATAGTCTAGACAGGGCGTGTGGATGTTGAAAATGACACCGAAACCAAAACTATTTGTTCCAAAAATTGGGCTACGAAAACATGTAGCCAAAAAAGCACATTATTTCGCAGGATTCGCAGATAAGAAGAATTGTTTTTTATCTTTTGTTGGTCTGTGAGGACAAAATTTGTCTCCCAAGATATAACCCTTTCGAAGCGAAACGACGGAATCATATGGGGAGTTTGGTTATAAAATGACTCGTCGGGTGGCCGAATTATTCGACCGAATTTTGTATGACACGCCATATCTAGAGTAAATATATCGATGGATGCGGGCTATGAATTTTCAAGTTAAGGTTTTCTTCAGAGTTTTTTGTATTTTTTATTTTGAAAGTGATGAATTTGGTTTTATTAGCATTTAGTGTAAGTGAATAGTAGTCTAGCCATTTTTTAATCCTGTTTAGTGTGTCTTCTGCTTTCTTAAATGTTTCGGTCTAATTATTCCCATTTATAAAGAGAAGAGTATCATCCGCAAAACTGATGATTTCTCCGTCATATTCTATGTGGCATAGGTCATTAATGTAAATTAGGAACAGAATTGGACCCAGAATACTTCCTTGAGGCACCCCGAATTTGACATCAATACACTCACTGGTTATGTTGTTAAGTTTAACAGTTTGCTTTCTATTTCCCATGTAGCTTTTAAAGAATATCAATTCATTATCAGTGATCCCTATGTTCTCTAGTTTTTCAAAAAGATGTGAGTGATTTATTGTGTCGAAGGCTTTAGAAAGGTCGAAAAATACTCCAATGCATTTTTTATGTGAATCTAGAGAATTTTTAATATATTCAATTACTGTAACGGACGTACTGCTCCGGGATCGGACGCGGTCGCCCATGTTAAGATCGCCCATGATCTTCATCATCTATCTATTAAATATACTGCTAATTAAATATACTGCCGAAATATAAAATGTAAATGTATGTAAAATTATGTGAAATTGTAATGTAAAACCTAAGAAATTGTTATAATAAATGAAACGTCGGAGCTTGGCTAGAGGTATACGGGCAGAGAAGTATTGTGAGAGCTGGTAAAATCATAATCATATTTTAATTCGGGCACGATTGTTAGAACCGTGCCAAAACGTAGTGGGAAGCCGTGCCGTGCGCCATGCGCCGTCATAGCGTCACAAATGACCGGTGGTACGCCGTCATTACGTCCCACGGGCACGGTTCTGAGGATCGTGCCCAAACAAAGGAAGGCCGTGGTCACGTTCGACCACGGCCCGAAACTACCGGCCGAGCGGCGGTAGACGGCCCGGCGGGGCGCCGCGATAGCGTTGCAAACGCGGCTCACGGATTCCAGGAATCAAAGAGAAAGTGGGCCCGTGTGTGCGTCGTGCGCCCGCTGGCGGCTATAAAACGGGCAACAGGCCCTCAAAACGTCAGATCTCCAGAAACCACCACCAGCTCTACACCTCTCTCTCTGCTCTGCCCTCTACCTTGCTCCGACTTCTGCTTCTACTCGCCTTCTTTCACTCTGACCCCCGCCTCACCCTGGACCACGGACTTGCCTACCCCTTCGGACCAGACTCGGAATCAGCTCAAGAACAAGCGACAAGCAATCGGACCAGCTCTACAGCGGCTTCAGAGACGGCCCCGTTCTACCCCTCCACGCCACCGAAGGACGACATCTCACGCCTCCACAGATTGGGATCACCGGCCCCCTTACAGTCTTGTGTGTCACACGATTACGTCTGATACAACTACTAAGGCTATGGAATTGGATGTTCCTAGATTTTTTCTGAAACCAAATTGTTTAGGTGATAATAGTTTATTTGATTCTAGGTAATCGACGAGTTGAGTTTTAACTGTTATTTCTAAGATTTTAGATAATGTGTTCAGAATTGTGATTGGTCTGTAGTTATTGATATCTGTACGATTTCCTGATTTAAAGATTGGTGTAATAGTCCCTATTTTGAGTTGTGATGGAAATCTGCTTTCCGTAATAGATTTTTTTATTAGAGAGAGTATCGGTTTGGTAATTTCATCTTGTATAAATTTTAATGTTTTCATTGTGATTTCATCACTACCAGATGAAGATGTTGGTTTGAATTTAGAAAATATTAGTGTTAGTTCTTTTTTAGTGATTTGTTTTAGAGCAAATTTAAACCTTTGTGGATTTGGGTGTTTGTTTATTTTCGGGTTATAGAATAGATGACACTTCTAGAGATTTTGTTTTCAGTGATTGTTATCTTGATTATATTTACATTATTTTTATCTCACTTGGCTGCAAGGAATATAATCAGTTATATGGAGTATCCATCATGTTTTTCCACTCAAATATAAATACATCATCAATTTTATTACATAAGAAGCATAACATACAATAGAAGTAGTAGATAATTATTGATAAATAAGTATATTATTTTCATTAGATTTCTAAGGTTGGCCCGACTTAAGTATCTCATTCACTTGATCGTGCCATGTCTTCCTCGGGCGTCCCCGACTTCTATATTCTCCTTACACTTCTTTCTTCGCTCATTCGCTCTACATGCCCAAACCATTTATGCGACCCTTTCTTAATCTTACCTCCACATTTCTCACACGCCTCAGGGATTTTATTTATACAGCATTCAGTCTACTTGTATCCTTTCTCTGCCAGTTCCATGCCTCACTACCAGACATCAGGGTAGGTACCAGCACTCCATTGTGGACTGCTTCCATCTCTCGTAAACATACTTCCCAAATACACAAACTCATCCACCTGCTCCAAGTATTCCTCATTGACAAAAAATGATCCCCTTTAACTGCCAATTCTCGGCTCTATAGTTCACGATGGAAATGACGAAGCAGACTAAAAATATTTCCGTTAATGTAGAAATTTTATATGGGATAAGCCATAGAAAATTCATGATTCCTGAACTCACCGTTTGTTTGTTTTTGCTGCTTCAGAAAATAGATTTCATCTGTATTTATTTTCGATTTATAATACAGGCTGTCCCAAAAAAAAGTATACACGCTCTGCGTGATTATAAAAACAGAATTTATTTAGCTGTATTACAGATTAAAGGTACAAGTTAAAGAAGACAGATGTTGAGTTTTTTTAGTCAGCGCAAATGTTCAAATTGACTGTTGCCGGTTTTGACAGAAAAACCTTATCTTTGATGAGTCCCGCAAAAAAAATGCAGTTGCGTGAGGTCTGGAGAGCGCGAGGGTCTTTCGATGGCACCTCATCGTGCTAACCTTCTGTTTGGCAGATTTTCGCGGTCCTCCATTTTGCTGAAAATACCTGGAAACTTTTTTTAAATTGAGGTACTAAAGTGTGTATACATTTTTTGGGACACCCTGTATATGTAGTCCACAATGTTTGTTGTATGTACCACTGAAGAAATGGACTGATATAAGTGTGTTGGGCACGTTTCCATGTGCCCAAACTAAGGTCAATCTTTCCTTACTTGCAGTGAAATTATTCAAAAAATCTATATTATTCTTTCATAAATGGATAACCGATGATTTCATTGGCCTGTTTACAGCATAGGATTCAAAAGGTCTTATGTAACTTGGCAACAGCGGTTTTCTTTCAAATCATTATAGATGAAAAAAAATTCTGTGTGAATACCACATAAAAGTTCCGATTGCCCGGAGCTAGTAGAACTAAAGCATCCCCAGTTGGGGTACCTTTTTGTGAGGCTAAAGGAAGTGAGGAAGGGATGGAGATGGAGAAGGAGAAGGTTGGGAGCACCTGGCTATTACACTATAATATATTACCTAATTATATTTGGTTATTGAATTTCTTAACATTAAAAACTGATTAGAGCATGTGACCACTTGATTCGTAGTCGAGGACTTTAACCGCTCAACCACGGAGGTCGTCACTTCTGGGAATTATCAGTTCAGTGGAGCGTAAAAAACGAGAGTTAATTGACCTCAAACAATAAACATAGATATTTTACGCTGAGTCGCAAACAAACAATTGAATAAGTCAGCTGTATCTGACTCATGATAAAGCAATAATAATAATATTGTGATACTGTACTTCTCCTTATCAGACAAATAATTATAATACATACAGAATATTAATCATTTATGACATTTTTAATCAGTTTATACCTAACATTTGTGGTGAACATACTGGAAAAAGTTAGTAGATAATTTATGTTTTTTCTCATCAATTCATTTTTTTACAATAAAATAATCCTCATAAATCAGAATGTAAAAATTGTTATTAGAAATGATGGAAAATTTTTTCAGTTTTTCTTAAAATTTTCTTCAAGAACATTCCAAAATTTAAATTCTAATAGTTCTTACATGTTAGATGATTACGTTACTGAGATATCGCACATGGTTTCACTGAACTAGGTCCAGTGGGCATACATGTACACGTATCCAACAGAAACGCTATTTACATATTTCGGGGTGCCCCGAGTAGAAGATATATTCAAGAAAAATGCAATTATCCAAATTTATAAAGATAATATAATCAAAAAATTTGAAACCCACTTATCTAAAAGATATCAATACAATATCGAAATTCCAAAATGTAATACCAAACAAATGCAAAATAACTATAAATATTTAGGAATAAAGTATTTCAACAACCTTCCGAATAAAATAAAGAAATTAAAGGATATTAACATACTTAAACTAAAACTGAAGTTACTCTTTCAGAAATAATTAACTAAATAATTGCTTGTTTTTCCCTTTATTGATATTATTATTTATCAGTCTATACTCATCTCCACTGTATTTAGATTTTGTCTCTTTATATATTGTTCCTATCATATACAGTGGTGCCTCACACAACGAACGCCTCGCACAGCGAATGCTGCACACAACGAACTTCCTTTTCGTTCATTTCACGATTCATACAACGAACTTCGCTTCACACAACGAAGTCGCCCGATCTTCTACGATCACTGCCGATTAATTGCATCCTCCCGCGCAGGCAGTCGTTAGACTCGTTAGTCACTGCGTAGTACGCTTAACTTACGCACGTATCGCAGCAATCGTTCTTCATTACGAATTAAATCGCACACGTATCACGGCAGTCGTCCTTTTAAGATAAACTCAACATTTTTTTTATATGATATATGATATGAGCAACAATCAAACAATCAACCAATTCCAACTGCTGACATCAAAAACATCCTGGTCAAATGGAAAGCAGTTCAGGAGTTTACCAATGCCCACTATCCGGATTCCGCTGAAGCAAACAGGATCAACGACCTGTACTCCGATACTCTTGTCCGTTATTTCCGGCAGATGTTGAAGAAAAGAGAGAAACAAACGACTTTGGACAGGTTTTTTCACTGCACCATCGGCGGAAAATGGATGAAGATGTGCAAGATTCGATTATTTCTTAAAATTAAAAAATGTGTGTTTTTTTCATTATGTTTTTAGATGTATCTAAATAAAAATAATAACAAAAAAATTATCTTTTTTTTATGTCATCTTACCATATTTTATGCTACAGAACGAATTATTTTTTTTAACATGTATTGTTATGGGAAAACGCGTTTCACATAACGAACTTTTCGCATAACGAACTTGCTCCTGGAACGAATTAAGTTCGTTGTGTGAGGCACCACTGTATATACTTACTTATAGCATAATGATATTTTATTTTTCTTATAATTAGTGTAACTCTCTCACCAAGCACAAGAACCAGTTTCTTCATTGGTGAGATTGCGAACATAAATATATTTTGTAATGTAAATATATACTTTATGTACTTATATTATATCCTGTACCCACTTATATATATTAATTAAAAAAATAAAAAATAAATGTAGCTATTTAATTCATGCACACATATTCTTTGAATGGCTATCCTTTTTTTAAGCGGTGCAAAATTTATTGTTCGGTTAGTATGAATATAACGTGTCTTGTATTTTATAATCTCATTCCCTTAATTACCTAGTATATATATTGAATATCTTTTGGCACTTTAGCAAGCTGACGCATTATCTGGACCGTGATGTGTGAGCTGTCCTCTCTGCCTAACTCTACGGAGACTGAAAGTGTTGAAATCCCATCGTGGGAAGGAATTCGTTACTGCAACCAATGGAACATATATAAGCACTTTAATGCTAGGTAATTAGACTTCATCACTTGACTTTTGTACCGTTGGATCATAGTCATTTTGTTTTCCCACAAAAAACGAAAGAAATTGTATCTAGCACGGTCGATCGATATATACAGGGTGTTCCAGGGTAAAGTGCGCTAACTTCGTACGGTGATTAATAATAATAATATTAATAATTGGATGACTTGTATAGCGCCGTTTTTGTGCAAAATCACCTCAAGGGCGCTGTACAAACTTATAATACATTTCTACAGTGATCTATGTTATTACTTAACTATTTATGGAGAAAATATACAGTACAATACTTACCTGGTAGGTCACTTGAGATTAACACTTAATTAACATTATCTAATTGTTTATTGGCGAAATTTAGATACAGGATTTAGGACTTAATTGAAAAATTGAATATAACTGGACTTTCTCTTAGGAATGGTATATTTAATTTAAGGGTACGACAGTTTAAAAAGGTAACTACATGATATCAATACGAAATATTAATTAAAACTTTGGATTTAATTTTTCTAGCCTTAAGCCAATGTGCGTAAACAACGCTACTGCAATTTAATGACACCGTCTCGTCCACCCACACATATACACCCACACACACATACACACACACAGACAAAACACATCACACAACACACACCACAAACGAAATGCGTAATGTGGTAAACGCATATGTCGACAGCATCCAGCGCAAAAACGCCTTTAATGCTTATCGGTCTAATGCACAGAATAGAATACCTACATAATACGAGGGAACGTTTTTAAGTTCGCGGAATGGGGGGTAAGGAGTGGAAATTAAAATCCAAATTTATTTTTCCTTTTCAATATATTCACCAGCTACCCTAATACATTTTTCGGATCTTTCAATTAACTTATGTATACCCAAAAAAAAAAAAATTGTCTTTGCCTAAAAAATACCCCGAAACTGCATCCTTCACTTCTTCATCACTTGAAAACTTTTTCCCACTAAGTTCTTTTATCAAGTTTGAAAAAAGGTAACAATCACTGGGGGCCAGGTCAGGACTGTAGGGTGGATGTGGCAAAATTTCGAAGCCCATCTTCTGCAGGGCAGCCATCGCAAAACGGCTCTTGTGAACAGGCGCGTTGTCGTGCAGAAGGAGGACACCTTTGGTCAATTTTCCCCTTCTTTTCTCCTTGATGGCTTCCTTTAATTGCTCTAGAATTGAAGCGTAGGAAACTCCGGTTATGGAAACACGTTTATCTTTGTAATCGGTCAACAGGATCCCTTCTGAGTCCCAAAAGACTGTCGCCATGATTTTCCCAGCCGATTGTGATACCTTAAACTTCTTGGGTGGTGGTGTGCCTTTCTTGTGCCACTGCATAGAGTCCTGTTTAGACTATTTTTAGTTTCATTTTCAACAATTTGAGCTAACACTCCATCTTTGTATTCCCTACAGAGGTCCAAAAGTGCACGAGAACACACCACACGCTGTTGTTTTTGAGGCGGCGTCAGCATTCTCGGCACCCATCTTGCGCTGACTTTAGTCATGCCAAGATGGTCGTGAAGAATTTTGAAAATTGTTGTATCTGATACTCCAACCATTTCTTCGAGCTAATTCGTTTTTAGTCGTGCATCTTCTATTATTAATATTTCGACTTTTAGAATAATTTCCGGAGTGGTCACCTCGATAGGCCTTCCTGGCCGTGGTCGTCTTCAAGCCGCTCCCTGCCTTGTTTAAAGAGGGTATACCACTTGTAAACCATAGTTTTACTTGGAAAAGAGTCACCGTAAACGGATGACATCTCTTCCAGTATGATCTGAACTGATTTTCCTTGCTTGGTAAGGAATTTTATAACAGCGGGGAACTCGATTTTCTCCATATTCACAATTTTTGATTGACTTGTTTGGTCGACGATAGCTCAAAGACTAATGACCTAATTACGATAAAACCCGGTATTAATACTAATAATGAGTTGCTCAATTAGTACCTATTTCAGCGACACCCCCACTAATCACCTACCTACCCATTCCGCGAATTTAATTACGCCCCCTCGTATTACGAATCGAGTGCTTTGTTTTTAGTTAGGAATTTGTATGCGTAACACATCATCGGAAGTGTTGAATAGTCTTCGATTACCTACCTATTATTTAATTTATTTTTAGATCTATAATTGATGTTGGTGAACATGAAGGATTTATAGAGCTAATTTGACATAGTATAGGTTGTGTCCTCTAGTGCTCTAGACAACTCTAGTTCACTCGCACTTGGCCATCATCGCTGTCCTGTCTTCTGGCATTTCTCCACATGTTCAGCCCATCGTCATCTTTGAGACCTGCAGACTCACTCTTACAATGTTTTTTTGTTCAATTAGATTCCCGAGTTCTTCTGGGGGTTGTGAATATTTATGAATTTAAGTGTCTAGTAAATTAATGAACCTTGTAATCAATTGTTACAGAATGGCGTCACCAGACGAATTTTACCTCACGAGGGAGACCATCAAAGAGGCGTCAATCCTCAACAGTCCAGATTACGATGGAGTTCTCCTCATCACATATCCTGAGGATGTGAAGGTCAAGGCACCTGCCCAGCTGGTGAAGAAAGTGGAAGAAGCACTTCTACTGGACAGCGGTCTTAAAACTGTAAGAACTTGCTTAATTTCCCATTTAATATGTTTACGCCTATGTCATAATTTTTTTCGAGAAGCATTTTATTTTGCTTTTTTATGATTTATTTAGAGCGGACGGTTTACATATAGTTCCCGTGAGTACTTAGGCCATAGGCCCATTGTGCTATCTCCCATTTTACCTCATTCCTTTAACAGACACCTGGTCCCTTTTATAAACTTCACCAGGGTTGTCATTGTATATGTGGCTATGTCTTCTGGTTCCACAATGTGTCTTCTCAGATCTCATCTCTCCTCTCCAAACCCCCTTGGTTCCCTGAAGGCCCCACAAGGGAAGAGAACCTAATCTTTCCTCTTTACTCCCCTTCGGTTCCCTGAAGGCCCCACAAGGGAAGAGTTCACGGAGGTGGCCTCATCTCTCCTCTCCACTCCTCCTTCGTTCCCTAAAGGCCCCACAAGGGAAGAGGGCCTCATCCCTCCTCTCCACTCCTCTTTGGTTCCCTCAAGGCCCCACGACGGAAGAGTCAACTAAGGGTGGGAAAAGGGGTGACGGTGTTTTTTTTTTAATCTCATGGATCTTCCTCTTGATTTGATGGTTATGTGTGCAAAGTTTCGTCAATCTCGAAATGAAACTAGACTTGTATAAACGTCAAAGCCACAACGCCCACCACAAATACTCAAAATAAAATTACAACGAACAAAATACTACCCGTCCTATAACAGTCTACAATAATATGTAAAAATGTAACGATAAGTATGTAAAACAACATAAAAGAGACAATATAGTTTGGGTCAAGTGAAAATAAGACACTTGAGAAATTTTCTCAAATTTTGGGGTCTTTTACTAAATATGTCCGGAATCTTGCGATCGCAATTTTGTCAAATTACGGTCGGAACCTTTGGTTTCGTAAAGATGCATATTTTATTTCTATTGTGGTTAACTTCTAAATTTGAATATAAAGCGTGTTGTTTTCTCTTTCTAACACCGTTTAGATCATATATCTTGCCACAACAGTAAGGGAGACATAACTATTTTTGTGAGACCATAAGAATTATTCCCAAAAGCCAATAAATTAGCCTGAAGCCTGCCACGTATCGGTACTTTTGAACAAATTAGATACATATCAAAGTATCAGTAGTGATAATATTATGTAAACAAACAATTTGTACGAATTAGATTCATATCAGAGTATCGGTAATGATAATATTATGTAAACAAACAATTTGAACGAATTAGATACATATCAGAGTGTCGGTAATGATAATAGTACACAAACAATTTGAAAGAATTAGATTCATATCAGAATATCGGTATATTCATATGATAATATTACATAAACAAACAATTTGGACGAATTAGATACATATCAGAGTATACAAGTACACAAACAATTTTTGTTTTTAATAAAATTATACATTATTTCAGGTTATAGCAGTTATTCAAAATGAACAAGTCTCGGGAAATAGACTAGTGATCTCTCCAACGGGACCTATTTCCCCATACGATGACGTGAGGTAAGGTTCCATTTTTACCAAATCTATTAATGCATCCAATACTATTGGACAAATTATAATATCTTAACTATAAAGCAGAAATCCGTTTGTATGAAGCAATAAAATCTCAAATTTAAAATGATAAAGAATCATTTTTTATAATAAGTATTGAAGGAAATTTAGATAAATGATGAATTCCGCTGCACGCTTAATACGCAAAAAAATTATAAATAGCAGTTAGTTTTAACTCATTTTCAACAAGAAATAACTATTTATGTCGTGGGAGATGGTAAAAGTTTCTAAATCAAAGTTAAGTTTGAAGGTCAGGAAATATGAACAAATTATTAATACAACGCAAACTAACACCCCAAAAACCTATTTTGTGAATGTTTACTTAAACCCCTGACTTAGGGCGGCTTGCACCATAAGTTAAATTTGATTTAAATATAATTTTAAACACATTATTTGATTTAAGTCGACTTGGCGTCTTGCACCACAAAATTTAAGTCGTTAAATGCGTTTAAAGAACTGTCAAAGTTAAATACCCAAAATGGGCTGTTTAACCGAGTTAAACGCGTTTAGCCCTACTCATAAAGCAGTACTGTCAAAAATTGTTTAGGTTATCCCTTAGATTTCTGATTGTGGTTAAAATCTATATAATTTTAATTTGTATTCACAATGAACATTTGGGATTTGTATTCTGACGATGATGAAGAAATTGTAGATTTTATAAGTAGACCGTTTATAGTCAGAGAAGTGAACACAAGAACAAATTTATTTGAAACACTCAGTGCCAAGAAGTTTCAAAGAAGATTTCGTCTCAGTAAAGAAACGACATCATTATTAGTGCGAGAGATTGAACCTCATTTAAAATTCAACACCAATAAAAACAATGCTGTGACTCCTATGAATCAGGTATTATGCACATTAAGATTTTATGCAACAGGGAGTCAAATAATTACTTGTGGCGATGTGATTGGAGTTGACGAGTCCACAGCTTGTCGTATAGTGCACCGTGTTACCCATGCCATCGCTTCTTTGTATAAAAAATATATCAAAATGCCTAATAATTCTCAGGAGCAGCAGAGAATTGCATCAGAATTTTACAGGGTAGCGAAATTTCCTCGAGTGTGTGGCGCCATTGATGGCACACACGTGCGCTTATTGTCTCCTGGCGGAGCTATGGCAGAGATTTATAGGAATAGAAAAGGGTACTTCTCTATTAATACGCAGTGTGTAGCTGCAGCTGATCTACAATTCCTTGATGTTGTGGCGCGGTGGCATGGGTCAGCCCATGATTCTAACATATGGGACAATTCTGCCCTGAAAAGAAATTTTCTTCAGAGAAAATTTGACAATAAAGTATTGTTAGGTGACAGTGGTTATGCTCAAACCAATTATATGATGACACCCCTTACAGAAGGTACTATACAAACGAGAGGACAAGCATTGTACCAAGAGTCACAAATAAAGACAAGAAATGTTGTTGAAAGAGCTTTTGGAATATGGAAAAGGAGATTTCCAATATTATCTAGGGGGATAAGCCTAAAACTATGTAGAGTACCAGGCATTATTGTGGCTACAGCTGTACTTCATAACATAGCCATTCAACAAAAAGATAATGCCCCAGAAGAGGATCCTGAATACCCAGTGCTTGAAGAAGATAGGATTGCTGAACCTTCAACATCAGCACAACAACATCAGCGAGGTGCTCGTAACTTGGAGCGAACACTCCTTATCGAGGAGTACTTTGCAAGGTTGTAAACTTCTCATCATACCTACAGCATGCTTATAATACTTAAAAACAATATAAAATGTAAAAGAAATAAAAAAACAAAATTACTCGGATAATTGTTTCATTTTTAATTCCAACAAAAGAAATAAAAAACAAAATTACTCGGATAATTGTTTTATTTTTAATTCCAACAACAGAAGCTCTTTTTGTCTCACTTCATCATTATGTCTATTGGCTTTAACTTTTTCTTCTAATTCTAGAAGATTCATTTTTTTTTTGTGCTCAATTTCTATTTCAAGCGATTCTTTTTGTAGCTGAACCAACTCCAGCTTCGCCTCAGAAAGGTCTGTGAAACTTTCTTTGACATTTTTCTTCATCTTCTTCGGACTTCCTTCAGTCTTATCTGGAAATAAAAGAGTATATAATTAAGATTTTAGTGCTATCTCACACAAGAAAGCGGTATCACTATTCTGCAGAGGCCGAGGGAGTAGGAAATTCTACGAAACAACCCGTCCATTTCTTTTTACTCACTTTTAACAAAAAACTATACATTAGTGTACTACCAAAAATGGATATTTTTATTTGTCCGGAATAAATTTATTTATTTATTAACAGATTGTCAGGGACCCGCTTTTATAATTACCATTGCAAATGAGGGCAGATGATTTTTTCTTCTTCAATATTTCGGTCCTATTAAGAAGTGGCCTCAATTCACCACATCTTTTTGGCGTGTCTTGGTGTATGTCCAATATGCCTGCAAATATTGAATACTGTAAATATAAGATTGAACACCATCAGATATTAAAAATATGAGTGCGTTAGTGCGTCACTTGCAAGAAGTGACTTCTGTACTTTTTTCTCTTTCTGATGACCTCAATTTCTTCTTCCACTGCTACCAATACAAATGATAATAATATATATTTAAACATTCATCACAAATTATAATATAATTACCAAAGTTATTTTCAATTGGCATAATCCTGTCTTTGTCGGGAATGCTTTCTTGATATTGCTGCATTAAGGCAGCATCGCCATCATAAACGGTGTACAAACCATCCACTTGGGGTTCAATTAATTTTTTTAATTGATCTAATGGATCATTTTCGTCAGAAGGAGGGGGACCACCACCTGAAATAATGCATATATATTAATTACCATATATTTAGTTTCAAATAAACTACCTAAACTACGATATAAACTAACATGGATTGTACTAACCTGTACCCATAATTACTTTTTTATGTGCAACATCTTTCTTCTTAACTTCTTTTACTAACTCTTCAAATTGTTTTTTTACATAGTTCCGCTGGCTGGTCAGTGTATTCTGACACCGCATCCCAGTCTCTTCCATTTTCTCCCATGGCATCGATAAAATTTTGTTTTTGGCTTGAATCTAAAACGTAAAATCGACACGATTATATTATTTTGTATGCTATCACAGACAGAAACGAATATTGAACCATTTATCAGCCTTTAACTCTGTCGGGAATCAAACCCAGATCCGCTTTGTATGGCACACGATGTAACCATTGCAATTTAGCAATGTATTTCAAAAATTCAAAGGGACCATGGCCGTCTTGATAGTACTAACCTGCTAAGACCATTTTCGCATCTGAATGTTGTTTTTTTATTTTACTTTTCATGTTTCGGTAGCAGCTTATAAGGTTTTCTGTAGATCTATGAATATTATTGTTAGCGTTAAATGTATCTGTAATTTTCGCCCAAATTTCCTGCTTCACAACTGTTTTTACTGCATCCGTTTTCTTGCTTTCAACAATATGATTGTGTGACTCCATTACTTTTAAAAACAAAAATTGTTCTTCCTTCGTAAAATTAGGAGCTCTAGCACGGGACTTTATTTTTTGGGCACTCATTTTATGAATTTAAATAAACGCACACACTACGCAACCACACACAATCACAAAATATTTTGACACTTCAAGTAAAATAAAACATCGTAGCTGTTTTATCGACGCGTTAATGGCGGAAACCACGCGGTAACTGTTTTACCGACGCGTTAAACACGTTTAACTAAAATTGCCACCGAACTGCGTGGTGCAGGACACAACTAAACGCATTTAAGTTAAATGTATTTAGGGTCTTAAATACGTTTAGTTAAATACAATTTAAGATAAAATTTGCGATAGTTGGTGCAAGTCGCCCTTAAATAGTTGCCTCCGTAAGATATTTAAGTTGAAATCAAGGGTTGTTTTTTTTTAATAGTCTCTGCATGCAGCGGAATTGGACAAGTTTACCGAAATGTAGTTTTTGTTACTCAAATGGGATGTAATGGTAACACAAAATCTCTGTGCTGAAATAGCAAGTACGATAAGCACTGATATAAAGAAAATTTGACAGCTTTTCAGTCTGGAATTTCTAGGTTAACACAACTATTTTCAGCTCACAACTTCATTTTTATCATGAGAGATCCATAAAATTTATGTTCATCAATTGGGAAATAACTTTTTGTTTTTTTCCATATTTTTCAAATGTTCAAATAAGGAAAAGATTTTTTTTTAGGAATGTTAATATTTCTAGTAGTTACCGACGATATAATATAATATATATTGACTGTTTGCTACATGTCCGTCTGTAAATTTGTTTGTACGTTCCGTTTCAAGGTGGTGGCCGTTTTAATGGTTTTGTAAAGATTATTTTTAGAAATTTAAAATCGTTTTATTTATTTGGACTTTCTTATTTATTATGGTACCCACCTGAAGATGAAAATTGTAAAAAGAATTGTCTTTGAGATAGTTATGTTTTGTTGGACAAATTGTATAATTCCTTTTATGAAATTTGAAAAAAAAATTGCATTTAAAATATATTATGGTTTCTAATTGAGTTTTTAACTAGCCATTTACAAATATTATTTTAGAGGAATTTTTTTTTTGGATTAATTAAATAAGAGAAAATCAGAAATATACTTTTTGGATGTAAGGTCAGCTTAATCGTTCACAGAACTACTAGTTAATTATGCAGCGTACAATCAACAGGGAAAACAAAAGATAATTTATTTTTGCTAATTTGTACCAATTACTGTATAATAATAATACGTTCTGCTTCTGACGTTCTCCTTATATTGAGGTCGCAACACGCTACGCTAGTGTCTCTAGCGGCATGCCATGAAAATTACCTGCCACGCTATTTAAGTTTCTATAAAAAATTACTGGAATAATTTAGATGTAGAAATATTACTAGAAAGTACCTGGAATAAAATAATTTGTTGTTTTTTTTCTGTGATTTTCCAGGAGTTTGTATGAGGCAGCCAAGAACGGAGTGAATCGTGCACTGAAGGCTGGTATCAAGAAGCCACTCCTGGTTTTACAGGACGTTCCCGGATTTGAAGACAGCGACCTGGTCCTGCTTCTTGGAGTTCTGGATGCTTTATATGTCGTGAGTATTACCACATTCAAAAAATACATTGCCACAATTTTATTTTAAACTAACTGTACCCCGCCACGTGTTGCTGTGGCCCGGTCTGTTTGTGCAGATAGAGAAACAATAGCGTGTTTGCTTTTACGTCCAACAGACCTGTCACAGGTGAAGTTAATATTAATATAGGCATATAAAAACACATGCGTATTCGAATGCAATGTTGTATCAAAATTTGAAAGAAATCGGTGTTCAGTTAGTTCTTCAGTTTGACTATAGCATTGTTTTATTTGTTCTTCAGTTCATATTCATATTCCATACAGTCATTGTAATTTGTTTTGTTCTAGCCTCTGCAAGTTAGGGACAGTGGTACATCTACTAAGGTGGACAGACTCGGAGTGTTTGGTGATAACCTCAGGAGGGATGTGAACAAGGTCATCAACATTGCCCTTTCATTGGACCAAGCCAGGTTTGTGCTTTACAATTTTTAAACAAATATTTATTTGTTTACTGCTATAAAGAATTATAAAATGTCCCATCTGGATGATATGATTGTCATAAACTTATTATTTTATAGTTTGTTTTCATTTTGGTTTCTATTTTTCTTTTTGTATTATTTGTTTGCACTTGACTTCAACTTGTCATTCATTTATATATGTGCTTGACTTCAGTTTGTTGTAAGATTCTTTGTCTGACTTCAAACCAATGGCTAAAGAAAATACCCTAACTTCAAACTATCATAATGTTATTTGACTTGACTCGAGTTTGTTGTAACTTTACTTTAACTGATCATTATTTTATTTGTGCTTGAGTTCACTTTGGTGTAAGTTCTTTCTGTTTGACTTCAGACTGTCAAAATTTTGTTTGTGCTGACTTTCAGTTTCCTTCAGTTTGACTATAGCTCATCATTATTTTATTTGTTCTTCAGTTCAGTTTGGTTGTTAGTTCTTTCTGTTTGACTTCACACTGTCTTTATTTTTATTTGTGCTTGACTTTCAGTTTCCTTCAGTTTGACTATAGCTCATCATTATTTTATTTGTTCTTCAGTTCAGTTTGGTTGTTAGTTCTTTCTGTTTGACTTCACACTGTCTTTATTTTTATTTGTGCTTGACTTTCAGTTTCCTTCAGTTTGACTATAGCTCATCATTATTTTATTTGTTCTTCAGTTCAGTTTGGTTGTTAGTTCTTTCTGTTTGACTTCACACTGTCTTTATTTTTATTTGTGCTTGACTTTCAGTTTCCTTCAGTTTGACTATAGCTCATCATTATTTTATTTGTTCTTCAGTTCAGTTTGGTGTAAGTTCTTTCTGTTTGACTTCAGACTGTCATAATTTCATTTGTGCTGACTTTCAGTTTCCTTCAGTTTGACTATATCTCATTATTTTATTTGTTCTTCAGTTTAGTTTGGTGTAAGTTCTTTGGATTTGATTTCACACTGTCATTATTTTTATTTGTGCTTGACTTCAGTTTGTTATAAATTTCTTTATGCTTGACTTTAACTCATTCATTGACTTCATTCAGGATCGTGGCTCGGGACATCGCCGGAGGGGACCCTGAGCGAATGTGCCCACCCAATGTCGAGACTTACATTAAGAAGGCCTTCGCTGGTAAAAATGTGACCATCGACGTGATAGATGATCTCAAAGTGTTTGAAACAAATTTTCCACTTCTGGCAGCAGTCAATAGAGCTGCCAATGAGATTGAGCATCACAGAGGTGAGATATATGTTTTTTTTTTGTTTTTGTCTACATACCATAGGCCCATGTGTCCTTTTACACACAGAACACCGACAGCAGTAAAGCACTTTACAGTACAAGCTGATACAGATTCATAAAGGTCATTCTATCTCCTTTTGTATTACTGTCATGTATATGATTTAACTCTTTGCACGCGGCCGTATCAACTGTTGTTACGGCAAAAAGTCCACACTCACACGCGGCTGTATCAACAGTTGATACGAAAACTTTGAATGCCGATATTCCAGCGGTCTTTTGACATAAATTTATTTCCCGCTCGCTTGAACATTCGCAGAACTATCACGATGCAGACATCTACAAGAATTTCTCGAAAATAAAATTGTATTTCATTAAAAAACATCGATAATCAAGTGAGCCTCTTTGCGCCTTCGAGTGCTATAGTTTACAATTTCGTCAACGGATGGCGTTAGTTCAATTTTGTTATTATATTAAGTGACATAAAATTTAAGTGTCCAGTTTTAGAAAAAGTTTTCATAACAAAAAATGATAAGTGCTCATGGTGTCCCACTTGTGTCTATCAACGCAGTGGCCTAAGTACACACGCTGAGTGAATGGCGGGACCACATTCAAAAGATACGGTACGTTTTTTTATGAAATTTTATGTTTTTGTTTTTATAAACATCTAAGAGTGTTGACACACTAGGATTTGTTTTCATATTGTGGAGAATAATCTGTTCCGTCTATATAGTTCAATAAATCATGCCAGAATGCTATAATTTGACATTTAATTGCGTGCATAGGTATTTGAAAATATGTACCGCATACGGGTATAGATAAAACGGAGCAAATTAACGCGTTCAAAAGGTTAAGCAGTATTTACACCACTATTTGTGTTTGCATTTAAAAGTTAACCATGGACACTTCCGAAAAGTCGTTGACCGCCATTGCTTTCATGTTGCGAAAGATTTGTCAAAGTTTGTGAATTTTTTGTTAATTGCTTTTATAAGGAACGAAAATAAAGTGAAGTGACGGTAACCTTAATAATAGTTTTATGTAATTAAATATATTTTTTTAGTTTTGTGTAAAGTGATATTTTTACATTTTACAGGGAAAAAACAATCAGTAAGCCGCAAAACAATAATTGTAAAAAAATTCTTCTATTTTTTTATTCAAATTCTGTTATATTTTTAATTGCAAATGTCCTTTTGTGATATTATAATCTGTAAGAGTCTTTCATCTGCTTTCAAAAACAGCATTTCATTTTTAATACATTTATACCCGAACCCATTTGAAAATTAATGTCCAACGGGAATATTTCTCCATGTCGAAATCTCCAACATTAGTCCTGTGTCGGTCAATCATTTTACACGACTCGGTCCAATCACGACCCACTGGGTCAAAAGTATGTGGTCTTTGATTGGGTATTTTTAAACATAAAACTACCATAGATAGAACGATGTTCCGCCGCCGTGTTGACTTAGACCATAGATATAAAAATTGTGTAGACCGGACGTCTCGAGTCTCATTATCGAGAAACATAAATAGAGATTGTTAATATGAAATTGGCTGTTACGGGGGTTTTAGGCTTGAATTGCAATTTCTCTGTCACATGAATGAGATCCAAGACGTCCGGTCTACAAAATTTATTAGTCACTACTCAGCTGACAGCTCATTAATCGAATCTCTTTTGAAACAGTGTGTTACTGTGGGATTAAGTGGCAACAAATAAAAGTAAGGATGGGTTTATTATCTAGAAATAAAAAATATTTAAGAATACTAAAAATGTATTACCACAAAAGAGACATAATAAAAAAGAAATTAATTAGCATCCTACTATATAAACTGTCTGGCGCAGGGCTTGCATAGGTAAAATGAAGGTGTGATACCAGTTCGTTCTTGATGCGAAGTACTAGATTCCGGTTCTTCACAGCAACTCCCAGTTTATAATTTATCCAAAAAATAATCTTGTAGTCCAATGCAAAACAGTCTCACGCTGCTGGTCTCCAAAAGGGTCCCTCTTAACCAATGAGGATCGGCAGATGCCATCCGATTCCATCAATCCAATGGTCAATGCTCCACATGCAAAGCTGATGCTCACAAAAATTGGCGAATGTGTTCGTCGAACCTCAGCCAAGAGGAATACCCGTTGCTCTGGGCTGGTGATCAAAGAATGGCCACTGCTTCTAATGCAAATCACAGATCCTTGCTCCCTCAGGTTTGGCAACTCTCCAAGTCAGAATTCCAGGGCTGTCAATTTGACCAATAGCAAAATGACAATAGGTCCCACACACCAAGACCATAGTTGCGATGTAAGTAAAGTGATGCACACACACCTTGTTACAAATCTTATATGTAACAAGTGACCTGATCGACCATTGGTAGTTCGTGATTGGGTCGATCACGGTCGACCCAAGATGATATTATTTTGTTTATTGTTGCATTAAGGGTAGTGATTATTGTCTCAATTATGTAAAGTAATGTGTTGTCGGTAGGTCGCATCATCACAATCACGTACACGCCGAGCGACCCGTCACAGATCACCGACACGGTGATGTTGGTGGGCAAGGGTGTGACCTACGACACGGGCGGCGTGGACGTCAAGTACGGGGGCAACATGGCAGGCATGTCGCGGGACAAGAGCGGTGCGGGGGCCGTGGCTGGCTTCATGAAGGTACCAACCGAACAACTAACTAAAAAATACATACATATTATAGGTAATGCAATTAGAGTTGAGGTGACAAACACATATTTTGGATCGTATGTATTATTGGTTTACACTTCCTACAGTAATGTCCTTGCCAAATGTCGCCAAGTGACAGCCTTTGTCTTATTTATTTATTGTAAGAAACAAACTGCAATTTTATACAGGATGAGTTATGCAAGAGGTTAAATATGAGGTAAGCCAAAATAGTTTTTACGCTAATGTTGGTTAATATGATATAATACAAAATTGTAATTGGTTATAACCATTAACTGAAAATGTAATCATATAAATATATTAGAAGGAAGAAGGAATAGGAAAGGGCAAGAGGCAGAGGAAGATGGGATGGGGACAGGAGATGCTCATGTTGTACCTTTTCTATAACTGTGCATTAATTTAACTAACATTTGTGGTCGTACGCTTGACTTCGTTTCGGTATTTCACAAGAGTATATCGATATTGTTAAATTGCGTGTTATATTGCGCGCATATACGGGGGATTAGAGAATTTTTTCTAAGGTTGGTTCTGCACGCGGGCAAATGAAAATATGGTTTTGTCTGGTTGGCCTTGTAGGTATGTGAATTCTTAAATAATTTACGAGTTCAAGAGAGTCCAGGCCGTTATTCAGAATTTTGTATAAAAATATTTGATCAGATATTAATTTACGTGTTTGAAGTGGAGTAAAGTTGTGAAATTTTAAGGATTCGGTGTTATTTGTAAAGAGTAATTTGAATTTATAATTTATGTGTTTAAAAAATTTGTTTTGCACACTTTCGATTCTGTCAATATGGCATTGGTAGAACGGTGCCCAAATTAGTGTGCAGTATTCTAAGTGGGGGCGGATATACATGGTGTAAAGGGAATACATAGTTTTAATATCGCGAAAAGGTTTAGATATGCGAATTATAAATTCCAACATTTTATTGGCTTTGTTGATTACATCGTTAATGTGTTTGATAAAATTTAGTTTTACATCCAGTACTACCCCAAGGTCACGGATTGATTCTATTTCATTGATATGTGTGTTATTATTGTGATTAATTATTGAGTTTTTATGCCATGTTGCGATTCCTCCTTCTTTAGCCAACGTTTCGGACAGCTTTGTCCATCATCAGAACCGATGTGTAGATTGTGGTAAGGTGTGCATTCATGTAGAAGTGATGCCATGTTCCAAGCGTTAATCCTCTTAGGGCCGGTATTTCAGTATATTAGTAACAGTCCAATTAATGTGGTTTTCGGCTTTTAGTTTTGGTGTAACCATCAAGTATCTACCGCAAAATCTCAAACAATATCAGCTTTCGTCTTCCTTACTCCTGCTTATTGTTTTTGACAAAAAAGGGACAACAAGTCTATACGATGATCAATTTTTCGATCGATGATTAGAAAATTTTCTAAAAACTTTTGAAAGGCTTTTACAGTGTGTTAATTGAAACAACACAAATATTTTTTAAATATTACTGGAATTTTCTTTTCTGAAGTGGAATAATAATTTCGAAACATGCTGTATGCAAGTAATGCATCTGTGTGAGTACTATGTTTGACTTAAGTATGATAATTTGTCCGACAGGCATTGCCAAAGTTAGATTAGTTCTGCATCACGAAGCGATGAATGATTTGTGACTCCAGTAAAATTATCAAGAACACGAAAGGTAATTTTTTCAGTGATACTTGGATTACCTATTGATGTGAGCATTCAACAGGTTAAAAAACATTATCAAGTGTCTCTAAAATAAAAATTATTTTGTACCTTTGGGGCCGTTCAAGTATTACGTAAGCAGATTTATTACAATTATTTACCCCCCCGTCCCCCCTGTCACCAAAAGTAAGCAAAGCTCTTACCCCCCCCTCCCATGCTTACGTAAAAATTGGTACCTGTATGCATTTTTCTGTTAATGTATTCTGTTTTTTAAGCGAGTATCTAAACGTATTAATTATTTGTGGGAATCCCCGAATATGTATTCGGTTTTCAAACATAGACAATGTGTGGGTTGCCAATGTGTAAAAAAAATAACTTCTGCTGAGCAGTGCTGACGTAATCACTATCTCGACCCCCCACCCCCCCATGTCATCAAAAATAAACAAAGCAAAGACCCCCCTGCCCCCCTATAGTGCTTACATAATACTTGAACGGCCCCTTGTCCACTATTTAAGAATCAAATATTACCTTAAAGTTGTAACGTATAACGGTGTTTCATACTACGTTGTGCGTTAAAATGTCACGTGTTATAGTGTAAGAATAAGAAAAATCACTCACTTGTTCTCAAACAATAATACTTGTGAATTTATTCATACATTATTATAGCTGATAAAACTTAAAACTACGTCAAGTAAGAGAGAGAGAGTGCAAATCATTTTGAGAGAATTTTTTTTGTTAACATATGCAAATTATGACCAAAGTGCAGCGATTGTAGACTTGAAGCTCGATGTCCCAATCCTCGGCTTCCTCCTGTGTGTGTCTCGAAAGTCCATTCCAAATTCTCCGAAAAGTTGCTGTAACATTAGTGATAAACTTGCTGCATCATTTTAATGATGGTAGTGCGGTATAGCCAAGTCTTCGTTCCTCAAACAGAAGCGATCATAAAAAAAGATTGGTGTTAAGATTCATTAGCGTATAGTATTTTGTTTCAAGTCCTCCTTTTCTTTTTCCTTCTGATATTAAGAATGATCCATCTTCTTGAGCTTGATCCCGAGGGAGCAACGCGCGAGGCGCTGGCAGTGGGGGCTGCGCTCCTTGCTCGGCTCGCCTTTGTAAAGAATTTTTCTGAATGATCCAGAGCGCTCATGACCAGGATATATGTAACTTAACGTTCGGATGCCTTCGGCAAACTCCGGCTAGTGGTTGAGATTGCTTCAGTAGGGATGTACCTTCGTGTGTCGATTGAATAATAACCCATACGTTACAAAGTGTATTGACATAATTGCTTTGTTCCAGGCCTGCCAACTCCTGGAGCCCCCGCACGTGAAGGCGGTAGCCGTGCTGGGAGTGGTGCGTAACTCCATCGGGGAGAATGCCTACGTGGCGGATGAGCTCATCATTGCCCGGAGTGGAGCACGTATCCGTGTTGGCAACACTGACGCTGAGGGCAGGATGATCATGGCTGACCTTCTTTGTCTGGTGAGTTTACTTTCCGTCATTTCATTATAAATTGTTATAAGTAGGACACTACCACGCTAGGCCAGTGTTCATTTCATATTTTGAAGAGATTCCTGAATTTATTATAAACTAGCTGTATCCCGCCACGCGTTGCTGTGGCTCAGTCTGTCTATGCAAATAGAGAAACAATAGCGAGTTGTTACTTTTACATCCAACAGTGTAACAGGTTTAATAATAATATCGCCTGCGTCATTCAAATCCACATGTACAATCTCAACCAGCAGTTGTAACATGTATGGATAACCAACATCGGGATTGCTACGATAATGAAATAAAAGAGAAAAGAATTCCAATATTACATTTAATTTAATATCGCATAGAGCTAGAGATCTCTTCTTACAACAAAATTAGATTAAAACTCAGGGGTGTGCGGCAATACGAAGTATTGTTCGCACGGATGGAATTTATAATGGTAGCAAAAGTTTGAGTGTGACATTGTGTATAGACATTAAATATCTGATCTGTTTCACGAGTACAGGGCGCCATGCAACTCTTAGGAAAGTATTGCAAATTTTGAAGAGAATTAACCCGATGACCAGCGAATTAATTTATCTAGCTGATTGCGTCATCGCGTCACCCGGAAATCTGTCGACTGGAGCGCTCGCTCATATCTTCCCTGTAGACGCGACCACACCGGCTGGCTGCCCGTTTGGTACTGGCGTTCTCAAATCATGACTCGAGCTTCCTTTTAGAACGGCCCAAAGAGCACACGTCCCATAGACTACATAGAGGTCTTGTAAGAAGTTTGATAATTAGTGGCAGGGCAAAAGTGAACTGCTACAACAGATGGAACTGTTTTTAAAAAGCATGATTTCACCTGTCATAGGCGACATCTATACAATATAGGTATATAAAAACTCACGCATATTTGAATGCAACGTTGTGTCAAAATTAGCAACCGATGAAAAATTTTCAGAGATTTAAGATTTGGAACAGACAAACATTTTTATTTATATAGATAACATGAAAATATTTGTATTCCTTCAACTTCCATCATTATAAGTATAAAATGTTTCTTGAGCAATGATGGAGGACTCAATCGGAATTGGATTGGATGAACTCAAAACGGATTGTAATCTTTAGAAAATAGGTTGGAATGCTGATTTGTTCTACCTGTATTTCAATGGAAGATGGTCAGAAGAACTGGCATCTTTAGCACCGGTGTATAGTCGGGACACACCAAATGCATGCCCAACATTTATACACGGTCGACATTCGTCACATGAAAACGGGTCCTTTTTACACCTCGTTCTATTCAACTGGAACCATTTGATTTCCTCGATTCTACAACACACTACACAACAACATGTTCAATCCTTATTCTCCTCAAAAAGACCCTCCACACAGCATCACAGGATTTGCAAAAATCAAGTAGGTTATTACGAAAATGGAATCAGCTGGCGCACCAAGCGGCTTATAAGGTAGTGGGAGCTCGACGCTTCAAAGGTTAACCTCACAATATTTACCAAAAATTTCATCTCATATTTCCACTGGTCTAAAAAATCTGAACTTAAAAATAAAATTATTTTTATATGGTTGCAGTTGAAAGAGCAATCCTCAAATGAAGTGAACCCTCACCTTTACACCGTGGCTACTCTGACCGGTCACTCCTTGAGAGCCGTGGGTATTGGATACGGGATTGTCATCGACAACCACGCCGCCAGGTAATTATCATACTTATTTTTTATTTACAAATAACCTTACAATGTTTTAATTCATCCTGCTACCATCATTATAGTGGGGTAAATGTTGCTTGTGCAGTGATAGAGGATTTTAACCAGATGATTTAACCCGCAACGTCTGGGTGGGTACCCAACGCTTTAAGCCGATCGATTATCCGACCGAATTGTTAACCTCTTTGCTATTGTTGTATTTTTTTTTTTTTATATATTTACTCCACACATGAGGCCCTCAGGAAAATAATTTCCCTCAGGGCCTGTGCCATCTTTGGGGATGCTGTGTGGAGGGTCTTTTGAGGAGAGGAATGGTTGAACATGGGTTTGAAGAGACTAGAACTCAAGAACAAGTCGTAAAAACCACCCATTCTCATATGACAAATGTCAACCGTTACAAATGCTAGGCACGCGTTTGGCGTATTCCCGACTGCGCACTGGTGCCGAAGAGAACAAGGACAGCATTCCCACATATTCTCTGAAGATTGCAATCTGTTTCATAAAATAGGGGAACCTATCAAATTGACTACTCGTTTCTGCACAGAGTCAAGGGTTCTTTTCATGTATTTCGGGGCTCTATCCCAGAGGTGGCTGCCAAATTCAACAGTGGGGTGAACTTGCAATTTGTACAGGATCAGCAGCTGTGTACTATTGACCCTGGTGCACGAAAAATCCGTTTATGTACTTTTAATAAACATTATCTCATAAAAGTCCTAACCAGTCATTGTAAATTTAATACAATCCAATAAAAATGTAAAGTATATGTAAATTTGTTATTATCACCAAAGAAGATGGAATTTATTTATCTATTTTGAGGTTAATAACCCCCATCTTTCCTTCTGTAACATAGTGATTTTATTTCATCATAAAATATTAGCAAAATAAAACTGATTATATTTTAAATAAATATTAAAATTTGGAATTCGTAATTTGATGATTAATGCAATACTAAATATTTGTTGCATCAGATGTACAAAAAATGCAATATTTCATCATTTTAAGGCGATGCACTACGTAGTAATGCAAAATCATGTGTTTTTGGTTTGAAAATTTGGTCACCTAGAAATGTTTCAGATGCTTTAATTAAATACTGCGAGTAGAATACATCTTGGCCTTTGAAATAATCGAGTATTTTTTAGATAAGTCTTTTTATAAGTCCAGAAAAAAATAATGTATAAGGCCTATGAAAACTGCTTTAAAGTTCAAAATCTCCTACTTACGAACCCATTTTCGGCTATGATTTTAATGTATAATGTGGCAAATTAAGTTATTTATAAAATGATCGAAAAACAATTAAATATTTGTGCCTGAACATCCACAAACTAAAATAAAAGGCACTTTTTAGCCACGTTTTTTTCTTGCATAAATCAAAACAGGCGGATGGTGTTAAGCGGGAATTTAAACCTTATCGCCATTGTTGCCATGTTATTGATAGCGGCTCCATTTAAAATATTACACGACGTAGTGCATCGCCTTAAAAAAATTAAACATTTATCCCTGAACATCCACAAAATAAAATAAAAGGCACTTTTTGGCCATGTTTTTTTCTTGCATAAATCAATGTGTTTAGCGGGATTTTAAACCTTATCGCCATCTTCGTAAAGGCTGTTATTGGATAGGGGCTCGATTTAAAATATTACACGACGTAGTGCATCGCCTTAATGTATATTTTTTATCATCAAATTGTCAAGAGTCAGAATAACAGAAGAGTAGAGACGATTTACTAAATGTGTGTACCAAAACTGATTTGTGTGGCAGTCTATCCTCTCTGTCTACCCCTACTGGAAAAGGTGGCATGGTTAGTTAGTTAGTCTATTGTTATTAAGCTCATATGGTATTTTCTTTTTTTTGTGTTTTAGAAAAGAGAATCATGCCAAACGACTGCAGGCAGCAGGCGATCGCATCGCAGACATATTCGAGATCTCCACTCTCCGGAGAGATGACTTTGTTGCTCATCGGGGAACCTTTGAAGGGGATGACGCCTTGCAATCTGGCAATGGGTCTTCAATGGCCACCGATAGAGGGCACCAGGTATTAAAATTATGACCATTTTTGGTAATTGAGTAATCTGAAAGTATGTTGCCTGTTGTATGCTGATGATGCGGTGCTGATTGCTAACAAAATGGAAGATCTACAGTCTCTCGTGTCTAGGATGAACGAAGTATGTATGAAGAATGGGTTAATGATGAATGTAAGTAAGTCTAAAGTCATGGTGTTTGAAAGAGAGAGTACGAAAACAGTTTGCAATATAGTTGTGAATGAGGAATACTTGGAGCAGTTGGATGAGTTTGTGTATTTAGGAAGTATGTTTACGAGAGATGGGAAGGCTGACAGATATTGAAAGAAGGGTAAATGCAGTTAACTCCATTAATGGAGGACTGAACGCGGTTGGCACTAAATTGTCCAAAGAAGCGAAGCTAGCAGTCCACAATGGAGTGCTGGTACCTACCCTGATATATGGAAGTGAGGCATGGAACTGCCAGAGAAAGGATGAAATTAGACTGAATGCTGTAGAAATGAGATCCTTGAGGCGTATTTGTGGTAAAACCATGTATGATCGTGAGAGAAATGTGGAAATCAGCAAAGAATGCAAGGCTGACATAAGCGTAATGAGTAAGATCAAGAAAGGGACGCTAAGATTGTTTAGGCATGTAGAGCGAATGAGCGAAGAAAGGAGAATATATGATGCAAATATGAATGATAGCAGAAGTCGGGGATGCCCAAGGAAGACATGGCATGACCAAGTGAATCAGATACTTGAGTCGGGCCATGTCAAGAGTCAGAATAATAGAAGAGTATGTATGAGACGATGTATGAATGTGACTGAGGCAAGGAGTGAGTGCCAAGACCGAGTTGTTTGGCGGTCCGTCCTCTCTTACTACCCCTGTGGAGAAACGGCTTGTTGGTAGCTAGAGTCCGCTCACCGGGTAGACAAGATTATCTCCTTATTTATCCACCTCTAGAACTTGCTACCATCAATAAAAATAACCCTGATGTGGGTACCAGAATATAAAGGTATTGAATTTAACGAGCGCGCTGACGGACTAGTGAGGAAAAGGGCGGAAGCACCGCTTGTGGGATTCGAGCGCACCATCCGAGTGTGTTTACTTATTGATACAGAGACAGTCTGCGTCGCTCCCATAAGCACTGAGGACCATTGTGCTACCTCCCATGTTTCACTTTATTCCTTTGACAGTAACCCAGTTTAGTTTGTCTCGTGGTTCCACAACATATCACGGGGTAATTACTACAGCTAGGCAACTCCCAATCAGCGTTTTAACCTTTGCAGATACAGTAACCAGGCTCTAATGTGTACGCCATGTCCATGCTACTGTAACCCCAACGGGTAGCCGGCATAGAGTGCCCTTTGAATCGCAGTGAAAATCCGCATACGATTTTTGATGAACTGTCAAGATTACAGTTTGCAGATAAGTCGTGCACTTTGCACACATTAACCACACTTTTACTATTTCCTTGCCCGTGTATGCCACAAACACATATATGTGTAGTGGAGGTTAGAAATAAAATTGATTTACGCTAACGTTGACGCTAATTTTGGAGTTACCTAGTGTAGTAATTATGTACCCCTCGGTATGTAGCTCCCTGTAGATATTTGAGCGTTCTTCCCATCGAGGGGGACACGGCACCATAGACGAATTCCTACATCGACATTTCCTACATCTATTAGTGCTTTCCACTCCCAAAATTTATGTAAGTATCTCATAATGTGGCAACATTCCGTCAATCCCGACAGTCCCATTAGCTCCCTCAGTAACTTTCTATCCACATTGTGTAGTTGCAAGAATCGACACACTGTAAAGCTATCCTCAACGTTGGCTAAATAAGGAGGAGCACAACACGGCGCAATATCCCAAAAATAAATCACTATGTATTATACTTTTGACGGTGAAAATCTCAAATCATATCTTGTTACAAGGATGTTTGTTCTCCCGTTCCAGAAACCAGCCGGCTTCCTTGTGATTGCATCCGGTATGGAAGGCAAGGACATCAAGTATTCTCACCTGGAGATCGCCCCCAGTGCCGGAATAGCTCCCGAGGAACCGACTGGCTCCCCCATGATGGCCCTAGCGCACTTCTACAACATCTGGAAGTCGGCATAACAACATAATATCATTACAGCAAGTCCAAGGCATTTAAAAACATGTTGTCTTTATGAGGAGTATCTTATTAATCAAACTTGTATATGTATTTATGCATTGGCATTCAAATTGTGATCATCTGACAAGAATAACAAATTCACCATTATGCTTGAGAGTTTGATCAAAAGCTGATTTGGGCTGATAATCAGCGTTTAACGGTCACCATTCAAATGTCGAAAACTCAAAATGGCACCGGAGTCATAAAATTCAGTCATTATTTTAACTATTGTGGGTTCCGATGATGTGAAAACTCATCCAGTTAATAGAACATTTATCATTTATTGTGTTATTTTATAGGAATGATAATGATTGTATAATGTCAATTTTTTTATTATTATTATCCACTTGAGTGATTTTCGGCATATTATGCCGAGTTTGCAAAACATCCTGAGTGATCGCACGCCATAATATGCCATTTTTGACATATTGTGTTGCAGAATTCATGCATTTACGATTTTTTAATAATTTTTTTATAAATCCTAAAAAATAGGATAAACGGTAAAATATAGGAGAATTCATTGGCTATATATCACTATAATCAGTTTATACATCTCAGTATTAAAATTCAGAGGCATGTATTTTTTTAAATGAGGGTGAGAAATTTCCAACTCAAACGCCACAATAACTCAAATCATATTCCAGTTATTGACACGATCACTCGAGTGGATAAGATTTTTTACAAAATTATTAAAACAAACATTCCCGGGTTTTGAATAACCTGACAATATTTTAAAATCTCCTACTACCATCACAGTAAGCGGAAAATGTTGCTTGTGTTGTGATGGAGAAGTTAGCCAGCCGAGGAATTGAACACACTACGCCTGGGACCCAAACGCGATATCAGTTCAGCCAACGACCGGTCATTTTCATTTCTAACATAATATATTTTTACTTTCACATGAGTTTGCATAATATTTTTATACTAGATATTACTTTGTACTTACTGGAAAAAAGGTGCTTAAACTTTTGCAATATTTTATTGTTTTTATTTTCTTTCATAAAAATTGTGTTTTTTTTATAATATTTTATTTTTAAATATCTTTCAATCAGATTATTAATTATAAGCATAATCTGCTATTCATGGCTTTATAATCTTTATTTTTATTGTGATAGGATTTTTTTTACTGTTTTTTTTGAGATATCATCTATTGTAAGTTCGATAGCCAATAATTTTAAAATATGTTGTTTTGACGCATTCAATTGAACAGCACAACATTTATTAGTGCATTCATAGACAAATAGACTGCTTGTACTCGATTAAAGTCAACACTGCGAACAAACCAGTGCGCCAACTGCCAGTACGCAAGCAAGCACGTGCGCATATATCCCTAGATAGTTTTTGTCCCTCCCGATCGTTTTTACAAACAGTTGTTCCGCATTACTGGACTTACATCGATGATATTTTACTAAACTCAATTTTAAATGTGCTTTTTATTTTGTGCCAATTAATTTTTATATTTGAAGTAAAAATTAAACTCAAAGTATTGATTTCATGTTTTACCGTAAGCATTTTTCCACATTTTAATAAAGATTATATTTAAAAAGTTGCTTTGTTTTGAGTTAGTTACTATACTTTCTAACCTTCCTTTTCCCATCTCCTTCCTATCCCCAATCCAGCATCACAATGTTCTCAATCAGGTATACCATAGTCTCATCTGTTCCGGAGAGTTGGGACCACGGAGGAAAGAAGGGAGCGGAGGTGATCATGCAAACATTTCCTACGAGGCTTTTGTTGCCAACTTCGAGAACGAAAGTCTGGGGCGCAGGGGAGGAATTTCAAATTGACATGCCCATTCATCGCGGTACACTCATCAAGTGTTAGTCAAATTAGCAATAGATGATGCTAATTAAAAAATAATTTAAATAAAACTGGTTGTGAAGTGTAACAAAGGAATTAAACAAATATCTTATTTATATAATAATAGTTAACAATCCACGTGACCTACACCAGATTATACATATACTTAACAAGCCACGTGACCTACACCAGGTTATACATATACTTAACAAGCCACGTGACCTACACCAGGTTATACATATACTTAACAAGCCACATGACCTACACCAGATTATACATATACTTAACAAGCCACGTGACCTACACCAGATTATACATATATGTACTTTACAAGCCCATTGACCTACACCAGGTTATAGATATACTTAACAAGCCATGTGACCTACACCAGGTTATACATATACATACTTAACTAGCCATGTGACCTACACCAGGCTATAAATATACCTAACAAGCCATGTGACCTACACCAGGTTATACATATACTTAATAAGCCATGTGACCTACACCAGGTTATACATATACTTAACAAGCCACGTGACCTACACCAGGTTATACATATACTTAACAAGCCACGTGACCTACACCAGGTTATAGATATACTTAACAAGCCATGTGACCTACACCAGGTTATTTATTTACTTAATAAGCCATGTGACCTACACCAGATTATACATATACATACTTAACAAGCCACGTGACCTACACCAGGTTATACATATACTTAACAAGCCACGTGACCTACACCAGGTTATAGATATACTTAACAAGCCATGTGACCTACACCAGGTTATACATATACTTAATAAGCCATGTGACCTACACCAGGTTATACATATACTTAACAAGCCACGTGACCTACACCAGGTTATACATATACTTAACAAGCCACGTGACCTACACCAGGTTATACATATACTTAACAAGCCACGTGACCTACACCAGGTTATACATATACTTAACAAGCCACGTGACCTACACCAGGTTATAGATATACTTAACAAGCCATGTGACCTACACCAGGTTATTTATTTACTTAATAAGCCATGTGACCTACACCAGATTATACATATACATACTTAACAAGCCACGTGACCTACACCAGGTTATAGATATACTTAACAAGCCATGTGACCTACACCAGGTTATACATACTTAACAAGCCACGTGACCTACACCAGATTATACATATACATACTTAACAAGCCACGTGACCTACACCAGGTTATAGATATACTTAACATGCCATGTGACCTACACCAGGTTATTTATTTACTTAATAAGCCATGTGACCTACACCAGATTATACATATACATACTTAACAAGCCACGTGACCTACACCAGGTTATAGATATACTTAACAAGCCATGTGACCTACACCAGGTTATACATACTTAACAAGCCACGTGACCTACACCAGATTATACATATACATACTTAACAAGCCACGTGACCTACACCAGGTTATAGATATACTTAACAAGCCATGTGACCTACACCAGGTTATACATATACTTAATAAGCCATGTGACCTACACCAGGTTATACATATACTTAACAAGCCACGTGACCTACACCAGGTTATACATATACTTAACAAGCCTTACAGGAAGGCCAGAAAGGGTGGATGTTCCCCCGAAAAGGAGTCCATTTTCTGGATGATTTCCGTGCTTCATGTAGGGCGTACCGTTCGGGAATTTGCGAGGCAAAACGAGCTGCGTGGAGGTCGTGGGTGTAAAATATGGGTAACCCCAACCCTAGGGAAATTCATAGTGCCATCGGGAAAACGGGAAAAGGATCTGAACATTACCTGTCTATAATTACACTTGGACCAGGAAGCGAGATGGTGAAAGCAAATGCATAGCTAGTACTCTCAATGTCCTGCTGTACATTTAGAATCGATAATAATAGAAATAGATGATCATAGACAGATCAGAGGTCTGTCACGTCTCTTACCTAGCAACCTATCCCAGTAGGCTTGTCGTATACCACCCTTAAATGAGGTAGAGCTGAACTTAATAATCTAGGGTCTTGGCCCCACAAAGGGTCCGAGCTTCGATAAACTTAACGGTACTATCATAAAACAGATATGGAAATATGCACATCAGGAATTGTTCATCCTTATGGGAACTTGTTTGCTCAAAATCTTAACAAAAGCTAAACCAAGCCAAGGTCGGATCCAGGAACCTACAAGCCGATTACTCTTTTATCGATTTGACTTGGTGAAGGGCCCTTCGAAGTACATTGTGGAAATAATTTTAGACTTTTAATTTTTTATCTCCGGGGCCTTTGACAATGTGTGGCGGCCGATGATATTGTGCAAACTTAAAATTCGTGGATGTCCTAGTGGCTAATTTAGAATTCTGGTGGATTATTTTTCAGATCGCACAGTAGCGATCTCCCATGTAGGTAAGCAGAGCTGTCAATATGGGATGCCCTCAAGGTTCAGTCCTTGGACCCACATTTTGGAACATGCTCTTTGATGACCTTCTCAGGTTGCCCTTACCTGAAGGTTGCACCTTGGTAGCTTACGCGGATGATTTATATTTTTTAGTCTCAGGGACTGAAGTCGAAAGAAAAGCTGAAGAATGTCTAAGATATATTCTGAAATGAGGAGAAATGAACAAGCTGGCCTTCGCCCCCCACAAGACTGTCAGTCTCCTGATGAAGGGTTCTCTTAGTCGTACGAGAAACCCCGCAATCCGAATTGGGAGTACCCACATCAAATTTGTTGAAAACTGTGGGTACTTGGTGTTGTTCTTGACAGATCGTCATCGTTGTATATTTCAAACAAAACCCAAACCCTGTTTCTAAAGCTTAGAAGACTCTCCACATCTGAGTGGGGACTTCGTAGTTCAGTGATGCAGCTGTTATACCGTTGCGAGGGGCCAACGCACTCCCTTGCTTGCTCTTACGGGTGCCTACAGCACTGTAGCATCAGACGCACTCCCAGTACTGGCTGGACAGATGCTGATTGATCTCTAAATCAGGGAAATTCTAGCAAGAAAGGAACTGTAAGGCAGTTGTCCACCTAGGGGTGACACTCACCCCAGGCGGAGCCTCCCGCCTTCCAGCGTTATTGAGAAAGATTTGAGCGAAAAGTCTTGAGGAATGGCAGACAGGTTAATAAGGGGGAGATGGGCTCACTCCTTCCCCTCAGTTAAAGCCAGGATGGAAGGGGCACAATGTGACCCAGATGTTAACCAGACATGGAAAATTTAAGGGAAGATGTTCAGCCTCAGTCATGTGCCTGTGGTAAGGAAAACCAAACAGCCATACATATTTTGTGGCACTATCAGATCATGATGGATGCTAGAGAGGAAATGCTTTAGGGTTTGCAAGATATTACTGCGTCGGTTTGGAATTCTGACCTGGTATCGAACAAGGTGAATTTTGATTGCTAGAATAAAATCATTATTTCGTTTCAGGTGCCAGGTGTGGGAATTGGAAAAGTAACTAAATATATATATTTTTTTTTTGCTTTACATATTTTTTAATGTATTTATGCTCTGCTTCTATTGGCTTATCTGTGGTGTGTATTTACTACACATTGCTTCTAATAACTTTAATAACTCTATAAATATAATAAATTCTGTGTTCAGATTTTAAGTATTCCTCCGTTATACATTTATGCACTGAATTAAAAAATAATATATTACATAGTTTTCAAATTCAATTAAAAATCAGAGTTTTTTGTTAAAAATCGGGAACAAATACACCAATACAATCAACCGTGTGAGACTAATACGCGAAGAGTGTGCGAGGAAATGACACGCTATTGATGTCCCGCTTTAATTCGCTATGCGGGAACATGAGACATCCACACTTCTGCAGTTGTAGTTTTTGATTTCGACCATCGATACCTACGACCGCACAGCTGTGTTTGTGCCAGCCGCCAGCCGCTAGCCAGTTGGCCGTGAACCGTCGTTAGATGTGGACCCCTCGCACGTTTCTTTAGCATCTGCCGATGGTTTTTTCATGTTTTCAGCAATTAAATTACAATTATTATCACTTTTGATATAAAATATAATAAACATAATCCATTAGCTATGAATATTCATATTTTTCCGATATTAAATCGCTTATTTTGAGATGTGTATTGACTACACAGCACCGGAACGCGTGTATTTTTTTAGCACAGTAAGGGAAAGGTTAATAGCTGCATATTGTATTAATGCTTTTTATTTATGTACATAGCCCTGGTAATATAAAATAAACTATAACATTATGAAGTTCTTTGCTTTCATCTTTTTTTTCTATGAATGATACTGGAATTTACTTTATCTTTTAGATTTATCTTACAGGCGAGAATTGTACTGCTTCTTTTTCTGCACTGTTACACCCTCCCAATAACCAGCCTGGCAAAGGTGGTGCCTTTATTTTCAGTCTTATGCTAGCGCTTATTTTCAGGTACTGTTCACTGCGCCACCCCTGACGTAGCGATAGCAGTGAAAGGGAAGATTCCCTTCGACCCTGATCTCCAGTTCTCTTGTGGTCCTGTCGGCTGGAGTGAGTCACTTAGTCCACTCTTCACTATCTCACTATCTACATGTGCGGCCGGGGACGGTGTGAGGGGTTCGTAGGACCACTTTCCCGCCCCACTCCTCACTGTCTCTCGTCGGGACTGCCTGTGGTGCGCCAGAAGCTAAGGCTGTTCCCTGCCATGGGAATGTGTTTAAATTTGCTTTTCCTGTGTATGTTCTTCTTTATAAATTTTCTCTCCACTAGCTTCGATAACAAGAACAAACTGCCTTAAACGTATTTGGTTTTTTGTGCCGTGTAGGGACAATCGGGGGTTTTTAGAATCATTTAATAGCAGGCCTCATATAAACAAAAGTAGAGTCTTGAAGTGAGAACCGATAGAGGGACCTATCTGGTCCTTAAAACGGTTCAGGAAAGTCGTGAGTGCCATCGACTGGCCTAGTAAGCCACACCCAATCGTGCCCAGTTGAGTTTGATGTGTTGTTGCCCAGTTGCCCTAGTGCCATCTCCTCTCCCTTCTTTCCTCCACGGTTGGGACTGGTGCGGTAATTCACATAAAAAAAAATTTACTGGTAATATATAAAATAGAGATAAGGTAAAAACAAGTATTAGTTATTCAGAAAAATATTTTATTTAAACATATTCAAACCTCAGAAAATACAAATGGGCTTAAAAAATAATATTATAATAATGATCGAACTCTGTATATCGGCAACAAATATTGCATAGGTATTAAATTAGGGAACATAATCATTTTTATAAAAATACAATACATATGTATGTAATTGAGCGAAAATTATTGTCTCGTTAAATTAAAAACACAGCGAGACATTAAATCGTCCATTTGAGAAAGAAATACAAAAAAAAATATCAGCAAAATTTAGAATTAGAAAAGTTTCTTTCAAATTTATACATTATTTGAGCAAATGTGAATATTAAAGGCACGTGTGTAAGTCGGTAAGGTATTTGTGTATATACTTGGAAGACAATTATTACTTAGAAGAGAACTTTATAATATATTATTTGTGCGTAGTTGTCAGAAAGTACTTAATCATTAGGCAGCCGGCAATTAGAGTTGACCCAGACACTTGTGTGTATTAATCATTAGGCAGCCGGCAATTAGAGCTGACCCAGACACTTGTGTGTATTAATCATTAGGCAGCCGGCAATTAGAGTTGACCCAGACACTTGTGTGTATTAATCATTAGGCAGCCGGCAATTAGAGTTGACCCAGACACTTGTGTGTATTAATCATTAGGCAGCCGGCAATTAGAGTTGACCCAGACACTTGTGTGTATTAATCATTAGGCAGCCGGCAATTAGAGTTGACCCAGACACTTATGTGTATTAATCATTAGGCAGCCGGCAATTAGAGTTGACCCAGACACTTGTGTGTATTAATCATTGGGCAGCCGGCAATTAGAGTTGACCCAGACACTTGTGTGTATTAATCATTGGGCAGCCGGCAATTAGAGTTGACGCAGACAGACACTTGTGTGTATTAATCATTAGGCAGCCGGCAATTAGAGTTGACCCAGACACTTGTGTGTATTAATCATTAGGCAGCCGGCAATTAGAGTTGACCCAGACACTTGTGTGTATTAATCATTAGGCAGCCGGCAATTAGAGTTGACCCAGACACTTGTGTGTATTAATCATTAGGCAGCCGGCAATTAGAGTTGACCCAGACACTTGTGTGTATTAATCATTAGGCAGCCGGCAATTAGAGTTGACCCAGACACTTGTGTGTATTAATCATTGGGCAGCCGGCAATTAGAGTTGACCCAGACACTTGTGTGTATTAATCATTGGGCAGCCGGCAATTAGAGTTGACGCAGACAGACACTTGTGTGTATTAATCATTAGGCAGCCGGCAATTAGAGTTGACCCAGACACTTGTGTGTATTAATCATTAGGCAGCCGGCAATTAGAGTTGACCCAGACACTTGTGTGTATTAATCATTGGGCAGCCGGCAATTAGAGTTGACGCAGACACTTGTGTGTATTAATCATTAGGCAGCCGGCAATTAGAGTTGACCCAGACAGACACTTGTGTGTATTAATCATTAGGCAGCCGGCAATTAGAGTTGACCCAGACAGACACTTGTGTGTATTAATCATTAGGCAGCCGGCAATTAGAGTTGACGCAGACACTTGTGTGTATTAATCATTAGGCAGCCGGCAATTAGAGTTGACCCAGACAAACACTTGTGTGTATTAATCATTAGGCAGCCGGCAATTAGAGTTGACCCAGACACTTGTGTGTATTAATCATTAGGCAGCCGGCAATTAGAGTGGACCCAGACACTTGTGTGTATTAACCATTAGGCAGCCGGCAATTAGAGTGGACCCAGACACTTGTGTGTATTAATCATTAGGCAGCCGGCAATTAGAGTTGACCCAGACAGACACTTGTGTGTATTAATCATTAGGCAGCCGGCAATTAGAGTTGACCCAGACAGACACTTGTGTGTATTAATCATTAGGCAGCCGGCAATTAGAGTTGACCCAGACACTTGTGTGTATTAATCATTAGGCAGCCGGCAATTAGAGTTGACCCAGACAGACACTTGTGTGTATTAATCATTAGGCAGCCGGCAATTAGAGTTGACCCAGACAGACACTTGTGTGTATTAATCATTAGGCAGCCGGCAATTAGAGTTGACCCAGACACTTGTGTGTATTAATCATTAGGCAGCCGGCAATTAGAGTTGACCCAGACAGACACTTGTGTGTATTAATCATTAGGCAGCCGGCAATTAGAGTTGACCCAGACACTTGTGTGTATTAATCATTAGGCAGCCGGCAATTAGAGTTGACCCAGACACTTGTGTGTATTAATCATTAGGTAGCCGGCAATTAGAGTTGACCCAGACACTTGTGTGTATTTACTCGGGTGCATAATAACAAGTTTCAAACATGCTGTATGAAGACAACTAGTCCTCCAATGATTGACCGTGATTCTAGAGGTCATAGGATAGATTTCCATTGCATCTGGGTGTTGCGAAGTCAATTATTAAGTTCAACGAACCTTACAAGATAACTTATCAGCTGTTACGGGGTTAGATACTTTCTGCAGGGCTGCAAGATGATATAATTATAACAAGATAATGGATTGGGGGTCTCTTAAACTCTGATATCCGTAAGTCATACATTCTCAAAGGCACAATAATTATATGTTAAGACAATCAGCTCGATGGTAAGTTATCACTTATTTTAAGAACTCCTCACAATTTCCGACACAATCATTTAACATTACTTCTACAATAATTATTATTAAATTATTCTTCTTCTTGTGTTGCTCTCTCCTATCGGAGGTTGGCCATTATCAAAGCATAGTTAAATTACATTCACATAATATCTTACATTATTTAGTTCACGCACAACCTTATGATTAACTGAATACTTTTGCGGGGAAAAGAATTAATATTTTGTGCAAATATCCCATCAGTAGGTGTTATTATGATTATTTCAAATTTAAGTCAAAAGTATTCTTACAACTTATCAATAATTAAATAATCATTCCCAAAAAGCACTCTAATATTAGGTTAAATCGTACTTATTATGAATATAATTTCAGCAAGCCAAAAGGAAAAGATAAATTTATATAAAATTGAGCCAAATATGAGTCATTTAATGTCAGTAAAATTGTCTCTAAAAAGAACTTTAAAAAAGGTTTTAAATACATAATAAGCAAAGGAAATGGAAATCTCAATAAAACAAAACCAAATGGAACTCTTTTCCATTTTACGAAAATAACTTAAAAAGCACCTTAAATGGCACCTAAAAAGATTATAAAAAATAGGACATTGTTTATAGCATTGATTCAAGTTTTCAAATTCCTAGAAAATATATTATCATATTTATTGAAACAGCATAATTATTAATTATTATTTTAAGGATGGGATGGATTTTTCTACTGTTTTCCTGCATTTTAATAACAAGTGAAAATAATAAAAATACAATTTTATTATAAGCTTTTATAAATAAAATTAAGCATTTAAAAAAGTTTTATACATAGCACTTTTATATTGAATGACCTCGGCGTGATTAGAAAAGATCATTCTGATTGAATAAAATTGAAATAATTATTTTAAACACTTAAAAATTTCTCAAATATGTGTTCACTTCTGAGGGTAGATGATAAATATAATATTATTTTCATGGAAAATCTGTTGCACAATTGTGAATATAACATTGCCAGCTAAATTACAAGTGAAACATTGCTAAAAGAATTGCACTAGATAACATAATATATTATTTAAATTAAATAAATAATTTTGCATACACCACTATTAAATAAAAATAATTTAAAAAAAAAACAATGGTTTCTTTGTGAGAATTATGTATAGTGAAAATTAACAAATTTAAGAATAGACAAAAAATTTCTTGTAGACAAAAATATTTCAATACTTCAACAGATTAATGTTTTCTCATTAAACTGTCGAAGGTCAGAGCATAAAAAATATTAGTGGAACCTAACATTTTATCAGCCCAAACGATGATGCTGGTTTTGTTTTTCATACATTTTTCAAAAGCATCAAAATCGTATCGCAAATTATTCTAACAACGGTCGTATTAGAATGCTCGCAAGTTCTTCAGAGACCCATCAGCGTTCCACTGGTTGATCTATATTGGTAATAATTTTTTTTTTTGTTATTTAGACATCTTTGTTACTGCTTGATTCTGATGTGTTAATTTATAAAAGTTTTTGATTCATACGTAAATGCAATAATTACCTATTTGATATAATTGTTTTTTGTAATAATAACTAGTTAACCTCTCAGACAAGGACTTTTATCTACTATGTGTTCCTTTGAGAACTGTCAAAACGTGATAATTTTTGTGTTATTTACGAGTTTTGCTAAAAGCTTCATAAAACGTTCTTCGGAAACGTAGCCTCATTCTAAAAAATGTTTTGGAAAGATTATGAAATCCACTATCGCATTGTGTTGTAATACGTAAATATTTGCGTTTCTAAATATACATTTTATGAAAACGTCAAAAATATGTAAAAATCGCTTACAATTATTTCAAAGCCTTGAAAAATGTACTTTTTTCTGGGTATCATAAAGAAATAACACTTTATATATTGAAGAAATATAATTAAAAACTATTAGTCACCTCAAAATATTAACCGTCCAAACTAAAATATTTTTAATAAATTATTTAGAAACGCAATAAATTATGAACGAACAAGATGACAGATTCAATCGGCTTAGATAATGCAACTCTACGTTCCATAGATATTCTTGAATACAGACGCGTAGCGTTATTCATTATCGATACTCTGTTTTTTAAATCGTGGCAATCCGTATACTAGTGATGGAAATAAATCGATTTTTGTAAAATCTTGCGCGTTGACATGAAAAGGCGTTCTAATGTCTTGACCGCTATTATCATATTTACGTCTTTTGACATTCTAATGTTCTGAGTGGTTAATCACCGCTCATTGTAATATGTTTGTCTGTAAAATCCGTTGCTAAGTTTAAAAGAACTAAGCGCACAATGGATTTTGATGATAATGAAAACCCTATAAAAATCCGTTGCTAAGATAGGGTTTTCATAGCAACATTTATATAATAATATATTTATTTTTTTTAGCAACGGATTTTGGTGGGGTTTTCATTATCATTTAGAGATTTTTTTCCCGAAATATTAATATTTTATAATAAATGCACAATATATTTTTACAAAGTATAGAAAAGTAACAGAATTCACAACCTCAAAATGTGTACACATCGGCTAGTTTTTAACATACATTTATACTGACGAAGAAACCTGGTTTTGGTTTTGAATTATGTTGATTAAATAGTGGTGTATACGTAGTTATTTATTTTATTTAAATTATAATGACGCCACAAAGTGAATTCGCAATTATTGAACAAGTTATATTTAATTATTCAGAGAACATAAAAAAACATATGAAGTTTTGGTAAACTGACTTAAAAAAAATGCACGATAATGTTGTTAGAACATAAAAACATGATGTGTAAGTTCTAGTACTCCAAGATAAAAGAATAATTCTTATTATTTCAATAATATTTTTAGTACATAATATAATTTTGATTGAATTATATTATTTGGTCCCAATTTTAAAGTTCATATCAACGATGGTTTAATTAAATATTACTTGCGTTGCTAATTGCGTTTGGTAAAAAGGCCTCATTAACTTCCCTCTTGGTCACTTGTTTTGCTATGTCATTTTTATAATTTATTTTACCACTAATTTATAATTATTATTTGTACTTTTTCATGAAAATTTGATTTATTTGTAATGTCCGCAAAAACTTGGAATATTGAAAGTGTGGTCAAAAAAAAAAAAACCATAATGTAATATTAAAATTTTTCAAAAAATGTACCTACATAGAAAACATTTGTGATCATTTGTAAGTTAGTATGTATTAGATATATATAAAACAGTAGGCAAGTTACAACACCCGGTGTGAAAAATTCCTCATTTTACAGTTGAAAAAACTGATGTCCCATTACTAAGAGATTATTTAAATTTGGGACAAGTTGTACATTATAGATTTGCCAAAGCTTTGCGGTTCAATAAAAACTAATAAAATAATATTGCTGCAAAGTTGTCACATTACATGTTTTAACAGCGCGATGTTGATAATGTGATTATTTTATCTAAAAATATATAATAATAAAGAAGCAACAGAAAAACGCACACACAAAATTCACACTAAAAAGCATAATAATGCAACTTAAATAAAAAAATTATATTATAGAATAAATCTGTACAGTTCTAATCTAAGACTAACAGTATTTAGTGTTCAGCAGATTGATATAGAATATTCGTCACATGCCACCAACTAAATGATTCACAAGTCAAGCTGTTATTTGTAATATATATAAAAAAAATTATTTGTGCTAAGTCAATGGACTCCACAACAAGCCGAGTATGTAATGACATTTTTTTAGAATTGTAACGGCAATTGCTTCCAAACAAAGTTATCATCCGTTTAGCTATAATTTTGCCTAATCGTATCAAAATAATGCTCAACCTCGTTGTTTCCTAGCGTTACTTAGGCCAATCGTTACACCTAAGCTAGGCGACCGATTTATATGTTGCGCAATTAGAGTTGATGCAATTTTGTGTACACTTCGTACAGAGAAACATCACTGAGAAGCATCACAGAGAAGCATCGCCATCACTGAGAAGCATCGCTGAGAAACATCACTGAGCAGCATCGCTGAGAAGCATCACTGAGAAGCATCACTGAGAAGCATCACTGAGAAGCATCACTGAGAAGCATCACTCAGAAGCATCACTGAGAAGCATCACTGAGAAGCATCACTCAGAAGCATCACTGAGAAGCATCACTGAGAAGCATCACTCAGAAGCATCACTGAGAAACATCACTGAGAAGCATCACTGAGAAGCATCGCTGAGAAGCATCACTCAGAAGCATCACTCAGAAGCATCACTCAGAAGCATCACTGAGAAGTAGCGTTTTGTTTTGCTTACACTTATTTATTGTTTTTAGCGACAACAAGTGCACACTTTAATTGAATTCGAAAAGCTGTCTTAACTTCTTGGGGGGTGTCCTAGTGAATTCTATATCAACATACATAATACTAATACAATTATACATTTCTAAAAAATAAAAGTTGAGAATTTTACAAAGTAGTGTAGGGTCAGAAATTGAACCCTTGAACAGAGCCACATACTCTTATATGTATGCTTCACTTCTCACAATAATATGATATCAGTGCCACAGTATTAATTCTTTCAACAATAGATAATGATAAAAATTGAAAAATATAATATATTAACTAAGTACAGTGTACCCATAGCTTTACAAATAAAATTAGCCATCATTAACAACTAAGCACACATTTCGTAAAATTAAAATGAATCTGCATGATATATATATATATAGAAATTATTATTATTTTAGTCTTAATATGTGTGCATGGTTTTGAATTGGCAATACTGTCAAACATGGTGTTTTAGTACCTTATTTCAACAGAAAGAATAATTAATTATTGTTCCTCCTACCGGCAGATAATCAGTCCTCGAGCAGTTTATAGTTTTGTCGAATATTCTTTGGAGCAATTTTACACAATCACTTTTTCTGCCTTGTGGAGCGAGTGACTTTCGGGGATCTGAAATTAAAAATACAAATTGACAACAAATATGAAACGCATTTTTCAAGATTTACGTGCCAAATTATTATTTTTTTAAATTAATGTGAGTCGTCATTTCCTCTCAATTTCTTTGCTAGCTAAGACCTCCACCATTGCACAAGCAACATTTTCCGACTATGGTGGGGTACTTTCACAAGCTACGAATACCGTTAAAAAATGTTTATTTTTTTGATTCTGAACATTGTACTAAAAAAGTGTAATTTAAATATTTTCATTAGTAATTATTGATTTTAAAAATGATCTAAAACGGTTCCAGCTGGCTACGTCATTTTGACATAGAAAAAGCCACTGGCTGTTAAGACGGCTGGCACTAACATTGCCCGACGTAAGGGCTTCACAAATAAAAACAAACATGTCGTTTTTGGGAACGGCTCATGTTAGATCTCATAGAAATCTCATCTCCCTGACTGTTGTGGTGAGAAATAGATCTAAACCAAGGGTGCACAACCCAAATCGGGCCAAAAAAATATTACCCAACTTAGGTGGCCACACACTGAATAAGGACAGATTGTGAATAATTCGTATTGTATTCGTACAGATTGTAAATAATAAGTTACGATTTCCCTACAAATTCTTACTTACTTCTTTTCAGTCGTAGCCTTCACAGCTTTTTTAGGAGCTGCAGCAGCCTTTGTTGTAGCTGCCTTGGATTTAGGGGCGGCCTTAGTTGTTGAAGCTTCCTTGGATTTAGGGGCAGCCTTAGACTTGGCTGCAGTCTTGGGCTTTGGTGCAGCTTTGGACTTGGGTGCAGCCTTGGCTTTCGGGGACGCCTTGACTTTTGGAGACGCTTTGGACTTTGGAGCAACCTTCTTTGTAGGGGTTACTGGCTTATTGGGTGAGGCAACCTTCTTTAAAGCAGTTACTGGCTTTTTGGGCGAGGCAACCTTCTTTATAGGAGTTACTGGCTTTTTGGGTGAGGTAACCTTCGTTATAGCAGCTACTGACTTATTAGATGAGGCAACCTTCTTTACAGGAGTTACTGGCTTAGTGGGGGAAGCAACTTTCTTGGGTGATGCTACCGCTACCTTCAACTTCTTAGCGCCTCTCTTGGTTGTCTTAGGCGCGGCCTTTTTGACGGGAGACGGAGAAACAGAGACTTTTTTGGGAGAAGCCACAACTAAAGCCTTTTTGGGAGATGCTGCAACTGCACCCCTTCTCGTTCTCTTGATGGCAACCGGAGAAATCACTTCCAACGATGAACGTTTTTTGCCTGAAATGTAAATGGATGATGAGTTTAATTGTGCATTGAAAGCTGATAGACAACTCTGTAATTGGTATCACAGAAAATTCAGATGCCAACACAGTACTCATACCGATGCAATGCTTGCTTACATCACATTCACTTGATCGTGCCATGTCTTCCTCGAGCGTCCCAGACTTTTTCTACCATTCACATTAGCATCATATATTCTCCTTACACTCCTTTCATTTTATCTACTTGCAAAAACCATCCAAGAGGCCCTTTCTTAATATTACTCATTACGCTCTGCATTGCATTCTTTGCAAATCTCCACACTTTTCACAGAGTCATACATGGTTTTACCACACAAATACCCCAACGATCTCATTTGTACAGCATTAAGTGTTCTTTAATCCTGTCTCTGTCAGTTCCATGTCACACTGCCATACATCAGAACTCCATTTTGAACTGCTAACTTCGCTTATTTGGACAATTTTTTCATAGTGCCAACTGCAATCAGTCCTCCATTAATCTCTGAAACGTCAGAGTAGGAAAATTGTCAAAATAACCCCAAATCTCGGGCGAGAAATCGTAGAACTGTGCAAAAATTACCTTCATCAGTTTTGCTTAAATATCATCCCAGAATAGTTAAATTTATCTAAAAATATACATATAAATACTCTCATTTGAATGTATTGCGTGGTTTTATTATTTCTAGATAAAGCTGAATGCATAACCTACATGAAAAACAACAATAAATAGGTATTATCAAAGAAATAATGATCTCTCCACTACTTTAAACTCAAATATTTTCATTTTTGCAACACCGTTTTACACAAATGATTTTTGACATTCATAGACAAATTAATTCCTAAGCTGTGATAGACGTAACATTCATGAAATAAACAGTAGAATCTACAGTGACATTTTGACATTCATAGACAAATGAATTCCTAAGCTGTCATAGAGGTACCATTCATGAAATAAACAGTAGAATCTACATTTACCCTTTTTTCAATATCCTTCTCAGCCTTTCCATCTCCTGTAAACATAATTCCCAAATACACAAACCAATCCACCTGCTCCATGTATTCATCGTCCATTTAATAAATAAAAAGAGTTATTACCTCTGGTGCTATCGGCTTTGGCCACCTCTGCAACTGTTTTCTTGGCAGCCGCAACTCTCTTGGTTGCCTTTGGAGATTTGGGTGCAGGCGGGACGGCTTTGCCTTTGGACTTCGCTTCAACGGCTGCTGCTTCTGCTTGAACCTCCGCTGAAAATATAATATTATTATAAGAAATGGATGATGGTGTTTCATGACAAATTACAACTATTTAATAAAAGTGAAGAATCAAAGATCAAACCAACAAAACTAACCTAACCTAATCCAACAAAACCCAACCCAACCCAACTTAACTTAACTTAACCTAACCCAACCTAACCTAACGTACAGTAAAGTAAAGTAAACTAAAGTATAGTAAAGTAAACTAAAGTATAGTAAAGTAAACTAAAGTATAGTAAACTAAACTAAAGTAAAGTAAAGTAAAGTTAACTATAGTAAAGTAAACTAAACTAAAATAAAGTAACTAAAACTAAACTGCATAACCTAATATAACTAGTAACCTATTGTTTTATCATGTTCTGTGCTGTGAACTGTTCTATTTTACCCAGTTACTTGATCATTTCGTCATTTTGCATTTAAGACAATTGAACGGTTCCCGATAAATGCCGATTCTCGGCCCATTTAAGCTTTGGTTCGAATTGCGATCAGCTATCGAGCACAATGACCATGTTTTAATGCTTATCAGGTGAACACTTTCAGGTTGTTTATTCATATTCAAAATGCTGTAATAAATTATAATAGTAACAAGTTTTATATACTCGTAAATCATAAATATTAATATATCAGGATAATTTGTGACAAAATAACAGCTAAAAATTGCAGATATGGCAATTTACGTTGTCGACTTATTGACACCAATAATACTTATTGATTAGAATAATTTTATACATAAAAAACACAACATTACTTGCAAGTGCAGAAGGAAATTTTAATTTATGGACAAGAAAATAGATAATTGCCATCATCTGCGCCTCTTCAACACTTATGCGGCATTCATAAATCTATTCCTACAGACCCTAAAATTTTTAATTTATTTTTTATTTTTTATCCATTTGTTATGCCGAAATGTTTTTGCATGAAATTCTTTCGATAGGAAAAAAATCGCAAAGTAAGCTCCGAAATTATTTAAAACACGTTTTGTTCTGTTTTTTAATATGTCATAGGTATGAAAAAATTCAGTGTATTGATAAATGCATCTAAAGCATTTGTCGGGAGATTTTCGCTCTATTTCAAACGAGTTTTGTTTTACTAAATATTTTCACCATTTTCGCTTAATTATTATCGTCTTTTAATATTAGCGCGCTCACTCTAACATTCGCATTTACATATTTCAAAACAGCGTTCAAAAAGAAGAAAATGGTTCCCAATTTACGATTACTTTATCTTTGAACAAGTAATAATAATTTGTAATTGAAAGAAATGAACTCGCTTAGCTTAGCTGGAGACTAATTAGATCCACCGTAGACCAACAAAAGGTAAAACGCAATGCACAATGCAATCTAAATACTAATCTAATACAATACGTGTGCTTTTTCATAGATTGTACATGTGAACCAAATTGATATTGGTTTAGGGGTCAATTTTCATGCACACACTCGTCTCTTCTTTATTTGGTCGATGGGATGAGTTTTTTTTTTTTTTAGTTCTCGATAAATTTGAATATATATTTTTATTATATTACGTACACTCTCCTGAAAAGGCAGATGCTTGCGTTTAGGAGATGAGACTTTATATATTACAACTACTAGTATATATTATTGTATTTAGCTATAAACTGATAATTTTCAAAGCGTAATTTAATGTTTAAAGTGATGTTTTAAAGAGAAAGTTTACTAAGTGAAAAATTAGACATGCATATTATAGACGATTGCATTAACCACTCAGAACATTAGAACGTCAAAAGACGTAAATATGATAATAGCGGTCAAGACATTAGAACGTCTTTTCACGTAAACGCGCGAGATTTTACAAAAATCGATTTATTTCCATCACTAGTATACGGATTGCCATGATTTAAAAAACAGAGTATCGATAATGAATAACGCTACGCGTCTGTATTCAACAATATCTATGGAACGTAGAAATGCATTATCTAAGCTGATTGAATCTGTCATCTTGTTCGTTCATAATTTATTGCGTTTCTAAATAATTTATTAAAAATATTTTAGTTTGGACGGTTAATTACTACGACGGTTAAGTGACTAATAGTTTTTAATTATATTTCTTCAATAAATAAAGTGTTATTTCTTTATGATACTCAGAAAAAAGTACATTTTTCACGGCTTTGAAATAATGGTAAGCGATTCTTACATATTTTTGACGTTTTCATAAAATATATATTTAGAAATGCAAATATTTACTTATAACAACACAATGCGATAGTGCACTTCATAATCTTTCCAAAACATTTTTTAGAATGAGGCTACGTTTCCCAAGACGTGAGTTATGATGCTTTTAGCAAAACTCGTAAACAACACAAAAATTATCACGTTTTGACAGTTCTCAAAGGAACACATAGTATATAAATGTCTTTGTCTGAGAGGTTAAATGGTTAAAACAGAACATAAGAAAATAAGAGGTTAGGTTAGTTTTTATTTCACTTTTCAATAGTGTTCTGTTTTATCATGGAACGGGTTAAATGAATGATTGATTGATTGACTCGGTATGCATCAGTTACCTGTAGGTTTCCCGCTTCTGGTGCCGCGGGTCTTGAAGACGGGTTTATCATCGAAGGCCTTCATCACTTCCGAGGAGAAAGTCACTTTTTTCTTCTTCTCAATGCTCTCCTGCAGAATTCAAAAATGACAATAACTATTATTAAATGCAAATGGGTTATCTTTTAACAGTTTTATCTGAGATAATGTGATCGATAAAGTCATTAATAACAATATAACTGATAAGGGGACTTTTGTTAATTATTGGATAAGTGGAGTTCAAAAATAATGATAACATTTTTTTTTAATATCGTGAATCTTTGTATAAACCACATTTTAATTTATGATGTCATATTGTTGGAACAACAAGGTTCCATCTGCCTTTTTTGCTTCAACATTCTTACATTTTTCATCTCTCTCCCTATATAATATATGTCCAACTTCTACGTAAGTTTGCAGATATTTATGTAAAAAAATTCTTTTTAAAACACTTATATTTATTCTTTAGAACAACAAGGTTTCACTTGCAAATTTACCAACAAATTAGTTCTATCTCTATGAGCTCATTCCCTTGGGACAATAAGGTTCCATTTGCAAATTGCGTGAAACTGAGAAAAAAAAAAAAAAAAAAGAAGAAAAAAATGACAATAATGCAAAGTGAATATGCAGAACATATTAAAATTTATTAAATTATCGTAGCATTGAAAAAAAACTGTGCGCAAAAAAATGGCATTTAGCCGAATAAAACTTATTAAAATAATCAGATAGAACACTATTGCTCACTATATGAGTTTAACTCATTTTCAGAGCAACAAGGTTCTTCACTAAATGCCATATTTTTTTTAACATAAAAGATAGTTCTTACAATATGTTCTTCACATCCACTTATTCATAAATGTCATTTCTTATTATTTTATTTGTTAAACTAATCATTGAAAATTAGCATTTTTCCCAAAGAATAAAGAACACAAGAAACGCCACGGCAGATTTAAACCAAACGAACAAAGAGCTAGAGCTGGAACAAGAGCGTGCTTTCCTGATCTCTTAGTGTACTCGGCGATTCGTTTTCACTATTTACACCAAAAGAATATCAACAAACAAGAACTTGAATTCTTGCAGATGCTCTAGAGTAGGTTCTAAGAACACAAGAACACTTTTAGGAAACTGCCTCAAGGAGTCAATGCGTCCGAACACGAAGGAATGCTCTAGGCAACTGTTCGGGCGCACTTGCGGCGTCTACATCAAACGAACAAGCATTCTACAAAGTTTGGCGAATACACTCGGAGCACTGAAAGAATGTTCTGTAACTGTTTACACCAAAAGAATTTGGCAAGAGCAGACTAGAATGAGCATTTGCTCATTTGGTTTAAATCTACCTTGAGCGTGTTTCGCGATCCAAAAGTCTGACTGACCATTCTTTGGTTAAATTTTAGATGCAGAACTGTGTTACACCATCATCGAGACAGAGCGTGTGCTAAATGGGCTAGAACCAAAAGGTACCAAGTCAGTGGCGGCACTAGTTTCCATTCAAATCTTTATGGAAAGCATTTCTAGTTTTATTTATTATATGAATTTTCCACTTTTAAAAATTGATGGTAGATTTTGAATATTCCAACATACCTCCAACTTAGCTCTTTGCGCTTGTGTTATTTTGGGTTTTGCTTTAGGGGCGGCAACTGTAGCAACCTTAGCCTTCCTTCCTCTTCCTTTGGGCGGGCTCACCTCTGTCCCAGAACTGCTTTCAGTTCTGCTACCAGAACTGCTCTCAGATCTGCTACCAGAACTGCTCTCAGATCTGCTACCAGAACTGCTTTCAGAGGTGTGACGACCCCGAGTGGCTCTCGCCTGCTTGACTTTTTTGACGGGAGACGGCTTGGTGACGACAATCTTCACGGTTTTTTTAACTATTGTCTTAGCCACGGCGGGGGACTTCTGACCGGGGCTAGTCGTAGGACTCGTTTTGGTGACAATTTTCTTGGCGATGACCTTCTTGCCTCTGAAAAGAAAATTCTTGTTGTAGTAAACAAACAATCTCCCAACATATGTACAGAAAGCCACACTAGAATACTACACAAACCTTAAATTAGTGGTGGAGGACACTGGTGACTTGCTTACGCTGGACTCATCTTTGCGCACTTTTGATAGAATAGGAGATAGTTGCTTGATGTTTATTTCACTCAAGTTGGCCATTACCTTTCTCAGCTTTGCCGGAGTGGACTGGCCCAGGATGGATGCGTTGCTTGCGAGTTGATTGGATCGTGGCTGTTTAGTATGCACCTCAGCTTTTGATACTTCTAGAGAAAAGTTTGATCTATCGATTGTTCCCTGTCTTCTAGATCTTTTCGTGGACACAGAGCTTTCATCTTTCAAGATTAAAGTTGACGCTTCAATAAACTTCTTTTGGTTTTTGCTCAAAATCACAGAAGACTTATCGCTTGCTGCGGACGTTTCTGAATTTCTTCCTGCAGGAGTTCTTTTAACGGGGGTGACTGAATGTTTAGCGTAAGTCTTGACTGGTGATTTACCAAATGCGGAGTCAAATAGTTTTTCAGATACGCTGTTATTGGCAGACTTGTTCTTAGCTGGAGATGATTTAAACAAACCGCTAACTCCACTAATATTGTTCAATGAATTATTAGGGGATTTCTGTATTCTGGGAGATGTAAACATCTTCTTAACTCCGGTAACATTAGTCAAGTCATTTCTGGGTGACTTGACTACTCTACTATTGAAAAGATTCTTTACTCCTCGAACATTGGTCAGGTCATTCTTAGGCGTAGCATTGGCTTTACCGGGAGTCTTCATCAGTCTCTTAATACCCCCCACGCTCCTCAAATCATTCTTGGGAGATTTTCCATTATTGAAAAGATTCTTTACTCCTTGAACATCGGTCAGGTCATCTTTGGGTTTAGCATTAACTTTCCCCGGAGTCTTCATCAGTCTCCTAACCCCACCTACACTTCTGAGGTCATTTTTGGGGGACTTAGGTACCACCGGAGTTTTGAGAAGTTTCTTAACTCCTTCCACATTTGTCAAATCATTTTTGGGAGACTTCCCAACCTTGGGAGTCTTAAGTAAGGCCCTAACGCCTGTGATATTGGTCAAGTCATTTTTAGGGGACTTCCGAACTCTAGGGGTTTTGAGTAAGTTCTTGACTCCTGCCACATTTGTCAAATCGTTTTTGGGGGATTTGATATTTTTGGGAGTTTGGAGTAATCGCTTTATACCAGCCACATTAGTCAAGTCATTCTTGGGAGACTTGTGTTTTCTGATAACCTTGCTTTTAGGGCAGATTTTAAATACGGCTGATACATGATCGCTGGAGTTGTGAGGAGAGCGGAATGACTTGTTCAGAAGACCTACTTCAAAGTTATTTCTCATGGATTGTCTTAGATTTTTGGTAGCAGATAAGGGATCTTGCAGGGGGCTGACTTGTGACACGGAAGAAACACGCTGGCTGTCGACGGACACAAAATCAAAGGAAACATCTGGGGTGACTTTGGAGTTTCTCTTGGATGACCTTGAAATGTTCAGCAGTTGGTAGGATGTATCTTTAGAGGGAGATCCCTTGGATTTCCTATTGGGTGACCTAGAGCTGTTCATCACTTCCAAGGAGATAGCTTTGTCCGGAGATCCCTTAGACTTCCTGTAAGGAGATCTGGAGCTGTTCAACAGTTCGTAGGAAGCGTCCTTAGCAGCACTGGTGATGCTTACATCTTGCTCATCGTCCAAAGCGATAGAATTATACAGTCGTATGCTTTGTGACAGTTTTCTCTTCACCGGGCTTTTGAATAATTCCTTAACAATGTCCGGAGAGTCCGTGAGGTGGTCGATCATAGCCTTCCTGGATATAGATTTCTTTGCGGTTGAATGCTTTTCCTTCAACATCTCCGGTTGCAACTTCACGGTACTCTTTGGTGTTATGATAATCTGGTTATCAGGTCGAGGGGCATTCACATCAGTCATATCGGAGCTGTTAGATTCCTGGTCAAAAGACTTGTTAATTGTTCTTTGTGAATTATTGGGTGAACTTCTAGTTCTGCGCAGGACTGCTTTCTGTACTCCAGCCAGTTTCTTTCTCGGTTCTGTCAGAGACTTCTTGCTAAAAGCCTCCAGTTCTGATTTCCTGAGCTGAACTTGCTTTCCCATAGAACCCAAGGACTGTCTCGTGACTTTAGACAGGCGGCTATGCTTGGGAGAGGAAGGTTCGGTAGTCTGCGCTTCAAAGTGCTTGATTTTATCTCGAACCAGGGATTTTCTAGTTTCCTTCGGCTTAGGCGTAGAGGCTTCCAAGTCGAAGAGAATGCTCAAATTCGGTGTTGTCACAATGTTAGTATCTTCCGTCATCATCATGGACACCGGAGTTCTGGGCGAAGCAGGTTTGGGTGAAACAATGGGAGATATATTGCCGATTATCTGCGGAGTACCCTTGATGGATATATTCTTTTTCTTAGCAGATTGATTGGCAGTTTTGAGGGATGACTTTCTCTTTGAAAGTGACTTCTTTGCTGACTTCCTCATGCTACTGGGCGTGACATTCTTAAGTGCTCTGATGACGAAAGAGGCCTTCTTCCTGGGAGTCTTTGATTTGGGAGACTTGGGAGATGGAGTTGCAAGACTATCAGCCAAGGAATATCTGAGCAATGAAGAATTATTTGAATTAATTCCAGAAATATCTTCAAAGTCTGACGTATCTAACGTGCTTTCGAAGAATGTCACAGATTTGGAAGAAGTTCCATCAATGGACTTGGATAGTTTTCTGGACACTGACTTCAAGAGGCTAGTTTCCGGAGAGAGGACCACGTTAGATCTTGAAGACTTGGCAGAACTGGGGGAAGCCTCGTTGGGAGTGCCCACAACTGGTGTTCCTCTGATGGGTGTGCTCATGGCTTGGCCGGGAGAGAGTCTCACCGACTGTCTCTTTAGGGACGACTTGAATCCCGGAGTCCTGCGACTGACTGGAGAAGGTCTCTTTGGTGTGAATGTTGGTCGACCCTTCAGCGGTAGTGATCGATCATTGGGTGTGACAACAGGTGTAATATCTTCATATAGTGCTTGAGGAGTGTTTCTGGTAGACCTAGTTACATTTTTAGGTGATTCCATGGCAGATAGATTTGAATCTTTTTGTCGAGATATTGTATTTGGTGTTTTCTTTTGGGGTGTTCCCTTTGCTAGTATTTCTTTTACCAATGTTTCTTTTTTAGGGGTTCCTTTTAGAGATATTTCTCTTTGCAATACCACAACGGGTGTTATATTCAAGGGTGATTTTTTCAGTGTCTGATGGACTTCTTTCACGGGAGACTTACTTGGTGAAGATTGTTTCTTAGGGGTAATACTTTTAGGTGACAATAGATTAATTAGTGATACCCTAGGTATAGTTAAATTCTTAGTGGAAACTTTAGGTGTACTTTTCTTAAGTGAAACCTTGGGTGTGGCCTTTCTGGGAGAAACTTTAAATGTTGCTTTTTTAGGTGAAATCTTGGGTGTAACATTCTTAGGTGCAGCTCCCCTAAGTGAAACCTTGGGTGTAGCTTTTGAAGGTGAAACCTTTGGTGTGGCTTTTGTAGGTGAAACCTTGGATGTAGTTTTTGTAGGTGAAATCTTGGGGGTAGCTTTTGAAGGTGAAACCTTGGGTGTAGCTTTTGTAGGTGAAACCTTTGATGTAGCTTTTGTAGGTGAAATCTTGGGGGTAGCTTTCGAAGGTGAAACCTTGGGTGTAGCTTTTGTAGGTGAAACCTTGGGTGTAGCTTTTGTAGGTGAAACCTTGGGTGTAGCTTTTGTAGGTGAAACCTTGGGTGTAGCTTTTGTAGGTGAAACCTTTGATGTAGCTTTTGTAGGTGAAATCTTGGGGGTAGCTTTCGAAGGTGAAACCTTGGGTGTAGCTTTTGTAGGTGAAACCTTGGGTGTAGCCTTTGAAGGCAAAACCTTTGGTGTAGCTTTTGAAGGTGAAACCGTGGATGTAGCTTTTGTAGGTGAAACCTTGGGTGTGGCTTTTGTAGGAGAAACCTTGGGTGTAGCTTTTGTAGGTGAAGCCTTTGGTGAAGCATTTTTAGGTGAAACCTTTGATGTAGCTTTTGTAGGTGAAATCTTGGGGGTAGCTTTCGAAGGTGAAACCTTGGGTGTAGCTTTTGTAGGTGAAACCTTGGGTGTAGCCTTTGAAGGCAAAACCTTTGGTGTAGCTTTTGAAGGTGAAACCGTGGATGTAGCTTTTGTAGGTGAAACCTTGGGTGTGGCTTTTGTAGGAGAAACCTTGGGTGTAGCTTTTGTAGGTGAAGCCTTTGGTGAAGCATTTTTAGGTGTCATTTTAGAAGCCAACAATTTAGGTATTTCCGTTTGTCGAGTCGCAACTATCCTCAGTGGCTTGTTTGATATTGGGGATGCTCTTTTAGTTGATTTGATTGATAAAGCAATCTTTCTGGAGACAACCTTTGAAGCCGATTTAGAATTGATTGATACTTTAGGGGTCATAATACTTTTAGGTTTGCTCTTAACCGGTGAAGTTCGATTATAAAATGACTTTGCACTGAGTGGCTTAATCGTTTTTGCAATCGTCTTAACTACAGCTTTCTTAGGCGAATATAGTTTCCTGGCCACAGCCTTTTTAGGAGAAGTTTTTTCTGCGACTTTCTTCTGCGTACTAACCCTGACTGAAGGAGTTTTACCTTTCGGAGTAGGTAAACTCATCAACGACGCAGCAGCAGTAGCCATCCTTTTAGATCTGGCGGGAGTGGACTCCTCCTTGATAGTTTTAACTGTAGATGTGCCAACATCCAATTTTCTCCTGGAAGATTTTGTGAGAGGCTCATCGTCAACGAGCATTACGTCTTCGACGATAGTTTTCTGCCGAGTAGATTTGATAATCGACGCAGACTTGACAGAGTACAGATTGCTGGGTGTCTTCTTATGCGCAGACTTTGTAACAGGGGTGAGTTTAGACGTGAGAATTCTTCCGATGGATCTCCTCGTGGATATCTTCTCCACAGAAGCCTTCCCGATCAGAGCTCTCAGACTGATGGACTTCAGTTGCGGAACTTTTGATGTTTTTTTGGTGCTTTTGAGTGGTAAAATGGAGGCGGAGATTGCGGGGGTGGATTTGGAAGGCGTAGGTTTGGGGGATGGGACATGCTTAGGCCGGGGTGTACCAGAAGCGGTGGTCCCTCTAGCCTCTACTGACGCGCTTCTAGCCGGAGTAGACTTGATGACTGACCTTGGGGATTTGATGGGGGTCTCCTTAACCGGGGTGGACCTGATAGAATCGCCAGAGTTTTGAATTACATTGGAAAGGCTTTTTCTCGAGGGCGACCCCTTCGGTGAGTTCTTGTTTGATCTGCCAAGAGGGCTTTTTCCCGTAAGCAGCATCAAAGCAGCTCGTTTATTTTTATCTAAAAATTTTAAGATACATCAGACAAGATAATAAGCTATAAAGAGGAATGAAATTTTAAGATGCATCAGACAAGATAATAAGTTATAAAGAGTGATGAAATTTTAAGATGCATCAGACAAGATAATAAGTTATAAAGAGTGATGAAATTTTAAGATGCATCAGACAAGATAATAAGTTATAAAGAGTGATGAAATTTTAAGATGCTTCAGACAAGATAATAAGTTATAAAGAGTGATGAAATTTAAGATGCATCATTTCGGAATTGAATTATGAAATTAGATGACATAAATATAATGACTGAGAGTGAGGTAAAATACATACCCATAACAGGAGCATCAATCTTCTCAACGTCGTTGATCTTCCTGCGTTTGTTGGCGAGGGCCACCTTTAAAACATCGGAATCCGGAGAGGCCACACTGCTGGTTCTCTTCACTTGTCTCCGCGCTAAAACATAAACAAAAACCTCATCACATGCACAATCCCCACGACCTAAGTGGCAGAGCGGCAAACTCCTTAGCTCCAGACTCCGGACCAGATGTTGGGGAGAGGAAATTAATTGGTTTATTTAATTATACATAAAAATATACAGTATATTTGTGGCACGTTCCAAAGTGGTAGATACGCTCTGTATCACCCGAGTGAAAGACCACCATTCAGAATGCATAACATTGCTAAAAATAGCTTTAGCCATGTTTTGTGACCAGGTACATCCCAATCATTTTTTCCTTGTCCTTTCCCATTCAACATTCTTTAACCTAAGAACATACCCTAATTTGGATAATGAATGGAATAAACCTGAGGTAGATGAGGATGACATGACATGAAGAGTCAGTATAAGGGAAAGCTGTTTGAGACTATGCACTACTAAACTGTTACCATCCCAGCCAAGAAAATGAATTCAATTATTTGTTTATAGATTACAAGAAGCAAAGAAAAGAAATATCTGTTCTTACTGAGGTAATTCCACAGACCAAAAAAAGACATAGATATGCCTCAACGCAAAATCTGGATATCAATTCGCCGAGCAAACCACCGAGAAAGTTCAAGCATGTCTTAAAAATAATTTTCGTCACATCATTCATATATTGACCTCTGACGAATGCACATCGAAAAAACGAGACCCTGCGCAGAAAAATAAAGCTCTCTGAAGTAAGGTAACAGTTTGATGCGCAGTCCATTGTGGTACTGCACTGCGCAAGGTGTTCTCTCGGTTTTTTTTTTTTAATTTGTTTATTGTATGTATTTACATCTGACGGCCTCCATGGTAGAGAAGGCTCTAGATTAGCAAGCCAGAGGTCGAGGGTTCAAATCCCAGCGTGCGCAAGTAAATTAGTGTTATTTCACAATTTACCCTTTTGAAATAATATATGGTATATTTGCGGCACGTTCCAGAGTAGAAGATACTTTCAGGATCGCCCTGGAGTAAGACAACCGTTCAGAATCGAAACACTGCTTGAAATGGCTTTGGCCATGTTTGGTGACCAGATCTGAATAGCCACCTCTCTCTTCCCCATCTCTTTCCTCTCCTCGCTACCTTCAGCCACACAATATCCGTGGCTGAAGGTAGGTCTCTTTCTCTAAAAGTTGTGATGCTACAATGCGGGTTGCCTGTAGACTGTTGGATTAATTTATTGACAAACCAAAGAAATCACACCATGTCCCCTCGTCCTTATTGCCTTATATATTCTCTGGCCTGTGGGTACCCCTGAGGCCAAATTTCACAATGGTGTTGTCCTAATGTAAACAGTTATGAACGGTAAGACTCACCAGAGCTAGGAGTGGCAGTCGCTTTGGCCCCTGTTGCGGAGGTGGGGGTGGCGGCTTGCGGACTCTCCATCACACGGCGCTGCGGCTTCACCACCGCCACCTGGCGCGTCTTGGTCGCCGATCCTAATTAAGGAAACATTCATTACCAATTCAGAGTGGAAGATGCTCTGTTAATGTCTAAAGACCACAATTAGTCGGGTACTTACAAACCTTCCTTATTCTCAACTCAGTCAGTCTCACAACATTCCCCTAAATGGGGATGCCATAGTAACGCTAGTAAAATTTAACAAGGTGGTCACGGAAAACAAATTTCCAGACATCCTTATACAGGATTTTCCAATAAGAGGTGTTATTTTGAATAGCCCGCTATTTCGGTAGATGTTACTTTTGAAGCTGTCATTTTTGACATTTGACAAGTAGAAACTACGCCATTAGTAAAAATGGAACGATACACGCTTCAACAACGCATTGAAATTATTAAAATTCACTTGAGTGAATCAAATGCAAATCATCTTGAGTGATGAGGCCCATTTCCACCTCGGTGGCTTCGTCAACAAGCAAAATTGTCGCATCTGGGGCTCGGAAAACCCAAGAATTATTGTTGAAAAACCTCTGTATCCTCAACGTGTGACTGTTTGGTGCGGTTTATGGTCCGGCGGAGTCATTGGACCTTACTTTTTCGAAAATGAGGCTGGAGCAACAGTTACGGTGAATGGGTCGCTATCGAGAGATGATTAATGATTTTTTATGGACGGAATTGGATGGTATTGATCAGGACAACGTTTACTTTCAACAAGACGGCGCTACGTGCCACACAAGCAACGAAACCATTGATCTTTTACAATTGAATATCAAAATAACACCTCTTATTGGAAAACCCTACACTAAACATACATAAGAAATTTTTTTACTGAGCACAGGAAACATTTCTAGGATGATGAAAATTTTTTCATCATCCACCATCACAATTTGCAAATACATCTATTTGAATTTCACTTTCGTATTTGGTAACAAATGAATGCAAATCTTGGAAGTGGAAATAAACCCACTTCCTGACATCTGATTGAGCTGAAACTCGGCAGATGGACTCGTTGTCGATGACAATGCATTCTATCAACTTTTGGTCGCAATCACATACACACAAGCGGACATATACGCATTTCTCTGAAATTGGATGACATTACAGCAGTTAATATACCAAATAAATGTCGGTCCCACCCGATCGACATTTGACGAGGTTATCGACTCCAGTTCCTGGATATTATAGTCAAAAAAAAAAAAAAAATTTTTTTACAGGTTGATTTTTCAAATTTCTAATAATCAATCCAGCAAGAGTTATATTTACATAAAGCAATAAAAATGTGAACAAAAAGAATACTGTCTAAATAACATAAAATATTGCTTTGAAATTTATTAATGAAATTGATTTTAAATAATATGTAATGATAGACCAACTAGAGTTTTGTTAAAAGTTGAGTTGATGACTAAAAATGCAATGGGAAGCTTTTTATTACTACCCCAAAACATCCCTAGATTCTAAATATATTCGTCGCTGTAGTCTTAGGCTATGACAGTGAGATTAAAGCGTAATACGTCCAAAGTGAAACAATTTATATTTTACAAAAAAGAAAAAAAAAACTATTAGCTACTATTTTGAAGCACGAAAATGAATGTGGACCTCCAAATAATATTTTTTGTATTAACCTTTGGAACACCTGGGGCCTTAGCATGAGAATCGATCGAACTTAACGATATCGGATTGCTAAGCGTATCTACCGACGATTTTATAGCGACTTCCCTAGCATGAGAACTCTATTGATATCTCTAACGACATCGATAAGGCAATAAATACAAATCGATATACGCTGGCAATACTGGGACGGAATTGTCTATGAATTGGATAGACGTCAAACGTCAGATTTCAAGCGTGACCATTGTAACCGCCGTGTTTTTTAAAATATTTTACGATGTCGCAAGCAATGGTAGCTGGGTAAGTTATTTATTTATCTTTTTATGTGAAAGAATTTCCATTATTATCAAAGAGATATACTTACATTCTATTGTGTCAAAATTTTGAAGTTATTTTTACTAATATTTCAATCATACGCAGTATTTTAAGAGATTTAAAATGCTGATATTATGATATTATGATAAATACAGGTAAAGTGCTATATAGTCAATGAATAATGACTATATAGCACTTTAATAAGTTTTTATGTTTCCATGTTAAAATTCGAAGTTATGATTTTTTAAATGTCGGCGAAAAATTATCATCTGGAAATCTCTAGCAATCGAAGCAAATTTATTTATTTCACGTGGTCGTTCCAGTGGTGGATAGATTTATATTGTGTTTTTGTTTTACTAAGATATCAATAATATTTAATACTCTCACTTTAATGTATACTGGAAGTCCTAATGTATTTTTTGACACTAGAAAAGGAGTTAATTGATTAATGAGATCTCTAGCCATAATACGAGATATTCGAAACAATTGTCTGAATTCCGTCTTTGCAAGTTCGAACGGATTCAATTGATCGCGTAAACGACGCCTTTCAATCCTACGATCTTCCCTAACCTGCCTCCTTTCATTGAACCAGAAATTTTGCATAATGAACGACATTATTAAAAAAATACGACAGCCAACCAAAGTTTTAACTGACACTCAAGACCCCACGTTATATTCGGCGGGCTTTTAGCAACCGTCGGTCGGAAGTTATCCTATCGATACATTCTCATGCTCGCAATTTTAACGATACCGTCGCTACTTTGACCATAGACAAGGAATTTTAACAATCATCGGTTGTTATATTTTGATCGTGCTAGCATATGTCGTTAAGTGCTCATTGATGGCGTATTTTAACGATATCGTATTGCTATAGGGCTATATCGACTTCTCATGCTAAGGCCCCAGACCCTTTTTAAGGAAAATCAAAAAAGGAACTTAAAGTGCTTCAAGTGCAAGCGATTCTGTTAAAAAAAATTATTATAATTTATGTTACAATTTGATAAGATAATGTTGTTTACAGACTATACTTTATTTTTGTATAAAAATCGCACAAGAGTCCCAACTGCCCGAACTAAGTGAGATTGGCATACCCAATTGGGGGAAAAGGAAGGTTGGAAGTATCTGGTTATTCAGATCTGGTCACCAAGCACAGCTAAAGCCATCTCAAGCAACATTTTAATTCTGAATGATGACCTTTCACCAAGACCATACTGAGAGTGAAATTCAATGAGTGAACATACCTAAGACACTGTCCAAACTGCTTCTATTGTAAAGCAGCTTTTTAATCTGCGGATCCACCTTTCGGGGTGTCGTGTCACTCTTTCTCCGACTAATTGACTTCCGACCCCTCTTCACCAGGAATGTGGGACGGGTGCTTCCTACAACGCAACAGAAAAACAATGTTTCAAAAAAATTACACAATATTGTTGATTATTATGATGTTATTATTGTTTCCACATTATCAGCCTCCCGTTCAATGCATGTGGTGAGCCGTGGCACAAGCTTCTTTATGCCGTCATCGCAGAACTCTCTTGCCAGCTCCTTCGGCCACTTCAGAACCTCTTTCATTTTGGGACTGAAAAGGCAGCCTCAGGGGGAGACCATCATTGCACAACCGTAAAAAAAACTCAATAGGAAGGGAACGCTGACGAGAGGAGTGTGCTAGTACCATCGATGCACCCCAAGGTCTTACCTATTGATACTTTGGAAATCCTTGCATGATGATTTGGAGTGTCATTTAAATAAGGAAGTTGAGTGAAAAATATTTTGACTTATAAAAAATATGTTCATGTAGATCAAAAAATATCGATTCTAAATATATAAATATATTTCTATATTATTATTCTTAGAATTAGTTAAACGTTCTTGAAAAAGCATTCAATAGCAATAGACTGTATACGCTCCACGATTGGTCGAAAGAATTCTGACGTCACATGTGTCGTGACTTGTACGTACAACGGATCACCTATGGTGCATCTCTTTCTATTACATGAGAGATGGTCGGTTTAGATGAGAGAGGTGTATAGGCCAAACGTTTATTTGGGTTTGTCAAATATATGTACGTATTTGTTGTTATTATTATATGAAATGGATTTCTAAAGATACATATTCGTATAGTGCTTTATAATAATATGTTGTTTATTGCATAATTTGGAAGTTTTTATTATTATACATGTCACATAGCATGTGATACACTTCAGGCCGCCGGCCGCCCAGAAAAGTCTCACAGTGAACTGGGCTGTAAACCGTTATTTTACTTTTGGTCTTTACTTTTCTGCGCGGTGGTCCTGAATTCGCGCGGGGAACGTCAACAAGTAGCGACGGCAATACCGTACAAGTACCGTACCGGGCGGGAAAAGCAAATATTCTAACTTAAAATATTAATTTAAATATGAAATCTTAATCAATTTTCTTTTTTTTTTAATAACATCAATTCTAATAGACGGTTAACATTGGTAAAAAAATTACTGGAATTCCTTATGGAAGAATTAATTTTTTTTCCATACAAAATTTTTAAGCGACATGGTTCTTACAGTTTGAATGACGTCACACCCACACCCCGTTTTGGCGGGCTTAGTAAAATTCAAACTTTGAGAATTAATTTAACTGTGAAAACAAACTTAAAAAAAAAATAAAAAAAAACTCGTATTTAAGTTTGAATGCGAACATTGATAAAAAAAAATTTAAAAAATGGACTCAACTTCCTTATTGGCAAGGCGAATGTGGCACTCCCATAAGTAATTTCATAACACAACTATCCTATCGAATTCCATTGCCTCGCTTCGAAAGATGACAAAATAACACAGAGCGCAAAGATAACCCATCACAGGTGACATCTATACTAATACAATATCGGTATATAAAACACAAGCATATTTGAATGCAAAGTTGTGTCAAAATTTCAAAGCAATTAGTGAAGAACTTTCAAAGATTTAAGATTTTAAACTAAGGAACATTAACAATTTTATTTATACAGATTATACAGGGTTAAAATGATTCACCTTTAGATTTTCGCTTGCTGGAGATCTGTGTGATATAGTCCCAGCGAAACTGTCCAGTATTGAAGGAGAGTATATCTCCGTGGGCGAGTACTTTGCTTTCCACTGGCTTGTTATTCACCAGTGTGGGGGCTGTGTTGGAGAGGTTCTTGATTGTAGCCTTAAATTGTTTTAAAAAAAATAAACAATAAGAAAAAATAATAATTTAACACCACTCAACAAATCCACAGTGCGTTATTTCAATCAATTATCTTGTTCTGAAACTTTCAATTTTTTATTAAAATAACAGCAAAATGTAGGCTTATGCTAAACTAACTAACCATCATGCCGTTTCTCCGCAGGGGTCGGCAGAGAGGACGGACCGCCAAACAACTCGGTCTTGGCACACACTTCTTGCCTTATTCACATTCATACATCGTCTCATACATACACTTATTATTCTGACTCTTGACATGGTTCGACCCGAGTATCTGATTCACTTGATCGCGCCATGTCTTCCACGGGGTCCCCGACTTCTGCAACCATTTGCATCATATATCCTCGTTACACTCCTTTCCTTAGCTCATTCACTCTACATGCCCAAACCATCTAAGCGTCCCTTTCTTAATTACTCATTTGCTTCATCGGCTTATTGCTCCCATAATAAAATGAAGGTCATAATTTACGATAAGATAGAAATCAAAAAATTCAAGAAACAAGACCGAAGACAAAGATATAGGTTCTTATCGACTAAATGGCGGGATATCTGCGCTGCCGAGAATTGGGGTATTTGTTTTTACACGTTTCTGAATGAAGGAAAGATATTTATTCTTGAATATTTCAACAGATCTTAACAGAATAAATAATAAGCCAATTTTTTGGTAAATTTTGGATAGGGCCTGACACGCTTATTACGAATAATTTTTAGAAAAAAACTTTATATTCGCCTTAATTACAATAAAAGAAAACTTTTTGCATTTCGGGCGGCGGAAAATTATGCATTTTGATTTTCAATTGCGTAAAACCAAAATTCACTCCGCGAATCGATGTGGCGACATTAGGAACGCACTGTTATGTTGGTATCACTGATGCATTAACAAGAGCTAAATACGACCGTTGCTATCTTCGTGGGATACCTAGGTTTGTGTAACATGGTTTGTGATACAAAGGAAAGTGCCCCTTAATAACGCCTGCTCGCGTCAAGGCAAGAAAAACATCCCAGTTTTCAACTAGTTTACCGGCTACGCTAGGTTTGTGTAACATGGTTTGTGATACAAATCCATTTGTCTTCCACGAAGTTAGCCATAGTCGTATCTACGCAATGTATCAGGGATACCAACATAACAGTGACGTACCTAATGGCAGCTGATTGCCGCCGCATCGATTCGCGAAGTGAATTTTGGTTAACGCAATTGAAAATTTAAATTCATAATTTTCCGCCGCCCGAAATGCAAAAAGTTTTCTTTTATAGTTATTAAGGCGAATATAAAGTTTTTTTCTAAAAAATATTCGTAATAAGCGTGTCAGGCCCTATCCAAAAATTAAAAATTAACCCAGGTTGAGTACAATTTTTCTGCAAAATTTTAATTTCAATCTTGAGTGCCGCACATACACACACGTGTGCGTCAGTCCTGACTTCTCAAATTACATAATCCACACTATAAAATATATCAATTATCCATACTACAAAAATGAAAAATTTGGCAGTAATTCCATACTACATACTCAATTATTCATTGTAAAGCGCCATTGATGTGGTTCATTATAAAAATTATTTATTAGGTGAACATGACTACAACTGATACCTTCTTTACAGAACTTTTTTACTTTCACCTTCAACTGTCAAAAAATAAGGCAAGATGCCATATTGTTCATGTATATTTTTCAAAATTGTTCAGTAAAAAAAAAAGTTTAAAAAAAGAATGTTTATACATTTCATAGAGAATAATTATAATAGAAACTCAGTTAGTAACTAGGTACTTATTTATACAGCTTGACACTGCAGAAAAGTCTTACGATATAAAAGTGAAATACATTATTATGCTTAATAATTAATCACTGGAAAAAAAAAACTTTGGAAATTTGACATTTCGACTTATTTATCCATGTCAAGCCGTAAAAAAAATACATTCATACCTGTGTATTTGTGACTGTAATCAGGCACTGTTTGTGGGCCAATCCTTTGACCGGTATTCTTATATCGCAGTCCTTGCCATTGCCAATGTGGATGCTTCCATTGTGCAGCGGATATATGGATCCATCATTTCCATCGCGCTTTATCACCACGATCTGGCCACTGCCGGCCAATGCCATTTTGATGTTTCAATCTGGAATAAAAAAAATTGCTATAAATAAAAAAAATTTAAAAAAAAAGACTGAATTTGTTCTAAATTTAAACTAAATTTTAGATTAGTACAACTACTGTTGATCAATGACATTACAAAATATATAGACTTGTTGTAAAGATCTCAAAGTGGCAAGCAAAAGATACGGTAATTGCCATACTTTAATTTAATACTACACTGACGTGCGTTGCGTGATATCTCTAACCGAATTGCGTAAATGAGTGATAAAATACCCTCGTACGTAATGAGAAAAGTGTTTCCATTACACGGCAAACACTAGTAGAAACAAAGGAATTCATTCGATACAAATATTTCGATTGTATCCTGAAGATTTACAGCGCCATTAGGGAAAGTGAGACAGCGAACATAGGAACAGATAAGTATAAGGACAACCTACTGGCAATGGTATCATACAGCATTTTGTATTCACTTATCTATTGAGTAAGCATATCTTGCCATCTCAATCACACCTGTGATGTGGAATGTAGTATTCACCGTAACTTTTAAGTATGTAAAAGCTTGCCGGTCCTATCTATTTCGTTCATACACACAAACTTTGAATGCACACCTGTGTCATCAGGGGCGGCCCTGTTCGTCATACACGAATGAACATTTAAATTAAGAATTTACTGGAAACAAATGCGTGTTGTTACTAAGAGCAAAGGAGTGTCTAAAGGAGAATATATGACGTACAAGTCAGGGGTGCAGGGGAAGATGATAGCATGATCAATTGAATCAAGTCTTAGTCAGATGTCGATAGTCAGTATTACCAGTGGCGGTTCATGATTTGCTAAGATCGAAAAATACAACATTTTTGATGCTGTAGCTGAAAATCCTTTTTAATTATTTTAAATAATTCTTTTTTTTTACGATTTTTTTATTTTAGAAATAATTTATTTTTTTTACATTTTCGGATACAACAATATCAATAACATCGTTTTTTGCATAGTTACACGAAATTCATGAGCCCCCAATATTACAATATTTACAAGAGAAAATTCAGTTTTGAGAAAAGACCAAACATTATGTTTGTTATATTTCAACAGGTTTTTTATTTTAGTAACAATAAAGGAAATTACTATGTTTCGTTAAAATTAAATTAATTCTTGAAAACTCTTATGAAATGTACAATTATACACGTAATTTTCAAACACTTAAAAATTCTGCAGTGCAATCATAAAAAATACATCAAGCTAAATCAATCACCGAAATGATTTTGGGGTTAGAAAGGCCAAGATTTACAAATCATCAATAACTTCATATAAACAGCTATTATAAATGAATAAATGTAAATGTATGATAATTTAACGAGGAAACGAGCATTAGTTAAGCATCCACGGGCTGGTATGTTTATGTAGCTGATGAAAAATATTTACCCGCCGCTTTCTAATGCTTATGTCAAAACAATGAAGAAAATATTGAAACCGGCCTCCTAACAATTTTAAAATAATAAGAAATTATAGACACGTTTTACAGGAAGACGCTTCTGTGGGCCAAAATTCACAGTAAAATATCAAACACATAAACAAAAAACACTCGATGTTCAATGTTGACGTATCATTACGAAACAAATTGCACACAAGAAAACTATAAAATAAGGACGATCATAAAAACTCGTTTGTCTAAATTACGATTCTTTTTTATGCGATTTAATAAAAACAATATATTTTATAACTCAATTAAATAACGAAATCACTCACTGATTGATGCAAATGCGAAGCTTATTTAGCTAAAATAATCAAAGCCAACGCATAGTATTCAAATTAAAAATGGCGTCGCGTAACCAAAACGGTTAGGCGCGTACGTTTATGGAGGTTATCCAACATACAAATAATTAAATTCCAAGAGAATACAGGTTCTTACCCAACTAACCTAAAAATTATATTTTCAACTCGCGTGGAAACAAGTACTTGCAGGCACCTCGGAAGTCAAAGATCTTATTTTTGAAAAATAAAGTTTTTAAAGAAAAACATTCCAGCGTGGAGAAAATAATATATTAAAACTATTTATTATAACTGATCTACAAATTTAAAACACACATCTGTGAGTTATTTTTTTTATAAAAGTATAGTAAGTTTTTTATTTAGATAAAAGGTAAGTATGTATTTAGATTGATGTAAATATTACAACAACAAAAAAAATAAAACGAAACGGACATAAAAAGGTTAAGTTTATCATTATAAAAGTTTTTTTTAATATATCATTAGTTTTAAAACTGTGAAAATATCTACAAAACGTTTTTTTCGCTAATAAAAATGCATTGTACTGCGTAGTGTATATGCGATACAATATTGTAAAGAATATCAAATTACGGTAAATATACAGAAAATAAGGACACGGTCATATTGCACTTTCAATTAAAAAAAAACAATTTGTAAAAAAAAGATAACAAAGAGATTTAGTATTTCAGTTTCCGGAAAATAATGCATAAGTAGCTATTTCGTTAAAAAAATAACTATTTGAAGTCCCTTCTTCACGCCATGTTTTGACATAAACATAATTTTATGTTGCAGTCATAAATAAATCAGGTCTAGTTTTTTTTATATTTTGGTTTAAATAAGAGTAGAGAAAAAGTAACCCTAAAACTTTGACATCGATTGGAAAAGCCGCCAAGTGAAAAATTGATTTTAATATTAACGAAATAACTATTGAAATGCATTATTTTCCTTTTGCGGAAACTGTAATATTTCTCACTATTATCTAACCACAACAAAGTGTTTCTTTTTAATAAAAAAATGCGTGCGCGTGTCCCTATTTTTTGTAAATTTACAAATTATTTTTTTTTACTACTTAATTGAATTAATTTTTAATGATGAGATAAGGACAGTGAGTGGTTTATTTGTGGAAGGACAGTTATTGTAAAATGATGAATCTGCACGTTCAAATTTTTGTGTTGGCGTTTTTCTTCGTTCTCGGCACTTCACAAGCTTCACATATATCCGGTCATATTTTAGGAGAGCTGCTTGAAATAACACTTTTATTCAACCTTAATTACTTTAAAAGCCAATTATTTACATCCAAGGGAATGGAAAATATTGCATAAAAAGTTACAAAATTCCACTAGATTTGAAGACAGTTCAGCCATGTTTTTTCTCTTCTTGTTGGATGTATCCGCATTGAGCGTGGCCAGCAATTCTAAAAGTTTTCCGGCATTTTAATGTTAACGAATAAATTTTCCAAAATAATTTTAAATGTGCCATTTTTGATTTGGCGCCAAAACAACGTTTTGTTCACGAGTATGGCATTGTGACGTCACACCGGCCAACGTCAGTGACAGCCGTCTTAACAGCCAATACCGTTTTCTCCGTCTTAATGACGGTGTCGCCAGTTGGAATCGTTTCGGAATGTGCTGATTAAAATTTTGTGAATGAAAATAATAAAATTTCACAATTTTAGTTTGATGATCAGAATCAGAAAAATATTTTTTAAATATTCGGCACAATTTCAACGGTATTCATAGTTTGCTAAACTACCCAATTTCGAATTATAACCATAAACATGTTAATGTTAATTTTATTCAATAAAATATAAAGAAACCATATTATAATGTGCATGAAAGAGAATATAACGATTTGAGTTGACCGAATACTGCATTCTTTTGAACGTGAAAAGTTTCCTTTTAGCTACGGTTTTTCGTAATATTTATATAAACTTACCATGGACATCTTGTTTTTGTTTCTTAAATATATTGTTTAAGTCAACTGATATGGGACGGTTCAAAACTAAGTTATTTATTTATTCATAATATTGTCGTCATTATAAACATTTCGTAGGAGGGCGAGGGAGGGAAAAGATTTTTTACTACTAGCCCCGCACATTTGTTATATTCAACTGGAGGAAAATAAATTATTCATGTGCGCCACACTGCCTTCAGTGATTCTTCAATTTCTTTTGCCGGCGTTCGTTTGCTGAAGTCTCGGTAAATCCAGTAATAGTAAAACAATCGCCATGGCTGATGAATATTTTTACGGTTAGTCATTCTTTATTGTAATTTTCCTATAATTTATAAAATGTATTTTACTTATAATGTTCATACTTTTTGTGCCATCCTTCGTAATTCTTGGGCGTCTCCTAACAACCGGCAAACTCGCCATTTTTGCCGTGGCTTGGGTTTTTGAAAAACTACAGCATGTACGCAATAACGCTTGAAAAATGTGTTCAATTTGTGAGTTTTCTGTTGTAATACGGCGGTTTTCCGGAGAATTCGCAGACATAACAATACCTTACTGAATTATGTGTCTGAAATACCCGCCATTTTTCGCTCTTTCGTTTTTAGGAAGAATGTTTTTGAAGTCTCGAGTAGTGTATGTAGAGTGCTTCGGTGATTGTATTGTGAAGTATGTATTAATTAAATTATGTTAATTGGATACACCGTTTGAATCTACGAGTAACAAAATATATGTCTACTACGCGTAGTCGTAAAGACAGCCGATACAGGCAGAGAGGCATGTGGCGCGCTATTTTGAAATGTGGGAACTTGTCACGTACCCTGCGCAGGGATGTTTCTTGCCGGCGTGGGTCTAAAATTAATATTCAGCCTCACTATATATGTATAAACGTTCAAATAATGTACGGCTGCCGTGAGAAAGACCTTTTGTTTATGCTGATAATGATCTCAAGCCATGTGCTCACTGAAAATGACACCTGAATACAATGCAACTCTGACATTTTTTATTACATTTATAAAGTTTTACATGTTTTTCAATAATTTTGGTAATTGTTTATCTAAACCTTGCAAACCAACCTAACCCAAATGTCTGACGTTAGAATAGTTTAATGTAATTACTTTCTTTGAAACAGTCATTAGATGTTCTTTGTTGTAACTGATCCCACTTCACAGTGCTTTTTCGACTTTGTACACATACCTTCAAGATTGTGGTCGTCAACGTCATATCATTCCTTACAGTCAACATGATCGCTGGTTCTCTCGATTATGAAGATGGTGTCCATCTTTTATCTTTAAAATTATATTAAAGTTGATGATCTGTAATTTCAGGAGTCACCCTGACTGAGGCGAACAAGACGGAGACCTGGGATCCGGAGATCAAGACCGAGGAGTATCCCCGAACCAACAAGCTGGTGATCCGTCAGGCTCTCTTGGGGCAGGATGCCGGCGCAGAATTCAATGTTGTCCAGGTAACTAACAAACCTTATCTTCCCCTAGTCCTATTTGGGTCACCCATTACCTTGACAAGACTGCTTTAGCAGCCTAGCTTCTAGAGTTGCTTCTCCCGACTTTGACTGGGATGGCTTTTGGCCTACCGGACAACAAATACACCACTTAATTCCTTTGACCAGATAAGAAGAATCGCAATGATAAACCGCTTATAGCTGCTTTGTAACAACTCTCTCTTTTCCATAAAAAATATACATAACAGAAAGACAGGCAATAGAAACAAGAGAGATTGGTCATGAACCATTATCCACCCGTCCTATTGGTGCTCGCATCTAGCACAGTAGTGCCATGCCTTTGTTTCTTTACTAAACATAACTTTTCATGCAGTTTGGTCGTAGTACAGCGACAGTCTACACTTCCTTACCATATCTCCCTTTGTTTCTGTGGGGCTGTTAGTTAATGCGCCGTTTAAGAGTAAGAGAGGTCACAACTGATGTATCAGTGATTTGCTTTAGATATGGAAACCGTAAACTAAAGAAACGTGTAAGCATACCGAGTAAAATTTCGAGTGATGACACCTTAACTACCAAGTGAATGGATTGGAGCACAGACCGTCTTGGTTTCCCTGCTCTATATGAACCACATGAGGCATTTGTCTGACGAATTATTACTTGATGGGAAATGCTATAGACCCCAATGCAATGACATATTATAATGGGGTGTTTCAATAGAAAATTAGAACATAATGTTATTTTAGTTTTATCTATCTAAACACTCCAGTTGTCAGTGTTATGACTGCTAGCAACAATATTACCATTATGGTGTAATGTGAAGCCTGGGTATTATGACATCACATTCTAAACTGCAATACATTTTCTGATAACACGCCAATGTGTTTCTTTACAGTTTACAATGTTATATGTTTCTCTGCCAGAAGTATGGTTGTGCCGAAACCGTTTGGGCATGTTTTTAAAAATAAAGATAAAGATGTACACAAAGTTACACTAATAATAACTAAATGTTAAAATAGTTGGCCTCTTGCATATTACTCTCATATTAACTGTTAGACTGAGCTATCTATCAACCATTTTCACATTGTAGACTAATATTGAATCTTGCGTAAACTATTTCAGGTTGAGACCATGTCCATGCGCGACACAGTGAAGATCCCCGTGGCAGTCCTGAAGTCAGGGGAAAACAGACAAGTCCGGCTTGACCTCGAGTTCCCCGACGCACCCGTCACCTTTACCCTCATCCAGGTTATTATAACACCCCCAAACCAGTTGTTTTTATATGTTACATTCCTTATTATTCAAATTTACTTCAAATAACGGATCCTGTTCGGTTCTACTTCCACATGGATACTCAGGTATCCGAAACTAATGTTGTGTACTGACGTCGCAAACAACTTGTCACGCACAGTCCGCACACGTTGCTACTGAAATCATGAGACCCGCATCGCCACCAATCATTGTTGAATTGTCCAAATATCAAAATTAGAATGATTTCATAACCACACTCGCAACCAAACAGTTATCGTCAATCTTTGTTGACTGTGTTGTTCCTAGCATTGATCCGAAGCACACATTACAAAATGTTTTACTCAAGTTTAAAGTTACGATGATACGAGTCTGAACTACCTCACCGGATGGTTGTGGGGAGACTGGCATCGCCAACGAGCTTTACAAAACGTCAACAGCAATATATGTGCTTGTGTGCGACCTCCGCGCAGATGTACGGTCGTAGTAGCCAAGATACTCGAATTGTGGAGTATCGGATACTCGCGTGAGGGCCATAGTCATCGATTCTCGGCCATGTTAGAAGTGGCACACGTCGGTTTATCCTAAGTGATTGCCAATTTGTGACAATGTTATAATACAGGGTGTATCGGCAAGTACCCGACAAACTTTAACCAGCTATTCCTCAGCACATTTGGAGTAAAAAATGTTATGGGCGCTTTGCTGTCCGGTAACATTTTATTTCCATTAAAAACAAAAAATAAATAAAAAAATCCACCCTCCGTCACTGCCATTTGCCTTGTTTCTCGCGTTCAACAGCTGTTATTAGCAAGTGCGTCAAAAAGTGTCCTCGCCCTTTCGTACACACTAAATAATAATAGTTAAAAATGAGACGAATAGTGCTGTGCCATTTCCGTTGTGATTGTAAAAGCGCGCCAACGTAGGTACGTATGTACATTATTCAACGAAACTCGAACAAAATATTGCTAGACGGGTTTTCAAACTTTGACAAAGGATAAAACATTGGTGACATGTGGTGAAAATATGAATAATAAATATTTTATTAAAAAAAAAATGTTACCTGACAGCAAAGTGCCCATAAATTTTTTTACTCCAAATGTGCTAAGGAATAGCTGGTTAAAGTTTGTCGGGTATGTGCCGATACACCCTGTATAATTGGTTCTGACAATTTTGTGAGCTTTAAAAGGCAACTTATTTCGATTCTATCGGCTAATAATTAACTTTTATAGCTTTAATAATTTTATTACATCTTCTCCCATTCGAAACCTTTCAAGTAAATTATATCCATCTTTGTTTGTTTTTTATTTGCTCTACTATACACTTATAATTGTATGCATATACCTACTAACTACTTTTTATACATAACACTATGTTCCATCTCAGATCTTATTATTTCTTATTCATGTCAATATTGCTAAATTCTATTAGTTTTTGCTTTTTACAGGTGCAACTCTTATTTTGTTATTTTTTTTAAATCTCTGTTATAATGTTCTTTACCTCACGAGTAAGTTACACTCTAATTTATATTGGTTTATCGATTTGTTAAACACACAATTAATACTGGGTTTAAACACACCCACTTACTTACTTTTTATGTTGAACTTTCTTTTACTTACTATTTCATGCTTGGGTATATTTTATATTGAATCCATCTTATTAGTGTTTTGCTAATTTGCACAAAATTTTATTATATGTGTTGCTTTCTTACAATTAACTCCATTTATCTTCTTATGTTCAATTATTGTAATCAATGTAAATGTATATTTTCATGTAAAAGCCCATTAGGGCGTAAATAAAATAATAAATAAATAAATAAATAATTAGCTATATGTTTTTTTGATAAAGTTATTGATGATAAATTTAAGGCCGATTGTAAACGATCATAATTTAAATTGGATTGGCATGTCTCCTGAAATGACAGCAATTGATGAATAAATGCATTTTTAGCTACATTTCCGATATATTACCTGTATTTCCTCATTTGGAGAGAAGAAAGGATTGACTTACAATTAAAACAATTTCAATTACTGCTAAAACTTATTGTGAAATCAGATATGAGCGCATCAGCAGAATGCTGCCCGCTCACTAAATAATATCTATTCTCCAATTATCATGACTTAACAAAATATGGCTTTGGGTAAAATTTGTAGTAGAAATACGCAAGTAATGTTTCGAGTGATGACACCTTATCTACCAAGTGAATGGATTGGAGCACAGACCGTCTTGGTTTCCCTGCTCTATATGAACCACATGAGGCATTTGTCTGACGGAGCTATATAACATTATCTTGGCTGAAATCTTCTGTCCTAAACTAGATACATAGAGACCTCCCTAAAGTGACTGCAATATGAACTAATAAGGATGCTTGGTTTGTGTTTTCAGGGTTCAGGGCCCGTGCACCTGATCGGCCAGCACCTGTTGGGCGCTCTTGTAGAAGAGTTTGAGGATATGGACGACATGGAGGAGGAGATGATGGATGAGGAGGAAGGAGATGAACCACATGTAAGTACTCTCACAAACTACACTACATGGTTGGCTTGTTTGCTTACATTTCATTGACCACTATCACCATCTTGTATTTTTGTAATTTGAAAGGTCCTTGCCAGTGTTGGATGAAATTTTATCAGCGGATCATGTTGTAATGATTTTTATTTTTACAATTTATCAAAAGCTGAAATGAGTTAACAGGGAAAAATTCAGCCTTTTCATTAAATAATTTCACCAGTTAAATGCTTTCTTTTCACACATTGGCACATTTCAAGGTTTTTATCATAATCTTTTTCTCGCTTTAATGTTGTTTTTTTTTGAAGAGTTGATATATATTTCTATTTAAAAAGTCCACTCTTCACATAACCTAGGCTACTTGGGTTAAAAAAAAATCACTTTAAAATTAATATTTGTTGAGTGTTTTTTTTTTTTAAATCCGTCAGAGTGATGACAACTATACTATTTATCTTTTGAGCTAGACTGGTTGCCGTTTTGGCGTACGGTCTACAAAGATCTCTTGAGGCATTTGTCTGACTGACGGATCTGACAGTAAAGATTAGCTACTGACCGCCCGAGCTATGTTTCACGCATGTTAAGCTTGGTGAAATTTGCAGGTTGACGCTAAAAAGGGGAAGACGACCGACAAGCGCAAGAAAGAGGAGGTATAAATAACTGAACAATCAATACATACATTGGCCATTTGTCCAATTTACATTAGACAGCAAAGTAACCCTCCATGGTTTTGTGCTAATTTTGCTAATGCTTGGAAGTCTTATCCGCAGATAATATATAATCCACAATATTTATTGAAATGCGCTTTAGCATTCTGTATTTTAGACAAAGACTACCTTTCACTATTGGGTGCCGTCATTATGCCTTTAGTTATAATGTTGCTTGTTAATTAACACTATTCCACAATCCTCCATGTGAAGCTACCGATTTTTGTACCACCTACATACTTCAGTTAGTTTTACACTATTGTTAATTATGTTGACAAATTATCATGAATAGGGAAACCCTTTTAATTTTAAATTATGACTCATCTTCCGGGAAAGTTTTGAGAATTGGGCTATCCCACAAATATTTAGTTTCACAAGAATTAGTTATACCCCGACTTAAGTAGTTTGGCTAAGTTGTTCTCTCCTGGATAGTAACAGATTGATTGGATTGAGATTTAAAGTGCAGACACCACCCCCCTTTCCCTTGACAGGCAAAGTAGTGATGTAACTTGCATGACTAGCTGGTTGTGTGCGGTCGTGCAATGTCAGGACTGACGGTGTGTTTTTGGTTGGTTGCAGGATGAGGAAGACGAAGATGAAGACGGACCCAAGAACAAGAAGTCCAAACTGTCCCACAACGCCAAGGGAAAAGCACCCGCGCCTAAGAAAAACGCCAAGAAGTGAAGTGCCCCTCCACCCCCCCCTGACCTTCTCGGTTGTATTTACTTTAAGCTTTATGCCCATCTCCTGTTCAGTCAAGTCAGTCAGTCAGTTGGAGACAATGTTGGAGACAATGCTACAACAGAACAGTCTGCTACATTCTCGAGATGGTGGAAATGTTTACTGGTTGAACAGTGAGAAAGCTATTTAATTCTAGGTGTAAGATAAGTAAGTATGTGTGTTGTGTCCTTGTCTCGTGATTGGCACTAGAAGAGAGGAGTAGCATACTGTCGGTTCTGAGGAAGTCCAGTATGCCTGCGAACATTTCATCTCAATTATGTTTTAAATGAAAACTGAATACTGTATTAGTGTTATATTATTTTTGTAATATCTGACTATTAGGGGTCTGTTCCTTACATTGATTGTGTTGATTATAATTAATTAGATGCATCCATTATTATGTCTCATTCATTCCTGATTGTGTTTCACAACGGTCACTACTGTGGTTTCGTTTGTAGGTTTATCTACTAGGTTTTAATTATTGTGATTGGTTTTGTTTTCATCTCTATGGGACAAACAAACTACTTAATTATAAACACCTTCTGACTGTAGAGCGAAACTTTTAGTGAATCCACTATGTTTGTTTTGTACATAATATATAACATAAGATAACAGTAACAATAAACTAAATCTTTTCTAATCCTCCGCATTGTCAATCAAGTTATTCCCCACCTCTATTTCCTTCCTAATTCCTAAATCCTTAATCCTTGCGCTGCGGTGCCACACCCGCCAATTGCTGAGGTAAGAAATTGTCAGAGAAAGCAGTTGACATGGCTACTGAAATATCTATAGCGTCTTTCACAGAGAGAAATTATACCATTCAGAATTCTCCAAAACATTGCTAGAAATGGCTTTAGCCGTGATTGGTGACCACATCTGAATACCTGTGTACTTCCCGTCTCCTTCAGCCTCACAACATACCCCAATTAGGTATGCCACTGGCTCTGGGCAGTTGGGACTATTGGGAGATATTAACTTAAAAAATTCTGACAAGATGCAGAAAAATGTTCAGGTAAAGTAGAAACTGTCAAAAATTATTTGTATACTGCAAACTGGTGTGCAAGCACAGACATAGGAATTAATAGACGAGAAGATAATGGCGAGGGGTAAAATCAACTGTTGAAGAACGAAGGGAGTAAGGCTGACTGTGATTCGTCAATAAATCAATCTGACAGTAAATAGGCATCTCGCATTATAATATCACCATTATAATATCACCATCTCGCATTATATATATATTCTTATAAAAATGTTAAAAAAATGTATAATATAGCTACTAAATAAAAAAAAAAAAAAAAAAAAAAAGTTCTTAAAAGTAAAATCTGCTTTTGAATGAATAGACATTTCTACATGGGAGCGCAAATTACTCGCCACGTTATGAACTAATTTGCGAAGTCCAAATTCGGCAAAGTAAGGCAGCTTCTATTTTCAGAGTCGTAGTTACTTTCAGAGTATTTAGTTAAGACACTTTTACAAATGTCTCATAATTTACTTACCCCAGTAAACAACGATGAGCACACTTGAGAATCGCTACATTGTGATGTGATAGTATATGTTTCTAAAACTGATCCATATAATACGGTGTGAATAAGCTTAAAAATAAAGTAAAATAATGCTTACTTATGGAATGTAATACGACAATTGGGTTTATTCTCTTTTTCACATCTATTTTTACAAGTTTTCATAGTACAAGTCAACATTTTGCCGTGTTATTTCGTAAAATGAACCGATGATGCCTCGACCATAGTTCGCACAAGAATGATGACGTCACGTTTTCAAATTTCACTTGAGGCCATATGCGAGCACAGCCGGCTCCAATGGAACCGGTATGGGGAGTGGGGATAATACGCTTTTAATCACTTAGGGCAGGTCTACTAATATTCATATGTCTATGTGTGCAAGCTTTTTTTAGGTCAGGAAAAATAAAATATTTTAAGAAACCAAATTCTTGGAAAATGTACACCAAGGTGTGAACCGTGGATAATTGAATAATTTGGATATAATAGTTTTTATACAATTTCTGATCTTATTCTCTAAAATAAACTCAAATAGTCTCAAATCACGTTAGATGGTACAAGTTAGAACACGTAAAAAGCATTTTCTAAAAAATTGTTATCGAAATAGTGGTAATAATTATCATATTTGGATGATTTCTATAGCACTGTTTTTGTGAAAAATCACCTCAAATGCGCTCTATCTACTGAAAGTAGACAATCTTTGTTACTTTGACAATTTGTCACTGGTTGGACAGAGTTCTAACTTCATTTTACCTTACAAAATGAAAAAGATTTTTTGTTTTAAACCACTTTATTTTATTATATATGTCGACCGGTCGAAACTTAGGATGGGTTGTTTCGGAGAATTTGAACAATTCATCAAATTTCAATGTTCATTTTCCAGTTCCACGAAATATTTTTTCAAGTTCTGTTTTTATTTCAGTTCTGTCAAGCCAATAACCTATAATGATATATTAACAGAACTTGCATAGGACTTTCACAGACCCCGAAAATGAACGTTGAAATTTGATGAATTGTTCAAATTCTCCGAAACAACCCGTCCTTACAGTTTATATATTTATTGTCCTGAAGAAGGTTGGGAACAACCGAAACTGGTAGACATATATTATATAATAAAGTGGTTTAAAACAAAAAAATCTTTTCATTTTGTATGTCAAGCCACAAAGTGTTTGCTTTCTTCGATAATTCAATCATTTTACATTGTTCCGAGATACGATGTCAACATTTGCAGACGATTTCTCATTATCTATTTACTGCTTATCCAGCCAAATAATAATAATAATAATTGGATGACTTGTATAGCGCTGTTTTTGTGCAAAATCACCTCAAGGCGCTGTACAAACTTATAATACATTTCTACAGTGATCTATGTTATTACTTAACTATTTATGGAGAAAATATACGTACAATACTTACCTGGTAGGTCACTTGAGATTAACACTTAATTAACATTATCTAATTGTTTATTGGCGAAATCTAAATTTAATTTAATTTAATAAATTCATATCTAAATACAGGATTTAGGACTTAATTGAAAAATTGAATATAACTGGACTTTCTCTTAGGAATGGTATATTTAATCTAAGGGTACGACAGCTTAACACAATGTTTGCGGGGGGTTTTTAATCAATCTACGCCGTAAAGCGGGCAATTTTTATCATGTTCGCGCGCAAAATTCCTTTTCATGTAAAATAGCTATAACTTCTGAACTATTGATCAAATTTAAATAAAATTTTCAGTATTTTACCTTATTCGAAATTTTTTATTATGATCTGGTCACAAATTTTTATATTTTTGAAGAAACAATTACGATATATAAGTTTAAATTTTAAAAAATTGAAAAAACTGCACTTTTGTCGTATTGTCTATTTAGTCATTTTATGCACATTCAACAAAGTATATACAAATATATTTTTAAATACACACCACTAAACACTAATATTGTTTGAAAGTATGAAATCGTTGGAAACAATTCCCTTCATGTAAAGGTACATCATAGAATTTACACATGTACCGGATTTCGCTAAGTATTTTGTGTACCGCGCACACACGACATCGCTTTCGCAGATTCTTATTTTTACCAGGGCCTTCAATCTTTTCCAATATATGTTTTCGCATATCCATCGATAGTCTTCCTGGAGGATCAGATTTTGAAGATTTTTTTCGGATACCAGATGTTGATGGTGTTGGTTTCGGGTCTTGACTATTATCTGACGAAATCTGATCAGCCACCCAGTGCTCTGCGATTTCCTTAAAAAATTGTTTATATTTTATTTTCCTTTCTTTTACGGAGTTGTACACAACAAATGAGTTGAATAATGCACAATTTATTATATACATCGCTAGCCTTTTGTCCATTTAGTGGTTTTTCGTAAAATATAATAATACGAAAGATATTGGTCTGCTAGGTCAATGCCTTTCATATATTTATTGTAATCGATTATCATTACCGTAGTCCATTTTATAGGGTATTTTTTATGAAAAAATATCCCTTTATTATGTAACAAATAAATTTTCGAGCACAGCACACAAATACTTTGTACGAAATTTTTAAAGCGGAATGTAGACAGAAAAGAAAATATAGAACGTCTTGAACGAAACAATATCGCTTTAACACTGAAGAAATATAAAGATTTAAAAAAAACGAAACATTTATCTTACAGTTATTTTATTTCAAGTGCATGTTTTATGACCACAGTCGGCCGGCCACCCGACCCAATTCCACGAATTGCCAGGTACCTAGTACACGTGTCACGAGAGCTGACGCATAATTTTTACTTCACAGAGTAACCAACATCATACGTTACTCGTAATATATTGTTACTCTAAGTGTACCTACAACGCATTTTGGCGTCTCCCGCGCTTTACCAACAGTGTACAAAGGGGCCGTTCAAGTATTACGTAAGCAGATTTATTACAATTATTTACCCCCTCTTCCCCCTTGTCATCAAAAGTAAGCAAAGCTCTTACCCCCCCCTCCCATGCTTACGTAAAAATTGGTACCTATATGCATTTTTCTGTTAATGTATTCTGTTTTTATATTGATTCATAAGCAGCACTTATAAAATAGACTTAGGATAGAGGACTTTAATGCACATAATATTCATTTAAACAAACTTTATTGACACAGTGGGAATCCCTGAATATGTATTCGGTTTTCAAACATAGACAATGTGTGGGTTGCCAATGTGTAAAAAAAATAACTACTGCTGAGCAGTGCTGACGTAATCACTATCTCGACCCCCCACCCCCCCATGTCATCAAAAATAAGCAAAGCAACGACCCCCCTGCCCCCCTATAGTGCTTACATAATACTTGAACGGCCCCAAATACGAAAAACGCTTTTAAGCGTCTCCCGCTCTCTACCAACAGTACGCAAAAAAACGCTTTTAAGCGTCTCCCGCAAACAATGTGTTAAAAAGGTAAGTTTTTAGTTTAGACCTGAATTCTGTTGGACTTGTTATGGATCTTAGTTCCGGAGGGAGTTTATTCCAAGCCTTCGGCCCAGATACACCGAAAGCGCGATCACCAAACTTAGTATTTGGCTTGCGCTTAGGTTCTATCGGTCTGCCTACAGCTGATGATGTTGCTGATCTAAGAGTTGACTACCTCAGACCAGTGTTTTCCGGGACGCATAGTTCAGAGATGTAGGGTGGGGCCATTTCATTGATGGATTTAAACACCATCCAGCACAGTTTGTACTGGATTCTTTCAGGGCACTTGAGCCAGTGAAGGTTACGAAGGTGTTCTAAAATGTGCGAATATTTTGAAACCCCGGTTATGAGCCGTGCTGCTGCATTAAACACTGATTGAAGTTTGTCAATTTGATATTTTGGAAGGCTGGCATAAATGCCGTTGCAGTAATCGAGATGTGAGACTACGTAGGAGTTGATAAGTAGTTTTGTTGCTTCTGTAGGAAGGTTTCTTCGGACAGACTTGAGTTGTCTTAGGTGAAAAAAACCGGTGCTTACAGTCCTATTTATTTGACTTTTAAACAAAAGTCTGAATCTAAATTGACACCGAGAAGTTTGACTGTTGTTTTTGGGATGATATCGTTGCCGGAAATAGTAATAGGTGAATTGTCTATGAAATGTTGACATTTGTTTGTGGCTGCCCAGAGAAACTCAGTCTTAGATGGATTGAGCTTCAGCTTGTTTGAAGACATCAAACGAGTTATTGCTTCTAGACATTCAGTTATACGGATTTTGAGACTATTGATTTGATTTGGAGCGCAGTAAAAATAAACTTGCTGATCGTCAGCGTAGCAGTGAGACAAGAGATCAAATGACTCGATTATTTTGGCGACATCATTTGTAAAAAGGATGAAGAGAAGTGGACCCAAAACGCATCCCTGGGGTACCCCTGAAGAAAGTGTTGCGAAGTTGGACAATTTATTTACAACCCTCACGGCTTGTAAGCGATTGGATAAATAGGATACCAGCCAATTTTTTATGTCGGAATTCAAACCAAATGTTTCCTCTAATCTCCTAATGAGGAATTCATGATCAATCGTGTCAAACGCTGCACTCATGTCTAGGAGTGAGATAAGTGATAACTTACCTGACTCTACGGCCAGAGTTATGTCTGATAGCATACGAAGTAGTCCAGTTTCAGTTGAGTGGAACTTTCTGTACGCAGATTGACGTTTTGCGAATAATTTATTTGAATTCAAGTGACTGGTTATTTGTGCGGCAGCAATTTTCTCCAGGATTTTTGAAATAAATGGTAAGTTTGAAACGGGCCGATAATTACCTAAGTTATCGGCGTCTAGTTGTGAATTTTTCAGGATTGGTGTAACTACAGCTGACTTGTAGAGTACTTGTTGAGTGGTTCAGGAAAGTCACCCGTGCTAAGTGATTTAGTAAAAACGTGAACTAGGAATGGAGCTAAAACAGTAGAACATTGTTTTAATAACCATGTCGGTATGGGATCAAGACTGCACTGTTTATTAGGCGAGCTTGAAATAATTTTTATTACTTCTTCCAGCGTTGTGGGTTTGAAGGAAGACAAAATTCCTTTAGAATTTAAAGTGAATATTGGCGGAGGGGCGTGAGATGCGGAAGCACGAATGGATTCAATTTTTTCCTGAAAAAAAATTGAGAAGGCTTCCGGGGTAATATCTATTTTCGTTGGAACAGTGACTTCGGAAATTACAGTCTTTATTGAGTTCCAAAGACGTCGCGGGTTGGTACGCTCAGAGTTAATCTTTTCTTTCCAATAGTCTGATCTTTTGGAATTAATTTTACACGTATACTGTTTTTGTTTTTAGGGAGGTTTCAAAGAGGGTTATGTTGTATAAACTCAAAATAATAATAATTTTTCAAGGTATTTTAAATGTTCTACATATTTCTTCAATTTAAAAATCTTCTAAAAAACTAGATAAAATTACCTTTAATACTTTTTCCATTCGACATAAACTTTAATGTTTAAAAATTGCAATATTTTAATTTCAAACATAAAAAATTTTTGAGAATTAAATTTTTTTTTAAAAGTCGTTTTTATTTAAGGAGTTTGAAAGATAACTGTCACTTCCCTTTTTATCTCTTTCAGACAATTAACTCTTTGCACGCGGCCGTATCAACTGTTGTTACGGCAAAAAGTCCATACTCACACTCGGCTGTATCAACAGTTGATACGGAAACTTTGACTGCCGATATTCCAGCGCTCTTTCGTCATAAATGTATTTCTTGCTCACTTGGACATTCGTAGAACTATCACGATGCTGACATCTACAAGAATTTCTCAAAAATAAAATTGTATTTCATAAAAAAGATCGATAATCAAGTGCGCCTCTTCGCGCCTTTAGTTTACATTTTTGTCAACTGATGGCGTTAGTACTAGTATGTCACTCACAACTTTTCATAACTAAAAATGATAAGTGATCATGGTGTCCCACTTGTGTCTATCACCTAAGTACACACACGCCGAGTGAATGGCGGGACCACATTCAAAAGATACGGTACGTCTTTGTATAAAATTTAATGTTTTTGTTTTTATAAACCTCTAAGAGTGTGACACACCAGGATTTGTTTTCATATTGTGGAGAATAATCTGTTCTGTCTATATAGTCCAATAAATCATGCCAGAATGCTATAATTTGACATTTAATTGCAGGTATTTGAAAATATGTACCGCGTACGGGTATAGATAAAACGGAGCAAATTAACGCGTTCAAAAGGTTAATAATATCTTAGAAGATATCGTATTTTGAAAAAATCACTCGCGACAAAAGGGTCAGCCGCAAGCACAAACATAGGCACCTCTACGAAGGTGGACAATCTGCCATTGTGCGAAACCTTGAAATTGGCACCCGTCGGTCGGTCGTTCCCCATAACTCACTACTTAAAAAAATGTTCGAGGCTCAGATCAACGTTGAGTTGTGCAGTTCAGTAAAATCAATCCAATATATAAATAAAGGTACTGACCAAGCTACGTTCAGCATACTATGACCAAATGAAGTGGAGAAATATCAATCTGATCGTTACATCTGCAGTTCTAAAGCAGTACATTCCCAGATTTATAAATGCATTATGTAGTGTTTTTTCTGAAATAATTATAAATATATTACATAGCATAATAAATGAAAAAACACAATTTGTAATACACCCCCCCCGTTTCGTAGCCAGATCTGCCCCCTTTTTATTAGCCGGATTATCCCCCTCCCTTCCCTTAGCTGATTCGCCTCCTTTTTCTTAGCCCACATCTTTTTCTGCTGTTTGAGGCTAGCGATGGCAATTAGGTGTGAGATAAGGGGGTGGATGTACCTATTTAGTTAAAAAAAAGGCATCGCTTACGTACTAAGGTTCCCAACTTAAAACCCCACCCACCTTTTTCCCAACAGACACTGCTTTTTCTTAGCCGGATTTGTCCATCTGTTGTTTAATTCTAGCGGTAGCTATTAGGGGTGAGAATGGGGTGGATGAGGTTTAAAAAAAAGAAGTTCTTTATGTACTAAGGTTTCCCACTGAAAGATCTGAAAGAAACATCATAGCTTCGTGTGTAAGTAATATAAAAATATAGTATTTAACATAGACATATGAATATTAGTAGACCTGCCCTAAGTGATTAAAAGCGTATTATCCCCACTCCCCATACCGGTTCCATTGGAGCCGGCTGTGCTCGCGTATGGCCTCAAGTGAAATTTGAAAACGTGACGTCATCATTCTTGTGCGAACTATGGTCGAGGCATCATCGGTTCATTTTACGAAATAACACGGCAAAATGTTGACTTGTACTATGAAAACTTGTAAAAATAGATGTGAAAAAGAGAATAAACCCAATTGTCGTATTACATTCCATATATAAGCATTATTTTACTTTATTTTAAGCATATTCACATCGTATAATATGGATCAGTTGTAGAAACATATACTATCACATCGAGAAACGTCTGGACGCGAAACACAAAGCTGGTTGGTTGCTGGGAAGTAAATTATGAACATTTATAAAAGTGTCTTAACTAAATACTTAAACGAAATATTCGACTCTGAAAATAGAAGAAATTTTTTGCCGAATTTGGACTTCGCAAATTTGTTCATAACGTGGCGAGTAATTTGCGCTCCCATGTAAAAATGTCTATTCATTCAAAAGCAGATTTTACTCTAAGAACTAAATGGTGATATTATAATGCGAGATGCCTATTTACTGTCAGATTGATTTATTGACGAATCACAGTCAGCTTTACCCCCTTCGTTCTTCAACAGTTGATTTTACCCCTCGCCATTATCTTCTCGTCTATTAATTCCTATGTCTGTGGTATTTAAAAAAACTGCATACTTTACATTTGGTAAGTAGATTTGCACAGGAAAGCAGGATAGAATTTTGGGTTGAGGAATATGATTGAAACAAACTTTTATATTAATATCCGTCTTGTTTCAATGACCTTAAACAATTTTCATCTTCCATTTAACAATGTAACATGTATATATAATTAATCAAAGATCACATCAAATCTCGGCATTCTATAGTATCAATTGACACCCCTGCACGGCAAACATTCAATCAATAAACGCCTCTCAATTGATGTATTTAATACTTCGAGGTCTTGATAAAAAATACTTCAAATAATGCTTTCAGTACAAGGAATGCTGCTATGGGTATTGAAGCTTGGTTCGTATTAAAATAGATTAGCTAAACCTTTTGTTAATTTTTTTCTATGATGTTATACCTTTGTTAAATGTATGTAAATGCATTTTGCCTAAAGAAATACTGGGGGAATGTTTGAAGAAGTGTTGAATGAGAATAAAACAGAGAAAGCAACTCAATTTAGCACTTTCGTCAATGGACAAGAATTTAAGGGTATATTAATAATCTGTTATTTCATAGATGGCGCTAATTTAATTATTTTAGGAAAAAACGCAAATTATATTTTAAAGTATTAAGATAAATTATTTGTTTGCGCATGTACACACGCTAAATGAATAGTTTTGTCAATATAAAAAACTTAATTCAAGAAAGGTATACAAATACAATATCCACTCGAGCGATTTTTGGCATCGCTTGCCATAATGTGCCAAATTTATAGAACTTAAAAATATTAGATATCCGGTGAAATCTAGGTGGATTCATTGGCTTTAAACTGCAGTAAGCAGGTCATATGTTTCCATATTAATTAAATAATATAATTATTTATTTATTTAATATCAACAAAAAAAATTGTATTTATTCAAATATATGGATAGTATAGCCTTCGTGTACCTATCTTCCGTTCAGATAAATAGATTCGCTACTTCTGCGTATGTATTACTAACCTCATGTAATCTAGGTACAAGCGAGTGTTTGAAAAGAGCAGTCCTGATTTTGTTATATTTAAAAAGGATTTTGGAACTTGGATATATATGAAATAAATGAGATTTAGGACGGGTTGTTTCGGAGAATTTGAACAATTCATCAAATTTCAACGCTCATTTTCCAGTTATGCGAAAGATTTTTTCAAGTTCTGTTTTTTATTTCAGTTCTGTCAAGCAACTAGCCTATAATGATATAATAACAGAACTTGAATAGGACTTTCACAGAAACCGGAAATTAACGTTGAAATTTGATGAATTGTTCAAATTCTCCGAAACAACCCGTTCTAAGTAAATCATTTACAATTTAGAACATAAATGTATTTGTATGCTCTTTTTCAAAGAATTGAAATTGTATACAGGCAAACTATTTATTCTTGTTGTGTATAAATGGGCGCAAACAAATAATTCATCTTAATATTTGAAGAATAACTAGAGAAAAGTGTTTTTTTCCTAAAATAATTCAATTAGTGCCATCTATGAAAGAGAAGATAATGAATTCTTTAAAGTATGATATAATACTATTTTGTATTTTATTATTTATATACATTTTGAAATTCTACAAATATCACCTGTACAATGACGAACGTTACTGGTGAATTAATAATATTACTATTATTATCAACTTCTTCTGGCCTTTTCTCATTGAAGGTTGGCTAACATCAGGCCAATCTGATGGTACTACCATGAATAATAATACAAACAAGGGAGATGGGCCACAAACCATTATTAGTATGAAACATGAAACGGCGCGCACAATTTGCATCACCCACACTACATCAAATAGGTAATTTTTATTAGCTTCGCCGCTTTAATAGTCCATAAGGTTCGACCCCCTTACATGCCGTATCTCTTTTGTTACTATTATCGGTGAATATTATTAAGAGTCTGCCGATCCTCTGCGATACATTATCGTCATAATATTTACAATAATGACATCAAAATAAAAATATATATACCTAATCAAAAGGAAAATAAAATATATTGAAAATAATCTGTGTAACAAGTATTTAATGACAATTAAAACTACCCAATATTATTATATGGTTCCCAGCACCGTATGAGCATTAATTTATTATTAAATTAGCTACTATTACTTAACATTTAACATGTTTGTTTATTTGTTATAAATATATATGTTTATATTTATATATATGTGTGTATTATGCAAATGTGATATTGGATAAACAGTTTCCAAAATCTTATTTTCAGTACGTTAATTAAAGTAATGCTCATGTTATAACTAGGTAAATATAAATAACCAACGTATGTACATCTATTAATATGCAATCGTGATCATACCAACAGAATAATAATGAACAGTAAGATTAGAGTGAAACTTCACTTGGAAATGTATGTAGATATGTTAATTAATCGATGATTTGTATAGTAAAAGGAGTGTAATAATAATTATTCATTAATTGATCCTAAATATAAATTATTAAGTAACAAATGCTTGGCCTGTTGCTTACGGCCTTTCATCAAACTTTTTTTAAAGTCGATCTTTCAATTTTTGATTCTTTACAAATCTGTAAAGTTGCCTTATGCGTAAACAAAATTTCGTTAGTGGCGTACTATTTATTATTATTCTGTAGCTCTTGTGTATAAAAAAAAGCCAATAAATTAAGTTAATTAAATAACTACACAATGAAACCAAAGATATTAGAAGAACGAGATGTGCTATGCGCAGTTCGTACTGAGTGGAATTGTTTTGCCGAGTGTCGCCGGTTTTGTTCACCAATACTACTGCACACCTTCGCTTGCGCTAAGGTATCCGTACTAATACATAGAACAGATTTCTGTGCGTACACGTCCCGATACCGTTCAAAGTACCCTAATTAGGTAGTACTCCGGCTACGGTCCGGCGGCCAACATAGCATATCTCGTTCTTCTAATATCTTTGCAATGAAACATTAAATCGAATGTCTTTACAATTTGATTCGGAGGAACTGAAATAATTAAGGGCCAGTTGTTTCACTGAATTTTAACAATTCATCAAATGTTAATTTCCTTGTAATTATATCATTATGAGTCAGTTGTTTCGCAGAACTGTTCAAATTCTGTGACAAAACTGGTCTTAAATGTTTAACCAAAGATTTTTAGTGACTGATAATAGGTATATTATTCAAATTCATATATTTGAATTTCATTTAATATTTTTTTCAGTATTTTCAAATTTAGCCTAGTACGGCGGCCATCTTGATTGTCTGGGCTTTATTCATGAGGGTCTTGGAAAAACCGCGCCCAATTATTGTGAATCAAATAAATTATAGTTGATCAGATAATGTTTCCATAAGGGTAAAAATAATTTCAAGTAAAAAAAGTTACATCTTAAACGTTAGATATTATTTTAAATATAATAATATTATGACCAGTCTAAAATGAAATAGCTAAAAAGAAATATTTTTTTTTTTTTTTTTTTTTTTTTTATATTTACTCCACACAGGAGGCCCTGAAGAAAATAATTTCCCTCAGGGCCTATGTCATCTTTGGGGATGCTGTGTGGAGGGTCTTTTTGTGGAGAGGAAGGAGTGAACATGGGTCTTGAAGAGTCCCATGTTGTAGGAGGGAGGAAACACAGAGGCCGGCAGTTCGTTCCACAGCCGAGCTGTTGAACTTAAGAACGAATCGTAGAAGCGACTTGTTCTCATGTGACAAGTGTCAACTGTGTACAAATGTTGGGCGCGCGTTTGGCGTGTATCCCGACTACGCACCGGTGCCGAAGGGATCAATGACGCTAGTTCCTCAGAGCATCTTCCATTGTAATACCGATAGAACAAGGACAGCATACCTACCTGACGCCTGTGCTCTAAAGATTGCAGTCCGTTTGTTAAGATTGGGGAATCTATCAAACGGACCGCCCGTTTCTGCACAGAGTCAAGGGTTTTTTTCAGGTATTTTGGGGCTCCAGACCAGAGATGGCTGCCAAATTCGACAGTAGGGCGCACTTGCGATTTGTACAGGGTGAGCAGTTGTGTACTATTAAAATATCTGCGGGCCCTGTACAGTACGCCCAGCTTCTGAGAGGCCAACTTTACTCTGGCTTCGATGGAGCCCCCGTACCTGAGCTGGTCACTTATAGTTACACCAAGCATATCAATGGAAGGCCTGTTCGGAAGATTGCTTCCGTTGAAGGAGACTAGATTATCATTTGGATCCCTTTTAGACGTAATCAGACAGGATTGGGTCTTTGAAACATTAAATTCGACGAGATTATTTTTACCCCAGGAGGAAATACTCTCGAGATAACCGTCCATTCTCTGCTTCAAAGCCCTCCGAGCCGTTGGAGTTTGTGTGCCCTTTGGGGGCTTGTCAAACAAAAAGCTATCATGAACTGTACTGTCATCCGCGTAACAATGAATCGGTGCACATGTCAAAAGGTCATTGATGTGCAACAAAAACAAAGTCGGAGACAGAACCGATCCCTGTGGGACGCCAGCATTTATAGAGTGTGAGGATGAGGTGAAACCGTCAGCAACCGCCTGAATCGACCTATCCCTTAAAAAGTCAGCAATCCACGTACACAGGGATGCGGGAAGTCCGTAAGAATGCAATTTGTTGACAAGTCCTCGGTGCCAGACCCGGTCAAAGGCCTTGGATATGTCTAGTGCGACCGTTTGGGTCTCACCGTGACGTTCCAGGCACCGCCCCCAAACATGCGTCACATACGCGAGAAGATCACCGCACGAGCGGTTCCGCCGGAATCCGTATTGACGGTCGTTGATAATTTTGTTCTTCTCGAGGTATGTGAGCAGTTTGTCGTTGATCACACGTTCCATCACTTTGGACAGAACTGATGTGATCGCTATGGGGCGGTAGTTGGCCGGGTTGGAGCGGTCACCTTTCTTGGGAATAGGGTGAATTACCGCTTTTTTCCAACCAGAGGGCACAGTGCCACACTTCAGGGACATTTTGAAGAGCTTTGTCAAAACTGGAACTATTTCCGCAGCACACCTCTGCAATACCAGGGCAGGTATTCCATCAGGTCCACTAGCTTTGTTAACATCGAGCCCCCGTATGACGTGGAGTACATCCCGATGCCGGATCCTCAGCTTTTTCATAAAGAAGCCGCAGTGAGGAACCGACGGCGGAACAGCACCCCCGTCGTCGAGGGTCGAGTTTTCCGCAAACATTTTCCCTAAAAGGTTTGCCTTTTCGGTGGCGGTGTTTGCTAGTGAGCCGTCAGGTCTGGTAAGAGGTGGCAAACTGGGTTTGCAAAAATTTCGACCTATTGAGCCCGCAAGCGACCAGAATGCTCTGCTGCCATGCGGGCAGGCAGCCAGCTTTTTGCTGATCTGCAGGTCGTGTTCGAATTTTGATCTATTGATGATTCTCTTGCATTCCTTTGCCGATTTGTTGTATGCTGATCTGCTTTCGGGCGTTCGAGATGTGTTGTAGGCTCGGTAAGCCGCGTTTTTTCGTCGAACTGCTTCGGAGCATTGTCGACTGAACCACGGCTTTGAGCCCACGCCAGTTTCTTTAGTAGTCGATTGTATGAAGCCATCCATCGCCGATTTGATGACTTCACCAATCTCCTGGGCACATCTTGAAGGGTCCGAAGTCCGAAAACAAACAGCTGACCACGGAAAAGCATTGAAATGGGCCCGCATACCGAACCAATCTGCTGACCTATAGTGCCACACTTTTCTCCTCAGCCTCTCATTGGTTGGTCTGAGGCTAACGGGGATTGATGTCGTCACTAGGCAGTGGTCAGATGATCCCAGAGGCGCTGTGACGTCAATCTTATAACCGTGTGGCACAGTAGTTAAGAATAGGTCTAACAGATTGGAGCGGTGAGTCTGGACATCAGGAACCCTTGTAGGCTCCTGAACCAATTGCTCTAATCCGTAGCAAATGGCAAAGGATTCCGCCTGTCGGCCAGCCGAGTCCGTTGGGCCTGAGAACTTCAACCATGGTTCGTTATGAACGTTGAAGTCCCCCAGAACAACAAACTCGGCCGAAGGGTAGCGGGGCAAGAGATCATCAATAGTATCGCTCAAATGTTTGAAGAGCTCGGAAGTGTCTGATTCGCTATGGTTCGGTGAGCGGTATAGACATGCGTAGAATCTTGCCGTACTGGCAAGATTGACGCGCACCCTACTTTATTTATTGCATTTTATCAGATTTCTGATCTGCTTTTCACATTATATAATTTCACGAATAATATTATTTATTTTCTGATTAATTCAAATATTAACAACAAAAAAAAACTTATATCACTTGTAATAAAATTTTCTACGAAGAGAATTTGCATCAAACGATTTTAAAAACAAGGATATTTTTTAACACTGAATTACAAAATTAATAATAATTAATTTAAAATGTTAACCATTTTGTGCAATAAAAGTAAAATGTATTACACTGCATATCAATTTTGAATTTCTAAACTAATGTTTTTAACACATTAACTTCAGAAGCTGTAAAAATAATATAAGTAAAAAAAAACTAAAAGTTTTTATTAGCAAAGTCAATTTGTTAAAAACAATAATATTATTATTCACATTAATTGTACATTTTAATTCAAACTAATATGACTCATTATTCATTTGATAATAGATAAATACCACTGAAGATATTAATAAGAACGAAACTAAGGTCAATTTTTCCTTACTTTTGCTGAAATCGATAAAATTTTTCGAAGAAATAATCAATAATTGGCGCGTCTGGAGGCCAGGTGTAGAAAGGTTTTATGCAAACCAACAATATTAGTTTTATTTCAAATTGGTTTCAATGTTTTAGGGATTTACATATCAGTTTATTCAGTGATAAATATTATTAGTCAAAGAACGGATGGAATGTTAGACAGTAAGGTTATGAAATACAATAATTCTTGCTTCACATATGAAAACTCCATTCTTCTTCCAAATTCGATATAAATTTTTAGACCAATAATAATTTGAATCAAATTGTTGAATTACATCAAAAATAGATTTTTTGGTTTATGCACATTGCAATGATTCTATTACTTAGTCATTAAAATCAAACAGATTGATCTAGTTATGTATTTTTTAATGTAAATGTTGGACAATTATTATTGAAGGCCACAACACATAACATTATTTTGCCACATATTTTCAAAGGGTTAAAAAAACACATTAATTATTCCCAAATGATTACTTACATGAAATTAATTCAAGACATGAAATGAAAATATGAAAAAAAAAAATTATTAAAGGCAAATAAAATTTTAAAATACAAAAATAAATACTTCAATGCTCCCCTCGTGAGTGCATTTTAATTTCAATTATATTGTATGTAGTTTTATTTTTAAATAATAATAAATATAAAATCTTTTTATACAGTTGGCTAAATTTTTATGGCGCAACCAAAGGGTTAAAAGATTTTAGTTAGAGGGCAAAATAAATAATATAAAATTCAACGTCCCTGTACCCTTTAGCGACATTTAATTTACCATTTAATATTTTACAAACACATCAACTGAAGACACTTTAGGTTAAAATAATCACCCTGAATTGTATTTACAAAACATTTCTCCCACCGAAATTTCCACAATGAGACTTTCTTCATACAAAGAATATTTCCACAACGAGTCTTTCTTTATAAAATAAAATTTCCACAATGAGACTTTCTTCATATAAGTAATATTTCCACAATGAGTCTTTCTTTATAAAATGAAATTTCCACAACGAGACCTTCTTCATACAAGTGATATTTCCACGAGTATTTCTTTATATAATGAAATTTCCACAGCGAGACTTTCTTCATACTTGTGATATTTCCATAACGAGACTTTCTTCATACATGTGATATTTCCATAACGAGACTTTCTTCATACATGTGATATTTCCACAACGAAACTTTCTCTTCATAAAGGTGAAATTTTCAAAACGAGTCTTTCTCCATTAGTGAAATTTCCACTACAAGAGTTTCTTCATAAAGGTGAAACCTTTGACTCTTCTCAGTCATTATACAACAAATATTTTAAATTGAATTTAATATTTTAAAAACAATTCTGTACCTCAGAGGCACAAAACATCATGTTTCATTTTCAAAAACTAGAGTACCTATGTACCTTTTCCGTGTAACAATATATTTTGAGGAAAAATTCATTACAAAAAAATTGTTTTTCTTCTTTCCTGGAAAGAAATCAAAATGGGAATGATGCACCATCCCTCCTAAATACAGAATGTAATCTTTACTTTTAAAAACACATAGAAAACGAAATGAACGTAGTTATGCAGAAATGAGTCGGCCACAAAAAACGCAAACTGAGATAAAAGCACTTTTATCTAAAGGTTGAATAATCAAATCTACACAACAGCTAGAAGGTTTTTTACTTCAAAAAATTATAAATAATACATAGATACCTATTTCGTATAACTTTAAAGTGGATTTAAATGTAGATTTTTTAGAGATATTGGTGTTTTTTCAGGTGTGGCTGTTTTCTGTAGAATACCTACATGTGTAAGCTCTGCAATCAACTGTCTGATCATACTATGTGAAATATGCATTCTGCAGAAAACAACCAAAACTACCAAAAAAGTATGTAATTACAAGTGCCGTTGAATGTTTTCTGTTGTTACCAGTTGCCTCTGGCTGTTTTCTACTCAACATGTTTTGAGAAATAGCCACATTAAAAGTGTTTTGAGTGCTATTTGTTGTTTTGGTGCTTTCTGCACATTTTTTAATGTTTTTTTCACAATCAACAAATATTTCAGAAGGCGATTACTATAAAATTTTGTATGACAACAGTCTGGCTGGTTTTAGTAGATCAAAGAATTGATACTCCGTTGGACGAAAACAATATCTTATTTTTGCCAAAATTGTGAACTGGCTGATTTCTGCATAACTGCATTAAAATATAAAGTCAACATGAAAAGACACACCAAAGGGTAGTTTTTACATTCAACGTTTCCCCCCCTTTTCATAATCCATCATACATCATTTGAAAAACACCTCCATGTTAAACGTTTCCATGTTAAAGTGTCATCAGTCTAAAATCTTAACTGTCTTAGGAATAATTAAGACCATTTAATATGATATAAATATACAAACTCTCTCTCCACAAACTATTTTATTATTATTATAGTTATTGACACTTTAAAACCATGTTTTTAATTCTATAAATTTACTGTAAGGGTTGCTACTGCTTTCAAATTCCGAACAACCATTGCATCATTATTATTATTATTAATAAGGTTATTACGTTAATAATTTACGATTGAAATAATTCACTTATAATAATGAATGGTAATAGTTTTATTGCCTGCTCGCATTTACATATCATTAGGTGATTCCTGAAAGTCTTTTTGTTTATTATTCATTATGTTGATTGTGAGACGGACTAATTTCAGTCAATCCACAATATAGGCTTGTATCATTTGAAGCCTTGGAAGAATTGTTGTTGGTTAGATTGAACTTGTTGCCCTCCGAATTGGTTAAAACCTCCCAAGATGTTGGCGTTTGCATTTCCCAACGTATTTGTCATACTTCCGTTGTTGTTATTGCTAAATACCGACTGGTTGTTTGCACTGAAACCGGTCTGTTGTTGGGGAAAGTTGTTCTTAACGGGAGCTTGGTTGAATTGAAGATTTTGCCCGAACGAAGGTTGCGTGGGGAACTGTCGAACATTCGGGTTTATATTCGCGGTTGGGCTTTGAATTTGTCCGTTTGAGTTGTGAACGGGACTCGATGGAATGCTCTTGAGTTGGTTCATAGAAGGCGGTGGTCCGGATTTGGGACTCTTGGTGCCGAAGAGGTCGTCAAGGTCTATGTTAACCTTGTTGCTCTCGGTGGCCCAGGTGGCCCCGAGCGGCTGCTTGCTGGTGGCCTGGTTCAGTGAGGAGTTCAGGTTTGCAGGGTTCTCTCTACTCAGGTTAATAGAGATGGGCTGCAAGGTCATGCCGCCTCCGAGCATATCTAGAAAGAAAAAAAAAATACATTGCATTCATGTCATGAAACCATTTTTTCACAAAATTATTTATGAAATGAGATGAATTCAATTTGAATTGGTGCCTGGAAAAATACAAATACAAACACAAATGCATAACACTACACAATTATTATATAAATTTACGCAAACTCTTAATTAATTTTTGGGTTATTATGCCTTGTTGCGCCTCCAATGCTGCCTGAAATGTTGCAAGAAGCAACACGGCATAATAACCCAAGAATCAATTACAAATATACTTTTTTTTTGGCGGTGAAAATATAAAATAGTTATTATTGATTAATTATGACAAAATGTGTGCAAATTAGATATATAGCGATTTCTCAATAAACCCTTGGAATACCAAGCCAAAATACCTAGCCCAGACTATTTTTGTAATAACTAAAATTTGCAAAATTATGTGTTTGAAAACAGTACTGCCTTACCTGATAATGTGTTTATATATTTATAAAAATCGTATACATGTATTCTATGTAGTTTCATCAACTCTTACGTAGTCTCACGTCTCGATTACTGCAGCGGCATTTATGCCGGCCTTCCAAAATATCAAATTGACAAACTTCAATTAGTGTTTAATGCAGCAGCACGGCTCATAACCGGGGTTTCAAAATATTCGCACATATCAGAACACCTTCGTAACCTTCACTGGCTCAAGTGCCCTGAAAGAATCCAGTACAAACTGTGCTGGATGGTGTTTAAATCAATCAATGAAATGGCCCCACTCTACATCTCTGAACTATGCGTCCCGGAAAACACAGTTCTGAGGCAGTCAACTCTTAGATCAGCAACATCATCAGCTGTAGGCAGACTGATAGAACCTAAGCGCAAGCCAAATACTAAGTTTGGTGATCGCGCTTTCGGAGTATCTGGGCCGAAGGCTTGGAATAAACTCCCTCCGGAACTAAGATCCATAACAAGTCCAACAGAATTCAGGTCTAAACTAAAAACTTACCTTTTTAAGTTGTCGAACCCTTACATTAAATATACCATTCCTAAGAGAAAGTCCAGTTATTAATTAGATAATGTTAATTAAGTGTTAATCTCAAGTGACCTACCAGGTAAGTATTGTAATGTATATTTTCTCCATAAATAGTTAAGTAATAACATAGAAATGTATTTATTATAAGTTTGTACAGCACCCTTGAGGTGATTTTGTACAAAAATGGCGCTATACAAGTCATCCAATTATTATTATTATTAGTTTCCCCAGGAGAGCTACATATATTCAGAAAAAAAATTTTCTCTCTCCAATGTTATAAAAAATATATAATATAAAGAAGAAATATGAAAATATTAGTGAGTTTTATTATTTTCTAGCTAAAATAAGTCTTATGAGACTTTCCTGTAAATAAATACAGTACCATTGGAATTTGCGACATGATTTTTCAGATAAAAAATCAATGTTTGCAAGTGACGAATCTAATAAGCTAATCAAATTAAGATATATTATTTCTTTGCCGTGCGAATAAAATATGTCTAAGTATGCTAGGAGCCTTTTATTTTAACTCTTGGTGTGCTGATGCTAAATTTTCACCGTCCGCCTGTCTTACCAGATGTGTTTACAAACTAACTAACCATCAAGCCGTTTCGCCGCAGGGGTAGGCCAAGAGGATGGACCGCTAAACAATTCTGTCTTGGTACACACTCCTTGCCTCATTCACATTCATACATACTCTTCTGTTATTCTTACTCTTGAAATGATCACTTGATCGTGCCACGTCTTCCTTGGGCGTCCCCGACTACTTCTACCATTCACATTTGCATCATATTCTCCTTACACTAATTTCTTCGTTCATTCGCTCTACATGCCCAAACCATTCGAGTGTACCTTTCTTAATCTTACTCATTACGCTTACATCAGTCCTACATTCTTTTCGGATCTCTACATTTCTCACACGATTATACATGGTTCCCCCCACACGTAAGCCTCAGAGATCTCACTTCTACAGCATAAGTAGTTTCCCCAGAATAACTGAGAGAAATGAATTTTTTCACTGCGTCAATTGGATACGACGGTACTTGAGAGGGTAAGGTTCAAAATACCATAAAATCGAGGCAAGTGCTGTGAGTTCGTAGCATATCGGCATTTCAAGGGTTAATTTAGAATACGCAGAGAGTATTAAATACTTACTGATGTCCCACGAAGCAGCTGCAATAAACCAACGAATTATGTTCCAAGATATAACATTTAAATGCAGTCATGCATTTTCACCGTTAAAACATAATCCTCAACTCGTCACTCTAAATAGTATAAAATAAAACAATCCTCGAATCTCTAAATAGTATAAAATAATGTCGCTATCCACGTCTGTCTGTTTGTGCGCTTCGGTCTTCTAAACTACGCAACGGATTTTGATAAGGTTTTCACTATTGTTAAAAAAATTTATTCCGGAAGGTTTACATATACGATACATGCATATTGAATTTATAGAAAGTAGAGAAAAGTCAATGTTTTATGATCAAGTCATAAAAATATATTTTCGAGCACTACATTGCAAACGCAGGCTAAACTTCATGAGATAGATCAAAATAATGTAATAATAATAATAATAATAATACCTGGATGACTTTTATAGCGCCGTTTTTGTGCAAAAACACCTCAAGGGCGCTGTGCTACGCAGAGATGTGCAACATGGGTAGGTACCCAAAACCATTTGAAATGCAAAATGGAAATGGGTCAAAACTTTTCAGTTTGAAAATGCAAAATGGTTTTTAGAAAAGCATTTCAAATGCAAAATACCTATTTTCAAAATGCAAAATGGTTTCTCAGGTCAAACAATTAAAATAATTATAGAATTTTTAAACCATTTTGTCATTTAATAATGGACATCAATGTAGAACAAACATATTGCATGATGGTAAATCCAAAAACACCACGACTACAGATTATGAAACCACAATTTTGCGCGGGACTAATGTTGCCAACGTAAAAAAATAGAAACTGCTATCTAACATTTAGAATTACAGCGTCATGGCCCCATGTTCAGTATTTGAATCAGTATTTTTTGTAATGGTATCACTCAATTGCCAGGGCTCCTACCAGGGAGCAACTTGACAAATGTAAATTATCTCTCATAGCGAGGTTGAGGACCGACTGATATTTGGGGCTTATGAAAAAAAATATGAGTGGAGATAGTAGGAAGAATGTTGCAAAAAGCATTTAAAATGGAAAATGCATTAAGAAAAGCATTTAAAATAAGGTAAGGTTCAAAATACCATCCAAATATTTCTTTTTTTTTTACGCTTACATCAGTCCTACATTCTTTTCGGATCTCATTCGGAATACATTTCTCACACGATTATACATGGTTCCCCCCACACGTAAGCCTCAGAGATCTTACTTCTACAGCATAAGTAGTTTCCCCAGAATAGCCGAGAGAAATGAATTTTTTCACTGCGTCAATTGGATACGACGGTACTTGAGAGGGTAAGGTTCAAAATACCATCCAAATATTTCTTTTTTTTTTTCTTTTTTTATACTGTAATTATTACATTACCTAGCGGTTCCGTTTATTCAATTTTTCTATTAACTTGCCTACCAATGGACAATGGACAATATCAGCGGGAACATAACAAGTCAATCGGTTTAATTGTTGGCAGATGAATAATGATGGCTTAACCACCCGAACGATGAGGTATTTACAAAATAAATTAATTACCGGGCTTTCGGTTATAGATTCGGCAGCGCTCATTCAAAAAACTATACCTCCGAATATTAATATGGAAACACATAAACTGCTTACTATCGTTTAACCCCTGGGGCTAATATGTTGATTGGTCTTGTAGAAGTCTTTGTATCTCCCTATCTCCCGTTGTTATGGTGAGAAATAAGATCTAAACAGTGTTAGAAAGAGAAAACCGCACACTTTATATTCAAATCTAAAAGTTAACAGCAGAAGAAATAAAATGTACACCTCTATGAAACCAAAGGTTCCGACCGCAATCTGAAAAAAATTAATGAAACTTCCTCAAAAATCAGAAATGGATTCTAAAATGTTTCAAGTGCAAGCGATTCTGTTAAAAAATTGTAAGAGCTATCATGGCATACAGGTTTAAATTGCATATTGAAAAATTCCAGCTAGGGCGAAATTCCAAAGCCAGCAGCGCATGGACGGTTTGTCGGTGGAAAAAAATTCTTGTCACCGGTGCACGAACAGTTTTCAAAAGGTTAATTATTTTTATATGAAATGACAAAAAGTGAGGTGATATTAACATTAAATTTGTCTAATAAAGTGTGTAATTTTTTTTCTTTTTCGTTTGTAATTTTAGTTAATTTTTTTTTATTTAGATTTGCATTTAAAATTTTATATTTCAAAAATGAATTTTTTTTTCTAATAATAAAATATTTTCAGAAATATCCATTTATTTGGATTTTATTGCAAAGTGGAAATACTTCAACCAAGTAGTTAAAGCCAATAAATCCACCTATATTTCATTGTTTAACCCTTATTTGTAGGTTTCGTCTACTTACATTTAGGCAGCCATCACTCGAGGCATAGAGCGATGAGACCTTTTATATGGGTAGCGGACAGAATGCCACACACTCCCTGCTTTATTCGCATTCATACATCGTCTCATTTGTAATCTTCATTTTGCTTGTATTACAATACAGGTAAATTAATACAACAGCTATTAGATACATATTTATTGTTCAAGAGATTACATTTTTTAAACACCCAACTACTTTTACACGAATATTACATTTCTCCAATTATTATTCTCAGTTTTCAAAGGTACACATAAAAATTTCAAAAAGAACAACATTCATATAATATAACTGAACGCTGTAAACATAATAATTTTACTAGCACTTTCAACAATACAATTTTTAATAAATGTTTTTATTAACCTGATTACCGAGAAAGAATAATTATTTCACAACAATTTTCAATAAACTACTTAGCGCTAATAATGAATTTTAAAATATTTTTTATACTTGATGATGCATTATAACTAGACATTGGATTATAAAAATATGCATTTACATAATTAAGCTGATGAGACAACCTTTGTGGCAGTTATCTTTCAAATTTGACAATTGGAGAATTAACTGTTAATTTAACACCAGAACACGAGAACTAACCCGAGATGGTCTTATGAATATAGTCTAATTTAATTGCTTTTGGATATAAAAAAACATTATAGGAGCTTAACCTTTCCCTTACTGTGCTAAAAAAATCCACGCGTTCCGGTGCTGTGCAGTCAATACACATCTCAAAATAAGCGATTTAATATCGGAAAAATATTAATATTCATAGCAAATCGCTTATGTTTATTATACAGGGTGTATCGGCACGTACCCGACAAACTTTAACCAGCTATTCCTTAGCATATTTGGAGTAAAAAATCTTATGTGCACTTTGCTGTCCGGTAACGTTTTTTTTTAATAAAAAAATTATTATTCATATTTTCACCACATGTCACCACTGTTTTATCCTTTGTCAAAGTTTGAAAACCCACCTGGCAAATATTTTATTCGAATTCCGTTGAATAATGCACGTGTGTACCTATATTGGCAGACTTTTACAATCACAACGAAATGGCACGGCACCATTCGTCTCATTTTTAACTATTATTATTTAGTGTGTGCGAAAGAGCGAAGACGCTTTTTGACATACTTGCTTATAACAGCTGTTGAACACGAAACGCAATGCCAATGACAGTGATGTAGTGTGGAAATTTTATTTTTTTTGTTTTTAATTGAAAAAAAAATGCTACCGGACAGCAAAGTGCCCATTACATTTTTTACTCCAAATGTGCTAAGGAATAGCTGGTTAAAGTTTGTCGGGTTAGTGCCGATACACCCCGTATTTTATATCAAAAGTGATAATAATTGTAATTTAATTGCTGAAAACATGAAAAAACCATCGGCAGATGCTAAAAAAACGTGCGAGGAGTCCATATCTAACGACGGCCTGCGACCGACTGGGTCGGCCGGCACAGCAGGCGCTGGACTGCACATACACAGCTATGCGGTCGTAGGTATCAATGGTCTAAATACAACTGCGGACGTGTGGATTTCTCACGTTCCCGTATAGCGAACTAAAGCGGGACATCAATAGTATGTCATTTCCTCGCACACTTAGTAGTGTCACACGGTTGATTGTATTGGTGTATTTGTTCCCGATTTTTAACAAAAATCTCTGATTTTTTTAATTGAATGAATTGAAAACTATTTAAAATATTATTTTTTGATTGAGTGCATAAATGTATAACGGAGGAATACCTAAAATCTGAACCCAGAATTTATTATATTTATAAAGCTATTAGAAGAAATGTGTAGTAAATACACACCACATATGAGGAAAGGTTAACCTATCAACTGTGGATGTGGCACCGGCGTCCTCCATACAAAATTCGATGAAATTCTTTAAAGCGATTTTCACCCGTATGTATAAAGAAACTGTAGGAAGAATAAGTTCAGAATCGAGGCGCTAAATATTGCTTTAGAAAATACTTTTAATTTATCTTCATTAACCTTATAATTTGTTTTTATCTTTAAAAAATTGTATTGTAACTAAACAAATAAATAAATACATAATTGAATTGGCAATAAATAACTATCACATGTAGCATCCTAATCCAATGTCTAAAATAACATTGAAATTTAGAAGAATTATTTTCTAAAAATATTCTTTGACTGAAATACATGCATATAAGGAAACCTCAAACTAAACCAATCAATGTGTATTTTGACCAACATTGGATATGAAAGAAACCAAGAGTAGCAGTGGTGGTTCGTAAGTTTTCAGTGAGCTACTTAAAGTAGTAAGATTGAAAAATACAGGGTTTTCCAATAAGAGGTGTTATTTTGAATAGCCCGCTATTTCGGTAGATGTTACTTTTGAAGCTGTCATTTTTTGACATTTCACAAGTAGAAACTACGCCATTAATAAAAATGGAACGATACACGCTTGAACAACGCATTGAAATTATTAAAATTCACTTGAGTGAATCAAATGCAAATCATCTTGAATGATGAGGCCCATTTCCACCTCGGTGGCTTCGTCAACAAGCAAAATTGTCGCATCTGGGGCTCGGAAAACCCAAGAGTTATTGTTGAAAAGCCTCTCTATCCTCAACGTGTGACTGTTTGGTTCGGTTTATGGTCCGGCGGAGTCATTGGACCTTACTTTTTCGAAAATGAGGCTGGAGCAACAGTTACGGTGAATGGATTGAGCTATCGAGAGATGATTAATGATTTTTTATGGCCGGAATTGGATGGTATTGATCTTGTCAACGTTTACTTTCAACAAGACGGCGCTATGTGCCACAAAAGCAATGAAACCATTGATCTTTTACGATTGAATATCAAAATAACACCTCTTATTGGTAAACCCTGTACAACATTATTTACGTTGTAGAAGTTGAAAAAAATATACATATCGTTTTTTTATTAAATTTTTTGTGAAGATTTTTTAGTTTGGTGATGCTGCACTGCCCTAAACTCAAGTAATCTTGAAAATTTTCATAAAAAATTTAAATTTTGAAAAAAGAAATTTTTTCATCTAAAACATCAATGATGTCGTATTTTTCAAACTTACTACTCTAGCTCACTGAAAAGTCATGGACCTCTACTGATAAATAGGTTAGCCAGAAATATGTTTTTACTACAATGATTTGAATTGAAACATGTAACAGACTATACGGAATCCTGCTTCGTTATTGGACAGAAAAATTAACATTTCAAAACCAAAAAGATGGAAATTAATAATGTCGGCACTTTCTCCAATAAAAGATAAAATTACCAAACATCTTAACTTATTTTTTACAGTTCAATAGGTATTTCAAAGCTACATAGCTCAGGATGGAAATGAGACATTTTGGCACTTTTTCCAATTTGGGATTATATCTGTCACAGCTATAAAACAAAGGCAATAAAATGTCATCATAGATCCAATATACACTTAATTTTTTAAGAAAAAGATTTCCTCATTTGAGATTTCAGTAAAGAAAATTAACAAAAATTTACAATGTGAAAATAATACTGTTTTACAGTTATTATAACAAAATCAAGTAAATGTTTAAAACATCAAAGCTTCTGTAATTTAATTCAAATATCTTACTTTACTATATTAAAATCACACAGGCCCGGTATTTCAGTTCGTACCCTAGCTATGCACGACATTCCTCGCTCAAATTTAAGCATGCTAGATCTGCCGCTCAAGCCATGATAAGCGGCAGAATAGTTCCTTTTTTACTTTTCTGACATTTCCATCTCATCGATGTTTACGTACCATCATATTCGCGATCAATAAGGAATGTTAACAATATTAATTAATAATCAATCTAAAATAGTAAGGTATTATAAGAATTATTTAAAAAGTTTTAACTTCAGGATAGTTTGTTTTCAGTGGCATTTTGAAAGTCTGCGATTTCCCGATAACAGTAAAGAGCATAGATATACCACTCACGTAGAGAGTAATTTGGTTATACATAGAAAAAGAAGCACATTCCTATATTAAAATCATAGACAACACGTAATATTGCTGATATCTAGGCTTACAACCTATATACGGCCGTGCTAAGCTCGACATTACAATCGAGCCGAGCTTAAAATCAACTGATATACTGGGCCATAGCAGATCAATATTAAAAAAAAGTATAATTGTGAGCTTCATAAAATTATTCTTTCACGGCATTTTAAAAGATCTGTTGTCAACAAGTAATATTAAATCTATTCCACGTAAGAATTAATTATAATTCAGAAATTAAATTTTTTTATGCATTTAATATTTGAAAAAAAAAAACTAGTTAACGGTTTTGATAAAAAACGGGTTGGATAAATATTAAAAGTGTAGGAAATTATTTATAATGTATTGAATGTACACCAATAATAGTATAAAATTAAATAAATATCATATCTATCGACAAATAAACCGTTGGCAAAGTTAACATTGAAAGAATGATATTAAATATGTTTAGTACTAAATTGATTCACTGTGAAGATCACGTTTCTGGCGTAAAATGTAACATTTACTGTAGCACTAACAAAAATTATTTATCATCGCATAATAAGGACTTGTTGTTTCACAGAATTTGAACAATTCGTCAAATTTCAACAATAATTATCAAGTTCTGTAAAAGTCCTATTCAAGTTCTGTTATTATGTATATTATTATGGGCCAGCTGCTTCACAGAACTGAGATAATAACAGAACTTTCAGACTTTGAAAAATAACATTGAAATTTGATGAATTGTTCAAGTTCTATGAAACAACCCATCTTTAGTCAGTATCAATCAATACAAAGGATGAGCAAAATGTTCTACATGTTTCACAAGGTGCAAAAGTTACGGTTTTCAGATAAAATATAGCCTCACAGAAGAAAAAAAATATGGCCATACATAAAATACAGTTTTCATACAAAAGTACAGTTTTCATAAAGTACACTGCTGACCTAGTTTAATCCTTTGTACTCGAAATTATTTTTTATACGGTATACCAACTGCTCCATAGAGTGTAATGTAAAAATATGAGGAAAAATTACAATAATTTTAGAAAATTAGAAAAAAATTGTTTTTGTTAGGCAGTAAATAAAATGATGTGTTAAGAGATATATTTTTATTATTATATAAGAATGTCGATAAATGAAAAATTTGTATGTTCTAATCTTTATAATTTTTTAACGTGTGGTATTTTAGAAAGCGGTCTTACAAATGCATACGTGGCTTATTATGTCACGTGTCACAGTACTCACTGATTTACCGTCTGCCACCTTTTACTGCCCTTTTCGAGCAGACCACAGTCTCGCTTGGGACCTTTTCCAAAAATATGGAGTTTTCCATTGAGCCTGGTCTCTGATGGAGTGAGAATATTTATTGCCCAGTAAAAAATATTCAAACAAAATTAATGCATAATTATTGATATGTATGAAAAACAGAGCAAACCCACAACCAATCGTAAGTGTGTACTGTACACAACTGAATAGAATCATGTGTATACCTGTAAAAGAACCCTTTTATTTTTTTTAACAATAAAATGTATACCCCATTGTTTATGTCGCCGAATGTTTCCTATTAATAAATATTTACGGAGTACAAAGAGTTAAACCATCTTTTCAAAGAGTTTTTGGTTGTAATAAAATACAAAATTCGTTGTGAAAAATAATAGCTATCCTTTTTAAGCAGGAACCAATCAATTTCCTAGTTTCACCTAACAAAACCAAACCTCATAAGACATTCTAAACCAGTAAATACATAATACTATATTGTTAAGAAAAAAAAAACGGCAATGTGTATCACTGAAGTATTGGTAAAGAAATTACTTTGCATACCCTTTTCCAACACAAAAATGTTAATTCTCTTAAAGTTCACGATAAACATGATCTATCTATCTAACGTTCGAAGCACTTACGGAACCAGGCCTGAAATAGGATATCCGATTGGAAGAAACATCAAAGCAACATGTCCGAATTAAGGTCGACCATGTAATTGTTGAGGAGGTTCAAAGCGGCTCTGGCAAATGCCTGACTATCCGTTAGCATCTTCCCAGAGATGTGCGGGGAACTGCTGTCCGTGAGCCATATCTTCATCTCCATCAGCTGTTCCATGCAGGTTGCTTGAAGAACAGCACTAGGAACGTGAAGGATTGCCGTGGCAAGTATAGACATGGCCCCCAGTCTTATATTGTCATCTTGGTTGTAGCGAAGTGTCCAAACTAGTTCCAGCGCTACTTGGCAGAACTTTGGAGCGTCGGGACAGTTCTTGCTGGCGACGAGAAGCCTAGCAATTGCGGCCAAGTAATGCTGAAGCAGGAGGTTGTCAGAATCTTTGGCCATGTTGTGACCTTTTAGCGTAAACTGGTGTTTGCCAAAGCCGTACAGTAGCGGATAGAAGAAACTCTTGGCGACTTTACAATATATGTTACGCCGGGCTTTTGCAAAAGGGTGTTGAGAGCGAGAGTGGTAGTATTTGGTTTTGGCCATCAGGCGTTCGCGGATAACATCGGCTCTGGGTATCTCTTCTTTCACCTTAACGGTGGGCTTGTTGCTTTGGGCCTTTGCGGCTTTGGCCTGCTCCGCTTTGGACTTGCTGGAGAAAGATAGACGACCGGCGGATTCACTTAAAACGTCGAGGAATAGCAGGCGAGTGTTGACGGAATACTTTCCCACCGGGGAGTGGAACTCCCGGCAGATGTGTTCGGCAGTGTGCACGGGGAATACGCAAACGACAGAGATGCAAGCCGACAACCGTTTCTCTGTGAATTCTTCCACGGGGAATCTTTTATCCAAGTGCATCAGGACGTCCAAGAGTTCGATGGCGAGCTGGCTATCATCATTAGGCAACTGTGCGTAAATCATATCCTCGGCTGTGTCCAAACATTCGGCAAATACTTCAGGGTCGTCAGTTTCCACAAGGCAGTCTCTCAGGTCTCTCAAGAATTTGGGCCTTTTCATCTTATAACTGGGCAAGTCCCCGCTCATGTCAAACGGTTCCAAATCATCATCGGAATCCAACTCTAAATCTCCTATTATTTGTAAAACAGAAGATCCAGAAGGAGCGGGCGGAAGGACGATTACTTTTTGTTCAGTTTCTTTGGGGCGGGGATTTTCTTCAGAATTAGCATTTCTATTTTTCCTAATTGCGTACCCTGCGTTGAAATCATCTGACTCGTATAATTTCAAACCGACGTTTCTTAGAATCTCGTCACCATCTGGGTAAGAAACTTTACAATCTTCGTCACTCGGTACATAGCTTACATCGACAAGGCACTTCTTGGTCAAGTTCTTCAGCCGTTGATGGACATGAGATGTTTCTCCGAGGTCGGAGAAATCAAACTCAAGCATTGGTCTATTCTCAAATTTGGGTTCATTCATGGCCAGAGTATTGAGGGTCAGTTGAGCCGTGCTCATACCCACACACCTGACTAAGGGATCTGAGGACTCTAAATATAAGGGGACCCCCCCATAAAGATTCTCGCGAATGACATTTATGTAGTTATGGTCGAGTTGGCAACGCGATATGTGCGTCAAATAGTTGACAGATAAAATAAGAGCTTGGGAAAGATAAATTCTGTGATGGAAAGGCAAATTGGCGAGACCATTCTTGCTGGCCCAGGCACCGGAAACTTTGAGGGCTAACACCGACATCTTATTCGGTTTCTTGATATCTTCTTCTTCGATGCATAGGGAGAGGTAAACCATCAGGTTTTCTAGAAGCAGAGAGTTCTCAGCGGGGAAATGGCACATCAGGGGGATCTTCGTACAGAGGACATACTCCCAGTCTTTATTAGTGCAGACGGCCCTGCCCAGGATGTTGCACAGGGGGGAGGTGTGGTAAGTTTTGAGGCGATAGTCTATTTGGACATTCTGCATCAGCATGACAGCGAGGGACTCAATAGCCGGGCGGGTTATGATATCCAGAGTATTCTGGATCAGCCTCCTCCGCAAATAAGCCAGTGGCTCCATGGAACCAGTCCACGAAACGAAGATATCGATCATGTCCAGAATGGGATCCGACTGGCAGAAGGCGTTGAAGTTGACTATTATCTTACTCAACAAATGGGCATTGAACTTGACCATATATGCGGCGTCCACGTGGTAGCAGCTGCTGGCCATGAAGTCGATGGCGCGACAGTAGTTGAAGACAAGGTAGCGACAGTACGCTTCTGGCACAAACACATCGGGCAAATCACTCTGCAGCCGGTTGGCCACCCGGGAGGGGACTGACACGAGAAACTGCACATATTGCTGCCACTGGGAGAAGTTGGACGCCGATGTATTCAGATTGATTTCTTCGTCTTGCACCATGGAGGAAATGTCAATGATGGCGGCCAGCAAGCAGTCGCTTCTCATGTAGCTGGTAATTAAAGCGACAATGCCTCGTAGCTGACTCTTTTCCGCAGTTTTGAGCTGGCGACAGAGCACGGAGAGTATCTCAAAGCTGAACTCGAAGCAGTGCTCGACGATAAAGAAGTCAGCGACGTTCTCGTCGAGTCGATCCCCGGGCAGCGGCCAGCAGAAGTTGAACTTCTCAATGAGGCTGTTGAGAATGGGTGCATAGGAGGTTTCAGCGTACTGAGGCCAGTTTATAATGGACTTATCTTGCCCGCAGAGCCTTTGCGTGGTGAGGGGGCCTGGCAGCAGAGCCCTGAGGGCCCGCATGCCCGCTGTGAGCAGGCAAATGTCTCGCACGGACTTGACCGAGGGGCGGGAACGCAGATCCTGGAGGAGTGTGGCGGTGGCGGCCGACAGGGACTTGCGTTCCGCCGCCGGGGGGAGCTCCCCCTCGTTCTCCTCTTCCCCTTCGGCTTTTCCTGAAATTCCAATAGCACTCACTGTGTCCCCAAGTCTTAACTGTGCACATTTAAATAACGAAATATGATCCACACTCAAACGGGACAAGGAATGGGAGGGGATGGACATTGCAAAACGAATGTCACTTTTGTTTAATTTATCACCAATGCCAATTGTCGCGCAAATCACCCGGTTCGCAAATGCCGCATGGATCAATGGCAACTTAAAATGAACATTCCTCTTAACTTTTCAAGAGCTTCAAATTGATTTACAATCGGCAAAGTCAATTTTAAATGCTGAAGCGTGTAAGAAAATGTCCATGTTCAAGTAAAACACATTTTCACTCGTTATTTGGTTTAATTCAGAGGCTACTAAACAATAAAACAGATGGTGACAATTTATCAACCAACTTATACTCAGAAGCCAGGGAGGAAACCATTGCCGTAATAAAACGTTAATTTTGATACCATTTTCTGAGAAGTTCGTACAGGTGAAATTGATTTTCAAATGTAAGAATTTCAAAGACATGACAATTTATTTATTTGTCAGAAAACAACTTCACAATAGAAAATTTTAGAAGCATTTGTGTAAATAGCATGCTTCTTTATAAAAATAAAAATCGATTTGTCAATTAAATCGATAACTAAAAAAATACCGAGCTGCAAAATAAACTTGTGGAGAAGTGCAGAAACCGTTTTTAAAAAATGTTAAATTATCTAATAAATATATTCAAAACTATGTAAAAGAATCATCAATTCAATAATATTTACATTGTAACAGAATTGGAGTAGGTAGTTTCTTTTAAGATATTTGTTTATATTTGAATGTGTTAGTTTTTAAATGTTCTCAAAAGCAAAACAATAAATAATTGTTGTTTTGACAAATGGGTGTTATTGAAGGGAAAGCCAGTAGGGAAACAGTGAGATTAGAGAAAAGCCTGAATTGAAGGGAAAGACAGTAGGGAAACAGTGAGATTAGAGAAAAGCCTGAATTGAAGGGAAAGTCAGTAGGGAAAAAGTGAGATTAGAGAAAAGCCTGAATTGAAGGGAAAGCCAGTAGGGAAACAGTGAGATTAGAGAAAACCTGAATTGAAGGGAAAGCAAGTAGGGAAACAGTGAGATTAGAGAAAAGCCTGAATTGAAGGGATAGCAAGTAGGGAAACAATGAGATTAGAGAAAAGCCTGATTTGAAAGGAAAGCCAGTAGGGAAACAATGAGATAAGAGAAAAGCCTGAATTGAAGGGAAAGCCAGTAGGGAAACAGTGAGATTAGAGAAAAGCCTGAATTGAAGGGAAAGCCAGTAGGGAAACAGTGAGATTAGAGAAAAGCCTGAATTGAAGGGAAAGCCAGTAGGGAAACAGTGAGATTAGAAAAAAAAACTTGAATTGAAGGGAAAGCCAGTAGGGAAACAATAAGATTAGAGAAAAGCCTGAATTGAAGGTAAAGCCAGTAGGGAAACAGTGAGATTAGAGAAAAGCTTGAATTTGTGAAAAAAAGTGTAATTTGAAGATAATACAGGAGAGAAGAAACTCGTATCAACATAGATTGATTAAATTTCGCACACTTGACCTTTAAAACAGGAATTAAGGTCACTGTATGCGTGAGATTTCGAAAATCCACCCCCATTCCTCTTTCCCACCCCATAAAGCAGAATTCTGAAACGTCTCAATGAAATTTTACACTTTTTGATTTGTTTAATTTTGAAAAATTTTCTGGAAAGCCGGGATAAGGAAGAGAGTCTGTGGGTTGTTTTTTTTTATTCAAATCTAGTTTTATTACCCCCCCCCCCCTCCAATCCTCCGTTCCAACCCCTTAAAGCAGAATATAGCCCGGGCAATGTCAGGGACTTCATCTAATAATTAAATAAATATAAAATTGAAAAATACAATGGTTAGTAATATCTTTGAAGGAGAATAAGTAATGTGATATACCGGGTTTACTAGAAAATGCAGAAAGTCTGAGAAAGAATATATTTTTCAGGGCTGTAGGCGCTTTCCTGTGCGATCCTTCATTTTAAAGAATAGGATTTTTTTAATAGATAATCAAAGAGATTAGTCGGAGCTTAGAGTAAACGTCTGCAAAAACACTATGTTAAAAATACCCTGTGAGGATGGCATTAGTTGTACCCAAAGATATTAGAAGAACGAGATGTGCTATGCGCAGTTCGTACTGAGTGGAATTGTTTTGCCGAGTGTCGCCGGTTTTGTTCACCAATACTACTGCACACCTTCGCTTGCGCTAAGGTATCCGCACTAATACATAGAACAGATTTCTGTGCGTACACGTCCCGATACCGTTCAAAGTACCCTAATTAGGTAGTACTCCGGCTACGGTCCGGCGGCCAACATAGCATATCTCGTTCTTCTAATATCTTTGGTTGTACCTCTGGAGATATTTAATGAAAATTTTCATGGCGTTTATGAGTTGGATTTGCAGACCATAATGTTTTGTGAAAATGATATAATAGGCGTAATTTCAATTTGTGTATTTTTAATGATTCTGAACAAGAATGCAGCATTTAATCACCCATAGTAGAGATAAAGTTAGTTTTGTTGAACAAACATCAATAATTATTTCCAACATTATTCGAGACCGCTACTATCCACATTGGTGGTTACTTTATAACTTAACTTATACAAAGTGTTCGGAAACTCAAAGTACAAGCGGGAAACTTGTGAATCTGATTTTGTGGTTTAACTTTTTTGATTTGAGCTTTCGTTTTTCAACACAATGAAAATTCGACACACCTTCAAAGAGTGATATAATCATTAAAGGCGATGAAAAAAAACTAACCTCTTTTATCACTAGGTTAAATAGGTTACATATGTGACCTACTTTTTTATCATCACTTTTAATGACTTTATATCACCTTTTAAAGGTGTGTTGAATTGTCATTTTGAGGAGTTATCATGGAACCAAAATGTATACAGTCATCACGAGATACATTCTAATCATGTCAATAATATTGGTTTCATTTGATGAATTTATTGACATAAGAATAATTTAAATTGTTGTGATAATAATAACACACAAGAGACCCAATTGCGTAGGGCCGGTGGGCATTAGCATAAAGCTATAAAAATGGGATAGATGAATATGGAGAGAATCTGATTATTCCGATCTAGCCACTAAAGGTAGCTAAGATGTTTCAAGCAAAATTTCAATTCTGATTGATATTTTTCACCAGGGTAATACTGGAACTATCTTACATTCTACTTCTTTTTTTTTTTTATAGTGATACCTCACAAGAGTCCCAACTGCTCCCGTCTGGAGCCAGTGAGACTATGGCATCCCCAATTGGGGGATGTTGTGAGGCTGAAGGTAAGTGGGGAAGGAAAAGAGGAAGGTGGGGAAGTACCTGGCTATTCAGATCTAGTCACTAAACACGGCTAAAGCCATTTGGAGCAACGTTTCAATTCTGAATGGTGGTCTTACACCAGGGCGATACTGGTAGTATCTTCCACTCTAAACTGATGCAGTCAAAACACAAAAGTAGCAGCAGATCTAGATGTATTTAAAAAAAAATTGTTTTAACTCTTGACAGGCCAAGATGCCAAACAAAACGTCTGTAACCAAGTGCGTCTTCCGACGACCCCAAAGATATTAGAAGAACGAGATATGCTATGTTGGCCGCCGGACCGTAGCCGGAGTACTACCTGATTAGGGTACTTTGAACGGTATCGGGACGTGTACGCACAGAAATCTGTTCTATGTATTAGTGCGGATACCTTAGCGCAAGCGAAGGTGTGCAGTAGTATTGGTGAACAAAACCGGCGACACTCGGCAAAACAATTCCACTCAGTACGAACTGCGCATAGCACATCTCGTTCTTCTAATATCTTTGGACGACCCCAACCATTTTTCTGTCTTATGAGCTTTTAAACTATAGAAATCCCAATTATTCAGTCAATTATTAATGGTAACTTATGTATTTGCGCAGGAATACGTAAAATACCAAAATGATATGTCAAGTATTTAAGCTAATATAAGGAGGATAGTAATTTTGGGTGCTAGCTACTCCCCCACTTGGCGGCGGGATAGTTAAAACAAACGTTCCCAGATTAGGAAAATTTAAATAACTAAATTCAAATGCATACATTTATACAAGATGCCTATTCATCTGCCATCAGAAATGTCTACGAATTTATACACTTGTGTCTGAAAACTCGTAGGACAAGCAAACTGTTGAATCACATTACATAGAGAACCAATTTTTTTTATTTTATCAATTTTCCTTTCGACTTAAAAAAAAAACTGGGAACTGGGTTTGACACATTTTAAAAGACATTTTTAACAGCTGATACTCCAACATGATTTACTCAAAACTGAAGCTCAAATCGAGAAAAGTTATACTTACCACAAAATTGACTTCAAATGTGTTGTAGATTCACCAGTTTCCCTCTTGTACTACGAATTTCTGGACACCGTGTATACAAAGGTTTTGATTTTGACCCATCACATGCTGTTATGTGAACTTAGCGCTTTGTTTCATAGACAAGAATTTTAACAATTCATCAAATTTAAAAGTTAATTGTCAAGTTCTGCGAAAATTCTATTCAGGTTCCGGTATCATTTCAGGTATGTGAAACAACTGGCTGATAATAAAATAATAGAACCTTTACAGAACTTGAAAATGAACTTTGTTGTGAAATGAAAATGTAATTCTGCGAAACAAATTTTATGCTTAGATGAGGTGTTCAAAATGTCCTCAAAAACATTTAATTCCACTATTTACTTCAATCACCATTTTGATCCCAAATATATCTTTTTCATCAAACTCTCAAATAGCCTATCTAACCTCAAAATATCAGCTTCAAATCATTGATTTAATAAAGTTATTTGGTCTACTGCTTACCTTCCATTGGGTCGATGTTCAGGGCGGACATCTGCTCCATGAGATGTGGCTGGCTCTGCTGATGCTGCAGCATGGACGAGGGCATCTGAGGAGCATTCAGCGTCAGGTCCAGGAGGCCAGAAGATGGTGACATCGGTGAACCTCCTAGCAGGTCCATCGAGGCGAGGGACGATAGGTTCGAAGAGGCTGGAGGAAAAATTTAATTAGTTTGACAGAATCATAGAGTAAAGAAGAACTCCAGATGTGCCTTTTGGGCATGTTTCGTGATCAAATATTACTCTAATCGAGCCTTAAATTTCCAATACAAAACTGTGTGTACGAATGGGATTGAGATCTATTATGTCAGGCTAGTATAAGTGAGACAAAGCACTGGGCTGTTGGAATAAAACATTTTATGTTTGCATTAAAAATTTTGTGATTAGTTTTTGGGTATGTTCAGAAATGTTCCATTTATTTGGATTTTATTGCAAAGCACAATGCACACAAATTCTGGCAGAATATGCCTTGAACGATAAATGATCCAAATATCTATTCTTGTCATTATTAGTAACGGGTAATAAGATTAACTTACGAGGCACGGTGTTCCCGGCAACAAAAGCGCTGCTGAAGTCTGCAAACTCGTCCGAGGGTCCCGAAGCAGCCAGGGGAGCCGCTGGGCCCCCAAAGGCACCGGCAAAGTCTCCAAAGTCATGGTTATCTTTCGGTGTGTCGTTGCCTCTATTTTTATGATAAAACATCGACAGTTAATAATATGTATTAACCACAGACATAGGAATTAATAGACGAGAAGATAATGGCGAGGGGTAAAATCAACTGTTGAAGAACGAAGGGAGTGAAGCTGACTGTGATTCGTCAATAAATCAATTTGACAGTAAATAGGCATCTCGCATTATAATATCACCATTTAGTTCTTAAAAGTAAAATCTGCTTTGGAATGAATAGACATTTTTACATGGGAGCGCAAATTACTCGCCACGTTATGAACAAATTTGCGAAGTCCAAATTCGGCAAAAAAATTCGGTTCATTTTCAGAGTCGAATATTTCGTTTAAGTATTTAGTTAAGACACTTTTATAAATGTTCATAATTTACTTCCCAGCAACCAACCAGCTTTGTGTTTCGCGTCCAGACGTTTCTCGATGTGATAGTAACAACTGATTCATATTATACGATGTGAATATGCTTAAAATAAAGTAAAATAATGCTTATATATGGAATGTAATACGATAATTGGGTTTATTCTCTTTTTCACATCTATTTTTACAAGTTTTCATAGTACAAGTCAACATTTTGCTGTGTTATTTCGTAAAATGAACCGATGATGCCTCGACCATAGTTCGCACAAGAATGATGACGTCACGTTTTCAAATTTCACTTGAGGCCATACGCGAGCACAGCCGGCTCCAATGGAACCGGTATGGGGAGTGGGGATAATACGCTTATAATCACTTAGGGCAGGTCTACTAATATTCATATGTCTATGGTATTAACAGATTTTGTATATGACACGAGAGTCCTAATTGCTCAAACCAGCAGTTTTATGCACCCTCAAGTTTTTTCCTTTGACAACCTATTATGCAGACCAGTACTATCATTAACTCTGCGTCCAGATAACACAGTTTATATAGCAGGCAGCTACAATGTTTAAAATGTTCATTTGTAAAACTGCACATTTGTGGAATGGGCTACTGAGGGTATTTGAATGCAAAAGAGAGTTTTTGGTGGGCTTGAAGAGACCCAGGTGGTACGATGGATGGAGGATATCAATAATGAACAAGGCCATAACTCACCGAGGGTTGAAGTCATCTTCCCTGGTTGGAGAGGGGGGTGCACAGGTCTGGAAGAGATCAGGACTGGCGCTGATTCCACTAGAATCTGTGGCAGTTTTCGCATATGTGGCGGCTGCGCCTGAGATCATAAAAAAATAATATTAAAACACTTTCATTAATTTGTTAAATTCCTAAAACACCTGATATTTTTTCTCGGCTGGTGACCTTCCCATAGTTACATTGACTTACCAAACACATGTAAATCAAAAAAATTGGACAGATCGTAAACTTTAGAACAAAATTAGTCAGGTAAGAATGTTGTTCTTGTCCTACTGGTATTTTAACAGAAGATTGTTCAAAGAACTAGTGTCACTGATCTCTCCGGTACCGACAAACAGTCAAAACACGTAAAAACATTTGCACACAGTTGACATTTTCTAGATGAGAAAGCGTACTTTTACAACCCGTTCTTGTGCTCAGCAGTTTGTCTGTGGAATAACTTGCTGGCTTTTGTGTTTCCTTCTTCTAAATCACATGTTTATCTTCAAGACCTAAAACAGATCATCCGCACAGCATTAAAAAAAACACAGAGGCGTCGGGTCGGTAGTGGCCAGTTAATAAGTGCTCCCGAACGCCGAACAACCTACAAAATTGGCGACATGGCTCATCACAGCACGAAACTCGGTTCGGTTATAATAATCTCCAAGATCTCCTACAACATGCACCTATGCGTGTGTAACTTGCAAAGTGACTATGCCTATTTTCGTAACAATTCGTTTTCGATTGTGATTAAGAATTTTACTTAATTTGCATATTCTGTGAACAGTAAAAATGTGTAGGTACATAAAATTATTTCTCAATATTACCACCAGATGGATGGCTTCCAAATTTTTACCACCACATCATAAGGAATGGTTTCTTCAGAAGCATGTTAAATGGGAACACGCATGTGTGATATTGTTGTCCATATTGTGTCTTTAATTTAACATCTACTCTTTTCCACCTACAGCTTTCGTCGATACAAGTTACGACATGTTGTTGAGATGAGTGATTAGTTTTTTAAAGCAGTGATACTGTGTCTGGGGAGAAGTCCCCAGATTTAGGGGTTTTGAATTTTAAAGAGAGAAAGGGAGTTTTTTGGAAAAAAGGTAAGAAATCTAGGGAATTTTGTGGCCATAGAAGAGGGTCATAGAGGTTTTCGCAAAACAAAAGGAACGTAGAATAGAGATTCTTTATAAATAAGTGTTTACCTAATGTTAAATTTATTATCTGACTTAATGTTGTACTCTGGTTAACCCCCACATATTAAATTTATTATCTGACTTAATGTTGTACTCTGGTGAACCCCCACATAATTTATTATCTGACTTAATGTTCTACTCTGGTGAACCCCCACATGTTAACTTTATTATCTGACTTAGGACGGGTTGTTTCGGAGAATTTGAACAATTCATCAAATTTCAACGTTCATTTTCGGGTTCTGTGAAAGACTTATTCAAGTTCTGTTTTTATATCATTGTAGGCTAGTTGCTTGACAAAACTGAAATAAAAACAGAACTTGAAAAAATCTTTCACAGAACTTGAAAATGAACGTTGAAATTTGATGAATTGTTCAGATTCTCCGAAACAACCCGTCCTTAATGTTGTACTCTGGTGAACTGCATTGGGCCCCCAATTTTTGGAATCGGAAAGAAAACAGCAGAAGACATCCTGCCTGTCGCCTGACAGATTTTCCTAGACGCTGATGATGTTTGCTTGTAAGAAAAACTAATTAACAATCTTACCTAAATCGATCTTCTTGATGCCCTTGGTGTTAGTCTTGGCGGGGGACCTCCCGGTGGTGACGTTCAGCTTCTGTACGCCGGGGGAGCCGACGGAGGCCGCTGAGGTGACAGGGGCCACTGAGATGACGGGGGCCTGGGAGATGTTGCTGCCGCTGGTCACATTGCTGATGGGGCGCACACCATCGCGCATGTCGCTGTTGCTGGAGCGGGTGGGCGCTGTCTCTATCGCGTCTCTGTACGCTTCTACTCTGGAAGTGATAAGGTTCAATTTAAAAACACAGATGTAGACTTCACTAAACCGCATTCGGTGCACTAACATCAAAAGTACTCAATGTATTAGACAAAACCTAACGAAATGAATGTGAAAGACCAGCTCTGGGCCCAGAATCAAGCACCATGCTATCACTACAAAAGCGATCAATGAACTAGAAATAACCTAACAAAATGAATGTGAAAAACCAGCTATGGGCCCAGCGTCAAGCACCATGCTTTTACTACAAATGCGATCAAAGTATTAGACATAACCTAACAAAGTGAAAACAATTCTTACTTGGTATTACCGGCCCTATGTTGCGCAGTGCTGTGTGAACTGCTGTGGTGGGAGCTGTTGGACCTGTGAGTCCCCCCGCCCCCGCCGCCACCTCCCTCTTCTTCAGAATCCTCCCTCTCTGCATCGTATTGGTCATCCTCGCCTGAAATCATTAAAATGGATGTTACAAAAGTTACCAGTCACAATAACTGATCCGAGCAATTGGGTTCCATTAAAAAATACAACATAATATACAGGGTGTAACAGAACATACACGATTGATTTTAACCAGCGATTAAGTTGTTATATTAGTCTTTATTAATCATTATTTTAAGTTTTCAATTTAGTGAGCTGCATTTTATATGATTTTAAATTACTGTTGAAAATGTCTACATCGCGTAAGGCATTGTGAGTTGTACAGATACATTCTATTAAAGAATTTTGCATGTATTTGGATTTACTGGATGGTATTCTAAATATGTTGTTCGATCTGGCATTGTGTTCGGGGCAATGAAATGCAATCTTTAGATATGATGAATCATCGAGACAGTTCACGATTTCGTATATTAGTTTCATCTACATTAAATCAGTTATATCCAAGCTAAAATAATAACAAAGTCGAATTAAATCAGTTACATCCAAGCTAAAATAGTGACAAAGTTGAAATAAATCAGTTACATCCAAGCTAAAATAATGACAAAGTCGAATTAAATCAGTTACATCCAAGCTAAAATAATAACAAAGCCAAATTAAATCAGTTACATCCAAGCTAAAATAATGACAAAGTCGAATTAAATCAGTTACATCTAAGCTAAAATAATGACAAAGTCGACTTGTTTAAAAGCACTTTTATTCATCTATTACAACTGTTTTTATGTGGGATTTAAACTTTTTGTTTTATTGATTACTAGGAAAAAAATAATAAAATCTGCACTTAGTGACTTTTTGCAAACATTGTGTAATGGAGTGAAAATATTTTTTGTCTTGCAAGGTCACGAAAATGTTTTAGTGATATTTAGGTATAAATTTCAGGGTTTTTTTATGTGCATTTGTGCACATTGTCCCATTTTCAAAAGTCATTAAAATGTGTTAGTGATTTTGTATCAACAATTATCGGTATTATTTATGTAACGCCCAGAGGGCTTTTACATGTAGGTGGTACAATTTTGATGACAGACAATTTTGAAACATAAGAAAGAAATAATAAAAAATAAAATTACATTAAAAAATACATGCAAGAAACAAAAACAAAAAAAGAACATAAATAAAAAAATACAGCGATTTGACTGGTTTATAAAAATACAACTTCTATTTAGGAATGGTGTTGGAATAAATCTTTTACGTGATCCACATAATACATATATGCAAAGAGTGACTATTGAGATGCTCAATTAGCTATAAACAATGTGTTATTTGACTTCATTACTTAGTTACAGTTAATGTCTTCTGAGTGTAAACCAACGATGTTATAATATGCAGTATTATGTTACATACAGGGAATTTTACGTGCAGAAACTATTAAATGCTTACACTTCTCCACGCTAGCTCAATCGGGAGTTATTTATCGTGTTTTAAGTTCGTTAATGGCCGACTGGGAAAACACCGCTCCTCAGGAGTTGGGAAATGGAAACGTACATAAAACACTGGGATATTTATAAATAAAACTATCTCATTAGCTATAAAAATGCCCCGTGTGGAGACCTATATTTTAGCAAATGATTCTGCGCTTTTTAATCTCTTTGTGGACGAAATTGGAAGTTAATTTACTGATTCTAAATCTTAGAACGGGTTGTTTCAGAGAATTTGAACAATTCTTCAAATTTCAAAGTTGATTTTCAAGTTTGAAAATTTTTTTCACATAAAATGTGAATGGTAGCAGAAGTCGGGGACGCCCGAGGAAGACATGGCACGACCAAGTGAATCAGATACTTGAGTCGGGCCATGTCAAGAGTCAGAACAATAGAAGAGTATGTATGAGACGATGTATGAATGTGAATGAGGCAAGGAGTGTGTGCGAAGACCGAGTTATTTAGCGGTCCGTCCTCTCTGCCTACCCCTGCGGTAAACGGCGTGATGGTTAGTTAGTTAGATTTTCAAGTTCTGTTATTATTTAAGTTTTGCCAAGCAACTAGCCTATAATGATATAATAACAGAACTTGAAAAGGAATTTCACAGAACCCGAAAATGAACATTGAAATTTGATGAATTGTTCAAATTCTGTGAAACATCATACAGTAGAACCTCGTTAATTCGAAATCCAGCGGACATCAAAAATCAAATTTCGAATTAACGAATTCCCACGTAATTCGAAATTTTATGAAAAAATAAAATAAAAAAAATACGCCGAAAATCGATTTCCTCGGCCGCCTCTTCAAATCCGGGTGGTATTTTAGTTGTAAATTCGTATTAATACCAATTATTTCTTTATTTTCGCGGTCGATTACCGTAGCAACCGGCCCTTAAAATTCAGATATTCGCAATAAATTCGTAAAAATGCTTTATATTTACGCGTAAATCGAGACTCTGCTGCGGATTCCGGTCGCGGCCTACCCTTTAAATTGAGATATTCGTAAAAATACGGTATATTTCCGCATAAATCGAGATTTCGCGGTAATTTTCCGTCGCGGCCGGCCCTTTATTTCAAATATCTGAATTTGAATTCATAAAAATACGATATATTTCCGCGTAAAACGAGAATTCGCGGCTGTATTCCGTTGCGGCCGGCTCTTTAAATTCAGATATTCGAAATAAATTCGTAAAAATATGATATATTCCCGCTTAAATCGAATTTTGTCGGCAGTTTTTCGTCGCGGCTGGCCTTTTAAGTTCAGATATTTGAAGTAAATTCGTAAAAATATGTCATATTTCGGCATGGATCGAAATTTTTCGGCCGATTTCCGTCGCGCCGTATTTTTTCAACTAGGATATTCGAAGTAAAGTTAGTAAAACTACGATATATTTCCACGTAAATTGAAATTTCGCGTCCGATTTCCGTCGCGGTGATGAAATACGATATATTTACGCGTAAATCGAAATTACGCGGCCGAGTTTCGTCGCGGCCAACCCATTAAATTCAGATATTTGGCGTAAACTCGTAAAACTACGACATATATCCGCGTAAAATGTATTTTATCGGCCCTAACTCGGATATTCAAAAAAAATTTGAAAAAATACGACATTCCAGTGTAAATCGATTCAGATTTACAAAGTAATAATACTAATTAGGACGATGTATAACCACGTAAAAATACATTATTCGGCGTTTTACCGAAACGGCTGACTTTTAGATTCAGATTTACGAAATATTATGATTTATTTTCGCAAAAATCAAATTTTTTCGAATTACACGAACAAATTTTCGTGCGCGGACAAAAATAAATTTCGAATTACGAATTTAAAAAAAATTTGTATGAAAAATTTTTTCAGCGGAAATTTTTTTTTCGAAAATTTCGAATTACGCGTTTTTTCGAATTAACGGGGTTCTACTGTATCCATAGAGTAGATCTTTGAATAAATTAAAACAACAATTAAATTAACTTTAGTCTTCACATTGTTCTACTGCAGCCAGGACAAAGGGACTTTGAAAAACTACGGCATCGGTTTCTTTTTATGTAACTTTGATTCTATTTTAAAATACACTTTCAGAAGTTCAGTTAAATTAGCACGAGTTGAATTCAAAATTCAAAGACAGGTGAGTGTACAGTATCTATGACTGGCCCTTACGACGTTTAAAACCTAAGAGAGCTGTAGAAAGCGCTCGATTGTCCAACTGACCAGCTGCTACCCCTTCCCTTCAAAACACTTGACCAATCAAATGCACGTCAGTGTTGCTATTTCTAGGCGAGCAAATATTAAATATTAAGTTCCTGACGTAAAATATCTCAAGGGGTTGATTGTTAATCATAATGAAATTCAATATACAACGCCAAGCGAGTGTGAGAGGCAGAACTCGTGCTAAATGGGCCAGAACCATAAGTCAGTAGTGGCATTGGTTTCCATTCAAATCTATACAGGAGACATTTCTAGTGGTCTTGTTTATTCTATGGGTAGATGAAAGTTGACTCTTACCCCATCCTTGTGCCGGCACCTTTCTAGAAGTGTCCCAGCCCTGGTCGCTGTAGTCTCCTCCGCGGCCCATTCCTCCACCCATACCCATTCCCCCACCCCCACCTCCCATGGCGTCTGAAGACATACCTGGAAACACACGCTCAAATTGTAAGCCAACAAATACAGTAAAACTTAGTTAATTCTGTCAAATGCTTAATTCAAAATATTCACCAAAAAAAAATTTGTAAGGTTAACCACTCAGAACATTAGAACGTCAAAAGACGTAAATATGATAATAGCGGTCAAGACATTAGAACGTCTTTTCACATAAACGCGCGAGATTTTACAAAAATCGATTTATTTCCATCACTAGTATACGGATTGCCATGATTTAAAAAACAGAGTATCGATAATGAATAACGCTACGCGTCTGTATTCAAGAATATCTATGGAACGTAGAGGTGCATTATCTAAGCCGATTGGATCTGTCATCTTCTTCGTTCATAATTTATTGCGTTTCTAAATAATTTATTAAAAATATTTTAGTTTGGACGCTTAATATTTTGAGATGACTAATAGTTTTTAATTATATTTCTTCAATATATAAAGTGTTATTTCTTTATGATACTCAGAAAAAAGTACATTTTTCACGGCTTTGAAATAATGGTCAGCAATTTTTACATATTTTTTACGTTTTCATAAAATGTATATTTAGAAACGCAAATATTTACGTATAACAACACAATACGATAGTGGATTTCATAATCTTTCCAAAACATTTTTTAGAATGAGGCTACGTTTCCCAAAACGTGAGTTATGAAGCTTTTAGCAAAACTCGTAAATAACACAAACATTTTCACGTTTTGACAGTTCTCAAAGGAACACACAGTAAATAAAAGTCTTTGTCTGAGAGGTTAAACTTAAAATTATTGATAAACTGCTCGTTCATAGATGGCGCTTTTAAAATATTAAGATGAATGGTTTGTTTGCGGCTGTACATATGGTATATGAATGTGAATAAATAGTTTTGTCAACTTTGTAATGATAAAATTTTAGCTATAAGAGATGAATTTCAATAATTGCCAACCCACTGGGAGTTCAAATAAAAGAATGATAAGGGTAACAAATATTTATTATCAAGCAAACTAACACGAGACTCTATAAATTAATGTGTAGCGGTTCACTTTTGCCCCGCTACCATTTTAAGACAAACTTAAACAAACTTTAACAAACTCCATCCAAGACCACCTTCGTCTATGGTGTTCTATGGGCTTTTAGAAAGAAGGAAGCAGAAGAGATAATTTCCTAAAGCCAGTACCAATCGGACAGCCTTGCGGAGAGGGCGCACCAACTGATGTGATACGGGCAACTGCTCCAGTCGACATGTTTCACGGGAGACGCTGATGGCGGACATAGCTAGTTATATTTAATCGCTGGTCATCATGCCAATCTCTCACTTATTTACAATTCTTTCCTAAGAGTTGTATGGCGCCCATTTCGGTGAACCAGGTCAGATATTTTATGTTATACACAATGTCACACTTTTAACTATTATTGCTACTTTAAAATTCCTTCCGTGCGATCAATTCTTCGAATTGTCGCACACCCCTTGAGATGATGCTAATCTTGTTATTTGAGAGTCTCTAGCTCTATTTGAATAAATATAATATTAATCATCGTACCTCTTTTATTCAATAACAAAGCAATCCTCATTGTCTTTTACTAATAATGTTACAATGTCCCTAGAGTGGTTGAATTTGTACGTGAGATTATTGCATTAAACTGGCGACCAATCGTGTCTAAATTATTATTAGCACAATTGTCATAGTTACAAATGGATTGAATATCCCAGGGCCATGTGCCAGGTTCGATGAGGAAACACTGGCAGCATGGAATTTAATGGTTGTTAGGGTTGCCGGCATTGTGGTGCCAGCGTGGGTGAGAGGGCTCCAACTTGCGCGACCGTATCAGGGTCGCCAAGATCAGAGCGGCCGGCAGTCAACTTCAGTGGTAGAGAATCAGGAGACTTGTGGATTAGCTCAGTTTGGGTCGGCGTCATGCCTTTACACGGGGGATGGGTTCAACAATTTAACTCCACTATAATAATACAATAATTTTAAGTTTTTTCATTCGTAATTCAAAATTCATTGTGTTCCAAAACGAAATTTCGGAATTTAAAAAAATTCAAAAAATACATCTTACTAACCTTTTGAACGCGTTAATTTGCTCCGTTTTATCTATACCCGTATGCGGTACATATTTTCAAATACCTATGCACGCAATTAAATGTCAAATTATAGCATTCTGGCATGATTTATTGGACTATATAGACAGAACAGATTATTCTCCACAATATGAAAACAAATCCTCGTGTGTCGTCAACACTCTTAAATGTTTATAAAAACAAAAACATAAATTTTCATACAAAGACGTACCGTATCTTTTGAATGTGGTCCCGCCATTCACTCGGCGTGTGTGTAATTAGGCGTTGATAGACACAAGTGGGACACCATGATCACTTATCATTTTTAGTTATGAAAAGTTATGAACGACATACTAGTACTAACGCCATCCGTTGAAAAAAATGTAAACCAAAGGACTAAAAGGCGCGAAGAGACGCACTTGATTATCGACCTTTTTTTATGAAATACAATTTTATTTTTGAGAAATTCTTGTAGATGTCAGCATCGTGATAGTTCTACGAATGTCCAAGTGAGCAAGAAATACATTTATGACGAAAGAGCTCTGGAATATCGGCCGTCAAAGTTTCCGTATCAACTGTTGATACAGCCGCGTGTGAGTATGGACTTTTTGCCGTAACAACAGTTGATACGGCCGCGTGCAAAGAGTTAATCTGACAGGCATAGGCTGTTGAGGTATAACGCTGTAAACTTTCTATTTCGATTAAATTTATATTATAAATCATCCTAATTTGTATTATAATCTCATCAATCTGAATCTGGCAGGCCAGCCGCGATAGTAATCGGCAGATTTCGATTTCCACAGAAACATGTCTTATTTTTGTGAATTAACTTTCAATATCTGAATTCGAAAGCCCTGCCGCGACGGCAATCGGTTGAAAAATTATATAAGCGTAATTTTAGGGACTTTACTTTATTTGTGTTAAGTACGGTATACCCAAAAACAGATTACTCGCAAAATGGCAAAACTAGTTCACTTACCAACATATTTGTCTTTGTTTTTCTTAGCCTTCTTCCGCTCTTCCCTGAGTTTGTCATCATCTTGGATGAAGTCAATCAGGTCTCTAACTTTGTGGCGAACATTGACACCCTGTAAATTATACAATGGTAAAATTAGATTACTGGCACTTTACAAAAACATATACATAATATGATTATATTTTAGAGTGATGGTGAATTGCTTGTATTACACAATATATATAAAATAAAATATTCTTATTATATTGACTTTTTTTATAGTTCCAACTGCTCCCAACCGTCTGGAGCCAATGAGACTACGGCATCCTCAATTGAGGTATGTTGCGAGGTTGAAGATATTGGGGAGGGGAAGGAGATTATTATGGCTATTCAGATCTGATCACCAAATATGGCCGAAGCTATTTGAAGCATTCGATTCTGAACGGTGGTCTTTCAGCAGGTCGATACTGAGAGTATCTACCACTATGGAACGTGATGCAAATATACTATACATTATTTTGAATGAATAAATTGTGACCTAACACAAATCAATCAAATAAAAATTATTGCAGGTGTCAGAATTGGAACTTGCGACCTCCCATTTCTTAGCTAACGGTCGTAACGACTCAACCATGGAGGCCATCGAAATAAATAATAAAACGTATCATAAATAAATCCCCTTTGATCCAGAGCAAAACTCTCTAGCGTTATAGGCATGACAACAAATCAAGAGTCAGAATTAAAAAGATTGTTAAAATAACTGAAGCCGTATACTTATGTACGTATGGAACGGAGACATTCAAATTGACAGACCAGACAATTAGGGAAATGGGAACAAATCAAGTTGCGCGGAGACCGTCTCTCTTTCTGTGATTTGCTAATAAACCTAAATCTTACAGTACACAGGTAACTCGCATTGTAATAATCACCAAAAATTGCTAGCTGCGAAAAAAACTACAAATCCCAAATCGGGTAAACAAAAGTTTGGGCTTGTTTACAAAATTGAATATTTTGTTACACTATTTAACTAAGACGCTTTTACAAATGCGTTATAATTTACCAACTCACTCAATTTTAGCGTCGCTACGCCATTCAGATCCGGAGCAGAAAAGTCCAACAATAGACTGCGCCGTCACATTGCTTTAGGAACTTTACTTTTCTGCGCAGGGTCTGGTTATTTCAATGTAAGTTCTATCGTGCTCAACTTACGACTGATGTCATAGTTTATCAAAGCACTCTCAAACCCTCCTGGTGGCAAAAATATGGTCACGTACTTTGCTTCCAGGTGGTCGAAACGATACCCAGATTTTATGTTACGGCAAGCCTATCAATTTATCTATGGGACGGAGTAACCAGAAGCATTCAACCAGGAATCACTAATATTACATCTGTTTTTTCCTCCAATTAGAAAGCTCTCACAACTCTTGGATTTCACTTGGAAACTAGAAAAGTTGTAGCGGGTATATTCCAAATTATATTGATTTTAATTTAAAAACTAGGTCAATATTTGAAGAAAATTATAATTAAACAACAATAATCATTACCTGATCTTTGCCGTTTTCATCGACATGTGTGTAGTGTTCAAGAGATCGAAGATCGTATATGTGTTCCCGGGCAGACGTTACCACCCTCTCAGATCCATTTCGTACCAGGTATGCAAGAAGAAGCAAACACTGAAAATAAATACCATTTATTTTAATGATGAATCCGTGCCATCTGTTGGACGTAAAAGCAACACACGGTATTATATCTCTATCTGCAGACAGATTGAGCCACAGCAACGCGTGGCGGGGTACGGCTAGTTTGATAGTAATTTTGTTCAAAGCTGAAGAATGAAATGATTGATGAATTGAATAGTAAGGACGGGTTGTTTCGGAGAATTTGAACAATTCATCAAATTTCAACATTCATTTTCAAGTTCTGTGAAAGATTTTTTCAAGTTCTGTTTTGATTACAGTTTTGTCAAGCAACTAGCCTACAATGATATAATAACAGAACTTGAATAGGACTTTCACAGAACCCGAAAATGAACGTTGAAATTTGATGAATTGTTCAAATTCTCCGAAACAACCCGTCCTAAGTCTAAATCTAAACAAAATTGATAATCGTCGCTATGCACTCAGCATCTTTAAGTATTGGCGGGTATTTCAAACTGATTTGAAAACTTTGTTCGAAATCTTTCAATACTATCGGTGTGCACAAACACATTCAAACGTGCCTCTTACCTGCAAGTCTTTACACAATAATTATTATATGTAGAACAATTTCGAAAATACAGTATGTACCTGCACAGTAAAACTAAAAACAAAACAAACATTTATGGCTGTGATAATCAGTGCTAGCATTCACAGCAACAGCAAAGCATATAGCATATTAAACAAAGGCATTTTGAGAGTGTCAATATTTATATTTATTTATGTACGAAGGCTTTCATTATACACGTATCATCGTAATATGTTTCATAATGTTTACGAGAATGGTAAAAAGACCCTGACAATTAATTTTATCAAGGCTTCTATATTGGTGGCTTTACAAACACTACCTCTTACGGCACATGTAGTTGCCATTACATTGCCCTCCAGCTCCATATAAGTAAACATTCCTTTTTAACCCCGCAGACCTCTGGCATATTCAAGATTTCTGACATTATTTGGAGTAAGACAGTAACACTTTGCCTTCCACCTCCGTGTAGTTTAACGTTCCCTTGAGTTTAAACTTGCCCTCAAACCCCATGAAGTTCATTAAATAATCGTTGAACATTTTGCCCTAAATCTCCATATAGTTTAACATTCCCTTACAAGAACTAAACTTGCCCTCAACCTCCGTGAAATTCACACCCATACCTTGTAAGTCCTGCGCCACCGTGTCTTGTTGTCCTGCAGCATGCGGCGCCACAGCATGGACATGACCTCCGGGAAGTGTTCGTAGGTGAAGGTGGCCAGGGCAAGCTCCTGCATAAGCTGCCCGGTGGGCCCCCACGCCTCTTCGTTGGTGGCCTCTCGCACCTTGCCCTCCACCTCCGTGTAGTTCATCACCACATTTGTCCTGCAAGAAGAGACATATTATTTTATCAATGGTTTACAGAATACAGATAGCCCAAAGATTGTTTACAGAATCGGGATATAATGAGGTTGTCGCCAAATTTTTAAATATTCTGTCCTCAGCATGCTTACTTATGATACATAAAATTGAAAAAATAAAGGAAATTTATTTGTGGGAGGCAACCTCCTGTCTGGTCACTGCAGTCACTCCGGCAATTTAACACACTTTGGACGGGAAAGGCATTTCTACCCGTTCGGTCGATTGTTGCTCAAGGACGGGAAGGGTATTTTTACCTTTTGCGCCGGCTTCATTTCAATGGCAGAAAAGAATAAACTATCCAATGTTTTTGTATGAATATTATATGCTAATCTCTTTCTAAAGGTCCCAACTATATGTACAAAATTATCAAATCACAATACAATTATTTTTATATTTATATTCAAGTATTTCGTGTACATTTCAATAAAGGGACCTTTTATTATTGAATACCTGACACTTGATAAGCAATAAGTTTGAAGATTAACGAAATAAGTAATTTTTCAGTTAGTCATTTTTTTATTTTATTTATTTATGTATCTATTCACTTATACATACAGTTTATAGGTATACATATTGACATTGGGTGCAAGTAATACAGATAGATGTTCCATATATAAAACGTGGTAGTAGAATTAAATGTGATATGCAACTGTATAAGATACATGATTGAAGCTTAGGTAGTAATGTTCTGTGAACACCTCACTAGGAGAACCTGTGCCGAGGTGTTCGCATGGGTGTTATTCTGCCGTCATAGGTGGAATCACAATATCCTCCTTGGGAGTCTCCACCGTAGTTCCACCCATGGTGGCAGTATTTTAAATTATTAGGTTAGAAGTTGTGTTGACATGTTCATCATAATATTATATAGACAAAATGTAGTAATTTGAGGTAAGTTACGTATCAAAATGTTCTGTAGACACATTGTAGTAATTTGAAGTAAGTTACGTATCAAAATGTTCTGTAGACATACTGTAGTAATTTGAGGTAAGTTACGTATCAAAATGTTCTGTAGACACACTGAAGTACAATAGTACAGATACATTGTACAAATGTAGAACATGATTTAAACTTCATAATATTATAAATGAGCAGATATGTGCAAAAAGGGTACCCAAAACCATTTGAAATGCAAAATGGAAATGGGTCAAAACTTTTCCATTTGAAAATGCAAAATGGTTTTTAGAAAAGCATTTCAAATGCAAAATACCTATTTTCAAAATGCATTGAAAATGCAAAATGGTTTCTCAGGTCAAACAATTAAAATAATTATAGAATTTTTAAACAATTTTGTCATTTAATAATGGACATCAATGTAGAACAAACATATTACATGATGGTAAATCCAAAAACACCACCACTACAGATTATGAAACCACAAAAAATTTGCGCGGGACAAATGTTGCCTAACGTAAAAACATAGAAACTGCTATCTATCTAACATTTAATATTGCAGCATCATGGCCCCATGTTCAGTATTTGAATCAGTATTTGTTGTAATGGTATCACTCAATTGCCAGGGCTCCTACCAGGGAGCAACTTGAAAAATGTAAATTATCTCTCATAGCGAGGTTGAGGAACGACTGATATTTGGGACTTATGAAAAAAAGATCAGTGGAGATAGTAGGAAGAATGTTGCAAAAAAACATTTAAAATGGTTTTTAGAAAAGCATAATGCAAAATGTAAAATACCCATTTAGCATTTTGCATTTCCATTTGAAATGGATTTATTTGAAATAAAGCACATCTCTGTAAATGAGTAATGAAAAGAAGAGTAAGAAATATACATGAAAGGAAATTAATGGGCAGTTAACATTTTATAGCTATATTTATATATATTATGAGTTAGTATGTAGAAATTTTTTCATTAAAATATTTTTATTATTTTCGAAGATATAGCGATTTAAAATAAATAAAAATAATTTGCGCGGGACTATTATTATCGCTCGTCGCCAGCGGTCCGCCAGCGCAAAAGATACCCGCCTGAAATGTGTTAGTACACATTCAATTTTTGTTTATGCATATTTTTTTTACACGATTTTAAAATAACACGACCAACAAAGGGTAATGGAAATATAAGTTCTCATTAGATTTCTAGATTTTTCCATAGAACCTATCTTCTATTTTCCTACACCTCATGTGCTTTATTCTTTTCTCATTTTTTTCTATGGAACATAATATCTTCTGTGTAAAAACAGAATTAATCCCTCGGGTTAATTTGTTTGGTTTTGTGAACAAACAGCTATTAACGGTAGAGTAAATTTGTTTGCTTTTGGGAACATGGTTGTCTCCCTTACTGTCATGGTGAGAAATATGATCTAAATGGTGTTAGAAAGAGAAACAACACATTTTGTATTCAAAACTAAAAGAACCACAGAAGAATTAAAAATGAACACCTCTATGAAACCAAAAGTACGGCCGCAATTTTTTACTTATTATTTTTTTTATGAAATGACAAAAAAGCAAAGTGACAAAAATGTTTTTAATATATTTGCTTAATAAAAAGTGCTTTTTTTTCCCCATCATAATAAGTATTTTTAGTTCAGTGTATTTATAACATTTATAAACATTTTATAACTTTTTTATGTTTGCATTAAAAAAATTATGTTTATTTCTAATAATCAAATTTGAAATTGTATTTCATCACCTTTTAAAAACAGTTTTAAGTTTTCGGATACGTTCAGAAATATTACTTTTATTTGGATTTTATTGCAAAGCGGAAATTCACACAAATTCTCTGACCTTCTGACAGAGTTTTTAAGAAATATAATGGTCAATTTGCCAGAGGTCTGAAGTGTATATTATTAACAGGAAACAGATAGTTAAATGGTTGAAAAGAAATACAAATTGGATTGTACATTGGAAGAAATGTTTATAAAAAAAATCATATATATATGACATTACAACAAGACTTAGCCTTAGGAGTTACCATATCACAGGACTTGAAATGGGAACCACACATCGCTGGAATTGTGAAAAGAGCAAATTCACTAACATATCTAATCAAGAAAACCTTCCTTGACCTAACACCGGACATGATGTTAAAAATATATAAAACATATGTTCGACCTCTCCTGGAATATGCTTTCCAAATATGGCGTCCTTACTTCGCAAAGGATATGAATCTGTTAGAGAGAGTACAGAGACGTTTCACTAAAATACCAAGAGCTCTGAAAGATCTACGATACGAAGATAGACTCAAGGAACTAAGATTACCAACCTTACAAGAAAGAAGAGAAAGGGGTGACTTGATCGAGACTTTCAAAATTTTATCTGGACATTACAGTTGCCCTTGCATCCAAGAAATCTTCACTACTAATAAAAATATAAATCTCCGTGGACACCTTTTGCATCTAATCCTAGAAAACACTTCCTTGCAAATAGAGTAGTGGATGCTTGGAACAAACTCCCACAACATGTCATCGATGCAACAAATATAAATCAATTCAAAGCTCTATTGGATTCACATTTGGAGAGAAGAAAGGACTTAGTTCAAACTTAAAACAACTCAATTACTGTCAAACTTGTTGTGAAATCAGATATGAGCGCATCAGCAGAATGCTACCTGCTCATTACATAATAATAATAATAAACAAAAAGATGATAATGCATGGATCACAAAAGTACAGTACAATACTGTCTTGTCCCAGCTTCTGATCCTTTGTCCTGGTGTGAACAGTAGTTTGGAGTACAGGACAATGAATCAAGACACAGTCCCAGATATAGACTGGCAAACTATCTCCGTAGGATAGTGCCTTACCCCCACCGCCATGTCCGGCCGTGTTTTCCGCTTGTAAACGCGTTTGGAAAAGACAGTAGGACAGGGTGGCCACAAAAAACGGATTTCAAAATTCCCTGATAATTCCAGGTTTTCCAGGGCAGTTTCTATATTTTTCCCTGATATGTTTTATTTGGTATAAGGACATATCGTTCAAAATTTTATTTTAAAACACGATTTTCATCTACGCCAGAAAATTAGAACAGATACGAAAAATATATAGAAAAAAAGTAAGTATTGACACTTTGTAAAAATGTTGATAATGATGATCTTTAAATTTTATTACGACTGTACTGGGTGTCCGACCCTTTTGACACTTTGTTGTAACTTTGCTAGCTTTTTCTTTACAGATTTCGCACCCACATAGTATAGGGGAAAAACCAAGGCGGGTGGTTTACAACATGATTGTGTTGCAAGGGCTATTTACGAAAATAATAATAAAAAAATACCTACTTATCTAGTTTGTCTTTGTCGGCATATATTTTGTTACACACGCTTCAAGTAAAAGTAATAAAACACAACTTTGGGACTTCACAAATCGTAAATAACGAATTTCGTTTTATTTTTGGAATTCCCTGATATTTTAAGAATATTTTGAAATTCCCTGACATTTCCCTGATAATTCCCGGTTTTCCAGGTCTGTGGCCACCCTGTAGAACAATAGCCAGTCGCTCCACGCGTACGTGTCTCGGCGCCCGGATTACTAACACTACAATACATCTTGGTATAAAAGACCCAATATATTTCGCCAAATCGATCGTAATGTGCATCGTCGAGTATCGATTTTCGTAGTATTCCGCGTTTGAACTACGGTAGTTGTTGCATGATGTTGTATTGTCCGATAGTCCTGCACTGCGCGGTTGAGGCTGTTCACGGAGCAGGGACAGGACAGTATTGTATTGATAAAAAATGCATACGAATTTTATGATAATCGTATGAGACAGAGTCCAACAGTAATTATCAATAATTTATTGGTACCAATTCCAAATACATTGTGTCCTATATGAATCAATTGTGTTCAAAATGGGTATATTATTATTTACCATTGGATTTTTTTTTTTTTTTGTTTATAGTGAATACCTTACAAGAGTCCCAACTGCTCCCGTCTGGAGCCAGTGAGACTATGGCATCCCCAATTGGGGGATGTTGTGAGGCTGAAGGTAAGTGGGGAAGGGAAAGAGGAAGGTGGGGAAGTACCTGGCTATTCAGATCTAGTCACTAAACACGGCTAAAGCCATTTGGTGGTCTTACACCAGGGCGATACTGGTAGTATCTTCCACTCTGGAACGTACCGCAAATATACTATATATTATTTTAATCAATTAATTGTGAAATAACAAAAAATTAATCAAATAAAATTTATTTGCGCACGCCGGGTTCGAACCCGCGACCTTCGGAATGGCAGTCCAATGCGTTACCACTGGACTATGCCGGCCGTCAAACACAGATCAAAGAAAGGATAGACAATATCAACTGAAGCAAAATCTTTAGTCAAATTATCCTTTGCAACTGTCCATAAGTTGAGTGGCATTTTCCGGTGTGGTAATAATAATAATAATATGCGGTAAAACTGGCAGCTTTGCTGGACTACCTCTTTTTTAACATAACTTATTTAAGGAGATGCCATACGTAGTAATGCAAAATCATGTGTTTTTCGTTTGAAAATTTGGTCGCCTAGAAATGTTTCAGATGCTTTAATTAAATACTGTGAGTAGAATACATCTTGGCCTTTGAAATAATCGAGTATTTTTTAGATAAGTCTTTTTATAAGCCCAGAAAAAATTAATGTATAAGTCCTATGAAAACTGCTTTAAAGATCAAAATCTCCTACTTACGGACCCATTTTCGGCCATGATTTTATTGTATAATGTGGCAAATTAAGTTATTTATAAAATGATCGAAAAAAAAAAAATTTATGCCTTAACATCCACAAAATAAAATAAAAAGCATTTTTTGGCCATGTTTTTTTCTTGCATAAATCAAAACAGGCGGATGCTGTTAAGTGGGAATTTAAACCTTATCGCCATCTACGTAAGGGTTGTTATTGATAGCGGCTCAATTTAAAATATTACACGACGTAGTGCATCGCCTTAATGGCGTAGTTTCTACTTGTCAAATGTCAAAAAATGACAGCTTCAAAAGTAACATCTACCGAAATAGCGGGCTATTCAAAATACCACCTCTTATTGGAAAACTCGTATATTTATGTGCTCTGTATTTGCGTCTTATGTGTGAAACTATAGACCATTATTTTCTTTCCGTTTTATATTGTTATCTTTGCAAAAACCAAAAGGTTTTTCAGGGATGCCAATATCTCAATAATTAAAGCATCTGAAACATATATAGGCATAAATATTTAATTTTTTTCCGATCATTTTATAAATAACTTAATTTGCCACATTATACAATAAAATCATAACCGAAAATGGGTTCCTAACTAGGAGATTTTGAACTTTAAAGCAGTTTTCATAGGCCTTTACATTATTTTTTTCTGGGCTTATAAAAAGACTTATCTAAAAAATGCTCGATTATTTCAAAGGCCAAGATGTATTCTACTCGCAGTATTTAATTAAAGCATCTGAAACATTTCTAGGCGACCTAATTTTCAAACCAAAAACACATGATTTTGCATTACTACGTATGGCATTGCCTTAATAAAAATGGAACGATACATGCTTCAACAACGCATTGAAATTATTAAAATTCACTTGAGTGAATCAAATGCAAATCATCTTGAGTGATGAGGCCCATTTCCACCTCGGTGGCTTGGTCAAAAAGCAAAATTGTCGCATCTGGGGCTCGGAAAACCCAATAATAAGGAAGTTGAGTGAAAAATATTTTGACTTATAAAAAATATGTTCATGTAGATCAAAAAATATCGATTCTAAATATATAAATATATTTCTATATTATTATTCTTAGAATTAGTTAAACGTTCTTGAAAAAGCATTCAATAGCAATATACTGTATACGCTCCACGATTGGTCGAAAGAATTCTGTCGTCACATGTGTCGTGACTTGTACGTACAACGGAACACCTATGGTGCATCTCTTTCTATTACATGAGAGATGATCGATTTAGATGAGAGAGGTGTATAGGCCAAAGGTTTATTTGGGTTTGTCAAATATATGTACGTATTTGTTATTATTATTATATGAAATGGATTTCTAAAGATACATATTCGTATAGTGCTTTATAATAATATGTTGTTTATTGCATAACTTAGATGTTTTTATTATTATACATGTCACATGGCATGTGATACACTTCAGGCCGCCGGCCGCTCAGAAAAGTCTCACAGTGAACTGGGCTGTAAACCGTTATTTTACTTTTGGTCTTTACTTTTCTGCGCGGTGGTCCTGAATTCGCGCGGGGAACGTCAACAAGTAACGACGGCGATACCGTATAAGTACCGTATCGGGCGTGAAAAGCAAATATTCTAACTTAAAATATTAATTTAACTATGAAATCTTAATCAATTTTCTTTTTTTTTTTAATAACATCAATTATAATAGACGGTTAACATTGGTAAAAAAATTACTGGAATTCCTTGTTGAAGAATTAAATTTTTTTCCATACATAATGCTTAAGCGACGTGGTTTTCACAGTTCTAATGACGTCACACTACACCCCGCCTGTTACCGCTCGGATTCCGCTCGTTTTGGCGGGCTTAATAAAATTTAAACTTTGAGAATTAATTTAACTATGAAAACAAACTTAAAAAAAAAAAAAAAAAATACCAGTATTTAAGTTTGAATGCGAACATTGATAAAAAAAAATAAAAAAAATGGACTCAACTTCCTTATTATTGTTGAAAAGCCTCTCTATCCTCAACGTGTGACTGTTTGGTGCGGTTTATGGTCCGGCGGAGTCATTAGACCTTACTTTTTAGAAAATGAGGCTGGAGCAACAGTTACGGTGAATGGCTTGCGCTATCGAGAGATTATTAATGATTTTTTATGGCCGGAATTGGATGGTATTGATCTGGACAACGTTTACATTCAACAAACAGCGCTATGTGCCACACAAGCAACGAAACCATTGATCTTTTACGATTGAATTTCAAAATAACACCTCTTATTGGAAAACCCTGTATTTAGTTACAGTTTATAATGGTCGAAATTCAATACTTTATTGTATATTGTACAAAGGCGAAACAGAAATCGAATAAAAAAAACATCAACAACTTTGACAATGAAATTTAAAATCAACATGGGACCAAGTTTTCATTTAGTGGCGAGTTGTTGAAATATCAATGTATCTCGAGCAAGGACTAAAGGTCTATGGCACAGTTATATTTGAAAATATCATTGGAATTATAAAATGGCAACTTGTCAAAGATGACTAATTTTGGGGCCTCATATCCAGAGATGTGCAAAATGGGTACCCAAAACCATTTGAAATGCAAAATGGAAATGGGTCAAAACTTTTCCATTTGAAAATGCAAAATGGTTTTTAGAAAAGCATTTCAAATGCAAAATACCTATATTCAAAATGCATTATGGTTTCTCAGGTCAAACAATTAAAATAATTATAGAATTTTTAAACACTTTTGTCATTTAATAATGGACATCAATGTAGAACAAACATTATACATGATGGTAAATCCAAAAACACCACTACAGATTATGAAACCACAAAAAATTTGCGAGGGACTAATGTTGCCAACGTAAAAACATAGAAACTATATCTAACATTTAATATTACAGCGTCATGGCCCCATGTTCAGTATTTGTTGTAATGGTATCACTCAATTGCCAGGGCTCCTACCAGGGAGCAACTTGACAAATTGGAAATTATCTCTCCATAGCGAGGTTGAGGACCGACTGATATTTGGGGCTTATGAAAAAAAGATGAGTGGAGATAGTAGGAAGAATGTTGCAAAAAAGCATTTAAAATGGAAAATGCATAGAGAAAAGCATTTAAAATGCAAAATGGAAAATACCCATTTTGCATTTCCATTTGAAATGGATTTATTTGAAATAAAGCACATCTCTGCTCATATCTCGTATTCGAGAGGGATAAATATAAATTTTTTCTTTTTATAAATAAAGACATCGCGGATTACGAATAACCTGATAATATTTGAAAATCTCCAACTACCACCACAGTAAGCGGAGAATGTTGCTTGTATCGTGTTGAAGGACTTAGTCAGTCGAGGAATTGAACACATGACGCCTGGATGGGACCCAAACGCGGTGCCAACCCAGCCACAGGCCGGTCAAGTTATAAAATTTGTATAGGACAGTTTTGTGCTATTTCACTTCCTGTGCGCTTTGCCGAAAGAAACTTTAAAATAATGATTTAGTATTGACTCTTGAGTGCTGTGATCCATATCATTGAATCAATCAAAAAAATTCTCATAGTTGCTCTGGGGAAACTACTAACGGTAGATTATAAACATTTTTTACAAATATATGAACACATTATCTGGTAAGAAGGTAACTAACCATTGATTGCGCCGTTTTCTACAGGGGTAGGCAGAGAGGTTGGACTGCCAAATGACTCGGTCTTGGCACACACTACTTGCCTCATTCATATATACTCTTCTATTATTCTGACTCTTGATTTGACCCGACTCAAGTATCTGATTCCCTTGATCGTGCTATGTCTTCCTCGGGCGTCCCCGACTTCTGCTACCATTCGCATTTGCGTCATATATTCTACATAACCTAACCATCTTGGTGTCCCTTTGTTAATCTTTCTCATTACGCTTACATCAGCCTTGCATTCTTTGCGGATCTCCACATTTCTCACACGATCATACATGGTTTTCCCACACATATGCCTGAGGGATCTCATTTATACAGTATTCAGTTTACTTTCATCCTTTCTCTGCCAGTTCCTCTCACCATTACTTCAGACCAGTGATACTCAACCTTTTTCTTCTGCGGGCCACATTCATATGTTTGTAAAGCTACGCGGGGCGCAACACTATACTTATCAGTGTTGCCAACGGTGTGAGCTTGATTCCCCCTTTTATTATTCGAAATCCATGGGGGGGGGGGGGGGGGGTTGTTACAGAACTTCCCTGAAAAAAAATTCCGCACAGCCAAAAACATCATATGTAATTCCCCACAACAATTTTTCGAAATCCATGGGGGGGGGGGGGGTAGCTACGGAATTCCATTTTCGAAAATTTCCGGACGCAAAAAATATTATATCAAATAGATATATAAACATAAGTTCAAGAGGTTTTTGTTATGTTTAGTAGCCTAATTGGCAATACATCGCCTTCGTTGGTAGTAACACTGGTAACCATTTAACTTTGGAACTGCCAAAAATTTATGTGTTGCCACGAGCAAAATTATTTTTTGTGCGCATATTTGTATGTCAAATCTTTGTTTTTTAGAGAGAGATCTAGCGTGTGCAGTTATGGTGTGCAGTAGCAACACTCTTATACCATATTATATTATATAGATAGTATATTATACTTATACTATCCTCTTCGGGTTTCAATGTCTGTACGTCAAAGTCGCAATTAAGCTCAAATTAACGTGATATAGAATGCCAGATTTTGTAAATCATGTTCCTGATATTAAATGTATTGGGGGCCGCACAAAATAGCTTGGCGGACCGCAGGTTGAGTATGACTGCTTTAGACTTACTTACATTCATCAATAACTCATTCTTCATACATACTTCGTACATCCTAGACACGAGGGACTGTAGAACTTCCATACTAAAAATTATTTAGCAAAAAACAAATAAATTATTACGAAATAGAATCAACTTTGACGGCTTCCGTGGTCGAGGAGTAAGGCTCTCGACTTGCAAGCCGAAGGTTGTGGGTTCAAATCCCGGCATGCGCAAGTAAATGTTATTAGATTGATTTGTGTTTTTCACAATTTAATCATTCAAAATAATATAAGGTATATTTTCGGCACGTTCCAGAGTCGAAGATACTCTTAGTAACGCCCTGGTGTAAGACCACCATTTAGAATTTAAACATTGCTTGTAATGGCTTTTGTCATGTTTGGTGACCAGATCTGAATAGACAGTTATCTGGCCAGGTAGCTGAATACCTCCTCCCCTTCCGCACTCCGTTCAGCTTTACAACATAACCCAATAAGAGAAGCCTGTCACACTGGCTCTCGACAGTTGGGACTCTTGTGCAGTTTTTACATATAAACACAATTTGTTTTAATAACAAGCGCAAATAGTGTACGCTAATATATAAATTAAAACAAAAGATTTTTGTTATTTGTTTTTGGGGTGTTATGCCGTGTTGCAATCAGTTGCAATCAGTTGCAATCAGTTGCGAATCAGACTGTGACACATCTGGCCTGATGATGGGACACTGTAACGTTGTCTGAAACGTTGACTAAAAGAGTTAGCGCAACACGGCATAACACCCCAAAAACAAATAACAAAAATAATTTTGGCCGTGAAAATCTTAAATCATATAAAACAAAATATGTTTTTTTTTCTAATTGCCTGTAAGATTATGCAGTGTAAATAAGTCTTAAAGCCCAGCTACACTACTCGCGAAGTTGATCGAAGTTGACCGAATACGATAGTGTGGGCACGAACTTCACTTCGCTTCGGGCAACTTCGCTTCGCTTCGCCCGACTTCCGATTGTTGTCGGTAAATGCGCCCGAGTCAAAGGACTCGAAGCGTTACTCGCGAAGTTGCACGAGTGTGTGGGCACGCACTTCGAACTTCGGCTAACTTCGTCGAGGACTTCGTCGAAGCGTCGAAGCGAGTAGTGTAGCTGACACTTTATATACATGAAAACAAAAGACCGGTCAGTGGTTGAGTGGGCATAGCGCTTGGGTCTCACCCGAGCGTCGCGTGTTCGATTCCTCGACTGGCTAAGTCCTCCATCACAACACAAGCAACATTTTCGGCTTTCTTTGGTGGTAGTAGGAGATTTTCAAACATTGTTGGGTTATTCGTAACCTGGGAATGTTTGTCTTTCTTTTAAAAAAATTAAAAAATTAAAAAAAAATTAAATTATAAAATTCGGTTCTATGCATTTCAAGTACATGTCAAAATCATAATATAAATAAATCCAGACTTATCTGTTAATGATAAAATATTGCAAATAATGTGGTTAGAAAATACTACTGATTATACTATAATTACAGGTAAATAGATATCACCTTGGGTTAAGTGAAGCTGATAAGATAAATAAATACTAACACGCTATTTCGGTTAGTCAAATAAATGTATAAATAACACTAAATTTATTTTATATAATGCATTCCTGAAAACCACTTTAATTTTTTTCTAAACATTTACACAGCAATTCTGATTGTAACACAATAAACTCTTTTCAAATTGATTTTGTATGCATTGATTGATAAGTCAATATTTATTTGCCCCTTTTCACATAAATGGAGCACGATAATACACTTTCAATCTGAATTTAGAATTATACAGGGTGTATCGGCACTAACCCGACAAACTTTAACCAGCTATTCCTTAGCACATTTGGAGTAAAAAATGTTATGGGCACTTTGCTGTCCGGTAACATTTTTTTTTCAATTAAAAACAAAAAAATTAAAAATTTCCACACTCCATCACTGTCATTGGCATTGCTTTTCGTGTTCAAAAGCTGTTATTAGCAAGTATGTCGAAAAGCGTCTTCGCTCTTTCGTACACAATAGAACACAGAACACGCTCTTTCGTACACACAATAGTAGTTAAAAATGAGACGAATGGTGCCGTGCCATTTCTTTGTGATTGTAAAAGCGCGGCAATGTAGGTACATACGTACATTATTCAACAGAATTCGAATAAAATATTGCCAGATAGGTTTTCAAACTTTGACAAAGGATAAAACGGTGGTGACATGTGATGAAAATATGAATAGTAAATTTTTTTATAAAAAAAAACGTTACCGAACAGCAAAGTGGCCTTAACATTTTTTACTCCATATATGCTCAGGAATCGCTGGTTAAAATTTGTCGGGTACGTGCCGATACACCCTGTATAAAACTCCGCTTAAGTTCAAACGTCATTTTTACGCAATTTAAGTTTGGAAAAGTTCCAATGTCATTCATTTTACACAATTTAAATTTGGATCAGTTTAAACGTCACTCCTTTTAAACAATTAAAAGTTGAGACAATTCATATGTCATTCATTTCACACAGAATTTCTGTTTCGAATAGTTCAAAAGTCAATCACTTTGCCAGGCCGCTGTGTTGGGTATTATCAGCGCCTTGACTCTTGGGCAGGTTGGCGACCGGAGCAGACTGCTCCAATTGCACCTGCAAAGGGCCGGTCCTGCATTTTGCACATTTTAAACTTATAGCAGTTCAAACATGATTCTTTATACACATTTTAAACTTCTAGCAAGTTCATATGTTATTCTTTGTGCACAATTTACACTGAGAACAGTTCAAACATGATTCTTTATGCACAATTTAAACTTGGAACAGTTCAAACATGGTTCTTTATAAACTACTTACATTTGGAACAGTTCAAGCGCACAATTTAAGTTTAGAATAGTTCAAATGTCACTTCCTTTAAACAATTCTAGTTTAGAACATTTCAAACATCATTCCTTTTACAAACTTTGAGACTTTGGACGGGTGCTACACGTATCACATCACAAACAAGACACGCAGTTTAGATAGGAAAAATATGCAAAACAAACACGAACAGAGTTCGGACTCGGCCGATTAGCCGAAAAATATATATATATATCTATACGAATGAAGTTCGTACTCGGCCTGATGAGGACAGAAGGTGAGTAAAGTGGCAGCCAACTGGAAGAAAAATGCATACCGAACAGGGTCAGGGCATGCCCTGGAAAGTGTTAAAACAAACGCCATTACTCTTAAACCGTAAGTTTGGAACAATATAATAGTTGTTCCTTTTGCATACTTTTAGGTTTAGTTTCCAATTGTTTTTTGTAATATTTTCAAATTCAAAATTTGGAACATTATTTAGCTAACAAAGTTAAAGTTTGGAACCATAAAATGAAATCAAAGGATAAAACATATCATATGAACTAATTTATGCAATTTGACTTTTGTTTAAAATACAATACAATCGATTGACATACCTACCTAATTTGTAAACAAACCGTATGAAGATTTCAAATAGTTGAAATAATCATTTTACTCGAATAAAAACTTTCGTGGCTAGATTGACTTCGTAAATTTGAATGTCTAGAAAGGCAGGTATATTGACACCGCTCAATTCTGTCAGTTTGATGTTTTACCAACATATTGTTATCAAGTAACTGCATTTAGCTGGCACAACATAATGGAGTGTGACGACTAAGCGATGGATGAAGATAATACTAATATGCATACTATAGCTGCAAGGACATAACTAGAAGAACGTGTTCTGTAAAAGCGAACTGAATTTTTTAAACACACCCATTATGTTGCTAACGGGTACACTTACAATAGTGCAAATTGGGGACTATAATCAAATAAAAACAATAAATTACATAAGATAAATTCATTCATGTTGGTAAACGAAAACGAAAGTACACAATTATGTCAAAATCTTAGCCCAGATGGAAGAGAAAAGTTTGACGAATTCCGCGAATGAAAACATATCTAGTTGGTACTTACACTTTGTCGGCGAGCTCCCGCACCTTCCACATACTGATAATTTTATCCATTTTCAAAATAAAGCCGAAAGTCTTGTGTATATTTAGGAAAACATGTAAACGTAGAATTATATCGAAGCCAACAGCTACCTGATGATTTGGCTCATTTGGCTTACATTATTGCAAAATGGCGATCGCAATAATGACGGACAGCAGAGCGGCTGTAGAACGATAGTCTATCTTGATTTGACAACACTAAACAACCAATCAGCTTACAAACGTAATAAATAACTTTCAAAATATAAAACAAATGATAAGTTTTGGTAACATTAACAGAAGAACGATAAATGTTATGTTTAAATTTTTTGAAACATTTTAATCTCAAATGATATATAAATAAGCACGTTATCACGAAAATATGTTTTTCTTGTAAGACTCCAAACTGACATTTAGGATAGATTACTATAAGGTGTATTTTGATGTGTCAAAAAGTTCGAAGGAGTGAGAGCTCGACGGTTCTACTTGATCACTTGCCGCCAGTCATGAACATAATAACCATAAATAAACCATTCTCATATTAACATTTCAAATAAATAGGTTCCGATGGTCAAGTGGTTTAAGACGCCAGTGCCGGTAAGACAAGAGTTGCTGTATTCAATTCCGAGTTGCGACCGTTATCTTTTTTATTTTTCTGTGTCTTTTTCTGTTTCATTTATCGTTATAATAAGGAAGTTGAGTCCATTTTTTTTATTTTTTTTTATCAATGTTCGCATTCAAACTTAAATACTGGTATTTTTTTTTTTAAGTTTGTTTTCATAGTTAAATTAATTCTCAAAGTTTAAATTTTATTAAGCCCGCCAAAACGAGCGGAATCCGAGCGGTAACAGGCGGGGTGTAGTGTGACGTCATTAGAACTGTGAAAACCACGTCGCTTAAGCATTATGTATGGAAAAAAATTTAATTCTTCAACAAGGAATTCCAGTAATTTTTTTACCAATGTTAACCGTCTATTATAATTGATGTTATTAAAAAAAAAAGAAAATTGATTAAGATTTCATAGTTAAATTAATATTTTAAGTTAGAATATTTGCTTTTCACGCCCGATACGGTACTTGTACGGTATCGCCGTCGCTACTTGTTGACGTTCCCCGCGCGAATTCAGGACCACCGCGCAGAAAAGTAAAGACCAAAAGTAAAATAACGGTTTACAGCCCAGTTCACTGTGAGACTTTTCTGAGCGGCCGGCGGCCTGAAGTGTATCACATGCTTTGTGACATGTATAATAATAAAAACATCTAAGTTATGCAATAAACAACATATTATTATAAAGCACTATACGAATATGTATCTTTAGAAATCCATTTCATATAATAATAATAACAAATACGTACATATATTTGACAAACCCAAATAAACCTTTGGCCTATACACCTCTCTCATCTAAATCGACCATCTCTCATGTAATAGAAAGAGATGCACCATAGGTGTTCCGTTGTACGTACAAGTCACGACACATGTGACGACAGAATTCTTTCGACCAATCGTGGAGCGTATACAGTATATTGCTATTGAATGCTTTTTCAAGAACGTTTAACTAATTGTAAGAATAATAATATAGAAATATATTTATATATTTAGAATCGATATTTTTTGATCTACATGAACATATTTTTTAAAAGTCAAAATATTTTTCACTCAACTTCCTTATTGAGCTTTGCGTCTACCTTATATAAAACAAAACAAGCGTTTAAAATAAATCTATGTTCCTAATTGCCAAGGCGCTGAAAATACCTATACCTAACACACGGCCCTTGAGATTTTTTTTCATAAAACGGTGCAACATAAAAATACAAACACTCCGAATATTATTGATTACGAGATCACCTACCTAGGCGTCTACTGGTTTTGACAAGGGCGTCAAAATTTTACTCGCGCCAGGTGCTGTTTGGCTCAGGGCCGGTCCTGACCTATTGCTTCGACAAGGTTTACAGACAGGCGACCCAGTCCTGCGGTCATTGTTGGCCCTGAACCAAACGGTCCCTGGAGCTAGTAAAAACCTCAAGGGCGCTGTGTTTTGTGTCAGGTTATTATCAGCGCTTTGACAAGTCTGCGCCTGGAGCGGACTGCACAGGTCCGGCCCTGTGTGCGGTGCTCTTACGCAGCCTCAATTATCCCTAAGTTGCGTTGAATAATCACTCTTTATCTGGGTACCTACTTTAAAAAGGCCTCAAAACAAATTTTCGGATAATGGCAACATTGCTCGAGGATTTTTGTTATTTCGCGAATGACAACACAGTCCTTCTTGTCTTTTGACGTATTCACTATCAAGTGAATTATGTTGTTATTTTCCAATATTCAACTACAATACTTAGAATTACAGATAAAAAATTTCTACAGTGCCAACGATGGTTTCGTTCTGATGAAGTCACAGAGTCAGTTTTAATAATATTAACAGTCGTGTGAGTTAAAAGGTGTGGTTTTTTCATGTAGTAGTGATAAAAAATATCTGTCAAAATGAATAGAAGACGGACTCATAATTTTACGTATGTCAGTTCGTGCGTGAAATACATGATATTTTTACTGAATTTTATATTCTGGGTAAGTTTATTGTACTGTTTTATTAATTTTGCAATGTTTTTGTTCAATTGTGTTAGTTTCATTGTGGTGTTATTGAACTTTCAATGTATTTTATGAGTCACCTTTCCTGTTAACAGTTGTTCGGCGGTTTGCTCATCGGAGTGGGCATGTACGCCTTCGTAGACAAATGGCAAGCCACAGGATTAGTTAAGGTAACAGTCAGTATTACTATTTTATGGTAAATATGGTATTTTATATTTAAATACACACCCTTCAAGACAAAGGAACACCAACCAATTCGACATTTTTTCTGACATGTTATGAATAACAATGGTTTTTTACCGGATATATGCATGTATGATTTGTACAATGTATTCAATTTGTGATTACCTTTAGAATCGTGATTTATTAAAATGTAATGATTATGATGTTCCCACCACAATAGATAATTAAAATAGATACCTTTGTTTTACTAATTGCCAATTACACTCAGATATGATTTATGAAATTAAATATGGCGTTTCTCTATATTTTTTTGTGCATTCTCAATCAATTAAAATCACAACATACAGACCAAAATGCTAATTTGTGATAACTGAAAAAAATCCCAATCTAGGTCAATTTTAAAACAAAAATTAAAGGTACTTTTTTTTCTCATTTTATTATCAGACCACATAGGCATATTTGGTCAATTTATATTTGTTTTATTAAATCATTACCACGAAAGTCAACCATGAAATATCAATTTGAAATGTAACTATTTTTTTCATTGTTTTTAAAGTGTAAATTTAGGACGGGTTGTTTCACAGAATTTGAACAATTCATCAAATTTCAAAGTTGATTTTCAAGTTCTGTGAAGGTTCTATTCAAGTTCTGTTGTTATTTTATTTTTGTGAAGTAACTGGCCAATAATGATATAATAATAGAACTTGAATAGAACCTTCACAGAACTTGCAAATCAACTTAAATAAACAGAACCAAAAAGGGCGGTCTTCCTCTATTAGGTTAATTTAAAAGTTAATAAGTATTAAATTTTGTACAATTATTGTGGTCACATTCTTTTTACACATTATTAGTACAAATTTTGGGTTAAGAAAGTATAACCATGTCGTACCTAATAAATTGAGTGAAGTTGATAAATAAATAAATATTAAAAAAAACACTTTAAAAACTCCTGTGCTGTATATTTTACTCTTGTTGCATGAAGCTTAGATTAATTCAAGGGGGTATAATTCCAATCGAAAATTGGAACTGTGAATATTGGGATGTCATATTGTTGCCTAACTATATCCAGCAATGAAAAACTAAGTCTATGGAATAAACTTTCAGAGATTTTCATTGGTGTATAGTATATTAAGTAGGTTCCCAATGAGAATTGTACTGTCTACTATATATTGGCATATCTATGGTTTTTTAGGACCAATTTGTTTCATACAAATAGCCCGAAGATATTGATTTAGTGAGTGGTTTATTTATGGATTAATTATACGAAACAAATTATTAACTTCTACCAACATTACACACATAAAACTAAACAAAGGTAGCTGCAACATTCCAGTACGGGATGCTAAGGAATGTTCCCTCTTATTAAAGCCCTGTGTTTTTTTCAGTTGGACACAGTGTTTGACGTTGTACTGAACGTGTCTCTGGTGCTTGTTTTGAGTGGAGCCCTAGTGTTTATCGTTAGTTTTGCTGGATGTGTTGGGGCCCTGAGGGAGAATACTTGTCTGCTTAAGTTTGTGAGTATAATCTTTTACTTACTGTAATTATTTTTTTTATAGGTTTAGAAATTCTATGATAAATTACCAAGAATTGTGAAATTTTACTGTGAAAGAATTATTAAAGGATGGCATCCATCATCCATTATTTTAAAATTCACTATAGTTACACTTCTTTTTCTTTCGTATGCTGGGGGGGTCAGAAGGTGACATCTAGTGGTAATTATTCGGGATCGCTGGCTTTTACATTTATGTTTTAAACCATATTTCGTAGCTAAATACTTGGTTACGATTAACTGTAAATTAAACAATTTGATATAATTAAAATTTTTAAAAGCCCTAACTAGTTTTCAAAATGAACCGTCCGGTGAAAAACTTACCCTTCAATATAATATGAACTCTATAACACAAATACCGCAATAAAGTTACAAACTAAGCATAGTAAGTATTTGAAATTTCAGATTAAACTTTACAAATTACAAAAATAAAAAATTACACCCCACATATTTAGAATATAAAATATTTTTTAATAAACTCATTAAATTATATGTGAAATAAGTATGGTTTTTTTAGAATATTAAACATTTAATTATACAAGGTGTCCGGGGGTACAGTGCACTAACTTCGGGAGGTGATTCTACATAATGGTAGAAGTAAAAAAGAAAAATAACTTTTTTAGAAATTCCAACTTTTTTTTTCCCATACTAAAATATTTTTCCATACAAAAAATTCAACTTTTTAACCTAAAAATTACCTTAAAACGTTGGAATTTAGAAAAAATTTATCATTTCTATCTCGAAAATCATGTAGCATCACCCCCTGAAGTTAATGCACTTTACCCCCGGACACCCTGTATATTTTTTTCTATTTCCCGCATCCATAACACGATAGATAATAATTTCACCGTATTTACCAAAAATCACTTTATTTAGAGTACTAGCAGAAGTCCCCGGCCTTGCCCGGGCTTTATTCACCTTTAAAGGGTGGAAAAAAGGGATGAGGGTGGTTTTTCAAAATCTCTTGTAGACAGCTACCTTCCTCTTATTGTGAAGGTCAAGTGTTCAAAATTTCATCAATTTTGGTATATCGGACGTGACAGATATACAGGGTGCTAAGGGACGTACTAGACATTCTTTAACCAGTGATTCCTGACATTATTTGGAGTAAAATATGTAATTGAAATTTTGGTCTCGTAAGAATTTTGTAAACAGTTTTACTTTGGATGGGTCGTTTCCAGAGATGTGCTTTATTTCAAATAAATCCATTTCAAATGGAAATGCAAAATGCAAAATGGGTATTTTCCATTTTCCATTTTAAATGCTTTTTTGCAACATTCTTCCTACTATCTCCACTGATATTTTTTTCATAAGCCCCAAATATCAGTCGGTCCTCAACCTCGCTATGAGAGATAATTTACATTTGTCAAGTTGCTCCCTGGTAGGAGCCTTGGCAATTGAGTGATACCATTAAAAAAATACTGATTCAAATACTGAACATGGGGCCATGACGCTGTCATATTAAATTTTAGATAGCAGTTTCTATGTTTTTACATTGGCAACATTAGTCCCGCGCAAATTTTTTGTGGTTTCATAATCTGTAGTCGTGGTGTTTTTGGATTTACCATCATGTAATATGTTTTTTCCACATTGATAATAATAATAAATAATAATAATTGGATGACTTGTATAGCGCCGTTATTGTGCAAAATCACCTCAAGGGCGCTATGGCGGATGTCCATTATTAAATGACAAAATTGTTTAAAAATTCTATAATTATTTTTATTGTTTAACCTGAGAAACCATTTTGCATTTTCAATGCATTTTGAAAATAGGTATTTTGCATTTTGCATTTGAAATGCTTTTCTAAAAACCATTTTACATTTTGCATTTTCAAATGGAAAAATTTTGACCCATTTCCATTTTGCATTTCAAATGGTTTTGGGTACCCATTTTGCACATCTCTGGTCGTTTCATAGAATTTGAACAATTCATCAAATTTCAACGTTTGTTTTATAATAACGTCTGGGATTATAACACTTTGTTCAACTATTGCATTCCTGTGAGGAGATAAGGATAATCACCGCTATTAAAATAATGACCCTAGTTAAATACGTGAGAGAAATGCAATAGTGTAGCGACTGGTACAAGCAGCTATTCCTCATATGACAGCATTCAGAAAAAGTAATACATTGTTTTATTGGCTTTCTTCCTACTTCTCCTACAAGAGAACCCGTAGAAATTCTGGGATTAAGGTGTGCAGATGTGTGCTGGTTTTGCATTCATATTATTTTTGCTAGCTCCACCAGTCCCATTCACTCGAAAAACTGTGGATTAATATAAAAAAAAACAGAAAGACACCCACAAGAAACTCTTTATTATTATTATTAAAAAAAAATTAAAATTTTTCAAAAAAAAATTTACTTATTTAAAATTTAAAATTTTTTTATTTAATTTAAATTTTTTTTTTTTTGTGGAAAGCAGATCTTTATGTGGTTTGACTTATTAATTTCTTTGTTAACTTTTTGTAGTAACACGAGGTAGAAAAAAAACAATTCTCTGAATATAAGCTGTAGGCAGACTGATAGAACCTAAGCGCAAGCCAAATACTAAGTTTGGTGATCGCGCTTTCGGAGTATCTGGGCCGAAGGCTTGGAATAAACTCCCTCCGGAACTAAGATCCATAACAAGTCCAACAGAATTCAGGTCTAAACTAAAAACTTACCTTTTTAAGCTGTCGTACCCTTAAATTAAATATACCATTCCTAAGAGAAAGTCCAGTTATATTCAATTTGTCAATTAAGTCCTAAATCCTGTATCTAAATTTCGCTAATAAACAATTAGATAATGTTAATTAAGTGTTAATCTCAAGTGACCTACCAGGTAAGTATTGTACTGTATATTTTCTCCATAAATAGTTAAGTAATAACATAGATCACTGTAGAAATGTATTATAAGTTTGTACAGCGCCCTTGAGGTGATTTTGCACAAAAACGGCGCTATACAAGTCATCCAATTATTATTTTTATTATTATAAACAGATATTCTTGGAAAACCACAAATTCATTTAGCATACGATTATAATAAATACATATACGCATTAACTTATGAGATGATATAATTTAGAAAAACATAATTACACACTAGTAATTACAAAATTACAGTCAAATATCACTTTTTACGCCTGGCATACAATGGAAGTTGAAGCTTGTTGGAACCTTCAGCATTCCATCTGTTGTTTTATACTAAGTTATTGTTTTATTTCATACATAATGTCAAACCACAAAGCGTGAACTTTATGGGGCTTGCTTTGTATGCTATGTGGACAATGAACTTGAATAGATTTGAAATAATGACCTTTGAAATATTAATGTATTTTTTCCAGTATTCCTTCTGCCTCCTCGTGCTGTTCCTCATTGAGATGGGTGTCGCCGTCTTTGGCTTTGTTTCACCCCGCGCTGCCAGGGGCCTGCTCAGGGAATCTCTCACTGACCGTGTGGTGCATGCATACAGAGAAGACCCCGATCTGCAGAACATCATAGATTACGCGCAGAGAGATGTGAGTCTACTTTTTATTTTATCCGTGCAAATGACCAATCACCATAGACAGAGAGATGTGAGTCTACAGTCTACATTTTATTTTATCCTTGCAAATTTTTAACCAAATGTCTGTTCATAAAAAACAAAATTATCTTGCTTAACACATTGTAATCGGATCACGTATTAATACGTTTTTAGCAAATTAATGCTAGAGAGCGGATCACGTATTTATACGTTTTTGATAGATTGTTAGTGGAGCGCGGGTCACGTTAAAATACGGGTTCCAATATACTTGAGTTTTCGCTATATAGCGTCTGTAGGGTTGTAGCCATGCAATAATAATTTTTATTTTACATTTAGAAATAATTTTTGTGTATAATTTGTAAAATAAAGGATGTTATGTAAAAAAAATATTATTTTTTCAAAACTTTCCTACTTTATGTGAAATTCTGCACTAGTTTAACGATGAAGAATACATTTCTAAATATAATAAAATAAAATTAAATAAAATAAATAATTTGCAAAAAGAATTATTGAAATCAAACAAATATTTTTGAAGTTATCGCTATTTTTCTAGAGGTCTACGTTAGCGCGAAATTGCGCAAAAAATCACCCGTTACCAGCACTAGTACGCGGCCGAAAACTTCCCGATCAAAATGTGTTAAAGTAAAGAAGTTTTACGTGGATCAGAAATATAAACCAGGAAGGATTTTTATAAATTTATTCACAAAAACTATACCATTTATCTACATAAATAAAAATGTTCGTTTGTTCAAAATCTTAAATCTTTTAAAGTTCTTCACAGATTGCTTTGAAATTTTGACACAACTTTGCATTCGAATACATATATGATTCTTTGTACCTATATTATATAGAATTCACCGGTGACAGGTAAAAACATGCTTTTTTTTTAAAACAGGGTCATCTTTTGGACGTAAAAGCAACATGCGCTATTGTTTCTCAATCTGCACAAACAGACTGAGCGACAGAAACGCGTGGCGGGGTACAGCTAGTATTTAAATATAATTAGGGAAAAATACGATTTTAGATACCGGAGAATGTTATGTTAGGCCGGCACTGGCAGCCGTGAGACTAGCGCCTGGTGTTGCCAAATTTGAGAGAGTAATGTGGCTGATGAATGAAACAATTAATTACAGTAGATACTCGCTGCAACGGTATAAACCCTAAAATTTAAAGAGCGGACCTTTTCACTACTAACTACATAATGAATTTTTAAATTGTCAGAACCATTGTCTTGCATTTTTGTAATGATTGTTAATTAAATCAGTTGTGTTTTTTTTAAATATATGTTTTTGTTTATTATTATAACACAGCACCTTTTAATTTAGACGCATTATGTATATATATATATATATATATATATATATATGCGGCCTTCGTAGCTTCCTGTTCACTTGTTCCTTTTATTTTGATATTTTACATTGTCATTAACATCGTTCTTTACGGTAAGTCATAAAAAACAGAAAACGTTATAAATACACTTCATTGTATGTCGATGTCTGAAATGATTCTTTATTTATTTATTTTTTTAAATATTTTTTTTATATTAACTCCACATAGGAGGCCCTGAAGAAAATAATTTCCCTCAGGGCCTATGTCATCTTTGGGGATGCTGTGTGGAGGGTCTTTTTGTGGAGAGGAAGGAGTGAACATGGGTCTTGAAGAGTCCCAAGTTGTAGGAGGGAGGAAACACAGAGGCCGGCAGTTCGTTCCTCAGCCGAGCTGTTGAACCTAAGAACGAATCGTAGAAGTGACCCGTTCTCATGTGACAAATGTCAACCGTGTACAAATGTTGGGCGCGCGTTTGGTGTGCATCCCGACTACGCACCGGTGCCGAAGGGATTAATGACGCTAGTTCCTCAGAGCATCTTCCACCTAATGATAACATAAAATAATAGCATCATATAAATAAATAATCATATCAGAGAGGTCGCCGCATTATCTGCATCCATCGCTAATTAAGTGGAGAGCTGAACCACTCAGATGCGGCCACGACGATGATGTTTATCGAATTCTGTATTCTGCCCCAGAAGCTGGCTAGTTGACTTTAAAAGACTTTTAAAACAAATGCGAGAAATGAGATCCCTGAGGCGTATGTGTGTTAAAACCACGTTTGATCGTGTGAGGAATGTGGAGATCCGCAAAGAGTGCAAGGCTGATGTAAGCGTAATGATTAAGATTAAGAAAGGACGCTTAGATGGTTTGGGCATGTAGAGTGAATGAGCGAAGATAGGAGTGTAAGGAGGATATATGATGCAAATGCTAATGGTAGCAGAAGTCGGGGACGCCCGAGGAAGACATGTCACGATCAAGTGAATCAGATACTCGAGTCGGGCCATGTCCAAGCGTCAGAACAATAGAAGAGTATGTATGAGACGATGTATGAATGTGAATGAGGCAAGGAGTGTGTGCCAAGACCGAGTTGTTTGGCGGTCCGTCCTCTCTGCCTACCCTTGCGGAGAAACGGCGTGATGGATAGTTAGTTAGTTCAAACAAATTATTTATGTAATTACCACTCAAGAATCCCAACTGCCTGGAGCCAGAGGGACATGGTATTCCCAATTTAGGGTATGTTTTGAGAGTGAAGGAAGCGCAGAGGGGAAGGAGATGGGAAAAATGAGGGTTCGATTGAACAACAGATTTGCTTCACTCACCCTAATTTTTTTGTTGTGTCCAGTTGATGTCACAGTATTTTCGGTAAATCTTTACCTAAATTTTAAACTCAAAAACCTCAACATTATAAAATTTAAATCTCAAATAAAAAGCTGGATACTTAATATAGGGAGATCTGAAATAGAAAATATACTGATATCAAACACAGACTAAAACAGAATCTACTAAACTGAAGTATACAAAAAAACACTATCTTACATATTTTAAAATTATTTAAAAAAAAAATTATACTACATGATATATGTTTATAATTAAATTCATATGTTACTTTGTTGTAATAATAATTTCTTATAATTAAATTATAATATGTAAATGAAATCCTCAGCACGGGAGATCCCAGTGAGGATATCATTATCTCTATATGTTACTAAGAAAAGAAGACAATAAATCATTATTGTTATTATATTATTAAATGGTGCACATTTAGTAGGCACATATTATTGAAATTACACTTCGTTTCAACATAATTACTACAAGAAACATCTGATTACATTCGGAGAGATGGTAAAATATGCAATAAAGTTCCATTTTTAATCAATCACAGGTAAAAATTTCCCTTATAAAACTATCCCTTTGCCGCCATTTTCGAATTTTTTTAGCATGGAGTGATGTTTGAAAAAGTTTTCTTTTAATTTAAAAACGCTTAAATTACTTAAGTAACCCAAACTAGGAACCTATTTTGTGAATGTAAATAGTTGCTTCTTGGAGTAATTGTTGAAACAGAGTGCTATTTCCATAATGTCTGTGTCTAATAGTGCGGCGGTTAGGTAAGTAATTAGTGTATTTTCTAAATGTGGACATTATTGACACCTTAACAGCCTTACTAATAAAAAATCAATTTACACATGTTTTTGTTCCACATTGTACAAAGATTGTACAATTTCTATTTCGAATTATTATTAATAAAAAAATCTCTCTGACTGCACTGAGAAAGAACTGACAACATTGCATTTTAGCAGACTTATGCGCTACTTTTACGTATGCGCCATGCACGTCAGTTTTCCCGCAAGATGACAATTTTGATTTTTATTGTGATGTTTGAAATCATATTATATACAGGGTTTTCCAATAAGAGGTGTTATTTTGAATAGCCCGCTATTTCGGTAGATGTTACTTTTGAAGCTGTCATTTTTTGTCATTTGACAAGTAGAAACTACGCCATTAATAAAAATTGAACGATACACGCTTCAACAACGCATTGAAATTATTAAAATTCACTTGGATGAATCAAATGCAAATCATCTTGAGTGATGAGGCCCATTTCCACCTCGGTGGCTTCGTCAACAAGCAAAATTGTCGCATCTGGGGCTCGGAAAACCCAAGAGTTATTGTTAAAAAGCCTCTCTATCCTCAACGTGTGACTGTTTAGTGCAGTTTATGGTCCGGCGGAGTCATTGGACCTTACTTTATCGAAAATGAGGCTGGAGCAACAGTTACGGTGAATGGATTGCGCTATTGAGAGATGATAAATGATTTTTTAAGGCCGGAATTGGATGGTATTGATCTGGACAACGTTTACTTTCAACAAGACGGCGCTACGTGCCACACAAGCAACGAAACCATTGATCTTTTACGATTGAATATCTAAATAACACCTCTTATTGGAAAACCCTGTATAAGAAATATTAATGTTTTAATAAAGTTGTCCTTCGTCCAAGGTTTTCTAGGCCTAAATTATTTCAGTACTGTGTTGGTTAAAATGAAACTTTTGTTTCTCTTACAAACAACACTATAATCAACATGAAATATAAATTAAAGATGAAAGTCAGTGGAATGTTGTCAATTATTTCTGTAACAAAACAACTTACATAAATAATAATATCTCAATTAGATTACTGCGACCTAAATAAATAAATGTAATATGCATTCAGAAGTGACGTTATTGTGTTTGTCAATATTTATTTCTGTTTGATAACAATATAAAAGTTGAAACTTATTTTCCGCCTTTTAGCTTCTGATAGATATTTCGTCATCATGAAACGAAATAATAATTTTGCATACTGACAGCCTTACTAATAAACGTGGGGTAACTTTTAAACACTTAACTTTTATCTCGTTATTACAATAAAAAATATATAATTAATTCACTTAGAATTCCCAGAAAAAAAAAAAGAAAAATATTTTGGATTTTGATTACTTGGGTTTATATTTTACCTACACATGCCTAAGGGCCGGTTTAATAAACGAAGTACCAAATTTCTGTTACGTAACGAACCGTTTTTCGTTAGCGGACCGCTATCCGTTGGTTATCTTCTTTTGGGTACTATAAACAAATTTGCATTATCAGCGGTCAACGGTTACATTTGGTCCGAAAGTTTTTTTACTGGCAATGTTTTTGGTAAATAATTGTCTCTGATATTGTTTTCATCTATGGTTATTACTTAAGCTGTCAAAAGCGGTCGTTATTTCGAAGGTTCGGAGGGGTTTGCAGTATTTGTTCACACAATATTAACCCACTTCTACAATATACTTCAAAACTATGTAAATTTATAGATAATAATTATATAATGTAGTGGATTGGTTATGATTATTATGTAGTTTTATGCATCGTACGCATTATCTAACCAAATTATTTTTACATTGTCAATTGATGAGGAATCCATTTCACAAATTCAAATTACGTTATACCTACTATCTTTTAATTAAAATAGTGCACGGTTTCAAATGAGCGAACGCCGGGCAAAAAACAACCAACAATACAACAACTACCTACTGACAGCTGTCAAAAAGCATTTGAGCGCTAACAAAACGGGTCGTTGCCCATTTAACTCACCAAAATCAGTGGGTTATGCATAAATCGAAATTTAACCAATCGTTGACCTGGCGAACGTTTATAAAACGGCAAAATCAGGTGGTAGACCAAATATTAGTTAAAAATGGTATTAAGCGTAACGAACGGATGGTTATAAAACCGGCCCTAAGGCATTTATGTTATTGAAAAACATGACTTAAAAAATAGAAATAATAAAAATTAAGATTTCTAAACAGAGCTTGTACAGTCTTTATTCAATGTGTAACTAAAACATAATTTAATGGTTGGGTAGTGTTTTTTTTTTTATTAGTAATGCTGTTAGTGTATAACAACCAGTATTAAGGACACATTTTTATTTTGTTTTTTATGTTGAGTATGTCGTCAAAGTGGGATGCTGAGGTTACTAGCCAGACAACGGCATCGGGAATCACTTGGTTCAGCACAGATGTGCCTCTGGGAATCTGATGAAGGGAAAATTTTTCTACTATGTGTTCTGTTGTTTGAATATGTCCACATTAACATAGTTCAGAATCCTTTGGGCCTCGTTTGTGACTGCATCGGATGTTGTTTAGTGAGATTCACGTCATCTGAGAGAGAACGGTCCGAGTAGTTTAATAGCGGTGCCCACAACAAGATGACTGTTTTTCACAGATTTTGCCACGATTTTTGAGGAGAGTGTCATGATTGAAGTAGACCTTCACCTTCAGTCTAAAATGGTTTCCTGGATGATGTGAGGCGGTTGTAGGGAGATTTGAAAGGTTATCTTGAAGTGGAATTTAAAAAAAACTAACACTGTAACTTGTTAACTGTGGACTTGATGTGTTCTGATTGCAAATTTAACCTTTACATACCTGAATGTGAAAATCAAGTATCACTTAAAGGGGAATACTAGGGTACCCCATATATTGCAGAGCGATTGTGTCTCTTAATATCCCTTTTGCCCTTTCAAGTAACACTCAGATATCGTCGATGGAAATCCATCACCGCTTGGCCACTTTTCAGGAGAGACAAAAAACCTGTGACGATTTTACCCAATGAGATGCGCGGTGATCAGTGGCGGTTCTTCTCTTAGGTCAATTGGTGTTTGACCGCCAAAATTATAAATTATATGCATCAAAACAACTGGTCTTATTCTTAATTTATTTGAAATGTACCACGAAATAGCAGAGCTGCGAGCGGCGGCGGCGAGCAGTGACATCTATTGTCTCTAATAGAAGCTTTCATTCACAAGTCCACACGATTCGGTGGGTCAATTTAAAGAATGCCCCCGTTGCCATCTTCTGTCCTTACGAGCGCCGTAGAATAAACGAGATGGCACTAATTCGTCGAAGTAAAAATTAGGTACCGTAGAAAGCTTAGGTCATGGCCGTGAGGGAGACAGTACCATGAATATTATATGTTTTAAAGAGATGGTGACATAAACATATGTCGGTTTTTCAATTTACACGCTTGTCGTGTGTGGAACATGGGTTGTTTTTCAATTGCTTTGTACTCGGTATCTTTGGATACTGCGGACGGGTATTTCAAACTCTTATTTTATTTATATTAATGTTGTGTACAACTACATTAAAACGTTACCTCTTAAAAGTAATTTGCGCACTTACAAATTGATATAGATAATAATGTATGGGCATTTTTCACAATATCACACATTTTTTTCAAATACTATTTTCTTTGTAAGACTTAAATTGAAAAAAGCCGATATTAATCCAACAGATGTTGGTTGATTACCGCCGTCGATTGGCATTGAAGAATGACTTCGCAGTAATGTTACATAAACGCTGATGGGTTGCTGTTAATGATATGTAGGTTCTATTTTTTTTATACTTACCGTTTTAACCGGACAACGCCAATCTCAAAAAAGTAACGTGTTGCCGGAGGGTAGGGTAATTACTTCGATAGATTTGGAAGACGTGCATTACTCCCGTGGTATTGTGTGGGTAGGTTAATCTAATGAATATGTAATAATGCATTTGCCCCCTTTCAGTTCCACTGTTGCGGACTGTCCTCGGACGGCTACATGGACTGGTCCAAGAACGAGTATTTCAACTGCTCGTCACCGTCGGTGGAGCGCTGTGGGGTGCCCTACTCCTGCTGCGTCAATGCCACCGACATCTCCTCGGGTCTGGTCAACATCATGTGCGGCTACGGGGCGCAGAATCTTACGGTGAGCTGGATTTTTACTAATATGTTTTTTATAATGGTACATATTGTCATGGCACTACATTGCCTGGAAGGATTTGACCTCCTATATTTACTCGACTGGCTACGATCCCTAGCTCTTCTCTAGTTCAATCCCATCCTGCTCCAATCTTATTTTAGACAGTCAGTCCTTGGTCTGCTTCCTTGTTGCTTCCACTGGGGCACTCACATAGCCGTGTTTTATGGTGTTCTGTCATCTGGCATTCTTTCCAATCATGCCAGCCCATTGCGTCTTTGAGACCTACAGAAACTTATATTATGTACAAAGACTTACCTCCATATCCTATCATCTGGCATTCTTTCCACATTGCCAGCCCATTGTAGGCTTTGTGACCTGTAGAATCTTACAATGTAGAAGAATGTGTAAGATTTACCTTTATGGCCTGTCCTGTGCCAGGCTTTGTGACCTACAGAATTTTACGGGGTAGAAGAACGTTAAGATTTACCTCTATACCACGTCATCTGGCATTCTTTCCACATGGCCAGTCCATTGCGGTCTTTGTGACCTACGGAATCTTACGATGGTTTTATGTTCAATTACATATGATTGATTAATTTAAATTCAACAATAGCCAACAATACAGGCTCTTACAATATTGTTCAATCATTAAAGTCAGAAAATATCATGCCATCTGGCATTCTTTCTGGATCCCAGTTTTTGAAACCCACGGAATGTTACAATGGTTTCATGCACATTTGTTGCAACCTAACAAAGATGAACGTTATGTTTTTCCACTACATATTTTTCTTGTATAATTTTATGTTTTCCTTCTATTATTTCGCTTCATAATTTACCTCTTGTTATATTTTGACACGCTTACAAAACATACTTAAAAAAAATTAGCACACTTAAAAATCTACACTTAATGTACAATGTGACCTTAGAACGGGGTACCCCAGTAAGATCACGTTCTTTTCAACTTTTAGATTTTTGAGTCCATGGATCATTTTACTCCAAAAATAACCAATTGAATCCATCATTTCAGGTGGCTGAGGCCAGCAAAAAAGTGTGGACATCCGGCTGCATCGAGATAGTCCGCTCCTGGGCCGAGCGGAACCTGTACACCATCGCCGGGGTGGCGCTCGGAGTGGCGCTTTCCCAGCTGCTGGTCATCTATCTGGCCAAGACGCTCGAGGGGCAGATCGAGCTGCAGAAGTCGCGCTGGAACTCGTGAGACCAGATCCACACGAGGAAGAGAGTGGTGGTCCGCTGGGGCAATGCTCACAGCTCACAGCTTAAACTGCTCTAAAAAGGTTATGAGTTAAGATTCTCACAATCGTATTATGTTGTTTGACTCACAGTTCACAGCTGAAATTGCTTTAAAAAGGTTATGAGTTAAGAGTCTCACAATCGTATTATGTTGTTTGACTCACAGTTCACAGCTGAAATTGCTTTAAAAAGGTTATGAGTTAAGAGTCTCACAATCGTATTATGTTGTTTGACTCACAGTTCACAGCTGAAATTGCTTTAAAAAGGTTATGAGTTAAGAGTCTCACAATCGTATTATGTTGTTTGACTCACAGTTCACAGCTGAAATTTCTTTAAAAAGGTTATGATTTAAGTTACATCACCATAATGTATTGTGTTGTTTGATTTTTGAGGTAAATGGGGCTGTAAATCTCTTATTATATTAGCTGCCGAATTCCATCAAAGATTTGAGCTTAAATAAATTACAACACGGAAATTGATAGTAAAATGTTTTTTATGTTTGGGTGGCAGCATTGTATTTCAGATTTTTGATAATTTATAGCATAATTTTCGACTGAATTACTTATTGAGCAATAGTGTGATTTCTCCTCTATGGAGGGCTGTTAAATCATTCATTCTTGAGCTAAGGTTTCTTACGACCTTGCAGTAACCATAATTTGGGCAGAAGGCAGGACACTGCAAAGCTACCTGAAAGTCAAACAATATAAAACTGGTCTAAAATGTGCATTTATAAAAATTTGATTGAGTGAACCTGATTAGAAAATTCATTATTTATTTAACATAAATTACTACAACCAGGCAATTCCGAAATCAGCTTCTTCCAGTTGGACCCTACTACCACAGGAATATACAATTATCCTAATAAACAATAAACTTGTCGCGCACAATCCGTACACGTTACTACTGAAATCATGAGACTTGCATCGCCACCACTTCTATCGAACAGTCAAGACTGGCTGTCATAACTTACTCACAACTGCTGTAGCTGTCAGTTTTTGCTGACTGTTTTGTTTCTGGCATTGATCTAAGTGACTATCATATTTATTAATTGCTCCGCCAGTCTCGACGACGTGAGTGGTAATAATTTTGACCGACTGGGGTCACCGACGAGTTTACAAAATGTCGGCAACGTATGCCTGCGTACGAACCTCCGCACAGATATATGGGAGTAGTCGCCAAGATGCTTGAATCGTCGAGTAACGGATGCTTGCGTATACCTGTGGATGAAGGGTCTTAATCACAATCTTTATGTTCTCGTCCATGTCTTCCACAAAATAAGACGAAAACATAGAGTATCTCGACACTTAATTTTGTTTCTATATTTTCGCTTGAGTGCCTCCGTATCCAATTGGAACAACTAAAAATTTAATTTCTCTGAGATATTCTAGGTAGACTACTTATGGTAAATTATAAAAAAGTTCAAAGCTTCGTAACTAACAGCTTTTCTGCTTTACGGTCAAAATTTTGAGTAAATCCCGTAATTATATCTGAAATAAAATGAATTATCGAAAAGGGTATTGCTCAATTGAATTATTTACTCAACTAATTATTGTGTTACTCCTTTGTATATGAATGTCAAAGCTGTGAGTGTTTTGTGCTCCTGAGTTTGTCATTGTGAAGTTTGGACGATGTGTTTTGAATTTGTTTTGTAGGGGCGCTCTATATTTCTCTATGGAAGAATAAATCGGATTCTCAGTGTCTAAATATGAGTTTTAAAAATGGTGGAAAGCGAACTAAAAGTTCTCATTTCGGATTGTGACTGTTAGATCTAAATATAATACTTATTTGCCAACACTTTTCTTCATGTTTAGTCGTAAGGAATAGATATTTTTAGGCTTTGGCGTACGTATTCTTGTATTGAGATGCATTTAAATAGATAAGAAATGATTTTACAGTAAAAAATACTATATATTATTATACAGCTTGTCAAGAAATTGCAGAAATGTAATACATTTTTTCATTGCTATGGCAACACCGAGTAACACTGATTTTATAACAAATTATAGTTAGATCCTTAGAGGAAATATTAAAATTCAAATAAATTTTACGATAGAATCAGTAATTAATTATTAAATTAATTAATCAATCTTCACAGCTTGATATGGACAGGAAAATGTCACAAATCATGTGCATTTCTTCCACGTGTATAGAATCGTCTCCCTTTGGGGAATACCACAATTTTTTATGTTGCCGTGAAAAAAAAGTAATATTTTTTTTACCTCGGTGTTGCCATTTAAACGATTGCAGAACCCCTAATTTTTTTAACATAAAATATTACTCTTCATGTTAGTTAACCCATAGGAGTCGGCAAGAATATTCAATAAATAAGAATTTGTTTTTGCTAAGGCCAACATGAAGACTATACCATACTTGATAGAGTGATATTTTGTTTAACAAACCCAGTTGAAGTAATATCCAAAGGCATAATGAATGTATAAGGTCGGCACTGCAATTGCAGTGCTTCGTTTACGTGTGTGGGCACAATTATTCAACACTGCAATTGCAGGGCTCTGACACCTAAGGGTTAAAAGTATATTTTTGTGGATATAGATCCTCAGTCCACAGGCCTCCGTTGTGCTATCCCCATGTTTCACTTTATGTCTTTGACGGTAGACTAGTCCCTTTAATAAAGTTCACCAGGGTTGTCGTTGGCTCCTTGGCCAAGTCTCCTGGTTTGACAAAGTAGCTTCCCAGATATACAAGCATTATTTCTTACAAGAGAACATTGGCACAGTAAATGAATCTTTTTTGTGTATTCTCATTTTGATAAATATGTACAAACAAAATTCAATTCTAAGATAAAAAATTTAACAAAGATTCTAACTTTTGCACTTCTGATTATCAGTTCTTAATCATTTTTATAATATATATATACTGTCTAAATTCTTCCAGTCTTTAAAAAAATTTCAGTCTGAGACAAAAAATGCAAGGTAATATTGAAAATGTTTTTTTTTCAAAAGATTTTAATAACTTTGCTCAAAACTTTGTCTTCTTTATAAGTATTATCTTTCGTATGTCTTAATTTACATTTAAAAAAACTATCAAAATTATATCTTAAGTTTACATAAATTTTATTTTAATAATTGCATCTAAATTATTAAATGTTGTAATTATATTTTTTTAAACTTTATTTTAACAGATTGTAAGGGGACCAAACTACATTCTGGAATATTGACTGTTTAAAATCAATTAATTTTGATTTATTCCATACTATTATTATTATTTCAAAATGCTTCCCTTAAATAAAAAAAAAAACTATCTGTGTTTCCTAAAACTGTGTTTTTCAAACTGTACACAGATTTAATTATTATTTTTAATTTAAAAACATCTGCATAAAATTTTTATTTCAAAAGTGGAGAGTTTTTAATAATATTTCATTTGATTACTAAATAATATTATTTTCCTAACATTTTATCATTTTTCTTTTAGTTCCTACTCAATTTTTAATGTGTTCATCGTAATTAATGCACATTCTTAATTTAAATTAAGTTGTGAACATAATAATGAGTACTTTTAAATTTATTTAGGTACTTATTCATTTTCTGTCTATTAACCGCTCGAGTGATGGCTACCCAAATTTGGGTATGTGATTTTCGTGATTTAAAATGAATTATAAATTTAATGATTTTTTTACAAAACCTATATGTAAAAGGATATATGGTGAAATCTAGGTAGAATCATTGAATTTAATCTCCATTGCTCCAGTGGTTAGGTTAAAGTGTTAAAATGTATCATTTTACAGATGAGTTTCAATGTCAATAAGCAGGCAGCCAAAAAATGTTATATTTTAATGCTAATGGAAACTATCCTAACCTCATCTTGCCATGTGGTAAATTTTGCATAATTACCAGACCTACACCTCTTTAAATAAAGAAATGAAACTGATAGCGTAGCATTAGATGTGGCAACACTGGTGGCTTCACGTTTGACCAACGTCTGAGGCGTCATCAGCGCAAGTTTGAACTTGCTTGAGTCACCAAGTGGTCTGTAGCAATTGTTTGCATGAACCGGTTTTTTTCTAATGTGTTCTGAAAATGAATGCGTACAAAAACTTATTTTCATTAGTGTTTATGGAAACGATCGCTACGGACCAGCAAATTCAAACTTGCACTGAAGGCGCATCAGATGTTGGTCTACCTCCCCCCCAAAAAATGGAAGTCACCAGTGTTGCCACATCGAAAGCTATGCTACTAGTCTATTTACTTTATCCACACAGGTCCATGATGGTAGATTTGAGCTACAGTCAAACTCTCTTTAAGAATTTCCCGCTTAAAAAGATTTGTTTTTCGGTCCCTTGAAAATTCCTGGATAAAAAAACTGCAAAAAATGAGATTTTTTCCCACTTAAGAAGTTTTTAAAGTTCAGCGGTGAATCCATCACAAACTAAAAAGTGGTGAAACACACCCAAAAATGTCTTTTTTTGCCCAAAGTCATAAAATTTATTTTTGTTTGCATCCCACTCAAGAGGTTTTACAAGATCTAATCTAAAACTATCATAAACCAAAACTAGTGTCAAAGCATCTAGGTACCTAAAATACGTTTTATCGCTTCGATATTTACCTACCCGGAAACAAAAAATATTTTTAATTAATTTTACTTGTGGATTTTAAATACACATATTACGTAATACTAATAAGTATGTGCACAATACTATAATAAACTTCATTTTAAAAAAATGCCGAATTTGGATCCCACTTAAGAAGTTTTCCACTTACGAAGTTTTCCACTTAAGAAGTTTTCCACTTAAGAAGTTTTCCACTTAGGGAGTTTTTCCACTTGAGAAGTTTTTTGGTCCGTTCCCTTTGAAAACTTAGAGAGTTTCACTGTAATAAGAACTTTTAATTATCTTTTTTTACATTTTCATCATGAACATTTTCCAAATAATAATTTAAGTTTCAGAAAATGCCAGCACCAACTATTTTCATACTTAATGTGTAAAATTAGTGTATGCATTTATTACCAGTAAATATTATGTGTTTTATGAAGCTAGGTGTAATAATATTAATATGTAATTGTATTGATTAGGAGATTGAATATTTTATTGCGCTTAAATCACAATCAAGGTACACAAAGACAAAACTGTCACAAAAAAAACAACCTAAAATATTTGAAAATTAAGAATGTTTGATACATTTTTTTGTATATTTTATTTCATCTCTGTAATTAAAATCGTAATCGGTTTGTTTCAAACTTTGTTACATTTGATTGTGTTTTGAATTTTTGACATTTGAACGGTCTCTGAAATTAGCCGTCAGAACAGCATGACTGTTATGCTTTATTGCTGATCGCAATATGATATGAACGGGTACTGTTCAAATGTCAAGAATCAAAAATTGTGCTCATTGTCCATTCAATTGTCTGGCAAATGTGACGAACTTTGTAACACCCCAAACTAAAATAAATATTAAATGTGATTTGTTTGTCACGTTATGATAGATTTAAAAATTTGTCTCATTGAAAAAATTATAATGTAATATTATTATGAGCACACAAATTTTGGAATTTATAGCGCAATTATTAATTTTTTTGATTCAAAACGGTTATGTTTGTGAATTGACACTGAAAGTGTTTGTGATAATTCAATTTGAAAATTTGACAATTCAATGTGTATTTAGTGTGTAAGTTAATATTTTTATGTAAATGTATAGTTGTAATTATTCTACTATTACCAAGTCTGTTTTTAGTAGAAAGATTGCTTTAGACATTTCTTACTTTTTCAGACCTTACATAGATTATAGAATAATTTAAATTTTTTTTAAAATTGGTAGTTTTTTTCCCGATTGCTGGCAATACTGGTTCAGGTGGTAGCCATGTTTATATTTTGACATGTGACATTTTTGTTTTACCTCGATTTCCCACCGTTACATTAAAAAAATATGTTTTTATTGTTTCATGTTTATGTTCTGTTTACAATTAATTAAATATTGTATTTTTTGTATACAGTGTATGATTTGCCATATTAAGTGAAACATACCTTTCAAGAACTTACATTCTTTCAGATGAAACTATCAAAACTTCTGAAGTATTGAAGAAATTAATTCTACCAAGTGTAATAATTCTATAATTATGCCAGTCATCGTAAATATATACAAAAATAGGGATACGCTTATTACTAGATAATAATGACAAGTAAGTATTTCTTTCTGAAATGGAAAACAATGCTTTTTAATAGTTATTTCTTAAAAAATTAAAACCGATTGTTACTTGGCGGCCATTGTTGTTGATGTCAAAGTTTTTAGGTTATTTATTTCTTCTTCTTTTATTTTAACCGAAATATGAAACTATGACCCTAAAATAGTTTCTTAGGTTGTCAGTTTGGGTTTAATTAAAACATAAATAAATAAATACTAGCCTAAAAAACAATTTAAAATTATTATGTCAAAACATGGAGTGAAGAAAATACATTAAACTATCCGTTTTTTTATGAAATAGCTATTAAAATGCATTTTTTTCGATTTTCGGAAACAGAAATCCTTTTCATTAACAGTGGTTTTTCTATTAAAAGTGCATATTAACCGTGTCCCTATTTTCTGTATATTTATCCCAATTTTAATTCAGGTCTGAAAGGGTTAATAGGTTTACCTCTCGCAATCAATTTGTGAAAATTACAATTTATATTCAGTGAGAAGCAATAAATAAATCTCCACAGTAATTTTTCCAAATTAACACTTCAACGAATCCATGAGAGAGAATTCATATTCTTTACAATCTTTGGAAATGCTGTATTTTTAAACTGGGAGCCTACTCTGTATCTTTCGGGTTAACAAACCAGCAAGTTTGTGGTTTAACCTTTCCTTGCCGGTGCTCAACTGAGTGAACATCGTCTCTAATCAATAAAATATCTCTGTAAATATACTAAACACAGAGTTAGAATTTTAGATATTCCTCCGCAATACATTTATGTATTGCATTAAGTAATTACAATATATAAATATTTACCAAGTGTATAGCACCGGCGGACGAGGAATTTTTGAACACCGTAAGGGCAAGGAAAGGTTAAACCACGAACTTACTGGTTTGTTAACCCGAAAGATACAGAGTAGGCCCTCGGTCAGCTTTAGGTGAAACAGATTTGGTATATTATTGTAGCTTTTGATTTTTTTTATTTAAGTCTTGTACTGATTCCACTGTTAATTTTAATGAATAGTTTAAAATTCTCGTCCCTTTTGTGGACGGCATCATAATAAAAAGGTTTAATATTTTAGCAAAATTTGTATGATACTCTTTATTCCTATGTAATACTTTTGTATTATAACTATAGTTTTATTTTATATCATTATGATTGCTTTATAATTTTCGTCTTCGTAGACTATGTACCAACTTGTTTCATAAGATTCTAAATATTCTGAGCTTAATTCTTACAAAAAACACGCTCAAAATTTTGTCAAATTTCAAAAAATATTATTCTTGCATTCAGTTTTTAAATTGATAAAATTCGGGCTCAAAATATTTTGTGTTCATTTTAAACTTTAATAAACTAATTAATATTTTATAAAAACTTTCAAATTATCTTGTTTTTCAATAAATTAATTCAAAAGATGGCCCAGTTATTGTAAAAATCAAATGTCCAATCAGCGCCATTTTGTTTTTTTTTTTTTACATTTGAAAGGTCACAGTTAAACGCTGATTCTAGGAGTGTTTTAGCTCTCTATCGAATTGTAATAGATTGACAAGCTTAAAATCATGATAGTTATCCTTTTCAGCTGAACACAAATTGAAAAAAAAAAAACAAATTGGTGCTGAATGGACGAAACAACTGGTCCTATGTCATTTTTTTTGCAGTCCGTTGTGCCATACTCTTTTTCAATTTTGTTTTCTTGGTAGGTACTATCAGTACATGGCATATTTTTCTTTGAACGTTTTATTGTACATTATAAAAAAAATAAAATAAACTGGTTTTTATGTATGTAGTAAATATTGTAGCTTTATACATTGCATAATAAAATGATTGTACCTAATTACAGTTTTTACCCAGCACTTAATGATTACGACTCTTCTAGTAAAAACTTTAAGTAGGTACCTAAACTGATAACTCTGTTAGTCACCAATACTCTTAATATTTCATAGAAACACAGACCTTCATAATACATACAATAGGTACTGCAACGAGAGTTGATTCGAACACAGTACTTGCGCAGATGCATTGCTTGCTTACATAGAATAAAGAAGTGACTTACATACAAATTTGAATGGAAACAAATGTTCCATTTAGCCCAATAGCCCATTCCCTCTGTCTCACTGATCACACTCGTAGATCTCTATTCCATTTGAATTTCGTAAACACGATTTTGTGTTGAAAATTTCAGCCTCGATTAGGCAAATATTTGGATGACAAAACACGCCCACAGGGCACTTCTTGTGTTATTCTTTATTCTAAGCTTACATACATCATGTTTTGAACTTGTTATTCGACTTTATAAAAGAAAGTTCTAGTGAATTTGATTTTTTTTTTAAATAAATAGAATTCATTGCAAAACTTTTGATTTTTAAAATTTGTAGATAGAATTCATTTGCTGTCCATTTTTCTCTAATGACAATAAATATGCATAAGCAAGATACAAATATGTTGAACGTGTATTTGTAAGTGTACCAATACACACAATGCTAAGTATGTGTTCGCGTCAACTCTAATGGGGTATTTTCACAAAAATATGTAACTTTAATATATTCATTTCAAAAAGGATCTATAACCTAACATTCCGAAACGGTTCCAATTGGCTACAACGTCATTATGACATAGAAAACGCCAATCTCTGGTAAGACGACTGTCACCAATGTCGCCCGGGTAGAAGTCAACCCGGCCGAATTCACAAATAAATAGGAACATGTCGTTTTGGCTGCAAATTGAAAATGGCACATTTCAAATCATTCTTAAAATTTATTTGTCAAAATAAAAATATAATTTAAATACGTTAATTATTGTAATTTTATCGATAATAAAAAAATGTGAAAATACCCTATTGTGCGACCTATATCAATAATAGTTAAATACCAATTAAATACATAATAATAAAACATCATAGTGGAATACAATACTGTTTATTGTAATTAGAAATATCAATTTTTAAGAATTTTAAAGTATTTTCATTTTCATTTTCACAATATTATAATATGTGTTTTTTTTAAGTACACTTGTTTTTGAAAACATAACTTTATTTAATAGCTTTTTATAGTATATATATTTATATGCCCATTTCTTTAAATGTTAAATCTTTCGTATTATTAATATTTGTAATTAGTTTGATGAACAACCACTGTGTGTATATAAAAAAGTATCAATATTTTATTATAAATTAATCATAAAATTGTCAGTGTTAGTTAAAATACAGAAGAATCTCGTAAATACATTTGTTTTATTTTCCCTTACAATACAGACTAGGTAATTATTACCAAAACGAATAAAGATATTAACCTTATAATATGCCTGTATCCTAACTATTTCAGTTTACATTTATTTCAGTTGGTACATAAGTAGGTATTTTATACCCAAAATAAAACCAATTATGGATTTCCTCATTGTGACTTAACCTCTACTGAGACAGCATAATAAGGAATAAGTAAATTAAAATTGTAAGAAAGGAATATGAATTCAAAAATTTACAAAGCAAAACATTTATCAATACATTTATAGCCTTGGAGAGAGGTTGTAGATATAAATCTAATCGTAATAGAGATATAAACAATAGAGACATAACATTATTCACAAACCATCAGAGCAATATTCTTTTATGGACCTCTTGTATTTGGTAAGTTCGCAACTGAAAATATCCACCTTGGATAATACGCTATTGTAATTATTGCATAGTTAAAACTAACTGTAACTTGACGGAAAAGATGCATTAAAGTAAAATTTTTTTCAAAGTTAAGTTTTAAAATTAGGAAATATGCATAAATTATTAAAATAACCCAAACTAACAACCTAAAAACCTATTTTTTGCATGTTTATTTAAACCCCTGATTTAAGTAGTTGTCTCCATTAGATTTTTAAGTTGAAATCAAGTGTTGTTTTTTTATACTGCCTTCCTTTGCATGCAGTGGAATTCAACAACTTTACCGCTCTTTATTCTATGATTATAAACATAAATTATATGGAATTATTATTAGTTATATTTTTGAAATATTTCCAACTTTGCATGCTTGTTCCGGCATTCGATAGATAAAATTGTGCTAAAATTATTAAATAAGTAGTGGCTGCTCCCATCATCTGGAAAAATCCTTAATTAAATTCCTTATTATTCATCTTCATCTGAGATATATCGAATTACAATACTGGTCATTAAGTTACTTACAGTAAATATCAATTTGTTGTTTATATTAATGTATCCGCAAGCGGTATAAATAGGTTTCCTGTGTAATAGAATTAAATAGAATTGATTGATCTGGAAGAAAAAACACTGGCTGATTAAATTATCAACGTATGACAGTTTATACCTATGTTTTATAAACCTATTGAGGTATATAGATAGAGTCTATATTCCTTGAAAAATCAGTGTAAAATTTTGTTCTCGTGCGGGATGTGGGAAGCGGGTGTGGCGGCTGTCGATGTCGCCCAAATCCTAACGACCGGGAAAAAACTCAATGAACGAAGCTCGGAACATTTGGGTTATCAATTATTATGGTAAAACCCTATTTACTGATGAAAGTGCGACTTGTACAATATCTCAGCATGCATGTATGCATTTTAAAGTTATCGCCGGAGATCTATGCCTGGCGAGCGCTTGTAACAGACTGAAGCCTATGGTATATCACAGCGGACAATGAACCGATGTTGGTGACCCATGTGACCGATGTTAGAAAACCACGCTTTTCCAAACATCAAGTTTGGAAAGCTTGTCAAAAAAGTCTAGAAGTTTAATAAAATAGAACTTTAAAAATTACAAAAACACTGATTTTGAAACAAATTTTAAAACATTCTAATTTTCGACTCGTTCAAAATTTAGGTTACTCTTTAAGCTCGCTTAATATCTAATATAATATCGACCGGCAAAAAAATTTATAATAAAAAACGATTCTACATAAACATTTTATAGTAGTTTTAGAATAGATGTACATTAAAATTACAAAGATAATATTGTAAATTATACTGCACCTTCTAAAAATAATAAAAATCTTAGACGAACGTCAATTCTCCCAACTCAATGTAAAAAAAACAATGAGGGAGTAAATGAGCTGGTCGGGGAACGATTTTTATTTTATTTTCTTTCGTTAAGTTCTTTAACGTTCCTATCGGAGGGACCCCGGATAGGTGCCAAAATGATACACTTTGAGGATACAGGACTCTTTTTTTCTTTTTCAGATGGATTTTTCTTTATGTAATCGGAAAATGTTACCAGTGATTTAAACTTGCGACGCCTGGGTAAGAATTTACGCATTCACCCACTCAACTACTAGCAAGACCTCCTAGATCACAAGGCCGGGACACTCATTCAAAGCAGCCTCCTAACTTTCCTTTTAATTTATTTTTTCAATTTATTCTTAATTATTTAAAATCTTAAGGCGATGCACTACGTCGTGTCATATTTTGAATCGAGCCGCTATCAATAACACCTTATGTAGATGGCGATAAGGCTTAAATTCCCGTTTCACACCATCCACCTATTTTGATTTATGTAAGAAAAAAACATGGCCAAAAAGTGCCTTTTATTTTATTTTGTGGATGTTCAGGCACAAATATTTAAATGTTTTTCGATCATTTTATAAATAACTTAATTTGCCACATTATAAAATAAAATCATAACCGAAAATGGGTTCGCAAGTAGGAGATTTTGAACTTTAAAGCAGTTTTCATAGGCCTGTACATTATTTTTTTCTGGGCTTATAAAAAGACTTAAAAATACTCGATTATTTCAAAGGCCAAGATGTATTCTACTTGCAGTATTTAATTAAAGCATCTGAAACATTTCTAGGCCACCAAATTTTCAAACCAAAAACACATGATTTTAAATTACTACGTAGTGCATCGCCTTAAAATGTTTAAAAAAGAAATAAAAATACATTTTTTGGAGGTTTTCATACAAGTTAGGAAACTGATTTTAGTGACTATTCCGGCTTATGATTCCGGCCTTGTCCGTCAAAACCTTGAAGGTTTTGACGGTTAAACTGATATGTTTTAAAGGTTTTTAGTTTAAACAAAACAAAAATATTTCCGTTTAAGAAAATAATCAAGGATTTTCATCTAAATATTGTTGGGATGCTGACTCTGAAAAATAAAATTATTGCAAGCATTTATTGGTTTGCCCATTAAAAATATTTCGCCTGCAGCATTTTCCCGTGTATATGTAATAATACACATTTCTTTTCCTTCACCCATACTACATTGGGGATACCATAGAAAAATTTCGCGTTCAGCGCTTTTCTATGGCTTTGCGACTGTTATAACTAATTTTCTGCTTCCTTCGCCCTTTTTACTTGCTCCAGTTAGGATGCCATAGTTCCACAGGTTCTGTGGTTATTGAGGAATTGGAACTTTTATAGGTAAAGCACATCAGCTTGTATGTAAATATTTCTGACTTCTTTCTTGTTCCTTCCCTGTAGCTTTATAAAAAAAATTAAGTGCCCCTCTCCCCTAGCTTGGAAGCTGGCGATACCCCTGCGTAACTTAATTTGAACAATATCTAATATTTATTCAACCATTTGGTTTCTTCAATTTGTACATTTAAAAAATTCAAAACTAAAGCATTTCCAAATAACGACTAGTTCAATCATCAAAGAAGATAAAATTTTTTGAACATCGTTTGATGTTGATTTGAATTTTTTTTTCAAAGTCAATTTTTTTTTCCTTATGTTTTTATTATTATTTTTTTTTTAATTTTAAATTGAGTGTAATAGACTGAGTCCGTTTACTACACACACACGTGTAACAAAATACAGTAGAAATAATGTTACCATAACTGGTAAGTTCGCCAAAAACATACATTTTATGCATGTCACTGTTATTGTACATGTGCATCGTAAATGGACATAACCATCACCATATACATACACAGCAAAAAAGATTCTGTACCCCAAGAAATCCCTTTGTTCTGTCCACTCCTAGAAGGCGTCTGATCTCTCTTAACTTAAACGAACTAAAAACACGGTACCTGCTTGTAACGTGTTAATTCAACATAAAAGTTAACATAAGTGGTAAGTTCACTAAAAAAATAAATATATAAATAATTTTTGAATTCAATGTAGACTGTGACTTTCCTTGTTTTGATGGTCAAGTGTGCAAAATTACATCAATCTTAAAATAAAACTGTAGCTTTATATAAAAATCAAATCAAATAGAGATGTTCTTTTAAGTACGTCTTAATTAATGCACAATAAGATGAAGACACACTACATTAACAATTTTGATTAAATCAATCAAGTTTTTTTAAAGTTAAACACATTAAATATTAAATTATCAGATCTTTTGCGAATAGAATAAAAGTTATTGACACGAAGCGCGGCAATTAAATATTAGACTGACGGAACGGCAGTGTTTGGGCGCGGGACGCTAGATTTAGCAACAGCGCCAAATAATAATTCCAGTCCCACACGGCGTACCAACGTAAGTTACGTTTTTACCTGAAAAATACCCATAAATAATAGGAATTTTTACTTGTACTATCACGTAGAATCATCTACCGAAGTTAGTGCACCTTACCCCCGGACACCCTGTATAGAAAAGGGCTAACTTATCGCTCTTGCGGTATTCCCAGATCAACAGATTTTCGACAAAATTTTTTGCAATAAAATGGTAGGTAGGTCAGATAATTTAAGTGATTGTCTACCTTTGTTTGGATTTTTTCATCAGCTTCATCAATTGTTAATTTTTCTAGCAAGACAGCGCACTCAGAAGCCTGAAAAATATAAGTTTGTTATAACACATAAATAATGCATAAATTTGCACGAAGACTCATAAAAAAATGTTTGTAAATAAAGAACATGGTGTTAGAAAACAGTCCAGGTATAATAATTAAAACATGACTTAATCGAATACTCACTTCATTTTCGCAGTTATCACAAACCTTGGTCAAAATGAACATGTTGATTGCATGTATTACAAATGTGTAAACACAATATCCCAAAAAGAAAATTTTCCTTGGGGTGAATTCTTCTGTACAGATCATGGTACTTAAGATATTCATAAATAGAAACGTGTACACAACCATAAATATAAAAGCCATTGAAAGTATTATTAAAATTTGGGCACCAAAGTTGTCGCTCATCTCTTTAGACAAATCGCAAACCTTGCAATAAGTTTTGATTATGCTTGTCAATCTTTTGATCAACATCTTGTTCCTGATGTTCATGTTGAATTGATTCGTTTTTGATTCGTACTTTAGCTTTGGTGTGATTTCTTGCATCTTCAGCAGCATTTTTGTGAGTTCTTTGTTTATTTCTTTTAAATTTTGTATGGACATCACCACAATTCTCCCGAACATCATTGAGATCACTGTAGCGAAGTAAGTTGGGAGACATGTTGTTACCACCAAGGCATAAGAAGAGTAAGGCTTCTTGCCCCAATGTGCAAAGTAAAACACACTAAGAGAGAAATGGACCAAGTGAATGATTTGAAACAGACACCCTACAAACATATGAAAGATCTTCAAATCAGTGTAGTTCTTAACCACGCCAATTAGTGCAAGATCTTTATCGATTTCGGATAAAGCTTCTACCTTCCTCTTGTAATTGTCGTTCTGTATGTAGATTGTTATAAACAGACATATCATGAATATAACCTCGATGTATATTCTAAGGTGTTCGCTGAATCTTATGAAAGGAACGTCGTTGAACAATTCCACAACAGTTTCACCGCTGGAGACGGAGAATACTATGCAGGCCATGTAGCCGAAACGTATCCAGAAGGCTTGAAATAATGCAAAAGGGGTAGAAATAATACTCTTTATGCTCCCTTTATCTGATATAACACGGTAAGGGGATATTCCTGAGAAGTTTGTAAGGAAAATCAAAGGACTCAATGCATCAAGTGCACTCTTAGCAACAACGTGCTTTCTTATGAAGTTCATTGTCTTATCTTCCGAACAAACTGACTGACTCCGAATAATGTTTTCGTGTTACACGCCAGGGAGTTCTGATAGAAACTGGAATAATGGATTCAATTAATTATCTCGTTTGATAGGTATTCAGGGCTGGTTTCACCATTTCAACTCGAGAGGCTTTGACGTAATCGATTTTAAGTTTTTTTTTTTTAATAAATGTGGTCTTCCTGCATTTGATCGTGAAAAAACGAGAACATTATTAATACCATAAGTACCAACTTAAGATTTTGGTAAACAAACTTTTATTGAAGTTCATCATAATCGTCGTTAAATTAATTGTACTTATATGGAAGGCCGTACAAGTTGAACAAAGAATTTCGGCTTTATCGTCTGTTAAATCTCATGGATTAAGTGGACAGTTGCGTACGAGCAACGCATTCAAAATCTCCTATTTGATACAACCGAGTTCATCAGGTTAAGCCTGTTTTAAGGCCGTTTTAATCATATAAACGCCGCGGCTTGTGGCGTAGCTAAAGCATTCATACAGTGGGAGGGGAGGGGGACTAGGTAAAAAGGGGGGTGGAAAATTAATTACAAAGTTTTTTGGGACCGCTACTTACCACAACTTATTTACATCACATTGATAAAAGAAATGGTGCAAATAATATTGTTGTTTATGCGTTTTCCCACTTCGTGGGCCGGATCGGATAATACTGGTTGAGGGAGACCTTTTAACCTCTGCAGCAGTACTCTCTCGTCGAATCACCTTGCACTGCAGTGGGAGGGATGTATGGATGTCCGTAACTACTTAACATATTGACTTTCTACTCCTTCCTTTGCGTAAAAAGACCCTCCACACAACATCCTTAAAGATGACAGGTCCACAGGAAATTTTTTTCTTCAGGGTCTCATATGTGAAGCTAAAGTAAAAAAAATATGATTTTGACATACTTACCGTACCTACCTAATAATATATGCTCGAAATTAACTGTTTTATTCTGCGACAGATTAATTTTGTTATAAGATTTCTTATTTTAACATTAACAATTTAGATTGAATGTTATTTAAAGAGTAATTAAACACATCTGCTTTTTTAGAAATTTTGCAATTAAAAAGCACCATTCATATTGTCATGCTATGCTGCGCTAGAACATGTGTTATGCCGTGTGGTACTTGAACAAGTTGTGGCGACAACTAGGAAAGAAGAGAGAAAGTTGGGGAACGGAAGGAGTCAGTATTCGTGTTTCGTAACTAAACACAGCTATTGCCAAATCAAGCAAATTTTGTCGACTCAATTTTGGCAACTTGTCCTTTTTCTTTTGCTGTTTATGCCTAATAGTTGCTAGAATACGATCAAAGGCGAACTATTTTCTTAACCTTGCCAATTTTTTTACAAACTACAAAATAATAAACGCTTCCTCACAGTTAATGGAAAAACACAACCCTGCCTCAAATTGAAAAATAAATTACCAAATTAAAATGCTTCCTCGTAATAACGCAAAGTATAGGGACGAGTATCACATTACAAATTGAGATTAAAACGTCTATAAAAGGTATTAGAGATCGAGTTTAGGTACCTATTTCGTTTAACGATCACTTCTCTTTAATTAACCGTAAGCGATTTTTTTACTCAGCAATTATTTGTAATTAAAAATATTAATAAGTTTAAATACTTAATAATTACTCATCTTCTTTGCAGAACTTCGATTATATGATTCTACGCAACTAACTAACGCTAGTTATGCAATTAAATCATAATTTTAATACACTTTAAAGTATCTTTCTAGTCAGGTAAGTTTTTAGATTCTCAGTAGGAGTTAGCGCAACACGGCATAACACCCCAAAAACAAACAACAAAAATATCTTTCTAGTGATTAATTACTATGTTACGGTCCTGAAGCTGAGATCTCCGTTGTAATACAGGGTTTTCCAATAAGAGGTGTTATTTTGATATTCAATCATAAAAGATCAATGGTTTCGTTGCTTGTGTGGCACGTAGCGCCGTCTTGTTGGAAATAAACGTTGTCCAGATCAATAAAATCCAATTCCAGCCACAAAAAATCATTAATCATCTCTCGATAGCGCAATCCATTCACCGTAACTGTTGCTCCAGCCTCATTTTCGAAAAAGTAAAGTCAAATGACTCCGCCGGACCATAAACCGCACCAAACAGTCACGCGTTGAGGATAAAGAGGCTTTTCAACAATAACTCTTGGGTTTTCCGAGCCCCAGATGCGACAATTTTGCTTGTTGATGAAGCCACCGAGGTGGAAATGGGCCTCATCACTCAAGATGATTTGCATTTGATTCACTCAAGTGATTTTTAATAATTTCAATGCGTTGTTGAAGCATGTATCGTTCCATTTTTATTAATGGCGTAGTTTCTACTTGTTTCGTATTCAAAATAACACCTCTTATTGGAAAACCCTGTATAATAGGAAGAGTTTCTTCTTCTTCTTTCATGTGGTGGGGCATCAGAGGGGAACATCTAAGTCAGTGAGTCAGTCTAGGGCATCAGGCATCGCCCTGTGGACCTCATCAATCTAGCTGGGGAATGAATGCAGCGGGCATTCGTTGACCACATGTTCGGTGGTTTGCACTGCACGTCATTCACACATCGCCGAGTGCATCATTTGGGCACAGCGGCTGTGGGAGGACCTTATCCTATTGATGGTGGACCAGAGTTTACGAGGCAGTGTCGGCCGATTGCCACTCTAGTTTTTTGGAAAGGTTTTTGGGACCTCTACTTACAACAACTTATTATTTAACTCATAAAATATTGTGTGACAAATGAGCAGTGCATTGATTCGTGTCAGTATAGAGCGAGACAGATAAACAGAAATACAGAAAAGCCGATGTAGTAGGTAGAACTCCCTCGAACACATCAGCTGTTCGCTAGCAAAGACGTAATTAAAAAAATCATACATCTCACTGCCAATGCAATGAACAAATACATATATGTTTTTAAAGTTACTGATCCTTGGGCTATTGTCCACTCTGTCTGTTCAATTACTATGCCATCGTCTGCATAAAAAATATAAATATTTACTATGTTACCCTTTCAATCTCTTTATTATAATATACTAGTTTCAAAGATAATTGATATCAAATAATAAAAAAATATTTATGAAATGTTGGCGTCATTTCAATTTAAAACCCCTTACTAAAAATCCCGCACATCCCACGGGATTTATGAAGTGTATCCCGCAATCCCGCGGGGTTTGCGTCATACAAACATATGAAACTAACATACAAAACTAACTTATTAAATTTCTTAGCGAGACATATTTCAAAAACACTTTCACTCATAGACATATGAATATTAGTAGACCTGCCCTAAGTGATTAAAAGCGTATTATCCCCACCCCCCATACCGGTTCCATTGGAGCCGGCTGTGCTCGCGTATGGCCTCAAGTGAAATTTGAAAACGTGACGTCATCATTCTTGTGCGAACTATAGTCGAGGCATCATCGGTTCATTTTACGAAATAACACGGCAAAATGTTGACTTGTACTATGAAAACTTGTAAAAATAGATTTGAAAAAGAGAATAAACCCAATTGTCGTATAACATTCCATATATAAGCATTATTTTACTTTATTTTAAGCATATTCACATCGTATATGATTGTGTATTTTATTTTTATTTTTTGATGTTTTTGTTTTCTAATTGCATGTATCTGTATTTAAATTGTATGTATCTGTATTTAATTTATTGTATCTTTATTTAATTGTAGATTTTTGTAATTGTACAATAACTGAGTTTTTTTATAAGTGGATTGTTCTCACGTAAGTGTGATCATCTGTAAAACCCAGTATAAATAAATAAATAAGTAAATAAGTATAATATAGATTAGTTTTAGAAACATATACTATCACATCGAGAAACGTCTGGACGCGAAACACAAAGCTGGTTGTGGTTGGTTGCTGGGAAGTAAATTATGAACATTTACAAAAGTGTCTTAACTAAATACTTAAACGAAATATTCGACTCTGAAAATAGAACCGAATTTTTTTGCCGAATATGGACTTCGCAAATTTGTTCATAACGTGGCGAGTAATTTGCGCTCCCATGTAAAAATGTCTATTCATTCAAAAGCAGATTTTACTTTTAAGAAGTAAATGGTGATATTATAATGCGAGATGCCTATTTACTGTCAGATTGATTTATTGACGAATCACAGTCAGCCTTACTCCCTTCGTTCTTCAACAGTTGATTTTACCCCTCGCCATTATCTTCTCGTCTATTAATTCCTATGTCTGTGCTTTCACTTCATTTTTCAAAACTTCTATGTATTAACAGTCAATTACAATTCGTGAGCATATTATAATTCTTGATTTTAATTTATTTTTTTCTCTCCATTCACTTTCTTCCTTTTATAACTATAACCTACTCATAAATAAATTTAAACTTAAATTCATTGATTTTAACTTAAAATCATTAGTTTTCAGAACAATCTCAGGCGAATTTACATAATGATATTTTATGGACATATGTAATGGGTACTAAAACTATGTAATAACGAAAAATATCCTTAACTTTATCTTATTGTAATGTGTTTGTCTTAATAAATAAATAAATTAACAAAACCTAGTTATAATATTTGTTATAGCAAACAAGGCATCGATTGAATTATTTGTGCACAGTTTAAACGATTCATTAAGGCGATACACTACGTCGTGTAATATTTGAATCGAGCTGCCATCAATAACACTCCTTACGTAGATGGCGATAAGGTTTAAATTCCTGTTTAACACCATCCAGCGGTTTTGATTTATGCAAGAAAAAAACATGGCCAAAAAGTGCCTTTTATTTTATTTTGTGGATGTTCAGTCATAAATATAAAATTTTTTTCAGATCATTTTATAAATAACTTAATTTGCCACATTATACAATAAAATCATAACCGAAAATGGGTTCGTAAGTAGGAAATTTTGAACTTTAAAGCAGTTTTCATAGGCCTTATAAATTATTTTTTTCTGTGCTTTAGACTTATGTAAAAAATACTCGATTATTTCAAAGGCCAAGATGTATTATACTCGCGGTATTTATTTAAAGCATCTGAAACATTTCTAGGCGACCACATTTTCAAACCAAAAACACATGATTTTGCATTACGCTGATGAGTGAGGTGTTAATTTTGTCTAATAAAAAATATCATTCATTCTTAAATAGGTATGTATTACAATTTTTTTAACGATATTTTCGACTTTTTAAATGGCCTAATCTAAATCATCAGTCATCAAAAATACTGATTTCTAGATCAATGAACTCTAATTTGCTTTGAATTTAAGTGTCATTCTCAAAAATGCAACTGACTGTGTGAAGAATTCAGACACGCGATAAAGTACCTACCTATATAATAATGTTAACAGAAAATAAATTTGAATGTCATCCTCAAAATTGGAACTGATTTGTCACTAATTCAGTATCTACTGTGATTTATCACGGAACTAGTGTATTTAAAAAATCTAACTGATTATTGCGTCAAATTAGCAATTTATTTACTACATTTTAGAATTCCTTACACGGAGGTTCCCACCCAGGCGCCGTGGGTTCAATTAATCTCCTAGCTAAGTCCTCATCAACAAGCAACATATTCAGTTTATAATGATGGTAGTAGGAGTTTTTTTTAAGTGTTATCAGCTTATGTAACCCGGGAATGTTAGTCTTTCTTTTAAATACATATTTTTTTAAATACTGCAGAAAATGCTTACTGTCGTGATTTGCCTATTATCGAGTTATGGATGTCATTATCTTATCGACAAACAGAATTTTATGACGTCAACAATTTTTTTATGTAGGTACCGGTTATTGCCGAGGAGTTTTTATTTTTATTTTAGTTTTACAATTTTTAAATGGCGCGCATTCAAAAATATTTGTATTAAAGTAATTTAATTATTTATCATATCTATTAAATTTACTATCTATTAATTCACTATCTATTAATTCGTTATAAATTAAATTTATCATCTATTAATTTATTATCTATTAAATTTATTATCTATTAAATTTATTATCTATTATTTTCTATCTATTAATTCGTTATCAATTAAATTTATCATATTTTAATTTATTATCTATTAAATTTATTATCTATTAATTTATTATCTATTATATTTATTATCTATTAATTATTATCTATTAAATTTATTATTTATTAATTTATAATCTATTAAATTTATTATCTATGAAAATGATAACACTAACCTTAACTTTAAAGGAAACATAATCAGTTTTGCTGATGATACCGTTATATTATTTCAAGAAGAAAACTAGACGGAAACATTTTATGTGGCTGAACAAGGAAGTACACTTCAAAATTGTCTGAAAATTAACTCGCATACCCTTAATATAAGCGAAACTAAATATATAACATTTTCAATGAACTCAAGGGGTCGACCAGTAAAATCACTCGAACTAAATTTTCACGAATTCCGTAGAATTGTTCAATGGCAATTCCCAATAATAGAAAAATCACAAAGCATAAAATATCTCGGGGTAGTAATTGATGAAAATCTTAGATGGGACCTACATATTATATATATTTTTAGGCAAACACTTTTTTAAGTTAATCTCTGGTACAATACACAATCCGCCTATGTTGAAAGAGGTTAACTTTTATGTCCCTAACAATTATACTCGAGGGAGATCCCATGCACTCTTATATGCTCCGAAAGCGAGGACTTCTGCCTATCAGAACGCGCCAATAAACAGAGCGACTCAACTGCTTAACGATTCTGCATTAGCCATCGACATTTTCAATGTCACCTACAGACAATTCAGTAACTATCTTATAAAACATGTGACAAAATAGTAAAACTGCCTGTGTAAACATTTTAATTTGTAATCTTCTCCATGATATATTGGTGTATAACCGTTTCATGGAGAACATGAAAAAATAAATAAATATCAAAGGTATCAAAGAAAAAACTTACAAAACTTGTATATTTCTTTAAAAATCTAAGAAATGTGGTAAATAAAAAGGACATGAAAAAAACTATTACGCATAATGTCATTCTCGTATTGAATATGGAATTAAATGATAAGGATCTGCTGTAATCTAAGTATATACATATATATATAACCTGAATACAAATGAAAAAGGAATCATTAAGACCATACTGAAAGTACCCATAAGAACGCCTTCGATTGAAATTTACAATAGTTTTGATGTACCAAATGTACCAAAAATATATGCTAAAAATATACTATTGAAACTATTCAAAAGTACTGAATCCTTTACAATACCGCGTATTCATCAAACAAGGTCAAATCACAATGACATAAAACATATTCCAGGTCATAAAACCTCTTTCAGACAAAAAAATAATATTTATTTTAAGAGGAAGCTGCAAGCCAAATGTGTATATTCTTGGTATACATAATATCGTAGGTAATAGGCATTAAAATCGCTTGACAAACGGAGTCTAGAAACGTTCGATTTCAAGCAAAAAACTGTTTTTTTATTTATTTTGTAAATAATTTTATAAGAAAGCAAAAAAGTTAATCAAGTGAAACTTTCACAGATAATCTTGGCTACAATACTGTATTTTTTAAAAGTTGTTTCCATTATGCGTTCATACATTTCTATTGAAAAAATATTTTTTTTAGTAGTTTGCATTTATATTTTTTATTGAGTAATTTATTTTTTATTTGTAATCTAATCAAGCAAAACGATAGGAAAACCTTCAATTTATCTAAAGCATATTTTTTGGTATATACACGGTGTCCGGAAACTCGTAGTACAAGCGGGAAACTGGAGAATCTACACCACATGGGGAACCCAAAAAAACATAAAGTTTTTTGATTTGAGCATTTTCAAAAAAAAAAAAAACCAAAAAAAAATATTTTTCCGCTATTTTAGGGTTAAAGTTTTTTCTGGTGTTTAGGGTTGAATAACAGATGTTTTAACCCTGCAGAGCAGAAATATTTTATGATTACACCGGGTTAAATGAAGGGTGATTTCAAAATAATGCTTCAAATCCGAGTTTCTTCATTTGTTTTACTTTCAAATAGTTTTAATTAGTTGGGTACTTTGATCTTCAGTAATAATTTATAAGAATTTGATTAAAAAAAAAAAAAAAAAAAAAAAAAAATCAACTTCAAACTCGATTTACTCGATAACGAAAGCTCAAATAAAAAAAATAATACTACAAAATCGACTCCAAATGTGATGTAGATTCACCAGTTTCCCGCTTGTACTACGAGTTTCCGGACACCCTGTATAATGTTCACCAATACGTTATAAAGTTTAATAAAAATAGTAATATGGCATTAAGCTTCGCCTTAAATGAAAAAACACGCTTTGTAATACCAGGTCCTTTAGTTCATCAATTAATGCTAGTGAGTTTTTTTATAGTATATTTTGCGGAAAACACATTGGCTTCCTTGAATATATTTGTTATAAACAAAGCTAATTTAAAATTGGGGGAATTGCTACAGGACACTACAGGCCGAATGGGGCAATTACTTTTATGGATTTTCAGAAATCCATACAGTTTCGGTGGTTTGAGGATTTTTGTTAAAAAAATTGTTTGGTTATATGAATTATCTTGAAAAATAGAGTTTTTAAAAATTTTTACAGCACATTTTACACTGTCTAAGTATTTAGTGGTGGAGTCCGTTCGTAAAACATTAAAAATATCACTTTTGATGAAGTCTTAAATTTTTGTGTTATAATCACTTTTGTTTAATATGATGACTTTTTTTCTATTTTGTATGTCAATCACTCATAAATAAACAGAAAAATATTATATATGTGTACGGTTATACAGTGCGCTAACTTCGATGGATGATTCTACATGTTGGAATTCTGATGTTTTAATTTCGAAATTTCGAAAAAGTTACTAATTTATATTGTTTAAATATATATTTCTGCAATAAAATACGTTAAAAATATACGATGCCGATGGTTCTTCGAATAATTTGAAGTAATAAAATACTTTAAAGCATACGATATGTATTTCATTACATTCTTCCCGAGCACGACTGAAGATCGCCAACGAGTAAACAACAGTTAACGGTAACTAAAGGTGAACTGTTGTTTGTATGATATCGCACGGTCGATCGATAACTTGTCATCGTTCCCGACCACGACTGCAGATCACGAATAAATAATAGTTCACAATAACTAAACTTGAACTGTTGTTCGTGTGATCTGCAGTCGTGCTCGGGAACGATCAAAAGTTATCGATAAATCCTTTATCGATCGACCGTGCGAGATATCCAGGATTGAAAAAACAGAAATCTTTAAGTCGTCAGTCCTGTGTTAGGTGCTTCACCCAACAAAACAATTCATTTTATTAATATTTTGTTCTGCCTTCATTTCGCCGGTGTACAGTTCGTTGACCTTTTTCGTTGGCAAACCATTGTGATGTGATTTGAATAAATTAATCGAGATCATTAAACGTATGTAATAAGATTGGTTGCCAATTTTAATAACGGGTCTAATCGGGCGTCGCGCAAATCAAAAACAAACCCGATTGTGTTACGTTCTAAACGTGTCATGTGTCGTGTCGATTAACCCTTTAGTTCTTTCAACATTTTTGTTCACTTTGCAATGTTTTCTATGTATTTCAAATGTGCTATAAACACATCTTATTTTTTAGTTTTCCGTGAATACAAAAACTGTTTTAGAAAGTAGATAAAATTATCTATCCAGTGTATGTATTTAAAGTAAACATTATTAATTCTAAAAAATAATTTTTTAATATCAAAAGCGAGAATGTTGTCAAAACGCTTACCACATTTTTACTTAAGGCGATCCAATACCAAATAATGTAAAATCAGGTGTTTTTGGTTTGAACATTTGATTGCTTAGAAATAATACAGATGCTTTAATTAAATACTGCAAGTAGAACACATCTTGGCCTTGTCACCAAACGATCATTTTTTTGATAAGACTTTTTATAAGCCTAGAAAAAAATTAAGTATCAGGCCTAAAAAAACTGTCTAGTGCAAAATATCCCATTTACAAACCCATTTTCGGATTTGTTTTTATTGTATAATGTGGAAAATTCATTTTTTAATTCGATTATCGGAGGAAATTTTCATATATGTACCAGACCTTCACAAAATATGCATTTACGCGTTGTTTATTTTTACACGAATATTGATCGATTTTTGGGGAGGTAAACATTGAATTTGCAATTGTGAAATAACCTCTATGCCGTCTACATAAGGGTTTCACTCTTTTGTATTTAGTTACCGCCCTTTTTACTCCAAACGTAGACAAATTGAGAGAACTCGATGTTTCGAAAACACATTCGTTTTGTTTAGAGAATATCAATGGATTTAAATTTGCTTTGAATATGAGTGTTGTAAAGTAATGGTGTACAGTTTGATTATCTTCTGGAATACACTTAAGATCGGGTATGTTCGTAACTATTCGGGTAAAACCGATATGCTATCTCTGTCCTGTAATTACCGTCATCTATGGAAATACCTTAAAACTATATTAATTGGATAATAACAACTTTGATATACATACTCTACTGACATCTGATGGGCAGTATCGAAACTACAAGTGTCAATTTCAAAATTGGAACTGATCGTTTGGACAAGCCGTAAAACAGGTATCTACCTATAATCAGAAAATTACATACATATCTAAAAATATTATATTTCTACTTTTAAATGTGTATTTTTTAAGTTAAAATTTTTGACGGCTTTCGTGATTTTTCAAGTTTAGTAATGATTGGTGTGTGATTCTATTATTGTAATCTCCTGGTATAAGTTCGAATACAAAACTGTAATTTTTAATTAAATTTAATTTGTTTATTTATTAACGACCTTTTTATGGGCTTTTTTTATATGTATAGTAAAAAGTACCTACATATTTATTACACATAACTAAACTGCCTCAGTAACAATCTCTTGAATTTTTAAGTGATAAATTGAAGACTGACTCGGTATAATTACTTCCCTACATAAGTATTCTGGGCAGTGAGGAATACATATGGTAGTTAGTCACAGAATTTTTGCACTGAAATAAATCCCGACTTCTAGTATTACCTAGTTGAATCCGGAAGCTTATACATTCTAGCAATACCGGACAATCAACTAAATCATTTAGAATTTTATATAGAAATACCAAATCAGTGAAAATTCTTCTGTCCGACAATTTGAAAATATTCATATAATTTAACAGATTGTTGTAATTCAACAAAATGGCTGTAATACCCATTTTAAAACTTAGAAAACGTAAGAATTTATCTTGTATTATTTTGTACATGAACATTGTAATGTGGGTTCCAGACGGGAGAATTTTCCTTAAGTTGACTTGTAAGAAAACTAAATGTTAAAGAGTGTTTATTAATCATGCATCCCAAACCATACTAAAGTATACAATACTTCACTACCCATGGTGTGGACTATGCTACAATGCGTGTTGTGGCATTTATTATTGTCGGACTCATAGACATATGAATATTAGTAGACCTGCCCTAAGTGATTAAAAGCGTATTATCCCCACTCCCCATACCGGTTCCATTGGAGCCGGCTGGGCTCGCGTATGGCCTCAAGTGAAATTTGAAAACGTGACGTCATCATTCTTGTGCGAACTATGGTCGAGGCATCATCGATTCATTTTACGAAATAACACGGCAAAATGTTGACTTGTACTATGAAAACTTGTAAAAATAGATGTGAAAAAGAGAATAAACCCAATTATCGTATTACATTCCATATATAAGCATTATTTTACTTTATTTTAAGCATATTCACATCGTATAATATGAATCAGTTGTTACTATCACATCGAGAAACGTCTGGACGCGAAACACAAAGCTGGTTGGTTGCTGGGAAGTAAATTATGAACATTTTTAAAAGTGTCTTAACTAAATACTTAAACGAAATATTCGACTCTGAAAATAGAACCGAATTTTTTTGCCGAATTTGTACTTCGCAAATTTGTTCATAACGTGGCGAGTAATTTGCGCTCCCATGTAAAAATGTCTATTCATTCAAAAGCAGATTTTACTTTTAAGAAGTAAATGGTGATATTATAATGCGAGATGCCTATTTACTGTCAGATTGATTTATTGACGAATCACAGTCAGCTTCACTCCCTTCGTTATTCAACAGTTGATTTTACCCCTCGCCATTATCTTCTCGTCTATTAATTCCTATGTCTGTGGTCGGACTCTATTTTTGAGGTTTTTTTTACCTTTATTATTAATTTTTTTAGGAGTTAAAGTTGATTTTAAAGTACTATTATTATTTCAGTTTTGTGAAGCGACTGGCTAATAATGATGTAATAACAGAACTCGAATAAAACCTTCACAGAACTTTAAAATTAACTTTGAAATTTGATAAATTGTTCAAATTCTGTGAAACAACCGGTCATAAATCTTTGGTGATAGAATTTTTCCTAATACAATTTAGGTAAATTTCCGACTTTATGTCCGGGTTAAATCTTCCCCATAGGAAAAACTAAACCCTTCCACACACTTTTCCACAAATGATCATCTAGTCAATCAACATTATGCAAGTGCATTATATAAGCAAAATAAATACAAAACAATACAAGAGCAACACGTCAACTCACCAGAGATCAAATGGGAAAATAATTCACCGACTCCAGATATTTTCATATCAGATGGTTCGGCTCGGTAGAACTTCTAACAGGGCCTATAAATCCTACCTACTGATCCCTCAACATAAATATTTAAAAAATCTTTCGTTATCCTACATGTATTTAAAATTACTATAAATAGCTATTATAATTTCGAGAAGATTTGACACATAGTTATGTAGTTATAATCACAGTTGATTAATTACATCCATGTAGCAGTGGCAGTCCGTGACTTTTCAGTGAGCTGTAAGATTGAAAAATACGATATTATTCGTCCAGTCAGTGGGGGATAAAAAAGGGCTCCACCTTGCAAAAGGTTAGGTAGTAGCGATTTTCACATATGTTGTTAAGATTGGGACTCTAAAGAAAAAAAAAAGTTTTCGACCTTGGGGGGGTCGAGCTCGATCCGCCATCTTGGATTGAAGGTGCCAAAATTTGGTTTTTTCAAAATAATTATGAATTGGTTGATTTTACAACCAAATTGTTGAAGGCAAACTTAAAGACAACTAAATTACCTACATTTTTTGAACAGAGTTTTTTTTTGTAACTTTAATAAGTAACGAGTTACAGCGGTTGAAAGAAGAAAATTTTGACAAAAAATTGTAAAACCCCAATTTTCTTTATAAATTTTGTACAAACATATTACACAATATCATTTTAACGTATTTCTACGTTACAATATACTTATATAGCATCATCCGTGTGCTCGATGACGTTGATTTGTTATAGTGGGATCCTAGTCTACAGCTGACTTGGCAACACTGATTGAGTCCTGGTTACAGGACGTTGCCTAGATGCTCATGTCTGCAGATGTTCTTTTCGGTGAAGCAATGCCAGTTCAAGTTTCACAAGAACGATTTTTAGCCAATGAAAATAACAAAGTCCGTCTGATTTCGATGCTTACAAAGCAATTTATACAGGATGATTTTACAGTTAAGCAGGCTGAAGAAGATGCTGATGAGTTGATTGTCAATACTGCGATTTCCTTGTGTTCATCATATGACGCTGTTTTCATTATTGGCGAAGACGTTGATCTCCTAGTTCTGTTGACAGCATTAGCACCACCCAAGAGTAGTATATATCTTCGAAAACCCGGGAGAGGCAAAACTTTTGAAAGACTGTATTCCGCGAATAGAGTGAAATACAAAGAGGCGGCTGAGAATATTCTGTTTCTTCATGCCTTTAGCGGCTGCGATACAACATCGTCCTTCTTCAACTAAGGAAAAACAAAATTTTGTTCGCTTGTGCAAAACGACACAAGACTCAATGCCATGATAGGAATCTTCAAACAACATGATGCAACACCAGAAGACATAGCAGTTGCAGGAACACGCTTTCTTGTTGCTTGTACAGGGGTGACATGGATAAGGAAACCTTGGAAGAAGTCCGCTACAAACGTTTCGCAAAGTCGACAACAAAAAGCAAATTCAATCTTGCCTCTTTGCCACCAACGAACGACACTGCACGGTACCATGCATTTAGAACGTACCATCAAGTCCAAAAATGGTATGGAATCCAAAAAAATCCATAAACTGGGGCTGGAAACGTGACACCAACGGGCTTATTCCAGTAAGAATGACAAAGAAACCAGCACCCGAGACTTTATTAAAATTTATTTCATGCAATTGTAAAAAAGGATGCGGTGTTGCATGTAGCTGCAGGAAAGCTGGATTGAAGTGTTCTATTGTATGTGGGTGCTGTAATGGTCAAACATGCCGAAATTCGCCAGAGGACGTCGAGGACGAAGAAGAAGAGATTTTTTCAATGGAAGGCCAGAATCTCAGTATCACAGGCAATGAGTTAGATGATGACATTGATGACGAAGACTGTTATTAAGTAACATAATTTATAGTAACATAATTCATAGTAATGTAACATAATTTAGAAATCTACCATCGCTGGTATATCTGTGGAGTAGACCTACTGGGGATATCACAATAAAAAATGCCCATGTTCCCTACCTCATGGTGGTTTGGAAATGAATTAACAAAATTATTATAATTATGTAATGAATAACCCGAAAAAATTACAAAGTTGGGAATTTCATCATTTTTCAGAAAAATATTCACATTTCCGCCACTGTAACTCGTTACCTATTAGACTTACAAAAAAAAACTTTCTACAAAAAATGTAGGTAATTTAGTTGTCTTTAAGTTTGTCTTGAACAATTTGGTTGTAAAAACGACCACTTCACAATTATTTTGAAAAAAAAAATTTTGGCACCTTCAATCCAAGATGGCGGGTCGAGCTCGACCCTCCCAAGGTCGAAAACTTTTTTTTTTCCTTAGAGTCCCAATCTTAACAACATATATCAAAATCGCTACTACCTAACCTTTTGCAAGGTAAAACTCCCCACTGACTGGACTATTTGTTGTAAATGATTTTTTTTTTTATTTCCATTTTTTGTAGGTATGAAGTTTTGCAGATTTTTTTTAAAGTTTGGGGGTGTTGCGCTAAGTTGAAGAAAAAAATTTGATGTTAAGCCGGGCGACGTAGGTGACAGCTATTTTACTGGACATTGACTGATTCTATGTCATAATGAAGTTGTAGCAAGTTGGAACCGTTTCGGAATTTGCGGTTTCCGAGTTTTTATAATCATATTCTTATTACAATATTCAGAATAAAAAAACAAACATTTTATTCTACTGAATAAATTAAAAAAAATGAACGGTAACAACTGTGAATCGAACCCAAGATCTCTGTCTTACTTGGACAACGTCTTTATCCACTCGACCACTACACTACAATATTATACGTCATATTTGTCGATCTATCAATTTCAGGATTAACAAAAATTGCAACAAATTTTTCCCATATTTTTCACAGCTATCTTTTTGAATGATCACTAATTTGTAAACAATTGGTTTGTAACATAGATAGTGTCTAGGATAAAAAATATCCGATTTTTATTTACATGGGATACCTATGATATTTTTCTAAAAGTCTAAATGAATATTCAATTTTTATTGGAATAATTTTTTAAGGTTATACTCATCAATGTAATATATCATTTAAGAAGAAGAAAATACTAACTATTCTATACGAAACATGACACAGAACAAGACACAGAAAAAAATAACAGTATCAACCGGAAATAGAACTCAGTATTTTTTTCTTACTTGGACTTGCATTGAATTCGACTTAAGGCGATGCCATACGTAGTAATGCAAAATCATGTGTTTTTGGTTTGAAAATTTGGTCGCCTATAAATATTTCAGACGCTTTAATTAAATACTGCGAGTAGAATACAACTTGGCCTTTGAAATAATCGAGTATTTTTTAGATAAGTCTTTTTATAAGTCCAGAAAAAAATAATGTAAAGGCCTATGAAAACTGCTTTAAAGTTCAAAATCTCTTACTTACGAACCCATTTTCGGTTATGATTTTATTGTATAATGTGGAAAATTAAGTTATTTATAAAATGATCGAAAAAAAAATTTATGCCTGAACATCCACAAAATACAATAAAAGGCACGTTTTGGCCATGTTTTTTTCTTGCATAAATCAAAACAGGCGGATGGTGTTAAGCGGGAATTTAAATCTTATCGCCATCTACGTAAGGGTTGTTATTGATTAATTTAAAATATTACACGACGTAGTGCATCGCCTTAATTAGGTCAAGTGGATAAAGACGTTGTCCAGATGAGACAAAGATCCCGGGATAAAAAAAAACATTTTTATTTTTATACAACAACCACCTGTTCAGTTCAATAAGGAAAAATTGTAAATAAATAATTATATACTTAGTGCTTTCCAATATTTTAAATACGTTAAATCCAGCAAAATTAATAAATGCATTTTCATTTCTATCAATATTTTCATAAGGGCGTAATAATGAACTGTTCCTTTTTATGTATCGGCATATTTTAAAAGAAAAATGCTTCTTTTTCACAAAATGTGGACAGGTTTTTTATAATCAGGTGGATGACTCGTCTTCAGGTCATCGACTCAAGATCTGACGGAAGAAAATAACAAACTATTGTCGTCTCTTTCTAACGCATTGAATGTCCCGTAACAGATAGAAAGAGATAACGCAACGGTACAATTTGATTTATTATGCAAAGGCTGACATTTAAAGAGAGAAAGATGAAAAGCATTGTCTCTTTTACTCAGAAAAAGCAATGGTTTTATACTGATTGTCATTATATTATTATCTATACATAATATTATTATGTGGTCGTAGTGGATTCCTGATAAATTTATCCTTCCCACATTCTAATACATAGGTTTCATGCATATTTTCTGTTCACTTGATCATACTTCATGATACATTGTTTTTGCATTAAAATCGTTGGAAAGTAGACATTATTTATTGTATGAATTTTTGATCTTGAAGGAATGCAATGTCAAGGACTTATATTATCAGGTGATAGAAAGAGATGGAAGTATAATATTGGCTGAAGAATTCTTGGAAGGGAGAGAGAGGGATATAACTTTTATCACAGGTAATTACTCGGTACCGGCTGGCTAGAAAACGTAAGACATATTTAGTTTTAAACACAATATTTAAAAAAAAAATTGCTTTTGTGAAGATTTTTTTACTGATTGTTTGTTGTACGTTGCGATTTATTAATGGACTAGTACAGATCCTTGAACTATCACGGGATGTGATAATTATAGGATTTGTGAAGGGCAAAGTATTTATATAAAAAAACTCAAAATCATTATTGTCTTTCAAAAAAAAATATTTTTAATTCTCTTTATAATCTAATGACATTTTTTTTTGAAAAATAATTAGAGAGACGACCACAACCATTCGAATGAACACCGTTAGTAAACTTTAAAAATCATTAGTGATTCAGACGTATTTATCTATCAAAAACTTAAACAAAAAAAATACACAAGCAGATTATAATTTATTTAAATAAAATTAATTTGGTTCCTACTTAAATGCTTGTCTGATGTGATTTATTCCTATCATTTCCAATGTTTCAAATTAAAAAATCATTGAACATGAATTATTTTACATCACCCATGCGCTGACAACCGATAGTAGTAAGTTTAATTATTAAAAATAGTAGACGTACAAAGTTGAACACAGCTTGCCATTTTATTCGTGTTCATATAAATGCTTAAGTATTATTCATATAAATGCTTATGTATTACATATGTGAAGATATAATATATACTTTTCTTATTGGATTTATATTATTCGAAATCTGTCTTATACCGAGGGACGAATCACATTTAGGAATAGTGAATTCTGATCAAAACCTTGTACTGCAGTACCGCCAGCATAAAATTTGCCTTTCCTTTCCTAAACACGCTCATTAAAAAACATAAATACAAAAAATTATTAAAACAAATACCGGAGTCCAATGATGTCCTGTGCGTGCGAACCGTATGTAAATTTCACTAATAAACAATAAACAGTGTTAATGTCATGTGACCTATCAGGTAAGTATGGTACTATATATTATCTCCAAATATAGTTAATAATAACATGGATCACTGTAGAACTGTATTGTATATTTGTACAGCGTTAGAAATGACAATAGAATTTTTAGTTACTAACTCACCACCAGAGAGGATTAGACTACAACAGAAATCTGTCTCGGCAGACTGTCATTGCTTCATTCACATTCATATATCATTTATATATTTTTTTTATAATTATTATTTTAATATGAAACCGCGCAAGTTTCCCATTATGCTTTCATTCCATTCTTTCATGCCATCATTCCCATCTGCTTCCAATCATAAGAAGCCAGTGAGACTATGGCATCCCCAATTTGGGGTATTATTGTGAGGCTGAAGGTATTGGGGTGGGGAGGGGAAGGATCTGGTCACCCAACACGGCTAAATCCAATTCAAGCGACGTATATTTTCTGAAAGTTGGTCTTATAACAGAGCGATACTGAGATTATCTTCCAATTTGGAACGTGTCTTGTGTATTTTAAATGAGTAAATTGTGAAATAACACATACTAATCAATGAAATTTAGTTGCGCACGCTGGGATTCGAACCCGCGATTTTTGGCTTGGTAGTCGAGAGTCTTACCTCTCGACCACGGAGGACGTCAAAATAAAATCCAGAACTGAAATTATGTTTTAAGTTGGATATTTAAACATCACTAGAAAATTGAATGATTGGCTTAACGAATTCTTAAGGAAATGATGTATTTACGCAGTATTCTAATTATTAATGCATCAGTTTATTTTGCGCCACCGTTTACCGGTATAACAGTAATCTTCCAAGCCGGCGCAGTTCGCTGCGTCAACCCGAACCCTCAATACTAAATACTTTACCGCCAGGTCAGGAGAGAAACCCGAGCTCCGTCTCACATACTAAATTCTAAACCCATTCAAACAATCGTTTGCCAGCGTTCCGAATTCAAAAGCCATTAAAAATATCGCTAACTCAGCAAATTTCATAAACATTCTGCCAATTGTTGATAAATTAGCAAATTATTGTTGTGTTTTAATGCGATTGTAGAAATTTTAAAGTGTAGATTCAGTGATTTTTTTTAAATTGAACTGTGATTAATATTATATTATTGTGATTTCAACAGTTATTTTTTTGTTTCACGGATGTATTTGGATTAACAGGTATGTACCGTTGTCAATTATTAACAAACCTTTGAGTTGTGCTAACGAAACGCAGTGGACTATGTGACAAAAGTCTTTCTAAAACGATTTCTTTTTTTAAAGAGTAATCCTTTTTATTCTGAACTAATTTTTAGATTTATTAAACTCAAATTCTTTCCACGCACACCTGGTTTTATGTTTCACTTCTTGTTGATAAAACATCTTAAGGCGAAGCTTAGTGCCAAATCACTATTTAGATTAATCTTTATAGCGAATTTGTGTAGATTATGAATACCAAAAAATGTGCTTTAGATACATTGAAGGTTTTCCTGTCGCTTTGCTTGAGTAGAATACAAATAAAAAAATAAATTAATCAGTAAAAAATATAAATGCAAACTACAAAATTTTTTTTCAATAAAAATGTATGAACGCATAAAGGAAACAACTTTAAAAAAATACAGTATTATAGCTAAGATTATCTGCGACAGTTTCATTTGATTAAATTTTTTGCTTTCTTATAAAATTATTTACAAAATAAATAAAAACCAGTTTTATGCTTGAAATCGAACGTTTCTAGACTCCGTTTGTCAAGCAATTTTAATGTCTATTACCTACAATATAAGGTATACAAAAAATATACACATTTTTGGCTTGTAGCTTCCTCTTAAGAAGGGCTAACCCTTAATTTTTCAGTAAAAGATACCATCCTTCATCTATATTTATAAGCTTTTTTTGTATTCTAGCTTTGCTACGATATTACATCGACTATAGGAACCAATTTTTGTGTACATTTATGTAATATGGACTTCAATTATCTATTAATGAAAAGTTGATAGTACTGTTGCTTGCATTGGAAGATGTACGTATGCCAAAGGAGCTGAAAGCTTTAGTTAACAGCTTACTCCTACAGGGATATCGTCTTCTGGTCCTTGTATAGCGACAACGCACGTTGTACGCATTATTACGTGAGATAGTTTTGAGGTCAGATATTCCGTTACGCTATAAAATGTTATGTCTTATTTCGTCATAAATATACCAGTGATTTTATGTTATATAAAGGTGAATTGATATAATAAAGAAAACAATTTACGTTTATGAAATTTTAGAGTAGATTTTTGGCTACTCATTAATAAAATTCCCAAAATGCTATTCCTGTTCGTATCCCATTCAATCCCATCGTTTTAAAATATTGTTAAATTCATGTCTGACGTCTGAATAAATTTCTAATGAAAAATATAAGCCTATATTGCTAGGTATAGAAAGACAAAATAATAATTTAGTGTTATTTAAAATTGATGGAATTCCAGTAGTTCAACTAGTATGTTTAATGTCACTGGTGTCTGTTATTTGTCTTGGATTTTAAAGGTCGTCATTTTAGTAAATATAGGCCAAAAGGTCACGTCATTGTTGAAATAATTAAAAATTGCTGACGTGTACCCGGTGTCGTCGAATTTTCTCTAAATTCTCTAAATGATAGTAAAAACATTCGTTGCAAAGTTTAGAAGAACTGAGCGCAGAAACAGACATACGCGGATAGTGACTTTGTTTTATACAGGGTTTTCCAATAAGAGGTGTTATTTTGAATAGTCTGCTATTTCGGTAGATGTTACTTTTGAAGCTGTCATTTTTTGACATTTGACAAGTAGACGCCATTAATAAAAATGGAACGATGCACGCTTCAAAAACGCATTGAAATTATTAAAATTCACTTCAGTGAATCAAATGCAAATCATCTTGAGTGATGAGGCCCATTTCCACCTCGGTGGCTTCGTCAACAAGCAAAATTGTCGCATCTGGGGCTCGGAAAACCCAAGAGCCATTGGACCTTACTTTTTCGAAAATGAGGCTGGAGCAACAGTTACGGTGAATGGATTGCCATCGATTTTTTATGGCCGGAATTGGATGGTATTGATCTGGACAACGTTTACTTTCAACAAGACGGCGTTACGTGCCACACAAGCAACGAAACCATTGATCTTTTACGATTGAATATCAAAATAACACCTATTATTGGAAAACCCTGTACTATTTAAAGATTTACTTTATTTACTAGCTTAAGTGTAACCGTCGTTGCTCAACTTTTCTCTACTTTAAATAAAAATAATATCCATGTATTATATATATAAACCTTCCGGAAGAAATTCTCTAAATGATAGTGAAAACCCTATCAAACTTCTTTGCATAGTTTAGAAGAACTAAGCTCACAAACAGACAGACGCGGATAGCGACTTTATTTTAGAGTATTTTTTAAAATATATTCTTATATGGATCTTAAGAGCCAGGTGCTACCATTCTTCATCCTCTCCATCTCATTCCCATCTACAATCATTCCCCAATTGGGGATGCCATAGTTCCACTGACTCTAGACGATTGGGAGCAGTTGGGGCTCTAAAAATAGTTTCTTTTGTAAAACAATATATTATGTGTCACCCATAGACATCTGAATATTAGTAGACCTGCCCTAAGTGATTAAAAGCGTATTATCCCCACTCCCCATACCGGTTCCATTGGAGCCGGCTGTGCTCGCGTATGGCCTCAAGTGAAATTTGAAAACGTGACGTCATCATTCTTGTGCGAACTATGGTCGAGGCATCATCGGTTCATTTTACGAAATAACACGGCAAAATGTTGACTTGTACTATGAAAACTTGTAAAAATAGATGTGAAAAAGAGAATAAACCCAATTGTCGTATTACATTCCATATATAAGCATTATTTTACTTTATTTTAAGCATATTCACATCGTATAATATGAATCAGTTGTTACTATCACATCGAGAAACGTCTGGACGCGAAACACAAAGCTGGTTGGTTGCTGGGAAGTAAATTATGAACATTTATAAAAGTGTCTTAACTAAATACTTAAACGAAATATTCGACTCTGAAAAGAGAACCGAATTTTTTTGCCGAATTTGGACTTCGCCAATTTGTTCATAACGTGGCGAGTAATTTGCGCTCCCATGTAAATGGTGATATTATAATGCGAGATGCCTATTTACTGTCATATTGATTTATTGACGAATCACAGTCAGCTTCACTCCCTTCGTTCTTCAACAGTTGATTTTACCCCTCGCCATTATCTTCTCGTCTATTAATTCCTATGTCTGTGGTGTCACCCTATAAAATTTAACAATCGATATGCAAACACCTAGATTGGCAGCTCTCGTATTACAAAAATGGATAAATCTATCATATACAAATATATTTTGCGGTGCGATGGGAATTGAAATTATTTGAAGCTATTATTGGGTTCCGCATTATTCATTCGTCTTCTGACGCATGATTCGCTTGGTGGGTAAATAGAACACTGACGTGGTCTTTAGACCATGCATGCTCATTTCGTCAGTCAGAAATATTATAGCAACAAGTCCATTATTTATAACTTAAATCGGCGACAACATTCATTGCAGTATTTTACATTACGTAGAGACAAGATACATAATACACGTTACTCTTCGCCCTGGTAAAAGTCCGTGATTCAAATTCGAAACGTTGCTTCAAATAACTTTAGCCGTGTGTGGTGATCAAATCTTAATAGCCAGGTACTTCTTAACCGATTTCCTTCAGCCTTACAACATACCTCAATTGGGGATGCAATACTCTCACTGGCTATTGACTGTTGGGACTCTTGGGAGATATTTAAATAGATAACGACACGTCTCTCAACTTTTCCAGTCAGGAGTTTTGTACATGGTCAAAGTTCTCAATTAGAGAGGGTATACTTCAATCCTGAAACTAAGTAATACTTCCTCGTTAGTCATGATTTCCACCCAGGACATATTGTTATTATCCTTATCATCAATATTTCAAAAGCCTGTTGAATGAAAAAGTAACTCTTGACATGACCCGATACAAGTCATTGATTTACCCCATTTCGTCATGTCTTCTTGGGACGCTTTGAACTTCTTTTCCCATATATTTCCTGACAGTTATCAACATGAAATGGAAAAATGTAGTATCTGCAAAATGTCTAAATCTAAATGGTATGGATAGCTGCTGATACGTGAGGGCAATACGCTGTAACTCAAATATCCAGTCTCCTCGGCAATGGCGTTGTAATGGCAAAACAGAGTGTATTTGCGGGTTTACCTGGCCGCATCGATGTAGCTTTAGCATAGCATTAGTAAGATTTTTGGGACCTCTACTTACAACAACTTATTATGTACATCATACGCCCTTGCCTCTGGCAGAATGCAGTATTTTAAGTTGTAATGTTCCGTCATTACTGAAGTGTTCTTTTTTTTAAATTACATTATGCTAATGCCAATTCCTTGGAAATTAACTACAACAAACAAGTAAAAGTGAGGTTTTTTTTCTTTTAACTTATTTTGAAAGTTATACCGATTAATGCGATATATGAAATAAAGGTAGATGCTAAAAATATTGGAAAAATTAGTTGCAAGATGATGTTGTTAATTCTGAATTAGAAATATGATACCGACAAATAGGTCGAGTGGTTTAAGACACCTGTCCCAGTAATATCCTGGGTTCGATTCCTAGTTGTGACCGTTATCTTTTTATTATCTGTGGCTTGTTCTATTTCATGTTTCGTTTAGATTTCTTAGTATTATCTTCTTCTTCAATAAAATAAAAGTAAGTTTATATCATGTAACCAGATGCGCGAATTAGCGCTTTAAAGCTAAAATTTTGTATCTATAAATACGGCACATTGCCACAAGACGGGTGTTTTGTAACTGTCCATCCAGTTAATGCATCCAAACCATCTAAGTATCTCTTTATTAATCGCTTCTTAAATCATGAATTGAATCCCACATTTTATATGTACATAATAATAGGTATGTATCTTTAAAACTATTACAAACGTTGTTTTGTAAAAAAAATACATTGGATTTGCCAACGAATTTGTTAATTATATGGGAATCTGCAAATAGTTTCGACTTTCTAATAACAGAAAAAGGCTTAGATAGATTGTTATTAAATTATTAGAACACGATGGTCAAAAAATTCTTTGAATTCAGCAGGTAAAACTATTACCCGGTATGCGTCACGATTCTACATAACTCCTAATTGCTACCTAGGTTCCAATTGTGACCGTATTCCACCTCTTACACCCGTTTCTAAACCGTTCTAGTATTTCGGTTTTTTCTTTCTATTAACCTTATTTATAATATTGTACTTACTCTCGCATGTTATTAAACAACCGTTATTTTCTAAGAATTGTTTGATAACCGTATGTATTTATACTATGGAGAGAGTGCTAGCATTCTGGGTATCGATTCTCTAATCCAGGCCGCTTGCAATCGCCGTTAAAAGTACATAGATTGGTCGAAGTTCTTATTCTTGACTCTTTTCGAAGTTACATACTTGCATACGCCAAACATCATTCCACCACAATCATCGAACAACAGTGGTCGAGAATCGAGACCCTGGTATTGTATGGAATATTATTTTCCTTGAGAGAGACTTTATCTTGACAACAGCAGTGCTAATAGTCAATCTTTGTTTTCAGTTCAGTACCTTTTAAATGTTCATACATAATTCCATAATTAATTTTCGACATAGTTTAATTGTAAGCTTTACATCACCTACTTCACTAGGTGTAACCTGTTCCGAGCTACGTGAGAGAAATGTATGAAAAAACATTTGATAAATTAGGTAGTGTTACATTTAGATATATATGTGAAGAATTAATAAAGTACGTACTGTGTGAAAGAAGAAGAAAAATAGTAAATTTTTAGTCATGTATGGTTAGAAAAAATACAACGATTGGAGAATATATAAAAAAGTTCTATTTCATAAAGTCTTCAATTTTCCTGTGATCTTTTCTCATTAGCCATTCAAAGATGTTTTTGTTAAAGGTGTACATATAAGTTATTGCTATGGTTTGTAGTGGCAGTTTGTCGTATGCGTGAGGCGCTACGTTGTATGCATGTGGTGTCTTTGATCAAAGGTTGTCGTATATTTCGGCACCAAAAGTCTCCCCTTGCGTGTTTGCTCTTGCGTCCTTACTAGGTGATGCACATTGATGGTTTTGATACATGTATTATTAGCAGGCTTACACTGAGGTATTAAGAATTGACATTAAGAGTTCTATAGAAACCTTTATGAAATTCACTTGCTTGATTCCCCAGATTGTGCATTCTGTGGTCTAGAAGTGGAAATCTAGTCTAGATCAACTAGTATAGATCACATATTTTTGGTTGTCACTCTCTAAAATATAACCTGTCTTCTATCAAGCCTTATCTAAAAATGTTAACTATACCGAAATCCGGTATAGTTTTCATATGGGCATCTGTGTGAAAAAAAAGGATCGTGTAAAAAATTCATAACCACATAGATAAAAAAAAATAAGACAAGATTTATCAAGGTCACAGACACAGACCTTGACTAGAGATAATATATGTATTTTATAAAAAAATGTATGTCATCTCATTGCTATCTGTGATGTATGGTAAAAAGTTGGGTATTCAAGCGATAGATGGCACCAGCCATAAAGCTTACTTCAGAGTCCGACAGATGTTGCCAGAGTGTAGCAATTGCCTGTGGGGTATCCTTGTCAGACTTTAAGCTTGCAGAACCAACCCTCGGGTAATGAACAGTGTAGTAAAATCCAGTCTTATATTTATTGTAACGTAAATACACGAAATTATTGTAAAGAACCTTTTACTTAATCAGGAGTTCCCAACACACTAAATCTGCAAGTAAAGGCAGAGATATAACACTATCAATAGGAAGATGTTGTATGTAGCTGTACATGAAACGTTCAGCGTTAACATTGAAGATATAGAGTTGAATAGAGTTAACAAAACACATTTGCAATGTCTGTCGCTTTTTTTTAATCAAATACATTTTTCATTTAGAGTTTATTGAATGGTTGATGTTATGTTGTTTCGATGACCTGCATTTTTTATTCAACACTTTTAGAAGAACAGATGTTCTGAAATAACTGTTTAGTAAAAAAATACTTCAAGCAGCTACCAAAAACATGCCGTTGGTATTGGATTCGAGATCGATTATGGGTAATTATATTTAAAAAAAAACAGTTATTATTTAGATAACAACTATGCAAATTATTATGTACTACGATTTCAAGTACTATTAACACCATTTGAAGAACTCTTTTTAATTAAAAAAGTTACAAATCGCTTATAAAAACAATTTTATGGTATTTTTTTAAATTTCAAGTAAATTCTTGTTGTTTTGACCTTCTAGATTCTAGGATCTCTAATTGATTGTGATTTTGCCACATTGAGACGACCTATTTATATGATTTTATTTAAACTTCCCCTATTTTTATTATTAACATTTAAGTGATTTATTAACATTTTTGGTAAAGACCAATTAAAAATCATTTGTGCGTCACTCTTAAATGATGGCGGGTTTGTCTTTTAAGTAGGCACTCCATTGTTTACTTTACTGTATTTAAGTTCTTTAAAAACGGGAAAGGTCGATGGAAACCAACCGCCTCTTTCTTCTTCTTCTTTTGTTGGTGTTTTTGTTTATTCGGTGTTAGCATATGGAGGATTCGATTATGTTGCCAACAATAAAACTTATTATAAAATCGTGCCGTTTTTTCTGGGCAGTCTATATTGGGAATACCTTTCAACTGCGGACCCTGTACAATTCATTTCAAAAACAGTTTTTGATTTCGAATTTGTTCAGAATTAATCCGTGTATTAGGATTTTATTGCAAAGTGGAAACACTCCAATTTTCTGGCAGAATATGCCAGAGGCCCGAGGGCTTAAAATAAAAATATAATATATGTTTTCTGAATAGGGGGAAACCTTACAAAATTGCATTCTGCTAGCTGGGTCCTTCAACATTGTAAAGATAAAGTGTCTACTTAAAACGATAAGAGAAATTTAAATATTGTCAGACTGTTATCTACCCAAATATTTATTAAACAATATTCAAAAGAATTAAGGAGGGATAAAATTTTAACAAATTTCTGTACTTACGTATGCAAAACCAGAAAATCAAACCCCTCAGAGGGAGAAAGCTTTTTTAAGAAAAGAGTTACATTTCTACTTGAGTTAGGATTTCAGTTCTCAAACTTCCCCTCTATTTTTCCTCCCCCTATGATCGAATTATCCAGTGTTGAATATGCCACCACCTCACAAAATATATTTTCGCAACTCTTTATCTTTGCATTACTACAAATAATTTCTATTACCACAAATAATTTGTATTACTACAAACAATTTATATTACTACAAATAATTTGTGTTACCACAAATATAATTTGAATAACCACAAATATTTTGTATAGTACAAAAGTGTTTTTTGTATTAATACAGATATTTTGCATCACTACAAAAGGTTTTGTATTAAAACAAATACTTTGTTTTACTAATTGTACTGCAAATATGATGTATTACTACAAAAGTAGTAATACATAAAATACTCGATTATTTCTAAGGTAAAGATGTATTCTACTCGCAGTATTTAATTAAAGCATCTGAAACATTTCTAGGCGATCAAATTTTCAAACCAAAAACACATGATTTTGCATTACTACGTATGGCATCGCCTTAAAATAGTTCCATATAATATTATGTAAAATATCCGTTTTATTAAAAAGAAACTTCTACATTTCGTGGCATTTCCTCAGTGAGCTAAGTGTGGGTGTAAGAATTGAAATAGTCTGCATCTCAGAGCGTGACTACATTGACCCGTGAAGCCTTCCAATTGGTACAAAGCCTTCGAACCGGTCAGGTAACTCCGCATATCCTGTTCGTCCTTGACCGTACCGTTATGTCGGTCCTAACTAACTGTTAACCGGACGTTTTCTGTGCTCCGAGTGCTGTATTCAAATCAGGCTACATTATATTATTTTGATAACTTATCAAGGCTGTATATAATATAGATTTTAATTAAATCATCACGCGTTCATTATATTAATGGTGAACTGGCAAAAAATAACTGTGATTTTTTAATGTAGGAATTAAAATGATTTTGTTGGAGATATTTGTAGAAAACATATTTTTAGAGGGATTTTTTCCAGTTGTTGGATATATTGAGGTACATAATAAAAATACGTGTCATGAGTTGAATCTTAAGGCGATGCCATACGTCGTGTAATATTTTGAATCGAGCCGCCATCAATAACACTCCTTACGTAGATGTCGATAAGGCTTAAATTCCCGCTTAACACCATCCAGCTGTTTTGATTTAGGCAAGAAAAAAACATGGCCAAAAAGTGCCTTTTATTTTATTTTGTGGATGTTCAGGCATAAATATTTAAATGTTTTCCGATCATTTTATAAATAACTTAATTTGCCACATTATACAATAAAATCATAGCCGAAAATGGGTTCGTAAGTAGGAAATTTTGAACTTTAAAGCAGTTTTCATAGGCCTTATAAATTATTTTTTTCTGGGCTTATAAAAAAAATTTATGTAAAAAATACTCGATTATTTTAAAGGCCAAAATGTATTATACTCGCGGTATTTATTTAAAGCATCTGAAACATTTCTAGGCGACCAAATTTTCAAACCAAAAACACATGATTTCGCATTACTACGTAGTGCATCGCCTTAATATTGTTTACCTAATAGTGATTTAACATATCATGCTATATCTATTTATATAAATATAGTGTCTGTAGTGGGCGGGAGGTGTGGATTTGATTTAAATACAAATCTACAGTTTTTTTCCAAGAAATTGTGAACACTTGGCCTTCAAAACAAGAGGAAGATCACTGACTACATTAGATTTGAAAAATGATTAAAACCGTGAGACGCTCAAACGCCCTGTGATTGGTCGGCGGGTTCTGACAACACTTAAACTGCTACCTCACTGGTTGGCCAGACGCGTTATATAAAATACAGTGTCTGTGGCGGGCGGGAGGTGTGGATTTGATTTAAATATAAATCTGCAGTTTTTTTTCCAAGAATGATGAAATTGTGAACACTTGGCCTTCAAAACACGAGGAAGATCACTATCTGTCAAGCCCGGGCAACGACGTCAACTGATAATATTTTTAATTTATGTTTTTATGGAATGTTCAAGTTTGCATGTTATAATTCCTGCCTTTTTTCAACGTTTCGGAATGGGTTACAGTTTCCATCATCTGGACAGATGTGAATAATTCAGGAATACTATTTCATATTTACTTACTTTTTTTCTTGAATAACAAAAAAAATACATAATATTGTAAAATGGAAAAACCAATGAATTTCTGTGAATCACAATCATGCTTTGGGAGAAAGTTTGAAACAGAATATATTCCATTAGATTCCGCAGATTCTGTGAATCACATCAGCATGACACATTCATAAGTAGGATGTACATTCTTGGTTTATGTCAACACTGGAATCTGAGAAAAACACAGGGCCGGCCCTAAGCGGGCGCAATTGGAGCAGTCCGCTCCGGTAGCCGAATTGCCAAGGCGCTGATAATTCCTGACACCTAACAGTCCTGAAATATCGCCTTTCAGATTATTTTTTATAAAAACGGCGCTACAAAAAAATACAACTCTTCGGAATATTATTTTATTTATTTATTGTTTCTTTATATTGTGTATTTTATTACGTTAGAATTTTTAGCCTCACAAGGAAAACCTGTGTTGAGGTTAATAATTATACAAAATAATAAAAATAAAAATAGCAAAAAGATTATATGTTAAGAGAACAATATTGTTACATTGACGTTTCTACGAATTAGGTACCATGTACAACCAGGTACATGGTAACTATTAATCTAATTCCAGCCACTTCATTACAGTATAATGTAGTATACATGTAGGGTGACCATGATATACATTGATATTTAAATGCAAGAAAAAATGTAATAAACTATTATTTTAAAAATGAGAGAAGAAAGAAAGAGAGAAAAAATACATTATAAAAGGAATAGGATAAAAAAATATACATTTACAAAATATTATGCCACAATTTAATATAAAGGACAAAGATGAAAGAATATGTTTATAATCTGAGCGCAAATAATTTATTATTTTTAATGATAAATTATGTTTATAAGACAAGGTTTTATGCATAGCATAAAGGATAACAAATAATTACAAGCAATAATTAGTCACCTGAAATATCAATACAAATTGAAAATATCTCAATAAAAATAAATGCCGCCAACGGGAATTGAACCTGTACTTTCTGATGTCCGGTCAGGTGCTCTGAACCACTGAGCTATGTCGGCTTATTTCCAACACGCCAAATAATTCAATATGTACTACTACCTCAATCAACAATTACTGCTTATTATATTTTTTCACCTGTAAAAAAAAAAAACTTTTATAGGAAAGGCTTTGTTAGTGCTAAATTTTCCCACTAGATGGCGTCGAGACATATTATATCTACATTTTTTGATGAAATATTTTGACTAGCCAAAAATTATTATTTTTAATGATAAATTAATGTTTATAAGAACAAATAATTTAACATTCTTTTGAAATGTATACAAGGAATTCTTTTTTTTTATTAACTCCACACAGGAGGCCCTGAAGAAAATAATTTCCCTGAGGGCCTATGTCATCTTTGGGGATGCTGTGTGGAGGGTCTTTTTGTGGAGAGGAAGGAGTGAACATGGGTCTTGAAGAGTCCCAAGTTGTAGGAGGGAGGAAACACAGAGGCCGGCAGTTCGTTCCCCAGCCGAGCTGTTGAACCTAAGAACGAATCGTAGAAGCGACCCGTTCTCATGTGACAAATGTCAACCGTGTACAAATGTTGGGCGCGCGTTTGGCGTGTATCCCGACTACGCACCGGTGCCGAAGGGATCAATGACGCTAGTTCCTCAGAGCATCTTCCATTGTAATACCGATAGAACAAGGACAGCATACCTACCTGACGCCTGTGCTCTAAAGATTGCAGTCCGTTTGTTAAGATTGGGGAATCTATCAAACGGACCGCCCGTTTTTGCACAGAGTCAAGGGTTTTTTTCAGGTATTTAGGGGCTCCGGACCAGAGATGGCTGCCAAATTCGACAGTAGGGCGCACTTGCGATTTGTACAGGGTCAGCAGTTGTTGCAGCAATTCGACGACTTAATGTGATCTGTAAGGCTATTAAATAGCTATTGCTTATAGTGATCATCGATTTACCTAGGCGTCTACTGGTTTTGATAAGGGATGTTAAAAATTTTACTCTCGACAGGCACCGTTTGCCTCAGAGTATAAACTTAAAATAATTCTAGGAAAAGAACAAAGAGTGATTTGTTCAATGGAAATTTACTGTTATCGTTTGGCATAACTTGGATTGTCGGAAGTCATAAATAAAGGATATCGCAGAAAACAATAGGCTGTCTTTGTTACAGATTCACGACAAGATTACATAGTACAACCAAGACTATGTCTACAATACATAATGTTTACATAATGTTTCTTTATAAATTATTTACCTTAATACTAACATGTACATAATTGAACTAGAATTCCCTCACCAAACACAAGAGCATTGTCTCTTTATGGTGAGGAAAGGTTACTTTAATTTCTATTGTTTTATATCTTTTTTTATCCTGTATACTTATCTATGTAAAAATATATTTTTTCAAATATTAAATAAAAAAAATAAAAATAAAACCATAAATATGTACATTAAGATTTTAAGAATGTCGGTTTAAACTTTTAAATTTTAGCACTATCAAGTGGATTTATTTGACAGCTAGTGATAAATGTATTGGAGTTTAAAAAATATATATTATCTGTATTGAAGTATATTTTTTGTCGTTTTTTTGGGAAAAGCAGTGTTATTTTTAGAAAACAGGTTGGTATTTTGTAACCAAAGTTATGTCATGGAATTTTTTATTATCTTAGAGCATAAAGCGGTGGATCTCCAGTTTTAATTGTATTATTTTTTAATTTTATATTATAAAAACAAACAGTACATGATTTACAGAGATGAAACTATATACAGGAATAAAATACTTCATGTTGTGTACCTATGATATGTTTCCTTGTAATGTCTGCTAAGTGGTATGTTTATTCCTTAATTACGAGGTGACTTGTGTAGTTTATAGGTGTGTAATGTATGTGTGAGTGTTTGTGTGTGTCTGTATGTATGCGCATTGTATAGTTTAAATTATTGACATGATGCCACGTTTGAACTTGGGCAGTGAATCCGAAAACATGTCAATGTTAGAGTTAAGACAAATATTATTTAGAGTATGAAGAGCTTGGTTAATTGGATGCTGCATTTTTTATAATTAAGCGTGTGGAATAGCACTGTATGCCGTGTCTTGTCTTTTGCAAATTTGAAAAATTTAAAAAAAAAATGTTAAAGTATGCGGGGATTTCGACGTGAACTTAGAACTATTCAAGCTTGTTAAGACCACAGACAGAGACCTACATATTTAGAATGCATAATATTACCTTCTGTTTTAAAATTTTATATGTAATCTCTTTTCATACTCCAAGCAGGTCGGTTACAAGACAGTACTTACCATATTATGGTAGCAATTCTATATCAACGTCTTACGTCTCATATGCGACGGATTCAACAGCTAGGAAACAAATACTCCGATGTTGTTGATATATTTAGTACATTAATTTCAATATATGAGCATACCTTATTCAAGTTTTTTTCATCAAGTAGGGAAATATTTTGATAAAGCTATTTAAATTGACAGTATTGCAGTATTTTGCACGTTAAGGCGATGCACTACGTCGTGTAATATTTTGAATCGAGCCGCTATCAATAACACACCTTACGTAGATGGCGATAAGGCTTAAATTCCAGCTTCGTGAATTTTGATTTATACAAGAAAAAAACATGGCCAAAAAGTGCCTTTTATTTTATTTTGTGGATGTTCAGGCACAAATATTTAAATGTTTTTCGATCATTTTATAAATAACTTAATTTTCCACATTATGCAATAAAACCATAACCGAAAATGGGTTCGTAAGTAGGAGATTTTGAACTTTAAAGCAGTTTTCATAGGCTCATACATTATTTTTTTCTGGGCTTATAAAAAGACTTATCTAAAAAATACACGATTATTTCAAAGGCCAAGATGTATTCTACTCGCAGTATTTAATTAAAGCATCTGAAACATTTCTAGGCGACCAAATTTTCAAACCAAAAACACATGATTTTAAATTACTACGTAGTGCATTGCCTTAAGAGTATTTTTTCGGCTGAAAAAAATAAATTATTTTGTATATTTTATTTTTAAGTACCTATATCGGACGTGCAGAGCCAAAGTCATTATGAGATAACAAGATCTCAAGTTTTTACGATGTCCTTAATATTTTTGATAAAACCATTTAGATATCTGCGTCAAAATAAATATGATACTATAATATTATTCCACATCCTTAATATGCGACTGCTATAGTTAATATTAATGGATTTTCGGCGCCACCATACATTTAAAAACTAATGTTTTTGTTTTGTTCAACACAGTGAAGAGATAAGGGTGATCGCTAATTACTCTCATTGAACATGTGTGAAATTTAATGTATAATTTTGTCCAATAAATAGAGAAGTAACTGGTACAAACAGTCACTTCTCATCCGAGAGTTCTCGGGAAAGTAATACTTGTTTAATTTAATGTTTTCCTACTGCCCCTGCAAAAACTCTCAGATCAAGGTGTCAATGTGTGCCGGTGCCCTATTGAATTTGCAGTATTTGTGCGGGCTTCACTAACTTGGTCCCGTACAAATTGGTCCTTCGTGCCGGTTCTACGCATTACGCCTTTAATCGTGCTTCAGTAAAGATGCCTTCGCTTCGCAGTGGCCATAAAATCTCTACGTCATCCGGGGCGTCGCGATCAGCAACCAGCGTTCCCGCAGACCGAGACAAACGTATGTCTTGCCGAGCCCCGGACCCTACTTCCAACTCTCCGACTGATGTTCCCATTAGCCAAGATGCACCCCAGCAAGCTGATCAAGCTATGCTTGCCTCGGACTCCATTGAACAATCAACCACAGCTTGGGGTCCCATCCTGACCCACAGTTTCCCGGCCCCCCAGGAGTCCGACGGAGAGGATGATGACCAACGGTCAGAGTCAACTGAGGATGCAATACAAATGTTGCGCCGTGAGTTGCGCACTCGAGAGAAGCAGCACGTTAAGCACACCGCCAACCTACTTGCAGCCCTGGCAGCAGCAACAAAGACATCCGCCGCACTGCAAGCAGGCCACCAACCTGCCGATTCCAGGTTCACAACTACCCAAGCCCCCGTGGCGCCTGGAGCGTGGCCCGCCTCGAATGCCGGCTACGCTATCACAGCACCCGGGCAAGCCTCGAATGCATGCCCGGTGCAAACAGCGCCTGGAGCGTGGCCCGCCTCGAATGCCGGCTACGCTATCACAGCACCCGGGCAAGCCTCGAATGCATGCCCGGTGCAAACAGCGCCTGGAGCGTGGCCCGCCTCTAATGCCGGCTACGCTATCACAGCACCCGGGCAAGCCTCGAATGCATGCCCGGTGCAAACAGCGCCTGGAGCGTGGCCCACCTCGAATGCCGGCTACGCTATCACAGCACCCGGGCAAGCCTCGAATGCATGCCCGGTGCAAACAGCGCCTGGAGCGTGGCCCGCCTCGAATGCCGGCTACGCTATCACAGCACCCGGGCAAGCCTCGAATGCATGCCCGGTGCAAACAGCGCCTGGAGCGTGGCCCGCCTCGAATGCCGGCTACGCTATCACAGCACCCGGGCAAGCCTCGAATGCATGCCCGGTGCAAACAGCGCCTGGAGCGTGGCCCGCCTCGAATGCCGGCTACGCTATCACAACACCCGGGCAAGCCTCGAATGCATGCCCGGTGCAAACAGCGCCTGGAGTGTGGCCCGCCTCGAAAGCCGGTTATACTATCACAGCACCCGGGCAAGCCTTGAATGCATGCCCGGTGCGTACACTGCCGGGAACACGGCCCGCCTCAAATGCTGGCCACGCTATCATAAAACCCGGACCCGCCTCGAATGCACGCTCAGTGCACATACTGTTGGAAACTACGGGACACACGGCACCCGTGGCAAGCATTCCCATAGCCGATTATACTCTACCACAGTACCCCGAGCGACAGCCCCAAGCAGCAGTACCTGGAGAAGTGGAATTTACGCATAACAGATCGCAGCAATTCCCTACGAGTCAGGATTTTTCACCACTGTTTCCGCCACTGCCTACGGCCGATGAGACAGCACAGCACACTCACGAGTGGGTGCAAAAAGGCGCTGATCAGCTGTCCCAGATCACCTCAGCAATAGCAGAGGGTTTTCGCACGTCCCGTGCCCAAGCAAGCCCTCGCACGATAGAGGACGATACACGGATGGCCGCCTTAATCGCAAGGCAGACCACGGCCAAGGATCTTCCCCTCTTCCTGGGTGACCCGCTCGAGTGGCCCACATGGAAAGCCCAGTACACCCAATCCACAACCACTTGCAGAATGACTTCATCTGAAAACCTCATCCGGCTGCAGCGTGCACTAAAAGGGAAGGCTCGGGATGCAGTCGGCCCTCTCCTCATGGATCCCGCTCAAGTTCCAGAGATCCTCTCTGTCCTCGAGCAGCGATACGGTGGCGCCAGCGCAATAGCCACGCTGATGTTGGAAAAGGTGAAAAAGCTGCCGTATCTCACAATAGACGCAACCCTTGAGGACCTGGCAGACTTCTCCGGAACCGTCCAGAACTTGGTGACATCACTTAGGATCCTTAGGACTGACGGATACCTGACCAACCCCACCCTACTGAATGACATCACAACAAAGATGCCGATTACGCTACGGATGACCTGGCTGTATGAGACACGTGGTCTTACGAGTCTAGCTACAATAACTCAGCTGGCAGCATTTCTGAAAAGTATGGCTAACGCTATACCCAACAGCGGGATGATCGACCCAGTGCGACCTCGACCGCGAAGGACCGAGCAGGTGCATGTAGTAAACGGTGAAGAAGTTAAACCAGACTCTAGACCTGCTGAATTTGTTACATCGCGTAAGAGGAGTGAGCCTCGCGAAAATAAAATGAACAATACGCGTAAACGCAAACTGTCTAGTGAAAGTTGCGGCCAGTGCGGTGGCAACCACAAAACTCGCGAGTGCACCGAGTTCGCGGAGAAAAGTCTCGCCCTCCGGTGGACAATGGTGCGACAGAAGAACCTGTGTCGTAAGTGTCTGGATCGACACCACTCACGGGACTGTAAAACCAAGGCATGGTGCGGCATAGGAGGGTGCAGATCACCACATCACCGTTTGCTTCATGACCCACAGTTCGTACCGGAAGGTGCTGTCGGTGAGGTTAACTTGTGACGCCAGACGACGGACCGGAGCGTGCTGTTAAAAATTGTGCAGGTTATGTTGGGCGTCCCCCAAGGAAGCAAAGTTTTGGTGTTCGCGCTCCTCGACGAAGGCTCAACTGTGACACTTGTCGACGCTGACATCGCGACACGGATCGGGGTGAGCGGCCCAGTCCGCGGCATACAGATCCATGGCGCCAAAGGGATGTGCACCTCTGACACACTCTCCCGCCGAGTGAAGCTGACCATAAGAGGATGTGATAGCAGTGACACCTACTACATCATCGCCAACACGATCTCCGACCTCAACCTGCCAGAACAACAGGCCCAGGGAAACCTTGTCACCCCAAAACTTTTGATAGGGCAAGACAATGCTCATCTGATCGTTTCACGGGAAGTGCGCGAAGACCATGACACTACGCGAATAGTGTCACGAACCGCACTGGGGTGGATCGCCCATGGGGGTGTCGGGACTGGCAGTGACAATAAATCCATGACGCTGGCACTATAAATTGAATCAGCCGCAGATATCCGCCTAAGAGAATTGGTAAAATGCAACTTTGCCGTCGACTCTCTTGGCGTAACTGCCGCGGTGAGAACCCAGGCAAGCGAACAAAGGGCCATCGCACTAATGAACACGACTACCCGGCCTCTTCGCACTGGGAGGTGGGAAACTGGCCTCCTGTGGCGTAATCCGGAAGCCACATTGCCTGACAACCGGCAGTGCGCGCTGAAACGACTTCATTCCCTTGAGAAAAAGCTGGCAGCAGATCAGAATCTGGCAGCAGCCTACAGCGACAAGATGAGCCAGCTGGTCAACAAAGGATACGCCAGGAAGCTGTCTAAACGGGAAGCGTCAACAACCGCACCCAGAAAATGGTACCTGCCGCACTTTGCGGTGACAAACCCCAATAAGCCAGGGAAGATCAGGATAGTGTTTGACGCCGCCAGTCGATGCCGAGGGACCTCCCTTAATGACCAGCTGCTTACCGGCCCTGACCTGCTGTCTTCCCTCTTAGGGAATATTCTGCGCTTTCGAGAGGGAAACATCGCCATTGCCGCAGATATCAAGGAAATGTTTCTGCAGATCAAGATAAGGCGGGAAGATCAGCTGTCCCAACTCTACCTCTGGAGATTACCGAACCAACACGAACCTGATACTTACCAGATGTCATCTATGATGTTCGGAGCCACTTGTTCACCGAGCAGCGCCCAGTTCGTCCGGAACAAGGTAGCCGGGGAATACGAACATGAAAACCCGATTGCCGCAGCAGCCATTCGTTCTAAATTCTACATGGATGACTACCTAGATGCGGTAGACAGTTGTCAGGAGGCTGCCTCACTCGTCCACGGTGTGAGCACCCTCCTCGCGAAAGGAGGATTCCACCTAACTAGCTGGGCATCTAACAGTCCAGCTGCCATAGCCGGTGTTCCCACAGAAGACCGGGCCAGTTCCACAGTGCGGATCAGCGGTGGAGGTACGGAGACGGAACGAGTGCTCGGACTAGTTTGGGACCCGTCCACTGATAACTTCCTGTACTCATTCCAAGAGGCGATCACCCCAGAAGTGGCCACGCGACCCACGAAAAGGCAGCTGCTCTCAATAGTAATGAAAATCTTCGACCCAGTAGGCTTCATTTCCTGCCTTACAATCCGGTCGAAGATACTGCTGCAGGCCGTGTGGCGCTCGAGTATAGGCTGGGACAACCCCATTACCCCTGAACATACACAGAGGTGGACCGAATGGCTGAGCCTGTTGAATACACACAGCATTTCAGTTCCGAGACGCTGCCTCCATCTCAAGCAGAACAGCGTGACCCTACATCTCTTCTGCGATGCGTCAGAACAAGCCTGCTGCGCTGTCGCCTATTACACCGAAGAAGTAAATGGATCCCTACAGGCGACATTTCTGGCCAGTAAATGCAAAGTGGCGCCACTGAAGCCCCTCTCCATTCCCCGCCTTGAGTTACAAGCCGGACTCATCGCGGCAAGACTAGCCCAGACCATCCACAAGGAAAGCCAGGCCCGTATATCCCAAACGTACTTCTGGACAGACTCTGCAACCGTATTGTGCTGGTTACGAACTGACCCACGTACGTACTCTGCCTTCGTGGCAAACAGACTGGGCGAAATAGATGAGTTAACCAACATACTCGACTGGAGATGGGTGCCAACCAAGCTCAATCCCGCTGACATCGGTACAAGGGACTCAGATGTGCCCGACCTATCACCCAAAGGAAGGTGGTTTACCGGCCCGGCCTTTATCATTTTACCTGAGAGTGCGTGGCCAAAAGAGCGTGCACCTGTCAAAAGGCCCGACGACCAGACACTAGAGGTTAAGCCTCACTACGTCGGCCTTCTATCAACTGCAAGGGAAGCCTTACCATCCATCGAGAGATTCTCCTCATGGCAACGGCTGATTCGTGCAACAGCATGGGTTCTCCGCTTTGTGAAACAATGTCGGATGAAAGTTAACAAATCTGTAGGGGGCCCACTGCGAGCGGAGGAGATCAAGGAGGCGGAAGACAGATGGATAAAAAGGTCTCAGGAGGACGCCTTCAATACTGACATGACCACCCTCAAGCAAGGCCAAATGCTGCCGACTGGTAGTCGTCTGAACCCATTAAACCCCTTCTTCGGACAAGACGGCGCCCTGCGGATGGGTACCCGGCTGCGAGCTCTAGCGAAAACGAAGTGTGTAGCACGGACTCCCGTCATCCTGGATGGAGACCACCCGTACACTCAGCTCCTGATTCGCCACTACCACCAGAAGGCGGACCATCCCAGCACGGAGAAGACGGTCGCAGAGGTGCGGGGCGATTTCTTTGTACTGCGTCTGCGCACTACAAGCAGGAAGATAGCACACGCCTGCCCCACCTGCCACATAAGGAGAAGCAAACCCTCTCCACCACTAATAGGGGCGCTACCACCACCTCGACTGATGCATCACATCCGCCCATTTACACATTGCGGACTCGACTACTTCGGGCCTATGGAGATCACGGTTGGCAGACATCGGGAAAAACGATATGGAGCCATCTTCACTTGTCTCTCGACCCGCGCCATTCACTTAGAACTGGCCGCCTCACTGACCGCAGACTCAGCCATCATGGCCATACAGCGGATGACTGCGCGAAGGGGACAACCCGCAGCCATGTACTCCGACAACGGAACAAATTTTCATGGAGCCGATGCAGAGATGAGAGACGCTCTGGTATCATTGAGCCACGATGCCAGAATGCTTGATGCCATAGCCACCCAGGGCATTGAGTGGCATTTCATACCTCCAATGACGCCCCACATGGGGGGAGCTTGGGAGAGGCTTGTACGGTCAGTAAAAAGAGCCCTGAGCACCACACTTAAGGAACGGGCACCTAGAGAAGAAACCTTACTCACGGCCCTGGCAGAGGCTGAATTCACAGTGAACAACAGACCACTCACTCACATATCAGTTGACCCACGCGACGAAGAGCCTTTGACCCCCAACCACTTTCTTCTAGGGTCGGCTGGAAAGCGTCCCCTCTTGTCCATGTTTGGCAAAAAGGAAGAGGAAATATGCCTTCGCCGCCAGTGGCGTATCGGCCAGCAACTTGCAGACATATTCTGGAGGCGGTGGCTTCTAGAATACCTTCCCACCATGGCAGCTCGGCAAAAATGGCACAACCCGGTCACACCCATTAAGAAGGATGACCTGGTGGTCATTATGGACTCCACGCTGCCACGGAACAGCTGGCCGCGTGGCCGCGTCCTTGAGGCCGTGCCCGCCGCCGACGGACAAGTCAGGACAGCCCGTATCCAGACAAGTTCCGGAATATATGTTAGACCGGCCATTAAAATCGCCGTCATACTACCTGCTTCAACAACACCAGCCGATCCAATCACCAGCACGACAACACCTGCCTAGCCGAAACCCCTTGCAATGACATCAACTGCAAACACGAGACGCTGGGATGAAACAGAACACGCCCGACGGAGTAGCTGGGCGCAGCAGAGACTGCACCGTGGGGAGTATATCGGACGTGCAGTGCCAAAGTCATTATGAGATAACAAGATCTCAAGTTTTTACGATGTCCTTAATATTTTTGATAAAACCATTTAGATATCTGCGTCAAAATAAATATGATACTATAATATTTTTCCACATCCTTAATATGCGACTGCTATAGTTAATATTAATGGATTTTCGGCGCCACCATACATTTAAAAACTAATGTTTTTGTTTTGTTCAACACAGTGAAGAGATAAGGGTGATCGCTAATTACTCTCATTGAACATGTGTGAAATTTAATGTATAATTTTGTCCAATAAATAGAGAAGTAACTGGTACAAACAGTCACTTCTCATCCGAGAGTTCTCGGGAAAGTAATACTTGTTTAATTTAATGTTTTCCTACTGCCCCTGCAAAAACTCTCAGATCAAGGTGTCAATGTGTGCCGGTGCCCTATTGAATTTGCAGTATTTGTGCGGGCTTCACTAACTTGGTCCCGTACAGTACCTAAATACTGTGTGGATCAAATTCAACAGTATTTTTATTTATATATATTTTTGTGTGAGTGTTTTAAACACTAATTTCCTGCACTATTTAAGAGTATAATTTCGTAAATATTGTTATATATGTATGTAAAAGCCTTAATAGGCGTAAAATGAATAAATAAAATACCGGAAAATCGCGATTTCGCTATATTCTCGTGAAAATGTGCGAAATTCGCGATTTTCGCGTAAAAATTAAGTACTTAATATTTTTATAAGAAAACACTATTATGCGTTAATCTGTGAGATCTAGAAGCAGAATTTTATAATTTCATCAATGAAATTAAGACTGAATCTCATTAAATTTGTTTCACGCATTGTAGCTACCCATTACATCAAATTACAATTATCACAACCAACGTTGCGGTTTTACGGTAAATTCAGAACAACTGAGCGTAGATTTTCTCTAATTTGCTTCTCCTTTTGATTTACAGCCGTAATAGCGGATAACGGATGTATAATTTCTATACGCAGTTGCGTTATTCGTTATTCTCCATAACGCCCGTTAGAATACTGAAACGTTAGCAGCCTCAATTCACACCTAAGAATACAATGCGTTTTATACATGGACCTAAACTCCTGGACAGATCATTAGTGCGATTTTGTATGAAAGACATTGAAGACAAATGTAGGGTGAGGGGAAATTGCCTGGCAGCCATCTTGTATGACAAACTTTAACATTATTTGTATGCAAAGTGGCACATAACGAACTATAATTTAATTTTTGTTGTTAATGGAGCTGTAACGGCTTATGATTTTTTGGGTATTTGATGTGACAAGGAATGGGATTTTTAATTAAAAATTTTAAGTAGAGTAAAGCTTTTTTCATACATCTTCTAGCTCCTAGAATAGCCCCGTCCAGTGCTTTTTAGGCTATTCTGACAAGCTTGAGCTTAATTAATTTAATAAGCCGGTATTTCAGGTGAACTTGTGCGATTTTCATGTCGACTTATCAGTTATTAAAAGTCGATTCGTAAACAACTTAGTTACGCCATTTTAAAGTACGAACTTTCGATGTTTAATTATCGAACCATTGCCAATGAAAATACAAACACTGATAAGGATTGTGGATTGCGCAAGATTTGTAAGTCAATTATTTCAACGTATTAATCCTGAATAATTCTTTGAGGTAGATTTAAAAAAAAAATTAGAAAAACAAACATTCCCTTGTTTCGAACAGCTTTTAAAATATCTGTATTCCTCTCACAACCATCACAATGAGCCGAAAATGTTGCTTGTGCAATGATGGATGATTTGACACTACACAAGGTGAATCATAATGTACCTTAACCAGCGATTCCTGTTCTAATTTAGAGTAAAAAGTTTAGGTGACATTTTGCTGTCTGGTGACATATTTTTTTTCACTTGAAAACACAAATATTTTTCATCAAACATCTCCACTGGATACAACCTAACGTATCACGTGACACGTTAGGTTGTATCACGTGACACGTTAGGTTGTATCCAGTGGCGCTAAAAACCTCTTAGCCAAATTGTATCAGACCCTTTGGACAACTCGGTCGCTAACCGGTACCATTCATTCAACGATTTATTATTATGGTACCGCTGCCACGGGAAATATTCATTTGATAACCAACAACCTCCTAAAAAAACCTTATTAAATATAATCCGCTACTGGAGTAGGTAATTTTACGTCAGTGAGGAAAGATTCAACACGAAAATCCTTTTGATTCTTAAAAGACTCATGAGATTCACAGATGCGTTGCATTGCAAGTGGCTTCTAGTAAATTTAATATCTTGTTTATCAAAATGTTCTAAAATTAATCAAAAAGTATCTGACCCATTGTTTTAAACATGTCCTAAACAATTGGAAACATCTAATAAATTTTACTTTACAATTGTTTCAGGAGTTCCAATAAGCCATCATGTCCACCACCAAGAAGTCCTTCGTTGTATACTTCTCTCTGCTATCTCTTATCTCTCTGGCAGCCTCCACAGCCCAGAGTGTAGACGATAATGACGTGGAAGACGAATCGGATGAGGGTGAATCCAACCCCTTGATGGACCTGGCCTCGGGGTTCCTGCAGAACTCCCTCGCGGGCAAGGGAGACGGGGGAGGCCTGGCTGCCATTGGGGGGATGCTGGGGACTCTAATGCAGGGGAATGGAGCCAAGAACCTGGGGGATGCTCTGGCTGGTATGCAGGGGAAGAGGAATAACCCCACGGCGGATGTTTTGTCAAGTGAGTATCTTATTTATCCCAGCCAGCATTTAATGTAGGTACTAATTTTGAGACTGTTTAAGTGACACAAGGCTGTTTTTTCTTTCTAAAACTACATTCCATCATATCAATAATGGGTAAAAAGCTCACATTTTAATTAATTCCCACGAATTCGTAACTTTAATGTTTTTTCAGACCGATACCCACGAATGTAGGTAATTTGTGCTTAAAATTAATAAAAACAGTACCGTATCACTCAAACAAAATCATTTTTTAACCATAAAATTAGCGTTAAGCACCAAATTCATTTTTCTAATAATATATTTTTTTTATAATTTAGAAACATCTGAGATTTTAGTTCCAGAATTAATTCAAATAACTCCAGCGGAAAAATCAATTTTATTAGCCTGATTGGGTAAATTCGACCGTAGGTCCGTCCAATTCGCCGAGCAGCGCGTCGAATATTTTTGTTCACGTCTTCTTCACTTACGTCGTTAAGATTCCCAATTTATTTGCTAGGGAAAATTCGACCATAGGTCCGTCCAATACACCAGGGCTGAGCGTCGCTTATTTTGTACACGCCTTATTCACTTGCGTTGTTAAGATTGCGACTTCATTTTAAGGCACTGTGTCATCTTATGTATCAAATTTTGATTGCGGAAAACGCTGAAGAAACGAACTCTATTTTCAATCAAATATTTCCTTGCAATATGTATAAACACCTTTCACCGTTCACACCTTTTGTTTGAATTGGATCTTTGAAAATTTTTTTGTCATCGAACCTTATGAGAGCTAAGGATGAAGAGATTTATTAATGAGGGTTTTGAGAGAAGGATGATTAAATGAAGAAGGAAAGATGGAAACTAAAATTAATCGTCCATGAACGTTTATAGTGCCAGGTTCCTCGTGCGGGAGAGCTTCTTCTGACAAAACACTTACACCACTTCTCTTGAATTTTGCCTATCATTGTCAAATGAAGCACTTTGTACGTTTGTCTTCTATTGTTTCATAGTGCTTTCAAACAAACGAAGTATTGAATTCCGTAAGTCTAAACTTAAACTTTAGAGTGCAGAGTTCCCTACGGAGCATCAGGCCACCTCTCTTCTTCCTGTCAGCGTAAATGTGACTTATGTACCTTTATTTTCGACGCTTGATGGTATTGAAGAAGATATCTTAAACTTCAGATGTATAATAAGATTGTAAATAAAGTTTAATAAATAATGTTTGTCTCTTCCAGGTCTGGGATCTCTTTTCACAAACAACGAAGGCAACCTCGATCCCAGCCTTCTTGGCTCAGTCATCAGCGCTTTCGCTGGATCAGTTGGAGGAAACGATGAAGAAGAAGAAGTAATCAAACCAGTAAAAAAGACACAGCTAAAACAACAACCACCAAAACAGAAAAAGAAGCAACAGAAACCACAAGAAGGACTTGACCTAAGTGCCATCTTAAACGTTGCATCAGCATTCATGGGAAACATGGGCCAAAACAAGAAGAAATCTGGAAGTAAACCATCTGGAAATGTCATGGAAGACTTAGCTGGAGCTCTTCCATTGATAATGAGCACCATTAGTTCCTTCACAGGACCAGAAGCCGAAGAGCGAGCTCATAAGCATGCAGACCACGCTTGGTTCTTGCCTCCCCTAGTTGAGAAGCTTCACGTCTTCTGGGATCACTTCATCAGCTCTGACCTTGGTAAAACCGTCTGGCAGAATGCTGGGTTGAGCGAATTGACCAAGACCTTTACAGATGAGAATGGAAGGATCGACTTCGAAGTCATTTTGAAGTCTCTGGAGAACCATTCGTTCAGGAGAAGGTGGATCAAGAGGGCTACGACTTATTTGGCCGAGTGGGCAACGCATGTTGCTAATCCTGAAGTACAGCAGAGGTAACTAGGATTTTTTAAATAATATTTAAAATAAAGAATTGTGTCAAGCTCGAGCGTCAAAATATCTCCAATTTTCATAAATGTTTCCACTAAACTAATCATATGCAATAACGAAATTTATCTTTGCGGAGGGATCGAATCTAGTCAAACCATTTTGATAATTATTGCACATGCCACACTTGCTCTTATTATTGAAAGATTCAAAACACAAATGACGGTTTTTGTTGAAACCACACCATTTGAAATGGTGTGTGACCATTTTACAATTGTGATTTATTTAAAATAATTTATAGATTTTAGGAGACAAATCCAGTAAAAACACGCGAGATAAACATATTTTCTACGCCACCTTTGTACAAATATTGCTATTGGACTTATAATATGTAGAAATGAGACGCCTACCAACCGTCATCGAACCGATTTACCGTAATATACACAAATTGTATTTTTTATACTGTTATTTTATTGTGGTTATTTTAAAAAGCGTTTTATTGATGTGTTACTTTTCGAAGCACATTTTAAAACTTTACTAATCTGTTTATTATGGTTTTCTTTGATTCACTCATGCTAATTTCCATTCCATTTTTGTTTTCAGATATCTGGCCTCCAGTCAGTTTGTCGTCAATGGTTTCCTGTCGTCCCAAGGTTTCCCCAAACATATCGTGTTCAATCCCGCCAAATTCTCCGAGTCCACTTCCACCATCGTCAACTACGTGCTCAAGAAGTACCTCAACACACCAACAGATGTCAGCGTATATATCAAGCCAGCTGTCAAATACGTCAACGTAAGTTCCTATATATATTTTTTTTTATTGATACGGAGACGGGCTGCATAGATCTTGTAAGGACTCCCATCTATCAACTTATCCCTTTAAAAAGATAGCCAGGTTCTCATTAGGTGTTAGGTGTCCTCTTGGTTCCATAGATTGATACAGAGATGACCTACATAGCAAATTGATTATTTTTCTCTTATTCCGCTTCACTCTTAATACGCAATATTTCACTTTCAAATAAATGGATTTAGCTTTATTAATTCAAAACATGATTTATTATGTCGGGGGAGACGGAAAAATACGCACTTTTAATTTTAATTTCGTTTATTAAGTCCAAAGATATTATTGATTAAGTCACTTACGCGATATGTCAATTAGTATGCGGCGCCCGCAGCCGACGGCGACTATGTTCATATCAAGAGTTGGATTATATTCATAATATCGTATTAGAATTAAATCACAAACCAGTCTATACAAACCTAGCGTAGCCCACAAACTACTTGAAAACTGGGATTTAACTCTAAAGGGGACGCGAGCAGGCGTTATTAAAGGTTCCCCAACATTTATAGTAACTTTTAGTAATAATATAACTAAATTCAAGTATTAATTCAAAGTAAACATTCCATATTTACCGTGAAGCGGAATTCGTAACCTTTACCATATCTTTTAATAATCCATAGTCTTCTTATAATCTGAGCGGAGCATTGACTCCATAATCGGTGTTTTTTCATCAAAACCACATTGGATATTCAGTTATGTCTCCTGGATGTACAAAATGGATACTGAGTTATCTGAATCTTCTTCCGATCAGGCTGGGACATTGATACCGTAGAATCGGTACATCTTTATCCTCTTCACATTTACAATCAATTGGTTCTTTCCAATCCCAACAACTGCATGTGGACTCCTGAGGTAGACGTGTCCTTATAAAAGTCCTAATAGCTCCGTCAGAGGTTATTGAGTAGTTGTCTGCTTCATTTAGAGTTTAAATCATCCATGAACACTTTGGATTATTGTATTCAAGGTGTCTTCACCATTACTGTCAAGTGTTGGGATTTCACCAAGTTTTCAATGTGAAGTTAAGAGTGGAAAAGTGTATAATGTAAATGATTTCTGACCACCGAGAAATATTTTTAAAATATTTAATGCGAAGCAAACAAAAAACGAGGTGGCCGATCATTCATTCAAACGTTTAGCTATTACGTCAAATGTTTTTTTTCAATTTCAGGATATTCTCCAGACTGCTCAGTCTCACGGCTCCTACTTGCGCACCGCCAACAAGCACGAGTTGAGCGACAAGCTGACCGACACGCTCAACCTTGAGATCATTGAGCCCGTGTTGCGCGTGTACCGTGCGTACAGGTTCGCGCACAAGGCGCCGCACTGCCAGACACACGTGCTTTGTGTGATCAACAGACATGATCCTGATGAGAAACTGGGTAAGAGCAAGAATACTATAATATATATATCTAGAACATGTTTGCTCTCTGGGTAAGGCTTTCGACTAGCAAATCCTTTACGAGTTAATTTTATGTAAATTTTTTTTATTATGTGTTTCTTGCAAGGAACCCTTTGACAATACTAAATATGTGTAAGGTTTGTAGAACTGATACGTCACCACGATCTTCTTATGAAAAAAAGAAACATAACTACATTTCTGAACATAGCAATAAACTGAAACACAAGCAATTAGCAGAAACACGTCAAGGCACAAAACCGTCAGTCACTTGATTTCTTTAATCTATATACAATGGAAGTCTTATAGAAAATTTTGGAATCGTGTTTTCCATCGGTGCTTAGGAGGCCTAGTAATTTATTTGTCACAAAGATGATTTTCGGACTATTACAAGATATAAATTGAACATTGTAGAACAATTAATTTGTTTCTGTCATTTCTTTAATCTGTCATTGGACATATCACTGAATATTTCAAAGCTGTATAATGGGGCTGACAGATTACGTTATACGCATCATTGCTTGGCCTTTTTTGTTGTTTGTTTTTGGGGTGTTATGCCGTGTTGCGCTAACTCCTTCTTTAGCCGACGTTTCAGACAGCGTTGCAGTGTCCATCATCAGGGCAGATCCGGTAGATCCGAAGATGTGTGATCTTCGGATCTACCGGATCTACCCTGATGATGGACACTGCAACGCTGTCCGAAACGTCGGCTAAAGAAGGAGTTAGCGCAACACGACATAACACCCCAAAAACAAACAACAAAAATGCTTTTGGCCGTGAAAATCTAAAAACTTACCATTGCTTGGCCTATTTCAGCATATCGCTTGCCAAACAATCCTAATGGGAATGTATAGCGAGCGATTTGCTGAAATAGGCCCAGCCACAAGAATAAAGCGCGCTTATACCATGGTCTGTAACAGGTTTTAAACTGGCAAACAAAGATGAAGTTGTGAGCTGATAATTGCATCTGCTCCAGCCCACAGATATCTGAATTATTTTCTTCAAAATATTATTTTATTTTATCTCTATATTAATGGTTACACTATGATATTTGTTCAGGTCTCCCCGGCTTTAAGGCAGGTCTAACAAAGTTCAGCAGTCTAGTGGCATCCGCAGCCCTCAGCTACCAAGGAGGACACGGATTCTGGGACCTCTACAACGCTATCCAAGACGACAGTAATTGCCAGGTAATATATTTTTTATCAATGACTATTAAAGATACATAGCATAATATTATATAATATATTTACTGATCTTCTCACCGTTCCTATTCCTGTTCCTCATCTTCATGTTAGTAGACCTCATCTGTATGTTGATTTCTTCATCTACAATCTACATGTTCATAGTCCTCATCTTCAAGTTTGTTGAGTAGGTTGTTAAGTAAGTGTTACCTACTTCATAATTATGATTTCCTCATCTTCATGGCCACGTATATGAGTATTTTTTTGTAATGGTATCACTTGTCAGGGCTCTTACCGTGGAGCAACTTGATGGAAGTAAATATCGTATAAAAGATAGGGACTGACCGATATACGGGGCTGATATTTTCTTAGCCATATTTTCATGTTTTTAAACTTGTTTGTGGTATTTTTAATTTGTTGCTTGAATATATGTCTTTTCTGGCCTAACATACTAATTTCGGTTCTGAGTCTGTCTGTGATGAAACTCTGGGTCAATGAGTTTTTAAAATTTGAATTTAAGCGTCATTTTAAAATTGGAACTGATGTGTCAAGAATTAAGACATAATTTGATAACTTACGTCAAGTTATCAATCTAAAATGTTGTTATCAAAGAGTTGCTTCTGTAAATATTTTGTTCTTGATGATCGTTCTACAGCAATCATCCTTATTCTGATGTGTTCTTTACATAAACTTTCACCTTTACAAATCATACAATTATAATATCCTATGATTTTTCACGGGACTGTGATAATGTGTAGTAATTGTGAAGCATAAAATTCAATTTTCCCTTCTACGAGTAATTTGTAGATTTTCAATTCGTTGTAATTTCTTATTGTAACATGTTGTTCGAAAACTGAAGATATTTTTCCCTATCACCTACTGCCTATATAAACAATATATTGAGATCACCTTGTAATAAATTATTGATAATTATTATTTTGCTTGCAGGCAAGGTACCCGGCCGTATGCGACGAGTTTCACGAAGAAGAGATCAATGTCACAACAGAATACTACCACAATGAGCTGTAAAACCACCGTCTTCATCCACACTTCCATTTAGGTCCACACTATTGGACACCGCGCAAACTGTTGCACCAGAAGTGATATTACAAATTTTGAAAACATTGTCGAGAAAAAGTTCACCCTACTATAGTTATATTACTGGGGACACCCTGCTAGGCAATCCCTACAATGGTGTCCCCAGTAAGGTATCATTAGTAGGATACCTTCTGGGGAATAGCCTCGTGGGATTTATTTTTCTACTAGGTAATCCCTAATACGGTTTATCTAGTAGGGTGTCCCTATTAGGGTGTTCCTAGTTGGTATGGTGGTCCTAGTAGGATGGCTTTAGTAGGGTGGCCCTAGTAGGTTTGCCGTAGTAGAATAGCCCTAGCAGAATGACCACTTTTTGCAAGATTTTGTTGCCCTTAAATATTTTTTGTTCCAACAGCAAAACTATTATTTTTTGTTTGGATTCCATATATCCATCGAAGAAATATACGTATATTTACCAAGACATTGGAAAAAAATTGTATTTATGGAAATATATGTTGCATTTGACTATGAATGAAAAAATGTGAGCGAAATTTAAGATCGAGTATGTTAAATTTTGCTGTCTTATACATTAAAAAAAGCTTGAAAGAAAGTAGAGTTTATGCTCAAATCGGTCTACTATTGGTGTTAAGTTATAGCTGAAATGAATAATATGTGTGTTTCATCTCTCTCTGTTGCCTTGAATAGACATGAGAGAAATGGCGAATATTGTTCAAATGCGTTCTAAACATCACAATATTCATAGCTTTTCTAGACTGGTACGATTTTAATGTGATGTACGCAATAATAAAAATAACCGTGGAATGTGAGATTTTACGACATTCCTTATATTATTTATAACTTGAAAAATAAGTTAAGTAATGTACATAATATAATTTATGGTGAAACAATATGTTAGCAATATTATATTTAGAGTTATGTGCTGTTCAATTCGAAATAAATTTCTATAAAACCAAAATAAATGTTATTTTTTCTTTTCTGTAGGTTCCATATTTTTCTTATATGCAAGCTTTTTCAAAATCAAAACATCAAATAAAGAACTCTGGTGAAAAAATTTTTTACTTTAAAAAAAACATTCATAAAGATCAACAATCGCTGATTCTGAATATATAAGTTTTATTATACGCAGAATTTAAAATGAATAAAACACCATCACGATAAAACACTGTTTGGTTGGCATGATGAATCTATTGATTCTGACATCATCACATACCATTTCATTCTGGTTTTGTATGAAATTTTATGTTTGGTGAGTTTTGTTATATGTTTTGTTGTTATTATATTTATATATCTACTATACTTCCGATGAAATTGAAATTTAATTTTCGTGACTTTATATATTGCTGTTAAATATAAAAAAAAACTCTTATTAATAACGTATATCTTGGATGATATTATGAGAAAATCAAAAACCAACCATCGAAATTATCATTATAAATATTGTTAGTCTTGGTCTATATCAAGGCTGCCCAACCTTTTTAACAGTTGGGCCAAATTGACGATTTTGAATCACTGGCGGGCCACTGAATACCTGACGGTTCCTATTTCCATGGGGGGGGGGGGGGGGTTGTTAGAGAATTTCTATAAAACATAATTCAATTCCGCGCACCCAAAAACATCATATGTGATTCCCCACAACAATTTTTCGAATTCCATGGGGGGGGGGGGGTGGCTACAAGATTCATTTCGGACGCAGAAAATATTATATCAAAAACCGGTGTATTTTTGTTTAAAAAGTAAGTTCAAGAGGTTAGATTTTTTCGTCGCTGATTCTTGTTCTGAGTAGCCTAAATAGCGATAAATCGCCTTCGTTGGCAACACTGGTGACCGCGCGCAAGCTGCATTGTTTGTTTTACCGCGGGCCCGCGACACTTTTTCAAATTGGCGGATTGGCGGGTTTTTTGAAAATGGTTCACGCGGGCCACTTATAATTCGTTCGCGGGCCACATTGTGGCCCGCGGGCCTGGGGTTGGGCAGCCTTGGTCTATATTGTTTACATATTGGTCCAATTCAATAACAGCAGTGATGAGACACCGATAGTAATGTGTTCTTCAATTAAAAGCGGTTTATTTTATGAATAAAAAACGTCTCGGTACTTTGTAATAACAGTTATTTGCATGTTATTTGGTTACTAAATTTACCCTGTCGAAATCAAAAGTAACCTCCTTGTGACCCATCGCCTTGCACCTTAGTGGCAGGGATGGATTCATGAGACCATCACTCCTGGACCCACTGAACCACAGATTCCTACCCACCCCTCATTACTTTTTCTTTCCCTAAACTTTTCTCCTTCCTTTCCTTGAAAAGATACTCCACCAGCCTTCCCAAAGATTACATATTATCCTATTCTTGAAAATTTTTAGAAATTCCCTGCAATTTGAGGAATTCCCACGAACTGGCAACCCTGCTTTGAATGACAGATCTTTACCTGCTTAGAAAAATTATCTTCCAAGTTTCATAGATAAAACAATTAAAAAAAACGTGTTAAACAGCTTCATTTTTGCTTGCTTGCTTGTGCTTGCTTGGCACTTTGACAAAATATATAATCATCATTTACAATAAATCTCATGTAAAAAATGCTTTTGAAAAATATTTTTATGCAACCAATACTTTCAGCTTTTTGTTTCATTTATTTAAAAAAATCCACAAATTAAAAAAATTGATTGGAAGTTGTGTGAACGTTGCTTATAATAATTCTGACATTTTCAAATGTCACTTTTGTCTAGTGTTTTCGTTTTGGTTTACAAGTTACAAGAGTGTGAGAGATCTTAGATTGTTTTTATTTACTTAAGGATTTTAAAAATAAAGCCCTAAAACTGTTTGGTTGCATAATAATATATAAATCGTCTTATATTGAATCTCAAAAGCGTATACACGTTCAACCATGAAGAATGTTATCATAATTCGTGAATACAACAGGGACACTGACAATATCGCTTGTCAAGAGTTAGTGAGGAAGTCGATTCTTTCATATACTTCCTCGGCATTTGTTACGTTCCTATTCAAAGAGGTAAGGCAATAAACTCGATTAAAACTAAATATTAGCATATTTGGTCATAACTTTGAAAAATAACAGTCATTATATCAAGTATTATTGACAACACTTGATTTTAACTTAAATATCTAATGGAGACAACTATTTATATCGGGGGTAGTCGCACATGCACAAAATAGGTTTTTAGAGTGTTAGTTTAAGTTTTTTTAAATAATTTATGCCTATTTCCTAACCTTCAAACTTAACTTTGATTCAGAAAAAATGGAACTTTAATGCATCTGTTACCATCTCCCACCATATAAATAGTTATTTATTTTGGTAATTATTTACCAAATTTTATTAATTAAGTTGAAACCAAGTGCTATTTATAATTTTGGTAAAGGTTACGTATTCCGCTTCACGGTAAATATGGAATGTTTACTTTGAATTAATACTTGAATTTAGTTATATTATTACTAAAAGTTACTATAAATGTTGGGGAACCTTTAATAACGCCTGCTCGCGTCCCCTTTAGGGCGTGAGCACACAGAGAGCGGTCAGAGTTCTGCGTTCTAGACCATTGACCGCTCAAGAGTTCCAACGCACACAAGCGGCGTTCAAATTCTCGCGTTCTAGTTTCGTTTGGGTCTTTGCATATGCAACATGTCACTAGAAAGTTCATCATCCGTGAAAATATATTGCTCTTGTGGAGCTTAACAGCTTCTAAAAAGAAAAGAAAGTATTGGGTGCACCCAATCAACACAACGCGAGAAGAACAAGGCGAATTTACTAATAATTTTATTTTATTTTATTTATTTATTCATTTTTTTGGGAAATCAACAGTTTAGATTTTTACAGATTGTACATAAGTAAAATAGCCAAAATAAAACTAATTACGGATTTCCTCCTTGTGACTTTACGTAAGACAGCATTAGAAGAAATAATTAAATTTATGAGAAATGTGAAGTTATAATTATATAAAATAAAAGAATTGTATAAAATAATAGAACAAAATAATACAACAAAAATAAAGGGGAAAAAAAAAAAAAAAACTAAAATTTATATAAAATAAAAGATTATCGATACATTGGTAACCATAAGAATACAAACAATATTGTGCATATAAATCATATCATAACCATAACCATAAGAAGACAATGTTGTGCATATAAATCATATAAATCATACCATAACAGGATTATAAATATATAAATACTAGAAACATAAACATCAGAAACATCAATTCAAGAAACATCAGTGAAATACTCTTTTAAGGTCATTTTATATTTAGTAAATTCGCAATTGAAGATGTCGATATTGAATAATTTGTTATATGTCTTCCGCTTCAGAATCCCACTCTAGTTTTTGATCAGAAATTAATTTACTTTTGACTGTAATTAAAACTCCACCACCGCGATTTTGATTGAGGTTATGATAATCTCTATCTCGTCTGTAAATATGGTACCGTGGATCGAAAAGTTCCTCATTAAAGATTGAATTGTTAAGCCATGTTAAAATTTACTTAAAATTTAAATTTACTAGTAGCAATTTCAAACCAAGCTTCGACTTTTTTTCGCGTTTTTTATAATTTACATCACTTAAATCGTATAAGAAACTCCTTTCCCTAACCAATTCAATTAACTTTTCTGTGTTTGTAACCTCAAACATCGCGGCGTTCTGGCGTTCTCTGCCTCGGCGGCAAAAGAACTCTTAGAACGCGGCGTTCCGTTTTGACCGCCGCGGTCTGACTGCCCGCTGTGTGCGTTGTTGTTATAGTATCAGTACATTCTAATGAACGCCGAACGCGGAACTCGGAACTCGGAACTCCTGACCGCTCTCTGTGTGCTCACGCTCTTAGAGTTATATCCCAGTTTTCAAGTAGTTTGTGGGCTACGCTAGGTTTGTATAGACTGGTTTGTTATTTAATTCTAATACGATATTATGAATATAATCCAACTCTTGATATGAACATAGTCGCCGTCGGCTGCGACTATAACGGCGCCGCATACTAATTGACATATCGCGTAAGTGACTTAATAAACGAAATTAAAATTAAAAGTGCGTATTTTTCCGTCTCCCCCGACATAATAAATCATGTTTTGAATTAATAAAGCTAAATCCATTTATTTGAAAGTCAAATATTGCGTATTAAGAGTGAAGCGGAATAAGAGAAAAATAATGTGTAATTAAGTTGAAACCAAGTGCTATTTAAATTTTTTTTGCGTATGAAGCGTGCAGCAGAATTCAACAAATTTTTGTTTATTGTATTGGAAGTGATCATTTCTATTAAAGGCCAGTTTTCTCGTCTGTATCTACTTTGAACTTTCCAAGGGGACATCAAATTGTTTGTGGTTATTTATTTAAATATATTTGGATAAATTATGAATATTTAGCTTTATCGTGATTGAGTTGTTATACCATGTTGCGCTTTCTCCTACTGTAACCAACGTTTGCAGTATACAAGTTCCCCTTCATTCTATGAAGTTTTATTCATAAATACATAACTTTTAGCCGTAAACTGCAACATTTTACTGTTAAAATGAGTGTAACAACTATCTTGATCCTTGGAACATTTACCAAGGAAACATTTATTTGATTATTCCAATAATAATAATCTATCCTCGCTGACTTCTACCCGGCGTTGCTGGGAGTTATCTTTAGGAAATAGTCATATGCCATTATACACTTTTCTGAAGGCCTTTTTATGATATACAATTCAGTTGTACATTATTTTGACGTATCTCATAAGGTTTAGACAGCGTTAGGAATGAAAGCGCCTGGAAATGTTTCTTTTACGATTTGATTACAAAACATCGACATATACAGGGTGTATCGGCACTAACCCGACAAACTTTAACCAGCTATTCCTTAGCACATTTGGAGTAAAAAATGTTATGGGCACTTTGCTGTCCGGTAGCATTTTTTTTTCAATTAAAAACAAAAAATTAAAAATTTCCACACTCCATCACTGTCATTGGCATTGCTTTTCGTGTTCAACAGCTGTTATAAGCAAGTTTGTCGAAAAGAGTCTTCGCTCTTTCGCACACACTAAATAATAATGGTTCAAAATGAGACGAATGGTGCCGTGCTATTTCGTTGTGATTGTAAAAGCGCGCCAATATAGGTACACACGTACATTATTCAACGGAATTCGAATAAAATATTGCCAGATGGGTTTTCAAACTTTGAAAAAGGATAAAACAGTGGTGACATGGGGTGAAAATATGAATAAATTTTTTATTAAAAAAAAACGTTACCGGACAGCAAAGTGCACATAAGATTTTTTACTCCAAATATGCTAAGGAATAGCTAGTTAAAGTTTGTCGGGTACGTGCCGATACACCCTGTATATATTTATTTATTTATTTATTACACGCCCTATTGGGTTTTCTTTTAAAAAAAAATACAGGTATTTTGTATCAGAGTAAACACTTAAAAATTAATACAATAAAGAAGAATGTAAACATAATGGCAAAAATGAATCCTCACGTATATAATTGAATTTAAAAGATTCAACAAAACAAAATAGTAGAAGCGGAGAAGTTATATGGGTACATAGGTCTATTTGTGTCTAGAAGAATAAAAGTGATAGCATATACAACATTTATACTGATTAGTTTTCAAATGAAATATATCACCCAGATCAGAATATTTGTTTCCGAGATTGTGAAGTCTCGGAATCGGAGAATTTTGGTAAACTAGTGTCCTGGTGTTATTGAAGTAAAAAGGTAAGAAATGTCGGCATGATCTTTTGGGAACATGGATATTGATACATTGAAGTAATTCGGGACAGTCAATTTTAAAATTTAGTATTCTTTGTAACAGTATTAAATCTGTGCAAAATTATAAATATAAACCTTAAATTATATATATAAACCTTCCGGAAGAAATTCTCTAAATGAAAGTGAAGACCCTATCAAAATCCGTTGCGTAGTTTAGAAGTACTAAGCGCACAAACAGACAGATGCGAATAGTGACTTTGTTTTATACTATTTAGATATGAATAAAAATGGTCGTTTGTTCAAAGTCTCCGAATATTCTTCACCGATTACTTTGAAATTTTGACACAATGTTGCATTCGATTACGCATGTGTTTTTATATACATATATATTATATAGATGTCATATGTGAGAGGTAAAAACATGATTTTTTGGAAAACAGCGTAAACTGTTGGACAAACATGCCTTTTTGAAAAAAAAAACAGTGCCATCTGTTGGATGTAAAAGCAACGCGTGGCGGATCGCATGGCGGGGTACACCTAGTGAATACTAAATTTCTCAATTCCAGGTAGTTCTACAACTCATGGTTCTGGCGGCGGCAGTGTCTTTTATATTCCTTGGGCTGCCAATTGTAATATGTATTAGCACCGTGCCAATGGTTGCAGTTTTGGTGTACGTCTTCACCTACACAACGCACTCATTTAAAGCTGCCGAAATATCGCAGGTAAGATCTTATTTCTTAATTCAGTGTTCAATTTTTTTATGAAAACTTAACCCTGATTATTGCATATTGACCATATAAATAAAGTATATTGTATAAATAATCATTCCATTAATTCTCTTCCTCTCCAGTTTATTATCCTCAATTACCTAACCTACAATCAATATAAAATTTTCCTAACCTTACTTTTCCACACTCCTTTTTCCTAGTAAACTGTATTTTCCCACCAATAAGCCAGTTGTCAAAACCAACTTCTTTTGTTTTGTTTACTAACTGTAAAAATAGAACACATTTAATTTAAAAACAAACAAGTTTTGCAATAAAGTACCTACCTACTCAAATTTAATTACCCTTATTATTCTGGAATAAAGAAATTATTATTAAATTTGTTTTCAGAATAAGCCCATGAAGCGTTGGGTGGCAGAGGCATTTGAACCATATTTCATGAACTCAGAACCCAAGGACATTAAATACGGAGTTTTCAATATCAATGAATATAAATCAGAAGAAATTGACACTACATCTTTTTGCTCTAAGGTAGGCAATGTTCTTTTAACATTTTTAACCAATCGGGTCAAGTTGAAACTTCTTTTGTGGTTAGACATACAATATAAACAGTTTTAGAAAGAGAAAACACCAAGCTTTCTCTTTATGTTTAAAAGTTTACATAAAAAAAAACAGTGAATATCTTTGAAATTGAATGTCAAGCCAGAATATTTTTAAATAAGTTCGGCCACGCTCATTCCAAAAATCATGCATTCGAAACGATATCAATACAGAAACATATAATTGCTTACCGTGGTCTAAAACCTATGACTCCACCTATTTATCACCATTTACGCCATATTTTTAGTGTTTTAAAAAAAAACTAATTTTAGTTCATAAAAATCACATATCGCTCAAGGGCATTAGCAGTGCTACCCAAATTGGGTGGTTATCGCTCAAGGGCATTAGCAGTGCTACCCAAATTGGGTGGTTATTGCTCGAGTGGTTAAATTAACAGCATTCTTCTTAGTTTTTTATTACCCATTTGACCGATCCTCAGGGCTTAGTTTAGGTTAAGAGGGATATCGTCCCCTTGATTTTCGACTGTATTTTGTATGTGTCAAGTACCCCACCTGATTTTTTGACTGTTTTCTTTTTAGATTGTTGGTGTGGTCAGTATCAAAGATTTCGTGGGTCCAGAAAATAGTGTATGGCTTTATGGATTGGCCGTCGACCCCAAGTTAGTATCAATTATTTCTTTAACCACTCAAGTGATAGCTATTTAAAAAAAAAAACGCCCTGAGCTATGGAGATTTCTGGGCATTTGTTTTTGGATTCCGCCACACTCATTCCAAGAATCATGTCTCGGAATATTTGTACGAAAACATATAAACGTTAATGAATCCACCCTTATTTAACCCTTTGTCCAATTTTTTAAAGATTTTATAGAGAAAAAAAATGGTTAATTTATAAATTGCTTGAATTCTTGTCTGTCAGTTATCAAAATTACCCAACTTTCTATACTCATTTGACGCAATATTGAATAATTCTATGTTGACTATGATTGGTCTACTGGGAATCAGACGCGGCCCGTGACTGTAATTACCAGCAGTGCATTTCACTTTTAAAATGTACCTAGTCTGTAATTTAGGTGGAGCAAATTAATGAATGGGAACACCTACTGCAATTCATTCTATCTTCTAAGTTATATTTGTAAAATAACTGATTAAATAATACAAAATTATCTCGAAAATAAAGGACACTCAATTCATCGTTGAAAATATAGCGAAACCGTTTGATTTCACCGCGAACGAGTTCCAATGTGTTAATGTTGTTGCGTTAACATTGAACATTAGTATTTCAAAGCGAATCCATTCCAAACGCATTGGATTACACATGATCAAAGTGATGCCAAATTCACTCGCCGTCAAAGCACTTCGATAATGCACGGAATGGGTTATGTATCTGCACTGCTCTAACACGTAATTTGACGTTAAGAGTGTAATCTGTCTCGCTCATGTCACCGTTTCGGCTACTTCGGGCTGTCTCGATACCGCCCAATGCTGTTTTAGTAGTATGGTAAAAGTTGGTTCTGTGCATATCGGGGTATGCACGACCGCTTGCTCTTGCGCGGGATTTTTTTACTAGAAGATAGCTCAAATAATGACCTGACGGGAAATACGAATTTCTTACATCGATCACTGGGGCACAGATGTCGTTGTAATTTGTTATGTGGAGATTGAAGACAAGCAGTGCAATGCACAAATGCACATACCAAGGAACCGCCTCTGCTGGGAATCAGCTACTTTTGAGTGTTATGTTTGAAAAAATTCGACATTATCAATGTTGTTAATTCAAAAAAACGACTTTCAGTTTGGCAATGCGCTGCACCGATTTTCTAAAAATCTTCGTACAAAAAACCGAGTTTTAGAAAAAAAAAAAAACTTTTCAGCTGCAACAACATCAATAGTGCCATTTATAAAATATTAGAACTCTAATACACCCAAAAGTCGTGAGCCGCCACTGCTGGAAATGTCTGTAATCACGGACATTAAAAATATGAAATATTTAACAAATAAACAGATGTTCAATTTTTAGAAAGCAATAAATTTAAAATGGCCACTACACGCAGACTGTACAAAACATTTTCTAGAATATTCCATGAGAGGAGCATTCGTGACATCTTTTGGTAATCGACAGAAGTATCAAGCTAGGGACTAAACATATTAGCTGATTCTGGGAACTTGAAAATAAATTATCAAAAATTCCCTACCTACAGCTGCCCAAATTTAGGTAGCTATCGCTCGAGGGCATTAATGGTGCTACCCAAATTTGGGTAGTCATCGTTCAAGGGCATTATCGGTGCTACCCAAATTTGGGTAGGAATCGTTCAAGGACATTATCGGTGCTACCCAAATTTGGGTAGCTATCGCTTGAGTGGTTAAAATCTCACATCTCTCCAATAAATATAATATTATGCAGACGCTCTTAGAAGAGATAGATAAACTTATTTTTATTTCTCAGATATTTCAAGAAAGGTGTTGCCAGACTGTTGGTTCGCAATGTGGTTGATTACGCTCACGGTAACCATTTTGAAAATGTTGAAGCTGTAACGACAGAATTGCAGACTGAAGCTCGTTTGCTTTTCCAACAAGAAGGGTAAGGCTTTTTTTTATACAAATTTTTAAATGGGACACTGTACAAGGGTCCCAACTGCTCCTAATGCTTCGACGCCGGTGGGACTATGGTTTTTTTTTTATTCACAATGAGAAGTGGTTGTATTTATTATTTGTTTTTGTGATCGCCAACCTGGCTGTGAAATGAATTGAGTGAATTGCACTCATTCCTCTACTTATTAATACCCTCCACACAGCATCCCTAAAGGTGACAGGTGAATTCATTGGCTTTAACCTCTGGAAAACCGTATGTGCACCAGTGACAACAATGTTTTCCCGCCTAGTTCATTTATGTTTCCATTTTTGATTTCCCTTAAAAAGGGTCTGGTTTTCTCTACAGTAAGTAGAGTAGAGAGAAATCTCTATCTCTCAAGGTATTTTTTTTTTAAGTACGCCATCGCTCGAGTTGTTGACGAAATATGAAGTTGCATTGTATTATTATTATTATTAATATAACGTAGATAGTTTACATAGTTCCCGTGGGCACTCTCACCTCTGACTATGTTTTCTGGTGTGCACAATGTGCCTTCCCAGGTATCTGAGCCTTGTTCCCATCGGGGCGGGAAATTGGCACCATAGGTGAATTGGAGTCTCTTCATCCTCTTCACATTTTCTGCATCAATTGACAGACTGAAATACCAAGAGTATTCACTAAAATACCAAGAGCTCTGAAAGATCTACGATACGAAGATAGACTCAAGGAACTAAGATTACCAACCTTACAAGAAAGAAGAGAAAGGGGTGACTTGATCGAGACTTTCAAAATTTTATCTGGACATTACAGTTGCCCTAGCATCCAAGAAATCTTCACTACTAATAAAAATATAAATCTCCGTGGACACCTTTTGCATCTAATCCTAGAAAACACTTCCTTGCAAATAGAGTAGTGGATGCTTGGAACAAACTCCCACAACATGTCATCGATGCAACAAATATAAATCAATTCAAAGCTCTATTGGATTCACATTTGGAGAGAAGAAAGGACTTAATTCAAACTTAAAACAACTCAATTACTGTCAAACTTTTTGTGAAATCAGATATGAGCGCATCAGCAGAATGCTGCCTGCTCATTACATAATAATAATAATAATAATTCCTACAACTACGCATAAATTGTGTTGAGTGTGGCGTTAGTTGTTGATACTCATGGGATTCGAACTTCATCCATTCAACTGCTAAATGAGTGACATACCAAATAAGCTATCGACCACCTCCCTCCTCATCTCTTTTCAGAGGTTAATCTCTTTCACTAGAAGGATACAATCACTTTCCATTACATTTACTTGGGAACGAAATGACCGGTCTGTGGCTGAGTTGACATCGCGTTTGGGTCCCACCCAGGCATAGTGTGTTCAATTCCTCGGCGGGTTAAGTACTCAATCACAACACAAGTAACATTTGCCGCTTACTGTGGTGGTAGTAGGAGATTTTCAAATATTGTCAGGTTATTCGTAATCCGGGAATGTTTGTATTTCTTTAACCTTTCCTTATCTGTGGTGTGTATTTACTACACATTGCTTCTAATAACTTTAACAACTCTATAAATATAATAAATTCTGGGTTCAGATTTTAGGTATTCCTCCGTTATACATTTATGCACTGAATTAAGAAATAATATTTTACATAGTTTTCAAATTCAATTAAAAATCATTTTTTTTTGTTAAAAAACGGGAACAAATACACCAATACAATCAACCGTGTGACACTGCTAGGCGAAGAGTGTGCGAGGATATGACACGCTATTGATGTCCCGCTTTAGTTCGCTATGCGGGAACATGAGAAATCCACACGTCCGCAGTTGTATTTTGATTTAGACCATCGATACCTACGACCGCATAGCTGTTTGTGTGCCAGCCGCCAGCCGAGTGGTTTATTTGTGCGTCAGCCAGTCGGTCGCGGACCGTCGTTAGATGTGGACTTCTCGCACGTTTTTTTAGAATCTGCCGATGGTTTTTTCATATTTTCACCAATTAAATTACAATTATTATCACTTTTGATATAATATATAATAAACATAAGCGATTAGCAATGAATATTCATATTTTTCCGATATTAAATCGCTTATTTTGAGATGTGTATTGACTACACTGCATCGGAAGGCGTGGATTTTTTTAGCACAGTAAGGGAAAGGTTAAAAAAAAAATTCTTTAAAATTGTGCTATTTTTATTATTTTCAGGTTCCAGATGAAGCAAATATACCACCGGCAAATACTTGGTCTGATATCCGTTGGTAAATTCCATCAAACGATCAAAGTCAGGCAGAACTAAACATACACCACAGCACATATATATATCGACCATTGTGAATTCGACTCAATTTTACAAATGTGATGAATTAATTTTGTATCATTTTTGTACTTTATTACTAGTAATAGTTACCAGTGGCGGTTTGAGACCTATCTCTTTGGGAGTTTAATCGGATATTAAAAAGGGAGAAAAGAATTTGCATTAACATATCTCACAGGTGCTGCGCACTCAGGCAGCTAGTAGATTCCCAAGGTTTTTTATTTTTATTTTATTTATTAGCGTTATAAACAGTCTTTATACATACATATATGACAGTGATCAGTGGTTTGTGGGTCTACCGCTCTGGCGCCACTAGTATGTTTTGTATGAAACTAAGAAATATGACAGAAGGTCTCATAGGTGCTGAAATTCATAACGCACCTATGGGATTTAGGAATCGTTTCGGACTCGCTTTGGGGCAGTATGAGTATCATTTGGATGGGTGGATTCTTTAACATTTAGTTTCGTAATTCTTATTACCTTATTTTTTATGGGAATTCACTATACAAACACACCTCAGAGAAAACCGCCACTGATAATTACTAAGCAAGCAAAGTGTTTAAACTCTTCTTATTAATTTACTACATAAAATATGTAATAACTTTAGTCTAGTAAATGTGTATATAAACCAGACTACAACATCACCAGTTTTCTGTTATCTGCATTTGAAGTTAGTCAATGTCTTAATTCGTTGTCACAACAGACAAAGAAGTACCATAAAAGATTCCATGTTTGGAGTTGGGTAATTTATACCATAATTGCTGTTACAAATCACAACTGACAATATATCACAAGGTGAAGGTAACTATGTATAAAGTTATTTAAAACACAATCACATATTTCTCTCATTTAACAAATAATCACGGTAAAAGGGGCCATATTATGAATGTAATTTATATGGTAACTTACTAAAAATCATTGCGAAACTGCCTGCTTACAAGTCAATCAATATCGTAAGTTACAACTGAAAAAAGAATCACAACTCAAGTGTCTACTTGTGGAGTTACGCAACTTATGTTATAATTCATCGTCATAACTGACAATAGAACCGTGCAAAGGTTATTTAAGACGAAATATTTCTGAAAAAGTGTCATAATTCATTGCTACAAAGGATAAAGAATCTCCATAAAGTATCCCTTAATTGTGTTATGTAATTCATGTCATAATTTGTTGCCTTTGAATATCTGTGAGAGTGCCCCCAGATGGGAATATCATACTGTCTTAATTCATTCTCACAACTGTACTTTCAATGTATCACAGTAAAAATCCCTCGTTTGGAATTATGTCAATTTTTATTAATTTATGTCATCATTCACTTTAATATCTGAACAAGAATCTTTGTGAAAGTGCCTATGTTTAAAATTATGTATGTAATTAATGGTAACCGCACAACTCAACACAATAACAATTCAACACACCTTTGAAAAGTGATATAAAGTCATTTAAAATAATGAAACCTAAACTAGTTAAATAGGTTAGGTTTATGTATTAGTTATTTTTCATTTCTTTTATGTGTTGAGATATCATGGAACCGTAATCATTGTCACAACCGAAGACAAACTTAAAAATAGACTACCATCTCTTCATGTATTCTATGTTATCAATTATTTTTTCTGTGTAAAACTACTTATAATATGTCTACAAAATGACTGTCTTAAATAGACTAGCAATATTTTAAATGCTTCCAATTTTCTTAGACATTATTGTATAGGACATTTTTGATACTTTGAATTTTATCTTTACTCGTATTTGAGTATTTTTATTGTATTTTATAAATTATAAAAGTATCTCATTGAACAAATTTTTAAGAGATCTTTTTTGTGAATCTCAGAAGACTGTAAAATGTAAATATTATATTATGTAATAAAATAATGTCATAGTTGCGTCTAAAATACGTATACCAAAGCTGACGTAAATTTTGTAAACGGACAATGTTTAGATATCGTCTTCTCAGTTCTATCTTGTCTTTAGGTCAAAACTGTAATTTTTTAGTTATGATTCAATTCAATTCAATTCTGTTTATTCATTTCAAAAACATTACAAAATTGTTAATTTCAATGCGTTTTTAAAATATTTTTGTAATAAGAATTCTTAGATTAATATTAACAGTGTGTATATCAACTATACCAGTAATAATAGAGCTTGCCTTTTAAAGGAAGCTTCATTGATGCTAAAAATGTCAATATCCGAATTGATTCTGTTTAACAGCAAGATTGCTCTCCCCACAGGCATGACCATTGGAAAGTTAGTTCTGCAGGCCGGGAGATAAAATAGTCTATGTTGTCGGTGACGGAGATAACCATCGGGAACATAGAAATGAATGCTGTCCACGATGACCGAGTTTTCAAACCATCCACGAAATTAGTCTAAAGAAATGTGTAGCAATTCGCACATCCCTCCTGACCTGTAGATAGTTCATTCCGAGCATACCCAAAAGAAAGTCAGTGGGATAGAGCCACGGGTGGTAGCCATACTCCCTCATGTAGAGAAATCTCAAGAATTTCTTCTGAACTCTCTCCAACATGAGAGAATACTTTACCTGGTGTGGACTCCAAATCACCGACCCACTTTCAAATATACTTCTTACTAAGGAATTAAATAAAACTATAAGCACCCGGCTATCTCTAAAATTCCTTGCAGTGCGTAGAACAAAGCCCAGAATTCTCAGTGAAGTGCTACATGCCGCCTCAATATGAGCATGAAATGTCAGCCTACTATCAAACATGATTCCAAGATCCTTTATTGTCGAGACACGTTTTAAACTTCGGGCGTCCATTGTATACCGGTAATACCAGGTATGACTCACCCTAGTGAATGACAAAATGAAACATTTAGAAACATTAAACTTATTTTACTCCATTCAACAATTCTATGATGATGGCGCTAGGCCTTTAGACCTGCTCTACCAAATGCTCCGCTCCATTTTATAGTACGTGCCCTAGTTTCGTCTGTACAGAATTCCATTTTGTCGTATCGTCACCTCAGTTGGACTCTAACAAACATTTTTTTTCAAAAAAGACCTTTCTATGCAAAACCGTTTCTTTTGCTCATTTCTATAACCAAAATAGCTTTCAAAGTCATCTGATTTGTATTTCTGCAGATATGTACTTGTATAATTAGAATTTGGCCATATCTTGGAATGGCATTAGGGAAATGTAGTTATGACCTTATGCAATTAATTATTATGCCCTATCTGGTTGCATATGGTTCTACCTGCACGTTTAGGTATGTTCTAAAATGGTAAGTATACATACTATTTAAATATTTTCCTTTAAAATATGTTAAACTAAACTACTTAACACAAGATTCAATCTCAACATTAGAAACGGGTAAATAGATTATGGAAAATCGTCTTTGCAAACTTTGACACTTATACAACATATCTCAGAACAAGGTAAAGTGAAGTAAAGCGCTTTCCAACTGAGGTGATGGTATGTTCTGAAAGCTGAGTGTATCATCCATTCTATTTTATCGTTCATATTATTAATTCCATTTAACCTCATGTTAAGGCGATGCCATACGTAGTAATGCAAAATCATGTGTTTTTGGTTTGAAAATTTGGTCGCCTAGAAATGTTTCAGATGCTTTAATTAAATACTGCAAGTAGAATACATCTTGGCCTTTGAAATAATCGAGTATTTTTTAGATAAGACTTTTTATAAGCCCAGAAAACAATAATGTATAAGGCCTATGAAAACTGATTTAAAGTTCAAAATCTCCTACTTACGAACCCATTTTCGGTTATGATTTTATTGTATAATGTGGCAAATTAAGTTATTTATAAAATGATCGGAAAAAAATTAAATATTTATGCCTGAACATCCACAAAATAAAATAAAAAGCACACTTTGTCCATGTTTTTTTCTTGTATAAATCCAAACAGGCGGATGGTGTTAAGCGGGAATTTAAACCTTATCGCCATCTACGTAAGGGTTGTTATTGATAGCGGCTCAATTTAAAATATTACACGACGTAGTGCATCGCCTTAAGTTATTAATTACCAAAATCATCATAATTTTTAAATTTGTTTATTCTTCATGAATTATTTATTTATGTTAAGTCTTCATGACAAAAATATCCTGTAAAAAACATATTTTTTTCTTTAAACACCTTCAGTTATTTCAGTTCCATTTTGTTGTATTGTCAGTTTTCATCGCAATTTTGACGATGTTTGTCGTACTGTCAATTTTTAAAACAAAAACGGTACAAGGAAAAGTTAATTTTTCTGACGGATAAATTACAATAAAAAATATAGAATATGACACTGGACTTGGAATTAATAAAGTTCCATTGAATGAAAAATCGATTTCAAACTTTGAATATATTTTTCTCAAAACCGTTTTTGACCTTAAGACAAGATAGAACTGGGGTGACGATATATAATTATTGCATTTTTTATCATTCCATAATAATAACAGTGAATTTCATTTAAATAATAAATCATTATAATCATAGCAATTTTATTTTCTACTTTTCTACAGTATTATTATACATATTGATACTTATGTAAATACAATATTGGTTTATATTCTATTGACAAATTAATAAATATATTTTTATACTTACACATTATTATTCTAAATTATCTTTGGATATTTTTCTATATGTACATATTACAGGGTTGTATTACTAAATAATAATAAAAGGTAATCTAGTTGGATTTTAAGGCTACATAATACTTGATATCTTCATGACTAAGTTATAGATTATTGTATATGTTCCATCATCTGGAAAAATATACGGCACAATACCTGTTTCTTGTCTCACACTCTACAAATTTATTATCCTGTTATTGTTGTGGCGGGACTGCATTAGTTTTTAATACTGTGAGAAACCGAGAAATTGTTCCACCACATTAAAATGTTAGTGGCCAAATCGATAGTTTGCTGAGAAGTGATTCAATATGGCAAGACTGCATTAGTTTATTGACATTAACAACTGACAGAAGCCAAGAAGTTGCGTAGGTATGATACCATATAGTGAGACTGTATTAGTCTTATCCTTAAAAACTAAGAGTGGTCAAGAAGTTATATATTGAAGAAATGCAATGCCATATAGCAAGACTACACAAACAACTTCCAGAAGTCAAGAGGTTGCAGAGATGCCATTACGGTGATACTGCATTAGTCCTATCTGTAACGGACGTAGTTGGCCACATTATTTAATTTCATAAAAATATGTTTTACATTTATAAAATGTGCCTACCCCACGCCACTGGCGAAATCATCACTCCCCGCCACTGGTCATTTTGTTCCCATTTTCGGCCAAGGCGGCTTGAAAACTTTGTCTCCGAACGGCGTCGATACCGCATCGCGCGTCTATCTCTGCCGAGCGGATCGATGTTCAACATTTTTATTATGTAAAATTTACTAGGAAAAATCAATTTTTAAATGTTGCAAATGTCTATATTTTACTTGTACATCTCCTCGGTGGTAGTTAAATAAACACTATTTGCTATGTGCTACCACTGAGGAGATATTAAAAAAGCTGTTTTTCACATATATGTATAACCATTTTTTTACAATAGTTTTTACCTTTTTTGCGTGTACAAAAATCCAGGAACCTCGTAGCGTAGTGAATCTTATCTCTTTCTGAGCGCTATGTTACGGGGGACCTGAGAAAAATACTAACTTAACGATATTTTACAAATTTGATCGCTTCAAGATCATTTTTACACTTTTATTTACAAACTTTTCTTATTTTTTGTCGTATCTTGGCAAACTAAAAATCTAGTTGTCAAGATACACATTCTTATAACTACTATGCATTTAAACTATGTAATTGTTATTTATGTAAGCCTTCAAAATCTTTTCAAACTACAAATTCAAGCGTCTACCTTCGGCTATGCTACCGGCAAAATGAATATGCGACATTTTGCCGGGGCATATAAACACATTACTGGCGCGGATAGAATCCCCCACCACTTTTTGACTCACAGCCCAATGTCGGGTGCGAGTCATGCTTATTGCATATAAGCAGCCACACAAAAAATAAAAGTTAGTTCATCTTTACCACCGAAATCAAGCGTTTTATTATCTAGAAGTGACTCCTGCCCACCATCTGCCTCACCTCGCCAAGTCTTCTGCTACAAACCTTCTGGCGTTACCTCCTCAAGATCAGCCGGCCCTACTCTGGAAAACCGCCAACGCCAGGAGCGAGCAGAGACGAAAGCACACCCAGTACCCAACATTCACCAAGCACTGGGTGCGGGAGGCAGATTTTTCATCAATTTACACTACTATCATCATCATCGGCCGTAAAGGAGCATTCTCATCGGTTGAAGACACGGTTTGGAACCGGCGCCCAAATCTACAGTCTTGTGCGGACTCCCGTCCAGTACACTATCATTAAAATCCAAGAGCAGTTAAGAAGTTATCCAACCACATTAGAACGCTAGTCGGCGATAGTTTGCATAGATTAGATACCACATGGCAAGATTGCATTAAGTTTTTTGACATAAAAAACTGAGAGAAGACAAGAAGTTGTAGATATGTGATACCACATAGGGAGACTGCATTAGTCTCGTTATTAATAATAGAAAGTAACTAGGGAGTAAAAACCACACAGTGAAACTACATTAAAAACCAAGAGAAGTCAAAACTTGCAGAGATGTGATTCCATTGAAATACAGTGAGTCTGCATGGTTATCATTAAAAGCCAAGACCAGCCAAGAAGTTATTCCACCACATCAAAAGGCCAGTCCCTAAATCCACCGTCTGCGGCGATGTGATACCCTTCTCTCCCATACCATAAAGCGAGTTTGCATTAGTCTTGAGGTAATAGATGCCCTTAGCTGTCGAGGGGGTGATGTATCCCATATAGAGTCTAGGGTTGGGGAAGCATGCTCCGGTTTTGAAGGTGTACCAGTCACGGCACTGGACGGACGGGAAGTTTTGAGTTAGGGTGATGGACTCACTGAAGAACTCCCAACTTTTGTTGTGGCTGCACATGAGGGCCAAGCAGTTGGGCTGCGAGTCACCACCGTTAGGGTAGAAGTCTACGTGACCTGTAACGGTGAAAGATTATTCAGTTTATGAAGGATTAATACCTAACTTTAGATCTTGAATTATCTTTAATATTAAATGAGATCTCTGAGGCGAATGTGTGTAAAACATTATATGACCGTGTTAAAATTGTGGAAACCTGGATAGAATGCCAGCATAGAATAAAGGCAAATACAAGAAATACCACATGGGTGTGTTTCTTCATTCAACAGTCTGACCATTCTTTGCTTTAATTTTATATATATATATATATATTTTAAAACAGGAGGCCTTTAGGTAAATAGTTTCCTCTTTGGGGATGCTGTGTGGAGGGTCTTTTTAAGAAAAGGAAGAAGAGGAAGTTCTAGAAGGGGTTGGTACGAATCTAGGGATCAATGTGTCCAGGAGTGACGGACTTATGAATCTATCCTTCCTGCTGCGGTGCAAGGCGATGGATCAAAAGAGAGGTCAAAGGGTCTCCCCAAACCGGCATCTCCCGATCTGGCACGCAGCTGATGGGCAGGCGCATTCTGAACACACCTCACCCGATGAACCCGGGCACCCCTGCTAAATCTCCAAACGTTGCGAACCACCTGGGGTGACCTATGGCAGAGGTGTTGGTTATTCAATAAATGGCTTAAAACCGCCTCCCAAAGTATGCAGAACCATGTTTCACCATCGTTTCGCTCTCATCGAAGAAGCAGAACCCAGAGAAACTTGTTTCATTAAGTCCATGATCAACAGGTCAATAACTAAATAGGAATACATACCACAAGGATCAGTGATGCCAAAGGTTCCCGTATCGGTATGGATGACATCTACGAAGTTGGCGTCGGTGCTAGCCAGCTTGAGGCTAGGGCTCTCATCGAAGAAGCAGAACCCAGAGAAACTGGTTTCATTTAGTCCATGGGCAACAAGTCAATAACTAAATAGCAATACATACCACAAGGATCAGTGATGCCAAAGGTTCCCGTATCGGTATGGATGACATCTACGAAGTTGGCGTCGGTGCTAGCCAGCTTGAGGCTAGGGCTCTCATCGAAGAAGCAGAACCCAGAGAAACTGGTTTCATTTAGTCCATGGGCAACAAGTCAATAACTAAATAGCAATACATACCACAAGGATCAGTGATGCCAAAGGTTCCCGTATCGGTATGGATGACATCTACGAAGTTGGCGTCGGTGCTAGCCAGCTTGAGGCTAGGGCTCTCATCGAAGAAGCAGGGCCCCGCTGGATCGAGGCCAGTGATGCGGTCCAACTTGGCGCCAGTCAGGTTGAAGAAGGTCTTGCCGGCGACCCCGCTGATGTGGGCGCCCAGGCTGTGACCGACTGCGTAGAATTTGGTTACTTCGGCTGGAAATAATAATAATATACATGTTTAAAAAAAGCCCAGTTTCGATCCGGTTGCCGACTTGCCAAGGCGTCGAGGAGCGAAGGCACTGATGATACCTAACACTTCACAGCGCCTTTGAAGCTTTTACTAACGTCAGGTTTGCGAATTGAAAGGGGTGGGATTGGGCGCGAATTTGAGTAATCTGAAAGTATGTTGCCTGTTGTATGCTGACGACGAGGTGCTGATTGCTAATAGTATGGATAATCTACAGTCTCTCGTTTCTAGGATGAACGAAGTATGCGTGAAGAATGAGTTAATGATGAAGTCTAAAGTAATGGTGTTTGAAACAGAGATTACGAAAACAATGTGCAATATAGTTGTGAATGAGGAATACTTGGAGCAGGTGGATGAGTTTATGTATTTAGGAAGTATGTTTACGAGAGATGGGAAGGCTGACAGAGATATTGAAAGAAGGGTAAATGCAGGTAATTCCGTTAATGTAGGACTGAACGCAGTTGGCGCTAATAAAAAAATGTCCAAAGAAGCGAAGTTAGCAGTCCACAATGCAGTGCTGGTACCTACCCTGATGTATGGAAGTGAGGCATGGAATTGATGAAAAGGATGAAAGTAGATTGCTGTTGAAATGAGATCCCTGAGGCGTATGTGTGGTAAAACCATGTTTGATCGTGTGAGGAATGTGGAGATCCGCAAAGAGTGCAAGGCTGATGTAAGCGTAATGAGTAAGACTAAGAAAGGGACGCTTAGATGGTTTGGGCATGTAGAACGAATGAGCGAAGATAGGAGTGTAAGGAGGATATATGATGCAAATGCGATTGGTAGCAGAAGTCGGGGACGCCCGAGGAAGACATGGCATGATCAAGTGAATCAGATACTCGAATCGGGCCATATCAAGAGTCAGAATAATAGAATAGCATGTATGAGACGATGTATGAATGTGAATGAGGCAAGAAGTGTGTGCCAAGACCGAGTTTTTTTGGCGGTCCGTCCTCTCTGCCTACCCCTGCGGGGAAACGGCGTGATGGTTAGTTAGTTAGTTGTGTCGGATCACGTTCGACTTTATGGGCTTGTGTGCATGTAACTAAAATGTATTTTTATTTTATTTTTATTTATTTATTTAACGCCCAGAGGGCTTTTACATGGTTGGTAGTATAATTTTAATTTGACAGATACTTTGAAACATAAAAATATGAATAAAATAACATTTGATAAAAGCTAAAATATAACTATTTTAAAAGAATCTGAACAGGAACAACATTAGACAAACATTATGTTTCACTACTATATCAATACGAAGTATTTAATGCAAAATCATGTGTTTTCGGTTTCAAAATTTGATCGCTTAAAAGTGATTAAGATTACACATCTGCCCTGATGATGAACACTGCAATGCTGTCCGAAACATTGGCTAAAGAAGGAGATAGCGCAACACGGCATAATACCCCCTAAACAAATCACTATAATACTTTTGGCAGTGAAAATATCAAATCATAGCCGCTTAAAGTGTTTTACGAGTAGATGCTTTAATTAAATACAGCGAGTAGAACATATCGGCCTTTAAAATAATCTAACTTTATTTTGATAAAGTTTGATTTAAGTATTTTTAAAAGCTCATAAAAATAAGGGTTAGGCCTATAAAATCTGCTTTAGGCTAAGGACTCACGGAGCGATTTTTACCCGCGCCCGCCGAGGTTGCGGGCCCGCAGACTCTGTAGAATGCAGATATGTATGTAAAAAATTAAAGCACATTTCACGACGCGTTTTACGCCCGCGGCGTGTGCGATTGTTTGCGGGGCCCGCTGCACCCGCGGTCATCTTGTACCGGCGGCGCGGCCGCGGTCCTGCGGCCGCGGCGGGTTGCCCCCGCGCGCTCTGCGATCGGTTGGCGGGCGAGTTAGTGGAACTCAGTCTTGCAACCGCCCGTCTTGCGATAATCAACCGCCAAGATTGCGGGCGATAACCGCGACCGCGGCGGCTGCGTCACCGCAAAAAAGAGCGGTCTCGTGAGTTTTGAAAATAAAACTCCATTCCGCCACCGCAGCGGACGCGGGTAAAAATCGCTCCGTGAGTCCTTAGCCTTAAAGTTCAAAATCTCCCACTTACGAACCTATTTTCAGTTATAATTTTACTTTATAATGTGGCAAATTAAGTTCTTTATAAAATTATGGTAAAACATTTATATATTTGTGCCTGAACTTCGCAAAATAAGATGAAACACACTTTTTGTTGATGTTTTTTTCTTGCATAAATAATAAAAATTGGCGGGTAAGCGAGAATTTAAGCCTTATCGTCATTTGTACAAAGTGTTCTTGTTAGTGGCTCGATTCCAAATACTACACGACGTGGTGCATCGCCTTCAAAGCAAAGAGTTTGTATTTTTGTCAAAGTTTATCGTAATTTAAATATTATTAGACTTGACTGAATAGTTAACTAAAGTTAGTAGTTCTAAGTAGGGCTGTAGTAGTAAAAACCTCAACCTCAGGTAATCTCGTGAACAACTGAATAGAAAGATGTTTTTGAAATTATTTGAAGGCGGCAAATTCACATAGTCGGTAAGTAGATGGCAAAATTTTCAACATAATATGTGTGGTTTCTTTCTTATGAATTTTTGGGATTTTATGTGTCCTCGTCGGGTTTTGAACCCGTGACATCTTATTCCTCTTCAATAAGCTGTCCAATACAATGCGCTTCTCACACCTGATATTATTTGAATAAGTACCTATATATTTGAAGATGTTAAATATACAGAAAATAGGGACACGCTTTACGCACTTAATAAAAATCACTCTGTACGTAATCTTTTAAATACTATAAAACAAAGTCGCTATCGTCTGTCTGTTTGTGCGCTTAGTTCTTCTAAATTAAGATTTTGATAAGGTTTTCACTATCATTTAGAGAATTTCTTCTGGAAGGTTTATATATATAATACATGCATATTATATTTATAGAAAGTATAAAAAAGTCAATGTTTTGTAATCAAGTCGTAAAAAAAATATTTTCGGGCGCTTACATTGCTAACGCTGGCTAAACCTTATGAGATACATCAAAATAATGTACTACGGAATTGTATATCTCAAAAGACCTACCGAACCTCATAAGGATAACCCCCAGCAACACCGGGTACCCGTTAGCTAGTAGATAATAATGAGAAGTAAGTATTTTAGTTTCCAGAAAAAAAAAATGAATTTCAAGAAGTAGTAATTTCGTTATTTCACGAAATTATTTTATTTATGTATTTTATTTTGGTTGAGAAGTGAGTTAGTTAAGAGCTTCACAGATGCACTCATAGAGGGCAGTGCAAAAAGCTTGCTTGGAAGTCCGCAAGATGGCAGCCAGTGAGAATGCTCCCAGACAAACTTACTGTTCCGAGATCCCCTTTAGCCAGCTTCTAGTTATAAGTCACCATTGTAATACGCGGAGCATTTAAATCCCTGATTTATCACAAAGAACCAATTATTTATAATCTTCCTCCACGACGAGTTGGTAAACTGTTTGTGGGAACACAACAATTTTTAAATTAAAATCGATTGTTCACTTGGAGGCCATTATTATGGATGCGAAAGTTTTAATTAGGAATATAAAAAAACAGCCAAAAACAAACCATTTTAATATTATTATGTGAAAACATGTCCCGAAATTATCCGTTTTTATCGAGATAGCTACTAAAATGCATTATTTTTCATTTGCAGAAACTGAAATACGTACTTCTAATTATTGTTTAACTGATAAAAAGTATTTTAAAATAAAATGTGCTAATTAAGGGTGTCCCTATTTTCTGTATATTTACCATGAAATTTGAACTCTCAGTATCTACTTATTGAATTCGTTTTGAAAATTAATAACTCATTTTTGTTTTCTTTTATGATCCTAATCTACTAATTAATTTGTTATTTAATTAATTAAGTCTATGAGCCACGTATATTTAGCTGTAAATAAATACATTAGGAGACTGTCAATAAATGCAAATAAGTGACCTCGCAGCTGACAAAATTTCACAGGACGAAAAATGACTGTTGTGGACACAACGTTGTTACTGTCAATATTATCATATTGTAACTCTACCAGGTAACAAGATTTACTGTTTGTTCTGAACTAACGCGTCTGTGAAATTAATAATCCACTGCAATACATATTTGATGCATTATTCTTCAAGGATTCAAGATGCGAGAAGATACATGTCTATTTTTTTACAAGAACCGTTTGGAGCCAGACTATGGGGGGTTGCGAGGCTGAAGTAAGGTGGGGAGGGGAAGGAGATGATAAAGAGTAAGGCTGTACTTACGATATGTTCCACTCTAGAAAGTGCCGCAAATAAACGTATTTTTAATGAATTTATTGTGAAACGACAAAAATTAATTAAATAAAATTTAGTTGCGCAGGCCGGGATTTGAACCCGATACCTCTGCATTCGTAGAGCCTTGCCCCCCGACCATGGAGGCTGCCTATGTATTATGTCATGTTACGCTTTCTCCTGCTTTAACCAACGTTTAGATAGCTTTACAGAACAGTCTGCAACATCAGTGCAGATGGAAAAATGGGGTTATGTTTTCTCGAAACCAGCGAAAAATTGACGTTTTTTTAAATTTTTTTATAATAATACTAATATTTGGCTGATTTATATAGCGCCGTTTTCGTGAAAAATTATCTCGAAGGGAGTGGACGAAAAGCGCCCCCCCCTAGACAAATTGGCAATAAAATAATTAAAGGATAAAAAGACGTTTATAACTGGCGCCAAAACCAGAAATCTGTTATTTCTAAATATAATATATATTTTAATCTCACTTTTGTCTTCTTGAATGAATGTATGAAAGAAGTGGAAATTAACCTAATTTCTGACATCCGATCGATCTGAAACTCGTCTTAGATGACAATGCATTACATCAACTTTTTATGGTAATCACGCGTACACACGCGGACATATACCAATTTCTCTGAAATTGGATGATATTACAGCAGTTAATGTGTGAAATAAATGTCGGTCCTGTTCAATTGCGATTTGGCTCAGTTGTTAGCGCGGTTTGCTCCAGTCCCTTGAGAGGAAGGTTCAATCCCCAGTCAAACCAAAAAAATGAAATACTTGTTTGTTGTTGTTTTTGTTTAAAATAAATGTTTAAGTTTAGTGCCAGATAAAGACGTAACGTGTCTTCGTAACGTAACTTTGTAACTAGAAAAAAATATTATTCCTTATGTTTGTGAATGCAATAATTCATATTCCATTCCCTTCACCCACATCGCATACCTACCCCAATTGGAAATACCATGTAGAAATTTTTTTCTATTCCCTTTGCTATTGTCACTTACTCGATATAAGATGGCCCTGTTAATAACACATCATAATGTATTTAAATATTTCTAGTTTATTCTGACTACTTCCTTGTTCCTTCCCTGTAAGCTCTATAAAAAAATTAAACTGCCCCCCTAGCTTGAAAACTGGCGACGCCCCTGCTGGTAGCTAGTAAAGGATTGAATCCGCGATTCCTGAGAGGAACCGGGAACCCGACACATTTATCCACTTGCCTACCAAACCACCTTTCAAGAACTCACTCCGAGACACGGATTTTTTTGTTTTATAGTTAAAATATAAAACATCTTACCATTATAAAAGTCAGCCAGCATCCTTCCAAACGCATCGCCTATGAATTTCACAGTAGCAGCGGAATAGTAGTAGAACCAGCCAAGAACTTGGCTAGGATCTACAGCGAGGACGTTATAGGCTCCCGTGGCTGCCAGTCTGGTGGCCATGACCCTGACTATGGGACTGTTCCTGGTGGCCATGAAGCCGGGGGTGAAGATTACCAAGGGGAGTCCCTTCGTGTAGAGCGAGGAAGCCAAAATCCTGCTGGCAATGTTCGAGGTGAAGTTGTAGGTTTCCTGTGGAATGCAGATTTTGATGTTATGTCTCTCCCAAAAGTATCCACAAAGATGACTGTGTTAGTTCGAGCTACGTGGCACATATTGCTCTAGTGTTATTAGTTACACAGTACCTAGATCATATAATTTTTCAACAGATAATAACCTCCTGGCTGTCCTATATACTCTTCGCCATTATTATTATTTTTAAGGCGATGCACTACGTAGTAATGCAAAATCATGTGTTTTTGTTCTGAAAATTTGGTCGCCTAGAAATGTTTCAGATGCTTTAATTAAATACTGCGAGTAGAATACATCTTGGCCTTTGAAATAATTGAGTATTTTTTAGACAAATCTTTTTATAAGCCCAGAAAAAAATAATGTATAAAGCCTATGAAAACTGCTTTAAAGTTCAAAATCTCCTACTTACGATCCCATTTTCGGTTATGATTTTATTGTATAGTGTGGCAAATTAAGTTATTTATAAAATGATCGAAAAAAAAAATTATGCCTGTGCATCCACAAAATAAAATTTTTGGCCATGTTTTTTTCTTGCATAAATCAAAACAGGCGGATGGTGTTAAGCGGGAATTTAAACCTTATCGCCATCTACGTAAGGGTTATTATTGATAGCGGCTAAATTAAAAATATTACACGACGTAGTGCATCGCCTTAAGTCTAATAAACGGCACGTGCTTGTTGTGAAAAAGGTGTTATTATTTTACAAATAAGCAATCACATCAAACTGGCGCAGCCGGTAGGATAGGCCTAGAGGGAAAACATGTGGTTCCCTGTATGGAGTTAATTTTTTAAATATTTTTTAAAGACAGTATTGTCACAATGAACTTACAATAAAACATTTTCTGAAATTTGTATGACTGGCGTGAGTATAGTTAAGCTGTTGTTCCTTGCTGTAGACTGCAGGGTAGCCCGAATATCACAAGCTTTCCCCGATGTTAACCAACAGCCGATAGATAAAGATGTTGTATTCAAATTATAGCCTAAATTAACTTGAAATGCTCACAAAATTATTGTTTTCATGATATTAAAGTGTTTTTAAGATGCTGCGCTCATAAATCATCAGGAAATAGAGCAATAGATATGAAAAACGGTACTTTTACATTAAATTATGTTATAAATACGTAGGTATCAAGTTTCAAAGCTATAGCATTTATTACCTACTATCTAATTTGTCATATTTCTTCAGAAAAACTGTAATATATATATATATTTTTTTTTAAATTTAATATTTGAAAAAAAATATTTTTACATAGATACAGGATAAAAAAAGATATAAAACAATAGAAATTAAAGTGGCCTTTCCTCACCATAAAGAGACAATGCTCTTGTGTTTGGTGAGGGAATTCTAGTTCAATTATGTACATGTTAGTATTAAGGTAAATAATTAATAAAGAAACAACACATGATTTAAACAATATTACTTCTAGATGTAAGTAGTAAACGTATTTTGGTAATGTGCTAGGTAATTTGCCTAAGTTTCGGGAGGACAAATATTCAATTATTTTTTAATGCTAAACTAATTTTTATAAGACAAGGTTTTTATGCACAGTAAAAAGGATAAAAAATTATTTTAAGCATCAATTACTCGGCTTAAATAAATAAATTTGGTTGTTTACAGGGGAAAAAATATAATAAGCAGTTAAATATAATATGTCGATTGAAGTAGTAGTACATATTTACTTATTTGGCGGGTTGGGAATAAGCCGACGTAGCTCAGTGGTCCAGAGCACCTGACCGGAATTTTGACCTGATTTGAATAGATATTTAAATTCCTATTACATTATAGTGATTTATTTTTGGGGTATCGTGATGATGGTCACTGTAATGCTGTCCGAAACGTTGGCTAAAGAAACAGGAAGCGTAACACGGCATAATACCCTAAAATAAATCACTGTAATTTTTTGGCTGTCAAAATCTTAAATCATATCTCACATTTAACCATTTATTTAATTTGTACAATTTTTTCCTTACAAATGTGTTTTAGGAATGGAAAAACACATCAATCTTTTGATCCAACACATTTAGGAAGTACCTACGAGGTTCTCTCCACGGGTGAGTTCAAACATGAATTGGTGTGGCTGGCTCTACAGTAAAGGATGTTATGGTAATATCCTCAAGAGTGAGACTATGGTACAAAGAAATGCTTTTGAGTCAGAATATCACTATCAAAAGATAAAACATATCTAAGTATAACAATAATACATATTACCTGTCTCTAAGGAGTGGTAATTAGTAATGACTAGGGGTACGTAAATTTCGTTTTTACGAAATAGATGCGATAAAAGCGAAATCTGCATTTTATTTGCGATAAAAGCGAATTTGAAAATTAAATACTTTCGCACTTTTTTACGTTACGTGCTTTCAAATTTTGATCAGACGCGCTAACAATTATTACAACTCTGTTCAAAACAGACAGAGACGGCTATTTTATCAACCGAAAATTCTATCGATCACAGCATGATGTTGAAGACAGCAGCTCAAAAGAGCTTGGATAAATTGTTGTTACACATGGGGCCGAATCCAACAAATGAGTGCTACAAGCACATTGGCAGATTCATTATTTTGTCCATCGGAAGCAGCAAATGTGCCCTCTTCTTCTGTCAATTCCAATTCCATAGTGGAAAGCTTCGCAAAAATTCCGTTTTTCAAAAGTGTACCACAAGAAGAACTAATTGATGGGTACTCACATTTTCACAGACAATTACTTCGATTGGTCGGCCAAGAAGCTCCTGTGGATGTAATGCAAGTTTTAGTTACATCAAAATCTTGCTACCCTGGATTTGCAAAAGCAGCTATTCAATGTCTCAAATGCCCTGTCAATAGTGTTGATGCCGAGAGGTACTTCTACAAACATTGTCGTAACTGATCGCAGGCAAACAATGAAGATGAAAATGTAGAAATTACAACAATGCTAGCCTTTAATTGAGTTTTTAACACTGTATTTTTTTTTGCGAAATAAATGCGAAATTTTCTATTTTGAGTTTTTTTAAATGCGAAATCACAATTTTTTATTTGCGAAATTTACGTACCCCTAGTAATGACTAATGACCAAAATGTAAATCTACTCCCTGTTGAAATTGTACAACGTCTAATTATAAAAATAATATTTAAATAACCAAGAGATTATCCAACACACATAATTTAAAAAAAATTAAGTATTAAAATTTAATGATCTTGTCCAAAAATATAATAAACCAAATAATAAAAGCAAAACAAAATCACAGCTTTTTAACTGAAAGTCGTACTCGTCAAAAATATATATTTCCAACACAAAAATGTAACACCACTTTTGCTCAACACCATTACATAATATATCTAGGAAAAAAATACTTCAACAGCTTACCCGAAAATATCAGAACAATAGAAAACGATAAACACCTACTAAAATCAATTAAAAAGACGTTCAATGTAAAAATACCAAAATGATGAAACTATCTTTGTAATTAATTATAAATTTTAATTTTCATTATTACAAACACAAAATATTCTACATATTGATACCCACCACTCTTCTAGACACAAGCGCCAGCTTCTATAGAAGAGGAACTTTCAAAAATCAAAAGCAGTGAAAACTAATTGTATGAATTATCTTTGTTAACATTATTGATTATACTCTGTAAATTGATTAATTCAATAAAATATATATTATATTAAAAATAAATAAAATAGATGGGTGTAGCCAGGGATAACGAATAACGGTAGCGGATCGAGATATTTTCTCTCGATCTTTCTTCGATAGATCGAGAGAATTTCTTGTGGACTCTTTCAACGTACAAACTGCTGGTATCAACTTACGGGCCTCGAAAAATGTTAGGAAAGATACTTACGCTTTTCCCCTTAGAATGAAGATCGATAGTGATGCCAGAGAGATCAGGTAAACCAGAGGACGATAGTTGTGTATAACTGAAGCCCAAGAAATTTTTGATGTCGGTGCCTAAAAAATAAAAAGATTTTTCATAAAAGTTTCGTTTTTTCGAGAAAATTTCCGTGAAAATCAGTCACATGCGGATTTTAAGACAATTTTTTTTTTTTTTGAGATTTTCTTAACTACCATACTAGGCTATTATTATATTCGCTGATAAACTTTTAGCAAATTCCTAATGTATCGCAATACGTGTTCATGCACAGGAAATCCCTGAGGAAAATAATTTCTCTCAGTGCCTGTCATCTTTTGGGATGCTGTGTGGAAGGTTTTTTAAGGAAAAGAAAGATAGGTAGTTCTGGGAAGAGATGGGTCGAGAAACCAGTTGGACAGGTCAAAAATTCTCCCCAAATTGGCCTCTCCCGATCTGGCACCCCACAAAGCTGATGGGCAGGCTCATCCTGAACACACCTTACCCGACGAACCCGGGCACCCCTGCTAAATCACCAAACGTAACGAACCACTTGGGGAGGTGTTATTATCCAATAAAAGGTTCCCGGGGCGGCGGTATCCAAATCCGCCTCCGGGTACAAAGACGAAATGCGAAAATATTAGGATTTTTACGAATACGTGTTCCGACATTGTGATATATATTCGTATTTTACTAAAAGTTTAACAGGTAACCTATTCATTCATTCGTTAAGGGCCTGCAATCCAGTTTTTAAGCGGATTACCAAAAATGTGAAGAGATTTTTAATAAATTAGTAAGTAATACTAATTTTTCTCAGTGTAGAGGAACCATTTCGACATTCGTCGAGTGACTATACATGCCAAAGAAAGGGCACTGCATATCGTTTTACAGGCTAATTTATTGTTTATCATTATCTTAAAGCCGGTAACATTTATGAATTAATAGGTGTTCCACTATTATCATAGATTCTCAGTTTATTTCCTTCGAGAAAACTTAATTATAATACCTTTAAAATAGACTTAACATTATTTTATAAGCAATAATTATTAGCCTGAAACACTCATCCACATTGAAAAATCTCCTGATAAAAGATACATGACGCCAACGGGTCTTGAACCCGTGTCCTTTCGATTTCCGGTCGACAGCTCTGACCACTGAGCTATGGCGGCTTATCTCTTATCCGCGAAATAATTCAATATATACTAGTGTTTCATTCAACAATTACTGCTTGTTACATTTTTTCACCTGAAAACAACCAACTTTATTTTATTATAAAATAATTGTTACCGTTTGTGCTATGCATAAAAAATCTTGTCTTAAACATTAGTTTACCAAAAAAATAATAATTAGACTTAACATGCCTATTCATATTTTCCTACCACGGCACACTATTCCATACAAAATGTATTCCTAAAAATTTTAAAATTAATTTAATCGTGAGATTATACAAATTGAAAGATAAAACAAGATAATGAATTTAAAATCATGGTTATGCATAAATAACTTCTTAAATCTGGTTATTTCGAAATCATAATATTATCTAACCTATGTATGTTTAACCTGCACCTAAAATATGTGACCTTCAAAGCATCTTTACCAAATGCATATCGTCTAAAAAACCAAAATAACATGGTTTTGACATTGTTCTATTTGGATAAACTTTTCCATGGCCGTGCGACTTTTTGTGAATGTTGTTCATCGTACAAAACACGTCCTAATGTTGTTGGAGTATCTTGCATTTTTTATCTGGTTTAACCAATATCAATATAACAAATATTTTGTTAATTTTAAAACGATCATTACGAAATCCTAGCGAGTGTGTGAAGGTTTTATTAAATTTGATATAAGCGGTTATAATTTAAATATTAGGTACTATTTAATAACTTGTTTTTTTATCGGTTCTTACATTTTATTAAATTAGGTATTAGAATATGAATAAACACAGACAAATAAATACTAAAAATTCTATTAAATTTATTGTGAACTGTGGATTGGGAAACTGCATAATATTCATTATACACGTTAGTGAGTCTAGAAATAAGAAGACAGTAACGAGGATTTTCTCATTCTTGTCTCTGTTGCTATCACAGGATTTTTTCGAGGAACCGGTGATTTTTGACCGTCAATATTGTGGTGATTGCTTAGGCCGATGTAAAATATTGAAGGAATCAGTTTATTCAATTTAAACCGATTAATTTCGTCTTTAAATCAGTTGGAAATGGTTAAGTACTTGACTAAAATTTTGAAACCATTGAAAGAGTAAAAAAAATAAAATTTAGTAAATATTTTAACGGAGGTTTAGAATGTTGTGTGGCATTTAAAATTGTAAATGAATTTCTTCATTAAAATGAACGTTATAATGGTATACATATTCCCATCTCAATGCTCCGTACAAAAACCTGTACCGTCTGCCACTGCTTCCAACCAAAAAAGGTAATTTGTTGTGTTTGTAAGTAATAAATATAAAAAAATATATAAACAAAAACCCGATCATGTGAATCAATTTTTATGTATCAGGCTAGTAAATTTTTAATTATAAAAAAAGTCATTTATATTTAAAGGTCTTGATAGTAACGAACTTGAATGAAAAATATTATGGCTTAAAAAACATATACAAACAAACATTGATTCTGAATAAATGTGTTTTATACGTGGATTTAGTAAATCATCATTTAAAAACGATTAAAACCGTAAACACTTAAACGCTCTGTGATTGGTCGGCGGGTTCTGGCAGAACTTACACAGCTGCTTCACGGGTAGGCCGGCGGAGTGCATTAGAATGCGAACAATTTTGTACAAAATTGCGCTGCGTAGTTTTGCACACAGGTTACCACTGCGGTACCTATACAAATTAATTCATGTTTTTTGGAAATCTTGTTAAGGCGATGCCCTACGTAGTATTGCAAAATCATGTGTTTTTGGTTTAAAAATTTGGTCGCTTAGAAATGTTTCAGATGCTTTAATTAAATACTGCGAGTAGAATACATCTTGGCCTTTGAAATAGTTGCGTATTTTTTAGATAAGTCTTTTTATAATCCCAGAAAAAAAATGTATAATGCCTATGAAAACTGCCTTAAAGTTCAAAATATCCTTCTTACGAACCAATTTTCGGTTATGATTTTATTGTATAATATGGAAAATTAAGTTATTTATAAAATGCTCGGAAAAAAATTAAATATTTATGCCTGAACATACACAAAATAAAATAAAAGGTACTTTTTGGCCATGTTTTTTTCTTGCATAAATCAAAACAGGCGGATGGTGTTAAGCGGGAATTTAAACCTTATCGCCATCGACGTAAGGGGTGTTGTTGATAGCGGCTCGACTTAAAATATTGCTCTTTTAAATCGAGATTTGTTGCTTTCATACTGACCCAAGTGGGATTGAACTTACTTTTAACCGACATAACCGAGGTACTTATGACGTTACGCGAACTTCGTCAGATTTGGCTTTAAGATGGAAGGGGAAATTTCATAGAAAAAAGAAATAAAATTGACTGGAATCGTTATGAAACTGGTAAAATGTTTACAATTATATAAAAAACACTCCAGTTAACACTCGTAAATAGACTTTAGAGAGGACTGTATATCTTCCTGCGCTTACTCAGAATGTAGGACGGTAGGTACTGAGACGTGCGGTGTTCATTGATACAAATTATGAGGAAGGTAGAAGGAGTGGGGTTTGGAGGTGGGTTCCATGGACCAGCGGCGTCATTTAAAGGTTAAATGGTATAATTACAGTTTCTCAAAGTCAGCTGCACAAATCCCTTCTCAATCAAGGTGACCAACTGAACCAGGTCATCCATCTTCTTCTGTGCCACGGCTGCCAGCAGGTCTGTACCGTTTAAAGTTTGGGCATTGGCGTTAATCAGCAGCAACGCCAACGGGAGACACAAGATGGCGGTTAGCTTCATGGTTACCCTGGAAAAAATAACAATAATTAGATCTTTACTTCAAATTATTAATTTATTTTTTAATTATGTTTTGTTTGATGTGGGACTGCGACATCCCCAATTGAGGGGTGTTGTGATGTTGAATAAAGTGGGGAAGGAAAGGTTAGTTCATAAGTTTTTTTTTTAAAGATACACATATACTATGAGGAAAGACATTTACACCGTTTTCTGATACCAAACCTAAGCTCGACGTTGAGGAACGTGTCATAAGTTTGACGTTGAGGAACGCATCAAAAGCTCGACGTTGAGCAAAGCGTCATAAGTATGAGTAACGCATCTTGAGCCTGACGTTGTCGATTGAATCGTAAGCTCAATGTTGAGGAACGCATCATAAGTTCGACGTTGAGGAACGCGTTATAAGCTTGACGTTGAGGAACGCACCATAAGCTCGACGTTGAGTAACGTGTCATAAGTTTTACGTTGAGGAACGCGTCAGAAGCTCGATGTTGAGAAATACGTCATAAGCTCGACGTTGAGGGAAGCGCCATAAGTTTGACGTTGAGGAACGCATCATAAGCTCGACGTTGAGTAACGTGTCATAAGTTTGACGTTGAGGAACGCATCAAAAGCTCGACGTTGGGGAAAACGTCATAAGTATGAGTAACGCATCTTTAGCCTGACGTTGTCGATTGAATCGTAAGCTCAATGTTGAGGAACGCATCATAAGTTCGACACCGAGGAACGCGTTATAAGCTTGACGTTGATCAACGCGTCATAAGTTCGACATTGAGGAAATATTTAAATAACCAATGTTGATATACTCTCTTGGTTCGGACCAAAATATTGCTTATTTCGAAATGGATAGTAGTAAAAACTAGCTATCCATAGATAGATAGATATTACAATATTATGTGTTATAATATGTTCTGGTACCAAAAACTCTAATTGCAAGCATGTACATTATAAGCTAAAATTTAAAAGATCAGTAGGTACCTATCACTGGTCAAAGAAAAATTGTAACTTTACTTTTAAATTGGCGGGAGCGCAGAAATCTGTAGTGAAAATCGGGCAATACTTTATTAAAATATATGTTTATAATTAATTATAATAATAGATATGTTTTATTCTACTAGTAAAAACTACAAAGCCGATGAGAGTACAGGCTTGTGCAGCTTGATTTCGAAGTGTCACGTGATCAAGTCAGTGCCATCGAGCAACAAAATTTTGAAAATGGCGGCAATTTTCGTTGATACTCGTTGTTATTTCCGATTTGTGTAATGTTTTACCGCAAGCATAATAAACATAATAATTAGATTAATTTAAACAGTGAATTTAACTTAGCGACATCACTGACATCGTAAATTGGCGGTCTCACGCCCAGGTCTCTACTGATAGTGACGAAAGCCGTGCTGTGCGTGTTGCATATACAGGGTTTTACAATAAGAGGTGTTATTTTGAATAGCCCGCTATTTCGGTAGATGTTACTTTTGAAGCTGTCATTTTTTGACATTTGACAAGTAGAAACTACTCCATTAATAAAAATGGAACGATACACGCTTCAACAACGCATTAAAATTATTAAAATTCACTTGAGTGTATCAAATGCAAATCATCTTGAGTGATGAGGCCCATTTCCACCTCGGTGGCTTCGTCAACAAGCAAAGTTGTCGCATCTGGGGCTCGGAAAACACAAGAGTTATTGTTGAAAAGCCTCTCTATCCTCAAAGTGTGACTGCTTGGTGCGGTTTATGGTCCGGCGGAGTCATTGGACCTTACTTTTTAGAAAATGAGGCTGGAGCAACAGTTACGGTGAATGGATTGCGCTATCGAGAGATGATTTATGATTTTTTTCGGCCGGAATTGGATGGTATTGATCTGGAAAACGTTTACTTTCAACAAAACGGCGCTACGTGCCACACAAGCAACGAAACCATTTATCTTTTACGGGAAAAGTTTCTTTGAATATCAAAATAACACCTCTTATTGGAAAACCCTGTACATACATTTTCAATAGAAAATAAAACTAGATGTAATAATACGTTATAAATTGAAGATATTCTTCGATAATAAAAAGTAACACTTCAAGGCAAAATAAATACAATTGTAAATATATATATTTGAATATCACTTTTTAATGCAAATCTCGGAAGAGGAAATTAATCCACTTTCCGACAATCGATCGAGCTACAACTCGATAGATAGACTCGTTGTCGATGACTTTTAACGGAAATCACGTACACACATGCAGACATATTCGCATATCTCGGAAATCGGACGAAATTGCGGCAGTTAATACACGAAACAAATGTCAGTCCTTCACAATCGACATCTGGCAAGGTCGATAACGCGGTTGACTCTGGTCCTTGGGAATCTTCAGCAAAATATATTTTTTCAAAGTGATAGATGATTCATAATAAAAAAAGCTTTGTTTTTCGCTGGTTCACTGGTTTTCACAAAATTAACTCTTATCAACTAAACACTGACGTAGAATGAATTTTCGGTCGTACACCTTTAGTAAAACAATATTATATTTATGACTAAAACCTTCGACGTTATCAGTATCAGTACAATCTTTTTTTATTATTTTAAATTAAACGGTTTTCACGTAACTTAAGCCGAATATTTATGTGTTTCACAGTAAAATAATATTATTTAAGTATTTATTTTTATTTGCATCGGTTTTAAAATGTCTTTCAAATGTAATAAAATGGTTTGAATGAGGATTATTCCATCATTCCCAGGAACTGGAGTTAACCGCCCTTACAACCTCGCCAAATTCCGATCGGGTAAAACGCAAATCAGTCTCCTACTATCTAGTCAAAGATAGCCACCCAATCATAGCAAAGTTAGCCTTCAATCAAATTAAGGCTTTTAACGCAAATCAGTAAACTATCTAGTCAAAGTAAGTCTATCAAAGATAGCCACATAGTCATAGCAAAGTTAGCCTTCAATCCAATTAAAGATTTTAACGCAAATCAGTAAACTATATAGTAAAGTTAGTCTATCAATGATAGCCACCTAGTCATAGCAAAGTTAGCCTTTAATCAAACTAAGGCTTTTAACGCAAATCAGTAAACTATATAGTCAAAGTTAGACTATCAAAGATAGCCACCTAGTCATAGCAAAGTTAGCCTTCAATCCAATTAAGACTTTTAAGGCAAATCAGTAAACTATCTAGCCAAAGTTAGTATATCAAAGATAGCCACCTAGTCATAGCAAAGTAAGCGTTTAATCAAATTAAGACTTTTAACGCAAACCAGTAAGCTATCTAGTCAAAGTTAGTCTATCAAAGATAGCCACCTAGTCATAGCAAAGTTAGCCTTCAATCCAATTAAAGCTTTTAACGCAAATCAGTAAACTATCTAATCAAAGTTAGTCTATCAAAGATAGCCACCTAGTCATAGCAAAGTTAGCCTTCAATCCAATTAAGACTTTTAAGGCAAATCAGTAAACTATCTAGTCAAAGTTAGTATATCAAAGATAGCCACCTAGTCATAGCAAAGTTAGCGTTTAATCCAATTAAAGCTTTTAACGCAAATCAGTAAACTATCTAGTCAAAGTTATTCTATCAAAGGTAGCCACCTAGTCATAGCAAAGTTAACCCTTAACCAAAGTAAAGCTTATTTGAATAATAAAGCGGAGGTAGCAGATTTTCAAAACGCAAATGTGTCAACTATCTAGTCAAAGTTAGTCTATCAAAGATAGCCATCTAGACATAGCAAAGTTGGCTTTCAATCAAAGTAAGGTTGGCTTCAATAATAAAATGTACCCAGCAGATTTTCGAAACCGAAAGCGGAACGTACAAACAATTTTATGGACACGAAATGCCAACGGTCGAGTTAAAACAGGACTACAAAAAATGCTAAGGTGTATTAATTTTATTACTTTTGAGTCTGTCTCCTGCGAACTCCTCAAATGAACTGACAAGCACAATACTTGTTAACGAATTATATCAATAAAATTAAATTGTTCAATCAATTCAAAATGCTATCAAATAGGTTAACAAGTCTATTATAACACGAAGTAGTTTTAATCTGTTTAATAATTTTTGGAAGAATTTGTAATGAGTTTACGCAAGAAGATATAAACGTGAATTAGCGAGGACGACGGGACATTATTTTCGTATGAATTAATATTTATTTTACTTATTCAATTTTTGAATTTAAAAAATTAAAAAAAAACGTTTTTTATTAAGGCTGTAAATGTTATTTTTAATTATTATTAATCACATGATATTTTTGGTGTCTCTGTGTCGGTGTGTAACTCGGGTTCAATGGACTGTAGAACTGGGATTTGAATTAATTTTCAAAATTGGTATTGATTGTGGGAACGATTCCGAAAAGCGATAATGTGGGCGCCATTTTTTTTTTATTTAATTAAAAATTTTATATTTGAAATGTGTTTTTTTTTGTCAAAATTTTTGACAGATATCGTAAGTTTTCAAGTTTAATAATGCTGTCCATTCGAAAAGTGAATTTTTGATCGTCTTTCAAAGGAAATGATTCCGAGGATTATTAGGAAAATATATAAATATTTATATTTCCTACATTCTTAAGGCGATGCACTACGTCTTGTAATATTTTGAATCGAGCCGCCATCAATAACACTCCTTACGTAGATGGCGATAAGGCTTAAATTCCCTCTTAATACCATCCAGCTGTTTTGATTTAGGCAAGAAAAAAACATTGCCAAAATCATTCTTTTATTTTATTTTTTGGATTATCAGGCATAAATATTTAAATGTTTTCGATCATTTTATAAATAACTTAATTTTCCACATTATACAATAAAACCATAACTGAAAATGGATTCGTAAGTAGGAAATTTTGAACTTTAAAGCAGTTTTCATAGGCCTTATAAATAATTTTTTTCTGGGCTTATAAAAAGACTTATGTAAAAAATACTCGACTATTTCAAATGCCAAGATGTATTCTAATCGCGGTATTTATTTAAAGCATCTGAAACATTTCTAGGCGACAAAATTTTCAAACCAAAAACACATGATTTTGCATTACTACGTAGTGCATCGCCTTTTCGAGGTTTTGATTTAATATATTTTTTTGGATGATTACTAAAATTCTGGATATAATATACTAGTAGCAGTAACAGCATATTATACACAATACATACTTGAAACTGAATAGAAGTACAATACTACATAAGGGTATGAACTTGTTTATTTAGGATAACGATTATGAAAACACAAAAAAAAAACATACATAAGAGTGGAAGATGCTCTCAGTATCACCCTGGTGTAAAACATACATAAGAGTGGAAGATGCTCTCAGTATCACCCTGGTGTAAAACATACATCAGAGTGGAAGATGCTCTCAGTATCACCCTGGTGTAAAACATACATAAGAGTGGAAGATGCTCTCAGTATCACCCTGGTGTAAAACATACATAAGAGTGGAAGATGCTATCAGTATCACCCTGGTGTAAAACATACATAAGAGTGGAAGATGCTCTCAGTATCACCCTGGTGTAAAACATACATAAGAGTGGAAGATGCTCTCAGTATCACCCTGGTGTAAAACATACATCAGAGTGGAAGATGCTCTCAGTATCACCCTGGTGTAAAACATACATCAGAGTGGAAGATGCTCTCAGTATCACCCTGGTGTAAAACATACATAAGAGTGGAAGATACTCTCAGTATCACCCTGGTGTAAAACATACATAAGAGTGGAAGATGCTCTCAGTATCACCCTGGTGTAAAACATACATAAGAGTGGATGATGCTATCAGTATCACCCTGGTGTAAAACATACATAAGAGTGGAAGATGCTCTCAGTATCACCCTGGTGTAAAACATACATAAGAGTGGAAGATGCTCTCAGTATCACCCTGGTGTAAAACATACATCAGAGTGGAAGATGCTCTCAGTATCACCCTGGTGTAAAACATACATCAGAGTGGAAGATGCTCTCAGTATCACCCTGGTGTAAAACATACATCAGAGTGGAAGATGCTCTCAGTATCACCCTGGTGTAAAACATACATCAGAGTGGAAGATGCTCTCAGTATCATCCTGGTGTAAAACCATATACAGTGACCAGATCTGAATATCCAGGTACGTCCCCCATCTCCTTCCCCCCACTACCTTAAGCCTCTCAAAACATCCTTATTGGGGATGCCATAGTCTCACTGGCTCCAGACTATCTAATTATCTGATTATCGCGTTAAATATACGTAATTTTAATATTATTCATTTAAAAAACGATCTTCATTCCGAAACGGTTCCGATTGGCTACAACGTCATTGTGACATAGAAACCACCAATGTCGCATAAATCACGCATAAACACGAACATGCGTTTTGGAGGCAAATCTAAAATGGCACACATTTTAAATCATTTTAGAAAATTTATTCGTCAACTTAAAAAAATATCTTTAATATCGTAATTTTTTATTATGTTTTTTCGAGAATTAAAAAAAAACAGTGAAAATGTCCTACTAAACAAAGAAAAATATTTTCCACTGAAAGCATTGAAAATTATTGTATTAATTTTCAAAATAGAGTAAATGAAAATACTCAAAAACCACCAAATTTATTTATTAAAGCCGAGTAATTAATGCTTATAATATTTTTTTATCCTTTGTACTGTGCATAAAAATCTTGTCTTATAAAAATTAGTTTATCATTAAAAAATACTTCAATATCTGTCCTCCCAAAACTTAGGCAAATTACCTAGCACATTGTATTACAGTTTTTCTGAAGAAATATGACAAAGTAGCCAGTAGGTAATAAATGCGGTAGCTTTGAAACTTGATACCTACGTATTTATAACATAATGTAATGTACAAGTTTTCTCATCTATTGCTCTATTTCCTGATGATTTATGAGCGCAGCATCTTAAAGACACTTTAAGGCGAAGCTTAATGCTAAATCACTATTTTGATTAGTCTTTATAACGAATTGGTGTACATTATGAATACCAAAAAATATACTTTAGATAAATTTAAGTTTATACTATCGCTTTTCTTGAGTAGAATACAAATAATAAAATAAATTATTCAATAAAAAATATTAATGTAAAATACAAAAAAATACATTTTTCAATAGAAATGTATGAACGCGTAAAGGAAACAATTTTTTTAAATACAATATTATAGCTAAGATTATTTGTGACAGTTTCACTTGATTAACTTTTTTGCGTGCTTATAAAATGATTTACAAAATAAATAAAAAACAGTTTTTGGCTTGAAATCGAACGTTTCTAGACTCCGTTTGTCAAGCGATTTTAATGCCTATTACCTACAATATAAGGTATACCAAGAATTTACACATTTTTGGCTTGTAGCTTCCTCTTAACTAAGTATTTGAGAAATAGTTAATAAATTAAATATTACTAACCTCAATGAGATCAAAGAATTGAAAAATTAAAATTAAACATTTAAAACGTCACAATAAAAAAAACTTTTAAAACATCTTATAGCTTGATTAAAAAAATATTTATCAGATATAATTTATTATAATATGATGTTAACTTACTGTAAGTTCCAAGTGGTAATCCAACTTACCTCCTATTAACAAAGTCAAACAACTAATGAGCCGGTGAATTCGGATATCCCAATTTTGGCTATTTATAATAGCAATGGCAAACGTTTTAATTATGTAAGTCAACTCAAGTTAATCTTATTTGCATTATGTTTATTGATTAGCTTAATACTGTTTTATACCTTGCTTGCACAGATGGAAATTATTGTTCAAATGCAATGCAAATTTTTGCGGAGTTTAAAATGGCAGGCGATCGCTAGTTCGAGGTTGTGCGAATGCCAAATATAATCGTGTTGAAAAATCAGTAAAATGTTCTAAGAATTTTATGTGAATCGTTGCCTGTACCTATGTTCATTCCATGTACCTATGTTCGTTGCCTGTACCTATGTTTTTTTTTGCCTGTAACTATGTTCGTTGCCTGTACCTATGTTCATTGATTGTACCTATGTTCGTTTCTTGTACCTATGTTCGTTGCCTGTACCTATGTTTTTTAATTTTCTTTCTTTATTTATTAATTTTCGGGAAATCGACAGTTTACATTTAATCAGTTTGTACGTAAGTATTATATAGTATAATAAAACCAATTTTGCCTGTAACTATGTTCGTTGCCTGTACCTATGTTCGTTGCCTGTACATATGATCGTTACTTGTACCTATGTTCGTTGCCTGTACCTATATTCGTTGCCTGTACCTATGTTCATTGCCTGTACCTATGTTCGTTGCCTGTACCTATGTTTGTTGCCTGTACCTGTACTTCGTTGTGCAGTAAAAAAATAATATAATTTTAGTGGTGGTACTTAAAAACATTTCTTAATTACAAAAAATATGTACGACACAAATTCACAAGAAACAAAAGCAACACACTAATCATATAAAAAGTAACCAACGCAGCATTTACAGCAAACACAATGAACACAATAAACACAATAAATCCAACAAACTTACGAACACAGCAACAAACACACCAAACGCACTAATCACAGTGGACACAACAGGCAGTAAAAACACTACGCATACGTAATAAGCACAACAAAGAATACAAAAAACATAACAAACACAACAATTCAACAAACGCGACGATCACAATACACGGAGAAATATGATAACTTTTTTATCAAGGTACTGTTAAAAATCTTCCCAGTAAAATATTAGTCATTCAGAATATATCTGAACAGGTGCAAGTCTGAGTAAATGTAATGGACGAGATGCGAAACCATTATTATTTTGAAGAACACATATATTAACATATTCCTGCTTTACTGATAGTTTGTTAGTCCCATTTTTAACAGGAAAACGAATAATTTCACCAGATTTTTAGTAAATTAACCATATTTTGTACAGTAGTTTTCTCCGTCCAAACACAAATATATCAGATAGACAAAAATACATACTTCCCAAGTGTGAAAACCTCAACAACCTACACAAATTCACGAGACCTGGAAAGATGACGAACACTGAAAAGCTGGTCGAAGTATTTACTCAAGAAAGGGAAGAAAACACAACACTTATTACCACGCAAGTCGAACATTAATGCCGCAAGAATCTTGTATTATTATTGACAAATACGCAATTTTTTGACAAATACTTCACAAACGATAATCTCATAATTACGGCACTACAACTAGCCTTGCTCCAGATATCTAATCACCAATCAATTAGATTTACCTATTTTCTTATAGTTATTACCCACCAGTAATAGTTAATTGACACAAGCCGTAATAATTGATACTTACAACTGCGACAAAATGTTCTAACAAAATACCATAAAAGATCACAAATCTTTGAAAATAAACCTCACAGAAACAAATAGTACTCAAAGTAGCACGGAACCTTGAATAATTACAGGATATTATAATTGTAGAATTGGTGAGAGAGGCATATTAGCCCAAAAGCTCAGAGTCTTGAAAAATTATGAAATACAAAAACAAAAATCCACAACATTCTTAGGATATAAAACAAACAGAAAAGTTTAATGAGTACAAATTAAGAATAAAAATCTGGCTGAAAGAGATCAACGAAAAAAACTAAAAATAACACGACATAGAAGACGTATAAAATAAATCAATTCCGATTTCGAAAATGATTGATTTGATTAATCTTTATAACGAATTGGTGTACATTATGAATACCAAAAAATATGCTTTAGAAAAATTGAAGGTTTTCTTATCGTTTCGATTGAGTAGAATACACATAAAAAATAATTAATCTATAAAAAATATAAATGTAAACTACCATAAAATATATTTTTTCAATAGAAATGTTTGAACGCATAAAGGAAACAACTGTAAAAAAATATAGTATTATATGAAAGATTATTTGTGACAGTTTCACTTGATTAACATTTTTGTTTTCTTATAAAATTATTTACAAAATAAATAAAAACCAGTTTTGTGATTGAAATCGAACGTTTATAGATTCCGTTTGCCAAGCGATATTAATGCCTATTACCTAAGATATAAGGTATACCAAGAATAAACACATTTTTGTCTTGTATAGCTTCCTCTTAAACAAAAGTATAAAGTTTACCAGTCCGACGATTTCTGTAAGGGGATGAAACCTGTCTGTTACCAAACAAATAAGCGGAAAAGGTGTTTTAAATTATCAAATTTTAATACATAATTACAGTTATAAATTACCGGGCCATTAACTCCAAACGTTTTTTTATACTTTATTCATCCCTTCCGTAATTTTAATTCCCAATATTTGGGGGCCATTATCCCACTAGCTCCCAATTAATAGTTGGGACTGCAGTGCGTTCACCATTTTATTTTTAAAGTTCTGACTGTTCTTAATAACATTTTATTTATTTGATATTTTAATAAGTACCAATATTAATATTTCCGGATAATTTATATTCAATTTTATTGTCAGCTTTCAAAGAGAGGCTTTCGGGTCACGGCTAAGCCATCATAATTAACCTTCAAATCCTTGTCGATACCAGGAGGTCTGGCACGGACGATCGAAAATTACAAATTATAAATACTGTCAATACGAAATTGACTTAATTTTTCACAAACTATGAATACTGTCAATAGGATATTGACTAATTTTTTCACAAACTATGAATACTGTCAATACGATTTTGACAAAATTTTGTACAAACTATGAATACTGTCGATCCGATATTGACTAAATTTTTCACAAACTATGAATACTGTCGATCCGATATTGACTAAATTTTTCACAAACTGAGAATACTGTCAATACGATATTGATTAAATTTTTCACAAATTATGAATACTGTCAATAAGATTTAGAAAAAAATTTGTACAAACTATGAATACTGTCGATCCGATATAGACAATTTTTTTTCCACAAACTGGGAATACTGTCAATACGATATTGACTAAATCTTTCACAAACTATGAATACTGTCAATACGATATTGACAAAATTTTTCACATATATGAATATTGTCAATACGGTATTGACTAAATTCGTTATCTATGGTCAGTTAGCAACATTCTCTAGCACGGCCGACGATTGATAAGGAATTCAGAAAATGGCCGCCAAATCATCCTTGGCTGTCAGTTAAATTTGAGTGACTGTTGAAATACGAAACTTTTTAAATAATATCGTGTTTATGCAAAATTACTAGTTTATCAATGAACGAAGAGAGATTAGCGAAGCTCGTAGGATTAAAAGACATCATGTATGCGATCAATTGAATCCGTTCGAACTTGCAGAGACGAAATTCAGAAAATTGTTTCGTATATCTCGTAATATGGCTAAATATCTTAGTAACCAAATAACTCAGTTGTGAATATAGACCTCATTAACTAATTTATTTTCTTTTTAATGCCAAAAATTAAATACTGACTGCCAAAAAAACACGTGGAATTAAATCGCGAGTCAAAATTTAAATTGAATTGATAAACGCCGCTTCACACCCTGTATCTTTGGGTATTTTCGGGGTAAGAGAGGACTGCAGACGAGCGTTCCAAAATAATTTGAAAAACTTTTTGAAATTTCAGATTACTTACTACCGGTGTGCACAAATTCGTACCAAGTGTCGTCTTTGAAATGATATGCCCATACCTAAATATTAATTTTATTTATTATTTTCAATTGAAAGTTTTACAAACCGGTTTCGCCCGTGTTTTGTATTCTAGTTCATAAGATACATATCACAAATTTAAATTTAATTATTTTTTCAAAATCCATCGATTGTTCACCACGTAAAATTCTTTGCAAGCTGACGAAGCTGTGCAAATTTAATGACGTCAAACCTCAAAGATTCACCAATTTTTAGTGATGTAAAATATTATCTACAAATAAATTTTTAGATTATTTTTGTAAAAAAAAAATTATAATGTAGTGTAATTAACAATAAAAAATAAATGAATTTCAACTGCCAATAACTTTAAACCTTGGCCATAGAACATCCTTGAGAACTATTTTAAATGCATAATATTTTTAATATCACATTATAATTTACAACATGAAAATACACATTGCAATTTACATGTCGTTGCCCATCATATGTAGATGTGTAGTGACTATAGTATATTACAACACATAATAAAACTGATCCTAGTTGACTAATTTATATATTGTTGTTTTTTGTGAAAAATCACCTCAAGAGGGGTAAGCAGAGAGGACGGACCGCCAAACAACTCGGACTTGGCAAACACTCCTTGCCTCATTCACATTCATACATACTCTTCTATTATTCTGACTCTTGACATTGACTGACTAAAGTATCTGATTCACTTGGTCGTGCCATGTCTTCCTCGGGCGTCCTCTACACTATATTGCTCACAACTAAGATGTAAGAATTAAATCTAAGACTAAGACTTTAGAGTGAGGTTAATATCTACTTGCTTAAAAGTAGTGACTTACGACTGAGCTTTATATCTACTTGCTTAAAAGTAGTGACTTACGACTGAGGTTTATATCTACTTGCTTAAAAGTAGTGGCTTACAACTGAGGTTAATATCTACTTACTTAAAAGTAGTGACTTACGACTGAGGTTTATATCTACTTGCTTAAAAGTAGTGACTTAAGACTGAGCTTTATATCTACTAGCTTAAAAGTAGTGACTTACGACTGAGGTTTATATCTACTTGCTTAAAAGTAGTGACTTACGACTGAGGTTTATATCTACTTGCTTAAAAGTAGTGACTTACGACTGAGGTTTATATCTACTTGCTTAAAAGTAGTGACTTACGACTGAGGTTTATATCTACTTGCTTAAAACTAGTGACTTACGATTGAGGTTTATATCTACTTGTTTAAAAATAGTGACTTACGACTGAGGTTTATATCTACTTGCTTAAAAATAGTGACTTGCGAACTGAGCTTTATATTGACTTGCTTAAAACTAGTGACTAGCAACACGGCTACCATCTTCAACCGGAAAAGGAAAACACAAAGAAATCTACTGACAAATTAACTTATTTTGAAGGTTTTAACCCATCAATTTAATATATCATTGAAGCCTGTCCCGGTATGACAAGAGTTCCTGGTTCAATTCCTAGTTGTGACCGTTATATTTTTATTTGTCTTGTTTTGTTTCACGTTTCATTTAGATTCATTTGTGTTAACTTTTTTTCACTGATAAATGACAAACGTTTAAAAAGGACTTCGCTATGCTCACATAGCTTTGTTGTAACCTTACATCCTTCCTTTTGCATAAATGACTCCGTCTACACGTCACGTCCGCACAACGTACAGAGCCTTTCCAACCAGCAAAAACCAAATACGCAGGTAAAAAGGCAAAATACAGGATATGAAATCAATTATGACCATAAAAGTTGTAGTTTTTATTGACTTACTTGCTAGTTGGGAGCAGCGCAGTGCGCTGTGCGGGCATCGCGTGGATGTAACCGATGTCAAATAATGAGATAAAAAGAGAAGCTACAACGTATCCCTCAACAGAAGCCCTCATAACCAACAATCACTGGATACAAATTCAAGGTTCATAACCACAAATATCATCAATACATTATGTTAACGAATACATTTAAAATCAGTAATAACATTAACATAAAATGATTATTCAATTCTGATATAAAATTTAAAAAGATAACATTTTTTAAATCACTGAACACGGATAATCTCTAGAAGTGACATTTAAACCTATATAAAAAACCCGATGACTCCAATTATTTTTTACAAAACAGAAATGCGTATAAGTTCGCAGGTGCGTACGTGATTTCCACCAAAATGATAGAATGTATTGTCAACGCGTCAACGAGTCTTTCTGTTGAGTTTCAGCTTGATCGAATATCGGGAAGTGGGTTAATTTTCACTTCCAAGTTTTACATTCATTTATTCAAGACAACAAAAGTGAAATTCAAATAGATATATTTGGAAATATGTCAATATCAACCCAAGGAAAGAAAAAAATAGTTTTGTTTGGGCACAAAAAAACGCCTACAACCATAGACATATGAATATTAGTAGACCTGCCCTAAGTGATTAAAAGCGTATTATCCCCACTCCCCATACCGGTTCCATTGGAGCCGGCTGTGCTGGCGTATGGCCTCAAGTGAAATTTGAAAACGTGACGTCATCATTCTTGTGCGAACTATGGTCGAGGCATCATCGGTTCATTTTACGAAATAACACGGCAAAATGTTGACTTGTACTATGAAAACTTGTAAAAATAGATGTGAAAAAGAGAATAAACCCAATTGTCGTATTACATTCCATATATAAGCATTATTTTACTTTATTTTAAGCATATTCACATCGTATAATATAGATCAGTTTTAGAAACATATACTATCACATCGAGAAACGTCTGGACGCGAAACACAAAGCTGGTTGGTTGCTGGGAAGTAAATTATGAACATTTATAAAAGTGTCTTAACTAAATACTTAAACGAAATATTCGACTCTGAAAAGAGAACCGAATTTTTTTGCCGAATTTGGACTTCGCAAATTTGTTCATAACGTGGCGAGTAATTTGCGCTCCCATGTGAAAATGTCTATTCATTCAAAAGCAGATTTTACTTTTAAGAAGTAAATGGTGATATTATAATGCGAGATGCCTATTTACTGTCAGATTGATTTATTGACGAAGCAGAGTCAGCCTTACGCCCTTCGTTCTTCAACAGTTGATTTTACCCCTCGCCATTATCTTCTCGTCTATTAATTCCTATGTCTGTGCCTACAACACAGTTTATCTTTTCAGTGTTTAAAACCATCAAATTCAATACGAAATGTTTTAATAATCATAATTTCAATGCTAAAATTATGAAATAAGTTATTTCGTAATAATGACGTTCAATATTATGTTGTTTTTTGACCTGGTGCAACCTTCATACATCCATGAACTCTATAAGAGTTATTCGTCTATTTTATTAATCCAATATCACGTCCATCAAACTGAATAATTTTAGTTAATTGAACGCTGTTAGAATACGTAATACAGCATTTAAAATTCAATACAGTTTCTTTTATGCGAAGAACCTTTTAATATCTCACTTGCTACACTTCAATTTAAAATTTTAAGGCAGTACACTTAAAGGTTAAATAATTCATTGATTGGGACTTTTGAAATCTCATTTAAATTTAATTTAATTTATGTGTTTAATAACGAGCTTTTGAAGTGAGATTGCGTAAATACTTCTTGCGATTCTATTTTGTATTTTGTGCAGCATTTTTAAAACACAAGATTTACAATTCAGAAATTTGTGTAGCTCATTCTTAAAACTGGGTAAATTTGTATCCAATATAGGATTCGAAATCGTTGTATTCTACGTTAACCTTTTCGGACCGTGTGTATCCGATATAGGATTCGAACTCGTTGTAATCTACGCTAACCTTTTCGAACCGTGTGTATCCGACATAGGATTCGAACTCGTTGTATTCTACGTTAACATTTTCGGACCGTGTGTATCCAATATAAGATTCGACTCGTTGTATTCTATGTTAAACTTTGAGGACCGTTTGTATCCGATATAGGATTCGAACTCGTTGTATTCTACGTTAACCCTTTCGTACCGTGTGTATATTTTAAAATACTAAGATTTAACCCCTCAGGCATCTGGCACATTCTGTCAGCATTTCCGCTTTGCAATAAAATCCAAATAAAAGGAAAACAAATGAATGTGTCAGAAAATTAAATACTATTTTTGATTATTATTTTTTTGGTAAACTAATGTTTTTAAGACAAGATTTTTTATGCATAGCACATTTTTTGAAATGAAACTATTTTTGAAATGTGATGAAAAACGCTCTCAAATTTTATTATTAGAAACAAATACCTATGTAATTTTTTAAATATTAAAAATAAAAAAAACACACTCCGATTGTATTAGACAACTCATATTAAAAAAAATCACGAAATTTAAATTTTTATTTTTCAAATTGCGGTCGTAGAAGTTTGTTTTTTTTCTCTGGTTTTGTAGAAGTGCACATTTTAATTCCATGGTTAACTTCTAGATATGAATATAAAGCGTGGTGCTTTCTCTTTCTAACACAGTTTAGATCAAATTTCTCACCGTGATAATATTAAGAGAGGCACAGTGATTTCTATGAGACCATATGAGCTGTTTTCAAAAGCGAACAAATTAGCGCAATGGGTTAAGGATGTTTTCCCCCCTATCTAGAGCGAATTAAAAAATGGCCAAAGTTTAAATAATATTGGCCTATTTTAATTATAGTCCAAAAACTGACCACTACAAATTATAATATTCCATTTAAGTTTTAAAGCTGACACAAATTTTCCACTTTTGGTAAAAAGTTACACCATTTTACCACTTGATTTAAAATGTAACACAATTTTTCCACTTGAGTTAAAAAGTAACACCATTTTTCCACTTGATTTAAAAATGAACACAATTTTTCCACTCGAGTTTAAAGTAACACAATTTTTCCACTGAAGTTAAAAAATAACACCATTTTTAAACTTGAGTAAAAGTAACACCAGTTTTCCATTTGAGTAAAAAAATACCACCATTTTTTTCAGTTGTGTTAAAAGTAACACCATTTTATCATTTGAGTTAAAAATGAATTAATTACTTTGGAAAATTAACGAATTTAATTTTTATGTTATTATTAATTTCATTCAAGTTTAAAAAAAAAATATTATTATTGAGGTAGCTATTTCAGCGTTCAACGCCATTATCAAAAGATCATTTATATTTATTTGAAAATATTAAACAAATTTATGGAGGTCTATGAATTAAACTATTATAATTATTACTATATTTAAATTTTTTATTTATTTTTAAACAATGCTATGTAAGTATTATTTCAACATTTTACTGTGAAATTAATAAGGGCATTCGTAAATAGAAAAAATAAAATCAATATTCGAAGGATTTTTTTTTTTTTTTTAAAAAAGAAAGACAAACATTCCCAGGTTACGAATAACCCAACAATGTTTGAAAATCTCCTACTACCATCACAGAAAGCCGAAAATGTTGCTTGTGTTGTGATGGAGGACTTAGCCAGCCGAGGAATTGAACACGCGACGCTCGGGTGAGACCCAAGCGCTATGCCCACTCAACCACTGACCGGTTTCCACTGCAAGCACCTACATAAATCTAAATAGATGGTCTGTAGGTCCTTCACCACAGTTTGATAATGCCTTTAGAAGGCGAAACAGTTGTCACGAGTAAATAATAAGCATACAGCAGAACGTGTTTATAAAAAAGTCCCTTTCAAAAACTTAAAAAAAGGAGTTCTATAAATTTAACGTAATAACGATACATACGTGTTACGAGGATTGCAACCAAATTTGAAATGCAGAAAACACTATGAATAAGACTTAGCATACTGGACGTATGTCCCACAATGAACTATAATCATCAAACAAGTGATATACTGAGATATTTTTCCTTCCAACTTCTTTCTAGTTGGCCTCCCCATGGTCATGGGACTGTGTGTTAATCTGGCATTGTTTTACACGTACAAGCCTTATCTTATGGGTCCATGGATCTTGAAGAGTCCGTAATGGGTAATCATAATGAGTACGACGATTTCCTTGCCAGCATTATGTCAATAGCTTGTTAGGATGATCACAGAGATCATATATAAAATTTGAGAGCATATCAATTTATTTTCTTTCTTATTAAGGCGATGCCAAACGTAGTAATGAAAAATCATGTACATATTGTAAATGGAATTAAGGCGATGCACTACGTCGTGTAATATTTTAAATTGAGCCACTATCAATAACAACCCTTACGTAGATAGCGATAAGATTTAAATTCCCGATTAACACCATTCGCCTGTTTTGATTTATGCAAGAAAAAAACATGGCCAAAAAGTGCCTTTTATTTTATTTTTTGGATGTTCAGTCATAAATATTTAATTTTTTTCGATTATTTTATAAATAACTTAATTTTCCACATTATACAATAAAATCACAACCGAAAATGGGTTTGTAAGTAAGAGATTTTAAACTTTAAAGCAGTTTTCATAGGCCTTTACATTATTTTTTTCTGGGCTAATAAAAAGATTTATCTAAAAAATGCTCGATTATTTCAAAGGCCAAGATGTATTCTACTCGCAGTATTTAATTAAAGTATCTGAAACATTTCTAGGCGACCAAATTTTCAAACCAAAAACACATGATTTTGCATTACTACGTATGGCATCGCCTTAATCTGGCATTGTTTTACACGTACAAGCGTTATCTTATGGGTCTATGGATCTTGAGGGGACCGTAATGGGTAATCATAATGAGTACGACGACTTCCTTGCCAGCATTATGTCAATGGTTTGTAAGGATGATCACAGATTACATTTAAAGTTTTGAGAGCTTTTCAATTTTTTTAAATGAATTTATTTTCTTTCTTATTTCGAAAAAGTATTTTCAAATTTATTATTTTAAAATACGTAATATATAAAAGCATATTGTTACAAAAATGCATAGTAAATGGAATAAGAACAAAATAGCTAAAAAAATATGTTATTTAGTATTTCTACACCATTGAAGAGAACTAACTCTTGAGTTTGGTGTAGGAGTAAAAAGTAGAGTATTTCTTTTCAAAATAACTTTAATAATTAGTTTTTTACCACCTTTACAAGCTTACAATTTTTCATATGCACCTCCCCATCCAATAATTCCATTTTGAAATAATGACTGGACTAGCGCATAATAACCTTTTTTTAAATTATCTAACTTAAGAATTTTTCTTAATACAATAAATATATAAATACATTTCCTAGTGCGTTTAATAAGTTCACATATGTGTTTGTTTCATTTCATAAGTTGGTCTATAATTTATATCTTATTTATTAACTAACTTAAATACATAAATTATTACATTTTGTATTGGCTTCGTCCTTTTTTGTTATCCTAATCTAATTGCACGTCTGTGTGAATACTAGTATAGGTAAATTAGATTCAAAATGAACAAAATACTTTATAATATTCGGGTATTATGAACTAATGTTTATAAGACAAGGTTTTATGCATAGCACAAAGGATAACAAATAATTATAAGCAATAATTAGTCTCCCGAAATATTAATACAAATTGAAAATATCTCCCGAGTAAAAATAAATGCCGTCAACGGGAATTGAACCCGTGCCTTCTGATGTCCGGTCAGGTGCTCTGTATCCACTGAGCTATGTCGGCTTATTTCCAACCCGCCAAATGATTCAATATGTACTAGTACCTCAATCAACAATTACTGCTTATTATATTTTTTCCACCTGTAAACAACCAACTTCATTTTTATAGGAAAGGATTTGTTAGTGCTAAATTTCTCACTAGATGGCGTTGAGACATATTATATCTTCATTTATTGGTGAAATATTTTTGAATTGTCAAATATTATTATTTTTTAATGATAAACTAATGTTTATAAGACAAGGTTTTATGCATAGCACAAAGGATAACAAATAATTATGAAATCAGCATCCACATACCCAAAAGATCTTGCCGAAATTTACTACCCTTTTATTTTTACAACACCAGGACACTGTCTTATCAAAATTCCCCGATTCCAAGACTTCACAGTCTCGGAAATAAATACTCTGATCTGGGAGATATATTTCATCTTAAAAATAATCAATTTAAATATTGTTTATTTCAATTCTTTTATATATCGAGACACAAATAGACATCTATAATTTCCGCAATATATATATTTTTATTTTTATTTTGAATATCTATTTATGTGAGACTTCTTATCATTTTTACTAAAATGTATCTTATTTTATTATATGCTTTTGTCGTAACATTTAATATTTTTTTCTTTTTTCGTTATATTATGTTTCCTTTATTGTTTTAATTTTGTAGAATTTATAATAACTGTGATACTCTACTATTAAACTTTGTAGTGTGTAAAAGCCCATTAGGGCGTGTTATAATAAATAAATAAATATTTCGGGTGACTAATTATTGCTTATAATTATTTGATATAATATTCGGACATTCGTGTAAATTTTCTTAAGGATTAACTTTGAATTTGGGATGCGGGTATGGGTACCGCCGCCCCGGGAACCATTCATTTGATATTAAACACCTCTGCCATAGGTCACCCCAAGTGGTTCGCCTGGGGTGCACGGGTTCATCATGTGAGATGTGTTCAGGATGCACCTACCCACCAGCTGCGTGGGGTGCCAGATCGGGAGAGGCTTGTTTGGGGTACCTTTCCAACTGATCCACTTTCCACTTCTGGACACACTGATCAATAGATTCCTACCCAAACCTCATACCTTTTACCTTCCCAGAACTTCCTGTCCACAAAAAGACCCTCCAAACAGCATCCCCAAAGATGACATAGGCCCTGAGGGAAATCATTTTTTCAGGGCCTCCTCTGTGGGGCTAATGTAAAAAATGTAACGTTCGTTATAATCTAGGCGTTCATTAGGTAGCGAGAATTTTTTTATTTTTATTAAAATATCCTTTTCTAAATATGAATGTGAATACACGTATAAATAGTTTTGTCATTATATGAATGGGTAAATTTGTCTCATAGCTCTTTTCTGCATTATTTTGAATTTTTAAACAAACTTACATTACTAAGATAGAGAATACTAAAACAGTAGTAGTGTTTGTGAAAAGTAACTATATTACTGAGAATACTAGAACAGTAGTAGTATTTGTGACAACGAACTACATTACTGAGATAGAGAATACTAGAACAGTAGTAGTGTTTGTGAAAACTAACTACATTACTAAGATAGAGAAAACTAGAACAATTGTAGCGTTTGTCAAAACTAACTACATTACTAAGATAGAGAATACTTGAACAATAGTAGTGTTTGTCAAAACTAATTACATTACTAAGATAGAGAATACTAGAACAGTAGTAGTATTTGTGACAACCAACAACATTACTGAGATAGAGAATACTAGAACAGTAGTAGTATTTGTGACAACGAACTACATTACTGAGATAGAGAATACTAGAACAATAGTAGTGTTTTTGGCCACTGATTACCTTTCTAAGATAGAGAATACTAGAACAGTAGTAGTATTTGTGACAACGAACAACATTACTGAGATAGAGAATACTAGAACAGTAGTAGTATTTGTGACAACGAACAACATTACTGAGATAGAGAATACTAGAACAGTAGTAGTATTTGTGACAACCAACAACATTACTGAGATAGAGAATACTAGAACAGAAGTAGTATTTGTGACAACGAACAACATTACTGAGATAGAGAATACTAGAACAGTAGTAGTATTTGTGACAACGAACAACATTACTGAGATAGAGAATACTAGAACAGTAGTAGTATTTGTGACAACGAACTACATTACTGAGATAGAGAATACTAGAACAGTAGTAGTATTTGTGACAACGAACAACATTACTGAGATAGAGAATACTAGAACAGTAGTAGTATTTGTGACAACGAACAACATTACTGAGATAGAGAATACTAGAACAGTAGTAGTATTTGTGACAACGAACTACATTACTGAGATAGAGAATACTAGAACTGTACGGGACCAAGTTAGTGAAGCCCGCACAAATACTGCAAATTCAATAGGGCACCGGCACACATTGACACCTTGATCTGAGAGTTTTTGCAGGGGCAGTAGGAAAACATTAAATTAAACAAGTATTACTTTCCCGAGAACTCTCGGATGAGAAGTGACTGTTTGTACCAGTTACTTCTCTATTTATTGGACAAAATTATACATTAAATTTCACACATGTTCAATGAGAGTAATTAGCGATCACCCTTATCTCTTCACTGTGTTGAACAAAACAAAAACATTAGTTTTTAAATGTATGGTGGCGCCGAAAATCCATTAATATTAACTATAGCAGTCGCACAAGGATGTGGAATAATATTATAGTATCATATTTATTTTGACGCAGATATCTAAATGGTTTTATCAAAAATATTAAGGACATCGTAAAAACTTGAGATCTTGTTATCTCATAATGACTTTGGCTCTGCACGTCCGATATACTCCCCACGGTGCAGTCTCTGCTGCGCCCAGCTACTCCGTCGGGCGTGTTCTGTTTCATCCCAGCGTCTCGTGTTTGCAGTTGATGTCATTGCAAGGGGTTTCGGCTAGGCAGGTGTTGTCGTGCTGGTGATTGGATCGGCTGGTGTTGTTGAAGCAGGTAGTATGACGGCGATTTTAATGGCCGGTCTAACATATATTCCGGAACTTGTCTGGATACGGGCTGTCCTGACTTGTCCGTCGGCGGCGGGCACGGCCTCAAGGACGCGGCCACGCGGCCAGCTGTTCCGTGGCAGCGTGGAGTCCATAATGACCACCAGGTCATCCTTCTTAATGAGTGTGACCGGGTTGTGCCATTTTTGCCGAGCTGCCATGGTGGGAAGGTATTCTAGAAGCCACCGCCTCCAGAATATGTCTGCAAGTTGCTGGCCGATACGCCACTGGCGGCGAAGGCATATTTCCTCTTCCTTTTTGCCAAACATGGACAAGAGGGGACGCTTTCCAGCCGACCCTAGAAGAAAGTGGTTGGGGGTCAAAGGCTCTTCGTCGCGTGGGTCAACTGATATGTGAGTGAGTGGTCTGTTGTTCACTGTGAATTCAGCCTCTGCCAGGGCCGTGAGTAAGGTTTCTTCTCTAGGTGCCCGTTCCTTAAGTGTGGTGCTCAGGGCTCTTTTTACTGACCGTACAAGCCTCTCCCAAGCTCCCCCCATGTGGGGCGTCATTGGAGGTATGAAATGCCACTCAATGCCCTGGGTGGCTATGGCATCAAGCATTCTGGCATCGTGGCTCAATGATACCAGAGCGTCTCTCATCTCTGCATCGGCTCCATGAAAATTTGTTCCGTTGTCGGAGTACATGGCTGCGGGTTGTCCCCTTTGCGCAGTCATCCGCTGTATGGCCATGATGGCTGAGTCTGCGGTCAGTGAGGCGGCCAGTTCTAAGTGAATGGCGCGGGTCGAGAGACAAGTGAAGATGGCTCCATATCGTTTTTCCCGATGTCTGCCAACCGTGATCTCCATAGGCCCGAAGTAGTCGAGTCCGCAATGTGTAAATGGGCGGATGTGATGCATCAGTCGAGGTGGTGGTAGCGCCCCCATTAGTGGTGGAGAGGGTTTGCTTCTCCTTATGTGGCAGGTGGGGCAGGCGTGTGCTATCTTCCTGCTTGTAGTGCGCAGACGCAGTACAAAGAAATCGCCCCGCACCTCTGCGACCGTCTTCTCCGTGCTGGGATGGTCCGCCTTCTGGTGGTAGTGGCGAATCAGGAGCTGAGTGTACGGGTGGTCTCCATCCAGGATGACGGGAGTCCGTGCTACACACTTCGTTTTCGCTAGAGCTCGCAGCCGGGTACCCATCCGCAGGGCGCCGTCTTGTCCGAAGAAGGGGTTTAATGGGTTCAGACGACTACCAGTCGGCAGCATTTGGCCTTGCTTGAGGGTGGTCATGTCAGTATTGAAGGCGTCCTCCTGAGACCTTTTTATCCATCTGTCTTCCGCCTCCTTGATCTCCTCCGCTCGCAGTGGGCCCCCTACAGATTTGTTAACTTTCATCCGACATTGTTTCACAAAGCGGAGAACCCATGCTGTTGCACGAATCAGCCGTTGCCATGAGGAGAATCTCTCGATGGATGGTAAGGCTTCCCTTGCAGTTGATAGAAGGCCGACGTAGTGAGGCTTAACCTCTAGTGTCTGGTCGTCGGGCCTTTTGACAGGTGCACGCTCTTTTGGCCACGCACTCTCAGGTAAAATGATAAAGGCCGGCCCGGTAAACCACCTTCCTTTGGGTGATAGGTCGGGCACATCTGAGTCCCTTGTACCGATGTCAGCGGGATTGAGCTTGGTTGGCACCCATCTCCAGTCGAGTATGTTGGTTAACTCATCTATTTCGCCCAGTCTGTTTGCCACGAAGGCAGAGTACGTACGTGGGTCAGTTCGTAACCAGCACAATACGGTTGCAGAGTCTGTCCAGAAGTACGTTTGGGATATACGGGCCTGGCTTTCCTTGTGGATGGTCTGGGCTAGTCTTGCCGCGATGAGTCCGGCTTGTAACTCAAGGCGGGGAATGGAGAGGGGCTTCAGTGGCGCCACTTTGCATTTACTGGCCAGAAATGTCGCCTGTAGGGATCCATTTACTTCTTCGGTGTAATAGGCGACAGCGCAGCAGGCTTGTTCTGACGCATCGCAGAAGAGATGTAGGGTCACGCTGTTCTGCTTGAGATGGAGGCAGCGTCTCGGAACTGAAATGCTGTGTGTATTCAACAGGCTCAGCCATTCGGTCCACCTCTGTGTATGTTCAGGGGTAATGGGGTTGTCCCAGCCTATACTCGAGCGCCACACGGCCTGCAGCAGTATCTTCGACCGGATTGTAAGGCAGGAAATGAAGCTTACTGGGTCGAAGATTTTCATTACTATTGAGAGCAGCTGCCTTTTCGTGGGTCGCGTGGCCACTTCTGGGGTGATCGCCTCTTGGAATGAGTACAGGAAGTTATCAGTGGATGGGTCCCAAACTAGTCCGAGCACTCGTTCCGTCTCCGTACCTCCACCGCTGATCCGCACTGTGGAACTGGCCCGGTCTTCTGTGGGAACACCGGCTATGGCAGCTGGACTGTTAGATGCCCAGCTAGTTAGGTGGAATCCTCCTTTCGCGAGGAGGGTGCTCACACCGTGGACGAGTGAGGCAGCCTCCTGACAACTGTCTACCGCATCTAGGTAGTCATCCATGTAGAATTTAGAACGAATGGCTGCTGCGGCAATCGGGTTTTCATGTTCGTATTCCCCGGCTACCTTGTTCCGGACGAACTGGGCGCTGCTCGGTGAACAAGTGGCTCCGAACATCATAGATGACATCTGGTAAGTATCAGGTTCGTGTTGGTTCGGTAATCTCCAGAGGTAGAGTTGGGACAGCTGATCTTCCCGCCTTATCTTGATCTGCAGAAACATTTCCTTGATATCTGCGGCAATGGCGATGTTTCCCTCTCGAAAGCGCAGAATATTCCCTAAGAGGGAAGACAGCAGGTCAGGGCCGGTAAGCAGCTGGTCATTAAGGGAGGTCCCTCGGCATCGACTGGCGGCGTCAAACACTATTCTGATCTTCCCTGGCTTATTGGGGTTTGTCACCGCAAAGTGCGGCAGGTACCATTTTCTGGGTGCGGTTGTTGACGCTTCCAGTTTAGACAGCTTCCTGGCGTATCCTTTGTTGACCAGCTGGCTCATCTTGTCGCTGTAGGCTGCTGCCAGATTCTGATCTGCTGCCAGCTTCTTCTCAAGGGAATGAAGTCGTTTCAGCGCGCACTGCCGGTTGTCAGGCAATGTGGCTTCCGGATTACGCCACAGGAGGCCAGTTTCCCACCTCCCAGTGCGAAGAGGCCGGGTAGTCGTGTTCATTAGTGCGATGGCCCTTTGTTCGCTTGCCTGGGTTCTCACCGCGGCAGTTACGCCAAGAGAGTCGACGGCAAAGTTGCATTTTACCAATTCTCTTAGGCGGATATCTGCGGCTGATTCAATTTGTAGTGCCAGCGTCGTGGATTTATTGTCACTGCCAGTCCCGACACCCCCATGGGCGATCCACCCCAGTGCGGTTCGTGACACTATTCGCGTAGTGTCATGGTCTTCGCGCACTTCCCGTGAAACGATCAGATGAGCATTGTCTTGCCCTATCAAAAGTTTTGGGGTGACAAGGTTTCCCTGGGCCTGTTGTTCTGGCAGGTTGAGGTCGGAGATCGTGTTGGCGATGATGTAGTAGGTGTCACTGCTATCACATCCTCTTATGGTCAGCTTCACTCGGCGGGAGAGTGTGTCAGAGGTGCACATCCCTTTGGCGCCATGGATCCGTATGCCGCGGACTGGGCCGCTCACCCCGATCCGTGTCGCGATGTCAGCGTCGACAAGTGTCACAGTTGAGCCTTCGTCGAGGAGCGCGAACACCAAAACTTTGCTTCCTTGGGGGACGCCCAACATAACCTGCACAATTTTTAACAGCACGCTCCGGTCCGTCGTCTGGCGTCACAAGTTAACCTCACCGACAGCACCTTCCGGTACGAACTGTGGGTCATGCAGCAAACGGTGATGTGGTGATCTGCACCCTCCTATGCCGCACCATGCCTTGGTTTTACAGTCCCGTGAGTGGTGTCGATCCAGACACTTACGACACAGGTTCTTCTGTCGCACCATTGTCCACCGGAGGGCGAGACTTTTCTCCGCGAACTCGGTGCACTCGCGAGTTTTGTGGTTGCCACCGCACTGGCCGCAACTTTCACTAGACAGTTTGCGTTTACGCGTATTGTTCATTTTATTTTCGCGAGGCTCACTCCTCTTACGCGATGTAACAAATTCAGCGGGTCTAGAGTCTGGTTTAACTTCTTCACCGTTTACTACATGCACCTGCTCGGTCCGTCGCGGTCGAGGTCGCACTGGGTCGATCATCCCGCTGTTGGGTATAGCGTTAGCCATACTTTTCAGAAATGCTGCCAGCTGAGTTATTGTAGCTAGACTCGTAAGACCACGTGTCTCATACAGCCAGGTCATCCGTAGCGTAATCGGCATCTTTGTTGTGATGTCATTCAGTAGGGTGGGGTTGGTCAGGTATCCGTCAGTCCTAAGGATCCTAAGTGATGTCACCAAGTTCTGGACGGTTCCGGAGAAGTCTGCCAGGTCCTCAAGGGTTGCGTCTATTGTGAGATACGGCAGCTTTTTCACCTTTATTCAACATCAGCGTGGCTATTGCGCTGGCGCCACCGTATCGCTGCTCGAGGACAGAGAGGATCTCTGGAACTTGAGCGGGATCCATGAGGAGAGGGCCGACTGCATCCCGAGCCTTCCCTTTTAGTGCACGCTGCAGCCGGATGAGGTTTTCAGATGAAGTCATTCTGCAAGTGGTTGTGGATTGGGTGTACTGGGCTTTCCATGTGGGCCACTCGAGCGGGTCACCCAGGAAGAGGGGAAGATCCTTGGCCGTGGTCTGCCTTGCGATTAAGGCGGCCATCCGTGTATCGTCCTCTATCGTGCGAGGGCTTTCTTGGGCACGGGACGTGCGAAAACCCTCTGCTATTGCTGAGGTGATCTGGGACAGCTGATCAGCGCCTTTTTGCACCCACTCGTGAGTGTGCTGTGCTGTCTCATCGGCCGTAGGCAGTGGCGGAAACAGTGGTGAAAAATCCTGACTCGTAGGGAATTGCTGCGATCTGTTATGCGTAAATTCCACTTCTCCAGGTACTGCTGCTTGGAGCTGTCGCTCGGGGTACTGTGGTAGAGTATAATCGGCTATGGGAATGCTTGCCACGGGTGCCGTGTGTCCCGTAGTTTCCGACAGTATGTGCACTGAGCGTGCATTCGAGGCGGGTCCGGGTTTTATGATAGCGTGGCCAGGATTTGAGGCGGGCCGTGTTCCCGGCAGTGTACGCACCGGGCATGCATTCAAGGCTTGCCCGGGTGCTGTGATAGTGTAACCGGCTTTCGAGGCGGGCCACACTCCAGGCGCTGTTTGCACCGGGCATGCATTCGAGGCTTGCCCGGGTGCTGTGATAGCGTAGCCGGCATTCGAGGCGGGCCACGCTCCAGGCGCTGTTTGCACCGGGCATGCATTCGAGGCTTGCCCGGGTGCTGTGATAGCGTAGCCGGCATTCGAGGCGGGCCACGCTCCAGGCGCTGTTTGCACCGGGCATGCATTCGAGGCTTGCCCGGGTAGTGTGATAGCGTAGCCGGCATTCGAGGCGGGCCACGCTCCAGGCGCTGTTTGCACCGGGCATGCATTCGAGGCTTGCCCGGGTGCTGTGATAGCGTAGCCGGCATTCGAGGCGGGCCACGCTCCAGGCGCTGTTTGCACCGGGCATGCATTCGAGGCTTGCCCGGGTGCTGTGATAGCGTAGCCGGCATTCGAGGCGGGCCACGCTCCAGGCGCTGTTTGCACCGGGCATGCATTCGAGGCTTGCCCGGGTGCTGTGATAGCGTAGCCGGCATTCAAGGCGGGCCACGCTCCAGGCGCCACGGGGGCTTGGATAGTTGTGAACCTGGAATCGGCAGGTTGGTGGCCTGCTTGCAGTGCGGCGGATGTCTTTGTTGCTGCTGCCAGGGCTGCAAGTAGGTTGGCGGTGTGCTTAACGTGCTGCTTCTCTCGAGTGCGCAACTCACGGCGCAACATTTTTATTGCATCCTCAGTTGACTCTGACCGTTGGTCATCATCCTCTCCGTCGGACTCCTGGGGGGCCGGGGAACTGTGGGTCAGGATGGGACCCCAAGCTGTGGTTGATTGTTCAATGGAGTCCGAGGCAAGCATAGCTTGATCAGCTTGCTGGGGTGCATCTTGGCTAATGGGAACATCAGTCGGAGAGTTGGAAGTAGGGTCCGGGGCTCGGCGAGACATACGTTTGTCTCGGTCTGCGGGAACGCTGGTTGCTGATCGCGACGCCCCGGATGACGTAGAGATTTTATGGCCACTGCGGAGCGAAGGCATCTTTACTGAAGCACGATTAAAGGCGTAATGCGTAGAACCGGCACGAAGGACCAATTTGTACGGGACCAAGTTAGTGAAGCCCGCACAAATACTGCAAATTCAATAGGGCACCGGCACACATTGACACCTTGATCTGAGAGTTTTTGCAGGGGCAGTAGGAAAACATTAAATTAAACAAGTATTACTTTCCCGAGAACTCTCGGATGAGAAGTGACTGTTTGTACCAGTTACTTCTCTATTTATTGGACAAAATTATACATTAAATTTCACACATGTTCAATGAGAGTAATTAGCGATCACCCTTATCTCTTCACTGTGTTGAACAAAACAAAAACATTAGTTTTTAAATGTATGGTGGCGCCGAAAATCCATTAATATTAACTATAGCAGTCGCACATTAAGGATGTGGAATAATATTATAGTATCATATTTATTTTGACGCAGATATCTAAATGGTTTTATCAAAAATATTAAGGACATCGTAAAAACTTGAGATCTTGTTATCTCATAATGACTTTGGCTCTGCACGTCCGATATAAGAACAGTAGTAGTATTTGTGACAACGAACTACATTACTGAGATAGAGAATACTAGAACAGTAGTAGTATTTGTGACAACGAACTACATTACTGAGATAGAGAATACTAGAACAATAGTAGTGTTTTTGGCCACTGATTACCTTTCTAAGATAGAGAATACTAGAACAGTAGTAGTATTTGTGACAACCAACAACATTACTGAGATAGAGAATACTAGAACAGTAGTAGTATTTGTGACAACGAACAACATTACTGAGATAGAGAATACTAGAACAGTAGTAGTATTTGTGACAACGAACAACATTACTCAGATAGAGAATACTAGAACAGTAGTAGTATTTGTGACAACGAACTACATTACTGAGATAGAGAATACTAGAACAGTAGTAGTATTTGTGACAACGAACTACATTACTGAGATAGAGAATACTAGAACAATAGTAGTGTTTTTGGCCACTGATTACCTTTCTAAGATAGAGAATACTAGAACAGTAGTAGTATTTGTGACAACCAACAACATTACTGAGATAGAGAATACTAGAACAGTAGTAGTATTTGTGACAACGAACAACATTACTGAGATAGAGAATACTAGAACAGTAGTAGTATTTGTGACAACGAACAACATTACTCAGATAGAGAATACTAGAACAGTAGTAGTATTTGTGACAACGAACTACATTACTGAGATAGAGAATACTAGAACAGTAGTAGTATTTGTGACAACGAACTACATTACTGAGATAGAGAATACTAGAACAATAGTAGTGTTTTGGCCACTGATTACCTTTCTAAGATAGAGAATACTAGAACAGTAGTAGTATTTGTGACAACGAACTACATTACTGAGATAGAGAATACTAGAACAATAGTAGCGTTTGTCAAAACTAACTACATTACTAAGATAGAGAATACTAGAACAGTAGTAGTATTTGTGACAACGAACTACATTACTGAGATAGAGAATACTAGAACAGTAGTAGTATTTGTGACAACGAACTACATTACTGAGATAGAGAATACTAGAACAGTAGTAGTATTTGTGACAACGAACTACATTACTGAGATAGAGAATACTAGAACAGTAGTTGTATTTGTGACAACGAACTACATTACTGAGATAGAGAATACTAGAACAATAGTAGTGTTTTTGGCCACTGATTACCTTTCTAAGATAGAGAATACTAGAACAGTAGTAGTATTTGTGACAACGAACTACATTACTGAGATAGAGAATACTAGAACAGTAGTAGTATTTGTGACAACGAACTACATTACTGAGATAGAGAATACTAGAACAGTAGTAGTGTTTTTGGCCACTGATTACCTTTCTAAGATAGAGAATACAAGAACAGTAACAGTATTTGTGACAACAAACTACATTATTTAGATAGAGAATACTAGAACAGTAGTGGAGAAGAGTAGAAGAGATTTGTTATTGCGGGTCTCGAAAGGGTCCAGAATAAATGAGGGTGGACACACGAATAACACTAAACATAGTCGAAGAAACGACTCAAGCTGCTGACAACAACTATAACGATGTGAAGATCAAGATTACAATTGTTCTCAGTTTGCCATATTCTTTTCATCTCAATCATACTTATAAGTTTTACAACATCTTAATGATGTAGAAGAAAATCTGTTTGCCTGATGAAGCAGCAAAATCTATCGAGCGTTGAGCTGTTGTGCTAAGAAATATGCATAGTTTACTGTTGAACCTTACGAAATATTTGTAATGAAAAATGATAAATCACGTCATTACATTTAGATCCTCTGGCAAAGCCGGGTAAAAAAATCGCTACTCCAAATTGTATTTAAATTGTTTCAATAATCACATTATTTAATTGCTCTATATTTAACACAGTTTTCAGTTTCAACTTTGAAAACGTATTTATGCACATAATCCCAAAGTGCGTAGATTAAATTGGTTAGGTACCTGCTGTGTTATTTGACATTTGTTAAATGGTTTTATCTGGTTTGTTAATTAAACTACATAATTTAACGCTTTGAAATTTATATTGCGCAATTACATTGTACCTACGAAGGCGTGCACAGGGCCGCAGCAATAAAGATAAATGATATATCAGATATAATCTAATTACTTACTAGACGTCACACCGACTCTTCGCAAGGGTAGGCAGAGAGGACGAACCGCCAAACAAATTTGTCTTGGCATTCCACACACCCTCCTTGCCTCATTCACATTTATACATCGTCTCGTAAATACCCTTCTGCTATTCTGACTCTTGACATGGTCCGAGGCTAGTATTTAACATCAATAATAATAATTTAAAAAATGATTTATTTGACAATAGATTGTTGCATATTTATACATCAGCCCGTCGTCCCACGGGTCGGTAATCAATCAACAATCAACCAATCAATCAATCAATCAATTAAGAACCTTTAAAAGATATGTAATAACTAACATTAAATCATTTTAAATATTCTACTGGAAGTTATCATGTTGTTGCTTTGAATCCTTTCCAGTTACTTGCCTTCCAATTTATACTCATGTGTTCAATTTAGTTGTAGGTATACATCATATTGTTATTATTGCTATTGTGTAGTGCTTTTATTGATTGCTGCTGTGATGAAATTTTACAATACATTATGTTTTGAATTTTAGCTGGTTATTAGTATATTAGTTAACTTTAAATTTTTATTTATTTGTGTTCTTACATCTTCTATTATTTACAATATTGTATTTTTTGTAAATCTCTCAGGCCACGGGTACAGAACACTTAGTTTTTTTTTTAAATATTTTTTATTATTATTATAATTTTAAGTGAAAATCTGTTATTGGATTTTATCTTTATTATTTAGTTTATTCTTATATATGTAAATAATATGTTGATTTTTCCAAATAAATAAAATAAAAATAAAAATAAAACATAAACCGAATGGTGCAAGACCCTGCGCAGAAAATTAAGTTCGCTATAGAAAGGTAACGGCCTACAGCGCAGTTCAGTATGGAACTTTTCTGCGCAGAGTCTCGAAGCATTCGGTTTATGTCGATTGCTTACCGACCCGTGCGACGACGGGCTTATTGTTAAATACAGCAGTTTTATGCGGGGAGGACGAGTAAATGGCCTGTTTGGCGTTTATTGTGCGTATTAGAGTCACGGGATCACTGCAGAAATCTTCGAATTCATCAAACTGTACATTTGACACATTTGATGAAACTTCTTTCCTTTCAACATATTTATTATCCGATGCCGATAGAGATAGAAAGAACAATGGAAAGATACCGATTTACCTACTACTTACCGATTGATGTTCGGACTCCCCAGGCACTGCAGTGCCTCCTTAATGTTTACAGAAGGGCGAGTTCCAGGATTTACAGCGCTAGAACCAGGATTGCAGGACTGAGGGGAAGGATAAACCATTCCAGAAATATTCTTATCATAGAATCCCGTCTGACATCAGGATCGAGCATTGAAGACCACTGGAGAAAGATACTTGCTCCCACAATCTTAGATCCGATGGATTCCCGTGCTTCTCTGCTTTAATTTAATTTTTAATTTTAATTTTAATTTGTAATCTATTTTATTTACTTTCCTATATGTAAATATTATCTGTACTTATACCCTCTATGGGATGTGTAGGATTGCACTAACCTCCCCACATCCTGGAATAAAGAATTTATTATAAGGGACATTATAGTAATCATCCATCCACTCACATATCCATTTTGAAAATGCTGCACTTGTTTTTGGGTATTTTTAATAAAGAAAGACCATACACATTATCACAGACAGAGATGTGCAAAATGGGTACCCAAAACCATTTGAAATGCAAAATTGAAATGGGTCAAAACTTTTCTATTTGAAAATGCAAAATGGTTTTTAGAAAAGCATTTCTTATGCAAAATACCTATTTTCAAAATGCATTGAAAATGCAAAATGGTTTCTCAGATCAAACAATTAAAATAGTTATAGAATTTTTAAACAATTTTGTCATTTAATAATGGATATCCATGTAGAACAAACATATTACATGATGGTAAATCCAAAAACACCACGACTACAGATTATGAAACCACAAAAAATTTGCGCGGGACTAATGTTGCCAACGTAAAAACATAGAAACTGCTATCTAACATTTAATATTACAGCGTCATGGCCCCATGTTCAGTATTTGAATCAGTATTTTTTGTAATGGTATCACTCAATTGCCAGGGCTCCTACCAGGGAGCAACTTGACAAATGTAAATTATCTCTCATAGCGAGGTTGAGGGCCGACTGATATTTGGGGCTTATGAAAAAAAGATGAGTGGAGATAGTAGGAAGAATGTTGCAAAAAAGCATTTAAAATGGAAAATGCATTGAGAAAAGCATCTAAAATGCAAAATGGTTTTTAGAAAAGCATTTAAAATGCAAAATGGAAAATACCCATTTTGCATTTTGCATTTCCATTTGAAATGGATTTATTTGAAATAAAGCACATCTCTGGTCTCCATAAACCAATATTAAGCAAACAAGACTATCTGTAATAATCTTTTCTATTATTCAACAGACGAGACCTCAAATACCACCATTATGACCTCTTCTTAATAAATATGTTCCTCATACCTCAGTCTAACGTCCACCATTATTCCAAGGTTGCGAGTAGCACCAACACAGCCAACACAGCAGTGGTTTCGGTTTTTTTAACAACATGTCCTTCATTCCTTCTCCTTTCCCGACTTCTTGTACCGTTCAAATTCGTGTCACATATTCTCCTTACACTCTCTTTATCGTTCAATCACATGCTCATCTTAATATCCTTTTTTAATCTAACTACAGAATGACTTTCTTGGGTCCAGTGTAATGTTCGGCTCCTTGTTTCGGCCGCCCATGTGCACCAGACTTAATGCACATAATAATGGGATGCCCCTGATTTACGAATGAATTCGCCTCAGGATCGGATACCTCTGATTAGGCCCAGTTTTTATTTTAACTTTATGTCAGAAACCTTAACCTAGTTTACCCGTTTCCAATATATCCAAGTTTTATCTAATCTAAAGAGAGAACAAGGACGTTAGTTAAAAGACTAACATGATGCAAATAACCATGTTTTGTTTATATTTCTAACATAGGTACACTAAAAACAACGTAGATGCATATTATAACACTCTCCAATAATACTCCCCACTAGTAACTTATAATTCACGAGTTTCAAAAATCTTAACAAATAATTATAAGCAATAATTAGTCATCCCAAATACTAATGCAAATTGAAAATATCTCCCGAGTAAAAATAAACGCCGCCAGCGGGAATTGAACCCGTGCCTTATGATGTCCGGTCAGGTGCTCTGTATCCACTGAGCTATGTCGGCTTATTTCCAACCCGCCAAATGATTCAATATGTACTAGTACCTCAATCAACAATTACTGCTTATTATATTTTTTCCAACTGTAAACAACCAACTTTATTTTTGTAGGAAAGGCTTTGTTAGTGCTAAATTTCTCACTAGATGGCGTCGAGACATATGATATCTTCATTTATTGGTGAAATATTTTTGACTTGTCAAATATTATTATTTTTATTTACAATGATAAACTAACTTTTTAAGACAAGGTTTTATGCATAGCAAGGAAAGCCTTTCCTACAAAAATAAAATTGGTTGTTTACAGGTGAAAAAATATAATACTCGGGATTATATATATTTTTACTCGGGAGATATTTTCAATTTGCATTAGTATTTCGGATGACTAATTATTGCTTATAATTATTTGTTATCCTTTATTCTATGCATAAAACCTTGTCATATAAACGTTAGTTTATCATTATTAAAAAAATAATTCAAAAATTTTATTCAGAAATATTTTTTAACATTATGACATGATTCAAAAGTAGTTTGTGTGAATTTAATATATTTTGATATTAATGGAATATTCCAGGTGTGTAATACTGCAATTACACACCTGGAATATGACACACTTAAAAAAACGAACACAACCCAACCTTAGTTTTGATCTGAGATTTTCACGTCTAATTTACGGTGATTTAATTTTGGGGTATTACGCTAGCTCCTTTTAGTGCAACACGGCACAATACCCCAAAAATAAATCTCTATAACCTAAGTTTCTTTTTTAAAATGTGAAATATATTTAACACACACTTTAAAACCTAATTTATCTGGGTGTAATTCTCTGAATGTGTAATTTCATACACGTGTTTGTAATTGAATAAAAGTTCGTGATAAAATGATATAAAAATCATTCTTACACTTTAGAAATTAAAAAAATACTAGATCGCAAATTCATCACGCTAAATCGATTCAAAATGATATAAAAATATATTTCAGGTTATAAAACCACATTCGGACAAAACTACATTTATTTTGCAACAAAACTCCACAACATCCTTACCCCAGATGTAAAACGAACAGAAAAGTATAAGAGAAGAGTACAAATCAAGAATAACAGTGTAAATACACAACACCACTGCAGAATCCCACCTGAATTACTGCATAAGTGTAATTTTTTTTATCAATAAAACGCAAGTTAAATGCATGGAAATAATTCAGAACAGAGAAATGAGGTCTATATTGTGGTGTAGCAGATATACTAGGATAAAAACAACGCAAGGCCAACTCAATATTCTAAGTGTGTGTATAATACCCTAGTATTTATATCCAAGTTAAAAAATAAAATGTTATCTGATTATATGTTAAAAAGTGTTAGTATTCAATGGCTATCCTAAGGCAAATTTATCGGCAACACGAAACAATATTTATTATAAAGGTTTCAAAATGTTCAATGAATTCCCTTTAAGGCGATGCACTACGTCATATAATATTTTAAATTGAACCGCTATCAATAACAACCCTTACGTAGATGGCGATTAAATTCCCGCCCGCCTGTTTTGATTTATGCAAGAAAAAAACATGGCCAAAAAGTGCCTTTTATTTTATTTTGTGGATGTTCAGACATAAATATTTAAAAAAATTTCGGATCATTTTATAAATAACTTAATTTGCCACATTATGCAATAAAATCATAACCGAAAATGGGTTTGTAAGTAGGAGATTTTGAACTTTAAAGCAGTTTTCATATGCCTTATACATTATTTTTTTGGGCTTATAAAAAGACTTGTCTAAAAAATACTCGATTATTTCAAAGGCCAAGATGTATTCTACTCGCAGTAACTCCTTATTCATTGCTAAATAATTGATGCAACCAGGTTAAGGTTTTGTAGTACAGATTATTTTGAAATAAGTAAGTTATTTATACTACTATTTAGGGAGTCTATTAACTACTATGGAACATGATCAAAATATATAGAGGATTTCATTATGTAAATTTAGATGCTCTGCAACATTTTTTATTGTTTAAGTCAGAAATAGAGTCACCCACGGCTTTATATGGTACACCCTAACTTTCGACGACCTTCAAGGTAGAGTTTTAAACGCCATCACCTTGGATCCAGAGGTCGTGGGTTCGAATACCAGCGTGGGAAAAATATAATAAAATATTAAAGAAGTAGATAATATCAACAAATCTAAACGAAAAATAAAACCGAACAAGGCACAGAAAATAAAACCGAACAAGGCACAGAAAAATAAAACCGAACAAGGCACAGAAAATAAAACCGAACAAGGCACAGAAAATAAAACCGAACAAGGCACAGAAAAATAAAACCAAACAAGGCACAGAAAATAAAACCGAATAAGGCACAGAAAAATAAAACCGAACAAGGCACAGAAAATAAAACCGAACAAGGCACAGAAAAATAAAACCGAACAAGGCACAGAAAATAAAACCGAACAAGGCACAGAAAAATAAAACCGAACAAGGCACAGAAAATAAAACCGAATAAGGCACAGAAAAATAAAACCGAACAAGGCACAGAAAATAAAACCGAACAAGGCACAGAAAAATAAAACCGAATAAGGCACAGAAAATAAAACCGAATAAGGCACAGAAAAATAAAACCGAACAAGGCACAGAAAATAAAACCGAACAAGGCACAGAAAAATAAAACCGAACAAGGCACAGAAAATAAAACCGAACAAGGCACAGAAAAATAAAACCGACAAGGCACAGAAAATAAAACCGAACAAGGCACAGAAAAATAAAACCGAACAAGGCACAGAAAATAAAATGGTGACGGTAACAATTTGGAATCTAACCCAGGATATCTGTCTTGCCGGGACAATACTCTGACCACTGAGCTATTGAGACATAGTTATGTTCTGTCACTTTATTCTGTCACATCTATTTGAATAATAATTCTACCAAAATATGTTGACACAAGACTTAAATTCAAACTAACCACTCTTACTAACTCTTAACCACTTAACCACTCTTACTAACCGGCGAACTTACCGTGACCTAATGACCTTGTACAAAATCTGTAACAACTTTATCGACTGTCCTGGCTTACTCAATCTAATAAACTTTAAAATACCACCCAGAACGACGAGGCTTAACGACTTATTTCATATTTGCCGGACGTTCACAAATGCTGGTGTGAGGGATCCAATCAGAAGAATGTGCGAATTGTATAATAAACACCAAAACCTGAAGGATTCCGACATATTTTTAATAATAAAATAAATAATAATACTTGGATGACTTGTATAGCGCCGTTTTTGTGCAAGAACAGCTCAAGGGCGCTGTGATTTTTGATACATATAGTACTTTTGGTAGGAAATTGAAGTCTGTTTTCCTATAAAAAAAAGAAAATGTGTACTTACTTCATTCCCTATACTCTTTAAGTACTTTTTTATGATTTATCTGTAAACTTATATAAAAAATATTTGTGTACTTTTATTTGACACTAAGCATTATCTATATACAAAATAAGTTTCTTTTATACTTTTTCCTTATTTACATGTAAAAAAATATTTAAAATTGTTATTTACCAGTCAATCTGTGAGAAATAGTTAGGATGCAGGCGAATTCTCAAGTTATTGTTTTACAAAATTATCTTTTAATTACTGTCTGTATCTGTGTTTTCTCCTTAAATAAATAAATAAAAAATCATTCCTCCATTGGGCACCATGAAACAGGCAGCTGCCTAGTATGGTGCTCTAATGCATCTTCTCTGAATAAATGTATTAATCATGTAACATGTACTTAAAAATAAAATTAAAAAAATATATCGATTTGGTTCTCGTGAATAATTGAAATGAAATCATGAAAGTGGAAATGAAAACACTTTCCGACATCCGATCAAGCTCTAACTCGGAAGATAGACTAATTGTCGATGACAATGTATTCTATCAACTTTTGGTGGCATTCATGACGACATTATTAAAACTTACAGCAGTTAATGTACTAAATTTATTCCGGTACCATCCGAAATCATTTTAGTGAGTCCCTGGGAAGAAAGAAACTATTTTTTTAAACATCTGTTTATAAAAATAAATGTATTAAAAAATAACTTAGTTTTTGAATGATTACAAAATTCAGCCCGAATATTTTGTAACTTATATACATTTTAATTGACTTATCTACAAGTCTATAATGATTACCGGAATAAATTTTGAAGGTTATATATACAATGTATCTAATATTAAATTTGATGGATATTACGTCCACACGATGCCGTACAACGGAACGAGCCGCTCCTAACTAGAAAAAGGTCAAAATAAAGTGGCTGTTCTACCCATCAAAAATCTTTATGTTCAATGACAGATGTGAAGTATTATTCTGATCAGTTTTAAATAGTGACACTTTGTGCAATATTTAATCAGTTTTAGATTTTATTTAATCAGATTATCGCCAATTTAAATGGGTTGTTGTCTGAATGATTCTGTGGTTCTCCAATCCGCAGAATCCAAGGTTGCGTGATTACTCTCGGTGTGTAATAATGAGAATTCGGATATTTCCAATTTAGTTTTTATTTTTACAAAACTCACGTTACAATAATTTTATGAACAAAACAGATCGCGTACGTTAGAGGAGATTTAGGGCTAAACCGACGGCTAGACCGCTGGAGACAGAATAAAATTATTTGCCGCGCGAGGTATCGCGCGCAGGTTCACAATGATACCAGCCTCACAAGAATGTGGGTAAAAGTAATGTTGTCATTATTTTCGGGAGATGTAACTCCTTATAATTTACCCTTCACAGTATTTGTAGCAGTGGCATCACAATATTGCAGTAATTTTGAGAAAATTCTGTCATAGATGGCGTTAATTTAATTATTTTTTGAAGATTATACTTTTTTCAAGTTATGCTATAAAATAAAAAAAAAATATTTATATGTTGACGCTCGTACATAGCACTATGAATATAAGTATATGATTTTTTCCATATAAAAAACTCAATTCTTGTAATTTGTATTATTGGTTTGACAAACATCGATCGGTCGCGCAATGAGAGAAATCTTTTATCAGAGGAATATTTTAAACAGAAATATTGAGTTACCCAGGCAAATAAGAAACGCATAATCGAATTGGCAGAATTTCGAAGCTATTCAAAGCAGCCCAGGTCAATAACATCGCAAATGTCATCTGAAGAAACGTAAAGTTAGCAACTGATTGGAATAAAGTGGTGCCAGTCTAAAAAAATGGCACCACTTTATTCCAATCAGTTGGTAACTTTGGAATAAAGTGGTGCCATTTTTTTAGGCTGGCACCACTTTATTCCAATAAAGTCAGCAACTGATTGGAATAAAGTGGTGCAATTTTTTTAGGCTGGCACCACTTTATTCCAATAAAGTCAGCAACTGATTGGAATAAAGTGGTGCCAGTCTAAAGAAATCTTGCACGAATATTATTATGGGTAAAGGTTTTAACCCGAGTCAACGTTTACCAACGGTGTTTGCCAACGTTTACCAACGCTGCAGTTATAAGACTTGACCATTGGGACCTATCTATTAATATAATAGGACCGGGATAGGCGTCTTCACCAACTTGACCATTAGGACCTATCTATTAATATAATAGGACCGGGACAGGCGTGAAGACAAGCGTGGACAAGTTGGTGAAGACCAACTTGACCATTGGGACCTATCTATTAATATAATAGGACCGGGACAGGCGTCTTCACGTGAAGACAGGCGTGAAGACAAGCGTGGTCAAGTTGGTGAAGACCAACTTGACCATTGGGACCTATCTATTAACCTCTAAGGGAGTGAGTTTCTGAGAGCAAAAAGTGTTCAGTAGAGTGAGTTTTTTTTACCTTCAAAATTTGATTTTTTTATAAATTATATTCATAGCATGTGTTATAAAAATCAAACTTTGCTAAAGAAATACATATAGAAATATCAAAATAACCGAATTAATCCGATAACAAAAAATATGTGATTCATGTTTTGTCAACCATCGGTTCACGTAAAATGTACAACCTAGAACATAAATTTACTTACCAATTTTTATTTCAGTTTTATTTTGTACTTCCATATTTCCTCATCCGAATGTTGTTTTCACTATAGAACTTGTTTTATTTACACTAAAAAAAAAGTTTTATTTACACAATTTTTTTTTTCAATTTTTTTTAAATTTTTATGGGATAAACTTTTTACACCTTACTTTTTTACACAAAAGAAACTAAAAAATGTCATCTAAAACTATTTTTCACATTTTCATTTTACACTGAAGAACTACAATCTAATACTGTTTTTTTGTGTGATATATCTCAAAACAGGGAAATAAGCACAAAGCCACATTACATTGAATACACATGTATCTTGTTTCTGTTCTTTTCCTTGGCTGAACGGCTGTGTGACTACAAACATGGCACTTCCTTCGTGTTTTCCTTCCCTGAGTCTCTGTTTGTGGAAGCGGGTTGATAAAATGTCGTTCAGTTAGACGAGTAGGACAATCTGTTACTCGTCTTCCTCCAGATGCTGGTGGCCTTTCGGTGTGATATTTTTCTACCAACTGACCTACAAGATTCTCACGAAATTCACTAAAACTTAGTTTTTTGTTTGTTCTCTGACGATGTAGAAAGAAGGCGTTTAGGGCATTTATGTCTAAAAGGCGAAAGAAAATTTTCTTATACCACTTGAAAGACTTGCGAGAACTGTCAACAAAACCAAGAATTCGATCAACCTTATCTACAGCCCCCATGTTTTTCGAATAATCTACCACAGCTTCTGGTTTTATTTTGTTTTCCCTGGTAGAATAGTCAATTTTATCGGTGATCGTCATTTTATTTTCATGTATGTTTGTCAACATAATAATTTCTCGTTTATCACGCCACTTTACTGCCAAGAGATCATTTGAATGAAATGCTTTTACATCTCCTCTTTGCATTTTAGCATTTCCGAACTTAGGCATTTCCTTTCGGTTTGCTCTTGCAGTTCCACAAGCGTTTGTTTTGTTTTCAAATAAAACATCAAACAATTTTGGGCTTGTATACCAATTGTCTACAAAGAGTCTGTGGCCTTTTCCAAGATAGTCCTTCATCATAGTTGTTACAACTGACCCAGACACTCCAATATTTGGATCCATGATGATGTCTGAATCTGATCCAGTGTAAACTATGATATCTAAGACGTAACCTGTTTCTACATCACAACAGACAAATAATTTTATTCCAAAACGGTGTCGTTTGGACGGTATATATATTTTGAAGGAAAGTCTTCCCTTCCACAATAAGAGGCTTTCATCTATACATATGTTCTGAAATGGGTAAAAGGTCTGTTTGTAGATTTTCTTCAAAGGATCCAAAAGATTCCTTATTTTATATAATCTATCATTTGTCCGAACATTGTTATCGGCAAAATGCAGAGCCCGCAGTAAAAGTAGAAATCTATCCTGTGAAAATAACACTCTGAAGAATGGCGTTTCTATTATTGGGTTATTTGACCAATATTTCTTCAATGAGTTTTTACCAACAAGACCCATAAGCAAAAGTGTCGCCAAGAATATCTTTATTTCGGACACAGTAGTGTCAACCCATTTATTCATTTTTGATTTTAGACTTACGTTGAGAGCCAGTGTTGAAGCGTATTTATTTGTTTCCGTTACAATTGACTGAACTATGGTATTAGTAAAGAACAATTCAAAGAAGTCGAGTTTGCTTGCGTTCTCATCCAAATTTATATCGCCTCTTATACCTGAATGCCTGCTGTCAAAATCATGCAAGGTTGGTACAAAATCAGATTGAACCCATTTTCGACTATCCAATTTTTGCTTTTTCGAAGATGGTGGTTCATCTTCTTCATCATCAGAAATATTTGAGTCATCGGAAGAGCTATCAGAATGAACTGGTAAATCTTGGATATCATTGAAAAAGTCTTCATCATCACTTTCGGCTAATACGGCCGTAATTTCGTCTTCATCCAAAGGTGTTGACATATTCAATGTGAAAAGTTTGAAAAGTATATAAACACACAAAATTATCCAACACTAAAAAAGTCTGTTATAGAATATCACACGAAAAAAAATGTGTCGTCAATGCACGAAAATAGGACCCACAAAACACACAACCTTTCAATGTGAAAAGTATAATATATAAAAACACTCAAAATTATCCAAAACTAAAACAGAATGTTAGAGAATATCTCACGGAAAAGAAACTTGTCGTCAATACACGAAAATAGGACCCACAATACACAAAACCAACTAAAAAATCCACAATTCACAGTAATGTCACAAACGCACAAAATTATTTGTTAATTTCGCGATATAATACGCATATTTAACACGTAATAACAACACAGAAACATTCAAGTGTTTGTGTCACGAAAACAATGCAAATACCTCTAACAAAATCGGTAAAAATGTCGTTTACGCTCGCGAACTGTCAATAAAATGTTTACAATCAACGCAACTGACGCGCCATTACCACGTGTATTTTCAAAACGCTGTAGATCCGTTAAAAATAGACGGAATCTACATATTTCTTCGGCATATTTATGGAATTCGTCAAGAGATGTCACTAGCATGTCCTTTTTATGAATAAATTCGATAGAATGATTTCTACAAGCACCGACACACCATGGGCGTCCATACTCCTTTGAGCAGATTTTATTTCGGACGCCAACGGTGAGGCCATACTCTCTTAGAGGTTAATATAAAGGTGGAAACACATTATTGAAACCCGACGCGACCCGATGAAACGCGATGCGTGTTGAGTCGAATCAAATGTATTGTTTTCTTATGACCAGAATCACACTATGAACATCCGACATGGCGTCGCGTCGGATGTTCATAGTGTGATTCTAGTCATAAGAAAACAATACATTTGATTCGACTCAACACGCATCGCGTTTCATCGGGTCGCGTCGGGTTTTAATAATGTGTTTCCACCTTAATAGGACCGGGACAGGCGTCTTCACCAACTTGACCATTGGGACCTATCTATTAATATAATAGGACCGGGACAGGCGTCTTCACCAACTTGACCATTGGGACCTATCTATTAATATAATAGGACCGGGACAGGCGTCTTAACCAACTTGACCATCGGGGCCTATCTATTATTTTTTGTCGATCTCAGATTTCAAATTCAGAATCAACAAATGATAATAGTTTGTCTGGTCCATGGTTAGTAATAAAATTTTTACAGCGCCCTTGAAATGATTTCCACCCAAAAGGCGTTGTACTAATTATCCATCTGATAGTATTATTGTCCCAGCGTCTGGACGATGTAGGCCCTCTGAATGGTCAAATTAAAATTCTGTGATTCTGATAAATTCTGCATAGGGGGTCTGCAGGCAAAAAATACCAATCTGCCCCTCAATTTTAAGCAACCGTAAGGTTCATTTCGGTTTGCAGGCGACTGGATACAAAAAAAATAAGACATTAAAAATTACGACAGGATTTCATACTGAAAAAGAATCGCCACATGTAATACGATATTTCTTCAAGAATATCGTTTCTGCTCATACAATTTTTGGATAATATCGAAGAAAATATGTTTTAGAAAGTTCATAATCCATTGGATTAATTACATTACAGTGAAAATTATCCACAATTACATGATTACGTTTGACGTTTGACGAAAAAAGCACGCGTTCATTCAAAATGGCCGATACGCACCGCGGCAATAGCTCCCGACAGAGCGCACCTCTGGCGGTGTAAAAACGAACCAAAAAACTGGCGCGAATATTTAAATATGCAAAATTACTTGACCATTGCGTTTCATCAGAAGATTTCTTCTGGAAGTTTATTTAAACTTTGCAATGGCATTTTTTATTTTTATTTATAATTTTTTTTTGCTTATTAATTATATCTGATTTTATATTGACATGTTTTCTAATTTCTAAAATTTCAAAATTATTTATTTGCGATGCTTTAATCCTGATTGTTTATTTATATCTTAAGAAATAGGGTAAAAATACCATTTGAAGAGAATATGTTTAATTTTTTTATTTAGTATTTCAACTATCAATTTATTAGAATAACCGTTATCAAATGTTATTTGTCTTATGAATATATTGTTTTATGGTTACATGCTATTTTTTTTTCAGGTCTTAAAATACTTCACACAGGATATAAAGCATCGCAAATAAATAATTTAGAAATTTTAGAAATAAGAGAACATGTTTATAAAAGCAGATATAATTAACAAGAATTTTAATTAACTATCTTTTAAATATTTTCCCACTTAACTGCTCTTTCATATTGTAATTCCTAATTCTTATAAACCCAGCCTACTCTTACCCCTCCCCCCTCCTTCCACTTCTTTTTTCCAATTGTAATCTATATTTAATTTTTGACTTCGGTGTATACTTCGTTCATGAAACATGTATTTGTTGTACATAATAAAGTGATTTTAAAAAGTTATTTATTTTTTAATAAAATAAAGTTTAATCGGATAAGATTATTTTATCTATTTCCGTTGTATATCAATGCATACGTACATAATAAAATGTAAACATTATATTTATTTATTAATTGGACAATTTGCATAGCGCAGCTTTTGTGAGATATCACCCCAGGGGCGCTATATTGTAATAATCTACCTTTTTATATAGATTTTTACTCTCCTGATGAAGGTCTATATATAATCTAACTTTAAACTTTATTAGATAAAGTCACAGTTTTAGGTAAAGAATTACCACCAGTTGGAGTAAAATTCACACCTTTTAATAAAACCAACTGCTAATCTCATCGCACAATTACCCTCCTTTTATTCATAAACACGGGTACAATTAACCAATATGTAATAATCTATTATTTAAGTCAACTTTGTTATAACTATATTTAATTGTGACAAACTATACGATATTTTTATTTATTTATTTATTTATTAACGCCGATTATAGCGGCTTTTACAAAAGAATAAATATATATTAATTATTATAAATAGATATAGATTCAACTTATAGACATTGACGGTTGTAACACATATTTAAGCACTGCAAGTCTCCTATGAGCTAATTATATTAGGTACGGTAACAGTTAATATCAGTTGTAGACAATAGTAGTGTTTCATTTGAAATAATCCATCACAAATACGTAAACTTTCATTTATTTAAACAACTGTCATTCTTATTATGCGTAAATTTAGTATGTTATTATACATTAACTCCTTCCTGTTCCGTGTTTTAACTATATATACTGACCCTCTCTCTGTAAATGACCTGATATCTATCTATTATGTAACTGTTGTTAATATCACTTAAAATGGGCGAATTCCAGGGAAGTGCCGCCCGCAAGGCCTAGCAGAAAAAAACCCGCGGAGCGGGTTTTTAACTGCTAGTTTATCATTATTATTGAAAGATAATTAAAAAACACACAAATCATTCATAGACAAGTTTTAATACAAAATATTTTAATAGTGACCTAATAATAAAGATCATTGCCGAAAAACGTGCATTTTTATGTTTTATATTTAATAGTTTTTTATGAGTGTTATGATGTTCATAGCCTTGGGTCTATGTGGCCCTGGTACATTATTTATAAGTTATTAATTTTTCATATATTTGCGGTTACGTTTTATAACTATATACCTTCTTTTTATATTTGAATTTAATATAGGTCGGAAAAAACTTTTTTTTTAACCACTCGAATGGAATTAATTAATTTAACCCACTTCCCTAGGTCCTATCAAGCTGTATCTCGGCATATTGACTTGTTTTCGATGGCAATGCATTCTATCAACCTTTAGTGACAATCACGCATTCACACGCGGAAATTCAATTCCATTTATTTTAGTTAATTCATATTAAAAACAAACCAAAATTATTTAAGCGGGCGAAGCTTAATGCTAAATCACTTGATTAATCTTTATAACGAATTGATTTACATTATGAATACCAAAAAATATGTATATTAATATTATAAACTTTAGATAAATTGAAGATTTCCTATCGTTTCCCTTGAGTAGAATACAAATAAAAAAATAAAGTACCCAATAAAAAATATAAATGTTAACTACTGAAAGAAATATTTTTTCAATAGAAATGTATGAAGGCGTAAAGAAAACAACTTTTAAAATACAGTATTATAGCTAAGATTATCTGTGACAGTTTCACTTGATGAACTTTTTTGTTTTCTTATAAAATTATTTAAAAAATAAATAAAAACCACTTTTGTGCTTGAAATCGAACGTTTCTAGACTCAGTTTGTCAAGCGATTTTAATGCCTATTACCTACATTCGTGACAATATAAGGCATACCAAGAATATAAAGATATTTGGCTTGTAGATTCCTCTTAATAACAATTCTTACATAAATATAGAAAATGTCGATATCCGAATCTATTCTGTGCAATAGCAAGATTGCTCTTCCCTCCAGTATGACCATTGACAAGTTAGTTCTGCAGGCTGGGAGATAGAATAGTCTATGTTGTCGGTGACGGAGATAACCATCGGGAACATAGAAATGAATGCTCTCCATGATGAGCGAGTTTTCAAACCATCCACGAATCAGTCAGAAGAAATATATAGCAATGTGTACATCCCTTCTGACCAGTAGATGGTTCTTTCCGAGCATACCCAAAATAATTTCTTCTGACTGATTCGTGGATAGTTCGAAAACTCGTTTATCATGAAGAGCATTCATTTCTTCTACTGTATCATGAAGAAATGAATGCTCTTCATGATGACCGAGTTTTCGAACCATCCACGAATCAGTCTGAAGAAATGTACAGTAATGTGTACACCCCTTCTGAACAGTAGATGGTTCTTTCCGAGCATACCCAAAATAATGTCTTCTGAACTCTCTCCAGCGTGAGAGAATACTTCTCCTTGTGAGAACTCCAACTTATGGACCCACTTTCCAGTCTACTCTTTACTAGGGAATTGAATAAAACTCATGGCACTAAAGAAGTTAATATACGAAATAAATGTCGGTCCTACCCAATCGGGATTTGGTTAGCGCTGTTGATTATAGCCCTCGGCAGGAAGGCTCAATCTTTAGTCAATCCAAAAAAATATTTATTATTTTTAAAAACATATAAAAAATGTATGTACAATAGTAAAAGAACTTTGTTTTTTACGAGTAAACCCTTTGACTCGGTGCAGAATCGGCCGGTCCATTCAAAGAGTTTTTTTTAGTATTTTGGGGCTCCAGACCCAAGGTGGCTGCCAAATTCAACAGTGGTTAAAAGTTTAAATGCTGATTTTTTTCTAAGTATGTAGTGGTACGTTCGAACGTACAATATGTGCTTGGAAAGATGTACCAAAAATAATATTTAATAGCTGTCTTCTCGACGTTATAAACGGACGCTATGACGCTAGTTACTCGGAGTATCTTCCATTGAAATACCGGTAGAACAATATTATTACTTTATCGGTAAAACCAATAAGCAGGCGTGAGCAAGATAAAAAAATCTAGAGAATTCCTACAAAATAAGCACTATTAACGCAATATTACAGTTGATTACATATATATTTATAACTAAAGATAAAATTGAAGGTCTCGCAGAAGTAATGCAAAAATAAACTCTATTATTAATGAGCCTATTCCGTGTATTTTTTATTGCCTTGGAGAAAAGCACGTCAGTAGAACATTGAGGTAAATAGATATTGACGTTCATTGACGTTCGAAGTATGGGCCAAAAACATCGTTTAATTTTCCGCTGTGAGATGTCACGGGCTTTGGTCGGTTATAAACCCTCGAGGAACACACGTCTCTGGCGATAACTTCAAAATGCCAACATGCACGCTGACATTTGTACCAGTCGCAATGGAAAATATAGGGAAAACAATGGTATAACTTTTCCTCGGTAAATAACGTTTTACCATAAACATTAGTTGTGTAAATTGACTTTTTGAAATTGTCGCGCCGGTAGCACAAATGCTCCGGGCCGTCTGACTCCGTTCGTTGAGTTCGCTTGCGGTCGGAAGGATTCGGCGACGTCGACAGCCGCCACACCCCTTTACAACCTCACACATGGGAACAATTTATACTGATTTTGCATGTAATATACACTCTATTTTTGTAACTCAATGCAGTAGACTAATTTTTAAAATGTTCTGTTTTATGCTTGTTGCGTCACTTTTTGAAAACGATCTGATTTGTTGTGCTCTATTTTTGAATTGAGTTTTGTTTTAATAGCCATATTGGGTTAGCCATTAGGTAATCATTTTAAGTAAATTTTGCATGTTGCTTTTATTGAAGTGTAAAATTTAAATAATCATAAATTATGTAAATATGATGAATAATTTCAACCATTAGTTGGTTAAATCTACATTGAAATAAAATAATTTGTTAAAATACTTGAACTATTTCATTAAGGGAGGCGGGTATGGGTATCGCCCCCCCGGGAAGGAATTTTTGGATGACCAACACTTCTTCCATAGGTCACCCCAAGTACAGGGTGCGGCAGAGAAGACGTACGTTTTTGAGATGGGTAGTACTCTCCTCCTCCGTCTACGAGAGAGGTGGGGGGGGGGGGGGGTGCCGCTTGACTCATTAGTTCCTAGCATTGTTTTACCAGTTGTCGTTATGGAGCCGTGGACGGTGGAGCACCGCGTTTTTGCCTATGATTGTTTTGTCCGAAATAATGAGTCAGTCACCGTCGTAAAGCGTGAGTTTCGTCGCCACTTCAACATTCATCGGAATAGAGTTGTTCCCTCTCGAAACACCATCCTTCGTTGGGTTGAATCACTTCGCAGGCGTGGTGAAATGATCAACAGAAGACCAAGAGGACCTCCGCGAACAGTTTGAACTCCTGAAAGTGTTGAACGCGTTCGACAAGCCTTTCTTCGCAGTCCGAATCGATCTGCCCGGAAACATGCTGCTGCACTTCGCCTCAGTGATCGTTCGGTAAGGCGAATTTTGCATATGGATCTCCTCTTTCACCCCTATAAATTGGCCATTGTGCAACAGTTTCAGCTCGGAGATTATGCACAACGAATGAACTTCGTACGTGAGATGTAAGCACTGATCGATCAAAATGAGAACTTCATTTTGTTCATGAGTGACAAAGCCCACTTTCACCTAAACAACATGATTAACAAGCAGAATTTACGTTATTGGGTTAATGAAAATCCGCAACAATTACACGAAAGACCGCTGCACAGCCCAAAAGTAACGTTTTGGTGCGCTGTATCGCAAACTTGCATCGTTGGCCCTTACTTCTTCGAAGACGGTAATGGTCGCGCTGTTACCGTGAACTCAGAGCGCTACGTCGAAATGATCACCAACTTCTTTTTCCCTGAATTACGACGGCGACGTGTTCCAATCCGACGTGTGTGGTTCCAGCAGGATGGGGCGACCGCTCACACAGCCAGAGCATCAATGGACGTTATTCGCCCTCTCTTCCCTGGTCGCCTTATTTCCAGGTTTGGCGATGTTCGTTGGCCTCCTCGGTCCCCAGATTTATCCATATGCGATTTTTTCTTATGGGGACACCTCAAGGCTAGAGTATATGAGAACAAACCCCGAACTCTGGACGAATTGAAGGACGCAATTCGCGTGGAAGTCGCCCAAGTTGAGAGAGCAACGTTGGAGAGAGTCTATGCGTACTTCCAAGAACGCCTCCAGCACTACATCAACGATTTCGGCCACCACATGCCTGATGTTATTTTTCACACTTGACTGTCTCAAATGCTATTTCCTCGCGAACCTGATTCCATCAATAAATTTGTTTTTGAGTAAAAATTAACTATTTTATGATTTTTTTAAAACCGTCCGTCCTCTCTGCCGCACCCTGTAGTTCGTTACGTTTGGTGACTTAGCAGAGGTTTGTCTAGATCTTGGTAGCAGATGGCCTGGATGCATACATCTATCACTCCTGGACACATTAACCCTAGATTTCTATCCAAACCACATTCCTTTTTCCTACTCAGGACCTACTCTCCTTCATTTCCTCAAAAGACCCTCTGCACAGCATCTCAAAGATGATGAAATAGGCCCTGGGGGTAAAATATTATCCTCAGGGTCCCCCGTGTGGAGCCAACATTTGAAAAAAAAACACATAAAATGACCGGTCAACAGCTGAGTTGGTAAATGCTTCGGATTTTGAACCCTTGAGTTCATTTCCTCTGCTAGCTACGTTCTCCGCTTAGTATGACAGTAGTACGAGATTTTAAATTTCTGTCACGTTATTCGTAAAAAAAGGAAAAGTTTGTCTTTCTCAAAAAAATAAGTAAATTGAATGCCAGATTACGACAAACAAGATATATCAATGAATATTATTGCAAACAAGATATATCGATTAATATTACGGTAAACAAGATATATTGATGAATATTATAGCACACAAGATATGTCGATGAATATAATGGCAAACAAGATATATATCGATGAATATTATGGCAAACAATACATATCTATGAATATTTATGCAAACAAGATATATCGATGAATATTATGGCAAACAAGATATATCTATGAATATTTAGGCAAACAAAATATATCGATGAATATTACGGCAAACAAGATATATCAATGAATATTATGGCAAACAAGATATGTCGATGAATATTATGGCAAACAAGATACATCGATGCATATTATGGCAAACAAGATACATCGATGCATATTATGGCAAACAAGATATGTCGATGAATATAATGACAAACAAGATATGTATATCGATGAATATTATGGCAAACAAGATATATCTATGAATATTTAGGCAAACAAGATATATCGATGAATATTATGGCAAACAAGATATATCGATGCATGTTTTCGGCTGTATATACTTACGGCTGTTGTTGAAAGGTCACATTTCCACGAAATTGCAGCGGCTTAGAAAATATGATTAAAAAGATTTTTTTTCAAGTATTACGAAAAACTTTATTTACACAAAAAAAAACAAATATTTTGGAAGTGTGCAAGTGGCTCATAATCAACGAATTTCTTTACTAGGAATGTTAATTTAGTTTTGAATGTTTATTTAATCAATATTGACATGCATATCCTAAACACCTGTTTACTAATCGTTATTGATCCATTTTAATTTATGCCAATTGGTCCAATTAATATTGATGTTAACTATGATCAACTTACGTTTTATTGATGGAAAGTTCTTAAGTTCATAAATAATTGACGTAAGTGAATGAAAGAGGTTTTTATAAATGTGTAAAAAAATATTCGTATTTTAAAAATTACACGAGAATATTCATAATTAATTAAAGGATTTTTTTAAATCCATAAAGAAAAATAATACAAAGAATAGTTTCTGTGGCTTTGGTCGGTCTTGGATTAGTTTGTATGTGAATCTACAGTTTTATTCCGAATTTGATGAAATTTTTCACACGATTTAGAAAAATCACCCCCATTCCCCTTTCCCACAACTTAAAGTAGAATTTTGATACTTGATAAAATTTTGCACACTTGACGTTCAAAATTTTTGGTTTTATAAAACTCTGCATAAAACCCGGGTAACGCCGGTAATCTTAGCCATAATACTGCATTTTAAAAGTTGTTTCCTTTACGCCTTCATACATTTCTATTGAAAAAAATATTTCTTTTAGAGTTTACATTTATATTTTTAATTGGGTACTTTATTTTTTATTTGTATTCTACTCAAGGGAAACGATAGGAAAATCTTCAATTTATCTAAAGTTTATAATATTAATATACATATTTTTTGGTATTCATAATGTAAATCAATTCGTTATAAAGATTAATCAAGTAATTTAGCATTAAGCTTCGCCCGCTTAAATAATTTTGGTTTGTTTTTAATATGAATTAACTAAAATAAATGGAATTGAATTTCCGCGTGTGAATGCGTGATTGTCACTAAAGGTTGATAGAATGCATTGCCATCGAAAACAAGTCAATAAGCCGAGATACAGCTTGATAGGACCTCGGGAAGTGGGTTAAATTAATTGATTCCATTCGAGTGGTTAAAAAAAAGTTTTTACCTACCTATATTAAATACAAATATAATAAGTATGTAGTTATATAACGTAACCGCACAGATATGAAAAATTAATAACTTATTAATAATGTACCAGGGCCACATAGACCCAAGGCTATCAACATCATAACACTCATAAAAAACTACTAAATATAAAACATAAAAATGCACGTTTTTCGGCAATGAACTTTATTATTAGGTCACTATTAAAATATTTTGTGTGATCATCTATGAATGATTTGTGTGTTTTTTTAAATTATCTTTCAATAATAATGATAAATGGATAATTAGTACAACGCCGTTTGGGTGGAAAATCATTTCAAAGGCGCTGTAAAATTTTTATTACTAACCATGGACCAGACAAACTATTATCATTTGTTGATTCTGTATATGAAATCTGAGATCGACAAAAATTAGTAGATAGGTCCCAATGGTCAAGTTGGTTAAGACGCCTGTCCCGGTCCTATTATATTAATAGATAGGTCCCAATGGTCAAGTTGGTTAAGACGCCTGTCCCGGTCCTATTATATTAATAGATAGGTCCCAATGGTCAAGTTGGTTAAGACGCCTGTCCCGGTCCTATTATATTAATAGATAGGTCCCAATGGTCAAGTTGGTGAAGACGCCCGTCCCGGTCCTATTATATTAATAGATAGGTCCCAATGGTCAAGTTGGTGAAGACGCCTGTCCCGGTCCTATTATATTAATAGATAGGTCCCAATGGTCAAGTTGGTTAAGACGCCTGTCCCGGTCCTATTATATTAATAGATAGGTCCCAATGGTCAAGTTGGTTAAGACGCCTGTCCCGGTCCTATTATATTAATAGATAGGTCCCAATGGTCATGTTGGTTAAGACGCCTGTCCCGGTCCTATTATATTAATAGATAGGTCCCAATGGTCAAGTTGGTGAAGACGCCCGTCCCGGTCCTATTATATTAATAGATAGGTCCCAATGGTCAAGTTGGTGAAGACGCCTGTCCCGGTCCTATTATATTAATAGATAGGTCCCAATGGTCAAGTTGGTTAAGACGCCTGTCCCGGTCCTATTATATTAATAGATAGGTCCCAATGGTCAAGTTGGTGAAGACGCCCGTCCCGGTCCTATTATATTAATAGATAGGTCCCAATGGTCAAATTGGTGAAGACGCCTGTCCCGGTCCTATTATATTAATAGATAGGTCCCAATGGTCAAGTTGGTGAAGACGCCTGTCCCGGTCCTATTATATTAATAGATAGGTCCCAATGGTCAAGTTGGTGAAGACGCCTGTCCCGGTCCTATTATATTAATAGATAGGTCCCAATGGTCAAGTTGGTGAAGACGCCCGTCCCGGTCCTATTATATTAATAGATAGGTCCCAATGGTCAAGTTGGTGAAGACGCCTGTCCCGGTCCTATTATATTAATAGATAGGTCCCAATGGTCAAGTTGGTTAAGACGCCTGTCCCGGTCCTATTATATCTTCTTTTCTTCTTTTGTTTCATGTTTCCTTTAGATTTATTAGTATTATCTTCCTTTTCAATGAAACTATTATCAATTTATGTCTAACAGATTGCATCCACCGGTTCGTTGATCACTAATTCAAAGCTACATGTATTGTAGAATGTACATTTAGTATTATTAAGGCGATGCACTACGTCGTGTAATATTTTAAATTGAGCCGCTATCAATAACAACCCTTACGTAGATGGCGATAAGGTTTAAATTCCCGCTTAACACCATCCGCCTGTTTTGATTTATGCAAGAAAAAAACATGGCCAAAAAGTGCCTTTTATTTTATTTTGTTTATGTTCAGGCATAAATATTTAATTTTTTTTCGATAATTTTATAAATAACTTAATTTGCCACATTATAAAATAAAATCATAACTGAAAATGGGATCACAAGTAGGAGATTTTGAACTTTAAAGCAGTTTTACATTATTTTTTTCTGGGCTTATAAAAAGACTTATCTAAAAATACTCGATTATTTCAAAGGCCAAGATGTATTCTACTCGCAGTATTTAATTAAAGCATCTGAAACATTTCTAGGTGACCAAATTTTCAAACCAAAAAAACATGATTTTGCATTACCTACTACGTATGGCATCGCCTTATCACCCAGCAGTTTTTTCTGGCATGCTGGGTATTAATAGCCTCGCCGATAGAAGGAAAACTGCTTTGCTGAAAACAGTATATAAACTTCTAAGCGGTAACATCTGTATTCCCGATGTAATAGAAAAAATGAGTTTTATGTCCCCGACAATTACACAAGAGCGCGCAGACATAGAACCTTTGTCGTTCCAAAATGCAGAACTAACTTACCATTAGTAATGCCGCTCGGAAAAATGATTCTGTTACTAAATTTCCTGTCCCCTGATATAGATATTTTCATAAATATATAATTTTCATAATTTTATAAATATTAACAGTTCAAAAACGAGATTATTACTTAACAAAATGTATATTTATTATTGGTTACGTATAACTGTAAATGTGCATTTAAAATTAAATAAATAAACTATTTATTTATAAATTATCAAAGAAAGCAAACACTTTGTGGCTTGACATTATACAAAATGAAAACAAACACTTAGTTTTAAACCACTTTATCTGGAGGTATATTCGTCGACCGGTTTCGATTGGACTCGATCTTATTTTATTTTTTTAATTTTATTTATTTAAGGAGAAAACACAGATACAGACAGTAATTAAAAGATAATTTTGTAAAACAATAACTTGAGAATTCGCCTGCATCCTAACTATTTCTCACTGATTGACTGGTAGATAACAATTTTAAATATTTTTTACATGTAAATAAGGTAAAATTATTTTGTATATGGATAATGCTCAGTATCAAATAAAAGTGTACAAGTATTTTTTATACAAGTTTAGAGATAAATCATAAAAAAGTACTTAGAGAATATAGTGAATGAAGTAAGTACACATTTTCTTTTTTTTTTTTCAAACAGACTTCAATCAGGACAATAAAATATAATACTGATACTAATACGTTTCAGTATTATATTTTATTGTCCTGATGAAGATTGAGTCCAGTGTTTGTTTTAATTATGTATTTATTTATATTTTGCAGAAACAGATAATATACAGAACCATAGTTACCTAGGAGGAAAAACAAATTATGCAACTTATTGATTGTAAATATTTGACAGTATTGATTTGCATCTCTACGTTGTAATGCTACTGAATGTGATTACACAAACAGTCTAGCATAATATATGAGATATTGTTATGTAAATTTGATAGGTTTCACCAAAATATTTTAACTATATATGTCTTCTTTCGTTATCATTAGAACAACAATAATAGATTTCGTTTTTACCATAGCAACAACTTTATTTTATTTGTCAATTTTGTGTGTTCCTAATGATCTATATATAGTAATCATTGTTCTTTTGTTTTCTGTTACCACTTTTGCTCTTAAAATTTTCTCTGAACAAATAAACAGCTTGACCCTAGCGTCCTGCCGTTTTGATAAAATATAATGAATGAATCTGATTAAGGCGATGCACCACGTACTAATGCAAAATCATGTGTTTTTGGTTTGAAAATTTTGTCGCTTAGAAATGTTTCAGATGCTTTAATTAAATATTGCGAGTAGAATACATCTTGCCCTGAAATAATCGACTATTTTTTAGATAAGTCTTTTAATAAGCCCAGAAAAAAATAATGTATACCTAAGGCCTATGAAAACTGCTTTAAAGTTCATTTTCGGTTATGATTTTATTGTATAATGTGGCAAATTAAGTTATTTAAAAATTGATTGGAAAAAAATTAAATATTTATGCCTGAACATCCACAAAAAAAAATAAAAGGCACTTTTTAGCCATGTTTTTTTCTTGCATAAATCAAAACAGGCGGATGGTGTTAAGCGGGAATTTAAACCTTATCGCCATCTACGTAAGGGATGTTATTGATAGCGGCTCGATTTAAAATATTACATGACATAGTGCATCGCCTTAAAATTCAAACTTTCGATTATATATACTTGAAAACGAAAGCTCAAATCAAAATGTTATAACTCAAAATCGACACCAAATGTGATGTAGTTTTACCGATTTCCCATTTGTAACAGTAGTTTCCGTCACCATATATGTTTTCTGGTAAAATAGACGAGATCTGAATAGCCAACCATCCCCTTCCTCGTCTCCTTCACCGTGAAGACCTTTACCTCTTCTAGACCCTTTTGTAATATTAAAGCCACAATTCTGGTGAACCAACCGTGCTACTTATCATTCTGCCATATTCACTGGATTGTATTTTTCATCAATACTGTGTCATTTCATATACATTTAATGAGGATTATTTATATTATTGGACCCATTGATGTATTATACTTTAGTAAGTGATTGGACTTGATTATTTTAAGCTTATCTTAAACATATTTTTGGTGGATAATTTGGAATTATATTTTATTTAATTATTTTTGCGTCTCAAAGGGTTATTTTTTATCAGTAAAGAAAAACAACATATTGCAAAAACTTTTTTTAATTTAAAAAATATATTAATTTATAGTGTAACATGCATAAATGTAAAGATAACATAAAAATAATATTCGATCCGAGTTCAAGCAAAACAGCCAAAATGGGATATTTTATTTTCAGTATTTGTTTGCTGGAATAAAGGTTGCAACCTAGTTAAAGGTGATTAAATATATGTTTCAGAAATTTCATAACACCATTTATCTTGTCATACTATGCTGTGATAGAACGTATGTACTGCCGTATGGTATCTTGAATAAGTCGTAATAACGACTTCTTTTGAAGTTTTCAGGCACTTATAAGCCACATCATTCCGAAGAGGAATCAATTCAGAGTCAACTATCAATAGAATTATGAATTATATAGTTAAGTATTGCAAGATTTGCAGAATATCTGGTTTCTAGGCTTAATCAATGGGTTGCCTCAAGAAGGACCATATGGTGAATGGACCTCAGATAAAGTTCCATACGTCAGCATTTAGACATACCGGAAGATTTTTTTCTGGATAGCATCTTTAAGAACTCGAACAGAACCTTTACAGGACTTGAACATTAACATTGAAATTTTTCGAATTTTCAAAATTTTGTGAAACAACTTTTTCTAACCGAATCTTTTAAAATCCAGACAAGAAACATATTCCTTACCAATAATTTAACATATTCCCTACCAATAATATAACATATTCCCTACCAATAATTTATCATATTCCCTACCAACAATTTATCATATTCCTTAACAATAATTTAACATATTACCTACCAATATTTTAACATATTCCCTACCAATAATTTATCATATTCCCTACCCATAATTTATCATATTTCCTACCAATAATTTATCATATTCTCTACCAAATATTTATCATATTCCTTACCAATAATTTAACATATTTCCTACCAATAATTTCACATATCCCCTACCAATAATTTAACATTCTTTTCTTCTTGAAATTTTCTTCGTGGAATTTTTTTTTCTCAGATTTGATCTTTAAAGGACAAATCTTCAAGAAAATAATATAACTGGTATTTATAAAATATGTAAATTTATTAGAATTTAAAAATATCTAACTAGGAAGGGATTAACAGAAAGTAACTAATAAAGTAAACTAATAACTAATAAAGACACTTCTCATTCTTAGGTCCAAAACTTCATGCCTGATGCTTGGAAAAAGGAAAACACAGCTATTCTTCATAAATTGACCACTAATTGGTTTCATCAATTACGTAGAAAGGAGAGTGAACTTTTACTAGACAAAAAATGAAATCAAACACAAACCAAAAACAACAACAAAAACTCCAACAAAAAATAAACCATGTAAAAGATACCTTTATGTTCTAATCTTTATCATTATGTGTATATGTAACTACCTAGTACTTTTAAATTAGAATGCTACCCAAGCAGCAGTTAATCTTATGTTTAATTGGATATTTTATTTTATTCTATTTCTTCTCTTTGTTATTCATATTTATACAAAATATGTTAGTAGGGTTAGGCACCAGTTAAAAGTACATATACCTATTATTTCATCATTATTTTAATACTATACTTATCAAAATGTTAATTCTCATCCTAATTTGACTGTCCTAAAACGGGAATCCTCCTAGTTGGGCAGTCAAAACATTTCTTAAATAATGTATATAAATGTAAAATCTTTTACTAAATAAAAAAAAGTATTAAAATTAATTAGAAAAGTTTTTTCTCTCAAGTGAGATGTCCAGGGCCAAATAATATTATATACAGGGGTCCGGGGGTAAAGTGCGCTACTTTCGGGAGGTGATGATGGTAGAAGTAATTTTCTTTTTTTTCGAAATTCCAAATTTTATTTAAAAAATATTTTTCCGTAGAAGAATATTTATTTTCCCATGCAAACAATTTCCCTTTCTTGCCTAATAACTACAATAACATGTAGGAATTACAATTGTTTTAATTATCCTTGCTAGTGCAAGAATCATGTAGAATCGTCCCCCGAAGTTAGCGCACTTTACCCTCGGACATCCTGTGTAATGTTGCTAAGAATTAATGTTGAATGTGTTGCTTGGCCACATGTGATGCCCACAACCACAGATATAAAGTGACTGCCTTGAGTGCGTTGCTCCTCTCAAGTGATATTCAGGGCCATATAATATGTGGAATGTTGCTACGTTGAATATTTTGCCGGCGTCAAGTGATGTCCAGGATTTCAGATAGAAAGTGACTGCCTTGAGTGCGTTGCTCCTGTCAAGTGATGTGCAGAGAAGAAGACCTGTTCACGAAACAAATGTATTAGAAGGACAATGACCAGCAATCAGAAGGCTGGGGGTTCATTTCCCATCGGCAGCATTTATTCTTTCTCGGAAGATTTTTTCAATATGTATGGGTATTCTAGTTGAATAATTACTGCTCATAATAATCTATTGAAGTATTCTGTATTTGAAATAAATAAATATCTCATCTTTGAAACAAGAAGAGAATCCCTACCCCAATACTAATGATAAACCTACTTGATTCTGTGCAAGGCAGGATGGTCCGTCTAATTGTCAATCCATTTTTAACAGACCGATTGTCATCTCTAATGCACAGACACAATGTGAGCATAATAAGTCTGTTCTACCGATATTTTAATGGAGGGTGCTCTAATGAGCAAGCAGCATTGATTTCCGATGCACGTGCGTGAAACTCGACGTACACGAGCCGAACACCTGTTTACTGTTGATGTTGGCTTCATAAGAACGGGTCGCATCTCCGACTCGTTTTTGTGTAAGACGAGCCACCGGCATCTGTTTTTACTCCTTCATATAATCCTTCCCATAAGCTTAACCCGCCTCACAACGCTGCCCAACCGGGTGGCGCCATAGCTCCCCTGCCTTTACACTGTACAGACAGGGGCGCTCTTGTGAGGTATCACATAAAAAAATACGTTGTGCAATTTAACTCTGCAAGAATTATTTATTTATTTATTTAAACGCTATTCTTTAAATTAGGACTTGAGAACAAAAGGGTAGATTCCTCTTTAAAATAAAACACTTTGAAGTTGAAATTACACGGATTTTATTGTTGTTTTTTCCAAAGTTTATATTGCTACCGACACTCTGTGGAGATCACTCCACCAATGTCACTTTGGGTTCCTTTAGCTAGAAACTATCGAAGAGAAGTGAGTTCCCTAATAATAATTGGAACTTTAATAACCTAGTTTTCGCTGCCTTTAAAGAAGGTGCAAACTAGCGACATCTATATTCTAAATCAGTTACTCTTTTTAATAATAATTGGTTTGAAACTCGGAGCAATTTCCAACAGTCATAAAATGGCTTTTACAATAGAGTGATTAGATTACAGAATAAGTAATGTGTATACAAAAATATTATTGCAAGTCATACAGTTGTTAATAGAAGTGCAGTTAAACAATACATAATTAAAAGAAATATCTACTAGTGTAATAATAATTGAATGAATACTAGGTTTGTATAAGACCTGACATAAATCGAGGTATGAGGTGTTTATGATAATGAATAGTAACTAACTAACTAACTAACCATCACGCCGTTTCCCCGCAGGGGTAGGCAGAGAGGACGGACCGCCAAACAACTCGGTCTTGGCACACACTCCTTGCCTCATTCACATTCATACATCGTCTCATACATACTCTTCTATTATTCTGACTCTTGACATGGCCCGACTCGAGTATCTGATTCACTTGATCGTGCCATGTCTTCCTCGGGCGTCCCCGACTTCTGCTACCATTCACATTTGCATCATATATCCTCCTTACACTCCTATCTTCGCTCATTCGCTCTACATGCCCAAACCATCTAAGCGTCCCTTTCTTAATCTTACTCATTATGCTTACATCAGCCTTGCACTCTTTGCGGATCTCCACATTCCTCACACGATCAAACATGGTTTTACCACACATACGCCTCAGGGATCTCATTTCAACAGCATTTAATCTACTTTCATCCTTTCTTTGCCAGTTCCATGCCTCACTTCCATACATCAAGGTAGGTACCAGCACTCCGTTGTGGACTGCTAACTTCGCTTCTTTGGACAATTTTTTGTTAGCGCCTACGGCGTTTAGTCCTCCATTAACGGAATTACCTGCATTTACCCTTCTTTCGATATCTCTGTCAGCCTTCCCATCTCTCGTAAACATACTTCCTAAATACACAAACTCATCCACCTGCTCCAAGTATTCCCCATTCACAATTATATTGCACACTGTTTTCGTACTCTCTCTTTCAAACACCATTACTTTAGACTTACTTACATTCATCATTAACTCATTCTTCATGCATACTTCGTTCATCCTAGACACGAGAGACTGTAGATCATCTATACTATTAGCAATCAGCACCGCATCATCAGCATACAACAGGCAACATACTTTCAAATTATTCAAATTCGCGCCCAATCCCACCTCTTTCAATTCTTGCATACAATTATCCATGTATAGATTGAATAACCACGGTGACATTACGCAGCCTTGTTTAACACCTTTTGTGATATCAAACCACCCCGTAAAACCACCGTTTACCCTAACACATGCAACGCTTCCCTCATACAGAGACGCAATTGCCTGAATCAGATTCGTATTCACTCCATACTTGGACAACACCTTCCATAGCTTTTTCCTGTCGACTCGGTCGTATGCTTTTTGTAAATCTACAAAGGCACAGAAAAGTTTCTGGTTTTTTGCCAGAAACTTCTCAGTGAGCATACGCAATGAGAATATCTGGTCCATGCACCCCCTTCCACTCATGAAAGCACCTTGCACATCCCATATTTTATCCTTTGTTTCCTTTCTTACTCTTTCAATCAAAATTCTACCATACAGCTTGCCAACTGAACTAAGCAGGCTAATAGCCCTATGATTCCCACATTCCATACGTGACCCTTTACCTTTGTATAATGGCATGATCACAGCCCTTCTCCAATCTAAAGGCGTGTAACCTTCCTTTAAACATTGGTTAAAAAGATTGCACAACCATGTGAGAATTACACGGCTACCTCCTTTAAAATATTCAGCAGCAATATTGTCAAACCCAACAGCCTTACCATTCTTCATACATTTAATCGAGCTTTCTATCTCATCCATGCTAATTTCGGTAACATTCACTCCATCGTCATTCATATCTGATTCGCCACTGGAATCACTGTCATTCACTTCGCTTTCGAAGACTTCCTCGAAATAATTCATCCATCTCTCTTTTATTTTTTCCTCATTCGTCAACATTTTTCCATCTTTTGATTTTATCACTTTCATGCTTCCGTTTTCTGGGCCACTCCGGGACCTTTTGACTTCTTTCCAAAACAACTTAATGTTTTCTTGGAAATGGTTTGTCATTTTCATTCCTTCTTCCTCTTCCAGGCGTTTCTTTCGTTCTTTCACTCCAACTCTTACTTTTTTCTTACATTCCTTATATACTTCTTTCGCTCGATACTTCTCTTCGCTGGAAGCACTGCCAGCCGCAATCAGACACAACCATGCTTTCTTCTTTTCTGAGACCAGTGCTTTAATCTCATCATCCCACCATGCATCACCTTTCTTCCTACCTTGCGTACTTATTCCACAAACCTCCCTAGCAGATTCACAAAGACACACTTTTATGTGGTTCCATGTTTCGTCTATGCTTAGACCATCCATTTCCTTCGCATTCAATCTTATCTCTGCACAATTCACATACTTACTTCTCACATTATCGTTTTGCAGTTTTTCTATTTTGACTCTTGTCGGAGCTGGTACCGTTTTCACTTTAGAGCGCCAACCGCGAAAGAGGTTTACTCTCGACACTACAAGAAAGTGGTCAGTTTCGACCTCAGCCCCTCTGAAAACTCTTGTGTCCTCGGTAACAGCTCTCAACCTAGAGTCAATTACTACAAAATCAATAATTGACCTCTCATTTCCTCTTTCCCACGTATATTGGTGGATACCTTTATGATCGAAGAAAGTATTCGACACAAACAGGTTCCACTCTAAACATACTTCAAGCATTCTGTTCCCGTTGTCATTCGTTCTTTTATCCCCAAACATACCTAAGACCGAATCAAATCCGTCACGTCTAATTCCCACCCACCCATTCAAATCGCCTGCCATTATAATCCTTTCGTTCATATTTTTTAGTCTCATTACAACATTCACACCAGTCCAAAAATCATCTTTCACTTCATCGCTTTCAGAATTAACAGGGGCGTAGCAAATAACAAGAAACACCCTTGTCAAACCGATTTTAAATCTGATCCACATTATTCTCGGACTTACACATTCATACTGCAACATACATTCAATCATTCTGGGAGACAGTAGCGCTGCAACACCTTGACAAGCCCTCTCCGTATCTGGTCTCCCAGACCAAATGACGAGCCTATCATTATGCTGCATTGTACCGCTACCTTTTTTCATACTCTCTGTTATACAAAGTACGTCCAAACATTTGCTCACCATAGTATCACACAGTTCGTTCATCTTTCTTTCCATTCCTCCTCTAATGTTCCATGTACCAATTCGACATTGATCACGTTCCGTCCTCCTCTTTGCGCCACCGAAGGGTTGGCGATGTGATGGATAGCGAACCTCATCGACATCTTTGTCGGCCATTCCCTTCCAAGTACTACTTAAACATCTTAATTATACAACTTATCATATCGTTACACACATAAAACAAATAATACATATTTATACGCTTAATATAACATTTAACTTAACAAATAAACTACCACTAAAAATAGTTATTTTATCACTATATAATTGTTTTAAAACACTCCATGTAGACAGCAAACCAAAGAGCGCGGGTTCATTCCGATTTCATCCTTCATTTCCGATGTCATTATTCCACGCGCGGAAGGGCACGAGCGGTGGGGAGCGGAGGTTGCGGCAGGGGTTGCATGAGTCGCCAAATGACTCTTTTCTTGTGCGGGTTCAGGGTAGATTCCGAGAAACGATGAATAAGCACTGTATGCGTCGGACAGCGGGGTTTGCAGTATTGGTGCGGGTGGACGAGGGGCAAGGGGCAGGGGCCGAAGGGATGATCACATCTGGTGAATGTTCAAAGCACTGATCTCGTATTATAGGCACAGGAATTCACACATCTTAGGATTAACAATATTATTTGTCATCTTTTCTTAAAGTCGTTATACGTCCACACTGGTCACAGTAAAATTAGTTTTTAGTACACTTAAGCAACTTAAATACAGTAAGGAACATTTATTGACACTTTTAAGGGCGGAATATGTGAAATTTCCCTTGTAATTGTCGAAGAAAGACGAGACCGACCAAAACGCGTCAGGCTGCTCCGAGAGCCCGACCGACGATAATGAATAGTAATTAATATAAAGTAAATTCTATTAAAGCCTAGAATGTTATAATAACAGAGAATATTTTATTTGAACAGAATATTAATATGTATAAAAAAAGTGACTTTTTAACATGTATAATCTAGCAAAATATTATAATAGAGTAATTAGTAGTGAGTTTATTGTTGCCTTCAACATTAATTCTACTTGTAATAGCTGGGCAAGTATCGCAATTTGGCTTTGGTAAAACAGGGCTGTCAACGATTTTATGATACTTTTGGATAAGAAATAATATTTTTTAATAAAACTGTTTTAATTATAAATAAATAACGCAACCTTTCTTGGGAATTATGATGTCCATAGATAGTGTATCCATTTATGTAAAACAAAATCCATGAAGGTATATTTACAGAAATTATTATTGTATTGTTTGCATATTACACTGTGAAAAAATATTTTAAAGACAAACTTATAAAAAATAAAAATGTTTCCAATTGAATTAATCTTAAGAATAATTAATAATAATAATAATTAATAATTAATAATTAATAATAGGCCCTGTTAGAAGTTCTACCGAGCCGAACCCTCTGATATGAAAATATCTGGAGACGGTGAATTATTTTCCCATTTGATCTCTGGTGATTTGACGTGTTGTTCTTGTATTGTTTTGTATTTATTTTGCTTATATAATGCACTTACATAATGTTGATTGACTAGATGATCATTTGTGGAAAAGTGAGTGGAAGGGTTAAGTTTTTCCTTTGGGGAAGATTTAACCCGGACAACTAAATCGGAAGATTAAAAAAAAAAAAAAAATAATAATAATAATTAATCTTAATATTCAAAAATCTGTTAGTAAAAAAATAAGAAAATACACAGATTTAGGAAATGAAATAAAAAGAATTTGGCATTCTCAGACTATAAAAATATTACCATTCGTTATTTCGGCTACTGGCATTATACCTAGCTCTCTAATTAAAAATTTAGGCGTATTAGATCTATCAAAAAAATTATATATAAAGATGCAAAAGTCGGTCATTTTGAATACATGTAGGATAACAAAAGATTTTTTAAATATTTATGTTGAGGGATCAGTAGGATTTATAGGCCCTGTTAGAAGTTCTACCGAGCCGAACCCTCTGATATGAAAATATCTGGAGACGGTGAATTATTTTCCCATTTGATCTCTGGTGATTTGACGTGTTGTTCTTGTATTGTTTTGTATTTATTTTGCTTATATAATGCACTTACATAATGTTGATTGACTAGATGATCATTTGTGGAAAAGTGAGTGGAAGGGTTAAGTTTTTCCTTTGGGGAAGACTTAACCCGGACAACTAAATCGGAAGTTAAAAAAAAAACTCACTTCAAATAAGTTTAAAATCATTTTATTTTTAATTACTTACTTATTGTAATAAAACAATGTACACTCCTCTTCCAGCCACAAGCTAATGCTTCTATGGAAGAGGAGTCTTGAAATATTTGATCATATATTGTAACAATTATTAATTGGCGATTACAACATGCCTAACATCAGCTGGAACACCGCATATCATCCCCGTGGTACTGACATCTGCTCCACCACCCTCCTTAACTGTCTATCTTATTCGGATTTAAAACAATACAACCACATTCCAAACAGGTACGGTAGAACACTCGACCTAGTGCTCTGTAACACCACAGTCTGCGTCACTCCTGCCGACTCTCCTCTGGTTCCGGAGGACGCACATCATACATCCTTAATAGTTGAACTCAATATTTACGCCCCCATAACCACTTCCTCACCCCAGACGATCAAGTTATTCAATAAAGTCAACTATGACCTAGTCAATGACGCTCTGGCAAAAACTGACTGGTCTTCTGTTTTAAACGCACAGGACGTTAACACGGCGGTTAACAGCTTTTACCTAATCATCGACGCCTTAATAGATGACTTTGTTCCAAAGAAAGTTGTGAAACCAACCAATTTCCCAACGTGGTACTCATCGGCTCTTATTAACATTACAAAAGAAAAGCTGAAATTCTTTCGAGCCTGGAAACGCCACAAGAACCCACTAGATTACCAAACCTTTTCACTGCTCCGAAAAAGACAAAAGAAAATTGCTACTCTCACATACCACAATTATATTTCACATTTAGAACATTCTATACAAAATAATACAAAAAAAATATGGAGCTTTGTCAAAACGCAAAGAAAATCTCCCTACATGCCGGAACACCTAACATACGGCTCGAAAATCGCACACAACAGTAAGGAGATCACTGACCTGTTTGCTGACTATTTCTCTACCGTCTTCACTGATCATACCCCAAATTTAGCACCTGATGTCAAGGAACCTGATCCGTTAAATAATATAGCCATAAACTCAATTAAAATCAATGAAGACATCACCTACAAATATCTTTCATCCATTGACATTAACAAAGGACCTGGTTTAGATAGTTTGCCTGGTATCTTCATACGTAATTGTAGTAAATATATCACTATTCCGGTCAGCGCAATTTTCAAAAAATCATTAAGTGATGGAACGTTTCCTCATAAGTGGAAATCTGCCGTAATAACTCCCATTTATAAAAAAGGCGATAAACATGACGTTACAAACTATAGACCTATCTCTCAACTTCCTATCTTAAGTAAAATTCTTGAAAAAAACGTTTACGACCAACTTTACCCGACTATCGCTACAGCAATTACACCCAACCAACACGGATTCATGAAAAACCGGTCTACTACATCTAACCTGGTCCTATTTGTCAACTATTTGCACAGCAATATGGACGAAAGGGTACAGGTCGATGCTATGTACACCGATTTTTCAAAGGCCTTCGACCGCGTTATTCACTCAATTCTTTTAAATAAACTTACTCGTCTTGGAATACACGGTGACTTATTTAGATGGATTAAGTCATACATTAGTAATCGTAGTCAAATTATCTCAATAAATGGTGTCTTATCCAAAATAATCAACGCAACCTCGGGCGTTCCTCAGGGTTCTCACCTTGGTCCGCTTTTCTTTAACATATACTTAAACGACATAGGCTCATGTTTCCAACACTCAAAATTTTTAATGTTTGCAGATGATATGAAAATTTATAAAACGGTCATCTCTCTATCGGACTGTAGAGAGCTACAAAGTGACTTAGACAGGCTCTGCAACTATTGCACTGTTAATTATTTGGACCTCAATGTTTCGAAATGCCACACCATGTCCTTCACCAGAAACAAGCATATAATTAACTTTCCCTATTCACTCCGCGATGAACCCGTGATCTCAAAAAGCGAATGTAAAGACCTTGGAGTCTACGTAGACAGTAAACTTATATTTAATACGCACATTTCTTCAATCACTACCAGATCTTACAAAATGTTAGGTTTCGTACTGCGTCTGAGTAAATTATTTAAAAATCCTCGTACGCTAGTAATGCTTTATTCCTCACTAGTCAGAAGTACACTGGAATATGCATCGCCTGTCTGGAATCCCAAATACACTTACTATGTCAATAATATAGAGCGCATACAAAATAAATTCATTAAGTACCTAGGTTATAAATACAACAATAATTATATCTGCACTCTCCAATCCCTGAAATCCAGGCGAACGGTAGCTGACATGACATTTCTCCATAAAATAATACACAACGAAATAGACTGCTCAGAACTTCTATCCCAAATAAATTTTAACACCCCATTTAAAAGAACTCGACACACCAACCTTTTTTACACAACTAGTAATAATACAAACGCTGCAGCCAATTCCCCTATTTCTCGTATCCTTCAAACATTCAACTCAATTCAAACAAGCACAAACACCGATATATTTTTTGATTCTCTCCCTCTATATAAGAAAAACTTTTTTAGCACACTGAATTCGCCCACATAACACATACAACCACACACAGACACACATGCACACGTACACACACACAAACACTCACACACACCTCTCTCCTTCCCCAGCACACTAATTTAACTTAACTTAAAAATGTAACTTAACCGTAAAATGTATAATATACCTCATATGCATATATGTCAGCAACATGTCATTGGTACCAATTATTGTACTAACTTTTATAATTTTGTAACTATTGTCATCTATGTAATTATGTACTGTTTGTTTCTGCAATAAACAAAATAAAAAAATAAAAAATAAAATAAACAAAACTGTACTTATATAATAAATAAAAAAAATAAAAATTTAATTACTTTACAGAAATGAAGGATTTCACGCATATTTGAAACAAAATGTTGTAATACCTTCTATGGAAGCGTTGCTTCCCCAAGTAATGTCCAGAGATGGAATGTGGTTGCCTTAAGGTTAAACGCAACGCTCGTTGTATTCTACGTGTTCACAGATGGCGTTAATTAATTAATTTTGTTTAAATACGCTTTTGCAAGGTATTGCTTTACAATATTAAGACAAATCATTTGTTTGCGCCCGTATATACGCAATGTGAATATGAATCAATAGTTTTGTTCGTTTAAAGACTTAATTCTTTCGAGAAAGGCACACAAATACAATATTTTACCGATGATTCAATCCAATATTGTATTTGTATGCCTTTCTCGATAGAATTGAGTTTTTATATGGACAAAACTATTTATTCATATTCATATTGCGTATATACGGGCGCAAACAAATGATTTGTCTTAATACTGTAAAGCAATACCTTGCAAAAGCGTATTTAAACAAAATTAATTAATTAACGCCATCTGTGAACACGTAGAATACAACGAGCGTTGCGTTTAACCTTAAAAGTGTAGGTCCCCTCAAATGAAGTCCAATTACGGAGAATCTATGTGTGAAGCAAATATTTTTGTAATTAAGTACATATTAAATAAATAGAATGATTGGCTCAGATCCGTAAAAATTCACAGGATAGTCGGAATTCTTGACAAATCAGGCTCAATTTAGATAATAATACTTAAAATATTATATCACAGGTGGGTACTTGAATTTTTCACTTTTTCAATTTTGAAAATGACATTTAAATTTAAAGCAAATCCGAGTTCTTTGAACCAGAGTAACACAAACAGACTGATATGGTCAGATTTAGTAGTTCTGATGATTTAAGATTCCCTGTGAAATATTTATAATTATGTCAGAAAAAAACACCATTTAATATATTTACAATTACTTTATATTTTCCATTCTACTAAATTTTAATAATTTGTAAAGGAGATCCCAGTGAGGATATCATTATTTCTATTTGTTAAAAAAAGAAGATAGTAAAACACTTATTAGTATTATTTAAAAAAATGGCCAAATTTTTTGATTCATTGATTTTTGGGGGCTTTTTTCGCCTTCTTGATTCAACGTTTTTTTTTCAAAAGAAAGACAAACATTCCCGGGTTACGAATAACCTGACAATATTTGAAAATGTCTTACTACCACCACAGTAAGCGGAAAATGTTGCTTGTGTTGTGATGGAGGACTTAGCCAGCCGAGGAATTGAACACACTACGCCTGGGTGGAACCCAAACGCAATGTCAACTCAGCCACCGACCGGTCCGACAGTTCCCGACAGCTTTTCCGTTGTAGCAAAGCCGCCCAACAATTAACTGCAGTATTTAGAAAACGTGTCAACAATATAAATCCACGTAGGGATTATAAATAACTGTGTCACCTGTTTTATAAAAACAAAGTATGCGCGTTTAAAAAAACATATTATGAAACTTGCCTTTGGAGAGTAGATTCTCTCGAGTGATGTTCGGGACTTGGATAGGGAAAGATTAAATGTGGCTGCCTTGAGAGCGCTGCATCCATCAAATGCTGTCCAGGGTCTCAGATAGAATTAGGCTGCACTAAGAATGTTCCTCCAATCAAGTGCTATCCAGGGCTGCTTGAGATAGAATGTGGCTATCTTGAGAATACTGCTTCTGTCGAGTGCTGTCCAGGGTCTTGAGACATAACGTGGCTGCCTTGAGAATGTTGCTCCCATCAAGTGCTGTCCACTGTCCAGGGCCTGAGATATAACGTGGCTGCCTTAAGAATGTTGCTCTCATTAAGTGCTGTCCAGGGTTTGAGATAGAATGTATCTAGAGGGCCTGAGATAGAATGTGATTGCGTTTAGTTTGTTGATCCCTTCTCTGAAGTCTAGAGGTATAGTGTCTGAAACAAAAATAGCAATGCCAGTTTTTAAAATGTGTTGAAATCTGTCGTGGGGATACTAAGCTTCGCAAAGGGTGATTAGAATTGTCTAGATCAGAAACCTTTATTTAAGCTTTACTATCACTCATTATCTGCTACTTTAAATTGGATTATTAATCTAATTTTGTCGTTTTCTGTCATCTCTGTAGAAATGATTACTTACATGTATATTTTCTTTTAAAGATGAATCAAAGAGTTATGTGTCCCTAAACGTATATAAATCAAACTAATAAATTCAATACATCTTATTATGCAGGTGTGATAAATGCTTGTAAGTTCAAAATGTTGTAATTGAAGTAAGTAATTTAAGAAGGCATTACAAAACAGGCAACTTTACCTGTATAAAGTCAGGCACGAGGTTCCTGGAGCACGTCTTCAGTTGGGAGTTGTTCAGTCTGTTCAGTCAGCAGGTGCCATGCTGCATCAGCCTTGTCTCTTGCTTGGATTGCGTATTGCATAGACTGCCCAGGGTAGCAACAGATTGCAGGGTAACAACGGATTGACTGGTTTAAGTGAATGTTTCGTGGAGCCATTCACGTTCAGTGTGTTTACTTAAATAGGACCACCTTTTGTAGTCATTTGAAGTAAAAATAGCTCACTTATAGAATAGATTGTCTTTACTAACTAAATTATAAAGCTCGTATATGAGATATAAGAGAACAGTGCACTAAAGGAGTATTGTCACTGAATTGCACTGTACCATCACTGTACAAATGTATTATGTCACTGGGTTATTATATTATTTGGATTTAACAATTATAGTTCTGTTACAATGTTCAGAGCACATATAGTTTTTGGGTTATTTTTGTCCTTCACAGTTTGGAATATTAAAAAGGGCTGATGGTACTAACTTTAAAGACTGTAGATGCAATATGGTGGTAGAGTCCTATAGGAAACGAGACTCAGTTCGTTGGGTTTTCTTCCAGATAGTTTCGTAGAAAATCAACAACCTTTTGGTGTTTATTTTCTTCTGCCAAAGAGAGAGCCGTTGATAGAGAGTCTGCAGGTAACGGGTCTTCAATCGAGGAGTTGATATCACGACGACTTAACAACAGATTTCTGCAAACCTCTAGATGTCCGTTACCTGCAGCTGAGGTTAATGCATTTGAACCATCAGTACTCCTTATGCCGATTTTCGCTCCGTACCGTAACAGTGAGAGTACTGTGTTGCAATGTCCTCGGTCTGCAGCTAAATGCAAGGCGGTATAACTATTATTGTCGATAGCATTTAAGGAAGATGGCGTGTTATATTTACCAGGATGTTGAAATGTAATTACTTCTTCACCGGTATAAATATCAATTTTGGAAAGAGGTTTAAAAATTTTTTTGAAAATCGAATAATTTATACTGTCGTAGGTTTTTTTCGATTGATTTAGTAAAAAATCCACTAAACATACATGTCCTTTCTCTGATGCACGATGCAAGGGAGACTGTTCATATTTATCATACGACACACAAACTCCTTGCTTAGCAAATAATTTAAACAAAGTATGATCTTTTTTATTTGCTGCGAGATTTATTGCAGTATTTCCGCGATTATCAATGGCACTAAGTAAGTAAGCTCGCTCAGTATTATTTTGCATGCCATTGAAGATCTTTTCCACATTTACGTATTCATTATTTCTCACTGCTGACATAAAATTAGTGATTTCTTTAGTTCTAATCTTTTCAGTTCTTATTAAGGCCTCTTTTATTGACGATATTTGATCATGTGAATCATAATAACGTTTAAACAAGTCGTCATCATTATCACCTCTCATATCTAAGAAGGTTGCAAGCATAAGTTTAAGTATCGATTCATCCGAGCAATCCTTCATATTATTCGTAATTAGCTCTACTATTTTGAGATTTCCTTTCTCTAATGCTATGTTTAGTGCAGTCCTCCCAGTATTGTCTCTCGCTGTTATAAAGTAGACGTAGGCTTCCTCAGATGTCCTGGTTCCTGGGCCACTAAGAAGCAGTGCAACGGTGTGCACATTCTGTTCATCAGCTGCTATATGCAATGGAGTTTTGTTATTATCATGAAATAACAGATGATGTCGCTGTTCAAACCAGTGCTGATACATTTGGGGTATATTTTTCAGAGCATCACCCGCTATCGGTAATATTTCAAGCTGATTCTCTATAAACTTTCGGATTATTTTATAGTCTGACCCGAGCAAGAATTTACCAAATTCATCTTTAAAAAGTTTAATATTTTTATGTATTTCTTGTCTTAGTTCTTGAACGACGAAATCAGCACAAAAATATTTTTGGAACGAGCTGTGAACGAAAGTAACGGTTTGGTTGGTATTAGACCGGAGCAATCCTAGTCCACTTATATATTCACTTGATATTTCTGTGCTGTCGAAATATTCCACAGCAAACTCTGGATCAATGGCTTTGATAGCCAGAACACGATGCTTTTTTAATATGTTCGTAAACGTATAATTTTTGGCGGTCGTCGAAAGGGTCTGTTGCTTAAAATATAATGTTTTCCTGGCTTCGATAAGCTGGTAATACAATTTAAACACATTGATGATTTTGATTGTGTTCTGCGTACTAGACACCGCATATTGCACGGCCAGCTCGAGGAACTCTTCGGCTAACGTACGGATCTGAAGTGGAATGCACGTGAAGCTTGCCACATCTTCACCCAGCACTTCCTTTAACTCTTTCTGCAATTTTCTGGCAAACAGGCATAATCTATTTTTCTCCGGCTCTCCGTGCTCTGGACATTTCAAGGCAAGGTGTGGAAGCCAGGAATTTACCATGTAAATCTCTTGTTCATTTACTGTAATTTCAACAAATTTTGCAGAAAATTCTGAAAAGTCGTTCTCAAACCTTTCTTGGGGGTGGTTTCGAGTGGTTACTATGATTTTGCACGTTGTGTCATTTTTTAAAAATTGCAGAAGCTCTATTATTTTCTTCTCGTTTTTTTCATCAATTATCTTCTCAAACGCATCCATTAAAATGCACACCTGCCACGAAATATCCGATTCGAGGCAGTACTGTAAAAGAGTGCGTAGCAAATTCGTGCATCGTGCATCGGGTTTACCAGTCGGTAAACCCGATGCACGAATCAAAAATCCGGTAACCGATTTCAGTTTAAGACTTGAGGGTAGGTTTTCGATAGCCGAAGTCAAGTTTTTATTTATTTTTATCCTTAGTACCCAAGAACCTCGGATGAGATCCGACGTCCGTGTCAGGCTGGTGGTCTTTCCCGTATAGGGTTCATCAGCAATGATGTCCATGTTCTTCTTCGTTTTTCTCATGGCTTCCTCCTCGATAGAGTCGCTGCAGTCAATGCTGATGAATGGGCGCACCCCAACTAGAGAGCCGCGGGAGTATTTCCAGACCAGATGGGCCCTGCCCTCGATCTCCAGCTTTTCAAAATAATGTTTGTTGAGTAATTTTTCTTCCATAACATTCGATGAATTCATTTCTTCAGAACGATTTAGAATTTTGAAGCAATCTTTTGAGAGGAATAATTCCTTTTCTTCTGTGGATATTTGAAAAGTGCTTATAAATGATGATTTGTCTTCCGCTTGGTCGAACATAAAAAAAACATCCCCAATTCCATTGTAACCAATGAATTCGTTGATGTTTTTAATGAGAAAGCGTGAATGGAACTTTCTAGGCATGTACAGGTCGCTATTGTAAACATTCCTCAGGATGAGGCCTTCCACCCGTAAATGAAACCAATAGATTACTCTAAATGGCTCTTCCCGACATGTTTTCAGAAAAAGCTCCTGTCCATCTTCTTCGGACACGAGGATCCTCCTCTGCACAACCTCCGCCACCTCCCCCCAGTACTCCTCGTAGTGTTCGTCTGGATCACTGATCACTAGCAGTGGCCCATCGTCCCCAGTCCTCTCTAGTAGTATACTAAGACTATCCTTGCTTACTTGCGCATTGTTCTCTTCATTGTTCCCTTTAAAATACAGAGCATCTAATTCTAAAAACCTCTGATGCTCAATAGGTATTTTAGTTATAATATACTGGTCGTTCGTTGCAAGTTCCATCAAAATGGGCGAAATTAATTCATTTAATTTGGTCGAATCCTGATCATCTCCCAATAATGTATTGAGGCTCAGTCTTTCTTCCCCAAAGGCTATTACATCTCTATTACAGATGTTTTTTATAGATGAAGGAGCCAAGTCGCTTAATTCAAATGCTTTGAGAGAGTTAGTTTCAAATGTCAGATTATAATCAGTAAATATTTGTGAATCAATTGGTTGCAGTAGGATGAGCACAAGTTTCTTGTGGCTGTCCTTCTTTAAATCACTTAATATTGTTTTCAATAGATCGTAATTCTGGCATAAGTTTTCGGTTGAAGAAGCGAAATCCAAAATGAGCAGGTTAACTTTAGTAACATCGCTTATTTTTAAATCTTTGGTAGTATTATTGGCAATACTTATAATATCTTTCCAACTTAGGAATACGTGACAAATTTCTTTCGAGTAAATTGAATCCAAAGAATTATTTATGTACTTAAAGATATTTTTCAATCTGGCAGCTTCGAATTTAAGATCACTAGTTAGAATTTGTAAAATACGCTTGGGAGATTCCAAAAATGTTTTCAACCCCAAGGTGTCTTCGCAGTCCAGAATATCGGGCAAAGTGCGAATGTAGTCCTGGCCCGCCACGTATAAGTTGAATGACTTTATCAAAGCGTTATCTTTAGTCAGAGTTTCCACCTCTTCAGGGTACCAGCGCAGCAATTGCTTTGTTGGTCCAATCAACTCCCCTATACCATTTAAAATTTTACACCTGATAGTGTTATTTTGAGTATCAATCTCAAATTGGGGAAGTAATAATTCTTTCAGAAAATGATTAGACAGGAATTTTTCAGCTTCAGCAGGATGAAATTGAATAATGTTTTGAAATGAGGTCCAAATTTGTAAAAAAATTAGCTCTTTTCCTGAAAACACTCCCAGCTTGCAGATTTTTCCATCATACTCTTCAGTTTCGCACTTCCATTCCAATGACATATTATTTATTTCAATTGGCTCTGTATTCTGGTGGCTGACAGTGGAATTTTCAGAACAAACTTGTGCACCATTCATCTTCATAATTTCTGTATGCATATCGAGCTCATTTATTCCCTCAGGCCAGTCCAGAACTACACGTTTCTTCTTATTTTTACTTAAAGCTTCTATAAAGTTTTGTAAACCATGAGCGTTCACATCGTCCAGCTGATATATATCTCCCACGTGAAATCCATTGCTGTTTATTAGGTTTGTAGTGGCAAATAATGTGGTGATATCCAATTTCTCTAAGAGCATGACATGGTTACCTCGTTGATCATACCGATTGCGTATTTTTTTCAACATATCCTCGACTCCCGGGCTGTCTAAGGCAAGAACGTGTGCGTGGAGACCTTCGCAGGGGTTGGCAATCATGCAGAAGCCAATATCTACTTTTTTAAGGTATTTGACTGTCATGGCAGTACTCCCAGCCAGCCACGCTCCCAGAGAGTGGCCACATATGGATAATTGCAAACAACAATCACTATTTATATTTACTTTTAGAATTGCTTCCTTCACGTCGTCCACAAAAGTGACAGCGGAGTTCAAGTGGTCGGACCATTTGTTAAAAAAAAACACTTTTTGCATCCGTCCAGAGTGCTCCAGTCTTCGTAAGTTCCGTTCCCCTATGGGAAACGACGACCTGTTGCTGAGAAGGGCTCCAATAGGCACAGCCAAAGTATCCGTTAAATAGGGAGGTGTTCTGTGCCGTGGTGAGCAGTTCCCACTCAATTGGCAAGGACTTCTCCTTCTCGTCCTGTTGCGTACAATCAGTGTACGCTAGATCTGCGAAAATCGCCAACTCAGTGTCACTGGGATATGGATTCATGGCCAGTTTTATTTTTTTATTTTCAATTGTAATAAAATCTTTGAGAGTTTTCTCCCAATATTTAGAGCTGTATTTCAAATTTGTATCCTGATTTATGCCCTCCATACTGAGATGTATAGCCCAATGAAGATCTGGAGACTGAATCTGCAACAGCCATTATTGGAATTTTACTCACACTTGTTAAAAAATCACAAATTCAACTACAACGACATATCCAACGCTGGTATGTAGTGTAGGTTTCAACCAGCAGCAAATGACAATTTTAAAAACCGGTAAGTTTAAAACAAATATTTCAAAAATTCGTCTTCTAGATTTTTTACTCTCACTAGAGCACACATACTGAGACATACGTCTAGACACACACTAAGCCACCTTCACTATAACTCAGTTTTGCCCATCAAAATTTGAGTGTGAGAAAATAATCCTCCATAATAATTCTGCTGGAATTAAATTAGTCATTAGTCACAAGTAAAATAAGAAAGTGAAATAAATAACTTTGGTAAAAAATAAAAAACCATCATGATTTTCTACCAACCACATTTATGAAAATCTGAACCAATAAACAAATCAGACAAACACATAATGGCAGAGGAACTACTTAGATCGGACCCTCGCGCAGTATTTAAATGACATGACAAAGATTGTACAGAAGAAAATTTCCTAGAAGACATCAAAAAGAGGAAATAAAAAATGTGCAATATCAAAACCAGAAAATCCTACAGGGAAAATCCATTGTCACAAACTAAAAAAACAAAACTTTAAAATTCTCAAAAACTTCATTTCCTAAATAAAGGTGAAATGTGATTACACCATATCGATGAAAAAAGTTCACCTATGATTCATCAGAATTTACGTAGAAGATCGCAACCACTTTCACTACGAGTATATCGATCGACCAACATGCATGCACTGTGCAGCAGATCATCACACCCGCGAGTGTAAATTTCTGGAGTTGTAACCCAAATATAGTCTAACTGCTACTTATCAAACCGGAAGCAAGAATCAATCTCCATCAAGTAAAATTAACGAATATGACCATCTGACCAAAAGTGATTCGCGTAAGCTCCGATATTACATTGAATTTTTTTTTTTAATTTATTAAAATACACCCAAATTGCTTCATATGGATGACTTCATAGCTAACAAACTAGAAAATATTTAAAAAATATGAAAATATTATAAGAATGTACCAGCCTGGAGTGACATTATGAAAACTAGTCGGTTTTGTGATAGCAGTAAAAAGATGCCTGATATCATCCATGTTCTCGTAAATGTACCTACTTGAAAAATTGTATACATGAGTCTTTACCCGGTAACCCGCCGATTTAAATGCTAAAATCATAAATTTCGCATCATAAATCATAAATCTGTCAAAAAATTATCACTACGTCTTATAAAAATCTTTATTTAACGATTTGTTGTTGATATTTTTGAGCACTGAGCAGGCAAACCGGAATCTGAATATTAAATATACTATTTTTTAGACTCGAAAATAAATAAATAAAATCCATAGGAACCAGAATTTAATGGTTTTCCAGACTACGAGAAAATTGGAAATTTCAATGACAAGCTCAATTATTTTAGAATGGTAATCAATAGAGAAACTATCCTACATTGCCTCACAAGAAAGTTCAATATTTTCCATAAAGTTGGGGGGAGGGATTAGCTACAGATTCCCGTGAGGAATTCCTGAGATTGCTTTTTTTTTATTTTTCGGAGAGTCAGCATCACAACAATATTTAGACGGAAGTCCTTTATTATCCTTTATTTACATACTGTGTGGATCAAATTCAACAATATTTTTTATATATGTGTTTTAAACAGTCATTTCCTGCACTATTTATGAGTATAATTTCTTAAATATTGTTATATATGTTTGTAAAAGCCTTAATAAGCGTAAAATAAATAAATAAATTACTTTCTTAAACGGAAATCCTTTAGTAAACCTTAAAACGGAAACTTTTAAAACATGTCAATTTTTTTAAATTATAAATCATTTTGTCACGTTGGGGTCTTACGAAGAATTTGATTTATTTTTTCCAATTCCTGTGTCCTAGACGTGTACTATTTTCACAGCACCCACGAAGATTGTTATATACAGCTGGAATTTTCAAAAAATCTATTTTTTTAAATTTTATTTTGTAATGTACATTTATTTAAGTACACACATAGAAAATTTCAAGTCAATCCGACTATTATTTTCGAAGTTACGCGCATATTTGTAACGACGTATCAGAGCGGAGACGGTGACTCCAAAACGTATTCGGGGGTTTTAAAAGCTGCACCTTACGGTGATCAAGAAGTTATGAAGAAATAATGTATTGAACACGTACAGAATAGAATAGGCACGCGACTCCGAGATTGTGTGAATAAAAATGTGGAAACAGTTAATAATAAAAATAAAAAAAAATACAAAAAAAACTCTTGGTGGAAAAGGCAAACTTCGTGGTAAAGTTATCGACAAGTTGACAGTTTATTATGGATTAGCAATTAAGAGAAATTGTGATTCCGTCGAAAAAATGTATAATACTATCTGGGCCACATAATATCCTTATTGCTCAACGGACAAAAACCTCAACACGAGAAGTGGCCGATCGGACCAGAGTCATGGTGCAAATGGCAACGGGCAGTAGCTGCCAATGAATTACCCACTTTCAAGCACGATCATCCGTCATTACCACAAGATTTTGCTGAGGCTATACTTCCCATGTATACAGATCTCAGCAATGAGAAATTATTAGAAAGATGTGTGGGTGGTTTCACCCAAAACAACAACGAGAGCTACAATCAACTGTTTTGGAAAATCTCTCCAAAAATAGTTCAGGCCGGTTCGAAAACTGTAGAAAACGGCTGCATACATAGATCCTGGCATATTTAATGAAGGTACAACATTATTTTATATTATCTGAATGCAATAGGGGTTTTACTTGGGCCCAAAGCGTATTCATACGCCGAAAGAGAGGATAAACAGCGCAGAGCACATAATAGCACACAAGAGGGAAGATGGTCCGCAGACAACACAAACTCGATTTATTAGAAGCTGCCCAAGAGGCAGAGGGTGTATTATATGGCCCTGGAATAGACGACTCGATGTAAGTTGAAAAAATTTTTTTTTTACTCTATGTAAAGTACATTTCAAACTTTAAACGCGTTTTTCTCAAAACTGTGTTTTTAAAGTCGGTGACCAAGATTATTCGGAAACGGCTCAACCGATCAGTCTCAAATATTAACACAAACTTTTTAAGTATATTTTACAGTTATTAATTGAAGGCCTAATCTCACCGATAAATTTATATATTTTTTTAAAAACAAAAATAGGGCAAAATTTTGGTAAAAAGACGATTTTTTTCGAGAAGCCGCCATTTTGTCAAAAAAATTATTTTACTCTGTCCTTAAAATTAATTAATTCTGTCTGTCTAATTAAAGTAATATTTATTATTATAAAGAAATCCGTGTGGTTTTTTCTGTTTAGATGATCCAATCCAGAGATATGATGGTCACCGCAAGATGCCTTTTTTGAGAGGAGCTTCTAGAGATCAGCTAATAGCAGCTTTCAAAATTATTATTTTTACAAATAAACATTCTTAAAATACTGTGTAAAGTTACTACAAAATATATACGAATTCTTACATTAATAAATTAAAAAGTTTTATCAGGAAAAAATCTTGAAAAATCCCTTTTTTTGGGCCTTCGACTGTATATAACCCCTTCAGGAACTTATTTCATGCCGGGGACTGGAGAGTAAGGAGTTATTGTTAAAACGTAAGGAATATATTCAGTATAGTTCGTAATTCTTTCAACATAACGAACTTTAAATTCGCTCCGTACAAAAACAGTGAAACATAGTACTAAAAGTCATTTCACCAACATAATACATTTGCAAATGTAGCATCACAATACTGCAATATAGTGTTGAAGCAAATACTTTTTATGTAAGTGAACTGTTATTACGAAAATCTCTATTTTATAAAGTCAAGATTTAAATAAAATATACTACCTACAATATTTACTACTAGTTACCGCTACTTGTCAATAGATGGCAATAAGTACAATATTTTAAAAATAAAACACTTATTGCTACTAGCCAAGAGATGGCAATAGGTATATAAATCAAAATCAAATAACTACTCTCCGATATCAGTCAACCGATGGAAATACAGACAAATTTAAAATATTGAACGATAATCTGGATACATGCAGAAAATAAATAAAACAAAAAAATAAAAAAAATTCTGGCCCATTTACAAAATCTTGAATGAACCAAAGATCTCCAAACCAGCGCGAGGAGGGAATGAATATCTCAGGTTTCTAACAATAATAGCGATGATGAAGAAGAAACATCTATAATGCTAGAGGCACCTAAAGTAAATAATGCCTTGACAGACGCCAGAATAATAACAAATTCTCTGAAGGCAAAGTTCACAGAAGGTAAAGGAAAAATAATAGTAAGCGAAAAAGAAAAATTAAATAAAGGGATTGACTAATTATTCGATATAATAGCTGATCTAGTGACCGAAAACAAAGAAATGAACGGTGAACTAAAAATACTACAGCCGCTATCAAATAATTTAACAAAAAATATGAATTAAGTAAAAAATCACATACAGAAAAATAATTCATTGTTTATAAACGTGAATAATCAAAACGAAGATATAAAAAGACATAAAAAGGACAAAAAACACGAACCCGTTGTAATGGTGGTAAGGGTAATATTAATTTCATTATCTTATCAAAAAAAAAATAATAATTGACGAAATGAAATTATTCAAGCTAGGAAAAAGATTTTCTGGTTAAAAAAAAAATATCTCAAAACAAAATAATACTAACAGGTGAGAGACAAGATAATGCAGAAAAAATAATAAACGAAATCAATAAAAAACACAAATATTGGAATACAAGCTCATGAAATTAAAACAAAAAAACTTGCATTATCATCAAAGGAGTCGATCCTGCTACAAGATTTTAATTGATTTGATTGACAAGGAAGAAAAACTCTTAATTGATTTGATTGACAAGGAAGAAGAACTCTTAATTGATTTGATTGACAAGGAAGAAGAACTCTTAATTGATTTGATTGACAAGGAAGAAGAACTCTTAATTGATTTGATTGACAAGGAAGAAGAACTCTTAATTGATTTGATTGACAAGGAAGAAGAACTCTTAATTGATTTGATTGACAAGGAAGAAGAACTCTTAATTGATTTGATTGACAAGGAAGAAGAACTCTTTATTGATTTGATTGACAAGGAAGAAGAACTCTTAATTGATTTGATTAATCAAAATGAAGACATAAAAAACGCCATGATCTTAGAAACTGATAATTAACCAATTAATGCTTAAAAAAAGCTCAAAAACAAAAAAAACGATAAATTATCAAATTTAACCATCCAAACAACACCGGAACTAAGAAAATTAATAATATTGAAAGAAATATCAATATTGGATATTCAAAAGCACACGAAGAAGACTGCGATCCACTGATGCAATGCTATCATTGCCTTGACCACATACAAACTTCATCAAGATGCCTAGAAATCATGAAGAGACCCAGATGCCTCCACTGTGCAGATGAACACAAAATACAACACTGTACCAAAAACTAAGATTCTGCCAAATATTTTTTTTTTTTTTTTTATTTATTAAAAGTATACAATACAGAATATAGTATATTATATAAAGCATCGTACTCCCAGGAGTTAATAAACTCATTGCGGGAATGATACGCATTACATGAAACATATAGTTGTATGTATTAAATGGACATATGATGGGACATACACAACATTATTATTTCAGATAGTCATTAATAAGTTGAAGTTTGAGCATGTTAGTTTGGATCTTTTTACATTGACTTGCACATTTGATCTCGTTGGGTAGTTGATTATATTTTGTGTGAGCTATGTATTCTAGGGATCTTAGTCCATATTTTGTTGATTTGATTTTTGGTATATGAAGTTTGTTGTGATTTCTTGTGTTGTGTTGGTGTACGTCGCAATTGTAATAGAGTGTAGTGTTGGAATGTGCCGAGTGTTGAATTACTTGTAATATAGTTTTCGTTATTTCAAAAGTGGGAATGGTATTAAAAGGAAGTATTTGGGTGTTTCTGTAGATGTCTTTGACATGTGTGTCCCAAGGTAGACTGAAAATATTTCGCAGGGCTCTATTTTGGACGACTTGGATTTCTGAAATCATTTTTTTTGTAGCAAATCCCCAGATTCCGGCGAGATATATTAGATGTGAGTGAATCATAGCATGGTAAATCGATTTTAATAGAGAGGGAGGAAGTAACCCGCGAAGTCTATATAAAACACCAGTTATAGGAGTAATTTTGGATAGAACATGTTTAAATTGGTGATTCCATGTGAGTTGTGAATCAATGAAAAGGCCAAGATATTTTGTAACATCAACCCTTTCAAGGCGGTTATTATCAAGACTTATATTAAGACTTACATTTTTTTTATTTGCAAACAGTATGTAATGTGTTTTTTTTATGTTTAGGCTAAGTTTGTTTAATCGCAGCCAGTTTGCCAGGCAAGCTATATCCCTTTCCATTTCCTTTTCAAGTTCGTTTAAATCATTATTGTGATAAAGAATCACTGTGTCATCTGCATAGAGTTGTATTGTACCCTTAAGTCCCCATTTAGCAATATCATTAATGTATATTAAAAATAGCAATGGTCCAAGTACGGAGCCCTGAGGCACGCCACATTTTATCGTTCCCATGTTGCTTGTCCCTTTTCCAACAAAGGTCTGACAGTGTCGATTAGAGAGGTAGCTACACAGTAACTTCAGGGGAGTGCCTACTATGCCTAGGTGTTCTAGCTTCTTTAGTAGTATCCCATGGTCAACCGTATCGAATGCCTTTTTTAAATCTATAAATAAGCCTGCAGCATGCTTACCCTGGTCTATATGTTTCATAACATAACACAATTACTCCAACAGAAAAGGTTATCAGAATGAACATCCAACCAACAGTCACTTATTTGAATTTCGAAAGAAAATGCTACAAACGCGTAAATGCGAATTCAATATGAGTGAGTCGCATTTCGATTACTTATTTCTTTTATCCCCCTAAAAATGAATAATTTTTTCACCGAGGAATTGGATAAAACTCTTAATATTTCAGAATATATTTGTCCCACTGTAAATGCTTGTAACAACATCGTAGATCAAATACCAAATTCATTTTCAATATTACATTTTAATATCAGATCAATGAAACGAAACTTAAAGGAATTTTTACTATTCATTCTTTTGCTAAATCATACACCGGACGTTATTGTGTTAACCAAAGCATTCACCAGTGAGTACAATAAATTGTGTACAACGAATTATAGCTACTTTTTAACATCTTGTGCTATAAACAGAAATGAAATTGGCTAAACAAAATGTAAAACATGTATGGAAAATAATAAATGAAATAGATAATAAAAAAACTCTAATTAATAAATCTATTGACGCCATAAGAGAACCGACCAAATAATAACCTTTAATAAATATTTTGCCAACGTCGGACAAAACTTAGCCCCACGAATTGATGAAAATTATAAAATAGTTCATTTCGAAAAGGACTGTCTTAAAGAAAATAATCTGTTTATTTTCCAACCGGTAACCATAAATGATATTGAAAATGGTATAAATGAATTAAAGGTTGGATCTGCACCAGGATTTGATAGTCACAGTAAAAATATTGAAACGATACCACAATTTATTAAGTACTCCAATAAGATACATTATAAATATAAGTGTGAAGATTGGAATTTTCCCATCAGTTTAAAATTTTTTTTAAAAGATTTAAATATAAAAATCTAAATCGCATGGTTTAATATGGTAAATGAGCTATCAAAAACAGTTTTATAAAGTCTCTTACTGTGATAAATTATTATAAGCAATAATTAGTCGCCTGTAATATCAATACAAATATAAAATATCTCCCGAGTAAAAATAAATGCCGCCGACGGGAATTGAACCCGCGCCTTCTGATGTCCGGTCAGACCATAGACATATGAATATTAGTAGACCTGCCCTAAGTGATTAAAAGCGTATTATCCCCACTCCCCATACCGGTTCCATTGGAGCCGGCTGTGCTCGCGTATGGCCTCAAGTGAAATTTGAAAACGTGACGTCATCATTCTCGTGCGAACTATGGTCGAGGCATCATCGGTTCATTTTACGAAATAACACGGCAAAATGTTGACTTGTACTATGAAAACTTGTAAAAATAGATGTGAAAAAGAGAATAAACCCAATTGTCGTATTACATTCCATATATAAGCATTATTTTACTTTATTTTAAGCATATTCACATCGTATAATATGAATCAGTTGTTACTATCACATCGAGAAACGTCTGGACGCGAAACACAAAGCTGGTTGGTTGCTGGGAAGTAAATTATGAACATTTATAAAAGTGTCTTAACTAAATACTTAGAAATATTCGACTCTGAAAATAGAACCGAATTTTTTTGCCGAATTTGTTCATAACGTGGCGAGTAATTTGCGCTCCCATGTAAAAATGTCTATTAATTCCAAAGCAGATTTTACTTTTAAGAAGTAAATGGTGATATTATAATGCGAGATGCCTATTTACTGTCAGATTGATTTATTGACGAATCACAGTCAGCTTCACTCCCTTCGTTCTTCAACAGTTGATTTTACCCCTCGCCATTATCTTCTCGTCTATTAATTCCTATGTCTGTGGGTCAGACGCTTTGTCAGACACAATCACAAGAATAACCCATTTCTAAATATTATGTATATTATAGCTATCTGAATACAAAAAAATATATAAACCTTACAGATAGCTTGAGAACGGCGTATAAACAAAAGTGAAAAATACAAAGAGAAAAGTTTCCGACTTCAATGACCAACCCACCAATACAGCGATCTTGACGTCATGACGGTGTATGTGACCTTATACCGTCAACCAATACATATCGAGGGCTAACACAATACATACATTAATTGGTTGCTTGCAACAGCTTCTTGTGTTTTTGTGTTCGCTTATGATTATTATTAGCATAAAAACACGTTAAAGTGCCTAAATGTGTAATTAATAGATGCAAAAATTCATCAAACCAATATAGGAAAGGAAATGACTTATCTTTCCATCGGTAAGTTATCAAAAATCTTATTATTTTTGCCAAAATTATTCATGTTAATTATAATCACGTGGTGAACATACGACTATCACGCAACCAAAGCATGATAATTATTGATGTATTAGTTGTCTAACGTTAACACCTGGTGAATGGTTGATAGTATTGACACGTATTGTCGCGCGTATTTTAATAATCAGGTTTGTATTAAGTCGTCATTGCCTCGCGGGTAATTTCTACGTCACCTTTTCGATTTTTTGCAGAATAATTGGTAGAAATAAAATGGAGTAATTTAATTGATTTATTTATTTTATGTGTATTTTCGCTTAGGTTCCCCACAAACCGGAAAAAATGGAGAAATGGTTAGAAGCAATCCGGATGCAATTATATGACTATAACTGGGTACCATCAGCAGGAAACCGCGTGTGCTCTAACCATTTTCACCCCAAACGAATATATCTAACTGCAAGCGGCCTCCGACATTTATACTGCAAAGTCAGTTTTTCCGGTAATTATTTTGTGTGAAAACTTAAGCAAGTTTATTATGGATTGATCAGGTTTTAATTGATAATGTCGTTGTTTATTGGACAGTTGCTGTCCACTAGGGTGTATCGATTTTTAACTTTTTTTTTGTTTTCAAATTCCAATTTGAGAAAAAGTTGCTACTAGGTACCACAACTTACCACAAAAAGTTTTGGATTTTTAAAAAAATGTTTAAGTCTCCCGCACAAGGCCTAAAATTTTAATTTTTTTCAAAAAATATCAAATTTTTTTAATTAAAAAAAAATAAAATCGTAACTTTTGTGTTTATTCCAAGTTAAAAAACAGTAATACTAGGGCATAAAAATAAGTAAGAAACGATTTTTTTTTATTAAAATGGATTTTAGGTCTCCTGCACAAGCCTTAAAGTTTGTTAATTTTGATGAAATTTTGTAATTTTGTGTACATATATGAACCATGTTTTTTTATGTTTAAACCACCGGAATTAATTTTAATTTTCTTACAGAAGGCATAAAATGAGTTCAGAACACAAAAGTTACGATTTAATTTTTTTTTTTTTTTTTAAATTAAAACTTTAAGACTTGTGCGGGAGACCTAAACATTTTTTAAAAAATCCAAAACTTTTTGTGGTAAGTTGTGGTACCTAGTAGCAACTTTTTCTCAAATTGGAATTTGAAAACAAAAAAAAAGTTAAAAATCGATACACCCTACTGTCCACCATGGCCACAGGTCCTGCGAAAAGAAATACCGTCATTGTTTCTTCTCGAACAGGACTGGTTCTCGATCCTGCTGAAACTTCTTCTGTAATCGACAAGCCGGCTCCTCTACCAGAACTGCAACAACCGATGTGCGTGAATGCCGTAAATGATTATCTTGCTACTTTTTATTGTGTACCTGTCACGGAAAGGAAAGGAACGAATCAATATTAGGTTGCTTCGTTCCTTTCCCATAAGTCGTGATTGAGCTCGCGTGTTTATACACAACATTATATGATTTATCTCTCTCTTTATGTTAATCTTACATTATATTTAATGTAAAGTCGTTGAGTAGTATAAAATGATGTCAAGTCACAAAGTGATTGCTTTCTTCAATAATTATATACCATTCTATATAAATACTATGATAAATTAAAAAAAACCTATGCACAATATTAAAAATGTATACATTTTTGGTTCTATGGGACCTGTACGGAATTCAAAAACACAAATAAAATAAATTTAAACCATTTTGTATTATTTATTAATTATTTTCCTGATTCAGCCCTTATTCAGCACATAAAATTTGCTGAAGTATTAGTTTCTTTTTGGCTTTATGTCCATATTACAACACCTCTGAGAACAAATTCTCAGTGGTTTTGCTTACGAGTTTGAACGCTTGTACAAGGAGTTTAAACAGAGTTGGGTTGTTAAGAGGAATATGAAAGCCAAAAATATTTTTGTTCTTTCAACTTCCAAAATAATAATCGAGCTACACATATCGTTAAAGGCGGCCATACACACTACGGTCCACCGGAGAGGTCTACCTGTGCAGGTATGCCTGTGCAGGCAGACCGGAGCGTGTGTGGGAATAGACCTGTGCAGTTTTTTTATCCTGCGCAGGCGACCGGAGCAAAATCGAAAATCAATTCTTTCGGGCAACACCGTACGGTGTACCTGCGTGTGTGTGCATGTACTCCGGTCGCCTGCGCAGGTCGCGTCAAATCTTAAGGTAACTGATAAAATATTATTTCTCATAACTATATCTTTTTTATCATTGGTGTAACCATTGCAAGTAATTTTAGGTATGTGTTCTCGTGCATTCTGAGATAGTTTTTAAAATCTTCAGGTTCAAATTTTGATTCATTCAATAAGTTTTCCCTTTCAATAACCCATGCTTACACCAATTTGTTCGCTTCTTTTTCACTGTTTTATCTTTTTTCATCAAAATTAACGCAAGGCCTATCAACGCCAACCCGTCATCGTCTGTAATCGATGTCATCGCAAAGAGAATGAACTGAAGACCGCTCCGGTACACCGGAACGGTCTTCAGTTCATTCTACCGACGTACGGTTGACCTGCGCAGGCAGACCTTCAAAGGTAACCTCTCCAGTAGACTGTAGCGTGTATGGCTTACTTAAGATTATCTGTGTTGTCTGCGCGAGGCAAGGAATTTTCAAATAATTCTTCGAGTCGAATTGAAATAGGTAGAAAGCGCCCGGCAGGATCTCCTTGTGTTGATCCTTCCACACGCTCGCTAAAACCCTTTTTAACTGGTGGACGCATACTAGCGGAGTTTTAGTGAGAACAGCAGTCGTGAACGCGCTGACTTTCAACTGCCAAGAATTCTTAAACTTTAGGGATGATTAATATAATTACACAGTTTAATTTTTATTTTTAAATGCTGTAATTTAATATTTTTGTCGACATATTCATATGAATTATCATTAAAAATAACAAGAGCGTTATTAAAATGATATATATATTAATTATGTATAATATAACACACTTCAAGCACAAAATCCAATTCGAGTCCGATTCGAGTATTCAATTTAGTTTTAAACAGCCATTTCTTTTAAAATAACACATTTATTTATTGAAATTTTATAAAAATAAATAATAATATTTGGTTGATTTTTATAGCGTCGTTTTTATGAAAAATCGCCTAAATTTTGTATATATTTGTCACCACACTCCAACTTTAAATTTTTTTATCGGAAAATAGAGCCTACATTTGAAATAAGACTCCATAAGCTGAAGTTGATGTCAGGGTTAAGCCATTTAGTGGTTTTTATTTGTAAAAAATGTATGTATTTTACTATATATTTTCTTTCTTCATTTTCGCACAAACTATTACAAAACAAACAAAAACTTCTGCATCTCGCGCGACAAGTGGAAGCATGTGTTATCCGTTCTACGGGTTTATATATGTATATTTTTTTTTATTTTTTATATTATCTCCACACAGGAGGCCCTGAAGAAAATAATTTCCCTCAGGGCCTATGTCATCTTTGGGGATGCTGTGTGGAGGGTCTTTTTGTGGAGAGGAAGGAGTGAACATGGGTCTTGAAGAGTCCCATGTTGTAGGAGGGAGGAAACACAGAGGCCGGCAGTTCGTTCCACATCCGAGCTGTTGAACTTAAGAACGAATCGTAGAAGCGACCCGTTCTCATGTGACAAGTGTCAACTGTGTACAAATGTTGGGCACAGTTTCCTTTTGATAAAATATTCTTCCACACAAAGGACCAAAAGTTGTAGAGTTGGTTCGAATTCTTTAAATACTAGAGATTGATATTAGTATAAAATTATCGGAAAAGCAATTCCTTTCTCTCCATTTAAATAGGACCGGCGTAAGAGGTAAAACTACCCTTCCCACCGGAAGTGTTAATAGTATTATTTTTTTTAAAGAAAGGCAAACATTCCCGGATTACAAATAACCTGACAATATTTGAAAATCTAACTAACATTACTTATAAACTACCATGCAAAACTTAAACCTTTAAAACTTACATGCACTTTACCAAATTTGCGTACTTATATCATTATGAAATCATTTTTAAATGCAATTTCAAATAACAATTAAAGCAAACAAATCTCAGTATTAGAAATTATTGAGGAACAACTAACAACCAGGTAAGTTTTTAGATTTTCACGGCCAAAAGCATTTTTGTTGTTTGTTTTTGGGGTGTTATGCCGTGTTGCGCTAACTCCTTCTTTAGCCGACGTTTCGGACAGCGTTGCAGTGTCCATCATCAGGGCAGATCCGGTAGATCCGAAGATGTGCAACACGGCATAACACCCCAAAAACAAACAACAAAAAAAACTAACAACCATCTCATATGAACTAATAATTCTTCATTCAATCTATCAATTTGAAGATCGATACAAATTAAAATATATTTTTTAAATTCAGGAAAAACTATATTACAAATGAACTCTCATACTCTTCTCTGAGAAAAATTCCATTCACAGTTTTTCTTCTATCTCTAATAGGTACCGATATAAAGACGTAAAAAGCAAACAAGTTAATTGCACGACTAGGTTTGGTTTTTCTTGAATTTCAGTGCAACTTTATAAAAAAAATACTAAAAAACTTTAGTAGAGCAGTAATTTTTTATGTTTTTTTTTTACCAATGTTGAACTTATAAACCAAAATTAGGTTGAAAATTGAAACGGAGGTACGTATAGTGTTTTAAAATTTCTTGGAATTTATTATTATTTTAAGAAATTTTATATCTTGAAATTAGTAGTGCGGGTGCAAATATAAACAGTATATAATTAAATAAAAACTAAACAAAACCGTAAATTGCTTTTCTTTCGTTTTCTTAGCTTGCTTACATTTGGATATTTGTATTTGTTTTTACTCCCCATTTTCAATTATGGACCTATAAAAACTCATCATTAGTAATTATTAATACAAATCGATTAACAGTAGTGTTTTGAGATTTAAAAATGAATCTGTAAAAAAATAAGTTTTTTTGCTATAAATACATCTATTTTTATTAATAAATATATATCAAGATTTTACTAAATAATAAATCTTCCTCCCCCGGGGACTGGAGTCAACCACGCTAACAAATGAGCCAAATCCTAATTTGGTAGGACCGATATTTATTGCGTATATTAACTGTTGTAATGTCATTCAATTTCAGATAAATGCGTATATATGTCCACTTCAATGCATTATCATCGACAACGAGTCCATCTGCCAAGTTTCCGCTCGATTGGATGTCAGGTAGTTTATACATACTTTCAATAAAACGAAAGTAAATTTAAAATAGATGTATTGAAAAGGTATAATATTTTGGTCACGAAAAATAATAATATCAGAAAAAAACACAAATTTCCCTCACGGTTTGAGAACTAAAAATGCCCCTAGCTAAAATTATGTCACCAGGAAAGAAACCGTTAAAAATACTGGCACAGATCTGACGTCTGTCTGCTGCCGCTCTAGCTCTAGTTCATAGAAAACTCTAGAAAAAGAAATCTAAGGCTGGCCGCATACATACGTTTTCCGTATTCGATTTCCGAATTCGTTTTCCGTATTCGGAATTCCGTGAGACTAGCGCAAACGTTCGTTTTTCTTCATTCGGAATGTATAAACGTCAGTACCAGTGTTGCCAACAAGGGCGATATAACGCCATTTAGGCTACTCAGAGCGAGAATCGGCGCCGAAAAAATCTAAAAGGCGACTGGTCGCCAATTAAGCTACTTCAAAAACATCAATTTTAAACATGTCCCGAAATTCTCTAGCCACCCCCCCCCCCCCCATGAAATTTATTTTTCTGGGGACAAATTTTATATTTTCTTGAAATTCTCTAGCCACCCCCCATGATTTTTTTATATTTTCTGGGGACAAATTTTATTTTTTTGAAATTCTTTAGCCACCCCCCCACGAAATTTTTATTTTCACGTAAAAAAATCAATTTTAAACATGTCCCACCTAACAGCAAATTCGGCTACTTTACGCTACCTTATGTATGAGAAACGGCGATATTAGGTCAAGACCCGTTGGCAACACTGAATTACTGACAGGAAATTTCCGAACGTTTGCGTCGACACAAACAAAATGTATGCAAGAGCTGCGTTCCACATGACGTCATTAGGTTTTTTCCATTCGGTTTCTCCGAACGCGCCGGCTTGCATTCGGAACGTGCGTAAGGAATTTGTTCCGTTCGGAACTAAAACGAACGTGTGCGGCAGTTAATGTATTTTCTACTGATTCCGTGCATTCGGATGTCCGAATACGGAAAACGAATTCGGAAATCGAATACGGAAAACATATGTATGCGGCCAGCCTTAGTAGTTTGCGCTTATATTTTTCATGACGTAATTAACAATTTTATTTTAATTCTGATCAAGCCAAGCGATAGAACAAGCTTCATTCCATGGTATATTTTTGGTATTGATAACCTATACCGATTCTTAGTAAAGATTAATCTAAATAGAGCTTTCACTTATAGCTTCACCTTAATATAATTTAATTATTTATCATGATAACTTTAATCCTCGTTACACCGTAAATGTTTGATATGGATATAGCAACGCCGCTAATTTTATTTATTTTACTCGTAGTTGCACAGTATGCGAACTAACTTTTTATCTGCCCCTTATCAGAGACTCCATTTATAGTCAGTATTTAATGTTTATCACCAAATACGAATAATCTTAAAATGATTACCCTAATGCCTTCAATCGTTTCCCGGAAAAAAACAGTTACAATTATTTTTTTCTGTCTTAAAATAGGAAAAATTTATGTTTATTGTACACGAAGAAAAATTACTAATATTGAATATTGCTAATTTATTAAGAATAGAATTATACGAAGTCTCTTAACGAATGAATTGATAGGTTTTCTAATAAACTTTTAGTAAAATACTAACGTATTATCACGATGTTGATACACGTGTTTAAAAAATCCTAATATTTCCGCATTTTGTCATTGTATATTATCAAGACAAATGCAGGTGCCTTAACACCGGTTTGTTACGAATTTACTGAAAGTTTTTCAGGAAACGGCCTGAAAAACCGGTTAAAAGCTAAGTGGATAAATGCGTCGGGTTCCCACCCAGGTGCCGATGGTTCAATTCCTCTACTAGCTAAGTACTTCATGACAAAATAAACATTTTGCCAATATAATTGGATTTTTAGGTACAGCAACTGAAATTCAATTAGTATCAAAGTCTCAAATTAATTACATTTTCCTCAAGGTACAGCTTTCTAGAACCATAGGTACCAAGTAGATTATTGAGACACGAAAGCGAGGCAGGTACATTTGAATTTTTTATGTTGATGGTTGACTTCAGAAAATCATTATCTTCCATTTTGTAACCCAAAGGATTACTATATCCTAAACTCTATAGAGATTATAAAGTGATTAGTACAAGTGAATAAAAATGCGATCTGATATACCACCACCAATTCAATCGGAGTCCCACAAGGAAGTTTCCTAAGCTTTATTATGTTCCTCATATATACAGGTTGTTAAGGGACGTAATTGAATTACTTTCACTAGTGATTACTGGCAAAATTAGAGTGAAAATTTAAATGAAATTCCTTTTACTTCCTGTAATTGCCCAAACATGGATCAAGTCACTAATATAAAATATCTGGATATCGAGCACGGCCAGAACGACAAAATTATAATTAATTACCAACCGCGAGAAAGTTTATCCTACTTTAAAAATAAAATGTAAGATATCCACCATTTCCACGTGTTCATTACAATTCGGAATTCTTACTTTTTGACTTTTTAACAGTTTTTTTAATAAATGGCGTTTTTGTAGTGTAGAAAAAAATAACATAGTGAAAATTAGAAAATAACTTAAAGATCTAAATATAGCAGGGGTTGAGGGTTCGTAATTAACAATTTGGTTATTTTTTCCAACATAAATTTAGTAAATTGACCTGAGGGCAAATGGAAAATATCAGCGTCTAAATAGATAGTATTTTATTTTGTGTACGTTCTTATGAAAAATTTATGTTGTGTGTAGTGTTTTTTTAATGCGGGAAGTGGAATAGTTGTTTTGATCGTGTGTTTCGTACTGGACAGTGGAAATTAATGTTTTCCAGAAGGCAGTCGTTGTCAACAGCGTTGTGAATGATTTTGAATAAGAATTTTTGTTTTTCTCTTCTATCTTCTAGTATTGATAGTTTATGGAACGCTAATGAGTCTTTCACATGTTCGAGTATTCGGAAAGGTTCAAAGTCTAACCCCCTTACGCAGTGTAATATTACGCGAAGTGTAACTTCACAACAGTGAAGAACTTGACTTATAACCATGGCGTTTGATTGATTAAAACCAAAGATATTAGAAGAACGAGATATGCTATGTTGGCCGCCGGACCGTAGCCGGAGTACTACCTAATTAGGGTACTTTGAACGGTATCGGGACGTGTACGCACAGAAATCTGTTCTATGTATTAGTGCGGATACCTTAGCGCAAGCGAAGGTGTGCAGTAGTATTGGTGAACAAAACCGGCGACACTCGGCAAAACAATTCCACTCAGTACGAACTGCGCATAGCACATCTCGTTCTTCTAATATCTTTGATTAAAACAGTCTTAAATCATACTCAAGGCCGGCTTTACCACACAAACGCTGAACAGGCGTGTAAGAATCTAATTAGTAAGAAGTAAGTGTTTCCGGACTTTATAAAAATACTTCTAACCTGTCAAAATTAACTTTGCATTTGGGATACCATATTACTGATGAAAATTATAATACTGAGCTAGCAAAAATATTATAGTATTTTTATTACATATATGGTTTAGCCACTCTTACGATGAATCCTAGATGTTTATAGGTCACAGAAGAAATTTATATGTGATCGGAAATACATTCCGGAATCAACTCCCTTACACATCTATTTAGTTCTACGTCGTTGATTTTGTACCAGAATGTTAGGGGGTCAATGCTTTTGGTGAAAAATTTAGTGTTACATTTATCCAGCTTGAGGAACAGATTGTGGTTCGCACAATATATTGCAAGCCTATTAATATCCTCTTGAAATAGGCTGTCAATAATATTACTGACTTTTTTGTATATTTTAATGTCAATTGCAAAAATTTGGAATTCAGAGTTTTTAAAACATGTGCCTATATCATTGATATACAAAATAAACAAGTCCGAGATGTGATCCTTGTGGGATTCCTGCTAGTTTATTATTGAAACGTGAGGAGAAACCCTTTTCCTAACTGATTGACTTCTATTTGTGATATATGATTTGAACCATTTTAGAAGGTTAATTCCGATTTTTAACAGTTTCTTCGTAAGCAGTTCGATATTGATTTTATTTTATTTATTGGCTGTTGAAAAATCCGTATAGATAGAGTCTATTCTGTTTTTAGTACTCATAGAATTAAATATAAAATATGTGTATTTCAGCAGGTTTGTCTTGACTGACCGTTTTCTGAAAAAGCCGTGTTGATTTTTTGATTGTTTGTACTGCTGGAAAAGTTGATCAAGAACTATATTTTTTGCTGACAATTGGGAGTTTGAGGATAAGCTAGCTGGTCCGGCATTTTACGTAAAATTTTCTAATTGAAAGTCTCATTTAGTAAACTATCATGGCAAGGATACGAAAAAAAAAAAAAAAAAATAAAATAAAGTAGTGGAAGACCACCATCCGTATTTGGAGAACTGTTGAACGTAGAAATGACTCGTTCTCGTGAGATAAATAATGTCAACCAAGTATAACTGTTAAGGCGAAGCTTAATGCTAAATCACTATTTTGATTAATCTTTACAATACATTATGAATACCAAAAATATGCTTTAGATAAATTGAAGGTTTTCCTATCGCTACGCTTGAGTAGAATACAAATAAAAAAAATAAATTACTCAACCAAAAATATAAATGCAAACTACTAAAAATTTTTTTTTTTCAATAGAAATGTATGAACGCATAAATGAAACAACTTTTAAAAATACAGTATTATAGCTAAGATTATCTGTGACAGTTTCACTTCATTAACTTTTTTGCTTTCTTATAAAATTATTTACAAAATAAATAAAAACCAGTTTTTTGATTGAAATCGAACGTTTCTAGATTCCGTTTGTCAAGCGATTGTAATGCATATTACCTACGATATAAGGTATACCAAAAATACACACATTTTTGGCTTGTAGCTTCCTCTTAAGAATTGAAAAGTATTTGTTTTACTCGACGTCTTACGTTCCCTTACGATTCACTTCCGCTCCATTCATTCTCCTTACATCCAATTCTTCGGTCATTAAATACTGTACACCATATTGCTACCATTAAAAAAAACATAACATTCACTCATCGGCCAATTTACTTCAATTCGACTCCGTATATCATTCCAGTATAGAGATAATGCGTAAAGTCTTCTTCGAGGGTCCCCGACTTGTTCAACCATTCGCTGCTGATCACCACATATTTAGCGTTGAAAAACATTATTTTATGGACTTTAATTCAACTCCTATCTACAAACATAAGTGCGAGGAAATTAACTTAAGATTTACCAAAAATAATAGTATTTACCTAGTGAAAGGTGAAAGAGATCGTTTCATTCGGACTTCTACTGGACTTCGAGCTACGTCACGTGTTTGTCAGTATGAGCCAACCTAACAATAGTCTTAAATAAAGCCAGAATCTTAACGACTTAAGTGAAGAATCCATGCACGAAAATATGCGACTTGCGGCCCTGGTGTATTGGATACCTGCAGTTGAATTTACCCAACCAAATCTATAAAACTAAATGGGAATCCTAACGCCATAAGTGATGAAGTCGTGTACAAACAATATTCGGGGCGCGGCCCAGTGTATTGGACGGACCTACGGTCGAATTTGCCCTAGCAGGCCTAGAAAATTGATATTTCCGTTAATTATTTCTGATTAACGTATTACTAAATTTTCAGATGTTTCTAGCGGAATCCTTTGGGAAGTTACTAAAATTTTAAAAACAAAATCTCGTGCTTACCGATTATTTTAAAGTTGAAAAACGGTTTTTAAAATAAAATATTTGAATGATAAGGTACTGTAATTAAAATGGGAGCCTCCGGCAAACCCCCGTTTTTAGAATCTTGATACATTTACTACCGTCGCGGTCGCCCGGGAACATTTATTGGATAACCAACACCTCTGCCATAGGTCTGCCATACCCAGGACGTCCTGGGTGGGGGGTTAATGTTAAACGTGTAAAAGACTTCGAACCTTGGTACCTACCTACCTACCTACCTGCCTGAAGTAAGTTTGATAAAAGATTCGTCATCGTTATTAAAAAAATTACATAAAATATGCGGTTTGTAATTTGTTTCATATAGTAAGTAAGTACTAAGTACTTACATAATATCATTATGTAAGTGCCTACTTACAAATCTTATGATTTCAGAGGAATTTTTTTTTTTTTTTTATGAAATTCAATTATATGCGTGAGGATTCATTTTTGCCATTATGTTTACATTCTTCTTTATTGTATTATTTTTTAAGTGTTTACTCTGATACAAAATGCTTGTATTTTTTTTAAGAAAAGCCCACTAGGGCGTGTAATAAATAAATAAATAAATTTTCGCAATGTCAAGAATAGATAACGGCAAGCCCGAAAATGACACACCACACGTTCTTGCCGTGACCAGAATCAATCCGATCCAGCAATATAACAATACAACAGTACAGAAATACCAGATGTCCATTAAAATCAGGTTGAAAAAAGACTTACCAAGAGTAATTATTTCTCTTCTACAAAGGTTGGCACTTGGACACAAGTATTGGATTATATAATTCCCTGGTGAAGCACTGACGTAAGTGATGAGTATAACATTGAGAATATTGAAAGCTACTTTACGATTGTCTTATCAGTTCCAAAAATATCTCAATTATCTGTAAAAACGCCTTAATATTCGCCGATAATAACTGATAAGTTTCATTTACATTTAATTTTATATATTATTTATTTATTTAACATAAAAATATCTTTAAAAGTACAAGGTATAAAGAATATAGCTTGTGAAGGACCAGAAATCCGTTATTAGAGTCATTTTGCGTAAACCCTAAAGGTACTCTAGCGATCAGCTGTAAATAAAATTTAATGTACTTGATGTTCGTCAAAATTACACAAAAAAGGTTATTATTCACGTACACAAAATCTAGATAAAATTGATCTTAAATATATTTATTTATGGTTCCGTTATAACTCAACACAGTTACAATTCAACACACTTTTAAAAAATGATAAAAAGTCATTAGAAACGATGAAAAAAAAAATTAAACCTTACCTAACCTAACCTAACCTAACCTAACCTACTTAACCCAGTTGAAAAAGTTTTTGTTTCATCACTTTCCATAACTTTTATAACTTTTATAACCTTATATAACTTTTTAAAGATGTGATGAATTATCATTTTGATTAGTTATCCGGTCACCTTTATTTATATATACACCTAAAAAGGCTTTTACCTAAAAGTGATACATGATTCAGTGTACAAAGGAGAATATCTGTATTTTACAGGAGATACTGACAATAAATAGATGTAATAAAACCAATTTACCAACGCTACTCTAATTTGTAGGATTCGACAAAGTGTTTGTATAGTATAGATTATGCTTAATTCTATAAATGGAGTCAATAAATAAATCAATAGCACCCCCACACTTGTTGCCCAGATCATGCATCCTATTGGTCAGTGAGTGTGTCTGATATTTGGTCGTGTATGTATTTCAGAAGAATTTCATATTTTGTCTTGTATTCCTAGTCGGCACATGGAATTTAATAGTGATAACGATGGCAGGACTATCAATTAAGTTGTTAATGACTCTGTGTAACACAACCAGGTCTGAAATAATTCTCTTGTCAGACAGTGTTATTAGATGCAATTGATTCATCAAACTGACATAATTAATGTAATCAATAGGAATTTTGAGCACAAAATTTACGTACTTAAGAAATTTGTGCTGAACTCTTTCTATATTATTGGAGTGAACTTTATACAATGGGGACCAAATAGGTGACTTATACTCCAATTGACTTCTGATTAATGAAATATAGAGGGTTCTCATACAATCTATGGACTTAAAATCAGTTAAAGTTCTGCAAAGGAAGCCAAGCATCTTTAAAGCCTTATTAGTTACATAGTTGATGTGTGCAATGAATGACAGTTTTCATCGAATATTACACCCAAGTCACGAATTTGTGACACTGGTATTAATTTAATATTATATAATGTATATTCATATAGGATATTATAACGAGTTTTGGAAAATCGTATTAATTGACGTTTCTCAATGTTAAAAAATAAAGCATTTTATTCACACCAATGATGGAGCTGTTCTAAGTTAGTCTTTAAAATTTGACAATCGTATTCATTTCATATTTTTTTATATATTTTTAAGTGGCCAGGAAATAGCAGAACTTCTACATCATTAAATTGGTCAACAATGTCATTGATGAATAATAAGAAGAATATTGGGCCGAGGTGGGACCCTTGAGGAACACCACTTGTGGCCTCGAATATATAAGACTGTACAGAATTAATCTTTACACTAAGCATCCTATGGCTAAGATAACTAAAAATCCAACTCAATAATTTACCTTTGATGCCCAATAATCGAAGTTTATATATAAGTATATCGAACCTTATCAAAAGCTTTACTAAAGTCAGTGTATATACTGTCCACTTGTTGTTTGAGACCCAAAGATTCAAAATTAAATTACTTAAGGTAGAGCGACCTGTGATGAAGCCATGTTGGTTAGGAACAATAATGTTGTTGATAGGTTTTACAATGATATCTAGGACTAATTTCTCAAAAACTCTCGGTAAAGCAGACATTATACAAATTGGTCTATAGATTGATATATCGCTTTTATCGCCTTTTTATGAATAGGGGTGTTATATCTGATTTTAGTTTGCAGATTTAAGGGTTGGGAACTCTTTGTTGAAAAGTAAAAGGGTCTACTTATATTCGTGTTAATTTACGTTATAAATAATAGGTCTGGATTTAGCTACACTGTTCATTACCCGAGGGTAATTAATAACTATTAATACTCTGGTTCGAGAAGCTTGTTGCCTGTCAATAACATCCCACAGGTAATTGCTACACTCTAGCGACATCTGTCGGACTCTGGAGTAAGCTTTATAACTTGCGCCATCTATCGCTTTCCACTGAGCTGTATATTTATTTAAACATATATAATATATCACAAGAATTCACACCCGAAAGTATCTCGTGGTCTCAGGGAGCAATACGGCAAAGTATCAAAAGTCGTATACATATCTGGGACCGAAATTATATTATAAAATCCCCCAAGAATTAAATATTGAAACATGCAAAATGTCCTTCATCGGTTCAATAATAACTAAATGGTTGATTGGCTTGGGGAGGGTGGAGTCTGCAAAACTGTTAATTTTTTTTCCTACCACACTAGACACATGTCCGTATTATGGTAGTCGAAGTTTGTATATAATTATATAAATGTAATAGGTACATGTTCATTTATTAATATATTATTTTGTTAAATGCAATTTATTTGTAAAATAGGTAATACTTTAACAGGTTTTATAGTTAAGTAGATTCCACAAGAATAAACCAACCGTATTGCAAACTGTTGATTTTAATTAGATAAAATAAATGTAGATATAAATGGGCAAATAGAGAAATTACTTTGATTGTTGAAATAATAAAAATAAAGATAAATTAATTAATTATTTTAAAAATAAATTTTAAACAGAATTTAAATGAAAAAAAAGAATAATAAAGCAAATGAAATAATTTAGTGGTGTCGGGCATTCTTTAAAATAGTTCCTTCCCTTCATAAATAACCAATTCTGAATGTATAATATTAGGTACATGATCACATACAGGAAACGAGTTGAAGTAGGTGAATCTTGTAAAAATAAAAATAAAAATAAATACAAAAAATAAAGTAGGATAACAAATAAAAATAAAAGATAATGTTAGGGATAATAGAAATAAAAATAAGAATAATCGCATCAGCGTAATATAAAGTTTTTGTTGAAAGTTAATTTAGAGATAAAATTTTTACTCGAGAAATATGAAAAAAAAGAACTGTTAAGAAGATGTAAGGCATTCTTTATAATATTTCCTTCCCTGAGCAAATAACCAGTTCTGTACACTAATGGCATAAAGATCATCAGTTTTTGATGTCTTAATATCAATACTCAGCAAGTTAAACATTTTAGGCGCTATATAAGAGAACTGTCTTTGGGCGAAGGCTGTTTTTGTTGGAGGTATTTAATAATGTCACTTAAAAATTTACATGGTTGCCTATGAATGGCTCATTTAGTAAATACTTAATATAATATATTAATTTTGATAAAATTTAAATTTAAATTAAAATTTAAAATTTAAATTTATTTTTTAATTTTGATAAACAAAAAAAAAACAAACAAACAACACTTTAATTTTACAGAATTAATTTTTAGCAATTTTAACAGCATTTGGTTCCTTAGAACGGGCAATCTGCCTAACTAGGCTACGAACTAATTTATTTATTTTATTTATTTATTGGATGATTTTTATAGCGCCGCTTTTGCGAAATATCACCTCAGGGGCGCTGTACAGTTAATTCAGATATTACAAAAAAAATATATAAATATTACAAATTGAAATTGAAATTAAGTTAAATAAAATGAAGTACAGAAACAGGTGACACGGAGATGGAGAATCTGCTGCAAGAATCCTAGGTGGTGAGGAAACTGGACCAGCTGCTGCAGCGAGAGAGTCCACCGAGTCCACCAACAGTGCCAGCACGAGGTTCGTCATCCTTCCAGGTATGTGTCTGCTGCTAATAGAGCGCTGACACAATGTCCTCTCATGGATTCCAGACCTTGGCAGCACCGCTGTGACATTCGACGAAGGTAGAGGATGGAGACTCTGCAGCAAGAATCCCAGGTGGTGAGGAAACTGGACCAGCTACTGCAGCGAAAGAGTGCACCGCGCCACCAACAGTGCCAGCACGAGGTTCGTCATCCGTCCAGGTATGTGTCTGCTGCTAATTAAGCGCTGTCACAGTATCCTCACATAGATAACAAACCTTGGCAGCACCGCTGTGACGTTCCATCTCCTTGTACACTTGTTTCTGGTGATTATGTTAGTGGTGCATTGTTCCGAAATAAAAGGCGGCGGACGAGATAATAAATCACCTTGGGCACTTGTTAGGGCTTTCAGAGTTTCCAAGAATAACATTGAAAACATCTGGCGTACCTACAGTTACCGATTCTCGTCCCAAGTTCAAATTAAGCGAATTTAGAATATTTTTAGCACAATTTTCGATTATTCATTTTGGAAACACTGCTCTCTAGTCACATTATTATTAAGTTCTGATTACTAATTGGTAAGTTAATTTAAAATGTTGATTCACTGATTTTTAAAATAACTTCAAAGGGATGTTGCCTCGTTTCCCTTGAAAATACTAAAAAAACACAAAGCGGTTGGAGACGGCATGACGCGTCCAGCTGCCACAAAGGGCGCTTCACAACTCCTTAATATCCTTCAATTCATAATAATACTCGTACTTCCTTTTAATACACTTATAAAGTTTTTGCAATGTTATTATATTGTCATTTTTGCCATAATCTAATGTAATGTAACAAATAAATAAATAAAGTATACAGCACAAAGTTAGAAGTATAATATACGGTATAAAGTGTAAAGGTTAAATATTAAGTTAAGTATAAAGTGTAAAGTATTAAGTATAATTTACGGTGTATAGTGTAAGGTAAAATATAAAGTGAAGTTGATTATAAAGAATAAATTATAAAAAAACAAGTATAAAAAGTAAGAAAAAAAAAATTGTCAATAATGACTTAAAGAATTATTTGTCATCTATACCAAACATAAATCATTATCAATTATCAAAGTAACCATAGTTTAAACAAATGTATGCTTAATTACTTATCTTTTGATTCTTGCATACGTAAAAAATATTTTTATACATGTTTTATATGATAACAGACTTCCTTCATCATTGATATCAAAGTATTCATTTCCTAATCTTTGCAGGCGATATATTAAAGAATTTTGTTCAGCATTAGTGGCAATATTGTTACAATAATATGGCGATATGAGTCGAGTTGGTCTACTAGGTACATGATAATTTATCAGCGCGACTAGTTCAGGGGAGTCAAACCAGTTACTGTTTATTTTAAATAGAAAAATCAAATTATTAAGTATTCGTCTATCTTTAAACGATACGAGTCGCAGTGTTTGTAATAGAAAATCATAATTAATGTCGTCCGCGGGAATTCCTAATTTAAAATTAATTGATAGGAGAAATTTTCGTTGAATCCTCTCAATGGAATTTATATGGCTGTTGTAGGACCGGTTCCTTATATAGGAGTTGTACTCTAGGTGGCTTCTAACAAGAATAGTGTAAAGTATTTATTCTTAGGATGAAGCCTAACATTTTCATTGCTTTCCTAGTAATAATATTAATGTGATTAGTTAATGTTAATTTAGTATCAAAGGTTATTTCAAGGTCCGTTATTTCAGGTACAGACAATACACTATGGTTATTCAGTGAATAAAAAAATTTGATAGGGTTTTTTATTCTGAAAAACCCATGATTGGACATTTTTTAATATTAAGTGTGAGTTTGTTAATGCTACACCACTCCAAACACTTCCAAATTCGATTGTAGGGACAAAAAGTGATTGATATTTTTTACGATTTTATATATTTTCATGTCATCAGCAAATAATAATATCTTAAAATCAGAGAATATTATTTTCAAAATTATTTATAAGAATTTTATGACAAACCTCATCAAATGCTTTACCAAAATCTGTATAAATCGAGTCAACTTGTTGTCTATTAGCAAGGGCACTTGAGATGAAGTTTTCATACAGTGTTAGGTTAGTTAAAGTAGATCGACCAGAGAAAAAACCATGTTGTAGAGATGAAATATTAAATTTTACATGAGAACATATTTTTTGAAGAATTAACTTTTCAAAAACTTCGGTACCGACGATTTGTATGTAATTTTCATATTGTAATTGTATATTTTGTTACGTAACATAGTCTCCCTACTAATTAAAAAGAGGGTTACCCTACAAGTAAAAGGGCTTTGGTTACCCTACCCCACGCTACTCACACGGAGTTGGCCGCGGCGTACGTCACGGACCACCCACGGTGACCGCTCGACAAGCTTGTAGCAACTCGCCGCGCTCCTCAGTCACAAACCGACCTCGGGGCCAACAACAGTGTCTCCTGCAGAGCAAACTGCTACGCTCGCAACATGGCTCATTCACACGCCACTAGACACGATATTAGACGCGATCTTGTTCCAGTTTAAACTAGATGCATTGCGCTACCAATTTCCAATCATGTTTATTATCTCAGCTCGAACTGAATTCAATGGAGTTTCGCTTCCGGTAAATTCCTCGTGCGTGACGACACCAAAATTACCGTTGCTTCTCCGGAAGCGCGGGCACCTCTAGCTCAACACGTCAGGCCAACCCCTCATCAGAACCCTGGATACCCGTAAGCTTTCTCGGCATACCCTTTCTTGTGTTCAATAGTTAACTTCTTGTGAAATCCACGCTTCATCCTGTCGTTACGCTCAAGAGAGAGAGAGTAGAGATCTATTTCAACCCTGTGTTTCTCGAGATGATTAATATACCTTGTGCCTTTTTACTGTGTTAGCCTTTCCAAACTCCTGACCGATGGACGAAATAATGAATAAAGGAGTTCCTCACCCCTGATAGCATCCGAGTTCTCATCTGCTTACCCTTTCACTGAGCTAGCCAATTTACAACACGGGTTCAAGTCCCGATGGGTTATAACCGTATCTTAGCAATTTGTATGTAATTTTCAACAAAAGACTTGTCTCCGCTTTTATATATTGGAGTTAAAAAGCTGTTTTTCCATATTTGCGGAAACCTACCTGTTGAAAGTGATTGATTAAAGAGTAGGTACAGTGGATAAGCGGCACTATCTGCACAGTTTTTAAGGAATATGAGGGGAATTTTATTTGCCCCTGAGCAAGATTTAGGTTCCAGTAGCTATACATACTGCAATGTCTTTAATCTCAATATGAATCTGAGATAGTTTTAAATTTATATCTGACTCAAAATTTGGAGTGTTTCGTCAGAAATATTATCATCATATACACCCTTAAAAAAGTCTGCAAACAAATTGACAATTTCATTAATTTTACAGGAAGTTTTCTGCTTTTGGCACATAGTTTCAGGTATGCCAAGATTATTGTTCTTTTGTGATTTGTAATAGTTGAAAAAATGAAAAACTTAACATTCTTAATATAAATATTATAACAAGTGTTTGACAATCTATTACAATTTTTTCGTAACTTGCTGAAAATTGTATAGTCAGAAAGATTTTTAGTATATTTTTAAATTTAATGAGCTTTTTTCTTTTCAATTACTAGGTTAATGAGGTCCTTGTTAAACCAGTTAGGGAAATTTGAAGATAATTTTAAACTAATTGGAACAAAATTTTCAAAAGCTTTGTTCAAATGTTCATAAAAGTATTCAATATTTCCATCGAGGTTACCTCCTTCCTTAGAATTGCCATATAATATAATTGACTTTATTAAAGTTGGGATATTGCGTCTTAATTTTAGTTTTGTATTTCATAGGATTTCAAAATATTGTATTGTCTAGCCAGAGTAGAATCAGGAGTAAGAATTGAATCAAGTGACTTCTCAACCGCAGTAGCCATGTCAGTACAGAAAAACAAGATCTTATATTCTATTAGTGACCATTTTTACATTGTTTAATTGAACTAGGTGAAGCAAATCACATAATTCAATCATTTATTTTTTTGTTTCGGAAAGGCCAGAGTTTTGAGGTACACCAGAATTATCGCAAATGTCCCAGTTAATTATGGGTAAATTGTAGTCAGTGATTTTACTAATTGGAAATTTGTATGATAGTTCAATATCCTCAGAATGAGTTTTATTTAGTTTACACTTAAATCCGATGATGGCGGAATATAAACACTGCCTATGATGTTTTTTTTTATTTTTATCGCTTGATAAGATAAAAACTTGATCCACGTTACAGTTTTCGGTTTTCAGAAGTTTTGAAGAATGTACCTTGTTGATGGTAGGGTAGACTGAGTCAAGAGTCGGGCATGTATTTTGCAGTCCTTTAGTTTAGTTTTCATGCCTCTGACATTTTGGTAATAGCATTTCATTTTGCTTAGGTTTGTGTCGTTTTTTGGTAAATTTGAAACAATTTTTGGTCCTGAGTTAATGTACTGTTATGTAACGGGCATATCAACAACATAATACGGGATAAAGGCCCCTAGTAACTATTAATTGTAACGCGCTCCGCTAACAAAGGGACGCCACTCTCGTTACATACTCCGCGAGCGGGCTAGCGCGTGACCCATAGGCAGAACCAAGATTAATCTCTTAGCGCGAGGTCACGTCTTTTGTTGTGTAGAATAGGTATTCTACTCGACGAGCCTATCAATGAATCCAACACCTGACAACATATAGTCGCCTTGGTTACTCGGGCAGGCGCGAGGACTGCCGAGACCATTGTAGCCGCTGCAAATATTCCGCCATCTTAACTGTCCCTATTTTGTGTGTGCCTTATTGAACGTATTAACTTCTATCATGTTTTCCGGTGCCCGAGAGTGAGCCACTGCTTATGTACCCCAAACTAGTCAGAGAGAATTGCCAGGGTTATGCCATGTTGTGATAATACTTATGTTTGTATCGTAATGCCTTGTCCCACGCTGTGACTCCATGCGCCATCTTGATGCATTAAACCTGTTATACCATATTCTCTCTTTTTTTAAGTAACTGAGGCCAATCCATGAATCCTTTATAACAAAGGTCGGTCCAGGAAGTAAGTCTGTTGACGATTCACGCCGTGAGAGAAGCTGTCCAACTTTACCGACTAAAGAGCTAGCCATAGGTAAAGATAACTATTTCTTACTTCCACACTCACACTGGCTCCCTTCCACTGTCCTACAACCTGGAACCCTTTACACTGGCGCCCCACGCCGGGGTCCCAAACCTTACAGTACTTAATGGTGATGTTTAGTTCACCATTCTCTTGACGTGACAATAATTCTTTTCTTAGGTTCACTAGTTGATTCCGTTCCAGAACTGTTAAGGCGAAGCTTAATGCCAAATCACTATTTTGATTAATCTTAATAACGAATTGGTGTTCAATATGAATACCAAAAATATGCTTTAGGTAAATTAAAGGTTTTTTTATCGTTTCGCTTGAGTGGAATACAAATAATAAAAAAAAATACTCAATAAAAAATATAAATGTAAACTACAAAAAAAAAATATTGTTTCAATAGAAAAGTATGAACGCATAAAGAAAACAACTTTAAAAAATACAGTATTATAGCTAAGATTATCTGTAACAGTTTCACTTGAATAACTTTTTTGCTTTCTTATAAAAATATTTACAAAATAAATAAAAACCAGTTTTGTGCTTGAAATCGAACGTTTCTAGACTCCGTTTGTCAAGCGATTTTAATGCCTATTACCTACAATATAAGGTACACCAAGAATATACACACTTTTGTTTTGTAGCTTCCTCTTAAGTCATTACTAGCTTTGATGCCATCTTTAAATTTGATGCTGTGTCGTAAAACAGTTTTCGGCGTGATATTTTCTGCAAATTCTATTTTGATTGGTTGGCTTTTATTTGCAGTTTTCTTGGCACTAAGTCGCAATGTAAAAGCCCAATGGGCAGATAAATAAATAATATTCGGATAAAAAAAAAAAAAAAAATATAGATATATTTTCATATTGTTTAAATTGAGTGTAGGGTCGATATTTTTTTATGGCTGTAGAAATTTTATTTCTGTCTTCAGTAATGGAGACAACCCTTTCTTCTGGTATGCTTTCGGGCACGTTGTAAAAGATAACGTTTTTCTATATATATATCCATCGGCTGATGAATCCTAATTACCGTTATGATTATGATGCTTATTTCACCGGCATCATGCAAAATCGACCGTAGCCATTAGTTCAGTAGTTTTTGGTATGAATTTAACAATATTTGCTTTTGAAAATTTATTGTTAGGATCATGAACAATCGATATTAAACCACTAATTATTTCGTAAACTTTTGTGCTGTAATGGGAAGCTTTATCACTTAGAGCCATTTTTATATATATTTTTTGTAAAAGTTGTATACCGCTGGATTTTTGGTAAGCCAGGAGAATGTGGATTACCGCGGCGGCGATTGTATAGGTGGCGGGAGCGGGGGGGCTTATAAGAGCCGTCACTAACTTGCAAAATCGACAATGTTTGCACTTTACACTTTTTTGATAACTCACGTACTTTCCACCAATATTACTTTAATATTATACAGTGAAATACTTAGATTTAGATAACTTTTATGATTGCTTTATTAGATTTGGTCAGGATAAAATAAATGCGTATACTCTCTCTGACTATTGTTATTGTTGAATTCATAATCAACATAATTTATTTTTATTTAGTTCGATCATTTCACTCGATGTAACTCGATGACTATGAAGACGATAACTATCCAATGTTGGGCCAATGCACTGACAAAAATAATATGCTGTTTACACGTTGGGCTAGCGTATTAGGCCAGCGTGTTGGGCCAATGTTTGGTCAATGCGCTGGGCCAATTATGCATTGGCCACATTGAGTTATACATAAATAGAGCCTACATTCCTTGCAGTATCATTCTAAAATATATTTCCCGTGCTGTAATGTTAGTGTGGCGGCTGTCGATGTCACCTGAATCCTGCTGAATGGAGTTGAAAGTGTCTTCCATAATAATAATCAAGCAACTCGCATCGTGCGAACTACGAACCTGCAATTGGTTGGAAGCGCCCCCACAGATCTCCTTCCCTTGAAGCTCCGCATGCCTTCTAAAACCCTATTTATGTGGTGGACGCATAATACCGGAGTTTTTTTTACTACAGCAGTCGTGAAAGCGCTGGCTTCCAACAGCCAATAATTCTCCAACTTTAGAGATAACTGATTAATATTGTTGTAAAAAAAAATGTAAAATGCTGTTTTTTAATATTTTTGTAGTGTGTACCTTAACTATTGCTTAGTGCCGTTCGCCCGTTCCTGTGCCGCATACAGATAAGAGATTATTGTCACATTTTATTTAATTTTGTTTATCGTATACCTATTTGTTTGCATTCCTGCCTACGGCTAATCCGTTTTTGTTTATACGGTCAATGAAATAGACTGCGTATTATTTTTTCAGTTTAATTTTTCAAAGTTAAGTTTTTTTTTATATAATGGAGGAAGACGAAGATAGTCCTCCCGACCCAGTGTCAATATTGGATTTTTCTGATTCGGAATCTAATACGAGCCAGGTTTCTATTACGCTCCCATCTCGTAAACGACGACCATCGCGTAGCCTTCACATTCCATTGAAAGTTAAATCTATACCGCCGATTCAACAAACCTCGACCTCTAACGACCTTAACACCAATAGTTACTGTAAGAAAGGTTTTTGGCAGCACCAGGGTCAAGGATCGGTGTTGCCAGGTCTCAGAGCGGTCTGGGAAGAGCCATCCAGCAACAAGGGTCAAGGAGCGGTTTCCTGAGAGGGTCCAAGGAGCAGATTGGAGAGCGGAGAAATCTTTGGGAAGTTTTTTTCTGTTTTTCTTTTCTTGTCTTGTGGGTACCTTCTGGGTAGAGGAAGCATGGAGTCAGGATTGGGGTCCTTCAGTTTGCGTGACGGTAACTGGGAGAACTTCAAGGTCCGTCTCGAGCAGTACCTCCTTGTGAATGATGAAAAGTACGCATCGGATGTTAAAAAAAGAGCTATTTTCCTAAATGCTTTGCAAGATGATTGTTTTTCTTTACTGGTAAATTTGTGTATTCCAAAAAAAGTAACAGAGGTTGATTTAAAAGATTTGATATCTAAGCTCAATGAATATTGTTGTACGACAAAATGTTTCTTTGAAGAAAGGTCACAGTTCTATTCAGCTAAACAAAGGAATGACGAATCAGTTCGCGATTTTGCTGTTCGTTTAAAATCTCTTTCTAGCAATTGCAAATTCGGGAATAGTTTATCAGAGAAATTAAGAGATTTCTTTGTATTAGGTTGTAAACCCGGTAAGATTAGAGAAAAATTATTTCTCGATAGTGAATCATATACTTTCGAAAAATGTGTGCATGTAGCAGAGTGTATTGAACTTGTAGCATCAACCCAATCTCAATCAGCTGATAACAGAGTTTTAGCTAATTTAACAGTCGGCGGAGGTCGTGTCTCACCTAATACGCATGTGAAAAAGAGAGATGAATATAGTTTCAAGCGAAGCAGTAGCTGTAATCGGGCTCGTTCGCCGATTCATCGTGTTACAAAGCGTAATTGTACGGTTTGTGGTTATAATAATCACACGGCGGTAGAATGTAGATTCACAAATTATGTATGTAAAATTTGTGGTACTAAAGGTCATTTAGCAAAACAGTGTAAACAGGTGACAACACGTAAAAACGTGAATATTTTGTTATCGGATGGAATGGTTGGTGATGTACTAAGCATTGAGCCATATTATATAGAAGTTTCACTCGACGGAATAAATAATAAATTCATGGTAGATTCTGGAGCATCTTGTAGCGTAATTCCGGAAGAATGTTATCTCAATAAATTCAGCAGTATTGAGTTATTGCACGAAAACGTGAGCTTACGGAGTTTTGACAATACGCTCATTGGTGTGGTAGGTACTTTCACACCGATACTAGAGTATAATGGTCTACAACACCGACTAAAAATTATTGTCGTGCGTAGTTCGTCACTTTCGATTTTAGGACGTGATTTCATGAATCTCTTTAACGTGGGAATAGCGGGGATCGTTAATTGTGTAAAGCAAAATACATTAAAAGAGCGATTAGTGAAAAAATTTCCAGAAGTTTTTACGGATAAAATAGGAAAGTTTAACAAGTACGAAGTGAATTTAACCTTAAAAGATTGTGCTGTACCGATATTTCGTAATCACAGAATAATGCCGTTTGCTTTGAAGGATAAAGTTGAAAAAGAATTAAGTAATTTACTTTCTAACGGTATTATAGAACAAGTTCAGTATAGTGATTTCGCGAGTCCAATCGTACCTGTGATTAAGAAAGATGGTAGCATTAGATTATGTGGTGATTATAAATCTACAGTGAATAATCAGTTATTAATTGACAAGTATCCGTTACCTAGAATTGAGGAATTATTAACCAAAGTGAATGGAGGCAAGGTTTTTGCTAAAATTGATTTAAAATCCGCATATAATCAGTTTGTTTTGAAAAAGGAGTGTAGACGTTTCACAACAATAAATACCCACTTGGGATTGTTTCAATATAAACGTTTAGTGTTTGGGTTAGCACCAGCGCCAGCAGTTTTTGCTAAAGCAATGGCAAATTGTTTATCAGGATTACGGAACATGACGTTCTACTTGGATGATATTATTGTTATAGGAAAAGATGAAGTCGACTTAGAAAAAAACGTGTGTCTCGTTTTAGATAGGTTAAAAAGTTGTAATTTAACGGTGAATAGTGAAAAGTGTGAATTCAATTTAAAAGTTATTGAATTTTTAGGTTATAAAATAAGTGAGCAAGGGATTCAACCGTGTCAGCGGAATAAAGAAGCCATTTTAAACGCGTCAGCGCCTAGTGATTTAAATAAATTGAGAAGTTTGTTAGGTATGGTTAGTTATTATCGTAATTTTATTCCAAACATGGCAGATATATTGTCACCATTATACGATTTACTTAAAAAAGATGTTAAGTTTCAATGGGATACAGAACAAGAAAACAGTTTTGCGATAATAAAAAAAATATTAACTTCGGATAGGATTTTAACGCATTTCGACGAGAATATTCCTGTGAAACTTGTCACGGATGGAAGTTTGAATGGGATCGGAGCAACGTTAATCCATGTATTTAAAAACGGCGTAGAAAGACCAATAGGGTTCGCAAGCAGAACTTTAAATAAAGCGGAAAAAAATTATTCGATTTTGGATATTGAAGCAACAGCTATAATTTTTGGGATTAAGAAGTTTTATCAATATTTGTATGGCAGAGAATTTATTTTAGCTGTAGATAACCAGCCTTTGGTCAGAATTTTCGGTCAGAATAGAGAAATTCCTAAGATTGCGGCGTCAAGATTACAGCGTTATGCAGTTATGTTAGGATCGTTCAATTTTACGATTGAATACGTAAAGTCGAAAAATAATTGTTCAGATTTTCTGAGCAGGTGTCCAATTGAAAAGGTTAGCTGTGAAGATAATATAGAGTCTGGTTACATTAATTATTTTGAAAATAACGGGTTTAATTTGTCTTTAGACGTGATAAGAAGTGAGACCGAAAAGGACGAAATTTTAAGTCAAGTAAAACAATTTCTTATCGAGGGTTGGCCAGCATCAGTAAAAAAGGCACAAAATGTTAAATTTATTAGAGTTTTTTGGGAAAAAAGGTTGGAATTGTCATTGATAAATGGGTGTATTTTATATCAACATAGAGTTGTTATTCCTGAGTCTTTAAGACAAGAAGTTTTAAAGATGTTACACAGATCTCATTTAGGGGTTTTTAAGACTAAAGGCATTGCGAAAAGCTTTGTCTGGTGGCCAAAAATTAATCTAGATTTGGAGAAAATAACAGAAAATTGTAGAGATTGTTTAGAAATTAAACCAGAATCACAAAAGAGTTCATTTGCAGTATGGCCTTATGAACCTGAAGTATGGTTCAGGGTGCATATTGATCATGGTAGCTTACATAATAAAAACTTTTTGATTGTGATAGACTCTTCTTGGAAGTGGATCGAGTGTCTGGAAGTGAACAGTCTGTCTTCAAAAGAAAATGTTGAAGTACTTCATAGATTATTTTCACAATTTGGTTTTCCAGCAACTTTAGTTAGTGATAATGGTACGTGTTTTTGTTCTGAGGATTTTGAAAATTTTTGTAAGAAAAATGGTATGAAACATATTACTAGTCCAGTTAACCACCCGAGTAGCAATGGGCAAGCTGAGAATGCTGTTAAAACCTGTAAAAATTTTCTTAAAAAAAATTGTAAAAATAATAGATTTCCTTCAGATTATAAAGAAAAGTTAGGTAACTTTTTAACTGACTATAGAAATACCGTTCATGCAACAACAGGGTGTGAACCATCTGTATTATTAATGGGAAGAAAAATTAGAACAGTATTTGACTCTCTGATTCCTAGGAAGGTTGAGGAAAGAACGAATACTTCAAGTTCTACTCGTCAACAAAAAGTAATAAGAAAGGTTATTCAGAGTCAAGTCAATCAGAAAAGACAATATAAGGGTAGAAATAAGTCAGATTTGAATATAGGTCAGAAAGTGATGACTAGAGATTTCAGAGCTCAGGGTAATAGGTTATGGGTCCCTGGGGTTATTGTTGAAAAAAAAGGTAGAAAAATATTTATCATAAAAATTAACAAGTCTAATATGGTGTGGAAAAGACATTTAGACCAGATAAAGAAATTACATGTTTCATGGCAGGAGGGAGATAAGCCGGAAGTCGGTACGTCTGACACTAGGGAACTGTCGACGGATGAAGTTAATCTCTCAGGTATGTTACATAATAGAAGTGACTCTAATACTGTTTTTCCATGTTTCAGGTCTAACCCATGGCAGGGAAGACTTCGGCCAAGATGAGGACCTCGCAGTCCAGGAGGAGGAGTGGACGGGCGACGAGACAAGAGAAGGGAAGCAGAAAGAAACGCGGCATATGATAGTTAATTTTATAAAAAAAAATATGTTGTGTTAATTGTTAAGTAAATGAAATATATAAAATAAAATTGTAAATGAAATATGTAGTAATAGGGTATGATATATATAGATAGGGGCATTCAATTTTAGTAGGGGAGGATGTAAGAAAGGTTTTTGGTGTTACGCCTGCTTGTTGAATGCGTAAGAGCGAGATGACTGATAGGGGTATAAAAGATGACGGATGCATCTGCTTGCCCTCTTTACCAAACCGACAGCTCAGAGATAAGACGTAGACAATCCGCACTTAATCGTTAATAAATTATTATATTGGAACACGCGTTCTATTATTGTGTTCCCACCAAGTCTGTAAATAACAATCTATCAGTTATTTAACAGTTACATCCAGCCAAGTACTTTAACTAGCGATAATGCAAAAAGTACTGACTTACTTTATCCTGCTTCAGCTTCCGGTCCATTTATCGTTAGTGTTCAGAGAACTGAACAGGGAAAACTTATTCATCCTTTAGATTTTGGAAAATTCGTATTTGACTCAAAAAATAATAACCTTGGTATTGTTAACGGTTCAATTAAACCGGAAGGGCGATATAAATTATCTATCGAGTTTAACACTGCCGCTTCCGCAAATGGATTTTTTTTTTAAATTGACTCGCTCTCAAATCATAAATATAAATCGTTTATCCCTACATTTAACCTTTCGAGAATGGCTCTTGTGCGAGGAATTCCTGCGGAGATCCCAGAGGCTGAAATTGTTGATGCTTTGAATAATTCCCATAGAATCCTGAAAGTATTAAAAGTACGTCAACTGAACTACAAGGATTCTACTGATGGAAACACGATCTGGAAACCTTCCCAATCTGTTGTTGTTACATTTGAGGGACAATCCCTACCGTGTCGTGTGCTAATTTATTATACCTCGCTTCCCGTCGAAGTTTATAAATTTCCAACAATTCAATGTTTCAATTGCTGCCGGTTCGGACATTCGAAATCCGTATGCCGCTCCCCCCCACGTTGTTACTATTGCGGAGAAGGTCACCCATTTGATCAATGTCCGAAATCTTCCAATGATCCCATTTGCATTAACTGTTCGGGTGCACATACCGCGGTCAGTCTAGCCTGTCCGGAATTAACAAGACAGAAGAACATAAAACATAAAATGGCTACCGACAACATTTCGTACATCCAGGCCTCAAAGTTAATCTCTCCTGCGAAAACATCATTCGCAGAGATGACATCGTCCTTGTAATGATGTGCCCTTTATCACTTCAAACTTTTCCTTCTCTTCTTTCTACGATACATTTTCCTTAAGTCCCGTAGGTAACTTTTCCATAAGGCTTTGGTTATATATATATCCGGGGTAGGAAGGTCCTCCCTGCCGTCTTTTCTTTATTAAACACCCCTTCAAGTGTGTACATCCTAGTTTGTCTACGTGACGTACGACCTTGAACGTACTCATTTCACGTGACGGTTCAGTATAAAAAGGCTTCACCGAACGTTGTGTTGGGTTTTTGTTTCTCGGTTTAGAAACCTAGTTATTTATGTTTTGTGTGGTATCCCTTGGTTCTTTTGAGATAGAGTGAGTTGAATCCATTACCGCTGTTTTTCAAAAACCATTTTATAAACCTTATCTTCTAAGTCGCCTACTCACCCCCCCCTAGCTACTCGATTCTACCTATCGTAGGGTAATGTGAATATAATAAAGTGTTAGATTTTATATATGTGATATACATACGATAAATTTATGGTGTTAGTTGTCGGCGCCATCCATGTATATATTTTGGGAGGGGAAGGAGAGGAAAGGAAATGAATTTTTTTTCAAGTTAAGATTGGCTCCTCCGCTTACCAAACAAAACTGATGGATGATAATTTGAGCAAGGCGATCGATATCTGCGTGTCTGGATATCACAACCGGCCGGGTCTCCCCTTGTTCCAAATCGGCAACCTTCACGCCAGAATAAAGGAAACCAGGTCTCTTCACCAATTTCAGAATTGCCCCAATCTCAAACACCTCCAGGATAAATCTACTTTACTGAGTGTAGAAGGGGAAAACCATGACATCCCTTGTCACGAATCTAGTCGCGAAAATGTGACACGCAAGGTCCTAAGTTACGTGCCACCTCCAGAAAACGTTGTAACTCCCACGCCGTCGGGGATTTACATCCCTTTCTAGGTCAATACACATATAACACACGACGATCTTGTCGACATTCTGCCTGCTTATTAACGATAGGTTGTGTGCCTACCCATTCAGCCAATTATCATGTGAGATATATGTAAGGTCTACTCGATATGCCAAATTTGGGATGAGGACTGTCTGTATTTTAATATTTGGTTCCAGTATTTATTTTATGAGGTTACTAGCATCCTCGTGTATTAGGTATGGGTAACTTCTACTGAATACCTATCCTCTCAGGTAAGGTATAAACGGATAATTGGTTTGATTTTTTGCATTTAATTTAAAGAGGCTGCCTACCTCTCGAAAGATACCTGTTGAGAAAAGTTGTTCGGTTGGTAGTTTTATTTCGGAGATTACCATCTCCCTCTTTCGACTTTAGATTTGTTTTTGTGCATCCCAATTCGTAACTTAGAAAGTCAAACAATAGATGAAAGTATTAAATTAGAAGGTCAAATAACAGAAGAAAAGTTTTCATTTTGTTCCGTCTGGTTGTATCCGATCGCTTTCAATTTGGGACGGCATACGCTAGCAAAACTTCCCCTTTGACTGACTGTACTCCGCGCCTCTCGGCCTATATATGAAAAGGTCGTTGACTCGTCTCTCGCTCACAGCAGATTGACAATGCGTCTAGCGTATCCCTTCTTATGGGAAGATTATTTGGGTTGCAGGCGTTGCAAACTCGGTTCCTGTACCTCGGTTGTATCCTATTATTAAAAGGGTCCTCTGAAATTTAATAAATAATATAAAAAAACTCACCCTGTTAGTCACCTCCAAATCCTCGTGTGAAACTTACCTGGTTACACTATATAGCTAAATCACTTTAATTTTCGACCTCCTCCCTACGCTTATAAAAGGGTAATTAAATATTCCTGTAAATAAAATTGTACCTCCCTAATCTGTTAGGATTCGAACCCACAGTTAATAATCTATTTGATTCTCTGGTTTTCGGTCTCCGTGGATAGAATGCCATCTCGCCAAATCAATAACTTAGCCCGATTAAACACTTCCTGCCTTTAAGTACATTCACTCTATTTTAAAACGCAATCAATATTTTTATTATTTTCATGTTTTTAAGACAAGCAATCTAGTTCGAACTGTATACGAAATCACGTTTAAATCAACACAACTTTATAACACAATCGCGATTGCACAACACCTGGCGCCCCTGAGGTGGGTTTTTACAAAACGGCGCTCTACAAATTATCCAATTATTATTATTGTCATTATTATTAATTGTTTTCTCACTGAGTCGAACCACTTTCACTTCACACAAGCACCGGATCAATAATCTTTCGCTTTAGTTCAAAATTCCACAATACTATTAACACCATCTGGATCCACTAATTCACTGCAATTTCACACAACACTTCTCATTTGTATCGATTTCATGGAGCTGTCAACGCACTCAAGTTCCAAACCTGACTGCCCGTCCCTGCGCCCTGTCCCGTGTGAATGTGTTTACTCCAGGCCTGTCTGTCCATAATTCTCCCGTCGTTGTCTAAACAAAATTTTTTTTGAGCACGTTCGTTTCGTTTATTTTATGTGAGTGTCCAAAACATCACATCCTCAACTCCTTTCCAAACAACCACCTTTTTGAATTCTACGTCATCTTCTCACAGAGAAACCATCCTCAAGCCAGTCAAACCCAACCCAAAATATACACCTTACCTTGATAAAAAACAATTGAATAATATTTTGGCCAGCCCGAATGGGAATGCCAAATCCCAGACGCCCAATGGGTGTGCCATTAATGGTAATACTTCCCCTCCTGCTCTCCCCGAAATAATGAATAATAATTCTTTTATACAAACTTTAATTACCCTTTTAATTTCTATCCTTACAAACAACAATACTGTACCATCCAACGCTGCCGATTACATTAAATCTTGCCTCCCCAATGGCTTCGAAACTGAACAAAATTCTTCAGTGGAACAGTAGAAGCCTCTTCGCCAACAAATCTGACCTAATTCAATTACTCGACGAACACGACGTTTCAGTAGCCGCCATTTCTGAAACGTGGTTAAAACCCTCCTTTCACTTAAGAATTCCAGGTTATTATTGTCTCAGACACGACAAACCGGATGGTGAAGGCGGCACGGCTGTGATAATCCATAATTCTATCCCGTTTAAACAAATTAATATTCATACTCCCTCCGACGATATCCAGATAATAGCAGCTGTCTTATCTGATATCACAATATTGTCAATATATATTCCTCCCTCTACGACTTTTATTAAAAATGAATGGGCACCAATCTTAACCCAGATTTGTTCCCCTTATATGATCCTTGGAGATTTTAATGCACATTCCCCTTCTTGGGGTAGCGAAATAACAAATCGTTCTGGCCGCAATCTTTTAGATTTTATTGATACCCATAACCTATTTTTTTTAAATGACGGAACTCCAACCAGATTCACCCCCCCTCATCAACGGAAAAGTGCTGTTGATATATCTCTTTGTTCGTATTCGTTAGCATCTAAATGTTCTTGGGACATCCTAAACGATCCCCTCTCTCGTGATCATTTCCCAATTATAATCCGCTTCCACCATCAATGCTCTGCCCGCATGGCAGCAGAGCATTCTGGTCGCTTGCGGGCTCAATAGGTCGAAATTTTTGCAAACCCAGTTTGCCACCTCTTACCAGACCTGACGGCTCACTAGCAAACACCGCCACCAAAAAGGCAAACCTATTAGGGAAAATGTTTGCGGAAAACTCGACCCTCGACGATGGAGGTGCTGTTCCGCCGTCGGTTCCTCACTGCGGCTTCTATATGAAAAAGCTGAGGATCCGGCATCGGGATGTACTCCACGTCATACTGGGGCTCGATGTTAACAAAGCTAGTGGACCTGATGGAATACCTGCCCTGCTATTGCAGAGGTGTGCTGCGGAAATAGTTCCAGTTTTGACAAAGCTCTTCAAAATGTCCCTGAAGTGTGGCACTGTGCCCTCTGGTTGGAAAAAAGCGGTCATTCACCCTATTCCCAAGAAAGGTGACCGCTCCAACCCAGCCAACTACCGCCCCATAGCGATCACATCAGTTCTGTCCAAAGTGATGGAACGTGTGATCAACGACAAACTGCTCACATACCTCGAGAAGAATAAAATTATCAACGACCGTCAATACGGATTCCGGCGGAACCGCTCGTGCGGTGATCTTCTCGCGTATGTGACGCATGTTTGGGGGCGGTGCTTGGAACGTCACGGTGAGACCCAAACGGTCGCACTAGACATATCCAAGGCCTTTGACCGGTTCTGGAACCGAGGACTTGTCAACAAATTGCCTTCTTACGGACTTCCCGCATCCCTGTGTGCGTGGATTGCTGACTTTTTAAGAGATAGGTCGATTCAGGCGGTTGCTGACGGTTTCACCTCTTCCTCGCACTCCATAAATCCTCGCGTCCCACAGGGATCGGTTCTGTCTCCGACTTTGTTTTTGTTGCACATCAATGAGCTTTTGACATGTGCACCGATTCATTGTTACGCGGATGACAGTACAGTTCATGATAGCTTTTTGTTTGACAAGCCCCCAAAGGGCACACAAACTCCAACGGCTCGGAGGGCTTTGAAGCAGAGAATGGACGGTTATCTCGAGAGTATTTCCTCCTGGGTTAAAAATAATCTCGTCGAATTTAATGTTTCAAAGACTCAATCCTGTCTGATTACGTCTAAAAGGGATTCAAATGATAATCTAGTCTCCTTCAACGGAAGCAATCTTCCGAACAGGCCTTCCATTGATATGCTTGGTATATCCTTGGTATATACTTGGTACATCCACAAACACAGGAATACCAATTACTACTCCTCTCCCACGGGATGACTGCCGCTGTAAGGGAACCAACAAGAGTGGATCACAAAATTAATAAATCAATCCCCTCGCAAACCTGCATTGACCACATAATGACAAAAACAAATAAAAAATATTCCACAATCATACATCAATCCACTATCACTGATCACTACACTTTAATTTTTAACATCCATGCAAAGGAAAATCGACCATCGACTCAAAATTTAACGGGGAATAGACATGTTATAGACTACAACGAACTAAAAAATTCACTAAAAACTGAAACCTGGGAATTAATATATAAAGCTGAAGACCTTGAAGATGCTTGGAAATTATTTATTAAACTATTGCAATTAAAAATACATAACCACACCTCAATAAAAACTTACACATATTCACACAATAAAATTATCAAAAAAGCATGGATCACACCTGGCCTACTAAAATGTATAAGAAAAAGAGACAAGCTCCATCAGCAAGTAAAAAACTATCCATACGACCTTTCCTTAAAACTATTTTACAAAAATTATAGAAACATCTGCTCCAATCTTACTAAATCGGCCAAACAAAATTACTACAGATCTAAAATTCATCAATCCAATAATAATCCAAAACTTCTCTGGCAAATAATTAAAGAAATCACCTACACAAATCAAAACAAAGCAAACCCATTGGAAGAAATCAACACAGAGAACGGCACACTCTCGCTCAACAAAAACGTACATCAACTAATTAACTACACAAACAACTTTTTTGCAAACATAGGCTCGAACTTAGCGAATAAAATAACCAAACCCCAACACTATAACCCAAAAATAAACAAACACCCAAATCCACAAAGGTTTAAATTTGCTCTAAAACAAATCACTAAACAAGAACTAATACTAATATTTTCTAAATTCAAACCAACATCTTCATCTGGTAGTGATGAAATCACAATGAAAACATTAAAATTTATACAAGATGAAATTACCGAACCGATACTCTTTCTAATAAACAAATCTATTACGGAAAGCAGATTTCCATCACAACTCAAAATAGGGACTATTACACCAATCTTTAAATCAGGAAATCGTACAGATATCAATAACTACAGACCAATCACAATCCTGAACACATTATCTAAAATCTTAGAAATAACAGTTAAAACTCAACTCATCGATTACCTAGAATCAAATAAACTATTATCACCAAAACAATTTGGTTTCAGAAAAAATCTAGGAACATCCAACGCCATAGCTTTAGTAATTGAATATATTAAAAATTCTCTAGATTCACATAAAAAATGCATTGGAGTATTTCTCGACCTTTCTAAAGCCTTCGACACAATAAATCACCAACATCTTTTTGAAAAACTAGTTAACATAGGGATCACTGATAATGAACTGATATTCTTTAAAAGCTACATGGGAAATAGAAAGCAAACTGTGAAACTTAACAACATAACCAGTGAGTGTATTGATGTCAAATGCGGGGTGCCTCAAGGAAGTATTCTGGGTCCGATTCTGTTCCTAATATACATTAATGATCTATGCCACATAGAATGTGACGGAGAAATCATAAGTTTTGCGGATGATACTGTTCTCCTTATAAATGGGAATAATTGGACAGAAACATTTAAGAAAGCAGAAGACACACTAAACAGGATTAAAAAATGGCTAGACTACTATTCACTTACACTAAATGCTAATAAAACCAAATTCATCACTTTCAAAATAAAAAATACAAAAAACTCTGAAGAAAACCATAACTTGAAAATTCATAGCCCGCATCACTTAAATGAGCATTGTAATTGTCCCTCATTAGAAAATGTTGACCATATAACGTATCTAGGTCTAAAAATAGATGGGAATTTAAAATGGACCAATCACATTAGCTATTTAGATAATAAAATTAAAAAACTTAGTTATTTTTTCAAAACTATCAGGAATGTGCTCATTAAAAAAGACTTAATCAAAATCTACATGGCTCTCTGCCAATCACTGTTAGAATACGGTATTATCGGATGGGGCAGTGCAAATAAAAACATACTAAATCCACTTATCAAATCTCAAAAAGCCATAATGAAAATTATACTGAAAGTTCCTGTAAGAACTAGCACTAACGAAATCTTCACCAATCTTAACATCATGTCTATTAAACAACTATATTCTAAAACTATACTCATTTACATTCATAAACACAAAACACAAGAAATAACAACAAACACGTACAATAGAAACACTAGATCTCATGATCAAAAACTTATCCAACAAATAATTACAAATACAACTTTTGGGCAAAAAAGCTTCTTATATCACAGTATTAAACTCTACAACAAAATACCACTCACACTCAAAAACCTCAACACTTTAACATTTAAATCTGAAATAAAAAGCTGGATACTTAACATAGGAAGATCTGAAATAGAAAATTTACTGAAATCAAACACAGACTAAAACAGAATCAACTGAACTATACCAAAAAACAGTACCTTACTTATTTTAAAATTACTTAAAAAATATATATATACTACATTATACTTTGTTGTAATATTAATTTCTTATAATTAAATTATAATATGTAAATGACATCCTCAGCACGGGAGATCCCAGTGAGGATATCATTATATCTATGTGTTAATAAGAAAAGAAGACAATAAATCATTATTATTATTATTATTATTATTAACTATAAGTGACCAGCTCACGTACGGGGGCTCCCAGAAGCTGGGCGTACTGTACAGGTACAGGGCCCGCAGATACTTTAATAATACACAATTGCTGACCCTGTACAAATCGCAAGTGCGCCCTACTGTCGAATTTGGCAGCCATCTCTGGTCCGGAGCCCCTAAATACCTGAAAAAAACTCTTGACTCTGTGCAAAAACGGGCGGTCCGTTTGATAGATTCCCAAATCTTAACAAACGGACTGCAATCTTTAGAGCACAGGCGTCAGGTAGGTATGCTGTCCTTGTTCTATCGGTATTACAATGGAAGATGCTCTGAGGAACTAGCGTCATTGATCCCTTCGGCACCAGTGCGTAGTCAGGATACACGCCAAACGCGCGCCCAACATTTGTACACAGTTGACATTTGTCACATGAGAACGGGTCGCTTCTACGATTCGTTCTTAAGTTCAACAGCTCGGCTGTAGAACGAACTGCCGGCCTCTGTGTTTCCTCCCTCCTACAACATGGAACTCTTCAAGACCCATGTTCACTCCTTCCTCTCCACCTTCCACACAGCATCCCCAAAGATGACATAGGCCCTGAGGGAAATTATTTTCTTCAGGGCCTCCTGTGTGGAGTTAATATAAAAATAAAAAAAATTAACACTTATTCCCCCCCAGTTAAAAATAATCTCAAATATAGAACGAAAGATGCGAATTGGAGCACTTTCTCTTCTCAACTAGATAACCTTATTAATTTAACAAAATCGTCCCCAGGAGACATCAGAATGCAAAGTGAGACTTTTTTTTTAATTCCTTTATTTTTCCCAATTTTTACATTAATTACATACAATATTATATAAATCAATAAGAATAATGGGAACCCACTAAGGCGCAGCCTGTGCGTGGGTAATTTATTTAAGTTATAATTTTATTGTACCTAGAAATAAACAAATTGTGGGCATATAAAATAAAAACAAGATTACATTTTTTATTAGCGTTTTGTATAAAAAGTGTTTATAATAGTGTATAGTGAAGTTATAAGTGTTTAGTGTAATATATGGTGAATATTTTATGAGAAACATAAATTGATACAAATTAATTAAAAAAAAAGTTTCAACTGCTGTATCGAAAAGCCATAATTTTAATTCTTTTAAATATTGAGGAAGTTTAGTTATCACTTGAATATTTTTCGGTAAAAGATTGAAAGTACGAGGTCCAATGAAACTGCAGTGTGTTTGCATTTGTTTTGTGTTCGTTTGGGGAGTATAAAATACATTATTATTTCTAATGTTGGTTCTGTTTTAATTTATTTCGAATTTATTTTTGTTTTTAAATATGTATTTCATAGTTTGCAGAATAAATAATTTACGGAGACAGAATAGTTTAGATTCTTTGTATAACTCATCCGTTGAAAATGTTCTTTTCCGACTATACATAACTTTGATGATATAATTTTGAATTATTTGTAAAGGTTTGATATGTGCATTAAGCGCACCGCCCCATCCTATTATTCCGTATATGAGTGAAGATTGCACCAAAGAAAAATAAATAATTTTCAGTTTTTCAACATTGAGCACTTCTTTTAGTCTGTAAAATGTGTATGTAAGATATCTTAATTTACAGACGGTATTATTAATTTGTGACTGCCAATTTAATTTTGTATCAATAACAATACCTAAATATTTAATCTTTTCAACTTTTCCGAGTTCAAAGCAAGATGAGCATATTTCTTGATTACAGTTAAAGTTATGTATTCGAATTTTAAGGTTATTAGGGGGTATATTTTTACTATTTTTAGAAAAGGTTAGGTAAAATGTTTTATTATAGTTTAAGAAGAGTCTATTACATTTTAGCCATGATGAGACATATGTAATACATTTTGTTGCCTTCAAAAAAGTTTCAGGCCAGGATTTTCCACTCACTATTATTACTGTATCATCTGCGTAAGATACAATTTTACCAGGGATTATAACATCACATAAATCGTTTATGTTTCCCTGTGGTACTCCATTTTTTATTCATGTTTCAGTAATATAAAAATCCCCTATTTTTGTTTTTTGTTTTCTGTCTTTGAGATAGCTAGTAAGAATTTTTAGTGTATCATTTTTTAAACCTATTTGATTCATTTTTTAGTAGATTGTGATTTACCGTATCAAAAGCTTTTCTTAAGTCTAGGAATATAGCTAAACTCTTTTTATTTTGATCAACAGATGTGTATAATTTTTTATTCAGATCAAATATTGCATCTTCAGTGCTTAGTTTTGTTCTGAAGCCATATTGATTTTGGGACAGAATTTTGTTTTGTTCTAGGTAATTCATTATTCTATTTTTGATACATTTTTCAAATATTTTTGAGAGGTTTGAGACCAAGGAAATAGGTCTGTAGTTGTCTATTATGTGCGTTTCTCCTGATTTGTGAATTGGTATTATGATAGAGGTTTTTAATTGTTCGGGAAAATGTCCCTCTTTTAAGGATATATTAAAAATATGTTTCAATGGAGTTAAAATGTAATGTTTTATTTTTTAGTGTGTTACCTGATAAACCATCAATTCCTGTAGAATTTGTTGATTTTAGACCGTCAATGTGTTTATCAATTTCATCTGTTGTGATGGGTGAAAAATATTCTAAGGAGTTAATTGAATCGTTAGTTGAGTCTAAGTGTAAAGATGAGTCTACGGGTATTGTATTATCAATTTTACTAGAAGATTCAAGTACTTGATCTACCACATTAGTAAAAAGTTTTTAAAGTTTTCTGAATAGTCGATTTGTCAGTTATAATATTTTCATTTATTATAATCTCATTGACATCGGTTGATACTTTTTTTTTTGTTCGTGATTTCGTTAATAATATTCCACGTTTTTTTGGTATCATTTTTTGCACTATCAATTTTTTCACAATAATACTTCTTTTTGCAATTTCTTATTAACCTATTTAGTAAATTTCTATACATTAAATATTTCGTTTTCATGAAAGGCATAATTCTTGTGTTATTTTTTTGACAGGCTTTTTGATAATTTAACATCTCTTTGTATAATTTATCTCTTTGTTTAATAGAGACTATTAGTCCTACAGTGATCCAAGGCTTAATTTTTTTATAATTTCTCTTAGCGATGACAATTTTATTTGTACTCTTCGAAATATAAGCTTCTAGAGTTTTATAAAATAATTCTAATGCTGAATTTGGGTTAGATATTGATAGTATGTTGTCCCATTTTTCTGAATGATGTAAATTGTTTAATGTGACTTAATTAATTTCATTTATTTCAACAGTGTTAGAGTATTCTTTTGAATTTGTGGTTAAGATGTTGTGTCCGTAGAATGTTGGGTAGTGGTCAGTGATGTTTGTTTTTAGAGTTGAAGATTTAGTTATAACGTGTTTGTGTGTTTTGATAAATATGTGATCTAGAGTCGTGGAATTATTTAGATTTTCTCTTGTTGGTGAGTTTATGTATGATTGATATCCTGCATATGACAAACAATCTAAGTATTCATTTATACTATGGTTATATTCATTCATTTATACTATGGTTCCTTCTATGGTTATAAATGCAGCAGAAAAATCCATCCCGAAACGCAATGCGAACATTAAAATAAAACACTCTACTCCGTGGTGGGACGAGGAATGCACTCGCTCCGTTAACTCTCAAAAAAAGCAATTTCCTCTTTTCGTAAGGGTATGTCACTAGAAAAATTTTTATTAGTTAAAAAAGCCCAGGCAGAAACCAAACGAATTTTGAAAAATAAGAAGCGCGCTGGATGGCGGAAGTTCTGTGAGAACCTGTTTCCGGAAACTCCCCAGTCTTCAGTTTGGTCTAGCTTAAAAAAATTCGGATCATCGTATTCTCCGCCGAGAATCAAACATATATCAGAAGAAATTCTTATAGGATTTAAAATAGCCCCCCCATCAGTTGCCGGATGTGAAGAAATGCCTTCTATTAAGCCGTATCTATCTCATTCTAACTGGCTAGATGCTCCTTTCTCCATTGATGAGATGAAACGAGTGATAAGAGCCCTTTTTGTCTCTGCTCCGGGTCCCGATGGAATATTTTATAGTTTCATTAAATCATTTTCTGATATGGCGGTTGAATATTTCTTATCTCTTATTAATAATATGTTTGAAACGGGACTAATTCCGGATGATTGGAAAACTCAAAAAATCATTCCCATTTTAAAACCTGGAAAAAATCCAATCCAAAAATCCAAATAGTTAATACATATCAACAAACAAGTCTTGCTAAGCCAATTGAATTGACTTGTCAACAGGTGCTTAAAATTTAGTTTCATTTAATGAATCATCACTTGAAATGGTAAAGTAAATCAAAGTATAATATACATATCAAGTATGACCGTAAATGCATACAGTAATTAATATGCGTCCAAAAAAATAAATAACAAATAAACCAAGGAGTATGTGAGTTAAACGTTGGAAGGTATAGAGACATGACTTTTTTTATAGCATATAAATAATACAAGTTAATAACTAGCACATAGGTCTGAAATTAGTTGCCTTTTGAAACTCACAAAGTTACTAACACCAAATATATCAATAAGTTCACAGTATTTGTTTGCAAGGTGATGAATTCTTGGAATTGGTGAATACATAGAGTAGTTAGTATTGAGGTTATTGTTACATTTAAAAGTGTCTTTGCTTCGAGTTTGTCTGGCAGGTACATTCATATAAATTAATTCCAATAATTCAGGGCTGTTAATGAGAGATTTGATAATTTTGAATAAAAATAATATATCAGTTTGATAAAATAAAATACTTTTTTGTTTTAAAACCAGGATATTTATTAATTTAAGAACCGACCGGTTTCGCTTTACTTAAGCATCATCAGGGTACAAATTAATACTAAACAAGAAGTACATAATGTGTGTATATATATATAACAAAATATAGAGGGAGACAAGATGATACAAATATAAGCAACACAAAGACGGTCATAAAATACATTAACATAAGTGCACAAGTAATGGAAAAACCGCTAGATAATTATGTAGACTAATGGGTTATATCAATAAATCGGGAGAAACAAAGCATCAACTGGCATGGTGGTAAGGAGGTAATGAGAACTGGGATTTTTTTATGGGTTTATTGGAAACAGACCTAATATTGGACTACTTGATATGTCTAATTGATTATTAAGTATCTGACTTTTGGTTTTTACAGCTTTTTTAATTTCTAGTGCCTCTAAGTTGTTTAGTCTGTCACCATGCCCGTTTTTATGTAAGATGTTAGCACCGGTGCTATGACAGAATGTATGATCTTTATCGATCAAATGATTTGCGAATTCGGAAAACCCGTTATTATTGAGGCAACGAAGATGCTCCTTTATCCTAATATTAACATTACGTGATGTCTTACCGATATAGAAAGCCGAACAATTATTGCAATTTAATTTATAAATCCCCGAATGACTTAATTTATCGTCCTTATCTTTAGAATTAATTAGAAATTTACCTATAGTGTTATTAGTATAAAAGGCCGGTTTGACTTCAGAAGGAAGGTTTTTTACACCTAAGGTAGAAAAGTGATTAATAAATAAAATTCGCCGCCATTGATAATTAATATTATTATCATTGATTTGAGGACAAGGACTAGCAAAGAGGAAGCGATTAATGGCTATTTGTTTTAGCTTTTTATTTAAGATTAAATCTATAAAATTTGATTCATAGCCATTATTTACTGCTATGTTTTAATTAGTTTTAGTTCACTATCAAAATTACTATCGGACATTGGAATTGTGACTAAACGATGGACCATTGAATGGAATGCGGAGTGCTTATGTGAAATAGGGTGATTGGAGGTGCTGTGTATGACAACGTCAGTATAGGAGGGTTTACGAAAAATGTTAAAATTAATTCTGTTATTAACGATCGATAAGGTAAGGTATAAAAAATTTAAGATTGAATTTATGCCTGTATGCCTGTATGAATGTGAATTTAATCTTATTATGAAAAGAGTTTATAAGTTTGAGGAAGGAATTCAGTTGACGCTTAGTCCCTGTCCATATACACAAAACATCATCAGCGTATCTTTTCCATTACAAGAAATTTTTAATAAGATGTGAGGTACTAGATAAAATTTTATTTTCTAAGTTATCCATGAATATATCAGCAATCAGAGGACTGGTAGGGCTCCCCATAGCTAGGCCGTCACGTTGCTGATTATTAATTTGAAAATAATTTTGATTCAGGCATATATTAAACAAGGAAGTTAAATAAACCGGTCGGTTCTTAAATTAATAAATATCGTGGTTTTAAAACAAAAAAGTATTTTATTTTATTAAATATGTCAAACCACAAAGTGATTGCTTTCTACAATAATATATCAGTTTGAGTTTATCTGATAGTTGAAGAAGTCTGGTTTCGGTACGTAAGTTATTATAATTTATAAATTCGATGGAAATATTCATTTTGAAATTGATGTACCAAAGAAATTTATTTTGCACTATTTCTAAGGCTTGAGAATGGACTTTGTAGAACGGTGACCATAGCGTACTGTTGAATTATATTCTAATTTACTTCGTACTAATGAGCAATATAGATCTTTTAAATTTAACACATTTTTAAACTTTGCCCCCATTCTCAAAATAAAACCGAGCATTCTCATTTCATCGCTTATCGTAGTTTCATTGATGTGTAAGTTAAACTGTAGACTTTCGTGGAATAAGACACCGAGATCTTGAATCTGTGAAACTCGAAGAAGATTAGCGCCATTAATGAAATAAGAAAAATGAAGAGGATTTTTACCTTTGTAAAAACTAATAATCTGGCATTTACTAATATTTAGTTGCAAATCATTTTCTGAAAACCAAGCAAATAGTTTATTCAGATTCGACTGAAAAATAGCGCGATCATTATCATCTTTAATTATTCTGTAGATCTTCAGATCGTAGGCAAATAACAGAACATTGACTTTGCTAAAAATATTTACTATGTCATTGATGAACAAACAAAATAATATTGGGCCCAGATGAGATCCTTGCGGTACTCCACTTGATGCCGCAAATTTGTAAGAAGTGAATGAATCTACCTTTACCGCTAAGTAACTTCCCAACAGATAACTCTTAAACCCTTCAAACATGCTCCCCCTCACTCCCAAAAATTTTAATTTATGTATTAAGATTCTGTGATTTACTTTATCAAATGCTTTACTGAAGTCAGTATATATGGAGTCAGTTTGATACGATGTGATAAAGCCATTAACGATATCATTAGTGTATATTATTAAATTGGAAAGTGTATAATATTAATCTGAAAATAAAGCCTACTTTAACTGAAGTTAAAGTCAGTGTTATACCATGTCCTGGTTATTTTTTAAAATTTTATTTTTTTCTTGTTTATTCCAGATCTCGGGGAGGGTGGTGCAATCCCATGAGCTCCATATTATACAAAGAATATATAAATTATATATAAAAAATATTGTAAGGTAACCAAATAAACGAAAAAAATAATAATACAAAAAAACATAATGAGACTTAAGTAATGCCATAGTGGTGTTTTATTTGTAAAAAATGTATGTATTTTACAGTATATGTTTTTTTTCATTTTTGCACAAATCATTACAAAACAAACAAAAACTTCCGGATCTCCGGTGCGACAAGTGGAAGGATGTGTTATCCGTTCTACGAGTTTATATAAAGTTTCTTTTGATAAAATATTCATCTACACAAAAGACAAGAAGTTTGTTCAAATTCTTTAACCCTAGATTCATAACCATTCGTCCCACAGACCGTGCAAAACGTAAATTTGTTTCTAGTGTCTCGAGTGAAAGAGATAGAATGATGACCTCTCAAGTACCTTCCTAGATCGCTTGTTCATTAGTAACGCGGGTGTGTTTGCCTCGCAGTTAAGTCTTGTGGACAAGTTATAGACCTTTGAACGTCTGAGAGACGAATGTTTATGAATAGTGTTACTTTTGAAGAGACTGCAAGTTATTTTGAAAACATTGTTTTTGATGAGTTTTGGTTATACAGAGTAAAAGTAAGTATATGATATAATTCTATATGAGTTATTATTTATAGTTACATATTATTTTATCGTTCAAATGTATTATTGTGTGTATTTTATATCAAATCTTTTTATTTTATTTTAGAATTAATGATCGGCAAATTGATGACTATTTGAATCGTTTATCTGATTCTGATGATGATGATTTTACCGTTCAGCAAAAGGATGTAGAAATCAGTGATGTCGAAGATTATGTGGAATTAGATGAAATGGTACCGACAGATTCCGACAGTGATAACGACATGGTTACGTAAAAGACACGAAATGCCAACTTTGAAGAGATGCCTAAAAAGGAAAATCGCCGAAGTTTTAGATGAAATGCCTACCATTGCCACACCTGGTCCAAGTGGTACTCAAAATAAGGTTTGTGGTTATTGTGATTATAAAAAACGGCATATGACAAAGTTCCAATGCAAACAATGCAAAAAGTATATGTGCATGGACCATCGCGGCCTCATGTGTGAGGAATGTAGCGATGAAATTTAATTTTAACTCGTTTATTATTTTTTTTGTTACCTAATTAAACATATTAAAAAGTGCCATACTTAATTTATTTATTTTATTTACAAGTATCTACCCCAAAACTCATCACTTAAATTTAGTCGTCTGTGAGAGGAATGTTTATGAATAATGTTCCTCTTAGATAAGGTTATGAATCTAGGGTTAAATAGATATACATATAGTTGAAAGTTGGAACCATTACAAAGAGATTGTTATTAAATTATTGGAGAGCAATGCATTTCTTGCTATTCAAATAGGACTGGCGTAAGAGGTAAAACTACCCTTCCCGCTGGAAGTGTTAATAATAATACTTAAAATTAAAAAGACAAACATTCCTGGATCTCAATGACCCAACCACAATGCCAACTAAGCCATTAAACCGGTCATACTTATGTTAGTTATATTTTATTATAACTATTATATTATATTATAATTGTAATTTTTCACAAAAAGATGTGCCCCAAAAACCCTTTGGGCGTATAAAAAATAATAATTTAAAATATAATAAGACAAACTTACACTTTACCAAATTTACGTACCTAATCTTAATATTTAAAAATCACGTGTTGTAGAGATAAAAAAAAATATTTTTTCAACCTATTTTTTTTTTAGCTTTCTCATCCAAAAATAAATACAACTCAAATTTTAACTTTCCTAAATAGTATATAATACACATACTGAGGCAGGGCGACGTCCGCCTGAACCCACTAGGAGGGCTTTGAAGCAGAGAATGGACGGTTATCTCGAGAGTATTTCCTTCTGGGGTAAAAATAATCTCGTCGAATTTAATGTTTCAAAGACCCAATCCTGTCTGATTACGTCTAAAAGGGATCCAAATGATAATCTCGTCTCCTTCAACGGAAGCAATCTTCCGAACAGGCCTTCCATTGATATGCTTGGTGTAACTATAAGTGACCAGCTCAGGTACGGGGGCTCCATCGAAGCCAGAGTAAAGTTGGCCTCTCAGAAGCTGGGCGTACTGTACAGGGCCCGCAGATACTTTAATAGTACACAACTGCTCACCCTGTACAAATCGCAAGTGCGCCCTACTGTCGACTTTGGCAGCCATCTCTGGTCTGGAGCCCCAAAATACCTGAAAAAAACCCTTGACTCTGTGCAGAAACGGGCGGTCCGTTTGATAGATTCCCCAATCTTAACAAACGGACTGCAATCTTTAGAGCACAGGCGTCAGGTAGGTATGCTGTCCTTGTTCTATCGGTATTACAATGGAAGATGCTCTGAGGAACTAGCGTCATTGATCCCTTCGGCACCGGTGCGTAGTCGGGATACACGACAAACGCGCGCCCAACATTTGTACACAGTTGACACTTGTCACATGAGAACGGGTCGCTTCTACGATTCGTTCTTAAGTTCAACAGCTCGGCTGTGGAACGAACTGCCGGCCTCTGTGTTTCCTCCCTCCTACAACATGGGACTCTTCAAGACCCATATTCACTCCTTCCTCTCCACAAAAAGATCCTTCACACAGCATCCCCAAAGATGACATAGGCCCTGAGGGAAATTATTTTCTTCAGGGCCTCCTGTGTGGAGTAAATATAAAAAATAAATAAAAAATGTATCATCATAAAAATTAATTTACAAAAGCAATTTAAAAAACAATTAAATCAAACGAATCTCAATATTAGATATTATGGACCTATAAAAACCCATTATTAGTAATTATAAATACAAACGAAAAAGCGTTTTTTTCAATGAGAAATAAATCACTAATTCAGGTAAATAAGGAATAAAACGGTAGATTAATAAGTAGTCTTTAGAGATTTAAAAAATTAAATTTTGTTAAAAAAATTATAGTTTTTTTTACTACAGTACATTTGTAATATAGAAACAGTAAAAAATAGAAAACGGGAGGTTAAGTAGAATAAACAAGAAGAAACAAAAAAGAAAACAGACAGGGATATACACATAAGCACAGAGCCAAGGTAGGAATTTAGAAGAAGGTACTTACCAACTAATACTTTGGTAAAAATACATTTTGCTCGATTACAAATACAGGGGATAGAACAGGAGAGAGAGAGAAACAAAACAAAGTACAACACGACAAGAATTACGTATTTTCATTTTATGTGTTTTTAAAATTATTCTTTCAAAAGCCTTACTTTGAATTTTTGGATTATGCTGGTTGTTTTTATACATATCTGGAAGAGAGTTATAGAGTGTGTAGGCAATATAGGTAAGAGATTTTATTCCATATTTCATATTGTGTGTTAGAGGAATGCGGATTTTATTGATATTCCGAATGTTGTGGTTGTGGATGTCTTGATTGTAAAGTAGCTTGATGTTAGTGTGGGTTGATTGTTGGGTAATTTGTAGGATGGCGGTCGTGATTTCATGTTTGGGAAGGACTGTGATTGGAAGGATACCGGAGATTGAATAGATGTCCTTGATATGTGTGTCCCATGGAAGACCAACAACATTTCTAAGAGCTCAGACCAACTGCAGATCAGCTATCAGTTTCTTTGAGGCAAAGCCCCAGATACAGCAGAGAGAGGATTGGTGTGAATGTACCATGGCATAATACACCGAAGTTAGTATATTAATGGGTGGTAATCCTTGAAGCTTATATAATACATCAGTTATGGGGATAATTTTCTCCCAATATCCCAAGATCCCACGACAGCTGGGAATCTACAATCATAAATATTTTGTCTTTGTTTTCTTTTTTAGACAGATGTCACCAATTTTGATAGTGAGTCTGCAATTTTTCTTGTTGCCGAAAAGCATGTAATATGTTTTTTATGTTACTGGTCATTTTGATTATACTCAACCAGCTTGTGAGATGGGAATCATACTAATTCTTATTGGTCGTCGTCATTAGTAGAAGATCACAGTATATCATCTAGGCCACGCCCACACGAATAATATATGTGATATAGGCCACGCCCAAATAACGTTTTGAGAGTATATCTCTATCTCAGAAGTCAAAGGTCGGCTGTCACATTTTTACAATTGTTCAGGAGAGAGGAAATAGTAAAAATTTTCCTTTGAACATTGTGGGGATGCCAGACCTTTTAAGTTTACCTAACTTAGTTTCATCTTATCGCAAAAAAACCGTCTTTATACTTCAGGTCTCATACATAACTCATTTTCACAAAAAACTGTCTTTATACTTCAGGTCTCATACATAACTCATTTTCACAAAAAACTGAACAACCGACCTTTGACTACTGAGGTACAGATTGATGTCTGAATTTTGTTAAATTATGTTAAATCCTTCTTACATTAAAGCGCTTCAAAGGCGCGAGCGTTTAACATACAACGCTCATTATTATTTATCTCCAGAACCTGAGGGATTATATCCACCCGGTTCTAGGACCAATATGAGGTTGAATCTCAGGATATGTAAGGGATCCTTTTTTCGCCATTATCGTTTGATAGCTGTAAATAAAAATAATGAGTGGATCCAACACTTCTCGTAAACGACACTGTATTCTCATTGCAATAAAAGATGTAATAGATTTGTAACAAAGCGTGTTTATTTAGAATATACTACATTTCCCGAAGGTATACACTACAAGGTGGCTTATTTGGCAGTTTACTTAGTACCTGCCTAAATATCGAACCTTTCATGAATTATTCAAGCTTTTAAGGCTTTTACATGTAAGCATTGTTATAGTTGTTGTTGTTCAGGAAAAAAAGAGTTTTTATTACATAACACAATAAACTAGGTACTATTATAGGTACAATGCAAGTTATAACAGAAAGTTCTGTTGTACATAGGAGTTCAAAAATTGAATATAATAACAAGAATACAAAGTACATACTTAAGGAATTATGAAAGTAGTTACAGAGCAATGTGTAGTAACTTTGCAACAGTTTGTTGTAGAGCATGTTTGTACGAGTATTTAGCAAACCTTTATTACTCCAGATTGGATGTTTTACAGTAGCTAAATATAATGTCATTTTATCGAACAACAATTCTAATTGAATGTTATGGACTCTTTTTGTAGCAATGTGAAGTTAATGGGTACCAACAACAGCTGTACAGTAACGCTTACGTGGTTTTGCAAGGCAAGGCCGGTCTTCACCTGGGCCAGTGAAAGAGCGGGTTATGTCCCAAATTACAATCAAAGGAACATGTGGATTGTTTGAGCGGTTGAACTGGCTCAAGTCTCCCAGCAGGAGAGACTCGACCTTCGTCCGCGCTGTCCTGTTGACTTCCCCGTTTGTGTCTGGCGCGGCTTCGTCAGGAGGACGATTGCACAAGCCGCACTCTTGCCTTATTTAGTTTGCATACAAGATAACCACAAAGGGAATCATTTTATGAATTATGATGCTGGCCTCTTTTTCTATCGTGGTTTCTGGGACCAACAAATAAAGTATTTTGGACAACATATAATACTACCCTCCTCATGACAGATGGAAGAAAAGCTGAGAACTGTGACACAGTAGTAGAACAGCAGAGGCGTCGGCGTACCACAAAAACTAGAAACTGTAGTGACGTTGGTGTCTAACAGAAGTGATGAGCCAAAAATGATGACAAATTTCAAGTTAATCAAAAACAAATGTCTCCTCGAAGAATGAAGAACACTAAGGATAAGTAATCCTTTTTTATAGTAATCAAAATGCGGTAACTAGTACCGGAGAGCAATATTAATTGAATGATTATGAACCAATATACACATACAACACAACATGCCAAACAACTATACATTATGCAGCGGATTTATCACTAGTTGGAACCATACAGTACATGTTTCTTAGTAATTTATGTAATATTTGAAAAATGTTTACTAGTTAAATGGTGCAATATTATTTAAATAAAAAAAACAGCATTACCAAAGGGAAGAAACAAATCAAAAAGTCAAGAAGATCAATAAGCTTGTTATAAGAAAATCATAAGACTAGGTAAAATTTTAATTTTTAATATTTTACTACCAAATATAATTTAAATACAAACTGCCCTACAATAAAGAACACAACATACAAGATAGAAAGAAAATATTAGACTAAAAATAATTTTAAAATAAATTAAATTGCTTAGTGTATAAAGGCATTTAAATGTATAGCCTATTTTTTAGTGAAATAAAAAAATGTACATACGTTAAGCATATTTAAATAAAGAAAGAAAAATGTGTGTATTAGGTAAATATGTATTAGAAATAAGTAAGTAATAAGGGAATCAAAACGTTAAAATATGTTCTTATGTTCATATTAGACCATACGGAGTGGAACTATATGATGTTTAATAAATAAGCTAATATGATGTCTATTACAGCTATTATAATAATATAATAGCTGTAATAGACATCATGTGATAGGCCATATGCCATACGTAGGGAAATACTTCTCCACATTCCCCTACTTACACTGTGTGAGAACTTATTCTAATTTTCTTAATCTAAGGTGTAAAATTCCAAGGATTGGTTTTTTCTATCTTTTGTAGATAACATCAATCCTTGGAATAAAATAAATCGCAAACTTATGTCATATTTATACAAGGCTTCACATATTTGCGCTTACAATCTTGGCAACTTAGGTATAATTCATTTTCTTATTGACACTTGTTAATATTTAATAATTTTAATGTTGGATAATGTTAAAAACGAACACGACATTTGGACCGAGAAATTTTATTTACTATCTAGGGCATTAAACTTTACAACGAATCACTTCTCTTCTACAACAAACTTACAAATATCTATCAATATATTCTAAGCATTCATTAAAAATTTGACCTGGGACACAGGGAGATACGAAATTGATAGAATATTGTAACCAAACGCAGACTGATTGAAGTGAGACAACTTGTGTAATATCCAAGTAATATAAATATAATCAAAACCATAAATAAATAAAAAAAACTTTGTTAGCTTTCAGATTTACATTGGAAAATGTAGCATTAAGAAATACAAAAAAATTATAGCACACATCCTAACTAGTCTAATAAGGTATTAGATTTTATTATAATGTAAATTGTAGCACACATCCTAACTAGTGTAATAAGGTATTAGATTAGAAAACATTATGAAATAAAATGAAGTCAATACAAATCATAGTAAATTGAGCGCTTTTGTAAAGGCAATAGGGATTATATATACAAAATAATATAGCTGCGTTGAGTCTTTTGTTCCCCTAAGTGTTGTCTTAAGCAGGGTGTAGTACAGTCAGTGGCAGCATTATATAGTGTTGCCGTCAGTGATATTCAGCTACAAGGATCTGTAAACAAATAATTTAACTGGTGTTTAAAATGTAAAACTCAGTAGGAATCAGACATTACAATGTGTCTGAAGATGATAAATATAATGTGCATGTTAACCCCTAGCCTCTGACATTTTGCAATGTACATCTCATTTGAAAATTTTCAGAATTAGATTCCGTGGAAAATATTTTCAAATACATTCGTATCAAAATAACTTCGTCTTTTTTAATGTTTTCAAACAAAATACTCTTCTTGAAAGCAGATGAAAGATTCTTTCAGTTTTTAGTATTACAAATCGGCGTATGAAATTAAAAATATTAAAATTTTGAACACAAACAAATATTAAAAAAAGTCGCTTACCGAAGGTTTCTTTCGTGTAAACTGTAATATTATTATTTGAAACAAAATATATTTAATTAGACAAAGGTATTGTAAAAGTTACAAGTCCCTTTCCTTTTTTTCGTTTAACATAAAAAAAAATGTAAACCTTGACAAATAGTTTTTAAATGCTAAAGGTTGTTACATATAATGTGTTTACGGTATATTTTTAAATGTAAATTGAAAATGCTGTATTTTACAAACTCGGACAGATCGAGAACACCTGGCACAGACAGTGCTAGTTTTGAAATGTTCCGAAATTTGAACTTCAAGCGTTGCTCCCCTCAAAGCATGTCCAGAAACCATTGAGTTATTGAGAAACCATTGAGTTATTGAGAAACCATTGAGTTATTGAGAAACCATTGAGTTATTGAGAAACCATTGAGTTATTGAGAAACCATTGAGTTATTGAGAAACCATTGAGTTATTGAGAAATCATTGAGTTATTGAGAAACCATTGAGTTATTGAGAAAGTATTGAGTTATTGAGAAACCATTGAGTTATTGAGAAACCATTGAGTTATTGAGAAATTAGTTAGTTAGAGTTAACTAGTTTTTTTTACTGTACAGTTATTTTTATTGTTGACTGTTTTTAAGATTATGCGGTTGAACATTCAATATTTGCTTCAACTTGAAAAATTACGACATCTGTCACACATTAAACAAATGAAGTGCATGCTACATATTTATAATGACTAATTAATTAAAATATAATGATTTTTTTTTGGGGTATTAAGCTTTGTTTTATTTTTTTTTTTAATAAGACAGAGTGCGCATAACTAACTATTTTTACGTTGCCTGGGAACATCTTCATTAGATTTAAATGACCCTTAAAAAGTGTTGGAAAACGACCGGTGGTAAGTACAAGTAGTTGTAGAATTTGTGTTTCAATACTCATTTATAATGTATGCAAGTTTTAACAAAATGTCATGAAACCTACCTTCGAAGAGTTGCCCCTCTTAAGATTTTTCGGGGACAGAGTTAGTATGTGGCTTAATAAAGTGTGATTTTCTATGAAAGGAGTAGAGTACTGATCCCCTCAAATGATATCCAGAGACAGAACGAATATAGCTGCTTTGAAAATGTTGCTCTCCTCGGCGATGCATCGGAACAGGGATCTGCAGAGAGGTTTTAAAAATTATTTTTGTTTACTGGTTATTCAACACATAAAACTTCTTCAGAATATAAATTAAAGTGTGTGTAACGTAAACGAACTTCTCAGGGTAATTAGTTGGATTTTGGGAACAAAAGTATCTGTAGAGCAGAGATGTGCAAAATGGGTAGGTACCCAAAACCATTTGAAATGCAAAATGGAAATGGGTCAAAAACTTTTCCATTTGAAAATGGAAAATGCAATATGGTTTTTAGAAAAGCATTTCAAATGCAAAATACCTATTTTCAAAATGCAAAATGGTTTCTCAGGTCAAACAATTAAAATAATTATAGAATTTTTAAACAATTTTATCATTTAATAATGGACATCAATGTAGAACAAACATATTACTTGATGGTAAATCCAAAAACAACACGACTACAGATTATGAAACCACAAAAAATTTGAGCGGGACTAATGTTGACAACGTAAAAACATAGAAACTGCTATAAAACATTTAATATTACAGCGTCATGGCCCCATGTTCAGTATTTGAATCAGTATTTTTTGTAATGGTATCACTCAATTGCCAGGGCTCCTACCAGGGAGCAACTTGACATATGTAAATTATCTCTCATAGCGAGGTTGAGGACCGACTGATATTTGGGGCTTATGAATAAGATATGAGTGGAGATAGCAGGAAGAATGTTGCAAAAAAGCATTTAAAATGGAAAATGCATTGAGAAAAGCATTTAAAATGCAAAATGGAAAATACCCATTTTGCATTTTGCATTTTGCATTTCCATTTGAAATGGATTTATTTGAAATAAAGCACATCTCTGCTGTAGAGTCAATCTGTTCGCTTTTCGGAATAGCTCTTTTGGTCTCGTAGAGATATTATGTTTGAAATACCGTCATAGTTTGAAACACGAAATAAATTGTGTTAGAAAGAGAAAATACCAAGCTATATTCAAATGGAGAAGATAACCACAGAAGAATTCAAAAGTACACTTCTATGAAATCAACGTACGTAAGTGACGTAGCAATAATGTTCATCATATCTCATTATCAAAGATCGGATACATAAAACAATCGGACGAACTTTACCACAAAGGAAATTGTGTTGTACACTCGCAGACCCCTGAAAACTCACAGACAAAAAAATATTTAAATAATATGATTAGTACAATTAAAAATATATTTAACATTTTTTTAAAATTAGAATCGAACTTTATCATACAGGAGGACAAAGATTTTAACAATTCTGAATGCTTGTATGTATTTATTTGATAAGATAAATCAAATCGTTATACCTAATTCTAATTAGGCATGCCATGGTTTGGTAAATATGTGTTAATTTATGTGTTTCAAATAATTATCTGCGACGATATTAATACAAATAGGGGGACAACAAAAGCGTTTATTCGCTCTGGCGGGACTTAGTATGGCAGCATTTTTAAAGACGTTTTCACGTTAAAAGGAAACTTTACCTGTATTGAAATCAATTGAGCAGGGAATTCCTTCAGCATGTCTTCAGTTGGGATGTGTTCCGCCTTGTGCCTTGCTTCACTGTTCAACACTATATGTATGCCAACTTATAATTGTCACCGATCTACACTTTAGTTGTTTCTTTGTTGGATTCATGCTTTGCCTGTTTTAACCAACTATATATGTCACTATTTATAAAATGTTATGTTTAGGCTTCAAGATACGAATTTTGGGTGTAATAACTCTAAATTGCACTGTTCCCATGATTTTTTTTATTCAGGGCTCAATAATTGTATTATTTCTATTATTTAAAAACCATTTAAAGTTCATTTTACTTCCTAACTTCTTACTGATTTGCACTACGTTTTATCTTTTAAATGTTTTTGCAATGTTTGTGTTTTATTACAGTATGTATTTATTTATCTGTTCTGACAAATAGTTTATTATGTTTGCTAGTGTAGGAGAAAATGGAACTTGGATAAGATCACGTGTATCGTCATATGTATATTTATCTTCATGTTTATTTGTATCCTCATATTTATTATCGCATTGTATTTTTTCATAATCATTCAAAAGTTTAACAACTTCACTGGGTCCTTCGTTTATCGCCCAGCAGATAGCCGTCATTCCAGACTTGTCTTTAAGGGAAACATTGGCATTGTACTTCAGAAGGATCCTTACAACATCCACACGTCTTTCGTGTACTGCCAAATGCAAGGCTGTTCTGCCATCGTCAAGCTCAGTGTTGACATCAACACCGCACTGCAGCAGGAATTCTACCTCCTCAACATGTCCACTAGCAGCCGCCCAAAGTATAGCAGAGTTCCAATCACTGTCAAGCACCAACAAAAGTTCGGCAATCTCTAGTTTTCCGCGATCTGCAGCGTAGCTAGCAGTCCAGTCGTCTTCATTCCTTGCGTGGATGTCCGCTTTGTGCTCAAACACTGCGCACATCTTATCACGTTTTTCTTTATATGCAGTTAAATTCAGATTGGTACAGCTTTTCTTAGAATTAATGAAAAAAAACGTATTATCATTTGAAAAAGGTTTAATTTTATTTTCCTTCTCACCACAACGATCCTCAGTGTTGATAAACCGTTTAAGATAATGTGATGCTTCTGATAGTGTGCGATGAAAAAGAAAAGTTATTTGAATGGTCTCGTAGACTTTTTTCGATTGGTTTAGTAAATTATTCTCAATGCTTTTTTCCTCTGCTGAATATTTTTTAATGGCTGCGAACATTTTTTTAAATATCTCTAAGTCACTTTCATTGACACTTAACTTTTGCACAAATGAAGTGATTTTTTTTCCAATCTGACTTGGGTCAGCTGTATACGGCAGCTTCACTGTTTTAAAATTTAGTGAGTTGTCCGGCCAACTATTTACAATATCTGTGTTCGGTTCGGTTATACTGGTCTTGTTTTTTGCTGCTTCGGAGGTATTGTAGACATTCTCAGATAAAGAGCTGCTTCGGTCATTGAAATAGTTTACAACGGTTTGTACATTCTGTTTTTCATTCTGTTTTTCATTTATTGAATGCAGTGGAGGCTTTTCGTTAAAGCTTTTTGCTAGCTTAAAAAGCTCTTCATACATTTTGTGGTTATAAGGCTGACTCTTTTTGATCTTTACGATTCTATGACAGGACAAGATTTTTTTCAAATCATTTATAACGAGACCAATATCTTCGCCTGGTTGTTTTTGTCGACTGAGCCACTGGACGAAAAAATCAGCAGAAAAGTATTCTTCAAACGTACGATGAATAAAAGTAACGCTTCCCCTTGCAATAGCCCGGATCAACCCTAGTCTACTGATATCTTTCAATTCTTGATTGGATATTATTTTTTTTGTGAAATATTCTTCGGTAAACTTTGGGTCAAGGGCCAATACATAATGCCGTTCTATTAGGTTCGTAAACAAATCATTTTTAATGGCAGCAGGTAGTCCTTCGACGATGTTCTTCTGCTCAAAGTATATTGTTTTCTTGATATCGATGAAGGATTGATACAAGTTAAACACATTGGTGATTTTACATTTTTTTTGCGAATGTTCGGGAGACATCACCGACCGTACAGCCTCCTCTAAAAATATTTCGGCCAACATACGGATCTGAAGCGGGTTGCCCATGAAACTCGCTGCATCTTTATCCAGCACTCCCTCCATCTCCTCGCACAGCTCTCTGGCAAACTGGCACAGCCTCTCCTTCTCCTGTTCTCCGTGCTCTGAGAGTTCCAAGGCCAGGTATGGAAGCCAGGAATTCACCATGTAATCCTCCTGTTCTCTTCTAGTAGTTTTATCAAATTCTGCGGAAAATTCTACCAAATTGTTTTCGAGTTCTTCACGCATATATACCCGTGTGGTAACAATTGTTTTACACTCTGTAGCATATTTTAAGAATTTTAGTAGCTCTAACACTTTGACCTCTGTTTTTTTCTCCATTATCTCATCAAATGCATCCAGCAAAACGAAAACTTGCCTCGAATTTTTCGATTCCAGGAAATTCTGTAAAAGACTGTGTACAAAATCATTATGGGTAGGCAGACCTGAAGCATGAATTAAAAAATTTGTAACTGACCGCAGGTTAAATTTCAAAGGTAGTTTGTCGATAGAGGAAGTCATGTTTTTATGTGAGATTCTCAGTACCCAAGAGTCTCGGATGAGCTCCGACATGCGTGTTAGGCTGGTGGTTTTTCCCGCACCGGCATCATCAGTAATTATGATCAGTTTCTTCTCAGTGTTGCTGAAGGCTCCTTCCTCAATAGGGTCGCTGTAGTCCCTGGTGAGGAAGGGGCGCATACCTTCCAGAGAACCGTCAGAGTATTGCCAAACCAAACACGGTCTGCCTTTAATCTCCAGCATTTCTAAATAATGTTTATTAATCGATTCAATATTATTTTTACTCATCTCATAATTAATTTCAAAGTGATTTTTTGAAACAAATAAATCCTCGGCTTCTTTCGATAGTTTGAAGGCAGTTATAAATTTTAGTTTATCTCGTACATTGTTCAATATAAATACATCCTTGTTTCCATTGTAGCGAACGAACGCATCCATAGATTTAATGATAAAACGATTATGAAACTTCCTGGGTATGTAGAGGTCGCTATTGTAAACTTCCCTCAGGTTGAGGCCTTCCATGCATAAATTGAGCCAATAGATTACTCTACACGACTCATTTCGACACTTTTCCAGAAACAGGTCCTGTCCATCTTCCTCGGAGACGAAGATCTTCCCTCGTACAGCCTCCGTCACCTCTCCCCAATATTCCTCGCTGAGTTGCTCTGGATCACTGATTACCAGCAGTGGTCCATCGGCCCCAGTCCTCTCCAGTAGCGCGATAAGCCGCGCTTTTTCCACTTGCTTGCTTCCTTTCAAATATAGAGCATCTAATTCGTAAAATCTGGGAAGCCTGTTGGGAATATGAGCTATATAGTGGTGGTCTGTTACGAATTTCTTCAAAATCGTCGAAAGTATTTGATTAATTTTGTTTTGCATCTGTTCCTTATTGGATTTACAGTCATTTCCCAGTAACTTGTTGAGGCTCAGTGGTTCTTCCCCTAAGACTATTGCCTCTCTTACCAGTATTTTTTCTATAGATGTAGGAGCCAGGTCACTTAACTCAAATTCTTTCAAAGGCTTAGTTTCAATAGATAGAGCACAATTCTTAAATATTTCGTAATTATTTTGTAGCGGTAGAATGATCACGATCTTCTTGTGGCTGCATATTTCTAAACTCTTTAATATTTTTCTCAAAATATCATGGTTCGGGAGTGAGTTATCAGTTGGAGAAGCGAACTCAAGAACGAGTAAATTATTATAAGTAACATCTCTCGTGTTTAAATCTTCGATTTCTATATTCTTAGTTGTATCAGCCAAATCATTCCAACTGAGGATGATGTGATAGTTGTCATTCAAGTATATTGATTCCAAAGATGTGTTTTTAATTTGTTTTAAGATGTTACACAATCTCGCAACTTCGAATTTAAGGTCCTTAGTCTCAATTTGTAAAACACGTCGTTCAGAAGATTCCAAGAATGTCTCCAACCCCAAGGTGTCCTCACAGTCCAGGATATCAGGTAAGGTGTGGAGGTAGGCCTGGGCCGCCACATACAAAGGTGTTGGCATAGTACGTGTGCTATGTTTATTCATAACACCCATTATCTCTGCAGGAATCCAACGCAGAAGTTGTTTAGTTTGTCCAATCACCTTCCTTAATTGTTCCCCTGATTCGCAACTGATAGTGTATGTATTCGTATCAACATGAAATAGTGGGATATCTAGATTTTTATCTGATATACTTATTTCTATTTCTTTCAATTTCGAATTGCTTTGAAATGAGCTCCATTGTTGTAGAAAATTTAACTCTTCTGTCGAAAACACTCCTAAGTGGCAGGTGTTTCCAGGCCATAGTTCAGTTTTGTACTTCAAGGCAATTGGAGTATTTAAGGCTTTCATTTCAACGGACTGTATTTTTCCGTGGCTGTCACTAGAACTTTCAGATGGAATTGGTGCAGCATCCAGGTGCAAGTCGTAGAAATTATTGAACAAGAAATTATTGTGGGAATATTCGTTCTCAGATAATCCCTGGGGCCAGTTATTTACGACATAGATGTTCTTCTCATCTCTAAAAGCGTTGATAAATTTATCTATACTTTGGGGTCCTATAAGGCTCATCAAGGTAGACTCTTCCGGGTGAACGAGACGTTCAATATGAATTTGAAAAACATCTCCTACGTGAAAACCAATGCAGTTCACTGGATTTGGAGTAGATAAAACGGTGGAGATGTCCAATTGCTTGATGCAAATGGATCGGTCGTACTGGACACGATATTCTCGGCATATTTTAGTCAATATATCCTCGAGCCCCGGGCCGTCTAAGGCTAGGGTGTGCGAGTGGAGGCCTTCAGTTGGGCTGGCAATCCGGCAAAAGCCTCTGCCCGCCCTCTTGAGGTGTTTAGCTGTCACGGTGGTCACCCCGGCCAACCACGCCCCCGAAGAATGGCCAACAATCGATAGACTGAAGCGACTGTTGTTATTTTTATTTTTGTTAAGAATTGTATCCTTTATATCATCTATGAAAGTTACAGCTGAACACATGGCGGAAGAGTATTTATTGAAATAAGCACCTTCCCCCTTAGCCCAGATTGCCTCCAACTCCTGTGGGTTCGTACCCCTGTGGGCTACGACTATCTGCTGCTGAGAACGGTTTAAAAATGCACAGCCAAAGTATCCGTTACCCGGAGAGTTGTTCTGTGCCGTGGTGAGCAGTTTCCACCCAGCAGGCACAGGCTGATTTACCCCTGTACAATCAGTGTATGCTAGACCGGCGATGGCCGTCAACACCTTCTCACTGGGATATGGTTCCAAAGCCAGTTTAGTTCTGTCATCTTCAATGGCATCAACGTTTTCAAGGGTGTCTCGCCAGTTCTCTGTGCAATAATGCAAGCCCGTGTCGGCCTCCATGTTGAGGAGATGGAGTGTTGTCAAAGGATCCCTACTGGAGATTGAATCTACAAAATGGAAAAGAACAGAAAGAGTTGGTATTTAATTCACACTAGCCATTAACAGATAGGCATTGAGAAAAATATGTAAGACGTTAGATCACTGATTTATTCAAGTAAGCCTTCTGAGACACTAATATTCCTGAATAAATCAACTCAAATATACTTTCTGAACCCAGACAAGCGATAAATTAGGTAGGTACATACCAAAACTCATAAAACGAATATTTTGATATTTGATACTTGTATGTCTTTTGTTTGAAATGTGGTGGAATCTGTCAATGGAAATTTCATGACTATTGTAGGAGGGTTCCATATAGCGGAATTGTATTCTAAGTCATTGAGGTATATAGATAGAGCCAGCTTTGGCGTTAGAAGTATGGAGCACGCATATCGGATCATTGTCCGATGTGAGATACCACGGGGCGTATCGGTCGTGGTCACCTACGACTCGTTCGTTCGCGGTCAGAAGGATTCGGGCGACTTCGACAGACGCCACACCCCCCTTCCTACTTCCCGCACGGGAATAATATTTCACACTGATATTGCAAGGAATATAGACTTTATTTATAGATAACTCAATGTTCCAGAGTCGAGAGTTATATATATATATATATATATTATTTATTTAATATTTTTTGGAATAACTTTGAGTATAACCTCAAATTGTAATATTTAATTATTGAAGACAATATAAGCAATTCCTAAACGAATATTTGTAACAGAAAAATAAGAAAAAGATGCAAGGCAAGGGCCCTGGGTTCGCTTCCTAGATGTGACATTACTGTATACAAAAAAAATCAAATGCTAATACTAAGATTAACATAAAATTCAAATAATAACACCTGATATTGTAAATAAAGCAAAGTTTCAAATATAAAGTAAATATTATGTACCTACATTCGTTTATGCATACAATTATTCATGTTTATCGCAAACCGGTAAGACAGAAAACAAGAAAAAAAATTACTCGTAAGGTATATGAAAACTAAATATATATAATATACTGATATGTATTATAAAACAGAAGATTAAAAAAAATTATGTCTGTCGTATCTATAGAAAAAAAAGTAATGCAAAATACCAACGCAGTAATTTATATCAAATTTAAATAATAGTACTTTAAGTGGTAAATAAATCAAAGTGGGTGGCGCAGATGGATTGGGTGGTTTTAAAATACTTGTCAAACTGTCAATTTTAAAGGTATTGGATTGAAATAAAGTGCAAAACGTGTAGTTACAATGGAAATTTATTAAAAAAAAATTTGTAAAGTTAGATTTTAAAAATTACATCCATCAAATGCCCTCCTTCTCGAGCGACGCATTCTTGGTCCTTGACGTTCCGCATTGCCCGCTCAAGCACATCACCAGGAATTAATGTGATTTCGTTGTGAATTGCTGCCTTCAACTCCTGAATGGTCCGGGGTTTGTTCATGTACACATTGTACACTAGGGTGTATCGATTTTTAACTTTTTTTTTGTTTTCAAATTCCAAGTTGAAAAAAAGTTGCTACTAGGTACCACAACATACTACAAAAAAATTTGGATTTTTAAAAAAATGTTTAGGTCTCCCGCACAAGGCCTAAAGTTTTAATTTTTTTCAAAAAATATCAATTTTTTTTTAAATTTCAAAAAAATTAAATCGTAACTTTTGTGTTTATTCCAAGTTAAAAAACAGTAATATTGGGGCATAAAAATAAGTAAGAAACGATTTTTATTTATAAAAAATGGATTTTAGGTCTCCCGCACAAGCCCTAAAGTTTGTTAATTTTTATGAACTTTTGTAATTTTGTGTACATATATGAACCATGTTTTCTTAAAGTTTAAACCACCGGAATTAATTGTACTTTTCTTACAGAAGGCATAAAATGAGACAATATATAATACATAATTCATATATACATATAGTAAAAATATATACCACATATATACTATATATATATATAATATGTTTTATACCTGAAAAAAGATAGTTGGACGGTGTAAATTGTATGAGAAAGGTGTTGAAAGTAACTAATGTTATTTGCTATAACTGTTGTTTATTACAAAAGTATAAAAGGTTGTAACATGTCATAAAATGTAGTATAATACTAAGTACAAAATGTTTTTGATTACTATCCATACGACATGAGTGGCAGTTTTCTTGTTCTACTGCAAATTTACTGACTTGTTTAAGTATTCGTCCTTTCATCTTGGCTTCAAAACCTCAAATCAAAGTTATGTATAGTATTTACATAGGCCTAGTGAAAATTTTATAAATGTCATTACAGTTCCCAAATGAAATTTCAATTTAATATGGGAGACAGTATGATAAAGATGTTATTGAGAAAAATTATAACTACAAAATAGTCTAAAATTTTTTACTTAAATTCTAATCCTTTGCAGAGGTTTTGTACTGGCTCTTGGTCTCGAACGTAGGTAGCTCTTTACGGTCTTCCAGTCTGGCACGGATAAAACCATCTCTTTCGATCAGCCCACATACTCGTTTCGAAGGTTCTGTGACTTCCTTGACAATTCGTTCCACCGCTTGAGTGTGAGAAGGAATTCTAAATTCAACCCTTCCACTTTTTCAAGTTTCGGCAATTGACTCCAACTCTTCTAGCCTCATATCAGTAACAAGAGGGGGTTCGGTTACTGAAGTGGATTGCCATTCAATCATATCTATATAGTCTTCGGAATCAAAATTGATCTGAGGGGGTTTAAATACCCTTACCCCTTTCCTTTCGGTTGCGCGAGCTCTCTGGATTCTCTTATAAGCCAAGGCTCTGATATGTTTTCGTTCATCAAACAGCATAGCTATCAAAACATGCTCTGGGTGAACCATGAAAGCAAACATTCTCTGTAACGTTGCATGGGCGACTTTTCTTAGCTCATCTATCCTCAAATCCCGCAAGCTTCCATTAATTTTTTTGAAATGATTCTTTTCAGCAATTACTTGGAAGATTTATAAATAACGTCTTTATCATACTGTCTTCCATATGAAATTGAAATTTCATTTGGGAACTGTAATAATATTTATAAAATTTTCACTAGGCCTTTGTAAATACTATACATAACTTTGATTTGAGGTTTTGAAGCCAAGATGAAAGGACGAATACTTAAACAAGTCAGTAAATTTGCAGTAGAACAAGAAAACTGCCACTCATGTCGTATGGAAAGTAATCAGAAACATTTTGTACTTAGTTATTTTACTACATTTTATGACATGTTACAACCTTTTATACTTTTGTAATAAACAATAGTTATAGCAAATAAAATTAGTTACTTTCAACACCTTTTTCATAGAATTTACACCGTCCAACTATCTTTTTTCAGGTTTAAAACATATTATATATATATATATATAGTATATATGTGGTATATATTTTTACTATATGTATATATGAATTATGTATTATATATTGTCTCATTTTATGCCTTCTGTAAGAAAAGTAAATTAATTCCGGTGGTTTAAACTTTAAACAAACATGGTTCATATATGTACACAAAATTACAAAAGTTCATCAAAATTAACAAACTTTAGGGCTTGTGCGGGAGACCTAAAATCCATTTTTTATAAATAAAAATCGTTTCTTTCTTATTTTTATGCCCTAATATTACTGTTTTTTAACTTGGAATAAACACAAAAGTTACGATTTAATTTTTTTAAATTAAAAAAATTTTTGATATTTTTTGAAAAAAATTAAAACTTTAGGCCTTGTGCGGGAGACCTAAACATTTTTTTAAAAATCCAAAACTTTTTGTGGTAAGTTGTGGTACCTAGTAGCAACTTTTTCTCAAATTGGAATTTGAAAACAAAAAAAAAGTTAAAAATCGATACACCCTATTGTACACCCTTGCTTTTAAATAGCCCCATAAGAAAAAGCCACATACCGTGAAGTCCGGTGAGCGAGGGGGCCAATGGAGATCTCCGTTACGGGAAATCAAACGGCCAGGGAACAGAGCGCGTTCATTCAGGAGTTGAAGGCAGCAATTCACAACGAAATCACATTGATTCCTGGTGATGTTCTTGAGCGGGCAATGCGGAACGTTAAGGACCGACTCCAAGAATGCGTCGCTTGAGAAGGAGGGCATTTGATGGATGCAATTTTTAAAAATTAACTTTGCTAATTTTTTGTTAATAAATTTCCATTGTTACTACACGTTTTGCATTTTATTTCAATCCAATACCTAAAAAATTAACTTTACTGATTTTTTGTTAATAAATTTCCATTGTAACTACACATTTTGCATTTTATTTCAATCCAATACCTTTAAAATTGACAGTTTGACAAGTATTTTAAAACCACCCAATCCATCTGCGCCACCCAGTATAACATATAGGGTTTTCCAATAAGAGGTGTTATTTTGAATAGCCCGTTATTTCGGTAGATGTTACTTTTGAAGCTGTCATTTTTTAATATTTGACAAGTAGAAACTACGTTATTAATAAAAGTGGAACGATACACGCTTCAACAACGCATTGAAATTATTAAAATTCACTTGAGTGAATCAAATGCAAATCATCTTGAGTGATGAGGCCCATTTCCACCTCGGTGGCTTCGTCAACAAGCAAAATTGTCGCATCTGGGGCTCGGAAAACCCAAGAGTTATTGTTTAAAAGCCTCTCTATCCTCAACGTGTGACTGTTTAGTGTGGTTTATGGTCCGACGGAGTCATTGGACCTTACTTTTTCGAAAATGAGGCTGTTGCAACAGTTACGGTGAATGGATTGCGCTATCGAGAGATGATTAATGATTTTATGGCCGGAATTGGATGGTATTGATCTGGACAACGTTTACTTTCAACAAGACGGCGCTACGTGCCACACAAGCAACGAAACCATTGATATTTTACGATTGAATATCAAAATAACACCTCTTATTTGAAAACCCTGTACATATCAAACATGTCCTGCATACGGTTCCATGATAACTCAATTCAAGTGACAATTCAACACACTTTTAAAAAGTGATATTAAGTCATTAGAAACGATGAAAAAAAAAATTACCTAACCTAACCTACTTAACCCAGTTAATAAAGTTTTTGTTTCATCACTTTCCATGACTTTACATAACTTTTTAAAGACGTGATGAATTATCATTATTATGATTTATCCGGTCACCCCCGCATACATTCATTAATATGCGTGTAAAAAAACAAAAAAAACTAAGGCAGAGAAGACTTTCAAAAAAATTAAATTTAATAAATAATACAAGTTAATAACTAGCAAATAGGTGTGAAATTAGTGCCTTTTGAAACTCACAAAATTATTAACACCAAGAATATGATTATATTGAATAGTGTGATTTCATTAATGTAAAAGTTTATTGTAATTTATCTTGATATGAGGTGTCAAAGTTTGATAAAACGATTTACCGCTGTCTATTTATCCATTTGTGATTTTGAGTTAAATAACTCATATTCATTCAAAAAAGTTTACTTGCGCACGCCGGGATTTGAACCTCACCCCTAGACCGCTTAGTTATTAGATAACGTTTTTTATTGGAAAAAGCGCACACCTTTAAAAAATTATGAAATCTTACTTAAGATTAACCCTAAGAAATTTAAAAAAAAAAGAAATACACATGTTAAATATTGAAGTGAAATCATTTTCATAGAATAAAGAAGAACATAAGAAACGCCCTGTGGGCGTGTTTTGTGACCCAAATATTTGCACAATCGAGGCTTAAATTATCAATAACTGTGTTTTCGATATCCAAATGAAGATCTACGAGGTCAGGTGAGTGAAAGTAAGACAGAGCGCTGGCTATTGGGCTAAACGGAACATTTGTTTTCGTTCAAATTTGTATTGGAGGACTTCTAGTTTTCTATTTTTTCTATGTTAAAGACAGATACTTTATCGCTTGTCTGAATTCCAGACACATCAGTTCCATTTTTGAAAATGACACTCAAATCTAAAACAAATTCGAGTTCATTGCAACAGAGATACAATCAGACTATACTACAGACAGACTCACAACCGGAATTACTATCTGATGTCAGTATCTAGTCTGATGCATAATTTACGTAGAAATATATAATATATACCTCGAAAATATGTACCCATAAACCCTCTTACTAATAAAAATGTTTTTAAATATTACATTTCTGATTATCAATCATTTACCGTACATTAATGCTTCTTTATCAGTTGTGCAATATTTGAATCACGTTTATTAGTAATGATCTTATGTTTATCACGAAATAAAAATATTCAAGAAAATGATTGAAACATTTCCAAGAATAATAAAAAAAAATATCCCCTGAAAAGATAAGAACTTGAAAGAGATTACGACAATGAGCCACTTGCACGATGTTTATTTTTTACCTGGCTAAGATTTTTAAGGAAATTAAAACTTATTACATGGGTGTATTACATTTAGATGCGACATAGGACGATAGAATTGTTTTCACTTTTGTACAATTAGTCCTATTTGGCCTCCAACGATCCCAACAATGACGAACGACCGGAAACTACAAAATCCAGTCTAACCGCACCGATTATCACTTTTCTTGATATATTTTTAATTTTTTATTTATTTTTTTCATTTTACGCCTATTAAGGCTTTTTTAAAAAAGTTCAGGAAATGACTGTTTAAAACACAGATATAAATAAAAATATTGTTGAATTTGATCCACACAGTATGTAGGTAGGTACAAAATATAAAAATAAAAAATCCAATTTTTTTTTCTTTCAGCCGACAAAATACTGTAATACTGTCAATTTAAATAGCTTTATTAAAATATTCCCCTACTTGATGAAAAAAACTTCAATAAGGTATGCTTATATATTGAAATTGATTTACTAAAGATATCAACAACATCGGAGTATTTGTTTCCTAGCTGTTGAATCCGTCGCGGTCGCATAGGATATTGGGACGTTGGTATAAAATTGCTACAATAATATGGTAGGTACTGTCTTGTAACCGACCTGCTTGGAGTATGAAAAGAGATTACATTTAATAAATCAGGGTTATCAAACATTGAATTAACGATTGTATACAAACATGTTAAACCGGAAATGATTCTACGATCAGATAATTTTATAAAATTTTATGAACAAAGTATGTTATCGTCATTTAGGCATTCTCTAGGAATGCCCATTTTAAAATTTACATATCTTAAAAATTTATTTTGGATTCTTTCAATCATGTGAATGAACCTCATAATTTGGGGACCAAACGGTTGAATTGTATTCTAAATGACTCCTTACTAGTGACATATATAATGTTTTTACAGTATTGACATTATTGAAATCACTAGATACCCTTAAAATAAATCCCAACATTTTCAAAGCTTTATTGGTTATTATTTCTTTGTGCTTGATAAAGTTGAGTTTCGTGTCAAACCAAATACCTGTGTCATTAATTTCCGAGACAGATACTAACGACATATTTTTAATGGAATAATCAAAAAAATTTGGATTCTTTATTCGATAAAACCTCATAATTTGACATTTGCTTATGTTAAGCGGTTATCACGAAACCATATAATAAATCTTAACAAGTTATTTGACAATATATGGCAATCGTTAATGTTTCTGATTGCTTTGAATAATTTCAGGTCGTCTGCAAACATTAATACTTGAACATCATTGAAAATATATAACGCATAATTAAAAAATAATAAAAACAGGATTGGACCTAAGTGTGACCCCTGGGGAATACCATTCGTGGCAGTGAATTTGTATGAAAACGTACCATAAATTTTAACAGTTAGTAATCTCTTGATCAAGTAACTATTAAACCACTTATATAGTGAACCACCTATACCGAATTTATGGAGTTTATTCAGATTTTTATTATTCTTGTAAAGCTCCACGAATTTTAAGCATTTTTTTATAAACCATAAAAGGGATCTTAATCGCGGTAGCAAAATTTTTGTTTTCGTTCTTACTAAAAAAAACAAAGACCATACTGTCAAAGGCCAAATGCTAAAAAACCTGTTTTGAGTTTTATAAAAATTATAAATCGTGACATTTCATTTAACAGCAACATCGGCAGCAAACATTTAATAAAACTGTTATTTTTAAAAAAGTGAATAATTCTAAGTCAATAAAAATTGCGTGTAAGTGACTCATCTGTCTTACTCATCTGTCTTACTCATCTGTCCCACTATTGTACTAAAGAATGTTGTGTTTTTTCAATATAAAACTTAAGAACTGACGAAAAATGTGATCCATGACAAGAATAGTAATGTCGTCAAGTTTTAACAAATTAAATTTCGACATGTTTGTCTTTTTTCATGATTCATTTATCCGCCATTGCCCATTTCCTGTCAACCATACTGCGAAGTTCGCTAAAAGCAGATTGACGGCAAAAATAACTTACCTGAAGTATTTTCTTCTACTGCGAGGATTAGCACAGTCACTAATTAGAGGCATGTTACTGTACACAAGTTACTGATGAAGCACTGAACATTATAAGTTATTACAATTATAATAAAAACCAAGTATTGAACACAGTCCTGTAAACTATCTGAATGTGTTGATGCCAACTCGGGTACCGATTAGGCTTATCTTATAGCTCTGATAAGTGATAGAATTATCTATAAAAATATATATTGATAAAAGCCAATTTGTAGTCTGCCAAATGATAATAATAATGTCCACAATAATTGCAAACTCACTTTGTTGTGTCATTTAATATTAAATTAAATAAATAACTTTCTAAACACCACTATTTAATCATAAACATGTTTCGAAACCAATGGTTTCTTCATCAGGACAAACTTATAGCGAAATTTAACAAATTTAAAACTAGACAAACAAACACTACATAAAATTTACACTAACGGAATAAAACCTTTCGACAATTAATTCTAAAATTATTATTCATAGTAAAAAATATTCTGACAATTGCAACTCACCAAAATGTTCAATTCTGACAAAAAAGAATTTCATTAAATATTTAGGCAATAAATAGATCAACACAATCAATGGACAAAACCTTTTTTTACAAATTATTAAATAAAATTTTTCCTCAAAGTGAAAAATATTTTTCAAAAAACAATTCTACGGAAGGTTTACTATATGCTCTAGCCCAGAGGTTCCCAAAGTGGTCTATATAGACCCCCAGGGGTCGATATCGGCTTGCTGGGGGTCTATGTCAGCGAGAAAAAAATTTGGGGGTCCACGAGATTCAAATGGGGGTACATACGAGCGGACCCCCATTTAGCTTAAGTCAACATTTAGGAGTTTCGTAAATGACACAATACACCTAACACAAATAACACAGTTTACGTATACTAATAATAGACTGAGAAATTACTTATTTGATATTTGTATTTTTCGTGAAGTTGTTTATTGAGGTATATAAATAAAATTATACGTTCCTTTTCTTGTCAGTATTAATATATTGAAGCAAAACATTGCACATCGGAAGCTGCGAATTTTCCTAGATTCCAAACTTGTTTTTGAAAAACGTCCAGGGTAATATGACGTTCAACATTTAAATGTACTTCACATAGACTTCAAAACTAAGTGTGAGGACATTTTGACTGTGGAAGTGGAATGTTGAATCGGATATCATATGACAAGAAGAACTGATTGGAATAAGCGCTAACAAAGAACTTAAGGGGCAGTTCTGTAGGGCCAGCTACAGAAAGAAATTCCCGTTGCTTATCTTGCTCCATTTTCATTTGGTGTAATACCTCACAAGGGAGTCCCTGTCTGAATTATGTAAAGACAGAGGAACTATACCGCCAACCAGTTGTTGGACAGGCAAGGGAAGGGAATCTTCTTACGAAAAAGAGAAATGATTATCACATGGGACGTTAATAGTTTTAGGAAAATTCAATATTCGGCAGTCAGGGGGTCTACGGAAAAAAATATATCTGGCAAGTGGTCTACGGGGCAAAAAAGTTTGGGAACCTCTGCTCTAGCCCAATCAACTCTCCAATACGAAATAATAAGCTGGATAGGAGCATATAAAATCAACTAACCCCACTGGGAGTAGTCAAAAGTAGACTCATTAAAATAATTCTAAAAAAATGTCAGATTATTCGACTCGACAATTATTCCAAGACTTTAAAGTTTTAAAATGAATAGAATCTATCTAAAAACTAATTACTTCAAATCCACAAAGATAATATAATAGAGTCTTTGAGCATCAGACCGAGAACCAAGGGTCAAATAATAATACCTAAAGTCATAGACATATGAATATTAGTAGACCTGCCCTAAGTGATTAAAAGCGTATTATCCCCACTCCCCATACCGGTTCCATTGGAGCCGGCTGTGCTCGCGTATGGCCTCAACTGAAATTTGAAAACGTGACGTCATCATTCTTGTGCGAACTATGGTCGAGGCATCATCGGTTCATTTTACGAAATAACACGGCAAAATGTTGACTTGTACTATGAAAACTTGTAAAAATAGATGTGAAAAAGAGAATAAACCCAATTGTCGTATTACATTCCATATATAAGCATTATTTTACTTTATTTTAAGCAGATTCACATCGTATAATATAGATCAGTTTTAGAAACATATACTATCACATCGAGAAACGTCTGGACGCGAAACACAAAGCTGGTTGGTTGCTGGGAAGTAAATTATGAACATTTATAAAAGTGTCTTAACTAAATACTTAAACGAAATATTCGACTCTGAAAATAGAACCGAATTTTTTTGCCGAATTTGGACTTCGCAAATTAGTTCATAACGTGGCGAGTAATTTGCGCTCCCATGTAAAAATGTCTATTCATTCAAAAGCAGATTTTACTTTTAAGAAGTAAATGGTGATATTATAATGCGAGATGCCTATTTACTGTCAGATTGATTTATTGACGAATCACAGTCAGCCTTACCCCCTTCGTTCTTCAACAGTTGATTTTACCCCTCGTCATTATCTTCTCGTCTATTAATTCCTATGTCTGTGCCTAAAGTCAATAAAAATGTTAATGTTCGCTCTTCAACGTTTGCATTGAAATTTTGACACAACGCGCACCGTTGCATTCGAATATCGTGTATTATTATATTCCTACTAGTTGGTCCCCAGCAATTATCGGGCGCCTCCGACTTATTACATATTATGTGTACAGAATAACGGTTCCATGATAACTCAACACAGTGACAATTCAACACACTTTTAAAAAGTGATATAAAGTCATTAGAAACGATGAATTTTTTTTTAACATAATCTAACCTAACCTACATAACCCCTTTAATAAAGTTTGTGTTTCATCACTTTCCATGATATATTATAATAAAACAAATAAAAAACTTTATTCCACTTAATTTTATTTTGACCGTAACCGGTTTCAGCTCGTCAAAGCCATCTTCAGACTGGTACACAAAATTCTTAGTCTACGGTTTATATACACAACATATGGGGGAGGGGGGAGAGGGGTAGTTTATAGGGTTTTAATCAATTTTATTTGTTACTGTCGTTTAAGATTGTGGAATTTCTAAATATTTGGTATTTCCAGTAAGCTAATTACCTTGGGTTTGTAGCTCATTTCAATATTTATTAGGGAAAAAACCTCACAGGTAATATGCATTATTAATGACCTAATTTTATTGTCAAATCATTATTTATGATGGGATTATATTTGCTTTTTGTAAAGATACATGTTTACATTTGAGAAATTATTATATGAATTAAGAAAGTAGGGACTTAGCAACTGATACTAATAGCTTATTAATTACAAAGTTACTTATTGAAGGGGTACATGTTTACATTGAAGTAGGGATGGTCTAACCTAACTACATATTTTAATGTCGAAATTATTATGAAAATTACAATGGATAGAAGAGCGGAGACTTGGCAAATGATTCTAATTGTTTATTCATTACAAAGTTAGGGTCTATTTTATTAATTAAGCGAGTAATTTCTAAAGATTCTAATCTATCAAGCTTGTGGCCTTTATTGCAAGTATGGAGGACTTTAACATCTCTGTCTTTATCACTTTCCATGACTTTATATAACTTTTTAAAGATGTGATGAATTATCATTGTGATGATTTATCCGGTTACCCAGAATAACAGATGTCAAAATTAAATACTATTAATTACTGTTATTTTACAGTCAACTCCACGCGGGTAATGAATCTTCTAAAATGTGAATAGTGATACATCCAGAGATGTGCTTTATTTCAAATAAATCCATTTTTTGGAAATGCAAAATGCAAAATGGGTATTTTGCATTTTTAATGCTTTTCAAAAAATCATTTTGCATTTTGCATTTTAAATGCTTTTCTCAATGCATTTTCCATTTTAAATGCTTTTTTGAAACATTCTTACTACTATCTCCACTCATCTTTTTTTCATAAGCGCCAAATATCAGTCGGTCCTCAACCTCGCTATGAGAGATAATTTCCATTTGTCAAGTTGCTCCCTGGTAGGAGCCCTGGCAATTGAGTGATACCATTACAAAAAATACTGATTCAAATACTGAACAATTGAACATGGCCATGACGCTGTAATATTAAATGTTAGATAGCAGTTTCTATGTTTTTACGTTAGCAACATTAGTCCCGTGCAAATTTTTTGTGGTTTCATAATCTGTAGTCGTGGTGTTTTTGGATTTACCACCATGTATAATGTTTGTTTTACATTGATGTCCATTATTAAATGACAAAATTATTTAAAAATTCTATAATTATTTTAATTGTTTGACCTGAGAAACCATTTTGCATTTTCAATGCATTTTGAAAATAGGTATTTTGCATTTTGCATTTGAAATGCTTTTCTAAAAACCATTTTGCATTTTGCATTTTCAAATGGAAAAGTTTTGACCCATTTCCATTTTGCATTTCAAATGGTTTTGGGTACCCATTTTGCACATCTCTGGATACATCACATCAAAAAATTGTAAATTCCCAAATAGATTCAGATATATGCTGAAAACATGGCTCATAAGTAGAAATACTTTATACGATTCCCTGATATTTCATCAAAATGGAAATTAAACACACCTTTAAAAAGTGATGAAACAAAAACTAAGTTTAATAGTTACCTATGTAACTTATTTTTACGTAGTTTTAGATTTAATGATATTTTGGACTGTGTGCCAACAATAATAATCTGAATATCTAGTTAATTAAAATATAAGAAAATACACAGATTTAGGAAATGAGATAAAAAGAATTTGGCATTCTCAGACTATAAAAATATTACCATTCGTTATTTCGGCTACTGGCATTATACATAGCTCTCTCATTAAAAAATTTAGGCGTATTAGATCTATCAAATAATTTATACATAAAAAATGCAAAAATCGGTCATTTTAAATACATGTAGGATAACGAAAGATTTTTTAAATATTTATATTGAGGGATCAGTAGGATTTATAGGTCCTGTTAGGAGTTCTACCGAGCCGAACCCTCTGATACGAAAATATCTGGAGTCGGTGAATTATTTTCCCATTTGATCTCTGGTGAGTTGACGTGTTGTTCTTGTATTATTTTGTATATATTTTGCTTACATAATGCACTTGCATAATGTTTATTGACTTGAAGATCATTTGTGGAAAAGTGTGTGGAAGGGTTTAGTTTTTCCTATGGGGAAGATTTAACCCGGACATAAAATCGGAAAAAATAATTAGCAACAACATTATATATATATTTATAATCAGTAATAATATTATGTATACATATTTACATTGTAATTGAATACCTATGTACATTCTGTTGAAAACTGCTTAATTGTAGTTTAAAGGGAAAAAATTTTAAAGAACAATAAAATATAAAATAAAACTTGGCTGGGTTTCGATTTGACATTGAACAGTATTCCTCGGAGTTCATATACAGGGTGTATCGGCACTAACCCGACAAACTTTAACCAGCTATTCCTTAGCACATTTGGAGTAAAAAATGTTATGGGCACTTTGCTGTCCGGTAGCATTTTTTTTTCAATTAAAAACAAAAAAATTTAAAATTTCCACACTACATCACTGTCATTGGCATTGCGTTTCGTGTTAAACAGCTGTTATAAGCAAGTGTGTCAAAAAGCGTCTTCGCTCTTTCGCACACACTAAATAATAATAGTTAAAAATGAGACGAATGGTGCCGTGCTATTTCGTTGTGACTGTAAACGTGCGCCAATATAGGTACACACGTGCATTATTCAACGGAATTCGAATAAAATATTTGCCAGATGGATTTTCAAACTTTATCAAAGGATAAAACAGTGGTGACATGTGGTGAAAATATGAATAATAAATTTTTTATTAAAAAAAAACGTTACCGGACAGCAAAGTGCACATAAGATTTTTTACTCCAAATATGCTAAGGAATAGCTGGTTAAAGTTTGTCGGGTACGTGCCGATACACCCTGTATATAACTAAAAAAACACAACTTTCACTTCCAAAATAAATTTAACATTTATCTACATTTAAATTCTTCTTCAATACATTTTGAGTCCGTATGGTAAATTTTTAAAACTTATTTTCTTCTTTGATGATGGAATTTTCTCTATATATATATTTTTTCTTATACAGGGTGTCCGGAAACTCGTAGTACAAGCGGGAAACTGGTGAATCTACATCACATTTGGAGTCGATTTTGTAGTATATTTTTTTTTTATTTGAGCTTTCGTTATCGAGTAAATCGAGTTTGAAGTTGATTTTTTTTTTTTTTTTTAATCAAATTCTTATAAATTATTACTGAAGATCAAAGTACCCAACTAATTAAAACTATTTGAAAGTAAAACAAATGAAGAAACTCGGATTTGAAGCATTATTTTGAAATCACCCTTCATTTAACCCGGTGTAATCATAAAATATTTCTGCTCTGCAGGGTTAAAACATCTGTTATTCAACCCTAAACACCAGAAAAAACTTTAACCCTAAAATAGCCGAAAAATATTTTTTTTTGGTTTTTTTTTTTTTTGAAAATGCTCAAATCAAAAAACTTTATGTTTTTTTGGGTTCCCCGTGTGGTGTAGATTCTCCAGTTTCCCACTTGTACTACGAGTTTCCGGACACCGTGTGTATATATATACGTACACGTACAAACGAGTATACTCGTATCGGCAATCTGCGCTAAAATCTATTATCGATGCAATATTGCTTGGTTACTCATTTATTACAATATCATGTGATTTAAATTTTTGAGAGAAAATTCCATCATCAAAGAAGAAAATAAAATGTCTATAAAGTGTCTAAATATTTAAAACGGCTCGATTCTAGCAAGGGAGCTGGGCCGGATGGTATCCCACCGCTGTTCATTACCTAGTGCGCAAATCATTTGTCACTCCCGCTATCAATACTGTTTAATATATCGATCAAGACTGGTACATTTCCAGATATATGGAAAAGAGCCTACATCACACCAATTCATAAATCGGGAACTAAGTGTGAAGCAGATAATTATAGACCCATTTCCAAGCTTTGCATTTTTTCAAAGGTGTTCGAAAACATAGTCTATGACCAGTTATTCCCTGTGGTAAAGAATTCGATCAACGAATTTCATCATGGATTCTTTGCAGCTCGCTCTGTTGCTACTAATCTTACAACTTTTACAAACTTCTTGTCTGCCTCCATGGATAAACGTGTGCAAGTTGATACAATCTATACCGACTATAGCAAGGCTTTTGACAAGATCAACCACAACATTCTGCTTAGAAAACTTGCTAATCATGGTATTCATGGAGATCTCCTTCGTTGGTTATCCTCATACGTAACTAACAGGTCCCAGGCTGTGACAGTGGGTGGATTTTCCTCTGTCTGGAAAATCATTACTTCCGGTGTGCCTCAGGGGTCCATTTTGGGTCCTTTGCTTTTCTCTATCTATATTAATGATATTACGACATGTTTTCACAACGCTCAAATTTTACTATTTGCTGACGATATGAAGATATACCTTCCTATAAGCTCCCGGGACTGTTTTGCGCGTTTACAAGCAGATCTTGATCGACTGACGGATTACTGTCTCAGAAATAAGCTTTTTATCAATATTTCTAAATGTTGCAAAGTCACATTCACACGTAACCGTGTGAAAATACTGCATGATTACACCATTTCTGGATCGATTTTAACAAATAAAGACTATGTACGTGATCTCGGGGTTTTCTTGGACTCTAAACTTACCTTTGATAAACACGTTGATAACATTGTCACCAAAGCATCAAAAAGTCTAGGTTTTGTACTGAGAACATGCAAATTTTTCAAAAATACTAAGACATATCTGACTCTCTACAATTCACATGTTCGTCCTCACCTGGAGTACTGTTCACCGGTTTGGAACCCGCGCTATATTTTTATGTTAACAGGTTAGAAAGAGTTCAGGAACGATTTTTCAAATTGCTCAATTTTAAATCATTCAACATATACAACTCTTACGACGAAATCGAGAAACATTTTCGAATCACGAAACTACTCAACAGGAGGATTGTCGCTGATCAGATGCTCTTGTATAAAATTATTAACTCAAAAGTTGACTGCCCGGAGTTGCTGAACAAAATAAATTTCCATGCGCCAATTCGATATAGCAGACAAAATACCCTTTTCTACATTGATAGATGCAATACCAATTCCAATCAAAATGAATTTATGCAAAGGATATGTAACTACTATAATAATAAATTTGCAAATATAGACACTCGTGCTGACATATTCACTGCTAGTTACTATCACTACAGAATTTCATTGTATCACATTCTAACTCACATTCACGACTGTTAAATTGATTGTACCTAATATTTTAATATTACTTGCGTGGCAACTTTTCCTTATCCCTCTCCTCCCCTTTCCCGTTCCAACCCAAGTCTATTTAAGTATTGTTATTTACAGACTTGGTGGTACTGTTGGATTCAATAATAGATCGCGTGTCGAATATAATGTTTATTAACAATTTAGTACGGATTGACTACGTCTATCTTCTGAGCTGTCTGTTGGGTAAAGAGAGCGAGCAGATGCATCCGTCATCTTTTATACCTCTATCTGTCATCTCGCTCTTACACATTCAACAAGCAGGCGTACCACCAAAAACCTTTCTTACAGTTATAATCACATTTATTTTATTGCTGTTTATTGTAGGCTTATCGTTTGTTGAATTTACATTCGTATTATTATTTTTATTATTTTCTGCTTTATTATGTTTTCTTTTTTTCTATTTTTATTGAATATTCTAGTTTACAGGTTAGTTTTATGTTTCTGAATATCTATCTGAGAACATTAATAATTGGTCTGTTTTTTTGTTATCCTCTTATGCATATTGTATTACTAAGACTGTTTATGTTCCTCAAATAGATAAATAAATAAATATTACGCTGTATGGTTGCCCCCGATTTTTGGCGCTACTGAATTATTGGCATTCAAAGGGTTAACATGATTATCGTTATTATCAAAATTTGCACCGTTGATTGCAGGTATTTAATAATTTGAAATAAAATCTTGAGCATGTTTTTTTTTTCTTTTGTCTTGGGTCAGAGACAAAGCAACAAGCATTTTTTTTTATATATCTAGATATTATTGAACAATGACAAATGACGAATGCAATTGAAATTCACCAAGATTAGGATTAAGATTATTTTTAATTTAAAGGCATGTGTCACGCTAATGTAAGAATGGCGGCAATAATAATTCATTATATGTACTGAAAATACAAGTATTATTATCTATAAAAGTACCTACATTGTGTGTTAGTTGTCTACAACGCAATTGCCGAATAAGCAAATGCGAACAATATCGAGTAACCATGACAACGGAAACCCAAACAAACAAACTACAAATTCCATCATCAGTATATGTCATTGTATCAATTGAAATTAAAATGTTGAAGAATTGCTCAAAACTTCTTTAAATTGACCATTATTAATTTGTGGGTCTTTTGATAGTTAAACAATAGCAATAGTGTATTAATATCTAATATATTTTTATAGCGCTCTTTGTTGCATTTTCGAGTCATGTACGATGAAACTATCGACGTTCTGAACGCTACAGAAGTGTCAAGTCCTGGAAATTCAGATCAAGAAGGAGTTATTGAGAGGTCAGAGGTCATGGCTCAGAAAAGACCTCTTGCCAAGCATGAAAGAACAATGGATATGTACGATTTGAGCGACTCGGATTCTCCTGAACCTGAGAGATTCATTAATGACTTGACTTCGCAAAGAAAGAAGGTAGGAATATGAAAAAAAAAAAAAAATAATAATAAATAATTCGCGGTAAATATTTACCTAATTCCAAATTCCTGTAATATTCAAAAATCTGTTAATGAAAAAATAAGAAAATACACAGATTTAGGAAATGAAATAAAAAGAATTTGGCATTTTCAGACTATAAAAATATTACCATTCATTATTTCGGCTACCTACTGGTATTATACCTAGCTCTCTCATTAAAAATTTAGGCGTATTAGATCTATCAAAAAATTTATAAATAAAAAATTCAAAAACAGTCATTTTAAATACATGTAGGGTAACGAATTTATGTTGAGGGATCAGTAGGATTTATAGGCCCTGTTAGGAGTTCTACCGAGCCGAACCCTCTGATATGAAAATATATGGAGTCGGTGAATTATTTTCCCAATTGATCTCTGGTGAGTTGACGTGTTGTTCTTGTATTGTTTTGTATTTATTTTGCGTATATAATGCACTTGCATAATGTTGATTGACTAGATGATCATTTGTGGAAAAGTGTGTGGAAGGGTTTAGTTTTTCCTATGGGGAAGATTTAACCCGGACATAAAATCGGAAGTTTAAAAATATTATGAATATACTCAAAAATCTGTTTCTGAAAAAATAAGAAAATACACAGATTTAGGAAATGATATTAAAAGAATTTGGCATTCTCAGACTATAAAAATATTACCATTTGTTATTTCGGCTACTGGCATTATACCTAGCTCTCTCATTCAAAATTTAGGCGTATTAGATCTGCCAAAGAATGTAAACATAAAAATGCAACAATTATTTATTTTAAATACATGTAGGATTACAAAAGATTTTTTAAATATTTATATTGGGGATCAGTAGGATTTATAGGTCCAGTTAGAAGTTCTACCGAGCCGAACCCTCTGATATGAAAATATCTGGAGTCGGTGAATTATTTTCCCATTTGATCTCTGGTTAGTTGACGTGTTGTTCTTGTATTTTTTTGTATTACTATGCTTATATAATGCATTTGCATAATGTGGATTGACTAGATGATCATTTGTGGCAAAGTGTGTGGAAGGGTTTACTTTTTCCCGTGGGGAAGATTTAACCCAGACTTAAAGTCAGAAAAACAAATTAAAAAACATGGTAAATAAAAACACGTAAAATAAGGTTAAGTAGTCGAATTCAAAAAACTACACTTGATTTCAACTAAAATATCTAATGAAGACAACTATTTAATTATTGAAGACAATATTAGCGATTCAATATTAGCTCAGTTGGTAGAGCGGTTCCCCGGCAAGACAAGGGTCCTGATATTTCAAAAATATTCTTTTAGGAATCGATAATATTGTCTTCAATAATTAATTATTACAATTTGAGGCTTTACTCATTAAGTGAATAAAAAAAAACAAAAAACAACTATTTAAGTTGGGGGTTGAGGTAAACGTGCACATAATATCCTTTTAGGTTGTTAGTTTGGGTTATTTTAATAATGTATGCGTATTTCCTAACCTGAGAACTTATTTTTAGAAAAAAAATTAGTAATAAAACTTTAATCCATCTACCATCTCTCTCGACATGAATAGTTGTTTCACGTAGTAACAAGTTCTATTCATATTTTTTGGGTATTTAGCGTGGAGCGGAATTCAAGAAGTTAATCCAAGATAGGTTTTTAGGTTGTTTTTTTGTTTTATTTTAATAATTTGTTCGTATTTCCTAAACTTCAACCTTAACTTTGATTGAAAAAAATGGAACTCGTGGGTGCTTTAATAAGTGTGTTTTTTAATTAGGTAGGTACTTACTTTTAAATTAAAAGTTATGGACGAAACAATTTTTTACATTAAGGCGATGCACTAAGTCGTGTAATATTTTAAATTGAGCCGCTATCAATAAAAACCTTTACGTAGATGGCGATAAGATTTAAATTCCCGCTTAACACCATCCGCCTGTTTTGATTTATGCAAGAAAAAAACATGGCCAAAAAGTGCCTTTTATTTTATTTTATGGATGTTCAGGCATAAATATTTAATTTTTTTTCGATCATTTTATAAATAACTTAATTTGCTACATTATACAATAAAATCATAACCGAAGATGGGTTCCTAAGTAGGAGATTTTGAACTTTAAAGTAATTTTCATAGGCCTTTACATTATTTTTTTCTGGGCTTATAAAAAGACTTATCTAAAAAATACTCGATTATTTCAAAGGTCAAGATGTATTCAACTCGCAGTATTTAATTAAAGCATCTGAAACATTTCTAGGTGACCAAATTTTCAAACCAAAAACACATGATTTTGCATTACTACGTATGGCATCGCCTTGACTTCACACAAGAGGTTTTGAGATATCCCTCAAGAACTATATCATCTTTTGGGATGCTGGGTGGGAGGGTCTTTATAAGGAAATATAGGTGCAAACCTTGGTCATGAAAATATCCATGTTGTAGTAGAGAGGAAACACAAAAGCCATCAAATTATTCCTTAGCAAGACTAAAAAACGTCCCGTTCTCATTTGAAAAATGTTAATCATGTTTAAATGTAAGACACTAGTTTGGTATGCTTTCTGGTTGTGCTATGGTTAATAGATAACACATATTTAATTAAATTAAGCCCGTCGTCCCACCGATCGGTAAGCGATCGACATAAACTAAAGGGTCTTAGACCCTGCGTGGAAAAGTTTCACGTTGAACTGCGCTGCTGTCTATTTATTACTACTAACGAACGTAATTTTCGGCGCGTGATCTTACAGCACTCGGTTTATGTCGATTGCTTACCGACCCGTGGGTAGACGGTCTAACATTTAAAAAATTGAAAAATATTAATACTATGTCACATTTATCATTACATGTGACAGCGCAAGATATATTCTATCCATTTGTATTTTTATTAATTATCCAAAACGGTTAGTTTAGACCAGAACATCCCAACATTTTACTTTAAACTACGAGTACGTTACCTAATAACCAGATAGAGGTAATATTAGCTACTAAGTAATCCATCCCTTCCACTGCGGTGCAAGGCGATGAGTCAAGAGGAGGTCTAAATGACTCCCTCAATCAGTCATTCCCGCTCCTAAAAAAACCTCAAAACCTAGAAAAACCTCACCCTATGAACCCGGAAACCCCTGCTAAGTCGCTAAACATAGCAAACCACTTGAATCACCTATTGCAATCTATTAAATCATATCAGACAAGCGATAAAGTAGGTGCCAAAATAATTTTATTTATTAATAATTCTTTATTTGAAATGAGTATTTCTTTTGTTTTAATGTCTGGAGACGTGAGGTTGCTTGAAGGGGTACGCGCAACGACTAGACGGAAGCCGTAAGGTCTGGACTCTTTCTCGAATGGGGTACTCAGGAAAAGTAATTGAGAACCACTGACTCGGGCAATATATTAATGATTGTGAATTAGTTATTGCTTTCTCAATAATTAATCGATCTTTATCGGATAGTGAAAAAGAAAATACAAATATTTTGTTAACAGTCATTTTAATTTACGTCAAGTTTTCAAGCAGATATGAATAAACTTGAAGCAATTGTAGGCATGGTAATATTACGAATATTATGTTTGTTAAAACTAGCTGAAGCATCCAGCGTTTCCGGGCTTTATTCTGCTTTAAGGGCTGGGGAAAGACTTGTCAAACACAATGCATTTTTTTGTAGCGCCAAGATGGCACCACTTTAGTTCACAATAATATTTGTGAGTTCAAAAGTTTTTCAGTACCCTCTTAATAATAAGAATAAAATGGTAACATTATGTAATCTGACTTCGGGCTTGTTGGGTGCAGAACTGCATGACCCTCGTGCGATGTCACATTTTTATTATTATAATTCACCGGTTTACCAGATTTCTTATGTTGAAAGTGGTTTTCTTAACCCGTTATTAATATTGTGGTCGTTTCAGTCACCGGACAAGCCACAGAACATCACCAGGATGACGGAGAAGCGACCTGTGTTGTCTCAACAGGTGTCAAGGGACAGTAGACCTGAACTTACCAAACAGAACAGCAAGAATAGTGAATCCTCAGAAAACTCTGGTAGGTATCTAAATTGAATTATTACCCACAGATAAAAAAAAACAAAAGAAGATATTGCGACATGGAAGTGTTCCTGTCGCCGACCTACATACAAACTGCAGAGACTATCAAAGAGGCTGCCGCACATTAAAATTATTTTCTCATTAGTGAATTTTTATTATTACGTAAATGAAATTTCACTAATTAATCAAATAAAAAGATATCTAATCTATTAAATTTGGTATTAGTGGTTACCATCTGGCTCCACCCAATATTTGGATAACTCCGATTTTTTCTTGTTCACTAGAAAAATATGGAAGCACCTAATAATTTCACGTCCTGACATTATTATTTTTAAACACGCTTAAATTGATGTTAATTTCATAACCCCATGACGCATAATGTAAATGTGGCGTTGACCTTATAATTGTAGACAGAAAAATGTGTAAAAAAATCATATTGTCAGAGCTCACCGTTCAGGAGTTATTGCTGCCTCACATTCAAAATATGTTATGCTTTTGGAGAGGGAAATAGTATTATAATTCAATTCCCGGGAAACCTTATGTTTTAAAATTGTCTATCGTCGAAATTGTACCACCTGCATGTAAAAGCATTCAGATATATCCTCCGAGTTGTAAAGGATGCATTAAATGTATAACCCACCCCAATACTAATTCATCAAGCTTTTGGTTTAATCACATTTATTGTTTGTATCTTTACTTATGTGCAGATACAGACAGCAATGATTTGGACGAGCTGAGGGTCGGCAGGAATAGGGTCAGGGGTCGCACCACCATGGTCATCCCGGCCGAGGGGGCCTACGACCCTCAGCAGTACGCTGACCTCGAGGTCAGCCCTGACATCGCAGAGATCTTTCAGCACATCCTGAGGTACAAGCTAATAGAGCTGAAGGTCGGCAGGAATAGCTCCTGCCATTATTCCAAAATGGCCGCTGTGCATTGGCAACATTGCCCCATCTATTACTGTATCTGTATCTCTGTTCATCCTATATTTCTAAATTGGATAATGTAATCATTGGTTCTTGTGTAGCCATCCCCAGAGCATGTGTGTCAATTTCTAAAAAATTAATGCCCCTGGTGAACCGGTCGCCTCAGGACAGGAGTGCTCCTAACTTTCGTGGTACAAAATCATGTTGTAATATTATTGGGTTTTAATTGATGTTGTTACTGAGACACAAAGCTTTCTCAAAATATATAGAGCAAGACCGACTAGATTACGGGTGTGAGGTTCGACCGCCAAATTACGAAGACACTACTGTGAACTAAGTAAACTTCGCTGTTTTAATTAATTTAATCACTCTGCTTTATTATTATGCTTGGTAAAATAACAAACAAATCTAGTATCAACAACAATCACAACCATTTGCAAACTGTCGATGCTCGATGGCACTGACTAGATCTTTTTAAAAACCGTCGCGCGCTAAGGCCTGTACTATTACTACAGTCAGCCTTGATACTTGATATTGAGGTTATGGCGGATGTATTTATGATCAATGAAACATTTAACCTTCCAGCGGGCGCGTTGAGAAATTTCCCTTGAGCGGGCGCTTGTCGTAAATTTTACGTCATCAAGTTTTCTCCATGTAAGTGGTGTTTTCTTTATACAAACTTTAGGGAATTTCGTTAAGGATATGAAAAATCATAATAGGCAGTACTTTAAAAAAATATATTTGACTTTCTTAAAAAAACGAAACAACACTCTAAACATGTTAATATTTCAAAACAAAATATTTTATCGACCTATTTAGTCAGAATCAATATTCTCATCCTTACAATTGTTACAAACCACCTCAACTGAAGAATGGTTCTTACATGTAAAGGACTGGCAACGGCAACACTTCATTGATGCTGAGGATCTTTTCTTATCCAGTGCACATAACCGACAAACACCGCATTTTGGAAAGCTTCTGTTTTATTCTTCTGTTATCGGTTCAACTGCCCTACCGTAATTCACTTTGAGAAAAGCATTTATATCTTGCGGTAAATGTTTGACATTTGATTTGACTCTAGCATAGCTCGAAGCTCGATGCTTACAACTAAGTCGCAAGAGTGGGGGAAGCGATAAGGCGCGTTTGTCGTAAATTTTACGACAGCGCGCCCGCTGGAAGGTTAAATAAATAAAAAGATTTTAAATAAATTGCAGGAAAGATCGAGATAAACAAGATATTGGTTACAAATTTAATGTTTATTTACGAATTTCGCCTTGGCATCTCTACAGCTAACCGTTCGCTATACACATGGCTTATTCGTTTTGAGAGTATAAAGCTACAATTTTTGTACCAATTGAAAATACATTTCTTTTCTAGGTATGCTCCTCAAAAGATTGACATTGACTTCAAACTGAAGCCGTTCCTTCCCGACTACATTCCTGCAGTGGGAGATATCGACGCTTTCATCAAAGTCGTCACCCCGCAGTATAATCTCAAGGGAGAACCTTTACCCGAAAAGACTTTGGAGAAAATTGGAGAACTTGGTAATAAAAAAATTCCCTTTAAATTGTGTACCAATGAACTCCCCGGTATATAGGGTGTATCAGTAATCAACATGTTCTCGAAGGATTGTAAACGATGATAGTTTTTTCAACAAAAAATATATTTTTCCATCACACGTCTCCACTGAGTACAGACTAGTGGCTCACGTGTATATGCATATGCACTCCGTCTCTTTCCAGCAGCACGGTAACGGACGAGGCAGAGCGCGTATCACGTGATCAGTGACAAGGTTTCATAAAAAAGTTTTATTTTTGTTTTTCGAAGGTGATAAGGACGTCTTCAAGTTTTATTATTAGAAATAAACATAATTTTTTACATGTAAACATTTTGAAATCAAAATTAAATCTTTTTAAAAATCAGTCACTTTACGTTTATTCATCTAAACACTGAACTAAAGTTACTTATAACAAAAAAAATACAAAAATGATTTATGATCATTGAACGCCTCACCTCACTTTTTGTGTCTTTTCATATAAAATAATTTATTAATATTCACTTCATTAAAAATTCACAAAGTTTAAAAATTTTTCCTCAAATTGCGGTCGGAACCTTTGGTTTCATAGAGGTGTAACATTTTAATTATTCTGTGGTTAACTTCTATATTTGAATGAAAAGCTTGCTATTTTGTCTTTCAACATCACACCGTTTAGTTCATATTTCTAACTATTACTATAATGAAGACAACGATTTCTATGAGAGCAAATGACCTGTTTCCAAAAGCGAGCAAATTGACTCTACGGATAATAAACAGCTGTTAAAATGAACAAATTATCCTGAGAAGTTCATTGAAAAAAATATCATCGGACAGCAAAATGACATGCACATTTTCACACCAAATATGCTCGGGAATCGCTGGTTAAAATCTTCCCCGTACCTACGTGCTGATACTGCTGATACATTGGTCTAATATTAGTCTATGTGCTGATACAACTGTATAAAGGTGTAGCTACGTATGTAATTACGCCATTGGCAATACGTATACCATCACCCGGTTGTGCAAAATTTTGAGGCGGGTAAAAAAGGGGCTTTGGGAAGGGATTTATTTATATACAGGGTGTATCGGCACGTACCCGACAAACTTTAACCAGCTATTCCTTAGCACATTTAGAATAAAAAATGCTATGGGCACTTTGCTGTCCGGTAACATTTTTTTTTAATAAAAAATTTACTATTCATATTTTCACCACATGTCACCAATGTTTTATCCTTTGTCAAAGTTTGAAAACACGTCTGGCAATATTTTGTTCGAGTTTCGTTGAATAATGTACGCACGTACCTACGTTGGCGCGCTTTTACAATCACAACGAAATGGCACGGCACCATTCGTCTCATTTTTAACTATTATTATTTAGTGTGTACGAAAGAGCGAGGACACTTTTTGACACACTTGCTAATAACAGCTGTTGAACACGAGAAACAATGCAAATGACAGTGACGGAGTGTGGATTTTTTATTTATTTTTTGTTTTTAATGGAAAAAAAATGTTACCGGACAGCAAAGCGCACATAACATTTTTTACTCCAAATGTGCTGAGGAATAGCTGGTTAAAGTTTGTCGGGTACTTGCTGACACACCCTGTATAGTTCTTGAAAAAGTCTAAATGTTCAGAAAATAATGAAGTAGCTGCTACTTACTTTTAGCAGACTCCACTGAAAAACCTGTAAAACAATGTGACATACCTAGATATCGTCTTCGTACAAGATATTATGGTATTCGAAATACAATATTAACTGGAAATAAATTACTTTTATTTTTTTCAGGGCTCATCGTTTTGGACGAACCATCCCCAAACCAAAGTGACCCGGCACTCCTCCATTTGCAACTCAGGGCTGCATCAAAATCAAATACAACGAAACAAACTATGGTAAATTACACAAAGTATCAGTGTGAATAAAAGTAAGGTTCGTTGAATGAAGGTTTACATTAGACACAGTGTCTGGAAACTCGCAGTACAAGCGGAAAATTGGTGAATCTGCTTCACATGGAGAATAAAAAAAACATTTTTTTCGATCTGAGCATTTCGATATAGGTATATACAGGGTGTCCTTGGGGTAAAGTGCACTAAGAGTGCTCTTAAGGAGGTGATTTTACGTTATAGTACTAGTAAAAAAGATTTATGACTTGGAATTTTTATTTTGCGCTATTGTTAAATCTATCGTCCCGCGCCCAAACGCTGCCGTTCCGTCAATCTATTTACATAAAGACCGCAGCTAGAGTCAATAAAATTTATGTTATTCGCTAAGGATCTGATAATTTAATGTATCTAGCAGTGTTTCACTTTAAAAAACTTGATTGTTTTAATCAAAACTTGTTAATATAGTGTGTCTTTATATTAGTGTGCATTTATTCAGACTTACTTAAAAGAAAATCTTTATTCAGTGCGTGTTTTCTCCAAAGACTTAGTTTTAACATTGAGTTTATCTGTGCGTAATTTTAATTGCTGCGACAACGCCTGGCTACATCCACGAAGAATGTGCAGACATTCATAAGGTTTACAGATCATATGATGTAAATACACATGGAAAGTTCACATTTTTCAAAAAATCGTTAAATTAGTCAAAAGCAATGACATTAGTTAAGTGATTAACTGTCAAAACTATGAATACATTTTGTTAATTTCAGTACAGTTCTCTTTTTGAATTTGAATTAAAACATACGATATTGTAGCATAATATTGTAAACGTCAAACTCTCTGCCTAATGTTATTGTTTATATACGGTTTTAATGGATACGGGCCGATCACAACATTGCCACCTCATTCTCGGCAAGTTCACAGTACATTTATCGGGTAAGTTTGTACGTCACACTAAGAATCTTCAGTAGGCATGTCTTTTTGTGTGGAAAAAAGTTGGTTTTTTGGAAAAAGTGAATTTTCTTTTTTTCTCCTACCATCATGCAGAATAACCTCCCGAAATTAGTGCACTTTACCCCCGGACACAATGTATTTTTAAATTTATACCATTTCTTTAAGGGTTAAAAAACTTTTGAAGCTGGATCGACGCTTTGGCGCATTTTAGATATTAATCCCCAAGCGTCCAATTTTTTTCCATATCTGACCTGAAAAAATTCCAACCTCGGACTCTATTTATTCTAAAACGAAAGCTCATATGGAAAAAAGTTATACTACAAAATCGAATCCAAATGTGATGAAGATTCCAATTTTCTGCTTAGGTTCCGAAGACCAAAACAAAAAAATATGTGAAGTTTATATAAATTGGGGACATTGATTTCAGGTTGTGAAGAAAATTGAGAATGCTGAGAAGAATGGAAAAGCTATAGAAAGATGGATCAGAGATGTCAGTGAATTGCACCAGTCAAAACCACCACCAAACGTTCACTACACGAAGTAAGAAAATATACAGCCTTAAAATTTGAAAAAAATAGTTACAACGGCAGGACAAAACACCAAAAATTTATTTTTATTTTTATTTTTCAGACCTATGCCCGACATAGACTCCTTGATGGAAGAATGGCCGGAGTCCATGGAAACCAAGCTGAACGAAGTCGGCTTCCCTCCAGCCTCTTTGGACTGCAGTCTCAGCCAATATGTGGACATCGTCTGCAGCTTGTTCGACATTCCGGTCTATCCCGAACTGGGTTTGAACGGAAAGGTTCAAGCCCTGCACGTCCTGTTCACCCTGTATTCTGCAATCAAGAACTCTCAGCTGTATAAAGATAGACAAAAGGCCGATATCGAAAATATTTCTAAGTGATTTGTATATTATGTTTACGGGTTAAACTAAATAAATTGCTAAGCCTGAAAGGAGACTCTTAGGACGGGTTGTTTCGGAGAACTTGAACAATTCTTCAAATTTCAAAGTTACTTTCTGTTTTTATTTCAGTTCTGTCAAGCAACTAGCCTATAATGATATAATAACAGAATTTGAATAGGACTTTCACAGAACCCGTAAATGAACGTTGAAATTTGATGAATTGTTCAAATTCTCCAAAACAACCCGTCCTAAAAGTCCATTATTTCATACACGGAAAGCTCTGTTATTGATTTCAAAATAGTATTTTTGTAATTGGATTCGGTAAGATGGGGGTAATGAAAAATAATAATTTTCGTATAATAATATCACTGGAGAAGTTATTCAAATAATTTTGGGAAAAATAAAATTAAATTGATTTTGTGGTGGTGGTGGAAGTGGAACACCAGGCGATACTGAGATTATCTTCTTCTGTGGAACGTGCCGCAAATATACCATGAATAATTTAGGAGTGATTAGTGGTTCGGAGTAAAACGTTGTTTGAAATGGCTTTAGTCTCAACATACCCCAATTGGGGATGGCATTATCTGACTGGCTCAAGGGTACCTAGCACGGTAGATCGTTAAAGGATTTATCGATGATGTCTATAACTTGTTACCGTTCCTGAACACCACTGGATATCGCTAACCAATAAACAACACTTCACGCCGAATATTAAGGACAGGTCGTTGTGAACTGATGTTTGTTTGTTGGTGAACTGCAGTCATGCTCAGGAACGATGACATTTTTTTGCATCTTCTTGATTTTTGGCTTCCTTAACATTTAAAGGGCGTTCATTAAACATTTTGAAACCTTTATAAAATATATTGTTTTTTTAACGATAAATTTGTCTTGGGAAGCCTAAAATCGTTGCAGCTTCTCGTAAGATAGCCATGGACTGTACTATTAATTTAACACTTTTTATATAATATGGTAACATTCTATTTTTTCTTGCATATAAATATTAGGGAATTATAGACCAAACTTTGCAACACATTTAGAATATTGGCGCCCCTTAACAATATCAATAGACGCCTAAAGAGGAGATCACTGTAATCAATAACATTCGCATGATTGCGTTTTTGTGTGGAAATACAATCACGCAAAAACTAGCTGTACCCCGCCACGCGTTGCTGTGGCTCACTCCTTCTGTGCAGATAGATAAACAATAGCGAGTGTTGCTTTTACGTCCAACAGATTAACTGTTAAAAAAAATTTTTTTTCCGACAGAAGGCGTTGTTTAAAAAAAACATATTTTTACCTGTCCCAGGTGATATCTATATAATATAGTTATATACAAACAAACGCGTATTCGAATGCAACGCTGTGTCAAAATTTCAAAGCAATCGGTGAAGAATTTTCGGAAATTTAAATTTTTTAACAAACGAACATTAACATTTTTATTTATAAAGATAGATATTTGGTAAGGAGACAATGAAAGATAATGTTGTGTTTTGTCACAGCGTTTATTCTGAGTCAGTAGAATTGCGCAGTTGGGAGATGACTCTGGACCGATGACGACGACACCAGGTGTAGACGGCGATGAAGTGGTTGTGGCGGTGGTCAGTGAGTCGACTCCGCGTTGGTGGAGACCGGACTCATGGATTTTCAGCACTAGTGAAGACGTGGAGTCTTCCGGGTACTCCACTGTGAACAAGGTAGCCGAAGGTGCGATGGACGTGGTCGGTAGATGACCGGGAGATGCAGGCCGGCGACGATGCCACGGTTCCGATGCGCAGACCGGCGAAGATGCCGCAGGGTCTAGGCGCGTAAGGTCATTGCTGGCCAGGAATGAGAGCCGGGGCCAAGGCGCTGATGTGATCTCGAGGAATCCATATTGATTCGTAGTCCGTGCAGAGCCTGGTGTAAGGTAAATAAGGTCCTGTAGCGGCGCGGTGAAGAAACAGCGGGGCGCGACGCCGGCCATAGCGGCCGACTCCTCACTACGCAGCAAGCAGTCGCAGCACTCGCTTGTTGGTCACTCGTAAAACTGCTAATTAATGACTGACCGAGTACATCTCGACACGCCTTATATAGCCGCCCAAGTGCATCGAGAACATTTCAGACCTGTAAGTAGAAACGCCGAATGCTCGCATTGCGTCTAGAGAGTTCCCGCTACAATGCGTTTTGCATTGGCGATCGCTCCAGAATATTTTCGTAGCATCGCTACAGATAGATGGATAATCTCAAGGGCGATGTGTTAGGTTTGGTATTAGCAGAGCCTGGCGCCTTGGCAATTCGGCGCCCGGAGCCTCACTGCTCCAATTGCGCCCGCAGAGGTCTGACCATAAATAATGGGTCCGACCCTGACTGCGCCGTACTGTACCCGGCTGGGGAGTTATGACTTAAGTGGTAATCACTAAAAATTGAAAAAAATTATTGTAGTGGACTACTAAGATGGATCTTTAGATACTTCTCTAATACGAATAGGTACGTACGTACATAATAATATTAAAATATTTTTAAGCAGGGAAATAATATTTTCATCATGGCAACACTTTGCGATAACTTCACTTTACGACTTGTCAGAAAAATTCGAAATGTCTAGTATATTGGCTTCTCCGTCGCTTTACGCTTCAATTTGCGGCGTAACTGTTGCATTGTGGTCTTTTAAATTTTACAACGTAATGACTAACAAAACCTGTGATAAGTCGATCCGGCTCGATGGAAAGACGGCTATTGTTACCGGCGCGAATACAGGCAAGAATATAATATAAGTATTTATGTAACCATAACTTTTCAACTGTCATTCGCAAGAAGTATACGGAAGTGTAAACAAAGGCCCATTGCGCCGTATTATTAATGTAGGTTCAAATGTTCGTAAATATGTCGTAAACTCTGTTATCAGTGTTTTTTTGTACACGTATTCTGAAACATCGTTGTACAGATAAAATTGTGCATTATAATCATGCTAACATCAATGTTAGGAGATGTTGAACGATTTTGATTCGGCAAGTATCGAGGAAAAATATTTCTCTAACCGCCGCACTTCTAATAGGCACAGATTATGGGAATTACATTTCGTTTCAACTTAATTACTACAAGAAACAACTATTTACGTCGTGATAGATGGTAAAAAGATGCATTATAACTCCATTTTTATTCAATCAAAGTTCAAAATTTACCTTGTTTAACGATCCCTTTGCCATATTTTGTACTTATTGTATGGAGTGACACTTTAGTTTAAATTTAAATAAGCATAAATGACTTAACCCCTTCAGTAATCATTTAAAACTTTAAAATGGAAAAAAAACACCTTTTTTTTATCAATGAATTTTATTTACTCAAAATATATAACCTCATATAAAAGCCATATCCGGGCCCAAAATGGGACTGAATATTGATGTTGTGTTGCATAGTGTGAAAAAATAATTAAAAATTTTCTTTTGTATGAATTCCGAATTCTATCGCATAATAGCCGCCCGAGTATACTCGGGCGTGGTCATTAAGTGGTTAATTAACGCAAAATAAGAACCTGTTTTATAAATTTTTATTTTGTGCTCACATAAAAAAGATAACACTGAAAAATAACTATTTCAGTAACCGAATTGTTAAGTATTAGGATCACAGTGGTCTATATAGTTTTCAGATGAATGCAAATAAATGGCATTACCGAAACCAAGCTTAAGCACAAAACACCAATTTTTGTAGTTAGGCCCCTGTGATCCTAAACCCCCGATATTTTGGGTTAAAAAAGAGAAGAAAAACTAACCTTAAAACATTCACATCAATAACAATGGCCGCCAAGTGAACAATAGATTTTAACGGAATATTTATTTTAATGCATCTATTTGAATTACACTTTTGTTTTCTTGATTGAAATGTAATCTTACAAGTGGAAATTAACCCACTTCCTGACATCCGATTGAGCTAAAACTCGGCAGATGGACTCGTTGCCGATAACAATGCATTCTATTAACTTTTGGTGGTAATCACGCATACACATGCGGGTACATAGTTATTTCTCTGAAATTGGATGACATTACAGCAGATATATTAAATAAATGTCGGTCATACCGAATCAGGATTTGGCTCAGTTTTTAGCACGGCTGACTCAAGTCCCTGGGGAGAAAAGTTCAATCTATAGATTATTAGTATTATTATTAGTCCTTCTATAGATCAAAAAAACCGATTGTCTTCGAATACAAACTTAATAATATTTGCTTAGCAACTGTTACACCTATTAAAGACCTTGGTGTCTCTTGATAGCAAGCTTTCTTTTCGGGATCACATAACTATCACATACCATATTTTTAATCTACAAGATAATCAATGGCCATACGTCTAGTGAATTCCTAAGAAAAATTGATAAACTACAGAACAAACACACACATGAGACGAGGAAAAGAAATAAATTGAGACTCCCCTTCAGGAAAAAAACACAGAGTCAAAAGTCATTGATGTACGGAGCGATGAAGATATTTGGAGAGCTACCAGAAGAAATAAAATCAGAAGAAAACATAAAAACATTTAAAATTAAATTACGAAAATATGTGATTGATTCATTTTAAATGTGTTACTATAATTATATGTATATAAGGATTGTATTAGGACATAGATAACTATGTACCTACTTAAAATACCGCAATAAACAATAACTGCAATCGTTAATAAATCCCTCAAACTACTTGGTTTCATCACTAGAATCACTTCGGACTTCAAAAACGTAAATACCCTTAGAACTCTTTACTGCTCCTTGGTTCGCCCCCATCTTGAATATGCTTGTATTATCTGGTCTCCTTTTTATGCTATCCATATTCGACGCATTGAATCTGTTCAACATCGGTTCTTAAGAGGGATTGCTAGAAGGCTAGGATTAGAAAAAAGGCAAATACTCATATGATGAAATTGAACTAACTCTAAACCTCTCTCCTTTGGAAGTCCGTCGTGAAAGAAATGACCTCATTTGCTTCTTCAAAATTATAAATGGTATTATTGATTCACCTACTCTACTGCAACTCATTCTTCTTCCTCAACCATCATTCGACAAATTATGGATATTATTCACCATTGTCCAGAATGTGTAGACTGGTCAACTCAAGTCAAAACCTTAACTTTTTTGGGATAAGTCTGAATGATTTTTGCCGGTCGCTAAACAAGTGACGGAATATTATAAGTGTCCTGTGGTCCTGACCCACGGCGTAGTCTTGACTTGATTCGACTTGTCACTTTATTTTCTTATATTATATCTACCATATGTCTTTGCTTTCATGTACCTTTGTCTACTCCTGTATTTTTCATTTTACTTTATTCGTGTTATTATTTTGTAATTTGGACGATGTCCGTTAATAAATAAATAAATCCTCAATCAAACCAAAAAAGAAATGCACACATATTTTTTTAAGTTTCAAAAGACATTTAAAAAATTTACAGCAGGAGCCAGTCCCTGGGGAGGGAGATTCAATCCTCAGTCAAACCAAAAAGAAGATTTTTTTTCAATACATCTATTAACAATAGTAAATGTATTTGATCCCCAGTGCACATGCGTGAAAGTCGACGTACACAAGCGGAACACCCGTTCAAGGTTGATGTTGACTTCATGATATTCATTTTTGTCTAAGACGGCTCGTACGTGGAACGGGCTACATTAAGTCCCGCATTAATAAATCACTTCCTACAGCCCCTACCCAAACCTGCTTCACAATTCTGCCCAACCGGGTAGCAACATAGTTCCTACCTAGTTGCGAGGTGTGCCATAACAAAATAAAAAAGGTAGATTTAAAAAAATAAAATGTGCCTTTTGACCGTCTTTCACTTTTCTGTATCCATTATTCTAGCATGGTTAAATAAAACTTGAGTTTTATGTTAGGCATTGGATATGAAGTGGCCAGAGATTTTGCCAAGCGAGGAGCTAAGGTCATCATGGCCTGCCGGGACATGACTAAAGCGGAGGCAGCTAAAAGCATCATCGTGCAGGAAACTGGAAACCAGCAAGTTCTGGTAAGTGTCTCCTTTTCATGCCAATCAGTCAATTAGGCGCTGTTGATAATGCTCATTTCGGTTTCCAACCTTTATTACTGCTGAAGAAATGCCATAATATGGGGTGACTTTGATCATAGTGGATATCCGCAATAGTTCTCGCTACCACTCAAAAATAATCAGAGATGTGCTTTATTTCAAATAAATCCATTTCAAATGGAAATGCAAAATGGGTATTTTGCATTTTAAATGCTTTTCTAGAAACCATTTTGCATTTTGCATTTGAAATGATTTCTCAATGCATTTTCCATTTTAAATGCTTTTTTGCAACATTCTTCCTACTATCTCCACTCATCTTTTTTTCATAAGCCCCAAATATCAGTCGGTCCTCAACCTCGCTATGAGAGATAATTTACATTTGTCAAGTTGCTCCCTGGTAGGAGTCCTGGCAATTGAGTGATACCATTACAAAAAATACTGAGTCAAATACTGAACACGGGGCCATGACGCTATAATATTAAATGTTAGATAGCAGTTTCTATGTTTTTACGTTGGCAACATTAGTCACGAGCAAATTTTTTGTGATTTCATAATCTGTAGTCGTGGTGTTTTTGGATTTACCATCATGTAATACGTTTGTTCTACATTGATGTCCATTATTAAATGACAAAATTGTTTAAAAATTTTATAATTATTTTGATTGTTTGACCTGAGAAACCATTTTGCATTTTCAATGCATTTTGAAAATAGGTATTTTGCATTTTGCATTTGAAATTCTTTTCTAAAAACCATTTTGCATTTTGCATTTGAAATGCTTTTCTAAAAAACAATTTGGATTTTCAAATGGAAAAGTTTTGACCCATTTCCATTTTGCATTTCAAATGGTTTTGGGTACCCATTTTGCACATCTCTGAAAATAATGATATTTTTCTGGCAACTTGGGTACAATCACTCTTCGAAAATTGAGTTTTGAGTTAAATGTTCAAACATGGGCTTCATTCTACACGTCACATAACCATTAAATAAATCTTTTGCACTTGAACTACTATATATATCGCGTATGTCATTTATTTCTTCCATTCCCTAATTTATAAAAATAGATCCCTTGGATCGTTCCTCTTTGCATTATTTTACCACATTAAACGTTTAAATTATGTAGTAAATCTACTATTTTACTTAATCAATCGCTGCCAGCGTCCATTCTAACTTTAGTTGTAAAATGAACCTTCCTGTGAAAAAAGTGCCTTCTGTCCTAGAAAGATTAAAAATCGTCACAGAAGTGGAAAAAATACCACGAAACAATCCATTGATGTAGGCATTTTATATGTGAAATATGTATCTTTTTTTAGATCATTAAACATTTCAAATGCAGCTTTTTTCTATATTCTTGCATCCATCGTTTTCCTCATACGCTATTCAATTGGACACTTCAAAAACGAAAGGTAGAGGTTTCGCTATATTGAATCAATGTTTTGTAATAATATTTGACAGATAAGTTCCCACCCAGGCGTTGTGGGTGCAATTCCTCTACCAGCTAAGTCCTCCATCATTGTACAAGAAAGTTTTTCGTTAAATGATGGAATTAGGTAGAATTCGAATACTGTGTGGTTGTTCGTAACAGATTAGATTAGATTGTTAATGGAATTATAGACAGCCCTGATTCACTGAGCCTAATCACCTTCAACATACCAAGTAGAATCATCTATCGAAAATTCTTTTAACAATATCAGGACTGAGTCATTTAGATACTCGCTTCTACCTAGATTGCATAAATTGTAGGTGTGTTCAACTCCACGGAATATAGTTACAAGAAGGCTATAATAACATACCTCAATAATAATAATAAGGTTAGCATGATACTATTCTTCTAAATGGGTTCTATGTAATTTTAATATCAAATTTTACTTCATGATTACTGTTCAATAAATTATTGTGTATATCACATGTTAATAAAAGCCCTTATAAACGTATAGTATAATACAAATAAATAAGTAAACCGTAAATGTTTGTCTATCTTTTTAAAAAAACAACAATATACCGGGTTTTCCAATAAGAGGTGTTATTTTGATATTCAATCGTAAAAGATCAATGGTTTCGTTGCTTGTGTGGCACGTAGCGCCGTCTTGTTGAAAGTAAACGTTGTCCAGATCAATACCATCCAATTCCGGTCATAAAAAATCATTAATCATCTCTCGATAGCGCAATCCATTCACCGTAACTGTTGCTCCAGCCTCATTTTCGAAAAAGTAAGGTCCAATGACTCCGCCGGACCATACACCGCACCAAAAAGTCACACGTTAAGGATAGAGAGGCTTTTCAACAATAACTCTTGGGTTTTCCGAGCTCCAGATGCGATAATTTTGCTTGTTGACGAAGCCACCGAGGTGGAAATGGGCCTCATCACTCAAGATGATTTGCATTTGATTCACTCAAGTGAATTTTAATAATTTCAATGCGTTGTTGAAGCGTGTATCGTTCCATTTTTATTAATGGCGTAGTTTCTACTTGTTAAATTTAAAAAATGAGAGCTTCAAAAGTAACATCTACCGAAATAGCGGGCTATTCAAAATAACACCTCTTATTGGAAAACCCTGTATTTGCAGGTTTTAAAGAAAAAATTCTAGATGGAAATGAAGTAATTTTTTCCTCTATGAAATTATTTTGCCATTTAATGTCTTTGTACTTTGTCATGATAATATACTTACATAACCCAATCAATGACTAATTTATCAATAAATTGACAACAAAATTTGGCTTACCTAACATTCTTGTACCAATTTAATATGTAACCATTCGGTTATTCAATGGATCACATTATTACATTTCCGTCTTCTAAATAATCTGAGACAATCTGCCTCTTTATAAGACCTTATCAGTAACTATGTAACGGGATTAGAGATGTGAAATAAATTATTCATATTTTAGTTACCTAATATCTAATATAAAAATGTTAATGTTTATTTGTTCAAAATCTTAAATTTCTGAAAGTTATTGACCGATTGCTTTGAAATTTTGATATAACGTTGCATTTGAATACGCACATGTTTATATACAGGGTTTTCCAATAAGAGGTGTTATTTTGAATAGCCCGCTATTTCTGTAGATGTTACTTTTGAAGCTATCATTTTTTGACATGTCACATAAATATTTTGTGACAAGTTTAGTTCTTGCTTAATTGGGGTTATTTTGTCTATGGTGTTTTTTCTCGAACTCTGGCAATATTTTGAAGGAAGGAAGTACAGTTTTGTTTATGGTCACTTCCTCCCCGGCCCATTAGGCCGATGGGTCGGTGGATCCAGTCACTCTCCTTTAAAGGGGCTTCAATCTGAGTTAATCATGTGAATAGGAGTTATTATTTCTTTTAAAAAAGGCGCGGGTTGTTTATCCATTCACGAACAGTTCGTGTTTGTTATTATTTTAGTGGGGGAATATGGAATCCCGCTTTTATTGAGTGTTGGCCGATGGTCATGTTGGAGTGCTCGTGTTTCGGACTTGAAACCGAGATGGGTTTGGTCCTAGCTGTGGCTGGTTGTTCTTGGCGGAGTGTCCCCGTGTCGCAAGAGAACGGATTGCTGTCTTGGCTCCGTTGAAGAGTCTGGTCGACTACCACGTGCTGCAGGCCTGATGCCCCTGCAGGCGTCCATTGAAGGAGTTGCGTCCTCCTGCTTCCACCAAGGGAAGGATGTCCTGGCTTTCGACTCGGGTCCGTTCCCCGCTGCCGAGAGCAAGTCTTCGTTCGCCATCCGTTGTCGTTCTTTCGTTTCACGTTAAGTTAGTTTAGTTTGATTCAGGAGTCCATCGGGTATGTGCCTATATTTATTTCTATGGTTACATGTTTATCATCTTACTCCTTTGTTGTAACTCTTGATGTTTCAATATATTTTCCATTAAGAATTCATTCTTATTATTTATGATCACCCAACTTACTTGACAGGAAATTAATCCCACAATCTTGAGATGAGATCTTTGCTCTACCGTTTTTGTAAACATTGGAATGTTACAACAATATACGTTACAGACATTTGACAAGTAGAAACTACGCCATTAATAAAAATGGAACGATACACGCTTCAACAACCCATTGAAATTATTAAAATTCACTTGAGTGAATCAAATGCAAATCATCTTGAGTGATGAGGCCCATTTCCACCTTGGTGGCTTCGTCAACAGGCAAAATTGTCGCATCTGGAGCTCGGAAAACCCAAGAGTTATTGTTGAAAAGCCTCTCTATCCTCAACGTGCGACTGTTTGGTGCGGTTTATGGTCCGGCGGAGTCATTGGACCTTACTTTTTCGAAAATGAGGCTGGAGCAACAGTTACGGTGAATGGATTGCGCTATCGAGAGATGATTAATGATTTTTTATGACCGGAATTGGATGGTATTGATCTGGACAACGTTTACTTTCAACAAGACGGCGCTACGTGCCACACAAGCAACGAAACCATTGATCTTTTACGATTGAATATCTAAATAACTCCTCTTATTGGAAAACCCTGTATAACTAAAATCAATAGAAGACATAAATATTCTTAAATACTGGTTTGACATAAACCTACTATCTCTAAATACCGAAAAATACTCATGTTATACCATTTGCAATAAAATCAAATGACGTTCCACAAAATTTTGAAATAATTATACATGACAATTTTATTATTTCCGTATATTCTCTTTTTCTCCTGTTTATTATTACTAACATTTTTAAACTTATTTTCAATTTCTCTAACACATTACGTATCACCATTTTAAGTACTCGACTATGGTGTATAAATTTAATTGCAGGTGAAGAAAGTAGATTTTGCGTCTCTGAAATCTGTCCGAGAGTTTGCCAAAGACGTGCTGGCCACCGAGAACAAGATCAACATACTGGTCAACAACGCAGGAGCTGGCGGTCTCGGAGACAAGAAGTCTGAGGATGGACTGCATCTCGGGATGCAGGTCAATCATTTTGGGCCATTCCTTCTAACTAACTTGCTGCTTGGTAATTATATAATGTATTTATTATTATGTAATTCGTTTCATTAAAAATTCATAGCCTTACTAATAAAAAATCACTTCACAAGTGTTAAATGGTGTTTTTGTTACACATTGTACAATCACTGTAAAAATTTTACTTTGAATTAACACTAATAAAAAATGTGTTTCACTGGCTACGTAATATTTAGCAACCCTTTCAATGCGGGCGTGGCGCGTCAAGTGGTAATTAATTCGCTTTGTGATTTGTAATGAGTCATTTAAAACAGTGCTCCGCAACCGGTGTGCCGTGGCACACTGGTGTGCCGTGAGCCGGACACTGGTGTGCCGCGGTCAAATTCAATGTATTTGACTTTTAAAATATTTCATTATGTATTTAATACACAATGACAAAATATTTTTCATAATATTGTCCATTTTTCATTGTCTGCAGATACTGTTAAAAGACGTATTCACAACATATTAGAAACACTGATTAGAAAACTGTTATTGGCTGAAAAATTTGCGCTTCAGATCAACGAAACAACCGATATTAAAAATAAAGCACAGTTGATAGCTATTGTACTTTTCGTTGACGAGGACTTTATTAAAGAACATGATTTATTTTGTAAGGAGGTTCCAGAGCGAACTACCGGTGAAGATTTTTTTCAAGTAACCGATGATTTCTTCAAAATATATAATATTAATGGAGCAATTGCATTGCTGTTTGCACGGATGGCGCTGCGGCAATGACGGGTAGTAAAAAGGGTTTTGTCTTTTATGAAAAACAAAAAAAATCCAACGTTACAATTTATACACTTCTGCATACATCGAGAGCATTGATGGTCAAAAATTTACCGGAGGAACTTTTGAACACGATGAATGAATGCATTAAAATCGTAAACATAATTAAATCAAGAGCCCTAAACTCGCGAATCTTTGGAACATTCTGTGCAGAACTGGGAGCCAAATATGAATCTTTATTGTTTTATACTGAAATTCGTTGGCTATCCCGAGGCAAAGTTTTAACTAGATTGTTTGAGCTTCGTCACGAGGTGTGTGAGTTTCTTTTAAATCAAAATATGCCCAAACTATATCAGTACCTCGATGATAATTACTGGATAGCCAAACTTGCATACATGGCTGATATATTCGAACATTTGAATGAACTTAATAACGAACTTTGGCAGAAAGAGTTGCAAAAAGCATGTTTGGAAATGTACCAACGGATCAACCATAGTACAATTAAAAACAAACAATCAACTGCGGATCTGGCCCAACAACATTTAAATATGCTTCAGCAGAAATTTGGTCGGTATTTTTATTCCATTAATACGGAACAATACGATTGGATTCGAAATACTTTTGCAACCAATGCAATAAATTCTACGGAAGCAATGCTCCTTCAAATTCGAGTGGAATTTACAGATTTAAATACTGACATGACATTAAAACTTTACTTTTCCGAAGATCAATTAGATGTTTTCTGGATTTACGTTAAAAAAGAATATCCTCACATTTCCGTCAAAGCATTCTTAACACTACTTCCATTTTCAACGACATATTTATGTGAGCAAAGTTTTTCAACGCTTGTATTAATTAAAAATGATAAGCGGTCATGCTTAAAAGGTCTTGACCAAGAATTTCGGGTTGCGCTGTCAAAATCGAGCCGAATATAAAACTTTTATGTTCATTGAAACAAGTGCAGGTTAATTTAACAATTAATCGCTCATTAATTTATTTTTATTTTATAATAATTATTAAGATTGCGTAAAAATAAATATGTTATAGTTATATGTATGTATGTATAGTTTTCAAATAAAAAACAAGAAATTGTTGTAAAATTTGTGTATCCATTTAATATGTATATATTTTAGCTTTTGGTGTGCCGCGGAATTCTATGAAGAAATTTAGTGTGTCGTATGTGAGAAAAGGTTGCGGAGCACTGATTTAAAATATGTTTTCATTAATAATTTCTATTATAATTACCAATTCACTATTATATTAATATTATTCTATATATTTACTATTATTTGTGTTAAGTTTTGTCAGATTTAATCCATTAACAATTTGGTTGGAGCGGTTTATTATAATACATCCAAAAATAAACGTAGCAAACACAAGCAGAACGTTTTTACAAAGAAAAGTTCGGGATATAATTTCACGCGCGTAACGTAGGCAATTAACGCGGTATTAGTGTCAAGGTTGCTGGTACTGGTCCGCGCGGGGTCGCCTTAAATAACTCAGCTGGCGACAATGGAAGGTTCGCGAGACTACCGGTAAATTGACGAACTCTCGCATAATCCAGATTGTTCGGCGGCGCTGTAATAATGCCTAAGCGATAGACTAGGTCCTTCTGGTAAACGCCGCTGAATCCAGACACACGCAATGTACTAGCGTAGATACTTCGGCGAGCGCCGCTGTAAGCAGGTAGGTACTGTCCGACACATTAACACATATATACGTGCCGATAGATATGGCCGCCACATCTATTATGAGTAAGACGGCAAGAGTAACACCATCCCTAGTTTTTTAATTTTCTTCCTCTATGGTTTTACACATAGCAAACGCACTTTATAATTTATTAAATTCTGCTCACGCAGACCGGTGAAATCATACAAACCCGGTAAGCCACCCCCAATTGTGCCCAGTTGAGTTTTTTTTATGTGTTTTGCCCAGTTGCCCTAGTGCCATCTCCTCTCCCTTCTTTCCTCCGTGGGAAACATGTCGTTTAGGACAGTTTTCGACTGAATAGACAATATGTAACAATCTTTTCCCCGCAGGAAGACTGAAGGAGTCCAGCCCCGCCCGAGTGGTTGTGGTGTCGGCCATGGGTCACAAGTTTGCAGACATCGACCCAGAGGATATGAACATGGAGAAGAAGAAGGTGAAGGACACAATGGTCTACTGCAACAGCAAGCTGGCCAACATACTCATGGCCAACGAGATCGCTCGCAGGTTGAAAGGACAAGGTAATTGTAATAATCTTAATAATTAACTAACCATCATATCGTTTGTTTGCAGGGATACGCAGAGAGGATAGATATTAGGGTGTCCCAGGACATAAGGAAGAATTTTTTTTCATGAATTTAAATATGCATACCCTCTTATTTTATTTCATTTGATCCCAATAACTCATATAATAAATATTATTTTGATTAAACACCGGCAACCCGTGCCGACTTGATGCCAAACATATGGTACAGAGTTAATATGGAAGGATTTTCAACTTTCATTTTTGTCGGACAAATAAAATTTAAAAATGCACAAATGTTCAATTATGTAGTATTTTATATTTAAAAATGGTTTATTGATTAAATTTTTTCTTCATAGTTTGTTTTTTACAGTCAGGATATATCTTCCGGTGTTCCTGAACGCATCGTAACAAAAATTATTTTTGTTCCTCTTCGACCGTGAGATTAAGCCATGAAAATCTTGCATTAACTTAACAGTTCTTTCAGCTGTATCATTCACTACCCTCAGCGGCGACACCTTCTTTCTGACTTCTTGATACGAAGCATTATTTGACCACATCGTGGGGAATTCGTTAAGAAAACTGTTTTCAGACGATCAAACAAATACTTGCTCTTCACTGAAATGAAGTCGTAAATATTTTTCTCTGAAAAAAAAGTCATTAAATTATGATATGAACAAAAACCTCAATACAAAACATAATTTAAACTACTTAATAAACTAACCATACAATTTACCATCAAGATCTTCCTTCGATGGGATGTAACGTTTGTCATGGGTTGATAAATTATTTTTTTTTGATATTTCGAGCATTTTTATTTTAGTTGTTTGATCCACAGCGTCGTCAAACAGCGATAAAATAGATCCTTCATCGGTCAAATACCATAACTGCTTACTGAACAGAAATAAAGCTGCCATTGAGATGTTTTCATCAATTTTTTCTTAAGCCTTCATCAATTTCAAAATGCACAAATCCTGGTAAGGTGCTTTAACTGCTATAATACATTGTAACCATGGCTTGACATAGGATGTTACTATGACTGTTCATACACATTATTGCACAGGCAAACGCCTAAAAGTGCTGCCTTACTACAAGCTTATCAACACGTTTGCTCGCTGGCGTCTTAATGTACAAGTACTGACATCTTTCGATGCAAGTCGGCACGGGTTGCAGTTGTCCAAAGTAAACAAAAATTTTTTTATAAGTGTTTTGTCATTATTAAAACAAAATTAGATGGTATGCGTTCAAAAATAACAACTTTAATTTTTTTGGGACACCCTAATAGATATATATAAAAAAATGTAAGTAAAATCTTAACACATTATCTGGAAAGACAGTACAATTTACAAAAGCATCATTTTGCTAAAAATGATGCTTTTGTTAAGTTATTATGAAAATAGTGTCAGCCGGTATACATGGCCTTATATGGCAATTTTCCCCTGGCACTCTAAGGGTTAATAAATCAAAACCAAAATTTCCTCTGAAATCGTAAGTTTTTGAGTAAGTACTTAAGTACCTACCTACTTAATTATAAACGATACATTTTATGCATCATTTTTTTTCCGTTCAAATAAGGAATTATACAATTTGTCCAAGAAAGTCACTAGCTCAATGACAATTCTTTATTCAAATTTTCTTCAGGCAGGTAGGTACTATAATATTGTAAAATGCTAATAAGAATGTCCATATGAACACGAAGATTTCTTGATGATTTCACGAATGTTTTCTGAACCATTAAAACCACCATCTTGAAACGGTAACGGAACATACAAACAAGTTAAGTGTACAAGCAAATCCTTCTACACTTAAATACTTGATTATTATCAATTTTTGTATTAGCGGTGACCATTGACTAGAGAAAAATAGGAAGTGCTCCAATAATATTGCGTAGAGAGAAAACAAATAAATTTCTTATTAGCATCGCTAGTTGCACTCTTCTCTTGCCATCGCATATTCCTTATTAGACAGAGCTAGAATAGTTTCATAGTTATAATTATAATTTCAACACATCGTCAAATTCCAATTGTTTGTCCACCATTACGAGTGACTTTGTCTATTTTTTTCGAACTGTCAATCGGCTAATTATATAATATTAACTTAAAAACGATATAAATTTTGATAAATAAACAGTCAAGATGCCGCAAAGTGTTCAGACAATGAGTAAAAAGTGTTTCTTCGAATAAAACACGGCCGGAGTATCATTTCAAAGGTAAGTGAAAGATTAGGAGTGCTTTCTCTTCTGTGTTCATAACAAAGCTATGCGACCTGAGGGTTGGAAGTCAACCCTTCTGTGTTTATAAGAAAGCTATGCGACCTGAGAATCGGAAGTCAACTCTTCTGTGTTCATAACAAAGCTATGCGACCTGAGGGTTGGAAGTCAACCCTTCTAGGTTCATAAGAAAGCTATGCGACCTGAGAATCGGAAGTCAACTCTTCTGTGTTCATAACAAAGCTATGCGACCTGAGGGTTGGAAGTCAACCCTTCTAGGTTCATAAGAAAGCTATGCGACCTGAGAATCGGAAGTCAACTCTTCTGTGTTCATAACAAAGCTATGCGACCTGAGGGTTGGAAGTCAACCCTTCTAGGTTCATAAGAAAGCTATGCGACCTGAGAATCGGAAGTCAACTCTTCTGTGTTCATAACAAAGCTATGCGACCTGAGGGTTGGAAGTCAACCCTTCTAGGTTCATAAGAAAGCTATGCGACCTGAGAATCGGAAGTCAACTCTTCTGTGTTCATAACAAAGCTATGCGACCTGAGGGTTGGAAGTCAACCCTTCTAGGTTCATAAGAAAGCTATGCGACCTGAGAATCGGAAGTCAACTCTTCTGTGTTCATAACAAAGCTATGCGACCTGAGGGTTGGAAGTCAACCCTTCTAGGTTCATAAGAAAGCTATGCGACCTGAGAATCGGAAGTCAACTCTTCTGTGTTCATAACAAAGCTATGCGACCTGAGGGTTGGAAGTCAACCCTTCTAGGTTCATAAGAAAGCTATGCGACCTGAGAATCGGAAGTCAACTCTTCTGTGTTCATAACAAAGCTATGCGACCTGAGGGTTGGAAGTCAACCCTTCTATGTTCATAAGAAAGCTATGCGACCTGAGAATCGGAAGTCAACTCTTTTGTGTTCATAACAAAGCTATGCAACCTGAGGGTTGGAAGTCAACTCTTCTGTGTTCATAAGAAAGCTATGCGACCTGAGGGTCGGAATTCAACTCTTCTGTGTTCATAACAAAGCTATGCAACCTGAGGGTTGGAAGTCAACCCTTCTATTTTCATAAGAAAGCTATGCGACCTAAGAGTCGGAAGTCAACTCTTCTGTGTTCATAACAAAGCTATGCGACCTGAGGGTTGGAAGTCAACTCTTCTGTGTTCATAACATTCTGAAGAATGTTTTGTCAAATTTGAATGTAATTCGATGAAGCAGTGCCCACAACATTATATGTCGGTATAATTATGTTTATTAGGTTATGGAGTAAAATAATACAAACGTTTTGAAAGGTGATTATTATTATGATTTCCTTGACAGTGTTGCCAGAAAAAGTAACTTGCCAGAAAAATTATATTTATATACATAAATACAGTATTGTACAAACAAAAATTTGTTTTATTTAAATAGTATCGTCTATGAAAAGTAAGAAATAATTGTTGTTTCCCCCAAATGTCATTAAAATGTCAAGCCACTGAATAATAACTGCGGAAACGGTCTGGCTTGCCTCCATCTTGGCAGCCATTTTTGTGCTACCGTAGGCAGGAGTTTTTTTATTGGTATGCCAAGTCCTTTCTTAGGGTATTTTATTTAGTCATTGGCGGTAAAACATTTATTGACCTTTGTGACATTTGTTGACCCATGGTAACACATTTGTTGACCTTGAACAAATGTGTAAGTATTTGTAACTGTTGTGAGTTATGCCAACTAATCTTAAAGTGGGTATCGGCATTACAACACCTGCATCCTGTCAGTAAATTGCCTTAACCAGCTAGTAAATAATTTATTATAAGAGGAAAAAGAGATGAATTAAATATAGGGTTTTCCAATAAGAGGTGTTAATTTGATATTCAAAGAAACTTTTCCCGTAAAAGATCAATGGTTTCGTTGCTTGTGTGGCACGTAGCGCCGTCTTGTTGAAAGTAAACGTCGTCCAGATCAATACCATCCAATTCCGGCCATAAAAAATCATTAATCATCTCTCGATAGCGCAATCCATTCTCCGTAACTGTTGCTCCAGCCTCATGAAAAAGTAAGGTCCAATGACTCCGCCGGACCATAAACCGCACCAAACAGTCACACGTTGAGGATAGAGAGGCTTTTCAACAATAACTCTTGGGTTTTCCGAGCCCCAGAAGCGACAATTTTGCTTGTTGACGAAGATGATAAGATGATTTGCATTTGATTCACTCAAGTGAATTTTAATAATTTCAATGCGTTGTTGAAGCGTGTATCGTTCCATTTTTATTAATGGCGTAGTTTCTACTTGTCAAATGTCAAAAAATGACAGCTTCAAAAGTAACATCTACCGAAATAGCGGGCTATTCAAAATAACACCTCTTATTGGAAAACCCTATATATTGTGACTCGATTTACATATTTATTTATTTAGAATTAAGAGCACAAATGCCATTTACATACATGATAGTTATTGACAGTCATAGTACAATGTTTAAGATGAAAGAAAATTACAAGATTATGTAAGTAAACAAGACAAAAGAATATCATTAGTACAAATTATAAGATTATGTAAGTAAACAAGACAAAAGAATATCATTTGTACAAATTATAAGATTATGTAAGTAAACAAGACAAAATAATATCATTAGTACAAAGTTAATAAAAGAAATAAAAACACAAAACCTCTTATGCAGTGATCTCGATAAAATGTTTATACACGGTGTCCGGAAACTCGTAGTACAAGCGGGAAACTGGAGAATCTACACCACATGGGGAACCCAAAAAAACATAAAGTTTTTTGATTTGAGCATTTTCAAAAAAAAAAAAAAACCAAAAAAAAATATTTTTCGGCTATTTTAGGGTTAAAGTTTTTTCTGGTGTTAAGGGGTTGAATAACAGATGTTTTAACCCTGCAGAGCAGAAATATTTTATGATTACACCGGGTTAAATGAAGGGTGATTTCAAAATAATACTTCAAATCCGAGTTTCTTCATTTGTTTTACTTTCAAATAGTTTTAATTAGTTGGGTACTTTGATCTTCAGTAATAATTTATAAGAATTTGATTGAAAAAAAAAAAAAAATCAACTTCAAACTCGATTTACTCGATAACGAAAGCTCAAATAAAAAAAATATATACTACAAAATCGACTCCAAATGTGATGTAGATTCACCAGTTTCCCGCTTGTACTACGAGTTTCCGGACACCCTGTATAACACAGCTTTATTCTTCAATAGAGGCATATTAAAAACATCAGCTAACATAGCTAAAAATAATGTGTAAATAATGAATTTGTTTGTGTGTTGTAGGTGTGACAGCAAACTCCAACCACCCCGGAGTGGTGATGACAGAAATCTTCCGGAATCTTCCCGGCTGGTTCCGGATTCCTCTTCACGGAATGATCAAAGTATTCTATAAGGTAAATTATACAAATAAATTGTTAATTGTGCACTTTCTTCAAAGAAAACTAAAAATTTGTGACATGCATATTATTATTTTGGTATCATAAGAACAAAATCTGTGATGTGCATAGTTATTATTATTTTGGTATCATAAGAACAAAATTTGTGACATGCATAATTATTATTATTTTGGTATCATAAGAACAAAATCTGTGACGTGCATAGTTATTATTATTTTGGTATCATGAGAACAAAATCTGTGACATGCATAATTATTATTATTTTGGTATCATGAGAACAAAATCTGTGATATGCATAATTATTATTATTTTGGTATCATGAGAATAAAATCTTTTCTAAATAAAATACATCTAAATGAATTTCACTTTTGTTCTCGGTAATGAATGAATGAATGCAAACCTTGGAAATGGAAATTAACCCTCTTCCTGACATCCGATCGAGGTGAAACTCGGCTTATTGACTCGTTGTCAATGACATTGCAGTTTTATCAACTTTTGGTGGCAATCACGCGTACACACCTGGACATATATGCATTTCTCTTAAATCGGATGACATTACAGCCAGTGGCGGCTCGTGACTTTTGGGTGTACTAGAGTGCTAATATTGGAAAAAATGGCATTATTTGTGTTATTGTAGCCTAAAACGTTTTTTGTTTTTTAGAAAATTCGATTTTTTGTATGAAGATTTTCAGTAAATTTCAGTTCGGCAGTGCTGCACCGATTTCCTGAAAATCTTCATATAAAAAATCGAATTTTCGAGGAAAAATAAATTAAAAAACTGCAGTTAATATACTAAATAAATGTCTGTACTGCCCGATCGTCATTTGGAAAGGTTGATAGGGTTGTCAACTCCAGTTCCTGGGTAGGAATGTTCAATACTCGGTCAAAATAAAAATAAAATTAAGTTTTCAAAGACATTTTAAAAAGTTGAAAAACAAAAAATGTTATACATATTCAGTGTTCTAACTTTGGATAACCGATTTGATGTGCTAGGCTATGTGAAATTGCACAATCTTTTAATATCCACAAAGACATTTCTTTTCTCAAGTAATTTGAGAGCCCTTGCAATCTCCCACCCCTCGTGCACTGTTACTCTCTCAACTTGCAACTTTGAAGACTAAAGTTAAAATTTTATTTCTTTTCCCTAAAGTATAATTAATTTCCTACTTTAAGTGCATGCAATTTTTATTTATTTTATTTACATTCTCACCAAGTAGATAACTCCACATTCTACATATTTTTTTTATTCCCAACGTGATGCAAGGTTAGGTTAGATTGGGTTGGTTAGGTTGGGTTAGGTAGGTTGGTTGAAAAAAATTGCTATCTGGTAATGCATAGAAATGTTAATAAATAACATAAAAGGAAATGACATATAAACCACCGAGTACTGGCTACCTATATAAGAAGCACATAATTAAATGAAATGAAATAAATTTGTTTATATGCCAAGTTGCATCAAATGAACTTTTTCTCCATTCCAGACTGCGGAAGAAGGAGCCCAGACCACCGTGTACCTCGCTGTATCTCCCGAGGTGGCGAACGTCACCGGCAAGTACTTTGTGGACTCCGAGGAAGCCAACATGTCGCTGATGGCGCAGGACGAGGAGTTCGCCAAGACCGTATGGAACGCCTGCGAACAGTGTGTGAAGCTGCAACCGGATGAGAAACACTACTGATTATTAAGTTAAAATTTTTATTTCATGAAAAACATTTCATCATCAATAACAGGGTTTTTTTTTCTACTTTGGACTGCCATTATATACTTTGAAATTTTTCCAGTCTTCAATCCTTTCCGCCTACTCCAATAAATTTTTCAAAACATTTAAAATCAATGTATTTAGAATCAGGAATACCAATTTGAAATGTCTGTCATCCCATACTTACAAAACTAGAACATAACTTTAAAGAAGAGGTTCCCAAACTTTTTTTCCCCGTAGACCACTTGCCAAATTTTTTTTTTCCGTTTACCCCCTGCCTGCCTAATATTGAATTTTCCTAAAACCATGTGATAATCATTAATTTTTTTAGTAAAAATATTCCCTTCCCTTGCCTTCCCAACAACCGGGTGGTGGTATAGTTGCTCTGTCTTTACATTGTGCAGACATGGGCACCCTTGTGAGGTATTACACCAAATGAAAATGAAGCAGGATAAGCAACGGGAATTTCTTTCTGTAGCTAGCCCTACAGAACTGCCCCTTAAATTCTTTATCAGTGCTTATTCCGGTCAGTTCTTCTTGTCACATGATATCCGATTCTTCAACGTTGCATTTCCATAGTCAAAATGTCCTCGAACTTAATTTTAAAGTCTGTGAAGTGCATTTAAATGTTGAACGTCATTATTACCCTGGACGTTTTTCAAAGAAAATTCGCGGCTTCCAATGTGCAATGTTTTGCTTGAATATATTAATTCTGACGAGAAAAGGAACGTAGACTCTATTTATATACCTCAATTAACAACTTTACAAAATATAAAAATACAAATATCAAATAAGTAATTTCTCAGTCTATTATATTTGTGTTAGGTCTATTGTGTCATTTACGGAACTCCTAAATGTTGACTTGAGGTAAATGGGGATCCGCTCGTACGTACCCCCATTGGTATCTCGTGGACCCCAAATTTTTTTCTCGCTGACATAGACCCCCAGCATGCCGATATTGACCCCTGGGGTCCATATAGACCACTTTGGGAACCTCTGCTTTAAACCATATTTGACACTTTCCCTTTGATCGCTCGTCAAAGACTAATGCTAGAGGTAAACTATTGCTGTCACCACATTGGCTCTCGTTGATCGTTATTGTGCATCAAGTGCATATTAATATTTTGTAACGAGAACCGGGGTTGATATTCCAAATCACTTTTCAAGAGTGTGTTGAATTGCCACTGTCCTGAGTTGCCCAGTTACCGGTGATCCATCTTCAGCTATCCCTGAAATATCACTAATACAAATATGTGGTGTCGAAACATATAATAATCAGATGAAGAAGTTATTGAATGTTTGAGCTTAAATTTAACATAATACATATACTTATTTTAACATCGGCATTTTCTGGTTTGGTGTTAGTTTAGTTTTCTGTTTGAAGATAAATTGTATATTTTTGTGAGAATTTTCATTTTATTCACTGTACTTATAAGAAATATATTTAATGAACTGAATTAAGGAATACTTTTTGTAAGAATTTATATTATGTTATTACTGTTAATGTTTATAAAAAATGGTTTAATAAAATATTACGAAATGAAAACCCAATTTTTTATTTATTTATATACATAATGTACCGTACAGGTTGATGTACTTGATGGAATTATTCACTTGGGAGGGTTGAGTATTATCCTATTCGTAGTCGGTTGTCCTGAGAGTGGTTGTGTTTTTAAAAAAAAAAATCCTTTAGATTTCTGAATGAGTTTGTAAGAGGTACTCAAGTACTGAATTCTCCTGAAAATTTATATCCTAGGTTAGATTAGATAAAATTATTATAAGCCTCAAATATCCATACAATTTGAAAATATCTTCCGAGTAAAAATAAATGCCGCCAACGGGAATTGAACCCGCATCTTCTGATGTCTGGTCAGGTGCTGTGGACCACTGAGCTACGTCAGCTTATTAAGTCAATATGTACTAGTACTTCAATAAACAATTACTGCTTATTATATTTTTTCACTTGTAAACAACCAACTTTATTTTTCTATATTTATACAATAGATTAATAGGATATTTCAGGCCACTAATTATTGCTTATAATAATTTGTTATGCATAAAAAACCTTGTCTTATAAATATTAGTTTATCATAAATAAAATAATAGATTAGATTATCTAGGGTGGTATTGAGGGCAACGAGCGGGCTGACGAACTAGCAAGAAAAAGGGCGAAAGCACCACTTTTAGGATCCGAGCCGGCCGTAGGAGTAGCAGCTTGTCACACAAAACTACATATTGATAGGTGGGTCAAATCCCAGCACCGCAAAGAATGGTAGAGGGCACCTGGAATGAGACAATCCAAAGTACTCATAAAAGGACCAGACCCTAGACGAACCAAGAAACTACTCGATATGGACAGAAACTCACTGAGGGAACTGGTAGGACTACTAACGGGACACTGCCGTCTCAGGAGACACATGCAGATATTGGGAGTGGAAAACACACAGATGCAGGAAATGTGAAGAGGATGAAGAGACTCCAATTCACCTATGGTGCCAATGTCCTGCCCTGTTGGGAACTAGGCTCAGATACCTGGGGAGACATACAGTGGAACCAGAAGACATAGCCACATACCCAATGACAACCCTGGTGAACTTTATTAATGGGACTGGGTTGTTGTTAAAGGAATGAGGTAAAATGTGAGATAGCACAATGGGCCTATGGCCTAAGTGGTCACGGGAACTACGTGTAAACCGTCTCCACTAGGGTGGGGTTAGTTTTAGGTTCTAGATATTTTCGAAGTTTCCAGAAATTTTCCCTAATATTTTGAAATTATTCCAGTGTTTTTTTCCTATTTCCTAAATAGGTTTTTTCCCTGGATGAAGAGAAATTTCCCTAGACATACCATCACTGTATGAGATGCTCACCGCTCGAATATCCGAATGTGTGTTGCCGTCGGCGAATCGGCTGAACAAACGTGTGAGTTAATTCTGCGCTAAAACCTTCAAAAAATATTTTGGGTTGCTAAAACCTTTTCCTTGTGATTGTGTGTTAATTATTATATTGCCTATTTAGGCCACATTCACACAGTGTGTTTTTTCCTGTATATTTTCCAGTATAATGTACTCGAGATTTTACCGTGCACACCAGTTGCAATGGATATTAAATATCGAGTATAAATTTCTTCTGCATGGGCAACAAATTTGAGTTTCTTGAATAGACTTTATTGTACACGGGACGCAATAGCAATTATTATATTGATTTTTCAATAGTATTGGAGCTATATACGACTGTGGTTTTATTTTTTGGTACTGATGAGTTAATTAGTTAAATTATTTATTTATTTATTAATTTACGGACAATATGTCCATTAAAACCATAATATTGACACGAATAAGAAAACATAGATGACAGTGAATGGAGAGTACATGTATGTGAAGGGCAAAGACAATGTAAAATAGAAAATGTACATATAGAAAATAACTACAAGTCAGAGCATCAATAACGATTAAGTTGTGAAAAATTACACATTACGTATCGCTTTTTGAAATTTATTTAGACTTACACCAAAAAATTCAATGCTCTGAATTGAGTTTACAAGTCTCGACATTCTGGACAAAGAAGAATGGTACCCATAGTTAGTTGAGTGGTGATTGAGGAACAACAATTCATTATTTCGGAGTCTACGGGATGGGGTGTTGAATTGAATGAGTTGTAACAGTTCAGGTGAGTCGGTTATACTGTTGATTATTTTAAATATGCAAATTAGATCGGAGTCTTTTCTACGTTTTTCTAATGAAGATAGGTTTAAAGTTTGTTCAATTTCCTCATATTATGAGTAATCGCCTCTTTCGAGTCCTAACCTCCAAGCAATTCGCCGTAGGAAGCGATGTTTTAATAATAATATCGACTGACACGGGACGTAGAATTTAATTCTATCAACAAATTATTTTTGTGATTTGAGTGAAACTAGATTTCAGTGTCAGTTTATGTTTGTTTAATTTAAATGAGTTTCTTAACTCTTGGGAATATAATGCATGTATTTCAGTTATTTTCGAAGTGGTTTGGTACCTTTGGTGATGTAGCAGGAGTGCCCGGGTTCATCGGGTGAAGTGTATTTAATGTGTGCCTTCCCACCAAATGCGTGGCTGGTGTGAAGGCAAACACTCGGATCCTGGACCTACTGCCAGAACTTGAGATATTTTAATTCCGGAATAAAGTAGTTATTATTATTATTACGAAAGGGAAGCTCTCATCGGAGGCCTCCACCAAAATACAAAAACTTCTCATCTCTAGTGTGGACTTCTGTTCCTTATTCGGAAAAATCGTATACAATAGAATGGTCGCCATGTGAACCTTACCTAACAGTATGTTTTCTAATCACTTATTGGGTTCCACTTGTACTCATAAACAGGCGATTTATTTTTATCCATGTGATTTTATGTTGAATGCTTTGTTTAATTCATTAATTATTTAGTCTTCACATATTTGTTTTGAGAATTTCAAAAGACTTCAATAATTTAGGCACATTTATCATGTTGTATAAAACCCTTGTTAGATGCCAACTAGAGTATAACTCTACATTATGGTCTCCCTTTTACAATATTCATTCCGATAATATTGAAAAGATTCAACATAAGTTCTTGAAGTATATAAACTATAAATTGCATATTCCTGTAGAAAACATTGATTATAACTACTTACTAGATAAATTGTCCCTATTAAAACTTTCTGAAAGAAGAATAAACACAGATTTAATAGTACTACATAAAATACTTCATTACAAAATTGACTGTCCTGAGTTACTCCAATTAATCAGCATCCACATACCCAAAAGATCTTGCCGAAATTTACTACCCTTTTATTTTTACAACACCAGGACACTGTCTTATCAAAATTCCCCAATTCCAAGACTTCACAGTCTCGGAAATAAATACTCTGATCTGGGAGATATATTTCATCTTAAAAATAATCAATAAAAATATTGTTTATTTCAATTCTTTTATAGATCGAGACACAAATAGACATCTATAATTTCCGCAATATATATATTTTTATTTTTATTTTGAATATCTATTTATGTGAGACTTCTTATCATTTTTACTAATATATCTTATTTTATTATATGCTTTTGTTGTAACATTTAATATTTTTTCTTTTTTCGTTGTATTATGTTTCCTTTATTGTTTTAATTTTGTAGAATCTATAATAACTGTGATACTCTACTATTAAACTTTGTAGTGTGTAAAAGCCCATTAGGGCGTGTAATAATAATAAATAAATAAATAAATAATATAGATTAACTTATCATCTGTAAATTGTCTTTACCATGCTTCATTGCTTTAATAATTTCATACTGTATATAAATAAATAATAGTGGACCCAATACCGATCCTTGAGGAACGTTCAAAAGATAACTTTCTCGCACAGTGTTTTTATTTCGATCAAGCAGCATTTAGAACTTTTAACTCTTTCAATAGCAGTATTCTTTCTTAGGAACATAAAGAAAAAAATTAACTCTTGACAGGCCAAGATGCCAAACAAAACTTCTGTAACCAAGTGGGCCTTCCGACGACCCCATGCATTTTTCTGTCCTATGGGCTAAACTATAGAAATCCCAATTATTTAGTCAATTATTAATGGTAACTTATGTATTTGCACAAAAATACGTAAAATACTAGCGTGATATGTCAAGTACCTATTTAAGATAATAGAAGGAGGAAAGTAATTTTGGGTACTACCTACTCCCCCACTTGGCTGCGGGATAGTGTGTCTTGATTTTATGAAACTAACAGCCCCGTATTTTGTATATCGCTTGTGAAGGATACTCCTTATGGCATCAATGTTTTTCTTTTGCTAGGTTTCAATACTTATTTCCACCATAAATAGTGTAAATCCAAATAATATAGTGACAGATCCCACTTCAGCGACTTATCAGGTGTTATCAAGCATAAAATATGCTCTACATGTGGAAACAAAAGTGCAATTCTGAAAGGGTTAAAAGATCAAAGCGAACAAGCGCTCCTGGTAGGAGGTCAAAATGAAGAAAAAATGGGGGGACACTAAGAGCCTAAATTTATCATTTTTGATGTATAACTTTTTATTCGGCAATTTGCCGCCCGAATCGAATTTGTTTCAAGGCGGTGCACCACGTCGTGCAACATTTGGAATTGGGCCGCTAACAATAACAATCCATATGTAGAAGGCGTTAAGGTTTAAATTCCCGCTCAATACCAGCCGTCTGTTTTGATTTATGAAAGAAAAAAAACATCGCCTAAAAGTGTGTTTATTTTATTTTGCGAAGTCCAGGCACAAACATGTAAATGTTTTGCGATAATTTTCTAAAGAACTCAATTTCGTCTGTCTATATCAAAAATGGTGACCAGATAACTCATCAAAATGACAATTCAACACACTTTTAAAAAGTGATATAAAGTAATGAAAAGCGATGAAATAAAAACTAGGTTACGTTGGTAAGGTTTATATGTTAGTTTTGCTCTCATCACTTTATATCATTTTAATGGATGTTTAATTTTTTTAAGATAATATTTAAACATTGTAAAGCCGAAACGGTTATTTAATGAAGTTCCCTCGATAGAAAAAAATCGCAAGGTATGCTCCGACGTATGAAAAAATTCACAGTGTATCTTTAACTGCAACTTAGACATTTGTCAAGAGATTTTAGTTCGATTTGTGTTTTATTGAAAACTAGCTGACGTGTACTTTCTATAAATATAATATGCATGTATTATATATATATATAAACCTTCCGGAAAAAAATCTATAAATAGTGGTGAAAACCTATCAAAATCCGTTTCCTAGTTTAGAAGAACTAAGCTCAAATCGACAGACGCTGATAGTGACTTTATTTTATGCTGTTTAGAGATCTTCACAACTTTCGTTTAGTTATTATCTTTTTTAATATTCTCCCTTTCAAACCATCTTCTTCTTCTTTTTGGACGCTTACTTTGGGCCTTAATGCGGGATTACCGGACTTACTGGACGGGGAAAATAATTAGATTAAAATAAACAGTAAAAAAATTAAATGTACTCATTTTTAATCGTGTTTGTGGCGCTCGCCGTAGCGGAAAAAATATGTGCATTCATTTCCAGCCAAGATCAACGACCTACAGGCCTTTCACCAACCAACATACACTCAGCGTGAGATGGGAGAATAATAATTGAAGAGAACCTGTTGCGGGTGGAATAACATAGGCGAAATTGGAGCAAGCAGCTCCTAATAACGCGTTACGTTAAGGTACTGTACTTGTCAAACCAACTAAGGGCCCGAGGCGGGTCCCGTTTTAAAATCGGATGCCCTATGGCCCTGTTCACACCTAAAAACGGATCCGTTTTAAAATCGGATCCTACTCTACGAAAAAAAATAATTGTCGATTCAACTAAAATATTTTATTTGCTCATTTTTCAGTAGACGATTGTGCACAATGGACGACGATGAAGCTCTTGTTGTCATGTGGTACTTATTGAAAAGAAGGAAAAAAGTGAAAAAAAAATTGGGTTCACCCAATCATAGCTGAAAGATTTTCTGTAGGAACTTTCCAAGTGTTAATTGGTGAGTTGAGAAGTGATGAACTAAAGTTCTTTAATTATTTTAGAATGTCTATCACTTCCTTTAACCATCTACTGAAACGAGTTTCAGAGAGCTTAATATATCAAAATACAAAATTGAGAGAGTGAATTTGTCCTGAAGAAAGGCTATCGATATTTTTAAGGAAAGTTAGCAATAAACAATAACAACTCAAATATTTTTTATTATGTGTTTATTAAACTAATACGCTCTTCCGTGCATTGTGCATCTCATTTAAACTTCAAAAAAAATATTTTGAAACAAGTTGATCATTTACCAAAATCTTTTCTTTGTTTTTCTTCTAATTACCCAAAATTCGGCATGAATAAACACAAAACTTCTCGCCAAGCCGATAATTTTAATGAATTATTTTTATACCCTTCTGTCGTTTTATCCCACAGCACAACTCTTTCTTCGACCAGTGGGATTAAATTTTCGGGATTTATTTCCTTATCCATTATTATAGTTTTAATTTATTTACTTAACAAAATAACCAAATACAATCACGCAGCGTGCCTGCTTCTTTCCGACTGGGAGCGGGCGGGGAGGGGTCGGGGTGTGGCGGGACTCTACCGGAACGACTAGGCTGTAAGTGTGAACATCTCCATACAAAACTATGAGCGAGCGAATTCCGGCACGATTTTAAAACGGACGCACTGCGCTGGCGATCCATCCGACAAAAAATGCCGGTCCGTTTTAAAATCGTGTCGGACAAATGTGAACAGCTCCGTGCATCCACTACAGCCGCTAGGGCATCCGATTTTAAAACGGGACCCGCCTCCGTTTTAAAAGCGGAAGTGGGGACGGGCCCTACCGACCTACTGACTAATAGATAATACTAATAAATCAAAACGAAACATGAAACAGATAAACAAAAAGATAACGGTCTCAACTGGGAATCGAACCCTGTATATCTGACTTACCGGAAAAATATCTTTATCCACTCAACCATTGGAACCAAGTTACTATAATTTTTTTGACAATCTCATATTTCAAATTCAGAATTTATTTAATACTCAAAATAGTATAAAATAAAATCGCTATCCGCGTCTGTCTGTTTGTGCGCTTAGTTCTTCTACACTACGCAACGGATTTTGATAGAATTTTGACTGTCACTTAGAGAATTTCTTTCGAAAGGTTTACATATATGATACATGCATTTTATATTTATGGAAAGTAGATAAAAGTCAATGTTTTATCATCAAGACGTAAAACTATATTTGCGGGCACTACATTCCTAACGCTGTCTAAACCTCATGAGATACATCAAAATAATGTACTACGGAATTGTATATCGTAAAAAGGCCTACAGATAAGTCCTTATTGATATGTGTCTATCTCTTAAGGATAACCCCTAGCAACGCCGGGTAAACGTCAGCTAGTTAACAATATAATCTTATAACTAGTTTTTCCCATATTTTTATCAGTTATCTTTTTAAATGATTGCAAAGTTCTGAATAATTGGTTTGTAACCTAGATAGCGTCTCGGATAAACTTACGCGATTTTTATTTATATAGGATACCTATTGACTTCTTATTTCTTTATTAAAGCCATTTTTATTTCCTTTTACGTACGAATAGTAAAAATTATACATAATTTATTATACGTAACTAAACTGCTTTAGTAACAATTTTTTTTTAATGTTGAAAAGAATGTGACTTTACTGGGGTACCCCGTTCTAAGGTCACATTGAACATGGTTTTGGGTGTGTATTCTTTTTTTTTATTTTTTATTTAATATTAGAAAAAATATTTTTTACATAGATAAATACAGGATATTAACGAGATATAAAACAATAGAAATTATAGCCTTTCCTCACCATAAAGAGACAATGCTCTTGTGTTTGGTGAGGGAATTCTAGTTCAATTATGTACATGTTAGTATTAAAGTAAATAAATTATTTAGAAACAACACAAGATTTAAACAATATTACTTCTAATGTAAGTAGTGAACGTATTTTGAACTTATAATAGTTTAAGGTAATTTTTTAATTTAATGTGAAATTCCTGAATGTTTTCGATATTTTTTAAATTTAATGGAAGGTTATTAAAATAAATTATGCCTAGATAAAGATAGGTATTTTGAATGAGCTTAGTGTTAAATTTATTAGGTCAAGTTTTTTTTTAAAGTAAGTTTTTTGTAAGTGTGTTAAAATATTACAAGAGGAATATTATAAAGCAGTACATCTAAAAGTAAAAAAACATAACATAGCGTTAATGAAACTAAATACAAAAGCTTAAAAATTAAATGCAGCCTCAGAACAAGAAACCCTTGTGAATAAATACCTATAAAATAATTTTATATTTTTTATAGTGATAAACTAAGAAGCCGACGTGGCTCAGTGGTCCATAGCGTCTGACCGGACATCAGAAGGCGCGAGTTCAATTCCCATCGGCGGCATTTATTTTTACTCGAGAGATATTTTCATTTTGTATTGATATTACAGGTGAATAATTATTGCTTATAATAATTTATTACTTATATTATACTTTGTACCTACATCTTGTACAAACCTTACAATTGAAATCTTAAGTAGGTTGTAACACTGTATTTATATTCTTCTTTTCCGTGTCCATAGTCCATATTTTAATACTTCTTTATAAGTCTCTATTGCGTGAGGAAGGATATTAATTGATTTTATAGAGAAACTAGTGGATCCCCGCTATTGCTAATGTCGTTTTTGGGTGCCTCCGACTTTTTCCATCATTCACTACGTGGTATACAGTATGTTACTAAAAAACTACATGACATCGACTATATTTCGAGTACATATCTCATTACGGTGTTGAGGTATTGTGTTAAGTATACCTCGGGCGTCCACAATTTATTCTACCATCAACATCTCTAAACACTCCTGGCACTAATAACAATGAAGTTTGAAATTTTCAGCCATATCGGTCGACTACTTCTCGAGTTTTGCGAGTACAAACATACGCAGGCTGGTTTTTCATATATTATAACGAACAAAAAAACATTGGAAAAATCTCGAAATTTCCTCAGCAGTTTTATTAAGGGGGGGCTAGGGTTAATTCGTACGAAAAAAGGCATTTTTTGAGAATTTTTTGTGACAACACATTTAAAATTTCTTTATTAGATCTAATAGGACAGTAAAGTATGACATTTTAAGAATGTTGTATAAAATTTTCACGGAGAAATATTTTAAAAAAACACGGCAATGGCAGCAATTATTCGGACGTGTCTCAAAAAAAAAGTAGAATGGCGGTGCCCCTCATAACTCGGTGCTGGGTCATCTGAAATCAAAAAATTAAAGTTCATTCGTTAGATAATAGTTTTTCCCAGGTAACGCTGGGAGGGTTTAAAATTTAAAAAAAAACTCTCCAGCGTTACCTCGTAAATTATGTACAGAAATAGTTTTCAAAATTTCAAAAGGATCGGTGCAGTAGTTTTGAAGTTATGGCGGTCACCGACTTTGAAAACGTGAGTTGTGGGAAAAACGCTATAAAGTTTTGAACACTAAAAAATCTGGTATTAAACGTTTATAAGCAAATTTTATCGGCTTACCTCACACTAAATCATCAATGCCAGGTTAATAAAGGATGTTGCTATCATCCATGATGTCTAAAGCACCTTTTTGCTCCTGTCTACGACGAATCCTGCCTTCTTTATTTTGTCTCTCAGCTTCCTGCTCTGCTCGGCTTATACGTATGGTCGGGTAGGGATTAAAATCCGACAGGTATAAAAATACTCGTAACTTCGTCAATTTTGCTCCAATCAACTTGAAATTTGAACACAATATTCTTAACATATTAAGCATTTATTTTTAAAAAATTTTAAAAAATGCAAAAATTTTTTTTTTAAAACCCTAGCCCCCCCTTAATGACTGACACATTCTTTCTTTGAAACTCCAAAATAACTTCTGCGTTTATTTATTTTAGTGTATTTATGTTGTCTTGTCTTTAATATAATGTTGTCTTTCCCGAAATGAGTTTTGTAAACTCACTGGGAATAAAACATTATAAATTTGTTATCATTTTGTTGTGTATTATCTTATAAAATAAAATAAGATAATTGTTTGAGAGACATTAAATTCACGGCATTAAAAACATAGTCTGGCGGGTTCTTATAGGGAATTGATTTTTTAAGAGGAAGCTACAAGCCAAATATGTATATTTTTGGTATACCTTATATCGTAGTTAATAGGCATTAAAATCGCTTGACAAACGGAGTCTAGAATCGTTCGATTTCAAGCAAAAAACTGGTTTTTATTTATTTTGTAAATAATTTTATAAGAAAGCAAAAAAAAGTGAAACTGTCACAGATAATTTTAGCTATAATACTGTATTTTTTAAAAGTTGTTACCTTTATGCGTTCATACATTTCTACTGATAAAATATTTTCTTTAGTAGTTAGCATTTATAATTTTTATTGAGTAATTTATTTTTTATTTGTATTCTGCACAAGCGAAGCGATAGGAAAACCTTCCATTTATCGAAAGCATATTTTGTGGTATTCATAATGTGCACCAATTCGTTATAAAGAATAATCAAAATAGTGATTTGGCATTAAGTTTCGCCTTAAGTGATAAATTGAATATGTCCACTGACTTGGTGTAATTATTTTTCTCCATAAGTATTCTGGGGCATGGAGGAATACATAGGAATCCAAGAGCTTAGCAATGCAAGTCATTCTGGACTATCAAATGCATAATTTGGAATTTTATATAGAAGTACCGATTCGGTAAAAATCCTTTCGTCTTTCTTGATACTACTAATTAAAATTAATTTGTTGGAAAATAAGGAAATTTATTTTCTACTGGTTGAAGTCCCCTTTGTTGTCCGGGCTCTACGCACAGTTTTTAACGGTATTTTTTTCGTATTTTGAACGCACTTTTTTGATGTTGATGAAAATTTTCATCAACGGTTGGATATAATTATTATTATTGACGCACCCGGCGTTACACGCGCACTATTCATTTTTATTATGCAAAAAGGGGTTAGGGGTGGTTTAACGAAATTTTATGTAGACAGAGACCATCCTCTTGTTTTTAGGGATAAAACTGTAGATATGTATTAAATAACAACAACAAGAAACAGAATTTGAACAATTCATCAAATTTCAAAGTTCTATGAAGGTTCTATTCATATTCTGTTATTATATCATTACTGGCCAGCTGTTTCACGAAACTGAAATAATTATAGAACTTGATTGGAACTTTCACAGAACTTGCAAATCACGCTTGAAATTTGATGTATTTTTAAAATTTTGCGAAACAACCCGTCCTAAGTATAAATAAATACAGGGTTTTCCAATAAGAGGTGTTATTTTAATATTCAATCGTAAAAGATCAATGGTTTCGTTGCTTGTGTGGCACGTAGCGCCGTCTCGTTGAAAATAAACGTTTTTCAGATCAATACCATCCAATTCCGGCCATAAAAAATCGTTAATTATCTCTCGATAGCGCAATCCATTCACCGTAACTGTTGCTCCAGCCTCATTTTCAAAAAAGTAAGGTGTAATGACTCCGCCGGACCATAAACTGCACCAAACAGTCACACGTTGAGAATAAAGAGGCTTTTCAACAATAACTCTTGGGTTTTCCGAGCCCCAGATGCGACAATTTTGCTTGTTGACGAAGCCACCGAGGTGGAAATGGGCCTCATCACTCAAGATGATTTGCATTCGATTCACTCAAGTGAATTTTAATAATTTCAATGCGTTGTTGAAGCGTGTATCGTTCCATTTTTATTAAGGACGTAGTTTTTACATCTACCGAAATAGCGGGCTATTCAAAATAACACCGCTTATTGGAAAACCCTATATATTTGAACAAAGAGAATCAAATACATACTTGGGTCAGGTCATGGCGAGAGTAAAGTGAGTTTTTGAAAAAGTGATGTTTGAAAAAACAAATCACTATAACACTTTTGGCCGTGAAAATCTCAAATCATACCAAATTTTATGTTTCCTACTTTTCCCCCACCTTGTACTTTGTTGTTTCCGTAATATTAATAGTAAGCTACAAGCCAGAAATGTGTATATTCTTGGTATACCTTATATTGTAGGTAATAGGCATTCAAATCGCTTGACAAACGGAGTCGAAACGTTCGATTTCAAGCAAAAAACTGGTTTTTACTTATTTTGTAAATAATTTTATAATAAAGCAAAAAAGTTAATCAAGTGAAACTGTCGCAGATAATCTTAGCTATAAAACTGTATTTGTTAAAATTTGTTTCCTTTATGCGTTCATACATTTCTATTGAAAAAATATTTTTTTGTAGTAGTTTGCATTTATATTTTTTATTTGTATTCTACTGAAGCGAAGCGATAAGAAATCCTTCAATTTAACTCAAGCATATTGTTTGGTTTTCACAATGTACACCAATTCGTTATAAAGATTAATCAAAATAGTGATTTGGCATTAAGCTTCGCCTTAACAGAAATCTTTATAAGAAAGATATACGTTTTGCCTTCCTAAAATTAGCAACAAAAAGAAACCTGTAATTTTTACACAATTCTTTGTTGTGTATTCTGTATAAAAAATGTATAATCTAAAAGAAAAAAAGATCTGTATTCTAAATTATTGTTCTAGAAATGTGAAAGGTTTAACGACCTCATTCGGCCATGACACGATTTTTCTCGATTACGAATTATAATCTTTTTTTTGTTTATAGCTCAGACATTTATTTACGCTTTACGAGTCCTATACAAACTTACATGCAAACTTAACTAGCTGTAATTTCTTAGTTAATGCAACTTTTTTTATTCCCATAGAATTCCATTATGACTCAATGAGCAATATGGCTCATTGATTTATCTGCGTAAAAGCAAGAAAAACAGACAGCGTCCATTTATACGTAACGAACAGTAAAAACTAACCAACCATCACGCCGTTTTCGCTGAGGGGTAGGCAGAGAGGACGGACCTCCATTTGGCCTTGGTATACACCCATTACCTCATTCACATTCATACATACTCTTCTATTATTCTGACTCTTGACATGGCCCGACTCAAGTATCTGATTGACTTGATCTTGCCACGTCTTGGGCGTCCCCGACTTCTAAGCATTCCTTTCTTAATCTTACTCATTACTACGCTTTTCAATAACATAAATGGTAAGTTTGCATTCAGAAAGAAAAAGAAGATTAATGAAGATGGTTTATAATTTTATTTAAATTTGCCTATTTAAATAAAATTAATATTTAAATTCACCTTTCATTTCTCAATAATTTTAAATGATGGCCAAGAACAGCCTTGAAGGGTGAAAGCCAGAAATAATGGAAAAAAAAATATTATTTGACTTTAATAACATAAAAACTATAAAATTACTATACACGTCTCTGGTTAGAATTCAGGTTTAATACAATTCAACCATTTGTTGTCCTCATTTCAACTCTCATTGTTTACAAATTGAAAAAATTTAAAAAAAAATTTTACGTTTTATTAATTTCAAAATTGGTATTCCTATTATTGAAATCAATTATGTCAATTTACGCAGTAAACTTAACTTATCGAAATTATTTCAAAGGCGAAAAATATTTGATCTCCTTTTATTATATAAAATTGTTCATTCAAGGTTAGACTGCCCTGACACTATAAATTTGCTATCTTTACATATACCTCCAAAATATACTAGACGGAATATTTTATTCTACAACAATAACTTCGCTACGAATTCTGTGTTAGGAAGAATACATAGGTTGGGCAATGAACTAAGTGATGTCGCTGACATATTTAATTTAAACTTCAATACATTTAAAGCCAAATTAGTCCACCACTTTTTAAATGTAAATAATGTATGAGAAATCATTATATTTTATTTCAATTTTCTATTGTTTGTTTTATACTGTTGTTAAAAATTAAACTTGTAATTGTTATGTTCTTAAAAGCCCTATAGGGCGTCAATAAATAAATAAACAATAAACATATCCTAAGGCACAAAATGTCTCTGCGAAAGTGGATTAAAACTACTAATCATTTAAACACATCGTGAAAATTTGTTTGTAAGCTTATAAAATATTGTTGTATTTCCAATTGAACTGGTATCATTTCCTATAAGCCATGTAATGGGACCGGAATGAATTTGAATATCATAACCTAAAATAAATAATAAACCGCATATCTCATATTCCGCATTCTATAAATAAGAATACATCCCGTCACGACCAAGCCCAAATTTCGAACAGGTATTAAGTAGATGGGTAATCAGTCAAGTTGTGATTAGTTGAAAATAGACATGGGAATATCGAGAAATGCATTTCGAAATTATCGAAATAATTCAATTCTAAAATTAAAAATATTCGAATGTAATAATACTATAACACAAAATTCGTCTGATTGAAAGTACTTACCGACATAGTTGAAGTGTTTCGAAAAATGTATTATGAGTTCAAGTGTTACGTAGACCAGTGTTCCGCAAAGTGTGCTCCGCGGCATACTGGTTTGCCGTGGCCATTTGTAAGTGTGCCGCGAGTCCCGCGTCACTTCTCACAAAGTGCTCTGTAAATCGGTCTTTGCTTTTCTGTGCGGCGCGGCGGCCGGAGGTGGCGTGGGTGGGACTCGATCGCTGCGAAGTGGCCGTGTGCTACGCCGCTACGTTAAATTATCACGTGTGCTTACACTACATAAGTGGGGTGCTATTGCTACATTATCACGTGATTGCGCACGAGCTATCGGGGTGCATGCGCGTGACAACATAACATTACGAATTACGACGGCGACGTTGCGCCCGCTTGTTTAGTAGTCATTCGTTAATGCTAGTGTTTGGTTGGGTCGTCGCGAACTTAATTGACTTTATTAATTGCAAATCTTTTTAAAAAAGAAGAATGGGTAGCAAAACTTGCATATATGGCGGACATATTCGCTCAATTAAATGAGCTGAACAAAAAAATGCAAGGAAGAAATTGTAACATTTGAACGTCTTCAGACAAGATTGAAAGCTTTCGCGCTAAGTTGGTGCTATGGATCAGCCACGCTACCAATGGTAGTAACAAAATGTTTCCAAATGTCATGGCTGCCGATTCAGAAAAAAAAATGCAGGCTTTGATAAAACACTTAGAGCTGTTAGCAGAAAAAATGAACTAATATTTTCCTAAGTGTGACCTGCAACCTATGGACTGGGTAAGAAATCCATTTTCGGAAAGCATTTCCCTTGGACATTTACCAATAAACGAGCAGGAAGAATTCATGGAGCTTAAAACTGATCGGACACTAAAATTAAAATTTTCTGAAACAGAGTTAGCTCATTTTGACTCCACGTAAAAAATAAGTATCCACTGCTGTCAAAGCGAGCTATTGCAATTCTATTACCATTTGCCACGACCTATTTATGCGAACTGGGGTTTTTAACTCTCACAACGATAAAGTCAAAAAAAGAGAACGCCTGAGGACGATCGACGAAGAGATGCGAGCAGCGTTATCAACGATTGTTCCAAATTTTGATCGTTTGTGTTCAGTTAAACAGGCTCACATTTCGCATTAAACATCTTTTCTTGTTATATTGATTTTAATAATAAATATGAATAAAATATTGTTTTTGGTAAATTTTGGTTCGGAGTGGCCACGCTTATTACGAATAATTTTTAGAAAAAAACTTTAGATATGCCGTAATTACTATAAAAGGAAACTTTTTGGCTTGGTGGCGGCGGAAAAATATGCATTTTAATTATCAATTGGGTAAAATTAAAATTCCCTTCTCGAACCGATTCGGTGACAGTTCGCGGTCATTCTGTCACTGTTATGTGATAAATATCAATCATAATTACACAAACCCGGCTAGACAAACCCTGCTTTGCCAAACAAACCATTCAAAACCTGGGATGTTTTTTTAAATTATGATGACATGCAGCTTTCGTAGTTGAACCTCAAAGTTCGCCGTTATTCGTAATAAGCCTAGCCAATCCTATCCAAAATTTACCTTGTTTTTTTTTCTTTGGTGTACCGTTAAAATTTCTTGATTAGTTATGTGTACCGTGAACATAAAAAGTTTGCGGAACACTGACGTAGACGATGCATTTCAAAAAAATGTGAATATTCTTGGTATACCTTATATTGTGGGTAATAGGCATTAAAATCGCTTGATAAACGGAGTCTAGAAACGTTCGATTGCAAGTACAAAACTGGTTTTTTATTTATTTTGTAAATTATTTTATAAGAAAGCAAAAAAGTTAATCAAGTGAAACTGTCACAGATAATCTTAGCTATAATACTGTATTTTTTAAGTTGTTTCCTTTACGCGTTCATACATTTCTATTGAAAAAATATATTTTTTAATTGTTTACATTTATATTTTTTACTGAGTCATTTATTCTTTTATTTGTATTCTAATCAAGCGAAACGTTAAAAAAACCTTCAAATTATCTAAAGCATATTTTTTGGTATTCATAATGTACACCAATTCCTTATAAAGATTAATCAAAATAGTGATTTAGCATTACGCTTCGCCTTACAGGGAAGAAGGTAGGGTACGTGAAAAACGTAACAATTTTTTGTACAACGCTTCTCTTGAGGAAATACAAAATTTGGAAAACTAACCTAACAAATTATTATAAAAATATTAAATTAAACCAAAAACACGATTACGTAAAACGTTTTCATACTTAGGTATAGTACATCTATTGTTATTATTTTTTCATTTATATTCTTGGTTTGGCCGAGGATTGAACCCTCTTCCCCAGGGATTAAAAACAACCATGGGTAGAACCGATATTAATTTCGTAAATTAAATGCTGTAATCTCAACAAGTTTCAGATAAATATGTATATGGCTACGAGCGTGTGCGTAATTGTTACCAATAGTTGATTGCTTGCATTGTCACCTTCAGCCGGGATATATTTTCCTGAGTGTGTTTAGTGTGAATACCGCAACAAGAGTCCCAACTGCTCCCAGCCATCTGGAGCCCGTGAGACATGGCATCCCCAATCGGGGTATGTTGTTAGGCGGAAGGTAGTGGGGAGGGGAAGGAGATGAGGAAGATAATGTTGGGAGATGTACCTGCCTATTCAGACCTGGTCACCAAACACGGCTTAAGCCATTTCAAAGAATGCTTCAATTCTGAATGGTGGTCTTACACCAGGGCGATACTGAGAGTATTTTCATTCTGGAACGTTCCGCAAATATATAATTTTAAATGTGAAATAACACAAATCAATTAAATCAAATTGACTTGCGCAAGCCGGGATTTGACCCCGCGACCTTCGGATTGCTAGTCGATAGCCTCACCTCTCAACCATTTATTGCGTATTTAATATTAGTTTACCGATTATTTCAAAACTTCATTCTCAGTGAGAAAGACGTAGCAATTTGAAAATAGTTGCACTGACCTAATTATTCTGCACAGAGAAAGCAGTGCAAATTTCATTTCACGCGAGCGCCTTCAGAAGTTTTACTATTTTCATATTTTTAATATTTATCAAGATTTATTTCAAATTTCGATGCAGTGGGAATACCTATTACGAATATTTAAAAAAGATTTTTCCCATCACTATGTTGTACCATAGGTACATTTAATACCGTACTACTTACTAAAAACGTGATTTTATCTGTAAACGTGTATTGTTATACGTCAATTTTCTCCGTGCAACGGAACTTGCCACAAGATACCACATTCTAAAACCGGTCTTGCCAAATAGTGAATAACTTTTTGGCCTTTTCGAGTTTGAAAAGCGGTCCTCCTCACTCCGACAATAACAACTTTCTTAACGCCCAAGCTTACCCACACTAACTTGTGGCCCTAATAGATGCAATTTTGTAGATAAATCACAGATCTTGGTAGAAATTGACTGAAAAAAGAGATCCGTTGGAATGTTCGAGAGTTTTTTACGTACAGCATATGCATCATACATTGTCAAGATTAAACGTCAAACAGCTTTTCAAAATTCAAATTTCTAACATCAGATCGTTATTTACTTCCCGATCTGTCATTTACCTGTCTTCTTTCCCTCTCCACTACCTTTAGTGTCACAAAAAGCTCCAGTTAAAACGGCAGTTGTGCGGTGTTCACATTAAAATAGATTACACTATTTTCAACTCAATTCATTGTACCTATTATTAAAATTACAAAACTGTTCATTTGGATGCATTTTTAAATCTATATATTATGTTTGTTTGTTTCCTATAATACTCAAATACTACTGGACCGATTTCACTGAAAATTTCATATATTTTTCTTATTATTTCCAGGAGTGTTTAGATAGTGGTTTGAGAGAAAATTCTTTAGAATAATACTCAGTTTCCAGATACACTAGAATTCACAACCGCAAAACTTTACTCCAAACCATTCATAACCTCGAGCAACACCGGGTTCACGTGATCTATTAAATATAGAAATATAAACAGTGGGCGATAACTTCGCTAGTAGTAACTGAACTTGCCTTTTAAAGGCAGCTTCATATCCGAATAATTGATTCTGTTCAACATCAAGTTTGCTCTCCCTATCGGCATGACCATTGACCGTTGACCATTGACCATTGTCAAGTTAGTTCTGCAGGCTGGGAGATAGAATAGTACTGTTGGTGACGGAGATAACCATCGGGAACATAGAAATGAATGCTCTTCATGATAAATTATCTTCATGATAATTTCAAACTATCCACGAATCAGTCTGAAAAAATGTTATACGGATTTTCTCTTCAGTTATATCCGGGCATTTTCACCAAAGTTTGTACAAAGCGTTTTTATTATGCCACGTTTTTATTATGTAGAATATTGGAAAGTTGTATATTTTGAACATGCAAAATGTATTAATGAAATAATTAAAAACACTTTGTTTTTACCACTATAATCTTTATTAAAAAATCAACATGTTTTGAGAACGATGTTGTCTTCATCAGAACATTAAATGTACTAAAAACTAAATTATCAAGGATAGAAAGACAGGTGTGGGTAGAAATGGAAGTAGTTGGGGGTGGGGGAGAGAGGTGGAAAGGCTTAGAAGATCAAAGACAAAAAAATACAATGGAAATATGTTTAAAATTAGATAATTAATATTATTTAAATTTCTATCAAATGCACGGTTAAATTCAATTAGATGGTTTGCAAATTCCGAATAATTATTGCTATTTAGACATCTCATTATTAATTTACTTCATTTACTAATTAAGGACAACTGTCGAACCTTTATATAATTTTAATTAATTATTTAGATTAAAAGGAAGTGTGTTTTACAATATCCTATTTCTACATTTAATTAAAAGTCTGATTTCGTAGCTAATTTTATGAATGTAAGATTAATTGTTTATGTCTTAAATAGCTTTAATATTATATTTTTCAGAAAAATACACAGTTTTTACATCTAGTTCAACATTTTTGGCAAAGAATCCTTTAGTTTTATTCCGTGACCATTTTTTTAAAACTTTTATATAGGAATAGTTTTTCTTCCGACTTTATGTCCGGGTTAAATCTTCCCCATAGGAAAAACTAAACCCTTCCAAACACTTTTCCACAAATGATCATCTAGTCAATCCACATTATGCAAGTGCATTATATAAGCAAAATAAATACAAAACAATACAAGAACAACACGTCAACTCACCAGAGATCAAATGGGAAAATAATTCACCGACTACGAATATTTTGATATCAGAGGGTTCGGCTCGGTAGAACTTCTAACAGGGCCTATAAATCCTACTGATCCCTCAACATAAATATTTAAAAAATCTTTCGTAATCCTACATGTACAGAGTTTTCCAATAAGAGGTGTTATTTTGAATAGCTCGCTATTTCGGTAGATGTTACTTTTGAAGCTGTCATTTTTTGACATTTGACAAGTAAAAACTACGTCATTAATAAAAATGGAACGATACACGCTTCAACAACGCATTGAAATTATTAAAATTCACTTGAGTGAATCAAATGCAAATCATCTTGAGTGATGAGGCCCATTTCCACCTCGGTGGCTTCGTCAACAAGCAAAATTGTCGCATCTGGGGCTCGGAAAACCCAAGAATTATTATTGAAAAGCCTCTTTTTCCTCAACGTGTGACTGTTTGGTGCACTTTATGGTCCGGCGGAGTCATTGGACCTTACTTTTTCGAAAATGAGGCTGGAGCAACAGTTACGGTGAATGGATTGCGCTATCGAGAGATGATTAATGATTTTTTATGGCCGGAATTGGATGGTATTGATCTGGACAACGTTTACTTTCAACGAGACGGCGCTGGCGCTACGTGCCACACAAGCAACGAAACCATTGATCTTTTACGGGAAAAGTTTCCGGACCGTGTTATCTCTCGAAGAGGTGATCACAATTGGCCACCGAGATCTTGTGATTTAACACCTTGCGACTTCTTCCTTAGGGGCCAGGTGAAAGAAAAAGTCTACGCCAACAGCCCAGCGTCGATTCAAGACCTCAAAGATGGAATTCGTGAGGCTATCGAGGACATAAGGCAGCCACTTTGCGATTTGGTTATGGAAAATTTCATTAAAAGGATATGGTCCTGTAGGCGTGGTCGTAGTGGTCATTTGACTTCTGTTATTTTTCACTATTAACGGCATACCTTCCTCTGTATAATGAAATAAACATTCGATCATTTATATTAAAAAAATACAGTGTGTGGCAAGCCTACGCACGACGGAAGTGAAACTTTTAGTATTCGTCTCTTTCTCTTTTCATTTCATATTATTATTATTCAGAATGCTGTACATTATAGTTTTAAAAAGCATAAATTTATTTATAGGCGTGTTGTTAACAAATGAACGTTTAACTAGATTCCTAATATTGACATATTTATAAGTAGCATGTGATAAAAAAAAATTAAAAGTTATAAAAATATGTGATTCGAACCCGGGTCCTGCATAACGAGTGTCGAACGCTCTGCCTCTAGACCACGAGGAGAGGTATCTCGCGCGACGAGAACCGCGTATACAACGTGTACTCCTCAATTGACTTGCCCCGCTCAAATTTTCGTTTTCAAACACGGCAAATGAATAATATCACATAACGTCTCGTTAACGCTTTATATAGGGTTGAATCGAAGATATATCGGCAGTGTGAAGTCATATCTGTCGTTTTTCAAAATATTTCCGTATATTTGTCCGTTTTGGAAAACATCTATCGTGTTTTTACAGTCTCATACCCGTATGGAGTCTGAATTTGAAAAACATTTCTAAATTTTGAAAAACTCACTTACGGCTGTGTTTTTTGCTAAAAAAACTTGTCACGCACGTCTGCGAGGGTAATTAGTCGCGTTATCGGCCTTGATTAGTAATTTTAATGATTCAAAATAAAAATAATTAATCAAAATACCGAGCGACTCTACCGGCTCGATTTGTAAGCTATATTTCGACCAAAATATCATATAGGTACCGACCGTTACTTCTAGCCAATTACTCGAGTGAACACCTGCCGGTCTAGAGTCTCACTAAATGGATTTAGACATTTCGGGAGACTCTCGGTTAAAATTAACAAATTTATGTAATTTTTTACTACGTTATTACAAATCATGTAGATATCTTCTTATATGTATGCATGACAAAGTCGCAGCACGAGAGCATTTTATCACTTTTCCTCGTATTAAAAAAATCACAAAAAGAAAAAAAAAATAGTTAAAGCGGGGATCGAACCTCGGTTCTTCACGACGACAGTCGGGCGCTCTGCCTCTAGACCGCGAAGCTGAGTTTGGAGAGTGACCTAAACTAGGTATATAATATTAGCTAGGCTCCTATCGCGAAATGATCACGGTTTTTCGTGACGGTCATGAGTCGGTTTTACTCCGGTCCTCGAAAATGCATAACGCGCGAAAAGAAGTTTCACTTCAAAAATGGCATTTTTCTTTGAATATCAAAATAACACCTCTTATTGGAAAACCCTTTATGAAAAGTTAAAAATGATAAAAACAAATTTTGGCGAAAATGCACAGTTACTTGTGATGTTATAAACATCCACATAAATAAACGAACGTGCTCAAAAAAAAATTTTTGTTTAGACAACGACGGAAGATTTATTGACAGAAGGCCTGGAGTAAACAGATTCTCACGGGGAAGGAGAGACCGGAGGGACAGTCGAGTCTTGAACTTAGATACGTGGGGAGCTCCGAGAAATCAATACAAATCAGAAGTGTTGTGTGAAATTAGAGTTGATTAGTGAATTCAAATAGTGTTAGAAAGCTTTGTTGTATATTGAATTAAAGTGAAATATTATTGATCCGGTGCTTGTGTGAAGTGAAAGTGGTTCGACTCAGTGAGAAAACAATTAATAATAATGACAATAATAATAATTGGATAATTTGTAGAGCGCCGTTTTGTAAAAACCCACCTCAGGGGCGCCCGGTGTTGTGCAATCGCGATTGTGTTATAAAGTTGTGTTGATTTAAATGTGTAGTTCAAACTAAATTACTTGTCTTAAAAACATGAAAATAATAATAATAATGATCGCGTTTTTAAAACAGAGTGACCGTATATAAAGGCAGCAAGTTTTAATCGGGATAGGTTATTGATTTGGCGAGATGGCATTCTATCCACGGAGACCGAAAACCAGAGAATCAAATAGATTATTAACTGTGGGTTCGAATCCTAACAGATTAGGGAGGTACAATTTTATTTACAGGAATATTTAATTACCCTTTTATAAGCGTAGGGAGGAGGTCGAAAATTAAAGTGATTTAGCTATATAGTGTAACCAGGTAAGTTTCACACGAGGATTTGGAGGTGACTAACAGGGTGAGTTTTTTATATTATTTATTAAATTTCAGAGGACCCTTTTAATAATAGGATACAACCGAGGTACAGGAACCGAGTTTGCAACGCCTGCAACCCAAATAATCTTCCCATAAGAAGGAATACGCTAGACGCATTGTCAATCAGCTGTGAGTGGGAGACAGGCCAATGACCTTTTCATATATAGGCCGAGAGGCGCGGTGTACAGTCAGTCAAAGGGGAAGTTTTGCTAGCGTATGCCGTCCCAAATTGAAAGCGATCGGATGCAACCAGACGGAACAAAATGAAAACTTTCCTTCCGTTATTTGACCTTCTAATTTAATACTTTTCATCTATTGTTTGACTTTCTAAGTTACGAATTGGGATGCACAAAAACAAATCTAAAGTCGGAAGAGGGAGATGGTAATCTCCGAAATAAAACTACCAACCGAACAACTTTTCTCAACAGGTACCTTTCGAGAGGTAGGCAGCCTCTTTAAATTAAATGCAAAAAATCAAACCAATTATCCGTTTATACCTTACCTGAGAGGATAGGTATTCAGTAGGAGTTACCCATACCTAATACACGAGGATGCTAGTAACCTCATAAAATAAATACTGGAACCAAATATTAAAATACAGACAGTCCTCATCCCAAATTTGGCATATCGAGTAGACGTTACATATATCTCACATGATAATTGGCTGAATGGGTAGGCACACAACCTATCGTTAATAAGCGGGCAAAATGTCGACAAGATCGTCGTGTGTTATATATGTATTGACCTAGAAAGGGATGTAAATCCCCGACGACGTGGGAGTTACAATGTTTTCTAGAGGTGGCTCGTAACTTAGGACCTTACGTGTCACATTTTCGCGACTAGATTCGTGATAAAGGGATGTTATGGTTTTCCCCTTCTACACTCAGTAAAGTAGTTTATCCTGGAGGTGTTTGAGATTGGGGCAATTCTGAAATTGGTGATGAGACCTGGTTTTCTTTATTCTGGCGTGAAGGTTGCCGATTTGGAACAAGGGGAGACCCGGCCGGTTGTGATATCCAGACACGCAGATATCGATTGCCTTGTTCGAATTATCATCCATCAGTTTTGTTTGGTAAGCGGAGGAGCCAATCTTAACTTGAAAAAAATTCATTTCCTTTCCTCTCCTTCCCCTCCCAAAATATATACATGGATGGCGCCGACAACTAACACCATAAACTTATCGTATGTATATCACATATATAAAATCTAACACTTTATTATATTCACATTACCCTACGATAGGTAGAATCGAGTAGCTAGTGGGGGGAGAGCAGGCGACTTAGAAGATAAGGTTTATAAAATGGTTTTAAAACACAGCAGTAATGAATTCAACTCACTCTATCTCAAAAGAACCAAGGGATACCACACATATATAGATAACTAGGTTTCTAAACCGAGAAACAAAAACCCAACACAACGTTCGGTGAAGCCTTTTTATACTGAACCGTCACGTGAAATGAGTACGTTCAAGGTCGTACGTCACGTAGACAAACTAGGATGTACACACTTGAAGGGGTGTGTAATAAAGAGAGAGGCAAGGGATTGAAAGACGGCAGGGAGGACCTTCCTACCCCGGATATATACATAACCAAAGCCTTATGGAAAAGTTTCCTATGGGACTTACAGAAAATTTATCGTAGAAAGAAGAGAAGGTAAAGTTTGAAGTAGAAAGGACAGATCATTACATACTGTATATTTCAAGACTAGGTATTGTGATGTTGACTGCCTATAAGGAACACTGACTAAAGTGTTCATGTTTATATATATTGTAAATATTTCAGAAAAGTATGTTTCAGTGAAAGTAATTATTTTAATAAATTAGTCAAACGCACAGTAAAATTATTTACATTTTCGTTTTCGCATCCATAAAAATGAGTATTTGGAAAGTACCTGAAATGTGTTCCACTTTATACTTAGTTATTTAGATAGCTAATTTACCTGGGGAAATACTACAGTCAAACTAGTAGTAATAAATGTTCATTAAGTTGATACTGTACGAGAATTATGCCTGAGTAGTCGAATTGGCTAGAGTTGCGTTTCCCAATCTTTCTCTGACGCCCTCCGTGGTTGAGGGGTAAGGCTCTCGACTAGAAAATCGGAGGTCGCGGATTCAAATCCCTGTATGTGCTTGTAAAAGATTAGATTTAGATTATTTAATAGAAATATGGGGAAACACATACGTAACATACCTAAGTGATTTACAAACAATACAGAACAAAGTTATTAAAAAACTCTTCAATTATAACCCAGACACTCCAACAAAAAAACTCTATCAGGAAATGAAACTTTTGAAAATAAGAAAATTGTACGAATACAACATATGCCTTCTAATCTAATAAATCCAAAATGGACTTATACACACAAACACAACATTTAAACGAACTTCACAAGTACACGAACATTATACTAGGCAACATAACAAATTGTACACAAATACTGTAAGGACTGAAAGTGGAAAAAGAGGCATTGGCAACGAGGGTGTACAAATATACAATCTCCTTCCAGATAACCTTAAAACCAGTGGCGGCCGGTAGTCAAAATATGTGGGGGTTCACCGGATTACAACATCAAGTCATAAAATAAATTAAATAAAGGTACATACCTATTTATAAAGAAGTTCTATTCTCTGTTCATTTTGTTTAGCAAAGACCTCTATCAATGCTTAACACTGATAGTGCGTTCAGTCTGTCCTGGCTCAACGTGTTAAAAGATTTTATTCTTTTTAACGTTGAGAAACATCTTTAGCTTTCAACTGAGGTCATTCCAAAGGTCACGAATGGTGCACAAAAGTTTTAGTAATTTCACAGTCTCGGGAAAGTCTTCTAATAAACAAGTACTATAAAAAAGTTGTAAAATTGATAAAGCGCCGTTAGCTTTTGAAAAATCGTCGCGGGCGTAAATTGCACAGAGTTTACCTTTTAGGTACTGAACTTTATTTAGGAAGTCATACGTTTTAAGCGTCACATTGAAATCATGTTCTGGGAAATTTGACCTGTATCGATTTTTATTAAATAGCTCATTATGGTGTTTACCTTAGGCACGGTAGCCTGAATCCAATTGCATTCTGATGTCAACTTTTCCTAAAACCTTTAAGCTCAAAACTTTTTGTAAATGTAAATGATAAGAATTATGTTTTTTGATTTTTTCAGAAAGGTGAGTTACATCAGTAACACCGCTGATTGTCCAAACTGAATCAACATCGTAAATTAAACACGTAAAACAAAATAAACTATTCAATTGATCACATGCACAGAGCTACAATCTTTGTTATACATTGTTTTGTTAAATGATCGAGTAAACTTCTTCGATCCAGATTTGCACTCTTATTTTATTATCAGTTCAGGTTTTAGGTGGACCGGCATTTTTTATTATCACTTTGTTTTCAAAACTCGACCTATTATTCTTAATGTATTCCACATTCAAACTCATTCTTAATTTATACGTTGAACAAACACAAAAGTAATCATAAATTAGTATAACATGCAATTGATATGCCTTATTAATAATTGATATACAAGATCGATATAACCTGCAATTAAACCTCAAAACTTTCTCAGAGTAAGAAAAGTTTTAAATTCAAGAGACAATGCCTGGCAACGGCGAGTACTGACTGAACTGATAATAAGTAATCTGACCATCACTCATCTCTTAATGACAAGTTTTATCCTGTATGCTTGTATCGAAGAAGCGTAACATTCGCTGAAAAATAGCAGATGGTAAATTGAAACAACGATATCGACAATAATATCAAACATACGCGTTTTAGTTTAACTTTCTACTGAATAAACCGTTCCTTCTGATGTGGTGGTAAAACTCCGAACGCCGTTCTTGATATGGTATTATTTGCAAAGAATAGTATGTAATGGTATGGACCCACGCTTTCGACTGTTCCACAGAATATGCGACAAAGCAGTTAAATTTTGGATCGCAATCGAAAACGAACTGCTACGAACATAGGCACAAGTCAAAGTCGGTCTGCAAGTTAAGCGCGCTTAATAAGTAGGTACCTTTTGAATGAGATATTATAACCGAACCGAGTTTCGTATTGTGATTAGCCATGTCGGAAATCTTGTTGGTTGTTCGGCGCTCGGGAGCACATATTAGCTGGCCGCCACTGCTTAAAACGGAGAGTATAAATGTATTTTTAAAAAAACTTTTTAATCTTAAGTTATCAGAACAAAATGAAAACTACTTGTATGTACTTATTTAAGTTAAGAAAGTGAAAAGTAAATTCTTTTAACTTAATAAATAAATAATAAAAAAAATAAAAAAATAAAATAATTTTTTTTTTATTAATTTGGGTTATTTCACAATGAACTCATTTAAAATCATACATAGTTTATTTGTGGCTCGTTTCAACGTGGAAGATACTCTCAGTATCGCTCTGGTGTCAGACCACCATTCAGAATTGAAATGTTGCTTGAAATGGCTTTGGCCGTGTTTGGTGACCAGATCTGAATAGCCAGGTACTTCCGCACCTTCCTCTTCCCCATCTCTTTCCCCTCCCTCCATATTCATCCTCACAACATATCCCAATTTGGGATGCTATAGTCTCACTGGCTCTAAACGGTTGAAAGCAGTTTGGGCCTCTTGTGCGTTTTCACATAAAAAAATTAAAACCACCTTCGAATCTTCATTTTTCACTTGAATAGGTACAAATAGGTACAAGTGAAATGGCAATTTAAGATAGTAGGCAGTATAAGAGAGGCAGAGCGCGTGCTCAATGGTCTAAAACCAAAGGTACTAAGTCAGTGGTGACATTGATTTAGGACGGGTTGTTTCGGAGAATTTGAATAATTCATCAAATTTAAACGTTCATTTTCAGGTTCGGTGAAAATCCTTTTAAAGTTCTGTTATTATATCATTAGAGGGTAGTTGCTTGACAGATCTAAAATAATAACAAAACTTGAAAAAAACTTTTACAGAACTTGTAAATTGACTTTCAAATTTGAAGAATTCTCCGTAACAACCCGCTCGTAGTACGAGTATATACATGATTTTCCAATAAGAGGTGTTATTTTGAATAGCCCGCTATTTCGGTAGATGTTACTTTTAAAGCTGTCATTTTTTGACATTTGACAAGTAGAAACTACGTCATTAATAAACATGGAACGATACACGGTTCAACAACGCATTGAAATTATTAAAATTCACTTGAGTGAATCAAATGCAAATCATCTTGAGTGATGAGGCCCATTTCCACCTCGGTGGCTTCGTCAACAAGTAAAATTGTCGCATCTGGGTCTCGGAAAACACAAGAGTTATTGTTAAAAAGCCTCTATCCTCAACGTGTGGCTGTTTGGTGCGGTTTATGGTCCGGCGGAGTACTTTTTAGAAAATGAGGCTGGAGCAACAGTTACGGTGAATGGATTGCGCTATCGAGAGATGATTAATGATTTTGTATGGCCAATATTGATTCAATATTTGGAGTAGGTATTATAAATAAATGGAACCTTGAACGCGAGGGCTACGAACTGCTTTTAGAAATTCAAGCGACGAGAAAGTACATTTTGGACTTCCGTCAGATTTCCGAGGAACGTTCGGAACTCTCCAAATATACTGACACATATCGGCTTAGAGTTAGTTGCTTCCAACTCCATTTACAGTTTTTTTTCATCAAACATAATATTTATGTGGCATACCTACCTATTAAATATGACGATAAAATTTAACTAAGCAAATTGTATTTATCTTATTTATTATTAATTTTATTAGCAGAGTTGGCTAACTCCGCTTAGTAGACATGAAATCAACTTAAAACTAATATCATGAATTTTTAACTATGTTATTTTGATATAGGCTAGTACCTACCCTTGATAAGAAGCGTGTAAGATTTCAGTAAGATATTTATTTATTTATTGAACGTCCGTAGGGCTTTTACAGACATAATACAGGTAAAATAACGCAGAAATTTAATACCAAAGTACATACAATTAATACCGTTTGATCATTAGATACAGTAAATCGATCAACTACATTTTGCACATCCAGAGTCTTAACTCTGCTTGGTTTATAATGGTGTACATTGCACCAAATGAAACAGTTCTATTTCAAGACATTTGTGAAATGTAATTTAAAAATAAATATTAAAATTATTCTGTTGCACGATAAAAGTAATAAAACTAACTCAAAAAACGAGAACCACAACCAAAACAGATGAACATTGACAATATAACAAGAACTTAAGAGAAAAAAAAAAGATTTTTCCGAAAAATAATCTTTATTTTACTATTATCAGCGATTTGGCGCCTTGGAAAATCAGCGCTCGGAGCGTACTGCTCCAATTGCGCCCGCATTGGATCACCCCTATGTCTCTCTTACACTGCCTGACGTCATATATCGACATCCTATTTGAATTTATTAATGATGGTGAAATACAGTTCCGCATACAAAAATTTTGAGGCAAAACCTCAGTCTTTTGAATAATTAAACACGCCCACATGTCAATTATTGCATTCTTCCTTATTTTATGATTGACTTAAACCATTAAGAAGAATATTAGAATCCAGCAAGTTTTTTTCTTTAAAAACAACACCTCTAAAAACAAGCAAACGTCTGACACATAAAAATCAATAACTTTTACAGCTAGCTTTCACGGAGCGCACAAGAGAATGCATTTGTACCAAACCATTACAGGTCCCTCTTTCAATGGCGTGGCAAGGTAACACGGGTTTGATGGAGGTGGTAGCCACTGACTTTATTCCGGTGGAGAAATTTCCTTTTTTCGTTAATCCTACATCATTGTCATTCAGTCTGCATTCGTTCTTCCTCCGAGTAACTCGTGTGAAGTTTGACGCGAACCGTTCGTTTTCCGGGTGACGGAAGACATTTTATTCTATTTTGAAACAAACGTCACATAAAAAGCGCGGTAAGTCCACCATTTTACATATTATTTATATTCGAAATATTTTATTAATATTTCATAGTTTTAAATAAAAAGGCGTTTACCGGTATATTTTAGGTTAAGTTATTTTCCTAATGTTTCATAGCTTTACCGGTAGATGCATCATACGTCAAAAATATCGTGAATTTTCTTTTTGGTAAAAGGTTCGAATCTTTGATTATGTCTTATTTTCGTTTTGACATTATAAAATCGTTGATTTTGACAATAAAACTACTTGTTGATATGCTATTGGTACTATTTTACTAAAATAACATGCGTACACTTTATAACTTAGTCTGTCACAAAACTTCGTTGTAAGCATTCTGTTAAATGCGCCGTCTGTGCGAAAAAAAATAAATTACAACGCATCTATAAGCGTTATAGTATAAAATCACATTTTTTTGTAACAGCATAACTCTGAAACGGTGAGTTCTGGAGTCATTAAATTTACACAGCTTTTTTATGTGTGAAGTTTCTAGTTCAATGCAACTACTTTCAAAACTAAATCTAATTTTCATCATGAGCAACCTAGCGTTGAAATATCAATTGTCCTATAAGAAATCGAAGTTCTTAACTAGGGTGAAAACAGACGGTAACAATTTAGTAATAAATGCAATCAAAATTTCATGACAAGTCGAAAGTTTCAAGTTGATCATAAAAAACCTAATTTTGTTCTAATTCATTATTTTTTAAAACTGAATAAATCGCTTCAAAGATGGTGTTATAAAACCTGCATATGTTATGATGAAATTGAAAAAATCTTATAGATATTAATAAGTTCTTTTTCTAAATAACGTTTCAACAATTTACTGTACGTACACCGTACAGCACGTCTCTGCGCCAGTTTACAGATAGATTTGGGATCTTCTAGAACCGGAATATTGTTATTTGAACGTGACCACCAAACCAGTCAGGTAAGGTCAATGGCACAAGACGTTTATTTATATCAGGGGTGGCCAACTTAATTATTTTTGCAACTGATTTTTTAATTTAATTTCATTATTGTTGTGACCTATCGCTATACCATCGAAGCTATCATCATCACCTCTAATTGGGAACGTCATAGCTCAACTGGTTCCGAGCTGTTGGGACTCTTGGTCGTTGTCACATAATTCACACCCAAAATAATGAAAGACAATCCTCCTCTCCTTATTTAGCCAAAGTTACGTACAGCATTACAATGGTATCATCAGGCCAGATGTGTAGATTGTAGTAGTTAATAGAATGTAGATTTTTGTATGTAGAAGTGATACCGAGTACAATTTTTGAAAATAATGTGGTTTTCGCAGTTTATTTTTGGTAACTGTAGAGTACCGGATACCAAGAACTATTAAACTTCTCCTTTTGATATTCATGGGGAGACAATAATTAAGACAACAAAAAGATAAAAATTATGTTTTTGAATTATTTATGCAGAAAAGTTAAAAAACTTCGAGAGATCGACCGGTTGACCACCCCTGATTTATAGTAATAAAAACACATTGCACCATTCTGCATGTTAATAAATGATTGGCTGGAAGCATACAAGTACCATTCATACCAGTGTTAATTAGTAGAGTGTGAAGTTATCGGTACCATTTAGAAAGATTTTAATTAGAAAGTATATTCCAAAACATCTTCTTATCAATAATTATGTATGTTGAACACTCGAAAGTGTGAAAAGAAATGTATAACATCTTTTGATAGCTCAATGCTTAGCGTGAGTTAGTTGATTTATTTATTTAATATCCACGGTACAAATATAATAAAATAATTGCATTACTAGAAATATATACAAGCATTAGTAAAATTAAATGCGTGTACAAGTATAAGCAAATACTAGAAATATGTATATCATGTGTATACAAGCATAAGCAAATACTATAAATATAAAATGCATGTGTATACAATCATAAAAAAATACTAGAATTATATATAGCATGTGTATACAAGAATTAGCAATAACTGCATGTCCATACAAGCATTAGCAAATACTAGAAATATATATTGCATGTGTATACAAGCATTAGAAAATACTAGAAATATCTATTTCATGTGTATAAAAGCACAAACAAATACTAGAAATATATATAGCATGTGTATACAAGCATAAGCAAACAATATAAATATATATTGCATGTGTATACAAGCATTAGCAAATATATGTTGCATGTGTATAAAATATTGGTTTTATATAATATATTTGTATAATCTTTGTGTTGTATAATTTATTTAAATTACTTATTCCTAATTATGTTGTCTCAGTTAAAGTCACAAGGAGGAAATCCATAATTGGTTTTATTTTACTATATAACACTTATGTACAAACTGAATAAATGTAAACAACTGTCGATTTCCCGAAAATGAATAAGTAAATAAATAAATAAAAGCATAAACAAATACTAGAAACATATATTGCACGTGTATACAAGCATAAGCAATAATTGCGAGTGTATATAAGCATAAGCAAATACCTGAAATATATGTTGCATTTGTATACAAGCATAACCAAACGCTAGAAATATAAATTGCATGTGTACATAAGCATAAGATAATACTAGAAATATATTTTTTTTTTAAATAACAATTTTCTATGGCATTTGATCGTATAATGACGACAGAAAATATAAAATTAATACAAGCGCTAAAAGGATATGAAAGTAGGAGATGATACAAGGACGTACAAAATATAATATACAAGTTTAAGTGGATTTAGGTTAAATTAATGTTGATTGAAAGGATATGATAGTATAGCTTTATTGTTCCTACATTACTAACTTTATATAATCTAAGTATAAGCGATTGTTTGAAATGCACAGTCCTGTTATTGTTATATTTAAACAGGATTTCGCAACGAGTAGCTCTGGGTGTACGAAATTAATTAATGAGGTTAAGTAAAACAGGGCTGTCTATACTACAATTATTTCATCAAGTAATTATAGTACATGCTTATTATTTATCTTTGGTGTAGATAGTTTTTGTGTACGGAGAAAATTCACTGGTATAAAATGTGACTAATTTATTTAAAATCTCTTCAAATTATTCGTATTCTTTAAAATGGGTCTGCACGCCCTTAGCGAGTGAATTGAAAGGTTTCGTTTTAAAATTTTAGTAAAAAAGGAATGGACTCGGAACACGTGTTCATAAAAACAAGAATATTTTGGTATTTCGTCATTTTGAGTGTACTAAAATTTTACAGGAAACGGCCTGCATCTCGTTTTTAACCGGATTACCAATAATTTAAAGAGATTTTTAATAAATCAGCAATTCTCATGTTTCTCCGTGTTATATGTATTTGACATTTCGACACTATCATCACCGCCGAAACTCAAAAAACTTAAGACGGGTTATTTCACAGAATTTGAACAATTCATCAAATTTCAAAGCTGATTTTCAAGTTCTGTTGTTATTTCAGTTTTTTTAAACAACTTGCCAATAATGATATAATAACAGAACTTGAGTAGAACCTTCACAGAATTAACTTCGAAATTTGATGAATTTTTCAAATTCTCTGAAACAACGTATCCTTAGTTGGGTCCACCAAGGAGAGAATATCATTACGCATTTCAGCCACACCTCAACTTTGGCTGGTGAAAGCAACCGTAAATATATTTGGCCTCAGCTAATCAATAAGATAATGTCAATTTTTTTTATATAACTGTACCTAATTAAACAAGAAACTTTGTTCAGACAATGACGGATTCATTCAATGAAAAATGTTCGTTAACTCGCACATATATGATGTCTTTTATTACATAAATAGATAGTAGATTGAAAAATATTAATTTCAGCTAAGTGGAAGTTGTCAAAAAACTAAGTATCATTTGTATCAATTTGACTGACGACTAGAATGAAAGAGTCAACAGACTATAAATGACTATTATTAAAAAATAAATTATTATTCCGCCATTAAGTTAGTTAAAAAGAAATAAACCTTCCCGGATTACAAATACCATGACAATATTTGAAAAAAATCCTAATAGATGTTACTTGTGCAATGACGGAGGATTTAAACACATGACTCCCGAGTTGGAAGCCGATGCATGTGTCAGATCAGCCACTAACCGATCATAATCAAGGCCGACTCTAGTTGACGTGCGATTTTTTTTGAAAGGTCACGTGTTCAAGTCAGTGCCACCGAGCAACGACAGTTTGCAAATGGCGGAGATTGTTGTTGATCCTCGTTGTTACTGCTAATGTAACGTTACAATAATAATTTATCAGCAGCTTTCAATAGCACTAAGCTAATTGTCTGCCCACGGCGATGTTCGTGCCTGTTTTCAGTGCAATTCATCATGACCTGACACGGGTGATAATAAAATGGAATTTCATAGCATTAATTATTTCTTACAAAGCGTCGTACGTTCGTCTGCATTTAGAAAGGAGAAATGGCTGTTAACGGTAGGCGGAAAACGCATTAAAATTACATTTGCAATAAAGGAGGCACATTTATTGCTTATTACATTGTACATGTGGATATGTACGCAGCAAGTGGGCATTAACGACATTGATTGAATGAATTGAATTTGTAGTTTGTTCATTTCTAACAATATTTGTAGCCATTCGTTTACCGCCTATTCAACTCTTTGGAAATGACCTTACAATGATTTCTGTTTGAACTCTATAGGGTCAGCTTTGTTAATGTTATTAATAGAAAAGCGAAGAGAACAACGCCAAATTCGAAATTTTTCCACTATTTTAAAATAAGAAAGTACCTAGATTTTATTATATTTTTTTTTGTCTATGGTCTGTGGTTTATTAATCATTGGCCTAAAAAACCCTGGATAGAGCATTAGTACGATTTTGTATGAATGGCATTGCAGCCAAATTTAGGGTGAGGGGAAATTGCCTGGCAGCCATCTTGCATGACAAACTTTTGAAATGATTTGTATCCAAAGCGGTGCATAATGAATTATTATAATTTTATTTTTGTGTTGTTATTGCAGTTATAACGGTTTATGATGTTTTTGGGTATTTGACGAGACAAGGAATGAGATACGTCATGAAAAATTGAAGTAGGTTTTGACATTTTTCATACATCTTACCCCTCACCCCACGGCTTCAAATTGTTCTTGATTATAGCCTTGTCCAGGTTTTTTTAGGTCTATGAAGATTTGGGAAGCCTACTCAATTGAACATACGAGTATTCCGACAGAATATTTTTAAATAACTTCTGTGCCCAAAAAAAAATATTTAAAAAGGGTAATTTTTTGCAATTTTGGCACTCCCCTCAGTGATGACACCTATCCCGAACCCACTAGCATGATCTTCCATATTGTTCATACCTTTCACTTCACACACAATGCTTTAGGCATCAAATTTATGACCATTGTGAAAAAAAATTAGAAATTGTCTTAGCTGTACAATAAATTTGTCACTTTTTTTACTGGAAAGTGTGAAACGGGTTATTGTTGAACCTGCCTTACTTTTATAAAATAATACATTAGATGGAAATCAAACAAAAACATTTCAACAAATCTAGAATCAAGGAATAATAATAAAATAACGATTTCGGTCAGTTTTTCTCACGTAATGATTCAGTTTATTAAGCCTTTTAAAATTATTTGACGGTTGTGGTAAGTTAGTTACTAACCTACATTGAAAATAAGAAAATATATGACTTACTCAGTCTGATATTATAAATGCGAATAATGCGATGAATTCCACAATTTTCATTAGCATATCCTCGTTCATATATCAAAGATTCTTAGCTCATTCTGGAAATGACAATACAAATTATTATATAACGTCACATACTTCAATAATAACCTTATTCAAATAATAACAGGTAGAGTAAACGTAAGTTTATAAGATCCTTGAGTATGGGACGGTAAATTGACTGAGCATGGCTGTCCTCTTTTAATGCATTGCATTTGATGGTAGCCGTGTTAAATAGTACCTCTTTACTCCGCCAGAGTGCGAGTGAGCGTTACGAGCTGTCAAATCGGAATAATCTTCACTACGCGAGGTCTACATTCCTATGATTCCTTTATCCATAAATCCTGATGCCTAACGTTTGAATCAAATTTATTTTCGGGCGCCATTTTCGAAAAATATATATTTTTATATTGTAGAATGTAAAGATAAGGGTTCCATCAAATAGTTTTAGCAGTAATCTTGTAAATCCCATCGACTGTAAAACCTACGATGTAAGTTTTATCATCATATCCGCAATGAGTTTATTACTTTCTGGGAGTACAATGCTTAATATAATATACTATATTCTGTATTGTATACTTTTAATAAATAAAAAAAATAAAAAATAAATTTTGTTTCAAATATTTTGGTTAGCAAATATTTGGACATACTTTGTGTAACAGAGAGTATGAAAAAAGGGAGCGGTACAATGCAGCATAATGATAGGCTCGTCATTTGGTCTGGGAGAACAGATACAGAGAGGGCGTGTCAGGGTGTTGCAGCAATACTGTCTCCCAGAATGATTGAATGTATGTTGCAGTATGAATGTGTAAGTCCGAGAATAATGTGGATTAGGTTCAAAATCGGTTTGACAAGGGTGTTTCTTGTTGTTTGTTATGCCCCTGTCAATTCTGAGAGTGACGAAGAGAAAGATGATTTTTGGACTGGTGTAAATGATGTGATGAGACTGAAAAATATTAATGAAAGGATTATAATGGCAGGCGATTTGAATGGGTGGGTAGGAATTAGACGTGACGGATTTGAATCGGCTTTAGGTATGTTTGGGGATAAAAGAACGAATGACAACGGGAACAGAATACTTGAAGTATGTTTAGAGTGGAACCTGTTTGTGTCCAATACTTTTTTCGATCATAAAGGTATCCACCAATATACGTGGGAAAGAGGAAATGAGAGGTCAATTATCGATTTTGTAGTAATTGACTCTAGGTTGAGAGCCGTTACCGAGGACACGAGAGTTTTCAGAGGGGCAGAGGTTGAAACTGACCACTTTCTGGTGGTGTCAAGAGTAAACCTCTTTCGCGGTTGGCGCTCTAAAGTGAAAACGGTACTAACTCCAACAAGAATCAAAATAGAAAAACTACAAAACGATAATGAGAGAAGTAAGTATGTGAATTGTGCAGAGATGAGATTGAATGAGAAAAAAATGGATGGTCTAAGCATAGACGAAACATGGAACCACATAAAAGTGAGTCTTTATGAATCTGCTAGAGAGGTGTGTGGAATAAGTACGCAAGGTAGAAAGAAAGGTGATGCATGGTGGGATGATGATATTAAAGCACTGGTCTCAGAGAAGAAGAAAGCATGGTTATGTCTGATTGCGGCTGGCAGTGCTTCCAGCGAAGAGAAGGATCGAGCGAAAGAAGTATATAAGGAATGTAAGAAAAAAGTAAGAGTTGGAGTGAAAGAACGAAAGAAACGCCTGGAAGAGGAAGAAGGAATGAAAATGACAAACCATTTCCAAGAAAACATTAAGTTGTTTTGGAAGGAAGTCAAAAGGTCCCGGTGTGGCCCTGAAACCGGAAGCATGAAAGTAATAAAATCGAAAGATGGAAAAATGTTGACGAATGAGGAAAAAATAAATGAGAGATGGATGAAGTATTTCGAGGAAGTCTTTGAAAGCGAAGTGAGTGACAGTGATTCTAGCGGCGAATCAGATATGAATGATGATGGACTGAATGTTACCGAAATTAGCATGGATGAGATAGAAAGATCAATTAAGTGTATGAAGAATGGTAAGGCTGTCGGTTTCGACAATATTGCTGCTGAATATTTTAAAGGAGGTAGCCGTATAATTCTCACATGGTTGTGCAATCTTTTTAACCAATGTTTAAAGGAAGGTTACACGCCTTTAGATTGGAGAAGGGCGGTGATCATGCCATTATACAAAGGTAAAGGGTCACGTATGGAATGTGGGAATCATAGGGCTATTAGCCTGCTAAGTTCAGTTGGCAAGCTGTATGGTAGAATTTTGATTGAAAGGGTAAGAAAGGAAACAAAGGATAAAATATGGGATGTGCAAGGTGCTTTTATGAGTGGAAGGGGGTGCATGGACCAGATCTTCTCATTGCGTATGCTCACCGAGAAGTTTCTGGCAAAAAACCAGAAACTTTTCTGTGCCTTTGTAGATCTACAAAAAGCATACGACCGAGTCGACAGGAAAAAGCTATGGAAGGTGTTGTCCAAGTATGGAGTGAATGCGAATCTGACTCAGGCAATTGCGTCTCTATATGAGGGAAGCGTTGCATGTGTTAGGGTGAACGGTGGTTTTACGGGGTGGTTTGATATCACAAAAGGTGTTAAACAAGGCTGCGTAATGTCACCGTGGTTATTCAATCTATACATGGATAATTGTATGCAAGAATTGAAAGATGTGGGATTGGGCGCGAATTTGAGTAATCTGAAAGTATGTTGCCTGTTGTATGCTGATGATGCGGTGCTGATTGCTAATAGTATGGATGATCTGCAGTCTCTCGTGTCTAAGATGAACGAAGTATGCGTGAAGAATGAGTTAATGATGAATGTAAGTAAGTCTAAAGTAATGGTGTTTGAAAGAGAAAGTACGAAAACAGTGTGCAATATAGCTGTGAATGAGGAATACTTGGAGCAGGTGGATGAATTTGTGTATTTAGGAAGCATGTTTACGAGAGATGGGAAGGCTGACAGAGATATTGAAAGAAGAGTAAATGCAGGTAACTCCATTAATGGAGGACTGAACGCAGTTGGCGCTAACAAAATATTGTCCAAAGAAGCGAAGTTAGCAGTCCACAATGGAGTGCTTGTACCTACCCTGATGTATGGAAGTGAGGCATGGAACTGGCAAAGAAAGGATGAAAGTAGATTGAATGCTGTTGAAATGAGATCCCTGAGGCGTATGTGTGGTAAAACCATGTATGATCGTGTGAGGAATGTGGATATCCGCAAAGAGTGCAAGGCTGATGTAAGCGTAATGAGTAAGATCAAGAAAGGGACGCTTAGATGGTTTGGGCATGTAGAGCGAATGAGCGAAGAAAGGAGTGTAAGGAGAATATACGATGCAAATGTGAATGGTAGCAGAAGTCGGGGACGCCCGAGGAAGACATGGCACGACCAAGTGAATCAGATACTTGAGTCGGGCCATGTCAAGAGTCAGAACAATAGAAGAGTATGTATGAGACGATGTATGAATGTGAATGAGGCAAGGAGTGTGTGCCAAGACCGAGTTGTTTGGCGGTCCGTCCTCTCTGCCTACCCCTGCGGGGAAACGGCGTGATGGTTAGTTAGTTAGTTAGTTAGTTGTTTCTCAAATAAAAGGTTTCGATCACCAACGCGTTGATGTCATTTGTATAAGATTGTTATGCGGTAGATATTAAACTAATATTTTTTTCATTTCATCAAGTTTTGATCTGTGACATTTAAAAGATTTTTTCTGATAGTTACCCAATAGAGGGAGAACTTTTTTTCACCTTCTTATTTTTTTTTTTTTTTTTATATTAACTCCACACAGGAGGCCCTGAGGAAAATAATTTCCCTCGGGGCCTATGTCATCTTTGGGGATGCTGTGTGGAGGGTCTTTTTGTGGAGAGGAAGGAGTGAACATGGGTCTTGAAGAGTCCCATGTTGTAGGAGGGAGGAAACACAGAGGCCGGCAGTTCGTTCCACAGCCGAGCTGTTGAACTCAAGAACGAATCGTAGAAGCGACACGTTCTTGTGTGACAAATGTCAACCGTGTACAAATGTTGGGCACGCGTTTGGCGTGTATCCCGACTACGCACCGGTGCCGAAGGGATCAATGACGCTAGTTCCTCAGAGCATCTTCCATTGTAATACCGATAGAACAAGGACAGCATACCTACCTGACGCCTGTGCTCTAAAGATTGCAGTCCGTTTGTTAAGATTGGGGAATCTATCAAACGGACCGCCCGTTTCTGCACAGAGTCAAGGGTTTTTTTCAGGTATTTAGGGGCTCCGGACCAGAGATGGCTGCCAAATTCGACAGTAGGGCGCACTTGCGATTTATATATCTCCATTACTTCATTCAGCCTTATATCATTCCCCTGATAGGTTTACCGTAATTTCACTAATACTGGGCAGTTGGAACTCTTCTGTGGTATTAAAAAAAGGCTTTAAAATTCATGGGTTACGAATTTGCAATAAAATCCAAATATATTGAATATTTTTTAACGAATCCAAAGACTAAAAACTGTTATGATAATTTATTAAAAAAAATTAAACAAAAGTTAGTTATTAACAAAAAAAGTTTAAAAATGGATCACTTTACATTGTTTTCTAACTAAACTACTGGTAACGAAAAAGTATATAAAAAAAAAACAAATTTATTTTATTCGACAATTGTTATCGTCACATAACTTTTTTGTTGTTTCATATAAAAATAATTTATAAAAAATTCAAAAAGTTTTTAATTTTTTTCTCAAATTGCCGTTGGAAACTTTGGTTTAATAGAGGTACACATATATTTTTTTTTGTGGTAAACTTCTAAATTTGAAAATAAAGCGTTGTGCCTTTTGTTTTTATCATCGTTTAGATCATATTTCTCAATTGAGCTGTTCCCAAAAGCGAACAAATTAACATGAAGGGTTAAAAACGGAAAATGCTGCTTATGCAATGATGGAGGAATTAGCTAGCCAAGAAATCTACGACGCCTTGGTAAGAGCCCGACGCTTTGTCCACTCGGCTAGTAACCGTTGGTATATTTTTAAGAATTGACTAGAAGCTTGGCATAACTGCCTGATAATTTCACAAACATTAAGTCTATAATATGTAACACAACGGCGTTCGTTAAATTAAATGCTTAATTTCCAAAATAATTCGTTAAAACATAATCAAATGCATATGATTACACATTCGTGCTCACTATAGCTCTGCCGACGATAGTTCAAGTATGATCCTTACATAAAAGTAACTTTCAGTATAAAACTGTTGCAACTAATAATGAGTACTTATTTATTTTTAAAAGCCTGAAAACGAAGGCAGTCATGTCCAATTTACGTGATTTTCATAACAAGTTTTAACTCTTTGACTGAAAGCTTATTTTTGGAAATTTGTAGGTTAATCGGAAACATGATTTTAGTCGGATAAATTGTGTTTTAATAATCCAAAACGTTTTTACACGAATAAAAATATCTATCCAGCCAACTTCAAGTACAGTGTACGGTCGGGGTAAAAGTTTAAAGAGCAATTAAATATGAAATTTTCACGTGTAGCAAACACTTTGTGGATATAAATAATTAGAATAAAATAACATTGAATTTAATTCCGCTTTATTGTATATATTTTCACATATGTTTTTGAATAACCCTGGTGAAGGTTCAGGATGGATCGAAACCGGTTGGTTTTATTTATTGAAAATATATTATATTAAAAAGATAATTATATAGTATTAAAAAGAAAGTTATTTTATTCTAATTATTAAAATTAAATATAATATATCCGTTGTTTTAGATATTTCATTAAATAGCACCATTGCTCATGTTATGCTGTGCTAGAGTATCTGTTCTATCATGTGGTATTTTGAACAAGTCGTGGCACGTGTTATCTCGTTCCACTTCCTTCTGCCTTCAATCTTACAGCATTCCCCTAATTTGGGCTGCAGTAGATATTAATAATTTAGAGTGTGTTGTGCGGGTGAAATAAACTGCAAATTAACGGATATAGAAAGAGGAAGGTCTGGAATAACCTGGAAATTTTGATCTAGTCACTAAACACTACAAAATTCAACATTTAATGCGTCGTTTCTGTTCTGAATGGTGTTCTTTCACCAAAGCAATACTGGTAGAATTTACGAATCAACCGCAGACCAGAGCTCTAACTGGCAACACTACACGAGCCTTACTCAATGCAGAAAATTAATTACCTCGGAAATGAAAGTCAGATTATTTTTTTTAATAATAATTGGTTTAGTTTCCCATAGTGATGAACGAACTAAAGACATACGGGCGGGCTATCCACTGCTTTATATTCTGTAATAATCTACTAACAAGTTTCGCTACCGTTAAAGACATTGTGGATTATTTTTCAAAACCCATCAACGAGGTAAGCTTCAAAAACTGTAATACTTATATTATTGTACATTTCAAAATTATTGTAATCATTTTTCAAGAGTTTTCTTGGCCATGCGACAGAATCACAGATCTACAATGTATTTTTACTTGCGGCCACTTAATGAACTAAAGACGCCATGTTTTTTTTATTTTTGCTGTTAATTTTTTTTCAGTTTTGGTCGTTCTAACGGAGATGTTTTTTTTATGAAAATATAAAGCGATACAGTTTGGGAAACTTGTAAAAGATGAAACCTTTAAAAGAAATACATTTCAGTTTTAAAGTGTGATTCAAAAGTAAAGGAGTTAGTTTTGACAGATGGGATATTGGCGGGAAAACGTGGCTAGTTTTTACTGCTGGTAATTGCCGAGTTGAATACTGGTACCAAATTTGGTTAGGTAGGTATTTTTATTTTTGTACTAAATTAACACGAGTTGTTTGTATATGAGATTTTGGAGCGAAAACTTTGTTTGGTGGTTAAACAAAAGAAAACGTTTTATTTTGTTGGGGGATTTAATGGGAAAACATTGTATGGGGGGAATTAATGAGAAAACGTTGTTTGTGTGTGGAGTTAATGGAAAACATTGCTTGGGGTTGTTTAGGGGGGAAATTAATGGGTAAGTGTTGTTGGGGGGGGGGAAATTAACGGGAAACAGTTGGTTATTGGTGGTGGAATAATGGGACAACATTGTTTTTTGGAAAGGGGAGAAATGATGATAAAACTTTTTTTTTGGAGGGAATTTTGACGGGAAAACGTTGTTTGAGGGAGGGGAATTAATGGGAAAACGTTGAGATTTGAGATATTTAATAATTTAAATCAACATTCCCTACTAAAAACGGTGTTACTATCACACTTATATAATCTTATCTCGAAAAATTTTTCAATATGTTTAATCCAGCAAGCAGAATTGTAAAGAACAATATATTTAAGCAGATAAATATATTTTCAATAACTGTTTAAATGACAGCACTACTTTGCGCGCCTATAAAACACACTATTACTGTATTATTCTGATAGTTTGTAATAGATAGGTACCTAAACAGTGTGCAATTCGAACCATGCCAATATTGTTCTATGAACTGCATTCAACTGCACTTTGAAACAATGCATTAATTAAACAATCGCTTATTCGTGTGAATGCGGTCAGTATGTTGCGCGATTTCCAAAATTTAAACAATTCTATGTTATTTCATGATAACGTATTCGTTGTATATACTTAAAATAAATATAATGTCTTTTACAAAAACTCTACATCACTTGATAGACACAAATTTAGCATAATTTTGTTAAATATACGAAATGAAATAAGGAAAATGTAACTTTATAATGTTGATGCTTCGTACGAAATTTGTTAATCTGTTGTCATTGTAAAAAAATAGGGCTGTCAAAAATATTTTCAGCAATATCTTATATTTTGTATATATATAAATATTGTGAACTATAATTGTCATTTTGATAACTCATAAAAATGACAATTCAACACACCTATAAAAAGTGTTATAAAGTTTTGAAAAGTGATGAAACAAAAACTAGGTAAAATAGGTTAAGTATGTAACTATGTAACCTTGTTTTTGTTTCATCACTTTTAATGACTTAATATCACCTTTTAAATGTGTGTTAAATTGTCATTTTGAGGAGTTATCATGGAACCATAAGCATTATATGTTATACCTCTTTAAACTACTGAACCTATCGCAATACGTTGGTATTTAAACAAAAAAGCCATAATGAAAATTATTCTGAATGTCCCTACTAGAACTAGCACTCACGAAATCTTCACAACAAACTTAACGTCATATCACTTAAACAACTCTATTCTAAAACAATACTCCTTTACATTCATAAATACAAAACACAAGAAACAATAACAACCAACACACATATATTAGAAGCACTAAATCTAAAGGTCAAAAACATATCCAACAAGCAACTACAAATACAACATTTGGGCGAAAAGGGTTCCTATCCTATGGTACTAAGCTCTACAACAGAATCCCACTCTCATTCAAAACTCATACCAATATTACAACATTTAAATCTAAAATAAAAAGCTGGATTCAAATTATAGGGAGATCAGAGATAGATAATATACTGACACCAAATATAGACGGAAACTGAAATCACTCAACTGAACAAAAAAACACCGTGTAATATATTTATAATTATTTCAGGAAAAACACTATTCAATATATTTATAATTACTTTATACTATCCATACTACTAAATTGTCATGTGTAAATGAAATCAACACGGAAGATCCCAATGAGCAAATCATTATATCTTTAATTATTATTTTTTGGTAAACTAAGACAAGGTTTTTTTTATGCATAGCACACTCATAGTGTTTCAGGCGAATAATTATTGCTTGTAAAATAATTGTTACCCTTTGTGCTATGCATAAAAAAAACCTTGTCTTAAAACATTAGTTTACCAAAAAATAATAATTAATATTTAACAAGTTCAAGTATTTCACCTAAAAAATGTAGACAATTTGTCTCGACGCCATCTAGTGAGAGAGTTAGCACTTACAATGCCTTTCTCATATAAAATAAAGTTGGTTGTTTTCAGGTGAAAAAATGTAACAAGCAGTAATTGTTGAATGAAACACTAGTATATATTGAATCATTTCGCGGGTAAGAGATAAGCCGCCATAGCTCAGTGGTCAGAGCTGTCGACCGGAAATCGAAGGGACACGGGTTCGAGTCCCGTTGGCGTCATGTATCTTTTATCAGGAGATTTTTCAATGTGGATGAGTGTTTCAGGCGAATAATTATTGCTTGTAAAATAATTGTTACCCATTATATCTTTGTTACAAAAATATTATTATTTTATTAGTCATCGAAATGTTAACATTTTCGCTTACATTGGTCGAAAAATTATATACCTACGTATTGTTAATGTTCATTTTTATAAATATCAATAAAGTTAATACACGTTGCTCTGTAACTACTTTCAAGTATTTACTCGTATTTTATAACTCTTGTTATTATAAACAACTAGCTGACATGTAGCCGGCGTTTCTTGGTGATATTCCTAGGTTATAGACTTATACCAAGGCGGACTTTCTATAGGCCTTTTTAAGATATACAATTCTGTACTACATTAATTTGATGTATCTCATAAGGTTTAGCCAGAGTTAGCAATGGCAGCGCACGAAAAAATATATTTTTTTAAAAGACTTGATTACAAAACATCGATTTTTTCTAATTTCTACAAATATAATATGAGTGTATTATACATACAAACCTCCAGGAGTTATTCTCCTCATATCGTTCATCCTTAGTTTACTATGCTATTTACTACGAGTATGTATTTATTATTTTTTACTCCTGAACAACTTCCCTGCAACAATGTATACGTACATGTAAAAGCCTTCAAGGGGTATATAAATAAATAAATATTAAAATCTATGTGGAAAACTAGTATCATTTTTACATCAATCGCATATAATTCGTTTCGAAAACGTGAAACAAAACTTTAAAAATCATTATATGATCTTTGGGTAAAATTAATATATTATTCTAAATAGGTACCTACCTAAATTCGAATTATGTACTTGTATTTAATTTCCCACATCCCTGTTTGAATCTTTTAAGAATCAAGGCAACCTGTTATTCCATTAAGTTAATCTTCAAGCAAACCAAAATCATTCCAGTATTAAACCACTCAATAAAAAGGAACGTTCTTCAACATACAAAAATCACACACCATCGACATGCAAATCAATTATTTTATACTTAGTGCCTTTATTTTCCTCACCATTATAACATCAAAGATCACACAATATAATATTTCAATCGAACAATATTCAAATCAAGTTATCAGGTGCTTTGTAAAAAGGTGAATTAATACACAGTAATTTATTATTGACACGTTAATGACACTTAAATTTTTGTATTTCTTGTCTTTATTTTGCCATCTACGTTTTAACAATGGTGTCAATTTCAAGCATAACTTCTTCAGAGTTCGTAGTTGAGATAAAGCTTTCGGAGTGGTAGGGCATTGTTATTAATCGCTGTGCTTAAATTTTAAATAAAGAGCTACATTTTCATTTCAATGGCTTGCATGTAAGTTTTTAAATCTTTGATATAAGTAGGTACCTACACTATTTACAAATAATTTTGAATGCATGCTTATAATCATAGAATTATTGTTAACTAGCTGACGTGTGCCCTTGTTAGCCTTAGGAGATAGACATATACCGTTTTATACCGGTATTATTATACCGGTATTTTTAAGATGTACAATTCCGTAGTACATTATTTTGATGTATCTCTTAAGGTTTAGCCAGCGTTGGCAATAAGCGCTTTTTTACGACTTGATTTCTAAACATCAACTTTTCTACTTTCTATAAATGTAATATGCTTGTATTATATATACAATAAACCTTCCAGAAGAAATTCTCTAAATGATAGTGAACCCTATTGAAATCTGTTGCGTAGTTTAGAAGATCTAAGCGCACAAACAGACAGACGTGGAAAGCGACTTTATTTTATACTACAGGGTTTTTCCAATAAGAGGTGCTATTTTGATATTCAATCGTAAAAGATCAATGGTTTTGTTGCTTGTGTGGCACATAGCGCCGTCTTGTTGGAAATAAACGTTGTCCAGATCAATACCATCCAATTCCGGCCATAAAAAAATCATTAATCATCTCTCGATAGCGCAATCCATTCACCGTAACTGTTGCTCCAGCCTCATTTTCGAAAAAGTAAGGTCCAATGACTCCGCCGGACCATAAACCGCACCAAACAGTCACACGTTGAGGAAAGAGAGGCTTTTCAACAATTACTTTTGGGTTTTCCGAGCCCCAGATGCGACAATTTTGCTTGTTGACGAAGCCACCAAGCTGGAAATGGGCCTAATCACTCAAGATGATTTGCATTTGATTCACTCAAGTGAATTTTAATAATTTCAATGCGTTGTTGAAGCGTAGTGCATTTATATTAATGGCGTAGTTTCTACTTGTCAAATGTCAAAAAATGACAGCTTCAAAGGTAACATCTACCGAAATAGCGGGATATTCAAAATAACACCTCTTATTGGAAAACCCTATATGTTCCGTACCTTTACAGTAGAATCATTTTAAAGAGATTCTTGTTGGTGTAGTGGTGTATGAACTGTATGTTAGGCCTACTGCGGGGTACGAGGGGACTACGGGAGGGTGTTCAAAATATTTAGAACCGTTTGAATTAATACATTATCTAAAGTAATGATTTGTCTGTGCGTACTAACAATTTTGAATTAAGTCGATGCTATTCGAAACGTACAACAGGTGTTACGATCTATAAGAGAAACACGTATTTTTACGTTCTTTGCATGAATAATAATGAATCATGTCTTTAAAATGTTAAGGTTATCATATAAATTAATTAATCATGTAGGTATCTGCCATCTATGGATATGAAACCACTTTTTAAAATGTTAACAAAAATATTCATAAAATTTAAGATCACATCACAAAAAAAATACTGGAGAACAGGTAGGTATATATTTTTCCCGTTTTTTTAACGTTGGGTTATCGACAAAAATTCCGTTTTTTAAGGTGGGACATCATTTACGACTACAATAAGATTATCATTATAATGTTTTCATTTGAACCTTGATATCTTTAGAATTACTTTAATTTACACAATTAGATAGGTACCTACCTACATATTATGTGGTGACAAATTATTGAAATTCGTTTGGTAATGACATTTTTTTAAATCATACAATTTTTTATGAACACCTTAACATCAAAATTTCAGTCCTCCGTGAAAATACATAAATATCCTTAATTTTAACCTTCGGAGGTTAGCCCGATAAAAGAAGTTGGCCGTGTGCATTTGACCTTTAAGAGGAAGCTACAAGCCAAAAATGTGTATATCCTTGGTTATATCGTAGGTAATAGGCATTAAAATCGCTTGACAAACGGAGTCTAAAAACGTCCGATTTAAAGCAAAAAACTGGTTTATACTTCTTTTGTAAATAATTTTATAAGAAAACAAAAAAGTTAATCAAGTGAAACTATCACAGATAATCTTAGCTATAAAACTGTATTTTTAAAAGTTGTTTCCTTTATGCGTTCATACATTTCTATTGAAAAAATATTTTTTGTAGTAGTTTGCATTTATGTTTTTTATTGAGTAATTTATTTTTTTATTTGTATTCTGCTCAAGCGAAGCGATAGGAAAATCTTCAATTTAACTAAAGCATGTTTTTTGGTATTCGTTATAAAGAATAATCAAAATAGTGATTTTGCATTAAGCTTCGCCTTAAGAAAAATATATTCATTTCAGTTTTAAAGCTCACTTAAGCGCCGGTATTTCAGTTTCTTTTTAAGCTCGGCTTGAAAGATATTTACGTCAAATTTCTCTCTGGTAGGAACCCTGACTAGACAAGCCAACAATTAAAATTCCTTAGTACTGAAATACAGATGACAGATTTTAGCGGTTGTCAGAACCAAGTAAAATAATATATATTTAAATCTTATTTTAAATAAAATTGACAAATAATTCAATCGTAATGCACAATTAGCGTTAGGGGGCTTTTTAACGGGCCGGTAAGGAATCGACATAAACCGAGTGCAGTAAGAAAGCATGATACTGATTACATATATTTTTACTGCCGTTCCCGGGTCGGTGCGGTAAGGTAGCGGTGTTGGCTGCGTAGGTACTTCCACTGCCCGCATTCTTACTGCACCCGGTTAGTGTCGATTCCTTACCGACCCGTGAGGGAGCGCGGTCAGATACATGTTATCAGTGTCTTTATTAATTTAGTTATTTTTAATATCTACACAAGAGTCCCAAATGCTATCCGGAGCTAGTTGGCTTTTGGGACCCCCAATTATTTGGATATTTTATGAGTGAGAGAGTGAAGATCTCGTCACTAAATATGGCTAAAGCCATTTCAAGCAACCTTTCGATTCTGAATGGTGATCTTTCACCAGAACGATACTTAAAATATCAGTCTTTATCATCATTAATTTTTAGGTTATTTTGCCGTGTTTGCCTTTCTCCTTCTTTAGCCAACCTTTCGACAGCGTTACAGTCTCCATCAACAGCATCACATCTGCCCTGATGGACACTGAAATGCTGTCGGAAACTTCGGCTAAAGAATAACACGGCATAGGCACCCAAAAATTATTCACGATCATACTTAGCCGTGAAAATATCAAACCATTTGTTAAAGTCTTTGATAAAATTTCAACCAACAGGGAAAGCAGAGCTATTTTTAGAGCTCATTGTTTTAAAGTTTTGCTGCTTCGTGCAAATGTCGAAGAAGAAGCACCTTCATTGTATGCGCAGGCCTGAAGATTTGAAAGTAAGGCCTAAGGTTATGAAAGCAAGGTAGGTACTGAGTAGTAAGCCTTCAAGGTTACAAGATTTCAGGTTTATGTAAAACCGGCTTGACGATAAGGATGTCCATTTCCCCTAATCGACTTTACTAGAGTTTTAAGACGTTGTATCAACCAATTGAATACACCTACTTACCTACCTCATCGAGAAATTATTACTACAATTATTATTATTACAATAGCCTCCACACAGACCCACCGTAAGCGGGCGTGTAGGGCGGGCAACACACGCGGGCGGCACGTTTATGGGGCGGCAAATATAACGACTTCGTAGAGTTCATTCCATTTCATTATTTCATTCCATTCCAAATTCATTCCATTAACCCTAGATAACTAAACTGTTTTCATTGTTTCATTGTAACTACACTTTCGTCGAGTGGACTACGCAATAAAACACTGGAAATAAATAAAAAAATATTTGATTAAGATAGGAACTTGTTACATGGCATAAAAGTAAGGTTTATAATGAACAAATTAATATCAAAATATCAGTCTACACAGTGACTACACATTCAACATTATGTGGACCACAAATAGCCATTCTACATCTGGTGCAACGGTGTTTGGTCATCCTCCGGGCCTTGGATGGACACAGGTAGCAAATTTTAGGCACGTTTGACGTAGATGGAACCGGAGCTTCTATTGTAGAAAATTCGCCAACATTAACAATAAATATAAGAATATATGAATGTACGTATCTTAAAAATTAAAATTGTTGTTATGACTAAACTGACGAGATGGTCATAGGGCACGTCCTAGTATGCGTGTGGCCGCAATTGCGTCACGTGCTGCACTGTTTACTCAAATTAGGAAGGTAATGAAAGAGTCAAGGTCGGGGAGCGGGGGGAAGTAGGTGATTTCGAATTTCGCCGAGTAGCGCGTCGTCGCCTCGACGAGCGATTAGTTATATAGGGTTAATCAATACCTACAGTATTATGAATGTCAATAAATTTATCGAAAACATTGTCTCGCAATTATCATTTTTAATTATACCCACACAATCGTGTTGCTGGGCGTCAGTTCCACGCACAGAATCCCCGTTCCCTGCAGCATATCTCATTGTAAATTAGATTACATCAGAAATTTATTTAAATGTTTGATTTCTTCACTTGTTCACATATAACGCACATTGATTGTTGTTCAGGGCTGGCCCTGGGCCCTGTTAGGTGTCAAGTTACTATTAGCGCCTTAACTCTATTGCAAGTCGGCGTCCAGAGCAGACTGCTCCAATTACGCCTTCACATGACCAGCCCTGGTTAAATACGCGTTCTTCAAGCAATTGTAACTAGTTTCCAAAAATGAATGCTATTTCAACTGGTTAATAATACTGGGTGGGAGGCATGGTCGGTTTTGCAGACGGGGGCGTACTGGCGGGCTAGCGGGCGGGCCTGTCTCCACAAACTCTAATGTTGTTATTAATTGATTCATGATTACAAAACAGACAGCAACAGTTTTCTCTTCAAAGTCAAGGTAGAAAAATTTTATTGTATTTATATTACATTATTTCGTAAGAAATCAATGAAAAGGGATATATTTAGTACTTCTTTTGTAAACGGGTAATTGAAATTTGAAGTGCAATGGAAACGATCTACATAATAGGTGCTTGCATAGCTTTAATAGAAGTTAAATCATTTTTAATTTATAAATTGGGTAGGTATTACCTAGAAGAGGCATGTTGTGTAACGTTTTAGGTTGTTTTTACAATGGGGTTGTCTCCTACAGCGATTTTTTTACAATGAATCGTATATGCATGCTGCGGACAGAACATTTTGATTTTTTGAATATACCAAAGATAAAAGCCGTCAAAAGGATGTTAACTACTCTAGAGATGAAATCTCTGCAAATTTAGTAAGAATCTCTTCAACGGTTTTTATGGTAGAAGTAAAAGAACAAGTTCTTACAAATATTGAGATTTATAACTTCAACAATAAGTTACATCTTTCCTTTTATAGAATTGAGTACAATTCTTCTGTCTGGAACTCACATTACAATATTCATGCACACGATATCGAAAGAATACAAACAAAATTCTTACTTTTTCTAAGTTTTAAAATAGGTATTTCAGCAATTTTGTTAAACAAAGCTCTTTTAAATTTGTTTAAATTGTAAGACAGAAGTTCTTCCATCATGTAGAATCACATCCCGAAGTTAGTGCACTTTACCCCCGGACAAAATAATTTTTTTAATTTGATTGTCCAGAATTGCTTGCATTGATAAGCTTTCTGATTTCCACTAGTTAATACTATAAGTGGAATTATTTCAGTGCAGAAATGCTGGGATTTACTACCATATGTATTCCTCATTGCTCATAATACTTATGGAGGGGATTAATTATACCGAGTCAGTTGAAATCTATTTTCACTTAAAATATACAAAAAAATTGTTACTGACACAGTAGTTAACTAACTAACCATCACGCCGTATCCCCGCAGGGGTAGGCAGAGAGGACGTACCGTCAAACAACTCGGTCTTGACACACACTTCTTGCCTCATTCACATTCATACATCGTCTCATACATACTCTTCTATTATTCTGACTCTTGACATGGCCCGACTCGAGTATCTGATTCACTTGATCGTGCCATGTCTTCCTCGGGCGTCCCCGACTTCTGCCACCATTCGCATTTGCATAATATATCCTTCTTACACTCTTCGCTCATTCGCTCTACATGCCCAAACCATCTAAGCTTCCCTTTCTTAATCTCACTCATTACGCTTACACCAGCCTTGCACTCTTTGCGGATCTCCACATTCCTCACACGATCAAACATGGTTTTACCACACATACGCCTCAGGGATCTCATTTCAACAGCATTCGATTTACTTTCATCCTTTCTTTGCCAGTTCCATGCCTCACTTCCATACATCAGGGTAGGAACCAGCACTCCGTTGTGGACTGCTAACTGCCTGACACAGTATAGTTATATACATATAATAAATACAGAATATTTTTTATCACTATGTGACGTCATAAGATACCATTGCATACGTTTTACCCAAGTTCACTTCGGAAGCTCACAATTTCGTCATTTTTGAGATTTCAAAAAATTGATTTTAATATCGTTTTTATATTTTTTTTTATAAAAAAGAGAAATTATATTATAACACCCACTAAACTCTTCAAATTGTGCTGTTTTAGCAGGTTTAAAAAAATTACCTTTCAAATTAATTTTACTTTGAAAAATTTTTTTGACAAACAATATTAAAAGCCATAAACGGAGCTATTCGAGAACAATTTGAAGCCGCGGGATGAGGGGAAAGATGTTTGAAAAATTTCAAAACCTACTTCAATTTTTTAAGGCGATGCATTACGTCGGGTAATATTTTAAATTGAGCCCCTATCAATAACAACCCTTACGTAGATGGCGATAAGGTTTGAATTCCCGCTTTACGCCATCCGCCTGTTTTGATTTATGCAAGAAAAAAACATGGCCAAAAAGTGCCTTTTATTTTATTTTGTGGCTGTTCAGGTATAAATATTTATTTTTTTTCGATAATTTTATGAATAACTTAATTTTCCACATTATACAATAAAATCATAACCGAAAATGGGTTCGTAAGTAGGAGATTTTGAACTTTAAAGCAGTTTTCATAGGCCTTTACACTATTTTTTTCTGGGCTTATAAAAAGACTTATCTAAAAAATACTCGATTATTTCAAAGGCCAAGATGTACTCTACTCGCAGTATTTAATTAAAGCATCTGAAACATTTCTAGGCGACCAAATTTTCAAACCAAAAACACATGATTTTGCATTACTACGTATGGCATCGCCTTAATGACATCCCATTCATTGTCTCATTAACTATCCAAAACACCATAAGCCGTTAAAACTTTATTAACAACACACAAAAATAGTTCATTATGCCCCACTTTTCATACAAATCATTTCAAAAGTTTGTCATACAAGATGGCTGCCCTAGATTTGGCTTCAATGACATTCATACAAAAAATGGTACTTACCATAGATATTATGTCTATGTACCTACCTATTTAAGCTAAATGTTTAATTTAAAGAAAACAGTGTTTTATATGGAATCTCTCATTATGTGGTATCAAATTACGTTACCCAGGATACTCGTGTAATAATAATTATTATATTGGGAATTATTGTGATTTGGTATTATTACTATTTACAGTATAATAAGGACTATTTCCTACAAGATGCAAACTCATATTATATAAAATAGTTAAGTAAACGTATCTATTGTTCACCGCAAAATTAATAGATGATAATTTATTCGTATCACGTAAATACATGTGTACAACTGTACATAGGTAACAACTAACGAACTACGCAAAAGGGGAAATTTTATAATTATTATTACGATGACGACATTTGCTGGATTAATAAGATGGATAATAGAAATAAGAAAATACATATAGGTACCTAACTAAACTACTAAACAACAAACCGTTCTAGATAAAAATAAAATTATCTCATTTTTAGATCCGATGGATTCTCGTGCTTCTCTGCTTTAATTTAATTTCATTTTCAATTTAACTTTTAATTTTTTATTCTCTTTTTATTTATTTTACTATATGTAAATACTATCTGTACTTATATCCTCTATGGGATGTGTGGGATTGCACTAACCTCCCCACATCCTGGAATAAAGATTATTATTATATTTTTATTCCAGGATGTGAGGAGGTTAGATCCTGGAATAAAAATATAATAATAATCTTCATTATTATTATAAAGATTATTATAAATAATATAAAATATAATAATAATATTATATTGTTGTTATTATTATTATATTATATTATTTAATCTAATATAATAATAATATTATTTTGTTTTAAATCTCTAATATTGTCTTCAAAGATTAAACATTACAATTCGAGGTTTTACTCATTTAGTTATTCCAAAAAAAAATGAATAATAATAATGATAACTTAATAACTATTAAAATACCGGCCCATAATAAAAGAGGATATAAATTTTTATTAGCAAGAATTAAAAAATTTTAAACTTCCGATTTTATTGTCCGGGTTAAATCTTCCCCATAGGAAAAACTAAACCCTTCCACACACTTTTCCACAAATGATCATCTAGTCCAGAGGTTCCCAAACTTTTTTGTCCCGTAGACCACTTGCCAAATATTTATTTTACGTAGACCCCCTGCCTACCGAATATTGAAATTTCCTAAAACTATTAACGTCCCATGTGATAATCATTTATTTTTTCCCATATATTTTAAAAGATTCCTTTCCCTTGCCTGTCCAACAACCGGGTGGCGGTATAGTTCCTCTGTCTTTACATTGTGCAGACAGGGGCACCCTTGTGAGGTATTACACCAAATGGAAATGGAACAGGATAAGCAACGGGACTTTCTTTCTGTAGCTGGCCCTACAGAACTGCCCCTTAAGTTCTTTGTTAGCGCTTATTCAGATCAGTTCTTCTTGTCATATGATATCCGATTCTTTAACATTCCACTTCCACAGTCAAAATGTCCTCAAACTTAGTTTTGCAGTCTGTGTGAAGTACATTTAAATGCTGAACGTCATTATTACCCTGAACGTTTTTCAAAAACAAGTTGGGAATCTAGGAAAATTCGCGGTTTCCAATGTGCAATGTTTTGCTTGAATATATCAATTCTGACGAGAAAAGGAACGTAGACTCTATTTATATACCTCAATTAAAAAAATTACGAAATATAAAAATACAAATATCAAGTAATTTTTCAGTCTATTGTGTCATTTACGGAACTCCTAAATGTTGACTTGAGGTAAATGGGGGTCCACTCGTATGTACCCCCATTTGAATCTCGTGGACCCCCAAATTTTTTCTCGCTAACATAGACCCCCAGCAAGCCGATATCGACCCCTGGGGGTCCATATAGACCACTTTGGGAACCTCTTATCTAGTCAATCAACATTATGCAAGTGCATTATATAAGCAAAATAAATACAAAACAATACAAGAACAACACGTCAACTCACCAGAGATCAAATGGGAAAATAATTCACCGACTCCAGATATTTTCATATCAGAGGGTTCGGCTCGGTAGAACTTCTAACAGGGCCTATAAATCCTACTGATCCCTCAAAAAAATATTTAAAAAATCTTTCGTTAACCTACATGTATTCAAAATGACCGACTTTTGCATCTTTATATTTAAATTTTTTGATAGATCTAATACGCCTAAATTTTTAATGAGAGAGCTAGGTATAATGCCAGTAGCCGAAATAACTAATGGTAATATTTTTATAGTCTGAGAATGCCAAATTCTTTTTATCTCATTTAAACATTATTATTTTGTTGTTACAGAGAATGACTTGGTGGGACTGGAGTTACCTATACTTCCTGGTGCCGGCTTTAATTGCCATCTTCCTGCTAGTCCTGTTCAGCGTTGTCACAGTTCTAGCAGCTCTACGTCTGTACGCTTACCTGACCTGCGGCAAGTGCAGGAGCCCAGCCAAGATGGAAGGAAAGACCGTCATCATTACGGGGGCCAACGGGGGCATCGGAAAGGAGACAGCACTCAATCTGGCCAAGAGGGGAGCACGTGTTATCATGGCGTGCAGGAATTTGGATGCTGCCAATAAGGCTAGAGGTACAAAATTAAATTTAATAATTTCTAATTAATATTTTTTACCGTGAAGAACAGACTGCGCCCATTTATTATTTATTGGACAAGAACAGTAACAAAAATACCACAAAAATTAACCAGAATGACATCGTTTAAGATACATTCTTGCCTGTTTATTGAAACCTTCATTGTTTATGCAAGTGATAAACCACACTATCGGCATCAAAGCTTTTTTTGGGCGTGGCCTATACCGATTATATGTTGAGGTGTCACGCTTCACTTTAATCTACCTCTCCCAAGGGCAGGAGAGGGGATCAGATCAATTGGGAACTGCCGCGGAATATCATTTCTTTGTACGGGATCTGTGACCTTGGTAGCTGACAACAGCGTGTTAACGGCAGCTCCCTAAATTGATTTTCAAAAATCGCCTGGCTAGCAGATCACGGCATATCTGTCAAGTATGACAGGTCTGTATGGGATTGTATGGTGAGCGATATGGTGATATAGGCACCGCCCAAAAATGCTTTGATACGTATGGCGTAATTTGTCAGCACTAATATGTTGAAAATATCGAGAGCTTTTATACAGCAGTAACAGTAAGTGTCATGCTGTGCTGAGCCAATACGTCTGTTCTGGTATGTAGGTAGTATGCATAGCAGATCGTGGTGCCTAGGGAATGCAATCCCGCAAGAAAATGTCAATCCAGGTATTTGCGGGACTGAACAATCTTAGTCCCGCTGGATCCAGGTATTTGCGGGATCTAGCAGAGTGGACTTAGATATCTAATCAATCGTATAATAAAGACCTAATACCTCGATCTACCAACCTTGTTTTTAGACTTTTAAATTTATACCTATAATAAAACAAGTTCTTTGGGACATTTTAAATTATTTATTAATAGGTATACCTTTAGTTAGACATAGGTAAAATTTAAGTCATAAATTGGCAAAGAATAAGATAAGACATAAATTTACATAACATACCCGCCTCGGAACAGACTTTGTCTAGTGAGGTGGGTAAAATAAATCTATGTACACAAATGAAAATAAAATAAACGCCCGGATTGCCGGCACTGAAACTGAAATTTAAATAATAACTTTCACATGATAAACAATATTCTTGTACAATGAGCATCATAAGTTTAATTAAACATTATTTGGGAAATTTCGTAAAAAAAGTTAAAGTATTAATTGTGTCATCTGATAAACGGCTTCTGATATTGGACACAAGGTAGCCAGCGGCTGAAAAAGCTCGTTCAGCTTCCACGCTGGTTGGCACAATAGTCATTAGCGCATTGTAAGTGAATTGAAGGTATGTGCCTTTTAATCCACCGGACTCGAAGTAATTCAGAGTAAGTGAGGGTAAATCTGTAGTTGCTCTCCTTCAGCTTTAAAAGATCTTGAATAACCATAATTTTTAGTGTCTTGCCGTAATTCATAACCATTAATTTGATAGAATTAGACGATGTTGGTAAGTTAAAACCCCCGGCTTTAAAAAAATCTCGCAAATCGCAAAAAAAGAAAACTCGGAATGGTAAACCATCTTTAGACACCATTCGTGATACCCTCTTTTCGACAGTATTGTTTTCGCTTGAAAAATGGTCAGTGATTTTATTTGTTGATGGTTGAGGTTCACAATGAGCTGATGTGGAAGAACTGGACGTCGATGCAGTTGTAGAAGCTTCTCTGTAATCCCGCCAGTCCAGCGGGATCCTGCAAAATTTTCGACCGAGATTAGTCCCGCAAAATGTCAGCGGGTTCTCGGTATTTCGGGATAATTAGATTTAATAATTGAATAATTAGATTGCATTCCCTAGTGGTGCCGCACCTGGCAGTAGTTGTTTGGTATGTACAAACAACAGTATAAGCGGCACACACCGGGTTTATCGTTGGGTGTTTAACATCGTTGACATGGTTCCACAATGTAGCTCCCAAAGTATCTTCCCGTCAAGGAAGCATTCATTCAAAATCAAACTATGTTAATCATTCTTAATTTTACTTTTAGACGAAATCATCGAATCTTCCAAGAACAGCAACATCGTTGTCATGAAGTTGGACCTCAGTTCGCTGAAATCAGTGCGGGAATTCGCCGAAGAAGTCATTAAGACCGAGCAGAAGTTGCATGTCCTCATCCACAATGCGGGATATGCCCAGACCTTCAAGAAGACCACAACAGAAGATGGTCTAGAAACGACCATGGCCACAAACCATTACGGACCATTCCTACTCACTCATTTGCTCATTGACCTGATGAAGAAGAGCGCTCCAGCCAGGATTGTGGTTGTGGCATCAGAACTGTATCGTCTAGCGTTCCTGAACCTCGAAAACCCCAACCCAACAACTACATTCCCTGCATATCTTTACTACGTTTCTAAATACGCTAATATCTGCTTCACAAAGGAGCTAGCTAGGCGTCTTGAAGGTACAAACGTCACGGCTAACTGCTTACATCCCGGAATGGTAGATTCTGGAATCTGGAGAAACGTTCCCTTCCCATTGAACTTGCCTTTAAGTCTTATCATCAAGGGTTTCTTTAAGACTCCAGCTCAAGGTTGCCAGACATCCGTGTACTGCGCAGTTTCCGAGGAAGTTGAAAATGTCACCGGAAGGTATTTCTTGGACTGCGTCGAAAGGGATGTGCACTCCGGAGCCAGCGATATGGCTAAGGCTAAGAAATTGTGGGAATTGTCAGAGGACTTGGCCAAGCTGCAACCGACTGATCCTAAAATCTAAGCTACATTTCGAGGTTAGGTTTAAAGATGTCGTGAACTATTTTATTAAGCAGTATCGGTAATTCAATGAGCTAACTTACGTTACGAAGGCCCAATCACAGTAGAATTTTAATTATATAATAAGCTGTCAGGCCTAAATGAGAATAGATAAGTACTTATAATATTCGGTACTGTTTGTAAGTAGAAGGAGAGGAGGAAGGAGATGGCGGGTAGATTTTCTACATCTTGTTGTCATAGCTAGGAGATTTTATTTCTTTTGCTAATAATTAGAAACGAACCTTGAGTTTTGCAGATATTATTTTTTTTACATTATTTGAGGTAGCTTTTTACTGTTTGCTATTTTATTCATGCTGTACTGATCAATCATTATTTATTGTTGAAACTAACTGATATAAAAGAGCCTAGTTGTAAGTAGGTTTACTAGGTGCTTAGGTTAGGTGTATGAAATAAATTGATTTGTAAAAAAAAAAAAAAATTAAAAATACCTTCAAAATATGTGTTTTATTATTTAACGAAATAATCATCCATCTCCTCTAAGCACACTCTAATGCCATACACTTCATGAAGTGTGTGAAACTTGCTTCATCAACATTATACAGGTTTTCCAATAGGAGGTGTTATTTTGATATTCAATCGTAAAAGATCAATGATTTCGTTGCTTGTGTGGCACGTAGCGCCGTCTTGTTGAAAGTAAACGTTGTCCAGATCAATACCATCCAATTTCAGCCATAAAAAACCATTAATCATCTCTCGATAGCGATCCATTCACCGTAACTGTTGCTACAACCTCATTTTCGAAAAAGTAAGGTCCAATGACTCCGCCGGACCATAAACCGCACCAAACAGTCACACGTTGAGGATAGAGAGGCTGTTTAACAATAACCCTTGGGTTTTCCGAGCCCCAGATGTGACTATTTTGCTTGTTGACGAAGCCACCGAGTTGGAAATGGGCCTCATCACTCAAGATGATTTGCATTTGATTCACTCAAGTGAATTTTAATAATTTCAATGCGTTGTTGAAGCGTGTATCGTTCCATTTTTATTAATGGCGTAGTTTCTACTTGTCAAATGTCAAAAATTGACAGCTTCAATAGTAACACCTACCGAAATAGCGGGCTGTTCAAAATAACACCTCTTATTGGAAAACCCTGTACTTGTTTTCTTGTCAATTATTCTAACTCTAGGACCTCCTTTACTGATTCAAAGATGATCTGTATGGCTCCCACAAGGTTAAGGCCATAATACCTACTAAGCTATCTCCCAATTTTCACCTTATTCCTTTGAAACTAGCTCAGTCCATTTAATAAAGCTCACCACGGCTGTCATTCAGCGTTTATCTCTGTTGGTTCCAAAACATGGCAGGTATTCAGCGTCACACATATCTAAGCCATATTTTCATCAAGACGGTAGATACATTGGCACAATTGATCGTGGTGCAAGCAGATATCGCCAAGTCCAAAAATCCAGTTCTTAGATATTGTCACTGTATTGTTCAGTTATAAGGAAAATATCAGAAATTGAAAAAAAATATTTAATAAGTTTAGAAAGTATCTAAATAAGTTTAGAAAGTGACTTTTTCCAGTCGAGCAGCTTTAATTTTTTCTATATAATGAATTTCAATTCTCAATTTTGTTTAATTCATGTCCGCGAATGTGTATTTCTTCATTATCTTCATATTTCGTACAGCTACGGGTATGCTATTAAAAAATATGGTGTGTTGTGTAGGTACATAATATATTATATATATACAGAGATGTACTTTATTTGAAATAAATCCATTTCAAATGGGTATTTTCCATTTTGCATTTTAAATGCTTTTCTAAAAACCATTTTGCATTTTGCATTTTAAATGCTTTTCTCAATGCATTTTCCATTTTAAATGCTTTTTTGCAACATTCTTCCTACAGTCTTCACTCATCTTTTTTTCATAAGCCCCAAATATCAGTCGGTCCTCAACCTCGCTATGAGAGATAATTTACATTTGTCAAGTTGCTCCCTGGTAGGAGCCCTGGCAATTGAGTGATACCATTACAAAAAAACTGATTCAAATACTGAACATGGAGCCATGACGCTGTAATATTAAATGTTAGATAGCAGTTTCTATGTTTATACGTTGGCAACATTAGTCCCGCGCAAATTTTTTGTGGTTTCATAATCTGTAGTCGTGGTGTTTTTGGATTTACCATCATGTAATATGTTTGTTATACATTGATGTCCATTATTAAATGACAAAATTGTTTAAAAAATCTATAATTATTTTAATTGTTTAACCTGAGAAACCATTTTGCATTTTCAATGCATTTTGAAAATAGGTATTTTGCATTTTGCATTTGAAATGCTTTTCTAAAAACCATTTTGCATTTTGCATTTTCAAATGGAAAAGTTTTGACCCATTTCCGTTTTGCATTTCAAATGGTTTTGGGTACCCATTTTGCACATCTCTGCATATAACCCTTTAACTGCTGATTATGCAGCATGTGATCTTATTACACGTATGGGGGTTGTTTTAGAATTAACAAATTTCATATAAAAGCACAAATAATTTTTATGGCATGATATCAAACAACAAGAATGCATTAAAACACTGAAATTATCATCAAAGCGATTATTTTTTTACCTAAATAAATTATTTTTTTTGGAATAACTTAATGAGTAAAACTTCAAATTGTAATATTTAATTATTGAAGACAATATTAAGGATTCCCAAACGAAAATTGGAAAAGAAAAATCAGAAAAAGATACGGTCTTCAATAATTAAATTTTACAATTTGAGGTTTTACTCATTAAGTTATTCCAAAAATAAAATATCCATCCTAGACTTGCAGAAAAAGTCAATAGATGTCGCAAATAAAAATTAGATATATTTATCTAAGACACCGTCTAGATTGCATTTAGTTGGAGTTGAATGTTGCGATCATACATAAAGATAGCAGCCAATAAAAATGTGCAGTGATAAAATGAATACAATGTTAGTAGTTCTTATTCGAAGTATGATGCAGTTAAATATGACCGAAGGAGATAGGGTCCCATTAGCTCAGATGGTAGAGCGGTGCCCCAGCAAGACAAGGGTCCTGGGTTCAAGTCCTAGATGTGACCGAATCTTTTTCTAAATTTTCCGTTTAAAATTTTCTTTTAGGAATCTATTGTGTTCCCACAAACAGTTCTCCTGATGATGGACAAAGCTGTCCAAAACGTTGGCTAAAGAAGAAGGAAGCGCAACATGGCATAGTAACTCAAAAATTAATTACGATAAAACAAAGGCTGTTACTTGGCAACATTTGGCAAGGAATTCTGTAGGAAGTGTACACCAAAATTTTCGATCCAAAATATGTGTGTTGTGTTCCCACAAACAACACCAACTCGTCGTGGAAGGAGATTTTAAATAATAGGTTCTTTGTGTTAAATCAGGGATTTATTAATACTTCGCGTATTACAATGGTGACTCGATAGTCGACCTAACTAGAAGCTGGCTAAATGAGATCTGAGAACACTAAGTTTGTCTGTAACTGGTCCTGGCGACTAGTGAACACTGCCCTCTATGAGTGAATCTGTGAAACTCTTACTTCCCAACAGAATCCCTAATATTGTCTTCAATAATTAAAATAAATAAAACTGTACATACTAAAACGGCTTTATACAGGTGTAACAGAAGGTAACCGAAGAATTTGGACCAGTGATTCCTGAGGAGAATTGGAGTTAAAAACGTATATGTCATTTTGCTGTCTCGTTATACAATTAAAAACAAAAAATGTGTTTCCATCACACTTCGCCACTGGGTAGGTACAACCTAGCATGTCATGTGATATGCATTCCGTCTCATTTCAGTAGCACTGTAACAGATGAGACAGAGCGTGTACCACGTGATCTTTGCGACTTGCACTGAGATCAATGGCGACGTCTGATAGAAAAAAATAATTTGTTACGTATATATTTATTGAAAACAGTATCATAGGACAGGAAAAATGACATCTAAATTTTTACTCCAAATATTCTCAGGAATCGCTGGTTAAAATGCTTTGGGTACAGTCAGTGTTTCTGATACACCCTGTATACTAAAACGTCTATATACATTATCCGCAATTAAATGGTTAAAAATTAGTAAAACCCAATATTATTTATTATTTTTCCAAAGTATGTACATTAAAAAATAAATTACTAACAAAATACACACACAAATCGTGAGATTAAATACATCAACACAGTCACAAATCACGAGTCTATGAAAGTTATCAAGTCATTCATTGATTCACAACTGTCGTTGGAACTGTTAATTCTTGAATTTTCTTTATTTAGTTCTTCGTCAACAATGGAGGTGTACTCGTTTATGGCTAAAATTGACACAAGAGTTTCCGGTTTGGTGTCCATCAGAGATATTTCATTTTTCCGCGACCTGAGAGATTTCCTCGACATGTTCTTGACCAGATCTTCAATGTGGGCATCTCTCGTCCTAATCAAGTTCTCGAGGTGGCTAGCCTGCGAAAGAACACTATGAAACTGAATAACAATAATATTTTTTTTAATTCCAGAAGTTTAGTGCAATCCCACTTATCCCATTTAAATTTAATTTACTGCAAGACAGATTAATCAACCCCTTAACAGTAAAAGATTTATTATTTTAACACCCTTAAGGCGATGCACTACGTCGTGTAATATTGTAAATTGAGCCGCGATCAATAACAACCCTTACGTAGATGGCGATAAGGTTTAAATTCCCGCTTAACACCATCCGCCTGTTTTGATTTATGCAAGAAAAAAACATTGCCAAAAAGTGTCTTTTATTTTATTTTGTGGATGTTCAGGCATAAATATTTAATTTTTTTTCTATCATTTTATAAACAACTTAATTTGCCACATTATACAATAAAATCATAACCGAAAATGAGTTCGTAAGTAGGAGATTTTGAACTTTAAAGCAGTTTTCATAGGCTTTTACACTATTTTTTTCTGGGCTTATAAAAAGACTAATCTAAAAAATACCCGATTATTTCAAAGGCCAAGATGTATTCTACTTGCAGTATTTAATTAAAGCATCTGAAACATTTCTAGGCGACCAAATTTTCAAACCAAAAACACATGATTTTGCATTACTACGTATGGCATCGCCTTAACATATGGAAAGATGGCATTAAATAATATATCTACTCTTTTAGAAATTTTATTCAATAGCAACATTCCCCTTGTCATTCTTTGCTGTGTTAGAATATCTATTCTGCAGTGTGGTATCTTGAACAAGTAGTGATGATGGATACGGCTGAAGTTTTCGGGCATATATAAGCCATAGCATTCCAAGAGGAATAGGCTACCAATTGAGTTATACATTATATTAAAACTAATTATTGCAAGATTTGCTTAGCGTATGAAACATATGGCTTGAGAGAACGAGAAGAAAGAATTATAGAAGAGTGTTGATGGTTGTCCAATGTCTCTTCTGACATCACCTGTCACTGGAGATAACACAATGAGTTAATTACTTTCCATTGAATGTTATTCTGCTCTCCCAATTCATAGTATGATAATTGTTAACACGTAATACCCGGAGGTTCAAAATAAAACACATGCGGCAATGGTGGGTCCAGATTGACCCGGCTGAAATGATGAAATTAAAAGGCTTTTTAAACAAAGTCACAAACAAAAATCACAATACTAGAAATGTGCCCGAATGGTTGACAACATCTGCGCGGGACTGTGAGAGACAAAGACGGAAGGACAGAGCAAGAGATATGCTGTTTCGTCGGCTGCTCGAATTCAACTGAGAAGAAATGGAATTTTTGCGTGTTTTTATACACAATCATTCTAATAACTTTTTTAAAATGTGTCCGATTTTAATCATTTTTGAGTCGAAATGTGGGTAAATATTTGATGAAAGAATAGAAAAAAGGAAATTAGCCTAAACGAGATATTTGCGGCAAAATCTTTTATTTAAAAAACACTGGGTCAAATCAGACCCATCACCGGAGTCGAGGTGTTAATAAAGATATTAGACGGATATTACTCCTGATGGATATTATGTTTTAGGTAGCCATGTGGGATATCAACAAAATATGGAAAGGTAATGGGGAAGCGAAGGAGATGGGGAGAGGTATGTTGGAAAGTAGCAGGCTATTCAAATTTTGTCATCCTTGGCTAACGCCATTTCAAGCAACATTTCGATTCTGAATGATAGTCCTTCATCAGGACCATCAACCCCACACAAAATTATTTCATTTTTGTCGATGCTGTGTGGTGAGTCTTTTTCAGGAAAGGAAGGAGAGAAAGTTCTGAGGAGGAAAAAGGTTTGAGGGGTGGGTAGGAATCTAGGAATCAGTGTGTCCAGGTAACGGACGAATGATCTATCCCTCCCGACACGGTGCTAGGCGATGGGTCCACAGAGACCAGTTGGAGAGGTCAAAGGGTCTCCTCAAACCAGCCTCTCCCGATCCAGCATTCCCCGCAGCTGGCGGTCAGGCGGATCCTGAGCACACCACACCCGATGAACCCGGGCACCCCTGCTAAAACACCAAATGTAGCAAACCACTTGGGGTGACCTATGTAAGAGGTGTTGGTTATCCAATAAATGGTTCCCGCGGTACCCAAACTTGCCTCCCAAATTGAAAATGGTATGAAATTATTTATGGATCTTACGTATGCATTATTACTTATTACCGAGGTAAATAAATATCTTGAAATGTTCACATTATCAAATTATAATAATATAATAACATGGACAACCCACCTTTCGCTTGAGAATCTCAATGGCTTCATTTTTCTCCGATAACTCATTTTTAAGAGATTCGTAGACCTCATAAGCGATGACTTTCTTCTTGAAAACCTCTATATTGTCCCCTCCACATCTTCGTCTCACATTTATAACCATCACATCACCTGCCCATCATGAAAATGAATGCAATAATAAAACATTATTATATTATTTCATTGTTCACTTTGTTAAGAGAATTTTCAAATTATAAAAAGATTCTTTCAAATCCAGACAAATGATAAAGTACCTACCTATCTATAATATATTTTATCAGAAGATTATTTTTATTCTATATTCAAAATGTGAATCAATGAAAATAATTTTCCTATGTTTTTATTGGTTTTTATCTTGCAAAGTCAAGTTAAGTCCCTGGTTTTTATAAAATACAATAATTTTAACTCATTACCTGCACTTACTTCTCTTTTTTACATGGTGGATAGTTTCTACAGAATACTGTAATATATAAAGCCCCTAGCACATATTGGCCCAGCGTATGCGCCAAACCACCAAAGCGTGAACGCTGTTGGCCAAATGGTCCTGTACAAGTTGGGCCAACGTGTACTCATCAGTATGTAGGGGCATCAAAAAAGATAGTACATAACGTGGTTATAGAAAAATGGGAGACAGGTTCCATTGTATAACTTAGATGTCGCTATCTGATTCTATTCTAATTAATTCTAAGTACAGATAAATATTTCCATTCTGCATTATTCATCATGTTATTTCAAAACTATGTAAAAAAAAAGTACTTTGTAGAAACAGAAATTACTGTATTGGATCTGACAATGTTATTTCGTGTCATGATGACTTGGGTAGCAGAGGATAAACATGCAATGCCTGGGTAGGAACCCATCGCTCGGCAACTAACTGATTGCATTTTTTAAATAAATGTGATTATTGCTTTATGTAGACAAGAAAATATTATCATATATTCAATCTTCAAAATGTTTTAATTGGTACACAACAATAGTGGATTTTAGAATTACAAACATATCATATCCGGTCACTTTTTAGTTCTGTAATGATTGCCATTTTTCGATATGGCAATCATATATTTATTTCATGGTGGTTAAACCAAAAAAATGTATTTATCTTGGTTAATAAATAATAAACGAAAAAATAATTGGTTTATATCATATTGTACTTTAAAACCATTGCCTAGGGCGGGGGAGAGGTTGTCATTTTTTGCCAAACACAACCATTGATTCCTGAGGTTATTTGGAGTACAAAATGTAGATGACATTTTGGTCTAGGGACTCTAGGGTGACTTTTTTTCAACTAACACAATAAAAAAAATGTAGGTATTGGACAGTTAGGACGGGTTGTTTCACAGAATTTGAAAAATTCATCAAATTTCATAGTTGATTTTCAAGTTCTGTGAAGGTTCTATTCAAATTCTGATATTATATAATTATTGGCCAGTTGTTCTTGAAAACTGAAATAATAACAGATTTTGAATAGAACTTTGAAATTTGATGAATTGTTAAAATTCTGTACAACAACCCGTCCTTAGTTTAGTGTCATGGTGGGGGCGGTTACTCGGCAGAGTGACCAGTGACGGCATATGAAAGAAAATAAGTATAGTTTCTTACTCCAAATAATGTCAGGAATCACTAGTTGAAGTAAGTCAGGCACGCCTCTTTAAACCTTGTTCATAAATTATCCAAGTATTATCACTTACTATCATCATCAATAGCTCCTACATCATACCAACTTCCATCACTAGATAATTTGTCATCTCCTTCCAACTCCAGTCTTTTCTTCTCCTCGTCTTTCTTGATCTTCTCTCGCAAATCTATCAGTACCTTCTCAATTATCCCGGGCGTGCAATTACAAATGTCTACCATATTTTTCTCATCCAAATGTATTCTGAGTTTCTTCAGAACTTTCCTGTTTAGCGTGTGCCAATTTTCCATTTTTGTCGCAAAGGAGAATCTCGTACTGTAATTGTGCATCTCTACCAATTTTGGGTAGAATTGGTTTATGATTTCGGCTAGGAGTTCTGGGTAAATTGGAAAAAATATTCATATTGAATTTGACTTCCGTTAGAAAATGATTTGAGATTTTCATGGCCAAAAGTATTATTGTGATTAATTTTTGAGTTATTATGTCGTATTTCGCTTCCTCATTCTTCGGCGAATATTTCGATAGTGTTACAGTGTTCACCATCGCATCTTCCCCGATGATGGACTCTGTGACACTGTCAGAAACATTGGTTAAAGTAGAAGGAAGCGCGACACGAAATAATAACCCTAGGCTAGGAAACACACATAAATTATTAAAATAACTCAAACTACCACCCTAACAACCTATTTTGTGCATTCTTGTCTCCGTTAAATATTTACCTTAAATTGAAATCAAGTGTTGTTTTTTTTTTAAAAAAAACCTTGCTAATTAAGTTAAAACCAAGTCCTATTTATAATTTATTTTTTTGAGTTTTAAGCAGAATTCAACAAGTTTATCCTCATTGTTTTAAAGTGTCATAAATATTAATAGAAAGTCCATACTTCCATCTGAAAAATCTCTGTGAATCCGTTTCTTTGGCCTGGAAAGGTTCAATTGATCCAACCATTCAACAACTCCTTCAATTTCCTGGCATTTGGATATGGACGAGCCGTCACTTTCATTATTTTCAGACATGGTTCAATATTATTAATATAACTAAATTGTAAATGAATTATAAAAAAACTCAAACACCACAAATTATAAAAATGGTTTGTTTTGATACCAAACTTCAAATTGAATTGTTTTGTTCGCAACATTAAAATGTTCTTTTTTTAAAGAAAATTCCAGTAAAAATTGAAGTAGGTAGGTACTAAGCAGAGATGTGCAAAATGGGTACCCAAAACCATTTGAAATGCAAAATGGAAATGGGTCAAAACTTTTCCATTTGAAAATGCAAAATGCAAAATGGTTTTTAGAAAAGCATTTCAAATGCAAAATGCAAAATACCTATTTTCAAAATGCAAAATGGTTTCTCAGGTCAAACAATTAAAATAATTATAGAATTTTTAAACAATTTTGTCATTTAATAATGGATATCAATGTAGAACAAACATATTACATGATGGTAAATCCAAAAACACCACGACTACAGATTATGAAACCACAAAAAATTTTCAGGGTATCTACTAATGTTGCCAACGTAAAAACATAGAAACTGCTATCTAACATTTAATATTACAGCGTCGGCCATGTTCAGTATTTGAATCAGTATTTTTTGTAATGGTTATCACTCAATTGCCAGGGCTCCTACCAGGGAGCAACTTGACAAATGTAAATTATCTCTCATAGCGAAGTTGAGGACTGACTGATATTTGGGGCTTAGGAAAAAAAGTTGAGTGGAGAAAGTAGGAAGAATGTTGCAAAAAAGCATTTAAAATGGAAAATGCATTGAGAAAAGCATTTAAAATGCAAAATGCAAAATGGTTTTTAAAAAAGCATTTAAAATGCAAAATGGAAAATACCCATTTTGCATTTCCATTTGAAATGGATTTATTTGAAATAAAGCACATCTCTGGTACTAATGATAATTATTAAGTAGCGCAGATCTGTGAAAAATCAGAATTTTGAACTAATCATTTCCATATTAAAAAATGACACTAAAATTCAAAGCAAATTTGAGTTCATTGAACCAGGTTTCACACAGAATTAAAGCACATCACAGACAACCAAAATTAGTATGTTCGGTTTTTAATGTGGAGTTAATATGTAATCTTAAGGCTGAAGGGAGCGGGAAGGGGAAGATGTTGAAAAGAAAGTTTGGGAAGCACCCGACTATTCAGATGTGGTCACTGATCCCAGCTATTGCCATTTCAAGGAAAGTTTCAGTTCTGAACGGTGGTCTTTCACCAGAGCGATGAGTTATCTCTAAAGCTAAGAAATAAATTAATAAAACACAGGTTAATTTATTGGTATTTTTAATTAATTTTTTAATAATATGTTACATAAGAGAAAAAAAAATAATAAAAGTTATTAATTTCCTTATCAAATCTAATCAAGATTATAATAATAATGGAAGACGTTACTTAAGGATTAAGGATTTAAGGATTTTATTGCAAAGCAAACAAATTCTCCGACCATCTGATAGCGTCTTTTAGAAATATAATGGTCAATTTACGAGAGAGCTAAGAGGTTAACATTCTAGCTCACTGAAAAGTCACAGATCGCTACTGAAGATACCACTAAAGAGACAAATCACTAGAACTGTATTGTGGAAGTTTCCGTGTTCCAAAAGTATGTTCAATTTTGTCTTTGGAAGTGGTCACACATTTTCAAGTATCAAAATTCGTTCTTGAACAAATAATCAATTTCATTGTCCTTTCTGGGGTCTAGGAGTCGAAAGGAAATGTGTAAATTGGTGAGATCAGTTTTCTTTCAAATCGGTATAAATCAGATCTCTTCTATTCAATGACGTTACAATATATCAAGACTCGTTATTGTTTCATAAAATTAAGAAAAATGTTGCAAATAAGAACCACTCTTGTTTCCAGTAAATTGTTAATTCAAACGATGCCCATGCACGACAAAGAATACATCTGTATAAACGGAATAAACAATAGGACCGGGCAGTGTTTTCATGGCCGACTAGAGTAGATTTTGGCAGATTTTGAGATGTCAAGTGATTATGTCAGTACCGTGTCGTGCCGTATAGCATTGACTGTTTGCAAATGGCGGCAATTCTTGATGATACTGCTGATTTGTATGTTGTTTTACCGCAAGCGAGTGATTAGAATATTTTAAGTTGTGAAGTTTAGCTGATAACAGCATTGACTTTGTAATTTGGCTGCACGCCCAGACTTCTACTCTAGTCAGCCTTGCATTTTCTCTATGATGTATAAAATCTTTGGACGGGAAACAACATTATTATTTATAACAATCGAAAAAATAAGTAATTTGCGTGTTTACAAGTGAAATTTTATTATTTGGCTTTTACTAATGTTTGTCTAGTAGTTAATACACTTTCTCATCACACATGAGGGTTTTATGGCAATTTACTTATAGGTAACACATAACCTTATGAGACATGCAACAGTTTAGTGCTTAAACTATGAAATCGAAAGTACTACAATTGACTTACTTTTCACTTGCCACTTTGAGATTTCTATAGCGCATCAAAATATATTGTAACGACACTGCCTCTATTGATTTTCTTTTCAGTGAAAAACAGATAAATGAAAAGCAGTTTGAAATCAACAAAAATAAATAAAACTAAATATTTATACATAATTACAAGTATTTTAAATAAATAATTTAACGTCTAAAACTCGAGGACAATAATAATTATTTTCAAAAATTACTTAAATTATAAATTAATTTTTTTTATTATTACTATACCATTCAGTCTATAAACATGAAGCCTTTTAAAATGAGGAAAAAATTACCACTAAACAATGCATAACAAATATAATATAGACACATCATCATCTTTCAAAATTAACGCAAAATGTGACAATTAACAAACACATTTAGGTTTCCAGTAAATTCTTAATTCAAACGTTCATTCACGTATGACAAAGATAGACATTCAAAGATAATGTGTACAAATGAAATAGATATAAGTTTGGATTAAAAGTTTCATCGAATACTTCATTCTACATCACAGGTGTGATTGCGATGACAATATGTTTGCTCGCTTACACTAAGATGAATATGGAAAGCTGTGTAAGATAACCTACTGCCAGTAGATTATCCTTCTTATACTTATGTGTTGCTACATTTGGTATCCCATTTTCTTTAATGGCGCTTAACACACTTTATACAGGCAAAAACAAAGGGAGAAAATGGATTTAGTTTTTAAACAGCTATATCTTTGAAAATAATACATATATTTTAGTGAATTTTTTTACATGGTACTTACCACACCCCAACTATAAAATGGTTGTCTGAAATTAAGCCTACTTTTGTAATACGACTCCATAAGCTGAAGTTGAAGTCAGTTTTGTGATGTTTTATTTGTAAAAAATGTACATATTTTTTATTACGTTACAATTTTTTTTGCTCAAATTATCCGGTGCAATAAGTGGGAGGATGTTATTACAAGTTCTACGGGTTTAAATATAGTTTGATTTTGATAAAATATTCTTCCATACAAAAGACAATGATTCAAAGATATGGGAAGACTTGGTTCACATTTTTAAATACATATACGAGGTTTGTTCAAAAGAAAAGCTGAATTTTGAATTTACGCGTGCTGTGTACATTCAATTATCGATTTTTGTTTGTTTGTTATGTTGGTACACGTGTGTTTATCATATGTTAGGATTATCAGCCATTTTGGATTAGTGGTTTGTTTTTGACAACTGGAAAGGTTAGTCACATTTTTGTGTGTTCTTCGATTTTTTACTTTTGAAAAAAATGAATCAAAGAATATGTATTAAATTTTGCGTTAAAAATGGAATAAAGTGCTCCAACGCACTTAAAATGTTGACTGTGGCATTCGGCAAGTCTACTTTGTCTCAAAAAACTGTTTATAATTATCTCGGATGTTTTGGGCATGAAACTTGTGGCAGCAAAGTTTGTTCCGCAATTGCTAAATTTTGAAATCATGGATTTTGCATCACGATAATGCACCAGCTCACAAATCAATGCTTGTTCGTGATTATTTGGCCAAAAACAACACCATAATCATGCCTCAACCACCGTATTCACCAGATTTGGCTCCCCGCGACTTTTTCCTATTGCGGAAACTGAAGAGACCAATGAAAGGAAAGCGTTTTGCCACAATTGATGAGATAAAGTCAGAATCGAAGAACGAGCTGATGGCCATACCGAAAAGCGCATTCCAGAAGTGCTTCGAGGATCGGAAGAAGCGGTGGCATAAGTGCATTATATCTGAAAGGGATTACTTTGAAGGGGATAAAATGGATATTGATGAATAAATAAATACTTTTCGAAACATTTCCAAATTCACCTTTTCTTTTGAACAAACCTGGTACATATAGTTGGGATCCTTACGAGATTGATATAAAAAATTTATGTAAAATTATCGGACAGCAATGTCTTTTACGCCATTCAACCAGGACCATTGTAAAAGATAGAACTACCCTTCCTAAACAAAGTGTGTTAATATCTCCGAGAAACCATCAAAATAATTGTATTATGTATAATAATAAGAAATTTGAGTGCATTTACGAATGAAATAACGAAAACACCTTCTCATCATACAAGATGGCCTTTTGGAACTTATTTACGCAATTGATTAGAGATAGCACACAACCGCACGCGACGATCGACAGTTTAGTACTAAATCGAAATGACGGCAATTACCGTTCTTTTGCTGGCCACTTTGAGATCTCTACAACATGTCTATAACTTTTGTAATATCATTGCCATTAGATGTATATTTTTAATTACAAGTTAGGTAGGTACTAATATTTGTAAGCCAGCACAAAAAGTACCTACATTATTTTATTTCTTTCTTGGCGAATATGCCCTTTATTATTTGGTAAATGCAAAAATAGAACTTAAACAATATAAGTTTCATGTTAAAGTCATTATTCAATTATTAGTTAGGTTATAAAAAAAAAAATTCATACATTAAAAGTTAGGTTATAAACAAAATAAACTCATTTTAAATTCTAATGCTTTTTTTTCAATATATATGCCAACATTAATTGTAAAAAGCGACAAAAAATATAAGAGAACTATGAAAATGTACATGCTATATTTTACTATGTATATATTAAATTATATTACCATTAATTATTTATTTTTAAATGAGGCTAATGTTGCGAATGGAAGATGTACACATATCATAATATTGTGTTTAATCCTTCAAGTTCTATGTGCATTTGATTGTAAACATCCGACATTCTGCTATCCTCTGTCTCTTTAATTTTCATAAAAGACAGGTGAGAAGGAGGATAATTATTATTGAACAATTTAGCATCATAAACAATTACTATCAATGAAGCACGACAGTCTTCTGCAGGAGTTAACTACAGTAACGAATATGCAATCGGAAAAGTTCTACTGGAAATATTTCATCTGGACAGCATCTTTACAGTAAATTATAACAAAAACCAAATTAATACATAATAAAATCAGTTGTGATTGATGTTACTTCGATTTTGATAGTCTATACTTGGACTTAACAAATCGGGAACTGACGACAAAAACAATGAATCTTCTTTGGACGGTAATTTTTTATCGATTTCTTTATTATCGCCCAAATCAAGCCGTTCTAAAAAAGAATCGCCCAAGTCTTTAGTATTAGCGTTTGATTTTGTCTCGGTGGTAACACCAATGCCACGTGTAAGTTTAAACTGCTTATATTGATCTATTAAAGATTCTACAGATTTTCTACGTGGAGGAGTTGACTTTTTAACAAACGGAGGTGTTGATTCTGGTTTCTTAAAGTCGTCATCGGAAAACGTTTGCGTGCTAAACTGATTGACGATGGAAATCGTTTCAGTAATGAAAGTTTGCTGATTATTACTAGGGATATTTTCTTTTTTGGAAGCACTTGAAATATTTAAACCGATGAGAGAACTGTTTTCTTTTCTTGAAGAACTGAAAATGCTTGGTTTCTGGTTTTCTTTTTGAGAGCCGCTAGATGTATTGTTGTTTTGATTGGAGATATTTGGCGTTGATCCCAATTCCGAAAGAAAGCTGGAATAGTCGATTTCTCTAATGCCAGATATTCTTTCAGTGACAGAGACCGGTCGATTTATTCTAGACGGTCTTTTTGAATCGGCGGCTAAATCTCGAATCAGATTCGGCGAAGACATTGTCTTCTGCAAGACTGGCGGAGAAAGATCTGTTAAACTTTCATTGAAAAGATTACCCCATGTTTTACGGAAAGATCTGTCGTTTATTTTCTGTTTTTTGTTCTTTTCTGCTGAGGTCGGCCTCTTTTTAATAGAGGTTAACAAGTTCCGGAGATGATTAGATGAAAATAATGGCTGTTTCCGTTCAGTGCCAAAACGACTGCCGATCGTTGTCATGTTATGTTGGGTCAAACACGTCTTATTGCCAACGTCAGAAATGATTTCCATATTCCTTTTCAATTCTTCGATATTTTTCATGTAGTCAGGTTTTGTATTAACCTTTTTACTTGGCAACATTTCCAAATTGAATTCGAGGGCTTTTTGGATGGTTGAATGGTCCGGTTTGACAATTTTACTATCCTCTTGTTCAGGTAAATATATTACTTTGTTGTTTTTGAAAGGATGTTTGAATTCTGCAAACTTGAACTTTTCTAAACAATTGCACCAATAGTCTGAATGATCTTCTTCAGATTTTAATTGCACATTCATGGAAGGAAAATTTAATATTTCATAAATGGCAGAAGGAGATTGTAAACTAGCACAGGAATATTCTTCTGGATACACTGCCTCCTAAAAACAATTAAAAAGAACAGCTGCTTTAGAAAATAATAAACAAAAATGACAACAAAATAATTATCTTTATATATAAAAATGTAAATGTTCGTTTGTTCAAAATCTTAAATCTCCAAAAGTTCTTCACTGACTTTGATTCGCTTTGCTTTGAAATTTTGAAACAACGTTGCATTCGAATTTGCATGTTTTTATATTACCTATAATGAGTAAGATCAAGAAAGGGACGCTTAGATGGTTTGGGCATGTAGAGCGAATGAGCGAAGAAAGGAGTGTAAGGAAAATATACAATGCAAATGTGAATGGTAGCAGAAGTCGGGGACGCCCGAGGAAGACATGGCACGACCAAGTGAATCAGATACTTGAGTCGGGCCATGTCAAGAGTCAGAACAATAGAAGAGTACGTATGAGACGATATATGAATGTGAATGAGGCAAGAAGTGTGTGCCAAGACCGAGTTGTTTGGCGGTCCGTCCTCTCTGCCTACCCCTGGGGAGAAACGGCGTGAAGGTTAGTTAGTTAGTAATATTGATGTCACCTGTGACAGGTAAAAACTTTATTTCAATAGGGGAGATGGAAAATACTGTTTTAAAGTGAAATATTTATCATAATTTCATGTGTTTCATAGTTCGGCCATGTTTTTTTCTTGTTTGACATATTCATAATGAGCGCATCCAGCGATTCTAAAAGTTAACCTTTTTAAATCCATTGATTTCTCCATATCCACAAAAATTTCAAGCTGTATACAAATGTGAATATTTTGGGAGTTTTAAATAAATAATTCTACAAATCTACAGGTTAGTGAACTTTAAATAAAGTAAATAGAGAGAACATACCTTTAACTGTTCATGAAATTTAAATGTTTCAAGAATCAAGTCCTTGGATTGTTCCTTTATAAACATTACAAGGGTTTTCTTTTCTTCGAGAGCATTTTGAAATATGGCCGTAGATTGACTTGGTGTATAAAATTGAAAACTGTGAGTGATAACAACAGAATAAGACTTCAAAAGGTTCGGGAAATTCAGTATTCCATTTTGAACATTGTTTTTCAAAATGGCAGATTGTGAAACTGATAGGCTCGTCTCAAAAGCGGAGGGAACTTGGAATACATCATTCGCTTCATCATATTGCAAAATAGAATCTTTGCATTGTTTTGATTGCATTTTGACAAGCTGGTCACTTCTGCTTTTACATTTCCTTGCGACATCAAGAACACTAGATGAGGAATTCCAATTAATTTCAATGTTGGAGATTTTGTCATCAATTAATTTTGACCAATCTTCGAGGAAAGTATTTTTTGTGAAAACATCATTCAATTGTTTTGCAAAATCAGGATTTGGACAATCCACACGGTTTCCAATAGTCTCGAGTAACACCTTTTTATCAAGTCTTTCTTTTGCTATGGTAGGTAACCATTTTTGGTAAATATTGCTAATATTTTTCATGTTGATTGAAGTTGTATGCCACCATGTAACTTTTTTAACGAGGGAATCTCTTATTTCAACGCTTGAAAGGTTTATTTCTTCCGTTTTCAGTTCGTTTATGTTCAAATCGACCTGTTTTTCAGATCTGCGTTGTACGTGAAGCTTCAGAGCGACCTGAGAAAGTTCAAACATGAGTTTTGCCACTTTTATACCCCCGGCATTCACGATCCACGATGCCATTATGTGGGAAACATGACCAGGATGCTCCTTAGATATTTTTCCAACGAAATTCAGAAACTCGGTGCGGTATTTAGCTTCGATTTTGATTTCAAACATTGCCCAGCACGACGACGAGGCTGCATATTTGGGATCGATTATTGAAATCAAATAATATGACAAATGATGGAATGCAGCACCGTTGGGCTTCTCAAACATCGATTCCTTGAAATGAGAACTCAATTCATTGCTCATCGGATAATATAAGCCGAGAAGGTAAACATTTCGATGTAAGGCCTTGTGAAGTTTGGCTTGTAGCAATACCTTTTGGTTTAACGTCGCCATCTCGAAAACCTTCACTATTTCTTAGTCCCGAAACTTAGTTTTACATCCGTAACTGCAAGATTTCCACTTTTACACTAAACAATCGATGTTAAATGCACTTGACACGTATATTAAGGTGTATTATTTCAATATTTTCACTTGCATCCAAATTTGTCAAATTTCAAACAATAGCCGTTGGCAGTATTGCCAGCATAAATAATTTTCTAAAAGTAAGAACTATCACAAGCATATTCTTTCCTCTTCTAAAAAAAAATACAATCATTGCGGTTATCTTCCCTTAAATTGTATTTGTTGAAAGAAATACATTTTACTTCTTCATCAATAGCAAATAATGAAATACATTTTGACTGTCCTAAAACGGGAAACTTCCTAGTTGGACAGTCAAAGCTTCCTTTTATATTTGTATATCTTGTATGTAATAAATGTAATAATAATAATAACATAGAGCATTGCTGTTTCAATATTTTTTTTTTAGTTGGAAAGATTCAACCATGTAAATTATCTGAATCTTGACGACAAATTATTTCAAAATTCATTATACGAGTATATAGATATATAAGTACGTAATTCTTGTCTCCATTATGGTATCAACACTTATTTCATTCGTGAATAAATATATTTTAATCGCATTCTAGTTTCTATAAAGTAGTACATTTTTTTTTAAATATGTTAATCGTGGAAGGTACTTATTTAGAAAAATACATTTTAATTGTCACATTGAAATTAGTCATATGAAATATGGAAAGAAAATGAAAAAAGAAAGAATGAAGGAGTGTGAATTTTTTTCATGTATTCATTTTAAAAAATCTTGTCCCCTTTCAAATATTTATTGTTGAACACGGATAGTAAAAAGGGATGGAGTATTTTTTTAAACTTTTTATCGGTTGCCAAACCATTGTATATTTTAGGAGCGATGAACCAGAATTGTCGTTGAGTGAATGTGGTCTTAGTTTTAGGAACCAATAATAATATTATAATATATTCTAGTTAATAAGACGAAGAATGTTAACACTTTTAGCGGGTTCAGGCGTTTCAATTTTACTTGATCAACTCGACACTAATCATATGTTAATGTCCCATTCAGACAGAGCGATTTTAGTTGAAGGACTTTTATTGAACGGCAAAATTGAACAAGATTTAATTCAGACGTTTCAGCTTAACTCGAACCGATATTGTTAATCAAGATGGAGCCAAGTGAAATTATCGCTGCGTGCGTTCCTATAATTTCGGATATTTCACGGAACGAACTTGTGAATATGAAAGTGCAAAAAACGTCATATGTGGGCCGGAAAATGGATTTTAAGGAGAAACAAATTGGGTGCTTCTAACACTATATTGAGAGATATGGCGTTAGAAGAAACCAAAGGCTATCGCAATCATTTGGGAATTTAGGAAAACAATTTGATGTACTTTTATCTAAAATTCAAGAAAAAAATCCAAAACACGACACAGTTATGCGCGTGGCTGTCAAAGTTGTTATGAGTGTAAAACAATAATTACCTTTTTGAACATTCAGAGACGTGCTACTTAATAATAATAACTACTAAGTTAGAGTTATATTTTTAAAATAATATTTTTAATTGCAGTGTCATGGGCATTTCTATTTTTGTAAACTTCTTGCTTCTGATCCCCATAAATCAAAACATCATATCATCATTTTTCAAATAAAATACATAGTTGATCAATTAAAATCGCCCTGTGTGACGGCGTATAAGTTTTTAGTTAGAAAACTTGACGTTCAATAAAAGTTGATCAAGTAAAATTGAGACATCTAAACCCACTATTTGCGGTTTTACACAATTATAATTTTAATAAAATTAAATTTGTCTGGACAAGACTTTCTTGGGTATAATACATTATAAAATCAAATATAATCCAACCGGTTTCGGTTAAGCTCGAACCTTCCTGAGGGTTTCAAAAACATACTATATTATTTTCGCATTTGCATTCTGGCAGCACTGATCTGTCAAATGACATTTATTTATTATAACGAGAGTGGTTTATTTATGATTATAACCAAAAATGGATTGGATGTCACTTCACGTTTAAATTTTTTAATATTTAGTGAATCTTTTACACTAAATTAAATATAAAGTTCATAACACTAAAATGTGAAACCTTTTCACTATATTTGATTTTTATAAACCAAAAATTGAGTTTATGGAGCTATACAATGGCATACAAAATAAGATTATCAACAGTATTCATTGTTTGCATTTCAACGTCATTCGTTGTCACATGTTTAGTAGCTATACTGCCATTGACATCAGGTAAGCTTTAATATACTGCTTAAAACTTACGTGAGTTTCTTGGCCAGAATAATTCATTTCCCGCTCAAAACAAAAAATAGTATTTTTCTGGTATCTGGAGCCATCTCCGTGGTAACTCCAAATATGTCAAAATTATTGCGAAAACAAATTGCCATGAGGAATATATGTTAATAATTCTTTCAAAAACCCAATTTAACCTATGTTGCTTAGATGTAAATATTGTTTGCGCCCTTGAGGTGATTTTCTCATGAAAACGGAGCTATACAAATAATCCAACCATTATTATTTATTGTAATATTATGTTTTCGAGCTGGCACATAAATATACAGCACTAAAATGTTGCTTTTGCACTGCGTCTTAAACAGCTATCACGGCCTTTGATTGAAATATTCAAATACAATTTGTTTTCTGATGTGTAGATTTTACAGATGGTTGCATATGCACAGTAGACGAAAAAACCTCAGAGATAAAGTCATTCAAGAAGATATTGAAAGATCACAAATGGAAGAATCACAAATTAGCAATACTCGTCCCATTTCGAGACAGATTCGAAGAGCTAATGGAATTCGCCCCGCACATGGATAAATTTCTCACACTGCAAAATATAAACCACAATATATTCATAATAAACCAAGTTGACCAGTTCAGATTTAACAGAGCTCAGTTGATCAATATCGGATTCCTTCAAACGAAGCATGATTACGATTACATCGCGATGCACGATGTAGACTTATTACCGTTGAACAATCAGCTCAATTACGACTACCCAGATTATGGGCCGTTCCACGTGGCGAGTCCGGATTTGCATCCGAGGTATCATTACTCTACCTTCGTCGGTGGCATCCTGCTAGTAAAGAGGGAACATTATGAACAGGTTGATGGAATGTCCAATAAGTATTGGGGGTGGGGACTTGAAGATGACGAGTTCTTCGTCCGGTTGAAGGAAGCCAAATTGAATATTACACGACCAAGTAATATGCAAACAGATACAACAAACACATTTAGGTAAGTTTTTTTATGATTTATTGTAAATGTACAGAAAAGTGGAATACCGTTAATATATGCACATTTTATTTTAAAAACACTTTGTATCCATTAGATAACAATGAGAAGAACCGAATTCAGTAACCGAAAATGGTAAATAATGCGTTTGAATGGCTATTTCATTTAAAAAAAAACGGAAAATTTGACATCTTTTCATCACTCCATGTTTTGACAGTAATATTATTAAATTTTTTTTTTTCAATCAATAAAAATATTACGTCTGCTGATTTTCTACGACTCCCAGTGTCAAAATCCTGATAAACGCAGCTGACTCCTCATGACTCACATGAGGATGATAACCCTGAAAATCAAGGTATCGTAGAAAATGATTTTGTACTTATCGAAGAAAGCACTTTGAAAGGCTTGACATTATATAAATGAAAAAAAAATTACTTTGTTTTAAACCACTTTATTGAGTTATATAGTCCTGAAGAAGGTTGAGTGCAACCGACACCGGTCGACCTATATAGCTCAATAAAGTGGTTTAAAACAAAGTTAACAAAAAAAAGATTTTGTACTTTCTCAATCCATTCAATGTGCGTAATAAATCTGGGATTCCAGACTTGAGAGGCATACTCAAAGAGCTGCGTATATACGCAAAGTACAGAATTTTCATTATATTTACCTTTTTAAATGTTTGCACGTTCTGATTACAAAGCCAAGTACCTTGGAAGCTTTTGCAGCCATGGATTCGATATGGCAGTCAAAAAGTAATTTCAGGTCAAACATTACTCCCAAATCCTCGGCCTCCGTCATTTTCATCAGTATAATAATTTTTTTTTTTTTTTTTTTACAATTTAAACCTGCTATACTCCTTTTGCAGTTTGTCAGCAGGTACATACAGACAACACTTCATACAATGACACAATAACAAAAAATATAAATATATAACTAAAACTATAAAAATATAAAATAAAATAAAAATAAAGTTGCAGTATAAGCGTTATAATACCAGACAAGTACAATTGAAACAGTCACATCGAAAGAATATCCATATTTAGCATACGTAAGACGTAATTCCATATCGGATAGTGGATTCGACCAGAGATGAGTATATTAATTTTAAGGTACTTATAGGCACAAAGTATTTTATTTTATAAATCCTACTTACTATAGCCCGTAAACGTTTACAAACATTAGTAATGTGTACATCCCATTTCATGTAGCAGTCAATGGTTACACCCAGATATACATATTTTTCGACAAATTGAATGGTTCCACAGCAACAGGGCTTTGCAACATTTTTATGTATGCAGTCAAATGTGTGTGTATGTAGCGAATGCGTTTCATTATATCTGGCGTGTTGAGATCTTATGTACATGATTTTAGTTTTTTTAGCATTTATTATGAGGCCCGCGTCATGACACCATTTCAGTAGGGCATTGAAATCAAGCTGCATAAGGTTCATTGCAGTAATCAGGTTTTCCTGTGATATTACGAGTGGTTTCTATTTCGGGTGAAGGTAACGACGCCGCATTTTTTAACATTTATTTGAAGGTTGTGTTGTGTATAATAAGCATTTAGACAGTATTTACAGTCATAGGTGTACCTGACAGGAGAAAATATTTTAATATCATCTGCGTACAGTAAAGTTTTCGAGTGATGAAAATTTTTTTCCGATGTCATTAATATTATGTAATTAATTAAAGAGTAATGGTCCCAATAATGATCCTTGGGGTGCTCCCGATGGTAAGGTTACCCAATTCGATTTACAACCACCAATCACTATTGCTTGGCTGCAGTTTGCTATATAGGACGAGAGCCATCTGAGGAGGTCTCCGTGAACGCCGATTTGTGAAAGTTTGATCAATAAGAATATCATGAATTAGTAAATCAAAAGCTTTGCTATAGTCTGTATATATTGACTCTACCTGTACGCGTTGGTCCATGTTGTCTTGTAAGAATTCGGTGAAAGCCGTTAAGTTAGTGGTTGTAGGTTTCTCCTCATAAATCCTCGTTGGTTGGTATTGAGTGACGATCTCAAGGCCGAGAACATCTGGACATTCACAATTTTTTTGGAAAACTTTACTAAAAATGCAGAGCTTCGATATCGACCTATAATTTTCGACGTCAGATTTTTGACCATTTTTGATGATGTGAGTTACAAATGCTGTTTTCAAAGTGTTTGACACTATTCCCTCTTTAAGGGAGCGACTAAAAAGGATGGATAGTGGTTTAGATAGGCTTTGCACACATTTGCTCATGAAGAAAGAGGGAATTTTATCTGGACCTGCGCCTTTATTGGGATCTAAATCTTCAAGGTGTTTTTGTATATGATGCTGGTCGACTTCAATATTATGAATGCTAGCAACACAGGACTCATTAGGGTTATCTGGTCTTCGAGCATTATTGTTGTAGACAGAAATAAAGTATTTAGAGAATATTTATTTTTTCGGAATAACTTTATTGAGTAAAACCTCAAATTGTAATATTTAAATATTGAAGACAATATTAGTGATTTCTAAACGAAAATCTGAAACAGAAAAATCAGAAAAGGAAACGGTCACATCTGGTACTCGAACCCAGGACCCTTGACTTTCCGGGACAGTGCTCTACCAACTGGGCTAATGGGACCCTATCCCCTTCGGTCACTTTTAACTGTATCATACTTCGAATAAGAACTATGTACTAACATTGTCTTCATTTTTTCACCGCACATTTTTATTGGCAACTATCTTTATGTATGATCGCAAGATTCAACCCGAACTAAATGCAATCAACAATAATGAGATAAATAATAATTAATAATAATTAACAATAACAACAATGTTCGAGTCCCAGATGTGACCGTTTCCTTTTCTGATTTTTCTGTTTCAGATTTTCGTTTAGAAATCACCAGAGATGTGCAAAATGGGTACCCAAAACCATTTGAAATGCAAAATGGAAATGGGTCAAAACTTTTCCATTTGAAAATGCAAAATGGTTTTTAGAAAAGCATTTCAAATGCAAAATGCAAAATACCTATTTTCAAAATGCATTGAAAATGCAAAATGGTTTCTCAGGTCAAACAATTAAAATAATTATTAAACAATTTTGTCATTTAATAATGGATATCAATGTAGAACAAACATATTACATGATGGTAAATCCAAAAACACCATGACTACAGATTATGAAACCACAAAAAATATGCGCGGGACTAATGTTGCCAACGTAAAAACATAGAAATTGCTATCTAACATTTAATATTACAGCGTCATGGCCCCATGTTCAGTATTTAAATCAGTATTTTTTGTAATGGCATCACTCAATTACCAGGGCTCCTACCAGGGAGCAACTTGACAAATGTAAATTATCTCTCATAGCGAGGTTGAGGACCGACTGATATTTGGGGCTTATGAAAAAAATATGAGTGGAGATAGTAGTAAGAATGTTGCAAAAAAGCATTTAAAATGGAAAATGCATTGAGAAAAGCATTTAAAATGCAAAATGGTTTTTGGAAAAGCATTTAAAATGCAAAATGGAAAATACCCATTTTGCATTTTGCATTTCCATTTGAAATGGATTTATTTGAAATAAAGCACATCTCTGAAAATCACTAATATTGTCTTCAATATTTAAATATTACAATTTGAGGTTTTACTCAATAAAGTTGTTCCGAAAAAATAAATATTCATTCTAGACTTGCAGAAAAGTGAACAGATGTCGCACATTAAAAATAAAAAATAAGATAGGTTTATCTAAAAAGATGCTGTCTGGATTGCATTTAGTTCGGGTTGAATCTTGCGATCATACATAAAGATAGTTGCCAATAAAAATGTGCGGTGAAAAAATGAAGACAATGTTAGTAGTTCTTATTCGAAGTATGATACAGTTAAAAGTGACCGAGGGGAATAGGGTCCCATTAGCTCAGTTGGTAGAGCACTGTCCCGGAAAGACAAGGGTCCTGGGTTCGAGTCCCAGATGTGACCGTTTCCTTTTCTGATTTTTCTGTTTCAGATTTTCGTTTAGAAATCACTAATATTGTCTTCAATATTTAAATTTAGAGAATAAGTTGGAGACGTCGGACCCATTTTCAGCTCTTTTAGTTTAACGAAATAACTATTCAATAACAACTTTTTCAATTTTAGGTTACTGAAAAAGTTGTACCTCATTGTTATCTAAGGCTGTCGTCCCACCGGGTCGGTACAAGTACCGAATAGATAATAACCGGAGATTCTGTGCAGAAAAGTTTACTATGGTTTGCAGCGCAGCCATTGATGACAGGCTCAAGCTGCATGTAAACAGGAGAAAATATGCGCGAGCCAAACCAAGAATTATGGGAAAGGGAGGTAGCAACTGCAAACAGCGCAAAACGCCCCTTGCAGTTGCTTCGTTTCTTTCCCATAATTCTTGGTTTAGCTCGCGCATTTTTTCTCCTATTTATATGCAGCATAACTGATAACAAGTGTTTTTTTATGCAATAAAATGTGCCTATTAACCGTGTCCCACTTTTTTTTTAATATTAAATAGCTGGAGGAAATTTGAGAAACAGTGAGATTTTCTTATTACTAGTTCTTATACTAGTCTGAAATAATTAAATTAAATAAATTCTTTATTCCTAATAATGATAACCAATTTCCCCTGTAGCAAATATTTTTACTATAGTTTTTCATTTGTCCAAATATTGTTCTTAGATATTATAGTAACGCAAATACTGTTTTTTTTAAATTAATTTATGTTTAAACTCTTTAACTTGTGTATATTACTTTTTACATTGTTTTTTATTTGCAGCCATATACATGACAAAGTCCACCGCAAGCGTGACACCGCCAAGTGCTACAACCAGCGCGAAGCCACGAGAAAGCGCGACCGTGAAACCGGTTTGCACGATGTGTCCTACGACCTGGTCAGCCGACATAACCTGACCATAGACAGCGTTCCCGTCACTGTGTTCAATGTCAGGTTAAAGTGCGACAAAACTAAAACCCCGTGGTGCGACTGTACGCAGGTTAGCGATAGTGCCAAAGTTGCAAAGAAGAGTAAAAACGGTGCCTCATGATACGCAAGGAAGAAGTTGTTTGAATAATTTTGTGTTTGTTGAAACAAGGGAGATGGGCCATGAACCATTATTAGTATAAAACCGCATGCAGTGCAGTGTCGTGAACATTGTTCATCCATATTACACAGCAACGCCTTTGTTTCTACCTACACACCAAATGCTTAACTTTTATTGGCTCAACCACTTTGATAACAGGTGCAATTTGGTTGTAGTACGGTGACATTCGTCACGCTTTCATGCCATATCTACCTTTTTTTCTATTATCTATGGGTAGGTGACTTTTATAAAGGCGCAAAATACAATAGAAAACAATACTTTTAGTTTTGAGTGGCTGTATTTATATGCCCACGGTAGCATTGTGCAATTTGCATTCCCCTCTTAACCTAACGCAGCGTTTCTCTTCTTTTTTTACTACCCCATTTGATAGATTGCCAAGTACACCATAATATATCAGGGGCCGTTCAAGTATTATGTAAGCACTATAGGGGGGCAGGGGGGTCTTTGCTTTGCTTATTTTTGATGACATGGGGGGGTGGGGGGGTCAAGATAGTGATTACGTCAGCACTGCTCAGCAGTAGTTTTTTTTTTTTTTACACATTGGTAACCCACACATTGTCTATGTTTGAAAACCGAATACATATTCGGGGATTCCCACTGTGTCAATAAAGTTTGTTTAAATGAATATTATGTGCATTAAAGTCCTCTATCCTAAGTCTATTTTATAAGTGCTGCTTATGAATCAATAAAAAAACAGAATACATTAACAGAAAAATGCATATAGGTACCAATTTTTACGTTAGCATGGGAGGGGGAGGGGGGGGGGGGCAACAGCTTTGCTTACTTTTGGTGACAAGGTGGAAGAGGGGGTAAATAATTGTAATAAATCTGCTTACGTAATACTTGAACGGCCCCTCATCTGCATTTAAGAAACTTTTACCGTTTAAGTCTAGTTGAGAATTGTCATTTATAAAGGCTTGGAACAGTAATGGTACTAATATTGATCCCTGAGGAACTCCGTAGTTTTTTTTTTTTTTTTTTATTTCCGGCAACCCGGACGTTTATTGCAATAACATGATCAATATAACAAACATGAAAGTAACCCGCCTCACTAGAAGATTTCTGTTCTGAGGCGGGTACAAAGTGTAGCATGGTTTCCCAAATAATGAATCGTGACCTGGCAAAATGTTTGGGCAGCACTGGTTTATTACGAAAGTTAATTTAAAAGGGGCATTTTGATTCATCCACTTAAAAACTTAGTTTTTTTTATTGTATTTTGTACTTGTATAGTACGTTTGCATCTGTATAGTAGTAATTCAATGACATTTTGGGTTAGTGGCTCGTCGTTTGTTATTGTGAAATGTTTGTACTGTAGAAAAATATTATAACTATAATAGTCTGTGTACATAATAGTATATATATATAATAATGTTTTAATACAAATTATTTAAAACTAGTACAGGTTGAAGTATTATGAGGTACCAAATTAAATTAATGTTTCTTTGACTTTTTTTTATTGGTGTTTGGAGGCCATTAATTTATCTGTCGTAATAATATGAGGATTTTAACTGATCTACATTTAAAATTTTGTATGTATAAACTTTTCTATTTATCTGTAATTTTAATGGCCCCTAAAATAATACTTTCATTTGTGTATTTTGCCTAAATCAGTTGTAAACGTGTTCCTTTGTCCTGTGCTCAGCAAAAACTCTTAAACTTTGAACTCCGGAGTCATGAATTTGTTTTCTTGTCTGGAATTTCCGAGTCAACACAACATAATTCGTACCTTAATTTCCACCATAAACTACGGAGATTCGAAACATCAATATTTAACCTATTGTGATTTATTTTAGGGGTATTATGCCGTGTTACGCTTCCTCCTTTTGCAGCCAACGTTCCAGAGAGCATTAGTGTCTATCATCTTTAATTTGGATTTGTTCCCGAAGTGCTGGGAAGACCCAAAACGAACCGAGCACACTTATTAGAGGCGATTGAAATCCACAAAAACCCCATTAATAGAGACAATGGGGATAAGCTTAATAGTTTTGCTAACCAAGACAAGACGGCTACACAAAAACTAAACCCCGAAAACCACATTAATTTAACTATTTATTATGCTGAAATACTGTCCCTAAGAGAATTGACACGCAATACAGTATCACGTCTATCTATCTATATAAATAAAAATGTTAATGTTCGTTGGTTCAAAATCTTACATCTCTGGAATTTCTTCACCGATTGCTTTGAAATTTTGACACAACTTTGCATTTGAACATGCGTGTGTTTTTATATACCTATATTATATATATGTCGTATGTGACAGGTAAAAACATGTTTTTTTTAAAACAGCGCCATCTGTTGGACGTTAAAGCAACACGAGCTATTGTTTCTCTATCTGCACAGACAAACTGAGCCACTGCAACGGGGCGGTGGCGGGGTACAGCTAGTATTCAAATATAGAAGGCAATCACAAGAATAAAAATGTGCACCCTTATGAAACTAAATCGCAATTTGAGAAAAATTTATGAAATTTTGTGATTTTTATATGAAAAAACAAAAAAGTGAGGTTACAGTAATGTTTATAATACATTTGTCTTATAAAATGTGTTTTGGTTATCGTTATTTGTAATTTTAATTCAGTGTTTAGACGAAAAAACGTAAGGTGACCCATTTTTTATGTTTTCATTCAAAGTTTGAATATTTTGTATTAAAATTCTAAAAAAATGCACTCTAAATCTCCGACCTTCTGACAGCATCTTTACGAAATATAAAATCTCAATATTCCAGAGGCCTGAGGGTTATACAACATCAACTTATGTTGAAAACTTGATACTATTTGTTTTTCACAACTTTCCTCGAACAAATCCTCCAAAGAGAGGCATGAACAATCGAGAGCTCTAAATCTTATAATTATTTTATCTTTAATAACATTTTTTATCTTTGTTTGATATTATTAAGTTTTATATTTCAAATGTGTTTAACTATAAATTTTTATTATTTCTATGTTTACTATAAAAATTATCTTCTAAAGTGTGCCATAAAGACTTTATACTCATGTTTGTGTGTTGTAAATACGTATGTAGTTATGTTTACATATTTTACAAATTAAATTTATCCCATAAAATGCATGAAAATATTGTCGATAATTTACAATCAAAATTTATCATTAATTCTTTTTGTCGTAAAATTTCATTAATTTGGATGAAAATAAAGCATGAACTGTGGAAATATCAGTATTTTATTTACTACAATAAATCATAAACATCTGAAAAGTCAGTTATTTCCCTCTTCCTCTTCCCCATCTCCTTTCCTTCAGCCTCATTTTTTTTTTTTTTTTTTTTTTTTTTTTTTAACTTTATTTATTTTCATTTCTTTACACATATTATACATATTATAGATAGTATAAAATAAGATAATATATAATACCAAATAGTTTACAAAAGAAATGAAAACCCACTAAGGCACTGACTGCCTGAGTGTGGGTAATATAAAACGATTACTATATTTCAAGTACCTAAAGTATAATATCCATTAGTAGAAAAAGTTTTTTTTGTTGTTTATAGTTATTATAAAAAGTAAAGAGAAAACATTATGTACAATAGTTTATAAAGTTTCAGCAAGTGAGTTGTAGAAAGGATAAATAAATTTATAGTAAAAGCGTTTCAATATCTGCGTCAATCAGCCATAATTTTACCTCTTTAATATATTCTATCTTTTTATTTATCATTTGAGTTTGTAGTGGTAGAAGGTTAAATGTACGAGGACCAATGAAACTGCTATGCATCTGCATTAATTTAGTATTGGTTTGGGGGGTGTAAAATATATTATTTGTTCTTTTGCTCATTCTGTTTTCATTTATTTTGAAATTGTTTTTGTTTTTAAATAGATATTTCATAGTTTGTAATATAAATAATTTACGAATGTTAAATAATTTAGATTCCTTGTATAATAGGTCGGTCGAAAATGTTTTATTTTTGTTATATATGACTTTAATTATGTGCTTTTGAATTATTTGTAGAGGCTTAATAAATGTATCAGGTGCACCACCCCATCCTATTATGCCATAAGTGATTGCAGATTGCACCAGGGAGAAGTAGATCATTTTCAATTTTTCAGCGTTTAAAATTTCCTTGAGTCTATAAAATATGTAGGTTAGATATCTTAGTTTAGAAGTGGTTTGATTAATATGAGATTTCCAATTAAGATTAATATCTATTGATACTCCTAAATATTTTATATTTTTGACATTAGCGAGTTCGTTGCACAGGAAGCACATTTCTTGATTGCAAGTTGTATTATGGATTCTAATTTTAAGGTTGTCTTTTGGTTTGTTTTTGATGTTTTTATAAAAAGGTAAGTAAAATGTTTTGCTGTATTTTAACCATTTTGAAACAAGTGAAATACATACAGTTGCATTCGAAAAAGTTTCTGTCCAATTATTACCATCCACTATTATTGCCGTGTCATCGGCGTAAGAAACAATTTTACCAGGGATTACAAAATTACATAAATCATTAACATAAATTAAGAATAAAATCTGGCCAAGAACAGTTCCCTGCGGAACTCCGTTTTTTATCTGTGTCTCTGAACTATAATTATTCCCAATTTTTGTTTTACACACCCCAATTAAGGATGCCGTAGTCCCAGGCCCTACTGGCTCTGGACAATTGGGACTCTTGTGCGGAATTCAAATAAATAACTAAAAGGATGTTTTTGTAAATAATTGCTCTATCATCAAGTAATTTAAAAAAATCATGACTTTCACAGTAGAAAAAAATGTTACCGGACAGCAAAGTGCCCATAACATTTTTTACTCCAAATGTGCTAAGGAATAGCTGGTTAAAGTTTGTCGGGTACGTGCCGATACACCCTGTATAATTTTATCAATAATTTAATCAAAGTACAAATTGGAAAGCTCAAAACACCACCACCAAGTACTACATAAATTCAATTAGCAGCCATTGAAAGGAATGTCAACCTCAACATGCTACACTATCGCCTCTAGCCACCAGCGTTGGTGATCCTGCCAATATTTTACTGGATTTGGGCGTATTATTAACACATTGTCATCGGGACACGGCATTTGCCGTTTTTGGCAGACTGTCGGTCAACTGCGGGACATGGCAAATGCCGTTTTTGTCGACTGTCGGTTTTTGGCAGGAAACGGCATTATACGGGTTTGTTATCAGCGTGAAATAAAACGCCTTGAAGGGTAATTTGCTTCCTGGATGCTAAACGACAGTCTGTCGACGTTATTTGAGATGACTTATCCAGATTGGCTAGTGTGCCGCTTGTAAAGGCGTCGCCAGAAATCTACAGTTTTTATGCGATCTCAATCTCCAGTTTAGTTTGAGTCATTTCACGTGATGGACTATTTTTCATACCGCTCGCACTGTTTTGTTTACTGTTTGGTATTTTATTATTTGAATATATTAGCATTGTATAGGACTTTATCCCTACAAAAATGTTTACTGAATTAATATCAGGTTTTTATATTCAGCTTTGAAATGTGGTGAAATTATGAAGTAATCAAAGCAATTATAATTTATTTTTGATGATCAAATGTCATATTTGATTTCTTTGAAAATTTCAATTGAAAAGATTATTTGGTTTAGAAATTGTATCAATTTTAAGAAAGCGATATATTTTTGCGCTAATCGCGAAAAACACCCGCTATAGGCTAGAGTCTATTGTTTGAAGCGCCCGACTACAATGTGTTAATATTTAGGGTATCTGCTTACACCGACGATATGCATAATAAGTTCTTTAGCACACTTGAAGAAATAGATCTGTCATTTTTGCACCAATTAACTATATTGATGTGACAGTATGTAAGAAAGATGACCACCAGAGATTTTTCTTTATTAAACCTGCAGGATGAAGGAGTGTTGAGAGGCCTAAACCTAAATGGCTGGATGGAAGCCAATTAAACCTGCAACCTCGGGCACAGGGAACTTGAGGGAAACAGCAAGGAACATTTCCTAGAGCTACCTCAGACTTTCCAAAAGCTGCAGTGTTGATGATGTGCATAATTTAATACTTACGTTATTATCTACTCGGTCATAGATGGCGATAATTTCATTATTTTATTAAAGTACACTTTTTGCAAGTTATGCTTTAAAATATTAACACAAATTATTTGTTAACGCCGGTACAAAAACACAATTCTTTTAAAAAAGTCATACAAATACAATATTGTTGTATCGGACAGCAGGAGCAGAAGATTATAACCTTAAATGTTTTATAATGAAAATAATTGTTTTTCAGTTCTCACATATTTAAAAAGATGACTCAACTTTAAAATGGTTCTTATCGGTGGTACACATGCTATATTGTGTTATAATCCCAGCCTATGCTATAAATCTAAGTAATTAAAGTCAACCTTTATTTCCTTCTACATCTTAATATTACTGTTAATCTTAGCCGGTGCCCCAAAAGTAAGCCATAATGGCAAACATTCATTTCTTCGGCACTTTAAAAGGAACCATATTATTTTGGGAAACCTATCGATGATGCAATATTCAAATTAGTCACATGACCCTTTTTTGCATCTTAGGGATTAAAGTCCACAAAGCTCTCACTGTCCCAGAGACCCGGAATACTATATAAACAGGAACAAGCTGTTCCCCTGAGTTCACAATTAACATCACTTGTGCTGCTTGCACGCTGCACCTCTACGCATTATTATTATTGTCATTTAATTAATGTACTTGTCATTCAATTAAGTAAATAAGTGTACTTCTATCTAAATAAAGTAATTCAACTAAATCTATAAAGTTGTTATTGTGTGGAATCCATATATTCACCTCAAGATACTTACACACTGGAACTTGTATCACCCCAAGATACTTACACACTTACACCTGCAGATCTTATATACACATCCTCAGTGTCCAGATCTCCAAATTATACATCAACCACGAAGAGAACTTCTCGACAACCGCTCGCCGTACAGAGTTAAGTTTTTATTTACTGCGCCTCAACCGAGGGTCGTAGCAATTGCCTTTGCAGTGTTGAATTACTAGCGCTCAAAATGTGGGACTTGAATAGTTAATTTCTGCTCATTTTTTTTGGTTCCATAATGCTCCCATGCATTCCTGTTTAGAGATAGAGAATAATTGCTCCTCATTAACTGTAAAATTTTTGATCAATAATAGGGAAGCAATTGGCCCAAACAGTCAGTCAGTCAGGGGTTACAACTCTGATCGAAATATTGTGACATCATATGATTGCCTAACTATATCCACCAATGAAAAACTTTGAAAGTCTATGGAATAAACTTTCAGAGTTTTTCATTGGTGTATAGTATAATAAGTAGGCTCCGAATGAGAATTGTACTGTCTATATAATTGCATATCTATGGTTTTTTAGGACCAATTTGTTTTATACAAAAAGCTCGAAGATATCGATCTAGTGAGTGGTTTATTTATGCAGTGAGTTGTCCGATGACATTTGTGAAGTTGTGTTTCATTTGTAAAAGCTTTACCCAAGGTACCCTCGAGAGGAAGCCAGCATTTAAAACCAATAACCAGTACAATTGTATCGGTGATTCGATCCATGTACGCCTTTCTTGAATTAACGAAGGGATACAATTGAATCACCGATACAAAACTGTATTGCTATGCCTTTCTTGAAATATTTTAAAGCATAACTTGCAAAAAGTGTATTTTAACAAAATAATTAAATTATCTCCATCTATGAACGCATACATTATAATATGTGTTATGTTTCCCTTTAATGTGAAATAGACAAACCAAATAAAAATGCAGTTTTTTTTCATCTAAACTTTATTGGAGTTGATTGAACAAAAATATACATAATTGTATGTAAGTAGAAACTTTATTATATAATTCAATTGGAATCTGACGGAATGGTTTGATAAATAAAAATAATTGATTTTCCTTTTAAATATTGATTTTATGTGAGCAGTTATTATTAGATGCCAAAGATCATACAAAATACCACTGAATTCTTCTACTAACTTACATTAAAAAAAATAATCTACTTAAAACATTTAAATACATACATGGTATATTATCCTACATCAACAAAAATGAGGCATTTCAATGTAAAAAGAAGCGATTCGTATAGGAATCAAATAAAAACTAACTATTTTTATTGAGCAACTAATAAGGAAAGGCCAAATTGATTAGAAAGTCATCAACAGCTAACAATATACTTAATGTAAAAAGAATTTGAAATTTACAAGCAAAGAAGTACATAGCTATGTTTTGTAGTAAGAAACATGTAACACAGATGTCACTTTAACATTTCAAGCAACCATAGACAATAAAAAATAGATTATTGTATTTATTTTTATCATTTTAAAGTGTTCACAACCTTTGATGTGTGAATATTTTATTGAAATCACATTAGAATAAGCATTGAAAAATAAAGAATAAACCACTTCAACAATCATGCTGGTCAGAAAACATCCATTTTAAATTTGGATTGGTTTTTAATTGGAATTTCATATCACGTCATATTAAATTGGTCGTCTTTTGGATGACATATTCAATTATCATTTTGGTTCTTTTGATATGTAAAAAGGGTTTGACATATACAGTCTTGAATCAATTAGTTTGTGCTTTGAATATTAAAAAGCATGCAGTGAAAATTTAAATATTTTATAATAATGGTTTATTCTTTTACTGACAGGGCTCCTTTTCGAGTAATCATTATAAAGCATCAAGTGGAGTAAGACTTGGTTGGATATTTAAACTACATATTTTTTCAGAGTGCATATAAGATTATACCCATTTCGAACCCTCCATTTTTGTTTAATTTATCACCACTAAGTTATCGTTCGAAACAATAATTTTCATCACCCAATCTAAGCTGCCAATGTTCCGCCTTGACAGGAAAAAGGATCAGATAGTTGTGGAATAAGGAGACATCGCCAAACACCCAATGGCAATATCCTGGTGGATTTTATTAAAGATACGCTACTGTTAAATGAATAAGGTAAAATATATGGGAGGTAGCACAAAGATCTCATTGCTTACAGTTACTCTCTCAGTAATGCGCCACTCAATTATCTGACAACTACTATAATTAGTAATTATTTAGTTACTAGCACTAAATCAAGCTCTATAATCCACCGGTATTCGTCGGTCAAATAGTCCACTATAGTCCACTGCATGCCTAGACTCGAACATTCTTTGTGGTTCCTGCAAGAACATCAGCGGCATACTCCGATTACTGCTGATATTTTACGCCAAAAGGAACTATTCTTCTATGAGAAAATTTATAAAAAAAACGATTTCTGAGCTAGAAAAGGGTGATAAATTAAGTAAATTTAAAGGAAGATTCGGCATATTGAAGATTTGTTAAGTGACTTACCGTTAAAAGTTAATACACATAATTTAATATGTGTTTTCGAGTACAAATAACACCGAGTTGTACAATCAAATCTATATAAATAAAAATATAAATGTTCGTTCATTCAAAATCTTAAATCTCCAAAAGTTTTTCACAGATTGCTTTGAAATTTTGACACAATGTTGCATTCGAATACGGGTGTGTTTTTTTATACCTATATTATATAGATATCACCTGTGACAGTAAAAACACGCTTTTTTGAAAAAACGCGTCATCAAAAATTATTTGTCTATCTGCACAGACAGACTGAGCCATGCAATGCGTGGCGGGGTACAGCTAGTTTTACAATAAAAACTGTTTTACGAAATACATGTCCTAATGCCGAATTATTGAGAGAGCACTGTACTAAAATATAATAGCAACAATCACCCAACAAAATAATATTGAATCAATAGACAATATATTTGTTTAAAAATTAGAGTATGAGAATCGAAGTCATGTCAGTTTAGTACCTATGTGATTTAGACGGATTTGACAACTGAGCAATCCTGACTTACGAAGTAGAGTTGAAATACATACATATTATGCATATTTAGTATGTATAAGAGAAATTCGAATCAGAAAAAAATGAGAAATAGCTTGAAGAATGTCAACACGATAAGAAAAGAGAAATACCTTTAGTAAAAGATTAATAATTATTACACATATATGTTTTTTTATATAAACCGTGTTTAACACTCATTTTGAAGTTTAGGATGCCATTGACAACTAAATTAATCATATTTGATCACAGTTTGCATTCCAGACACCGATTCACCAAACTAAACACAAATGCTAAACATTAATACTAATAAAAGTGTGTCTATAATAATACATACTCAGTTTATAAGAATAGAGTGCCATCTTGGATTTAAAAGATAAGTATTTTTTGTGATTTAATTTTTTACGGTTATCTTTTTGTTTCAATAAATGTTGTCAGATGTTACATACTGTGTTTTTTGTGTTCAGAAATCATCGTTATTAGAATACACGCGTTTGTGATAAAAGCCTTACGACCGCTTTAACCAATTAAACTGAGCGACCAAATAACATAAAAGTTCACTTCAACACAATCTGAGTATCACCAAACAGTGTAGAGTCTAATTTTTGGTAAGCAGCTGTGGTAATCTTTACTTATCGATGGATAAACAATTAACCCCTGTCAGCGAGATCAAAATTATAACATTTACAGATTTAAAAAAGTAAGCAAAATTGGTATATATATTCCATAGTATAAAATAAACATTCTTTTCAAACGCTCAGTCGGAAAATGGTTATGGGGGTAAATTTTAACTTAGCGTTCGCTCAGTTTTGATTCCTGAAAGCAGCTAATTATATCATAATTGGATTAAATTCTCAAACAACTGGAAACCTTAAGCAAGCGTCATAAATAACAATCGTCTAATAAAAAATGGACACACAAAATAAATATGATAATCTATAAAATCCAGAAGACATTTATTTTATTTTGCCGTAATACAATTTATTTAAACTGATGAGATTGAAAATCTTCTCAAAGCTTTTAAAAAACGGTAATTGAATTAAAGAGAACAGAGACAAAACAGAACATGATAAAATAATATAATTAGGTTAGGTGTGTTTTTGATTTCATCACTTAATGACTTTTCTTCGATGGTCCGCTTTGTAATGGAACTATCAAAAACATCCTATGTAACACCCAAAAACATTTTTCATATTAAGCAATACTTTATTTAAATATTCAGATATTGTAGTAGAGAGAGTTAGTATTTCTTCTATCTTCTTCCATTGCTTTGTCGGGGCCGATGAGGACAGGCTTACCGCATGAGCGTCCGATAATCAGCATAATGTCCGCTAAAGTAGGCATGCAGGGTTGGCGTCCTGCAAAGACATGCAACAGAAAACAAAATGGCTACACAACAAGTTGTTTAAGGGTTACCGCTACGCACGGTGACAGTTTACCAGGCACATAAGAATGACTAGACAGCTGTTTAATGTTTAGTGAAGAGGTCTGTACTATAAAACAAACATATTAGCGTTTGGTGAAGAGGTTTGAACTGTAAAACAAAGACACTACAAATTAACGGTTTTTGGGTGTAGCAAAAGGTATTCCACAAGGCTCAGTGTTGGGTCCCACAATAAATCTATTTATCAATGATATTGTTGGATAGAACCTTGTTCTGAGGTAAACTAATGTGTAATTTACAGGTCTATACTTAAAAATGACAGTATTGCTTCTTTAAATACTTATTAATGATAAAACCTTTTGAGGTATAAAAAAGTATTCCACAAGGCTCAGTGTTGGGTCTTGGTTTAAACGAATAAAATAATACTTTTTGCATTATCCGTACATACTGAACTCTTCAATAAGCAGTTTGTTCTTTAGATATAATAAATCGGTACCCACTGTGGGGTTAGAACTCTCAGCTTGCAAGAATGCTTGTGTTACCCAATGACAAAATAAAATAACGGTGTTACCAATAAAAAATGGAAAGAAGACAGCTGAGGTAAATAGTGACATCTAAATAGAGTTTTTGCACGAGGTTATGAAAAATTACTTTAAACAATAATAATTCAACAGTGTTAGCTGTCAAGCCATTAATCTTGTGCGTAGAAAATTGTCTTTGAAATTCTAAATGGATAATGAAACCCAAACAGAAAAGCTTGAAATTCAATGTATGTATGTATAAGCTTCAGAATTATGTTTAAAATAACCTCTTGTCATGATTAAATGCATTTCTTTATTTTTTACATTTAAATCTCATTAGAAGACCATTAAAACAAATTTAGTATTTTTTTAAAAGTGTGCATTTGAAAATCATATTTGGTCATTTTAAATACAACTTGTACACAATGTCACTGCCAAATGAATTATGAAGAAGTAAAATCAGTATTTATTATGAGAAGAACTTGTTAAAAAAATTGTTTTTAATTTTAAATGGAGGCAAAATAAATGCAAAATAAAACTGGCACAAAATGCACCGGGCTTATCATAAGTCTTTTTGTAAAATTTAGTTTGTAAAAAAAGTATGCAGAAGACAGTGTTTTTTGGGATATTGAAACACTTTGACTGCCACGAATTGAAATAATCTAACCCAAGGCTAACCTCGTCCTTCTTCGGCCCTGATGAAGTGGAGGCTTCATCAGAAACTAATTGAAATTTAAACGAGGTAGTTAATTTTACAAATCTAATTATGACAAGTCACAAAACTATTTACAAAAACACTTTGGGGAATTTCACAGAAATTCAAGTGTAACAATTTCATCGAATTGCTGACCAAACAGCCCATTTTATTTTTTGACATTTGCGCTTTGCATAAATGCTTACAGTTCCAGCTTTTGAACAATGTTCAATCAGCAGAATAGCACAACTATCATGTTGTTATGCTTGTCAGCTGATCAAAATTTGATAGAATCCCGGGATTAGAAGCGTTTTACTGGGACATTTAAAAAAAGCAAAATGGCAATGATTGCAAATTCAATGACAATGTTACATTTGAACATTACATTATATTTGAACACCCCAATCTATGTAAGAAAGTGGATAAATGTGTTAGGTAGCTAGAGCTAAGTCCTCCACCATTGCACCAGTAATATTTTCCGCTTACAATGATGAATGTAGGAGGAATTCAAATACTGTTAGGTTATTCATAAACAGGGAATGTTTTAGGACGGGTTGTTTCGGAGAATTTGAACAATTCATCAAATTTCAACATTCATTTTCGGGTTCTGTGAAAGACTTATTCAAGTTCTGTTTTTATATCATTGTAGGCTAGTTGCTTGACAAAACTGAAATAAAAACAGAACTTGAAAAAATCTTTCACAGAACTTGTAAATGAACGTTGAAATTTGATGAATTGTTCAGATTCTCCGAAACAACCCGTCCTTAGATTTCATAATTCAATTCGGAGCAGTCAATCAATGGAAAATGATCAATTCAATAGTATGAAATATGCAGATGTCATGAGTCATGAGGCAAAGGGTATACTTGGTGAAATGGATGATAAACACTTCTGATAGGAGTAAAAGAAGAACTCACTAATATTACATCTATCGGCTAAAAGAAATTACTTTGTAGAATCTATCAATGGATTTACTAATGACAAATATATATATTATATACACACAATCCTAGTCCCCTGGGAAGTTATGTTCTTATGAAGTATAGTTTTACAATCACAGGTAAAATAGCAACAAGTGAAAACATTTCATTTACAATCTTAACCCATATTACGCTGACGTTGCGAAAATGCAACGGTCAGCTTGCCGGGTCATTTTGAGAATTTGATAAGGAATCGTCGTTATTTCTTCAAGTACCTCTTAAAAAAGTCTAAATTTTACCACTACAAAACGGGCAAAACCAATTCGGTTTAGTTAAAAGGTAAGCGCCTTCAAAATTGGGCAAAATACGGCACTAGGTAAGTTGTTTTAAATAATAATTATTGTTAACATATAGATATATATCGACTGTAGTTTGGTAAAACCAGGAGACGATAAAAACAAATACATATTTAGAAATTCTTAAAGCACCACCATGAAAAATAATATAAAAACCACTTTATTATACTGTCTGAAGAAGGTTAGTTATAACCAGTGGCGGCTCGTAACTTTTGGGTGTGTTTTGAGTTTCAATATTTAAAAACTGGCACTATTAATGTCCTAGCCGAAAACCATTTTTTTTTCGAAACTTCGTCTTTTGTATGAAAATTTCAGGAAATCGGTGCAGTGCACTGCCATACTCAAATTTCCTGAAAATCTTCATACAAATAACCGAATTTTCTAAAAAAAAAAAATGCAGAATTTTTCGAGCGTAGCACTATTGCACTTAAAAGTCGCGAACCGCCACTGATTATAACCGAAACTAGTTCGCTATTTGTAAAATCTGTAATAAAGTGGTTTAAAACAAAGTAATTTTTCATTTAAATTATAATGTCAAGCCACAAAATATATTGCTTTCATCGATAATTTATTGCAATTCTGTTTATAATTTTGAGAAATTTGAGCATAGAGTAATTTCATCTATGGTTTTCTTGAAATAAACTAAAAAAAATTGTGCATAAATTTAGTTTTTAGTATTAAAAATACTACGAAGCAAAAATTACCATATTGTACTTTTAAAATTATTTTACAATATTAAACCACTGAAAAGTAACATTCTAAAAAAATGTGGCTCAAAGGTTTGTTTTACCAAAACACAGTAGATATATACTTATAGCAAACTATTTTTATAACTTTTAGCCATCTCTAATATAGAACTGACCGAGGTTTAGTAAATAAATAATTTTAAAAAAAAACACACCCATTAATAAATTTAAAAGTACCCATTTTAAATAATTTGTTTGAATTACAAATCACTTACAGTAGAAGTTTTAAAATTTAATTTTTATTTTATTTTCTTATGCCCGTGACAGACCGCTCCATATTCTCGTGGCTTGGCCTATTTCAGCATACAGCTCGCCATACATTCCCATTGGTAGTTTATGGCGAGTGAAATGCTGAAATAGGCCAAGCCATGATGCGTATGACATAATGTGTCTCTACCCTAATGGTGAACTTTTATCACATATACAAATTTCATAAAAATCTGATAACGGGAACTCGTAGCACGAAATATTTTTTAACAATAAAGTGGACAATTTGTTTGTTTGTTTCAATAAAAACAATCAATGATTAGTTTTTCTATGTCAATGCAATTATTTTCAGACATTTTCGCCATTTTCGTGACAAGTTATGAAAAATTCGTTTGGCTGTAAAATAAGACAAAATGCCATAAATTTTGTTGAAATATTTGAAAAAAATTATATTCTAAAGAAAATACAACTGATTTTAAAGAGCAAAGAGATGGCATATTATTTTGAGATATACACACATTTTATGGGGGCATAGCTTTAAAATAAAGATATGGATACATAATTATGAAAATTAAATGTTACTATACAGTGGTGCCTCACACAACGAACTTAATTCGTTCCAGGAGCAAGTTCGTTATGCGAAAAGTTCGTTATGTGAAACGCGTTTTCCCATAACAATACATGTTAAAAAAAATAATTCGTTCTGTAGCATAAAATATGGTAAGATGACATAAAAAAAAGATAAATTTTTTGTTATTATTTTTATTTAGATACATCTAAAAACATAATGAAAAAAACACACATTTTTTAATTTTAAGAAATAATCGAATCTTGCACATCTTCAAATAGTTTTGATACTTGTTTGGCTACTTTGGCTGATTTTATTGCATCCTTGTTTTTCAAAATGGTGAAAATGTTGGTCTTGTTAAGGCCAAACTCTTTGACGAGGTCACACTGTTTTACCCCACATTCACTCCTTCTAATTATTTCCTGTTTCATTTCAAGAGAAATCACCTTCCTGCTTTTTTTAGAACCCATCGTATAAAAAAAATGTTGAGTTTATCTTAAAAGGACGACTGCCGTGATACGTGTGAGATTTAATTCGTAATGAAGAACGATTGCTGCGATACGTGCGTAAGTTAAGCGTACTACGCAGTGACTAACGAGTCTAACGACTGCCTGCCCGGGAGGATGCAATTAATCGGCAGTGATCGTAGAAGATCGGGCGACTTCGTTGTGTGAAGCGAAGTTCGTTGTATGAATCGTGAAATGAACGAAAAGGAAGTTCGTTGTGTGCAGCATTCGCTGTGCGAGGCGTTCGTTGTGTGAGGCACCACTGTATATTATACACATAAATAATTAGTCTGTTTTCAATTATGCTTATACTCTGTATAAATAAATTTCCATTTAAAAAATAAAATTAAAATTGAAAAATATTTTTCATTTTTGAATTATTTATCATGATATATTTTATTAGTGTGGTGCATTTTAGAATGTTCGTTGTTGAAAATCTGTCTTGAAAAGTAGTAGAGTTTAAAAATTGAGTACGAAAATCATCACCATCAGATATTGTGTGGTTCAGGTAAAAACATCTCCAATCTTCCTGCCATGTGCGACCTTGGACATAACCCATTGATTATAATAATGTAATAAATAAGTCTACAACACACAATATTGATTTGTGAGAAAACGCACTGTCAGCATTTTGCTCATGCAAAAAATGATTGTTATATTTTTTAATGTTAGCGTTAGCGCGTTTAGGAGTAGGTACCTTCGTAACTATTTTCCCCCTCTCCCCTGGTGCAACTCGTGCCCCGCTCAGTGCTGCCGCAACTGCATGGTAAAGTGCTTGAGAGGGCCGTGTCCATCGCGCGGCATTTTATTCATTGTACTCTTATCCTGATAACGTGCGCGGTCAATTACTCTACACCGAGCATGTATTCATACATGTTATTCGTCAAGATCTCACCTTTTTTCATAAATAGATAGATGTTCTTTTATTTACATCAATTAATATATAGTACAATTAATACATTAAATTTGAGATAGCTTGAGAATTTTGCTCGCGTACGCCTTTTTGTGTAATTTTTAAAGGCGCGCCTCTTCGCTGGTTAAGTATCAAACGAAAAATATTATAAAAAATGTACATAGGTGAACAAATTGTTATTTGACAAAAACTGTCCTGTTCTTATACATATAACATTATAAATAAAAAATTTACATTGTTCAAAATCTTAAATTCGAAAATTCTTGAAATTTTGACACACGTTGCATTTGAATATGCGTGTGTTTTTATATACCTGTATTATATGGATGTCATAATAATAAAAACATGTTTTTTTTTTAAAACAGCGCCATCTATTGGATGTAAAAGCAACACACGCTATTTTTTCTCTGTCTACACAGAAAGACTGAGCCACAGCAACTCTTGGCGGGATACAGATAGTTTTTTTTATAAAAAGGAAATTTAAAACATTTTTAATAACAACACTTGTATATGTATTGGCAACTAAAAATCTGTATATATTAATTATTGCACTAGTATAGGTTCAACATAGAAAATAATACATACATAAAAAATATGTAAGTATTTAATTTATCACGGAAAATATTTTCACTACGGTTTGGTTTACTATTCTAACTTGTTTTGTAACTACAGTAGGGATCAGAAAATTTTTTGTAGGAAAACTGTTGTTTAACGAAAATTGGATGATGTACAATCTAAACAAGAAGGTACTGTCCAACCTTACACCGGTAGTTCTGTTAACAGTATAACTCGCATACAAAAAAGCATGTTTTTAAGTCAAAACCAAAATTTGCTCTATAATCATAAGATTTGTAAGTAAGTACTTAAATACCTACCTACTTAATTATAAACCCTAATATATTTTATGCATCATTTTTTTTTTAATTTCAAATAAGGAATGTACAATTTGACCAAAGAAAGTTCAATATTTCAAAGACAAATCTTTTTTCAAAATTTCTTCAGGCAGGTAGGTACTATAAATATGAAAATATTGAAACAAAATTTACCATAGACGAAATGCAAAATGGTAGAATTAAAATAGGACTTCTATGTTGTAGTAGAATCAACTTTTTTTTATAAATGCAGGAATTTAACGATAAACGTAACATAGGTTAACTTATGCATTCATAGATGGCATTAATTTAATTATTTTTTGAAAATACACTTTTGCAAGTTGTTTTAAAATATTAAAAAGCAGAGGTTCCCAAACTTTTTTGCCCCGTAGACCACTTGCCAAATATTTTTTTTCCGTAGACCCCTGCCTGCCGAATATTGAATTTTCCTAAAACTATTAACGTCCCATGTGATAATCATTTATTTTTTTCATAAAAAGATTCCCTTCCCTTGCCTGCCCAACAACCGGGTGGCGGTATAGTTCCTCTGTTTTTGCATTGTGCAGACAGGGGCGCCCTTGTGAGATATTACACCAAATGAAAATGGAGCAGGATAAGCAACGGGAATTTCTTTCTGTAGCTGGCCCTACAGAACTGAACCTTAAGTTCTTTGTTAGCGCTTATTCCGATCAGTTCTTCTAGTCATATGATATCTGATTCTTCAACGTTCCATTTGCACAGTCAAAATGTCCTCAAACTTAGTTTTGAAGTCTGTGTGAAGTTCATCTAAATGTTGGACGTCGTTATTACCCTGGATGTTTTTAAAAAACAAGTTGGGGAAGTAGGAAAATTCGCGACTTCCAATGTGCAATGTTTTGGTTCAATATATTAATTCTGACGAGAAAAGGAACGTAGACTCTATTTATATACCTCAATAAACAACTTAACGATACATAAACATACATATCAAATAAGTAATTTCTCAGTCGATTATTAGTATTACGTAAACTGTGTTAGGTGTATTGTGTTATTTACGGAACTCCTAAATGATGAGTTGAGATAAATGGGGGTCCACTCATATGTACCCCCATTTGAATCTCGTGGACCCCCAAATTTTTTTCTCGCTGACATAGACCCCCAGCAAGCCGATATCGACCCCTGGGGGTTCATATAGACCACTTTGGGAACGTCTGGTTTAAATCATAACTTACAAAAAGCGTATTCTGATAAAATAATTAAATTAATGCCAACGCGTAGATTATAACGTATGTTACATTTACCCTTAAGGATATCCCTCCATCAAATTGGAACAATTTCCTTGGTCATTGCTAGATTTAAATTTGTGATAAAGGAACCAACACCAAAATGTATGAGTCAAAAACTCATAATCTTAAATACTTTACTTTATACTATACTAAAGGCTGTCTTTATTCTTGAATATTGTAGATTAAAATCATAGAATAAAGAAGAAAACAGAAGTGCCGTCCATACAAATTAGAATGAAAATAAATGTTCCATTTAGCCCAATAGCTCTGTCTCCCATGAATTTCGTAAACATAGTTTTGTATTGGAAATTTAAGCCCCGATTGAGAAAATATTTGGACCACGAAACAAGCCATTTCCTGTGTTTTCTTTATTCTATGATTAAAATCTAATCTATCCATACAATATTATCATGTAATTTTAGTATACATTTGAATGAGAATTTGTCTAAATACCTCAGTTTCATATATCCATTTGTATTTTTAAAATTTTTCAGGGATATTATCTATTTTAAACCCTAGTCATTTAAGAATAATACACATTTTTGTTAATAAGTTAATTGATATAATTTATATTTTAGACATTTTTATATTAACATCAATTTTCAAAGAAAAGTATTATAAAAATAATTCTCTTAAATATACCGAATTTTTCTTGCTACAATATTATCTAAAAGTAATAATAATTTATTATAATACTTTAATTATTTACAAGAAGGCAATCATCTTTAGCAATATCAAGAAGAATAATGAACACTTGTAGAAGAATTAGTCAAATGTAAAAGATAAAACATTAAAAAAATAATAGTTTGTAATCATAGACATTCAAATTAATAGACTTGTCCTAACATGAAATTTGGGTATCATTTTGACGAGCTGAAGGCAAACCACTATTGAATAAACTATGACATCAGTCGTACATTGACCTCCAAAGAGCGCACGGAATTTGAAATAACCGGACCACAGGCAAAAAAATAATAATGTTTGTTAAAATAATTCTGCGCACATTCTGAATGTCCATTCTTAAGGCGATGCCATACGTAGTAATGCAAAATCATGTGTTTTTGGTTTGAAAATTTGGTCGCCTAGAAATGTTTCAGATGCTTTAATTAAATACTGCGAGTAGAATACATCTTGGCCTTTGAAATAATCGAGAATTTTTTAGATTAATCTTTTTATAAGCCCAGAAAAAACAATGTATAAGGCCTATGAAAACTGCTTTAAAGTTCAAAATCTCCTACTTACGAACCAATTTTCAGTTATAATTTTATTGTATAATGTGGCAAATTAAGTTATTTATAAAATGATCAGAAAAAAATTAAATATTTATGCCTGAACATCCACAAAATAAAGTAAAAGACACTTTTTGGCAATGTTTTTTTCTTGCATAAATCAAAACAGGCGGATGGTGTTAAGAGGGAATTTAAACCTTATCGCCATCTACGTAAGGGTTGTTATTGATAGCGGCTCAATTTAAAATATTACACGACGTAGTGCATCGCTTTAAACGAATTGCCTGGCGTAGCGATGCTAAAATTGAGTGAGTTGGCTAATTTATATCACATTTGTAAAAGTGTCTACCTAAAGAGAGTAACAAAATATACAATTTTGAAAACAAGCCTGAACTTTTGTTTACACAGCTAGCAATTTGCGCGTCAGCAATTCGTAAGCAGATTTTATTTTTGAGGACCGAATGGTGATATTACAATGCGAGTTGCCTGTATACTGTCAGATTAATTTATTGACGTATCGCCGAATGTGGGACGGTCACGACGCCTCTCGCGCTCTGCGCAAATTGGTTTGTTCCCCTTTCCCCGATAGGCCCATCTATTAATTTGCATGTCTACGTTCGGCATCAATCTCAGTTGAAAATTGCATTTTTAGAATAAAATACAGAATGCACCAGAAAAATCTTTAGATATCAAGAAAAATTATGAACACTTGTAGAAGAATGGGTATGTTATAAGAGATATCAAGAAGAATAGTGGACACTTGTAGAAGAATGGGTAAGTTGTAAGCGACCATTAGTTTAAAGATGTAAATTTGAAATCATAATTTGGCATTACTCGTTGTCTTCTTAGGACAAAATACGGAATGCAACAGAATAACCTGAATATTTAAAAAGATTCATTATAACGTTGGCCATATCAGGCCACTTTATTAGACAGCATTATAACTAAAATGTTTGAAGAAGAAAACGACCTTAAATTACGGAGCGTACCAGAAAACTATGAGTTTTAGGGCTTCTAAACAAAAGTTAATTATAGCAGCTGTCTTTGAAAAGTCACTTTTGTGAGAAAAATTAGAAAGGAAATGTTTGCAAAATCGTGTAAATATATACAAAGTTCGGTAATTTTTGGTGTCATTTCTCCTCTTTCATTTGATATAACTACCATAAATCTATCTTATACACGGTGTCCAGAAACTAGTGGTGCAAGCGGGAAACTGGTGAATATACATCACAAAGAGAACCCAAAAAAATCAATTTTTTTTCAATCTGATATTTCAATTTTTTTTTTTCCATTTTTTCGGCAACCAAAGAGTTAAAAAAAATAATTCAGATCCGGCTCTACGTTTTGAAGCATTTTAAGAGAAAATACAACTGAAAGTAGGCCCGAATGAAAATTATTTTTTACAAATATGACCTAAAAAACTCAAAAAAAAAATCGACTCCAAATGTGAGGTACCAGTAGTTTCCGGACCCCATGTATACAAATTGTTTACCAAACCAGACTAGGAATTATTATTTTTCGTTAAATTAAATAATGTTTTCCCATCAATGTAATTTTTGCACTCGTCATATTTTGTCGTAATATTATTTACAAACAATTTTAAAATTTAGTCTAGTGATTATAGAACAGTCTGTACAATAATAGGAGTAGTGAAAAAAAACACTGAATAAATTTTAACAAATGCAATAAAGTTAACATTCAATTGACAACTTTTGTAAATTTTTGACACCAAATGAGCACTATGTACATAACTTGTTAAAAATACTGTGTGTCCTTTAATATATAATATGCAATCAAATATCAAAAGCGTCATATTTACAATGTTATAAAAATAATACTATCAAATAGGAATATTTGGTTTCAAAGAGATTTGGCACAAGAGAAAAATAATTGACTAAACGATAGTTTCCCTATCGCTGAGAACCTGTATACCGTGCTCGGAAAATATAAACTTTACACAATCGTCATAACTTCTCAGAGGACTTCGAGGACCGTCTACCTTCACTACGTCATCTTTAATATTCAACTTATCCAAATCTAACGACAAACAGTTCTTATTATTCCCGCTGACTTGGTTGGGATCGACGGGGTGACAGTTAAAATAAAGGAAAACTTCGTCTGTACATTCGGGATCAATATCACATACCTTCTTTTTACCTCCGACAACCTTATGCACTCCCGATAGGTCCGTTATGACTTTAACCGCCTTTCTTTGAGAAGCTGATCTGATATCTTCTGTGGACTCGGTGTAGTTTTGATTAGCGTCGCCACAGAACGATTTAGGCGATAGATCGGCAGTCGACGAGACTTTGTTCGTCAATCTGACGCGTTTTTCTTTGAATTGTTTGATAGGCGTCAAAGCGCTGGACGTGTAGACTTCGTTGCTGTCTGCTTCGTCCACGCCGATCAAATAATTCATAATCTTAGACGAAATGTGGTTGTTTTTCGGTTTCGGTATGTCATCTTTGAAGGAGCGGAATTCGCTTGGAGAAATCATTACTACGTCGTTAGTGGAGGGAGAGGGGGTTATGACAGAAGGTTTTAAGAAAGAGTAATCATTGAACTTACTGCAATTCGTTCCAATCGTATGTCCGTCCGGGTGAAAGCGTGTAGAAAAGAAACAAGGAAATTATGTTAGCTGCTATCTCCATTATTTGTATTTGATCTGGATTGCAAAAACAGTCGCAATTAAAATAAATAATCATAAAAATTACACAACAAGAGTTAAAACAATCATATAAAACAAAATCTAAACACTGGCATGCATTGAACATATTATGAACTTAGTCAAGATTGCCATCACTTTTTTAACATGGATAAAATAAGTTTCTACTTTTGAATGTCGTTATAACTTTGTGGTTATCGTGGCTATAACCGTTCCTTCCTCAGGGCAAAATATACTAACTTAACATTAGAAAATAATGGGGAACATAATATATTACTAAGTGTTGAAGTGGGGGTGGAGGCGCGTCTAGAAGTATTGAATTATCCAGTCTATTGAAGAGTGGGGGGAGGATATAAAATGGATGGAGAAAGGTTTTCACCCTTCATTCCATCTCCTTCCCCTCTTTTCACTAATCCCTAATCACTAATATATTATGTTAAGGTGATGCACTACGTAGTAATGCAAAATCATGTGTTTTTGGTTTGAAAATTTGGTCGCCTAGAAATGTTTCAGATGCTTTAATTAAATACTGCGAGTAGAATACATCTTGGCCTTTGAAATAATCAAGTCTTTTTATAGGCACAGAAAAAAATAATGTATAAGGCCTATGAAAACTGCTTTAAAGTTCAAAATCTCTTACTTACGAACCCAATTTCGGTTATGATTTTATTGTATAATGTGGCAAACTAAGTTATTTATAAAATGATCGGAAAAAAATTAAATACTTATGCCTGAACATCCACAAAATAAAATAAAAGGCACTTTTTGGCCATGTTTTTTTCTTGCACAAATCAAAACAGGCGGATGGTGTTAAACGGGAATTTAAACCTTATCGCCATTTACGAAAGGGGTGTTATTGATAGCGGCTCAATTTAAAATATTACACGACGTAGTGCATCGCTTTAACCCATTGTTTTGTAATGATAAGTAAGTATTTTTTTTTTCCCTTGAGGAAGTAACGGTTGTTCCGAAACCGGTCGGCATATACAAAAAAAATGTTGTAGTTCAAACAAAGTAACATTGTTAAATTTATTTAAAATAAGTTTATTTTGAATGTTCCGTTTATCTGCGTGTCGGTAACTTTATCAAACAAGTGCAGTAATTTTGTCTACATAGAACTAAAGCCGTCGTCCGACTGGGTCGGTATCGATGAACAATCGACATAAACCGAATGCCCCACGCAGAAAATTCTCACAATGGCTGTGAAACACACCATGGCGAACTTTACTTCTCTACGCAGCCTTCGGCTTATGTTGATTGCTTACCAATGTTGACCCAGTGGGATAACGTGCTAAAAGACAGAATTTTTACTTACATTGTGACAAACATTTTTTTAAATCCTAGGATAACTGGTGACTTTGAAGGTAATAAGTTATAAGGCAACAATACATTATTTGAAATATGTACATAAAATAATATTTTGATAAATTAAAGTAGGTAATTCAAAATCTATTACATTTATTAAAATAAATTCACTACACATTATGTACCAACAAGTTAGAGTAAACAAATAATTTGGAAGACATTAAGGTTAAACGCAATGTTCATTATAATCTACACGTTCATAGATGGCGGTAATCTAATTATTTTCTTAAAATTCGCTTTTGCAAGTTATTGATGTACAATATTTAGACGAATTATTTGTTTGCACCCGTATATACGCAATATGAATATGAATAAATAGTTTTGTCCATTTAAAAACTCAATTTTTTCGAGAAAGGCATATAGAATACTACAATATTGGATTGAATCATCGGTACAATATTGTATTGGTTTGCCTTTATCGAAAAAATTGAGTTTTTAAACGAACAAAACTATTTATATTGTGTATGTACGGTCGCAAACAAATAATTCGTCTTAATATTTTAAATCATAACTTGCAAAATGTGTATTTAAGTGAAATAATTTAATTAGCGCCATCTATGAAAGAGCAGATTATGAATTCTTTTAAGTTTACCCGTGATAGAATTCTTTCAAGTTTACCCGTAGTAGTATTCTTTTAAGTTTACTCGTAATAGTATTATTTTAAGTTTACCCGTAATAGAATTCTTTTGTAGAACAAGATGTAACTACAATAGGACAAAACCGTGACCTTGTGTTAATCCTTTTACCGAAACCTTTAATCCTTTGAAACGAAAACAGTCCAAAAGAGAATATGTCACTGTTATTCGATATTTTTTAATATGATTATTGTAAACCATTATCTTTATAAAGGTTTCAAATACATAATATACGGTGATCGGGTATGTCATCACAATGACAATTCAACACACCTTCGAAAAGTGATATAAAGTCATGAAAAGTGATGAAACAAAAACTAGGTTAAATAGGTTACATAGGTAACTATTAAACCTAGTTTTTGTTTCATCACTTTTAATGACTCTATATCACATTTTAAAGGTGTGTTGAATTTTCATTTTGATGAAATATCATGGAACCATAATATACTTGGGTGCTTCTTGTGCAAGGATATTTTAACCAAAGGTCATTTATATTCTACCTGTAGAAAATAGGTAATAAATCATTATGTTCACTACTGGTACCGGAGATGTGGGTACTGTTATCATTTTTGTAATGATTTGGGCGTTTAAACCTTTAGAACTACGTAAAAAAAATTATTAAAATATATGCAATAATTTCAAATTAAAGCAGTTAAACCCTGAGGCATGTGCAGCAATTTGGCTGAATTTTGCAAAAAAGGCGACAAATTTTTGAAATAGCCATTACCGGACCTGGGGTGCTCAGTACGTAGAAAATTATGAACCAGTGTCTAATTTGTTAGTCATTTATTTATGTATTTTTGTCATACCTAAGTGCTGTTACAGTTATTGTTTACCATTTTTATATTAATAGGCATTCAAAAAAGGACACAATTATTCCAAAGAAGCAAACAAAAAAAAAAAGATTGACATTTTGACTGGTTTTTCAAAATGATTGCAATACAAATTTTAAAATAAATTTTTCATTCTTCCTTTCCCTTGTGATTCATAAACAAAAAGTGAGAAATTTGGGCAATTAACATTAAGGACGGATTGTTTCGGAGAATTTAAACAATTCATCAAATTTCTAAGGTCATTTTGGGTTCTGTGAAAGTCCTATTCAAGTTCTGTTATTATATCATTATAGGCTAGTTGCTCGACAGGACTGAAATAATAACAGAACTTGAAAACATCTTTCACAGAACTTAAAAATTAACTTTGAAAGTTGAAGAATTGTTCAAATTCTCCGAAACAACCCGTCCTAACATAACAAAATTTGAAGTGTATCAAAATTGTTGTTAGGCGTCCTAAAAATGGGATTTAAAAGTGCATGTGCCTGAGAGTTAATATTAAATCATAATTTTTTAATGGAACCCAGACACCAAGTCTGGCCTGTATAAAGTGTGTTGGTGTTGACTTAAATTTTTTAATCTGATATAAAAAGTCTCGCATCTTGCATCATCGTAAAACACAGCAAAATGAATAACCAATAAAATGAGGTTATGATATAGTTGTATGATTCCAATAAAAGTAACAAAGGCGTGGTTGCGATATTTACATGTTCTTAGTGGAGCCAGCCCCGTAGAGCTGATGCTGGTTGATGTAGGCGATGATGCCATCATCTATAAGGTACTTCACGCTCTCACCGCGACGCAGCAGTCTCCGGATCATGGTGGAGCTCACCTCGTTGGGCACCCAGTTCGTCACTATGGTTATGTTGCGCTGGAACAAAAATTCCGTTATTGATTTGCGCACAAATAAACTATAAAATATCTACAAGGATTTATAATAAAACCACGATCAATTTGGTACTTTTATACAAATTAGTTAATGGCATAATGAATGCACCTGACTTAACAAAGAGTACCAAATCGAAGCAAAAGACTTCCTGAGTTGTTCTTTGTTCATTCATCTAAAACAAACTATTTCATCATTTCCCAGTCCAAAGGCTAAATAGGCTCAGGAATAAATTCAGTTCCGTTGATATTTTCATTAATTGCATACTAAAATTTAAATCAGTAATCTAACATTTTGTTTCGCTAACATTATCATATGTCCGGGGGTAAATTTCACAAACTTCAGAAGGTGATTCTCAAGATATTTGTTGTTTTTTTTCCATACAAAAATATTTTTCTTAGATGAATATTATTTTTTCCATACAAACAAGTGAACTATTCTAATTTTGATATTTTGAAAAAAGTTACTTGTACTATCATGTAGAATCACCTCCTTAAGTTTGTGCACTTTACCCCCAGACACCCTGTATATAATATGTAACATGCTTTTTAAGCAGAATTCTTGCCTGAACAGACATGCAATAATTACAATAGCGTATTATCCAAGGCGGATATTTTCAGTTGCAAACTTACCAAGTACAAGAGGTCCGTAAAAGAATATTTCTCTGATGGTTTGTGAATAATGTTGTCTCTATTGTTTATATTTCTATTATAATTTGATTTATATCTACAACCTCTCTCCATGGCTATAAATGTATTGATAAATGTTTTGTTTTGTAAATTTTTTGTTTTATATAATCTTTGTTTTGTATAAATTTTTGATTTCATATTCCTTATTATGCTGTCTCAGTAGAGGTAAAGTCACAAGGAGGAAATTCGTAATTGGTTTTATTTTGGCTACATAATAATTATGTGCAAATTGAAATAAATATAAACTGTCGATTTTCCGAAAAATATTAAATAAATAAATATTTACCACATACTTTACGTTTTCATTTAATGTTAATTTTGCTATTTACTCTAGGCAGGTCTCAATTCCTTTTTTTCTTTCTTTTTCTTTGTATTTGTTGTACTTAGGCATATTATGTTGATTCAATTTGTTCCTATTTCATTATTTTATATTCTATTGTTTGCTATAGTGGCAATATGGATAAATTGAATTGGGAATAAAAATATTATTATTATGTTAATTTAATGTAATGTAATTTATTAAGACTTGTTTTTTATCTAAAAACCCTATGGGCGTGAATAAAGCATCTATTAAAATATATTCCCAAAAAAAAAACTAACATTTTTCTACACTATAAATCTGCTCTGATTATGGAAACTGCAAGGCTGTCCGAATGGCTGACTCAAGAAGAGAGTGCAATACAGTTTAAAACCGCAAAAGATGAATAGCAAACGTTTTGTATCGGGGATATGTATCATAACCAATCTCATTGGGAGATCAAATGAAGATCAAAAGAGGAGTTTTTTTTTACATGTATATATATTTTTTCAATATCAAGAGTCCCAACTGCTCCCAACCGTCTAGAGCCAGTGAGACTATGGCATCCTCAATTGGGGTATGTTATGAGGCTGAAGGTAGTGGGGAGGGGAAGGAGATGGGGAATAGAAAGATAAGGGAAGTACCTACCTATTCAGATCTGGTCACCAAACATGACTACAGCCATTTCAAGCAAAGTTTCAATTCTGAATGGTGATCTTACACCAGGGCGATACTGAGAGTATCATCCACTCTGGAACGGGCCACAAATATTATACATATTATTTTATATGAATAAATTGTGAAATAATATAAATTAAACCAATAATATTGACTTGCGCACGCCGGGATTTGAACCCGCGACTACCGGAATGCTAGTCGAGAGCCTCACCCCTCGACCGTCAGTATTCATGTATGAAAAAATCATATGTTGATTTTTTTCATATTAACCCTTAGGAGCTGGAGCCCTGCAATTGCAGTGTTGAAGAATTGTAAACGAAGCACTGCAATTGCAGTGTTGAAGAATTGTAAACGAAGCACTGCAATTGCAGTGTTGAAGAATTGTAAACGAAGCACTGCAATTGCAGTGTTGAAGAATTGTAAACGAAGTACTGCAATTGCAGTGTTGAAGAATTGTAAACGAAGCACTGCAATTGCAGTGTTGAAGAATTGTAAACGAAGCACTGCAATTGCAGTGTTGAAGAATTGTAAACGAAGTACTGCAATTGCAGTGTTGAAGAATTGTAAACGAAGCACTGCAATTGCAGTGTTGAAGAATTGTAAACGAAGCACTGCAATTGCAGTGTTGAAGAATTGTAAACGAAGCACTGCAATTGCAGTGTTGAAGAATTGTAAACGAAGCACTGCAATTGCAGTGTTGAAGAATTGTAAACGAAGCACTGCAATTGCAGTGTTGAAGAATTGTAAACGAAGTACTGCAATTGCAGTGTTGAAGAATTGTAAACGAAGTACTGCAATTGCAGTGTTGAAGAATTGTAAACGAAGTACTGCAATTGCAGTGTTGAAGAATTGTAAACGAAGTACTGCAATTGCAGTGTTGAAGAATTGTAAACGAAGTACTGCAATTGCAGTGTTGAAGAATTGTAAACGAAGCACTGCAATTGCAGTGTTGAAGAATTGTAAACGAAGTACTGCAATTGCAGTGTTGAAGAATTGTAAACGAAGCACTGCAATTGCAGTGTTGAAGAATTGTAAACGAAGTACTGCAATTGCAGTGTTGAAGAATTGTAAACGAAGCACTGCAATTGCAGTGTCAACCTTATACATTCATTTTGCCTTAGGATATTACTTCTATGTACTGGGTTTGTTAAACACAAAAATTAAAATCTCACTTTATCATGTGTGGTATTGTTTTCACGTTGGCCTTAACAAAATCTAACTTTATCATATTATGTGGTATTGTCTTCACGTTGGCCTTAACAAAATCTAACTTTATCATATGTGGTATTGTCTTCACGTTGGCCTTAACAAAATCTCACTTTATCATATGTGGTATTGTCTTCACGTTAGCCTTAACAAAATCTAACTTTATCATATGTGGTATTGTCTGCACGTTGGCCTTAACAAAATCTAACTTTATCATATGTGGTATTGTCTTCACGTTGGCCTTAACAAAATCTAACTATATCATATGTGGTATTGTCTTCACGTTGGCCTTAACAAAATCTCACATTATCATATGTGGTATTGTCTTCACGTTGGCCCTAACAAAATCTAACTTTATCATATGTGGTATTGTCTTCACGTTGGCCTTAACAAAATCTAACTTTATCATATGTGGTATTGTCTTCACGTTGGCCTTAACAAAATCTAACTTTATCATATGTGGTATTGTCTTCACGTTGGCCCTAACAAAATCTAACTTTATCATATGTGGTATTGTCTTCACGTTGGCCTTAACAAAATCTAACTTTATCATATGTGGTATTGTCTTCACGTTGGCCTTAACAAAATCTAACTTTATCATATGTGGTATTGTCTTCACGTTGGCCTTAACAAAATCTAACTTTATCATATGTGGTATTGTCTTCACGTTGGCCTTAACAAAATCTAACTTTATCATATGTGGTATTGTCTTCACGTTGGCCTTAACAAAATCTAACTTTATCATATGTGGTATTCTCTTCACGTTGGCCTTAACAAAATCTAACTTTATCATATGTGGTATTCTCTTCACGTTGACCTTAACAAAATCTCACATTATCATGTGTGGTATTGTCTTCACGTTGGCCTTAATAAAAATGTACTTTTATTTATTGAATATTCTTGCCGACTCTTATGGGTTAATATTTTGATGACGACTTCTTGCGAGACAAAAATTTTTACAATTAGCTGTTACACGATGTTTGCAAAAAGTCAGTAAGTACAGTTATTAATTGTTTCCTATTATATAAATAAATAATTTAATTAAAAAAAATCAAGCATCAACTCCAATAATTTCTCCCCCACTCAACTAGTGATGGATTCGCAGAACAAACTTTAACTCAAACAGCATCAGTGTTGTCACTCAGCTCTTTCAGAGCTAGATTTTTTCAGATATTCTAGATAGATGAATGAATACAACTTCATTTAAAAAAATCGATATTATTCTTATTTTAACTTGGATATAACTATTACTAACTCTGGCTAAATTGTTTGGGTTTTTTTTTAACAAACAGTCAAACAGTAAAAAAATTATCGTTAGAGTCAATTAGTTCACTTTTCGGAACAGCTCATATGGTCACATACAAATCGTTGTCTCCCTTACCGCAATAGTTAGAAATATGACCTAAATGGAGTTAGAAAGAAAAAATACCAAGCCTTACATTCAAACACAAAAGTTAACCACAGAATAATAAAAATGTTCACCTATATGAAACCAAAGGTTCTAACAGCAATTTGAGAAAAATTTGTGATTTTTGTGAATTTTTAACAAATTATTTTTATATGAAACAACAAAAACGTGAGGTGGCAATAATGTTTATAATACATTTGTCTAGTAAAATATGTCTGGTGTCTAAAAGGTGTTATGTTATGTTGTTCAGGAGTGTAAAAAATGTTTGTCGAAGGACCTTGAAAGTTAGTGTAATTACCACTGCACATGAGACAATAATATGTTGTATGGAAGGAAGGACTCACAATTAGGAACAAGGGCACTCGTTTCTTCCTGTTTATTCTCCTCACAGCAATGGCACTGAACACATAACGGTTTGCACGATATTGGCGCGGATGAAAACGTAATAAGGTAAGCAAGATAAAATCTTGCGCGGATGCGGTTTATATAGTGAGCTATGTGGTTCGAGTTATTGTAACAGACTGACTACAATTTGCACAGAAAGATGCAGGAATAGATAGGAAGGTATGACAAAGGAACAACAATACTATCTCAGTACAGTGGTCGCAGGTATGTATATAGGTGCATAAGATGTATGTGTAAATTAATGCATATTAGCGTAACCAATGTCTTTTTTTATTATCAGTAATTTTAGTTCAGTGTTTAGACGATAAAACGTTAGGTGAGCCATTTTAAATTTAAAACTTTAATATTAAAAAAAATATATGTTTATTACTAGAGACGAGACTTTATAGAGACGAAAATTGTCAGAGAAAATAAAATAAAAAATATCGAAACTCTCCTAAATTTTGAAAAAATTAATGAAGACATGTTGAAACAAAACTGGACATCAATATTGACATCATCATACGCAAATCTTGCAATGGAAATTTTTGTTCAAACTCTTCAAAATACAATAAAAAAATATGAAACCAAAAAACAAAAAAAAAAAAACAAACGAAGCATTACAACCATGGATTAACAGAGGCTTAATAAAATGTATAAAGAAACGAGATAAGATGCACATGCAATGTAAAACACATCCACAAGACGAGACCATGAAATTTAATTATCTTAGATATAGAAATATGTGTAAAAAAACTATTCACTCTGTAAAAGAGGAATATTACAAAAGGAAAATCGAAAATAACTCACAAAACCCAAAGAAAATTTGGAACGTAATTAAAGAAATTGCTAACATAGCCCCGAATAAAATCACAGACATCTCGCAAATCAAGACGGAGCAAATCTCGACAAATAACGCCGACCCTGATATAAATAGACTTAACACTCTTAACAAATACTTTGCAACAATAGGACAAACACTTGCCAATACGTCCCTAAATAAGATGAAAACAATAGAAAGACAGCTAACTTTGAACTACAGAGCAGGAAGAAGCCAACGAAATTCTCTTTTCCTTCTACCAACAAACAAAGAAGAAATTAATAGGATCATCTCTGAACTGAAACACAACTCAGCACCTGGAATAGATGGATCACTGCAAATGTCATAAAGAAATGCAAAGAAGGTATAATAACACCGCTAACACACATTTGTAATCTCAGCATGCAAACTGGAGTATTCCCAAATTGCCTCAAAAAAGCAATTGTTTGTCCTATATTTAAAGGAGGAGATCCGTCTTCTCCTAGTAATTACAGGCCGATCTCTCTATTGAGCATTTTATCTAAAATCCTGGAAAAGCTTGTCAAAGTAAGGTTAATGAATTTCTTCGAGAAGCACCAATTAATCTCGCCACAACAATTTGGGTTCCAACAGAAAAAATCAACTGAACATGCCATAACGGATATGACCGAATATTTGGCGAACAATTTAGATGCTGGTAAAAAATGTGTGGGAATCTTTCTAGATTTACAGAAAGCGTTTGACTCAATTTCACAAAAAATTCTATTAAGGAAATTAGAAATGATGGGTGTGAGAGGCATCCCACTCGCATGGTTTGATGACTACCTCTCGGAAAGAACTCAATTGGTAAAGAACGATGGAAAATTAAGCAACACTGAAAAAAATTTATTCGGAGTACCCCAGGGCAGTACCCTTGGACCAATACTTTTTCTTGCGTATATAAACGAACTATGCAAAATAGACCTAGAAAATGGGAAAATAATATCATTTGCCGATGATACTGTAACGGACGTACTGCTCCAATATCAGCCGACGTCGCCCCATATTAAAATCTGCCATTTGCCTTAACTTTGCCTGTCCTTAAATTGAATAAACTGCCCTCTATGTATGTGAGATTGTTATGTATAATGAAAATGTAATGTAAAAACAATAAACGAAACGTCGGAGCTTGGCTAGGGGACACGGGCAGAGAAGTATACTGAGAGAGCTGGTGGATATCATAGCATTTAATTCGGGCACGGTTATGAGAATCGCGCTTATACGAGAGGGAACGTTCGGCCGCGACCCGAAGCGAAGGGCCGTGCGCCGTCATAGCGTGCGAGGTGGTTTGCCGTCAGAACGTTCCACAAGCGCGATTCTGAGGATCGTGCCTGAACAAAGAGAGGCCGTGGTCACGTTCGGCCACGGGCCCAAAATTACCGGCCGAGAGGCGGTAACCAGACCGGCGGCGGGGCCGCGAGCGCGTCACAAACACGGGCTTCGATTCCCGGAATCAAAGAGAAAGTTGGCCCGTGTGAGCGTCGCTCGGCCAGCGCCTGCCGCCGGTGGCCTATAAAACGGGCAACAGGCCCTGAAAACGGCAGATATCCAGCAACCACCACCAGCTCTACACCTCTCTCTCTGCTCTGCCCTCTACCTCGCTCCGACTTCTGACTCTGCTCGCCTTCTTTCACTCTGACCCCCGCCTCACCCTGGACCACGGACTGCCTACCCCTTCGGACCAGACTCGGAATCAGCTCAAGAACAAGCGACAAGCAATCGGACCAGCTCTACAGCGGCTTCAGAGACGGCCCCGTTCTACCCCTCCACGCCACTGAAGGACGACATCTCACGCCTCCACAGATTGGGATCACCGGCCCCTTACAGTCTTGTGTGTCACACGATTACGTCTGATACAGATACAGTTTTACTTTTCAAAGGAGAGACATGGGAGGAGATAAAATCAAAATCTGAAACAGGTCTAGTAAAAGTATCAAAATGGCTAGAATGCAACCTGTTGACATTAAATGCCAAAAAAACAAATTCAATGTTTTTTTCTATGAACAAAAGAGGCAAACCTAACAGTGACATAAATATAAAAGTACATTTAAATGACACCTGTACCCCAGGAACACAAATATCTCACCCATGCGCATGTCAAGACCTTGAAAAGGTGCAATTAGTCAAATATCTGGGTATTTTAATAGATGACTCTTTGACCTGGAGAGCGCATATTGAAAATACGGCCAAACGAATAAGAAAACTAATTTTCTTCTTGAAAGATATACGCAACATTGTTGATAAGAAAACCATTAAAATTGTGTACTATGCTTTGTGCCATTCAATTATCAGGTATGGGATACTAAGCTGGGGCGGTGCAGCCAGACCATACTAGATCCGTTAGCCAAGGCACAAAAAGCTGTAATAAGAGTGATGGATAAAAAACTTTTTATGTATCCATCGACACCCTTATTTAAGGAAACAAAACTATTAGATGTAAGACAGATTTATATACATGCACTCATAATGTACTATACAAACAATCCCAAGCTTCATAGTCTTGTTGATCACAGCTACACAACAAGACTAAGATCAGAACAAAGGATGATAGTACCAAAAATGAACACATCGTTTGGACGTTTCCATGTATTTCTGGCTCCTAAGGTGTATAATGGGTTCAAGCAGCAATGCAGTAAGATTAAAACAGGCCCTCTTCAAAAGAAAATAACCGTATGGCTCATAGAATGTGGCAGAATGAAATCAGAAAGCTTCCTGAATGAAATTATTGTCTGACTGAAGAAAGACCATTAAGTGAATTCATTCCGACTTTATCCATATTATCGCATATATATTTATTATTTTAGTTTTTGTTTTACCATTTGTATTACGATATATGAACAACATTGTATAATTGTGTTTATATTTTATTTTATATGTTTTTTATATTTTCTTATGATTTCTTTTTTATATTTTCTTATTTATTACCACCATAATACGGGCATTTGCCTAGTTTGGGGTATTAATAAAAAAAAAAAAAAAAAATTCACTAATAATAAAAAATGAAGGCGTATTTTATCACCTTTCAAAAACAGTTATTAGTTTTCAGATACATTAAAAAATATCACATTTATTTTGATTTTATTGAGAAGCGAAAATATACACAATTTCTCCGACTTTCTGACAACATCTTTAAGAAATGTAACGGTCAATATGCCAGAGGCCTGAAGGGTTAAAGGTAGCTGAAACTTTAAATGATTATTTCAAAATCAACATTTTGTTAGTTAACGACTTCTGGCAGTAAACCTGTGCTCTGTTCTCATTACTATTTTAACCACTCAGAACATTAGAACGTCAAAAGACGTAAATATGATAATAGCGGTCAAGACATTAGAACGTCTTTTCACGTAAACGCGTGAGATTTTACAAAAATCGATTTATTTCCATCACTAGTATACGGATTGCCATGATTTAAAAAACAGAGTGTCGATAATGAATAACGCTACGCGTCTGTATTCAACAATATCTATGGAACGTAGAACTGCATTATCTAAGCCGATTGATTGAATCTGTCATCTTGTTCGTTCATAATTTATTGCGTTTCTAAATAATTTATTAAAAATATTTTAGTTTGGACGGTTAATATTTTGAGGTGACTAATAGTTTTTAATTATATTTCTTCAATATATAAAGTGTTATTTCTTTATGATACTCAGAAAAAAGTACATTTTTCACGGCTTTGAAATAATGGTTATCAATTCTTACATATTTTTGACGTAAAAATATATATTTAGAAACGCAAATATTTACTTATAATAACACAATGCGATAATGGATTTCATAATCTTTCCAAAACATTTTTTAGAATGAGGCTACGTTTCCCAAAACGTGAGTTATGAAGCTTTTAGCAAAACTCGTAAATAACACAAAAATTATCACGTTTTGACAGTTCTCAAAGGAACACATAGTAAATAAATGTCTTTGTCTGAGAGGTTAATTGATACCTACGCAAGAGGTTTCAAAGAGATATGTATACCTACACAAAGTTATTGTGTTTAATTAAAATAAATATTGAATTACATACCCTGTATCTTGTCAGGACATCGGAATCGTAAATAAACTTCTCCGGATTAGAGCCACTTCGACTGATTACCACGAGACCGTGCTGTCCCAAAATGTAATCCAGCTGCAAAAAAAGTACAAATTAAATCAATTAAATAATTTGTTGATTAACTTCAGAGAAAATGACCCATAATTATATACTCCACAACAGTGTCTGCCAAGCTGTGCGCCGCGAGAAGTCTCAGGTGTGCCGTGAAGGAAGAAGCCACAAAAATATTAATTTTAAATAATTCTTATTCATTTCAAATTTGTTCAATTTTAAACACATTCAACATAAATAAATATTTGTCACATTTGTACATAGTGGTCGACGCGACACAGGGATGGGACAGTTTGGATAGAGTGTGCACATCCCTCCACGCAGATACGGTGCTGTTTAATTCTCACGAAAATCGTGAACAAAATGTAATTTTTGTTAAATATATTGATCTGTTATATTTTTAAAACGTAAGTGTTGTTTATTAAAGAAAAATTCAAATGTTTATCGAATACAGCGATAGTTCTATTTCCATCCATTCGAGCCTGGCGGGGTTTTGAAAGAAATGTTCTCGACTAGATTCCGATTATTTCATCGCTTTTATCTGTAACGTGGCTGGCCACTTGTGTACACCTACGCGTCGTGCCTAGAATAAAAGCAGTGAGATAACATTTTGATTCGTTTTAACACAAACTGTCAGCGTTTAATTGTAGTAGATCACGGTCCATTTTGCTAATTTATAAATATTTTATCATCTTCTGCATTAATAAAGTTAAACCAATTTTTCAAACGTGTTTTACCTTATTTAGAGTAGCGTTTTATTAGAATTCTTTCTAAAAATCAATAGTAATTCCTTCTCATTAGTAAAATTATTACCACCTGTGTACATATGTTGATAAATACATAATTTTTTAAGGCATTTTTATTTGTTGTGCCGCGGACCAAATCCCACTCGCCAGTGTGCCGTAAAGTAAAAAAGTTTGGCAGACACTGCTCTACTAGATAACATATTACTATCAGAGATGTGCTTTATTTCAAATAAATCCATTTCAAATGGAAATGCAAAATGGGTATTTTCCATTTTGCATTTTAAATGCTTTTCTAAAAACCATTTTGCATTTTGCATTTTAAATGCTTTTCTCAATGCATTTTCCATTTTAAATGCTTTTTTGCAACATTCTTCCTACTATCTCCACTCATCTTTTTTTCATAAGCCCCAAATATCAGTCGGTCCTCAACCTCGCTATGAGAGATAATTTACATTTGTCAAGTTGCTCCCTGGTAGGAGCCCTGGCAATTGAGTGATCCATTACAAAAAATACTGATTCAAATAGGTACTGAACATGGGGCCATGACGCTGTAATATTAAGTGTTAGATAGCAGTTTCTATGTTTTTACGTTGGCAACATTAGTCCCGCGCAAATTTTTTGTGGTTTCATAATATGTAGTCGTGGTGTTTTTGGATTTACCATCATGTGTTTGTTTTACATTGATGTCCATTATTAAATGACAAAATTGTTTAAAAATTCTATAATTATTTTATTGTTTGACTTGAGAAACCATTTTGCATTTTCAATGCATTTTGAAAATAGGTAATTTGCATTTGAAATGCTTTTCTAAAACCCATTTTGCATTTTGCATTTTGCATTTTCAAATGGAAAAGTTTTGACCCATTTCCATTTTGCATTTCAAATGGTTTTGGGTACCCATTTTGCACATCTCTGATTACTATATTATTAGTTATTACTTTAATTCAGGTATTTACCTTTCAACTCGAGCTTTTCACATGACTGAATATTTGAGATGACAACACTAAAGCTTTGAAAGCCAAGGATTCAGTGGCACCAAAAATCTGGTGCCACCATATAATGACCATCATCATACACGGTAGAGTTTGCATTAAAAAATTTTCAGGAATTTGACGAGTTTTAAATTTTCTTGAGTATTTTTTAATAAAGTAACTTTTTACTTTCGTACTTATTACAAGTTGCCGACCTTTAACTGTTTTGTTCAGTCGTGGTGGCAGATTATTTTGGTTTAATGATAACACAATACAAATACTACAACAACACTCGTAGTTGGCACCTCACTAAAAGTTTCAAGTACTAGTATACACATTCGCACTTGGCAATTAAAAGGTTAATAATAATATTATAAATGAATTTTATAAAATATATTATGATAAAACTATACTAACAGACCGAACGATTAGTCATAATAGACCCGATATTGTTTTACATGAAAAAATTTTAAAAATATCTTATATCATTGATGTCGCTATTTAGAATTCCTGTAATATTCAAAATTCTGTTAATGAAAAAATAAGAAAATACACAGATTTAGGAAATCACATTAAAAGAATTTGGCATTCTCAGACTATAAAAAATATTACTATTTGTTATTTCGGCTACTGGCATTATACCTAGCTCTCTCATTCAAAATTTAGGCTTAGATCTGTCAAAGAATTTATACATAAAAATGCAAAAATCAGTCATTTTAAATACATGCACGGTTACGAAAGATTTTTTAAATATTTATATTGAGGGATCAGTAGGATTTATAGGTCCAGTTAGAAGTTCTACCGAGCCGAACCCTCCGATATGAAAATATCTGGAGTCGGTGAATTAATTTCCCAATTGATCTGTGGTGAGTTGACGTGTTGTTCTTGTATTATTTTGTATTTATTTTGCTTATATAATGCACTTGCATAATGTGAATTGACTAGATGATCATTTGTGGAAAAGTGTGTGGAAGGGTTTAGTTTTTCCTGTGGGGAAGATTGTTGGAAAAAAACAAAAAAATAAAATATAAAGATAATTAATACAACAGACTGTACGCTTTTAAGCATGTACTTTATGAAACGCACGCTCAAATTTTGAAAATGCCTCGACTGGTTTTCAAACTCATAGCTCATTATTTGAGAGTTTTTGCTGCATCAGATATTACGCACAGATCATTTGCTTTATAGTTGACTGAGCGTAGCGAAGTCCTGTTTTAACGTGAATATTTGGCATCTCATTTGTCTGTAAATTTGTTTGTTACCTAAACGTTTCGATTCCGGTGGTGGACGTTTTAATGGTTCAGTAAAGATTCTTTTTTCAAATGTGGAATCGTGGTGTTTATTTAGACATTCTTATTTACATTTTTTCAATTTTAAGGTACCTACACGCCTGAAGAAAGATTGTAAAAAGAATTGTCATTGAGATAGTGACATTTATTTAAACAAATTGTACAATTTCTTATCTATCTGTTTATATAAATAAAAATGTTCGTTTGTTCAAAATCTTAAATCTCCGAAAGTTCTTCAAAGTTTGAAATTTTGACACAATGTTGCATTTGAATACGCGTGTGTTTATATATACCTATATTATGTAGATGTCACCTGTGATAGGAAAAACACGTTTTTTTTTAAACCGCGCCATTTCGTCGCTTTAGTTCGTTTTTGTCCAACAGACCATTTTTGGCGAAATTGAGTTAATTATGCAGTTGTTCTAGGAAAGCATTTACTTATACCATACAAGTGAGAAAAAAAACACAGTAAAAATATTTTTAGTGTGTTTTCAAGACAAGTTTTTCTTAATTCCGCCAAAATTAAATTAATATTCCGAGCTTGTTTCTCCAACTCCGTGTCCTACATTCAAATTAAAAACGTGTTTTATGCGTAATTTTAAGCATTTGGAACGAATTTTACTTAAAAATAATAAATTCGTTACTTTTTAAAAAACTTTGAAGCCCTATTTCTCCCGATTTACGTTTTGGTCTGTTGGACAAAAACGAACTAGAGCGACGATTTGTTGGACAAACATGCTTTTTTTTTTTTAAACCGCGCCATCTGTTGGACGTAAAAGCAACACGCGCTATTGTTTCTCTAACTGCACAGACAGACTGAGCCTGAGGGGTACAGCTAGTTTAAAATAAAAAATATTACCTAAAATATAAAGTATATAATTTAGTAGGTAGGTATTTAAGTACCTACTTACAAATCTGATGATTTCAAGAGGAAATATTGGTTTTGATTTATTAAATAAGTGAAAATTAGAAACACACTTCTTGGACGAGAGGTCTAGTGTTCACAGAACTACTAGTTACTAGTTAGTATTGAACAAATAACGCCACTTAGTATAGTCTATCTATCACCTGAAGGATGCTTAACAAATCTATTTTTGTCACTTTTACAATTGCTAAATTAAAAGTTAAAACTATTATAGTAAAATAATTCACTTACATCTTCATCTGCCCACAATCCTGGCACCGAAAATGACTCCAAAAGATCGGCACCGCAAAGCAATTTCAACTGAATCTTGCCATTATTGTTGTGTCTCTTGCCAAAGTCATCAGTGTCGGTGTTGCCATTGGTGTTGGTGAAGCCAAAGTTGCCGTTGTCCACATCATCAGTGTTGCCAACGGAATGATTCAAAATTGCCTCCGGCAGCCATGATGGGATGTTGCCGTCTAAAGCGTCACTGTTTATTCTGTCATTCGAGTAGGCGTTTATCAAATTCTGAAAAAATTGTTTGAGACGGTGAGATTATTAACAAATAGAAGGAAAATTTTATTTTATTTTCTAATTTTTAAAAACAGAAGAAGGTTGATAGAAGAATTGTTATTTTAAAGGAATATAACATCAATTTATAGGTCGCAAAAACGAGTCGATGCGAACAACACATACATAGGAATGTGTGTATTGGTATATGTATACACTTCCGACAATGATTTCCTTGAAAAGCTTCACTGAGAAACAGCTTTTTATCTTACTTATTGTTTTTAGTGAAAAAAAATGTAAACTATGATAAAATTTGAATATTTAAAAAAGTTTTTACAATTTTTTTTTTTAAGTTACGGATTTTCGCATACGAGGGATTTTAGACGCGGGCGTAACAATCGACGCGAGACTTTTTAAAAATAATTTCCAACTGTCGCCGCAACTAAAGTCTCTCGTCTGCAGGCAGCCTTACAGTGTGTTCGTTTTAATATCTCAAAAAATAACTTTATTAAATTTCACGGGATCAACTAGTTTGAAACATGCTGTATGCAAGCAATGCATCTGTGTTAGTACTGTGTTCGGATCAACATTCGCTGCGATACCTATACTAAGTAATGAAAAACTAAACAGTTTAAAATGTCATACACATAGTCAGGCTTGAGGTAAGATGCAAAGCAGAATATAGAAATTAAGTTTTATTTCAAAAATGTCCTTTTGTAAATTTTTGCGACACAGAAAAATATGCTTTCACATTTATAAAATGTACCATTTAAAAAAAAAAGGTATAAAAACATGAATGTCATCATCGGCATGCAGTACCATTGATATAATAATTTTTCCAAAACTGTTAAATTAATGGCATTTTTGGCAAATTAATGGAGGCAACCTGGAGGCAACCGAGTGACAACTTATTTTGGCACCAGCAGGGTTCGCGCATTTATGGAATGAAATATGTCATCAATTGTATTTGGACTGTCGACTCACACACATAGGAACATTTTGCGGAATAACTCGGCAATCATGGTTTCCTGTGCATTTAAACTGTGTAAATTCATAAATGGTAAAGACAATAATCACTAATATGTATTGCATTACATTCCAGAGGTAAGCATTATTTTGCTAATTTAAAACTTATTCAGTTTAATATGAACAGATTTTAAAACGACAGTGTGACTTATATCAAAACGTAAGTAGTGAGGCGCAAAATACAAAGCGATAGTTTGGTGTGTAAATTATGCTACAACTGCAAAAGGGAAAGCTATTCACTCTTACAAAATATTAGGTTTATATACATAAGTAGAACCTTTCCACGAGATCTGGGATTTTTAGGGCTAAGGACAGCGACGAGATCGCTCACCATTGTAAAAAGAGACGTTAAAAGATTAAAATACTTTAATCTTTTGACGTCCACGACCACTGCCCCTCTCATATTAATTTCTCCCTCTCACCTTCAATGGCATGTGTTTATTTCATCTGTGGTTCGTACACAGAATACCGAAAAATTGTTAAAATTATTGCAATTTTGGACAACATTTAACACCTCTTCGAAGGACAATAGCGTATGCGTGTCGTGGTTTTTTTCTCTCCCCCGAACAATTGTTTCATGTCACATTGATGGTACTGCATGCCGAACAGTTGTATATTACGTATTATTATAAGGAGCATTCAAATTGCATAACCCAACAAGATACCAAACCTTAACATCAATTAGCTACAATATAATACCTATAAACAAAGTCTGGAAACAGATGGCTTGCTGTGAAATTTATCTTAACTTTTCCCTTACCAGTTGTGCCACCGAAACTCATTTTCCAATATACGAGGCGTATCCATAAAGTAAGTGTACTGAGGCTCTCACGACCGAATGAATTTTATTTTCGACATGTTGGCTACACTTGCGTGTAGCCTGACTCTTCCCCTCCGCAATGAGACCGGTTCAAGGTCAGTACGTTGAGAAGTGTCGACGTGACAACACGTTTCGTGAAAAATGTCAATCCAATCTCCCGCCAAGTGCAAAATACGCGGCGTCATCCGATATCTCGTTTGGAAGGAAAAACCTCCGTTTGAGGTTTATAATTTGGTGAAAACTGCATATGATGATAAAGCTATGAATCATACGAGTATGTACAAGTGGTATCGCGAGTTTAAAAATGGTTCTCACCTCTTCACCCTCCGCCAAAAAGTTCAAAACCACAATTTCAGCCAAGAAAATTATGGCATCCGTGTTTTGGGACTGTCAAGGCATAATTTTGATTGAATATCTGCCTCAAGGGGAGACCATCAACTCTGCAAGATACTGTGAGACCCTAAAAAAATTGCGGAAGGCCATTCGAAACAAGAGGAGAGGCATGCTGACAAAGGGAGTCAGCCTGCTACACGACAATGCCAGACCACACACGGCCAGCGCAACGAAGGAACTGCTTGCTTCGTTTAAATGGGATGTCCTAAACCACCCCGCGCATTCCCCAGACCTAGCACCTTCAGATGTTTATCTCTTTACCTCCCTGAAGCTGTACATGGGTGGAAAAAGGTTTTCAACCGACGAGGAGGTAAAGGGGGAGGTGGAGAAGTGGACGAAGGGGTTGGCGGGAAACTACTTCGAGGAAGGCATCAAAAAGTTGATACCCCTCTTCACCACCTGCATTGAGAGGAATGGCGACTATGTCGAAAATAGCTTACTTACATATGTACTAAGGTAACCATGTAATTTTTATGTTTCAATAAAATCATTTGTAACCTACAAAAATTCAGTACACTTACTTTCTGGATACGCCTCGTATATAATCCGTGTTTGTTCTATTTGAATATATTTGTTAAAAGTCATAAAATTTTCATCAAAATTTGAGTGCTACCCTTATCCGTAAGCAAATACGAAATCTATACATTTATGATTCATGGATTCATGAATAACCACAATTATTTATGATGGTGTAATGAGAATGAATGATCGTGTCCACTTAATGAATATGCAGTAAGGAAAGATGAATTACATAAAATGGTTTGAAAGATATTCAATTAAAATGATAAGAAAATCGAGATATCTCAATGAAATTGTTTTAAAATTTGGATGAAAAATGTTATTGCAAAGCAGGAATTGTAGCTGTTATGTAATATTAATCTTACTTTTTGATATTCCTGTTTTGAATTCATTACAGCAAAAGCCCTTCCACCAATTGTTATTGGTTTGTTAAAGAAATAATTGGCAGAGGTGAAATTATCCAAAGTTTTCTACGGCAATGTCGTTATAGGGGGCCCGATAAAATATAAAAATAAATAAAAACACAAAATAAAATAAGCAGCAATAAATTTACACACATAACTGATATAATTAATTATAATGGGGATAAAGACACTAAACAATCGAGCAAACTTGTTTAAAAACTGTGCATTCCAATATCATAACAACTCGAGCGATGGAGATTTCCAGGTGTTCGGTTTTCGAATCGGTCATTCAATTTAATTAATATCATACTTCCAAACATTAATATGGAAACATATGAACTGCTTACTGCGGTTTAAAGCCAGTGAATCTGCCTAAATTTCACCATTTATCGCATTTTAAAAATATATATGAAAAAATTATTAAATTTACAATTCGTTTTAATTTATAAAAATCACCTACCTAAATTTGGGTAGCTGTCGATCGAGTGACAAAACGAGGCAGTGAATGGGTTAAAATTGTTTGAAATTTAAAATTAGTTAATAAGTAGGTATTATCTTCTTCATTAATTTCTAACTAAAATAAATGCATGGGAGAATATCATTTGAAAAGCCCAACAAAATATGTCTGAAAATTTTTGCCTGTGGTGCAACGGTTATCGAAATGATTTTTTTACGGAATTCAAACATTCGCGGGTTACGAATAACCTGACAATATTAGAATTCTCATTACAAAATTTTGTAACTTGTTCTATGATGGAGAACTTAGATAATTGAATCGGCAACGCCTGGCTGTGAACCCGAAGCTATACAACGTAAACTTGTATAATAAATGCATCAGTTAATTTACTTTTAATATTGTGTGCGTTAATTACCTTAAATAAAGTTATCAAAAAAACAATATTATTATCATCAAATCCATGAATGCTGTTTGAATCACATCCTAACTTAGATATAATATTACGAGTGCTCTTGAATTGCACTCTAACTAAATCTGTAGGACGTAAATCCATAGATGCTGCTTGAATCACACTCTATCTTAGAAACATGACACAGATCTATGAATGCTATTGATTCACATTCTAACATAGAAATATGTCACAGATCCATGAATGGTGAATGCATGACTTTCTAACTTAGAAATATGATGAAAATCTAATAATATTCTTGATCCTTATTCCATCTTAGAAAAATGACTAAAATCCTTGAATGTTGATTAGTTAATAATGTTGATTTACATTCTAATATAGAAATATGATACAAATCCATGATTAATAAATTAATCACTTTGTAAATTAGAAATATGATAAAAATCTATGAACGCTATTGATTGACATTCTAACTAAGAAATGAGGGATTTGGTGTAAAAAGTTGTCATCCACTAAGTTAAATATAAGTATTTACTATACAATAATACAGGGTGTAGAAAAAAAGACAGTGAAGTTTTGGAGGGCCGGTACATCCCCTGTGGTGGGGGTAGGAACCTGGGACAGGTCTCATTGTGTCGGGAGGGTAGTGCCATTTTCAGTGATTACCATGGTTTGTTCCGGACAACACCGGATAACACGTTTCTTGAAAATGGCCGATCTTTCGTCGCCACCCAGCGGGCCTTCTGACTGCACTTCAATCTTGCGTGCACGCTTGATTTGAGCATTTGCGACTTCTTCCTGTGGGGCTACCCGAAGGAAAATGTTTTTAAACATCGGCCTCACACATCCTAAAGGATTGAATTCGGGAGGAAATTGCTGCTATACCCATCGAGATGTGCCAAAATGCGGATGAAAACGCCTTCATCAATGTATCGCTGCTGGGGGCATCTGATGTCATCTTCAGGACTTGATGCATAAATAAACCCCATTTCTGTGAGTTGCTCCGTTTTTTTTAATAACCCTTCAAAACTGCACTGTCTATTTTGCCGCACCCTGTATTTGAATATAAAAAATAATAGCTAAAAGCAATCTACATAAGTATTTACTGTTTATGAGCGCTCTGAGGTTATTGGTATTGAATCAAATCTATTTATTTATGTAACTATGTTGGTTACCTAGATAGCTTATAGATAGATAGGTGTCTTAACGATTTTTTAAAGAAAATTTGAATGTAGACTTGCAAAGAAGTATGTATCTTGGCTAAAAATCGAAAAAGGGTAATAATAATAATAATAATAATAATTGGATAATTTGTAGAGCGCCGTTTTTGTGAAAAATCACCTCAAGGGCGCTGGTAATTTGAGTACATTGTGTTCAACCAACTTTTTGCACCACACCCCTCAAATGGCAAATCTATGAATGCTATTGATTGACATTCTAACATAGAAACATGGCACAAATCCTTGAATGCTGAATGAATAACTTTCTAACTTAGATATATGACATAAATCCTGAAATGCTGATTGATTTACAATCCAACTTGAAACATGGCACACATCCATAAATTGATTCACATACTAATTTAGAAATTTGATGCAAATCATTAAATTGATTCAGATTCTAATATATAAATATGCCACTAAACCTTACATTGTTTTCATTCTAAATTAGAAACAAATCCTTATACTGATTCATATTTAGAAATTTAGCACAAATCCTTAAATTGATTCCCGTTCTAAGTTAGAAACATGTCACAAATTCTCAATTGATTCACATTCTAACATAGAAACATGGCATTAATCCTTAAATTGAATCACATTCTAACTTAGAAAAATTACGCAAATTCTTAAATTTATTCACATTCTAACATAGAAACACGATGAAAATCCATAAATTGATTCACATTCTAACTTAGAAATTTACCAAAAATTCATTAATTACATAAATATACAATTATAATAACCTGATGGTATTGCAAGGACTTTCGTGTTCTGGTCCATCCCTCCTGGTTGACCTCCCATTCCGAGGTCTTGACCCAGTCCGAGGACGCCAGAGCTAGCCGGAGCATGGCGCAGCGATGAGCGGCAGACACCAAGTCCTTTTTACCGTATGCATCGTGAACAGGAGATACTATACCTCCTAACACATTGTGCGTCCCCAGGCCGTGGAAATAATCTTTGGCTATTTCTGTGAGAGAAAGTTGACAATTTGTTAAAAAATTAATTCCTCCAATCGATAATTTGTTATAAAAAATGTCATTTCGCTAATTATATGAGAGAAAGTTGAAGATTGGTTCAAAAAATATCATTCACAAATTACGTGAGAGAAAGTTGATATTTTGTTAAAAAAATGTCATTTCACCAATTATGTGAGAGAAAGTTGATAATTTGTTAAAAAAATAAAAGTAAAGGAATGGAAATCATAAAAAAGGGTACAAACACGTACAAACTTTGGCTAAAATGCCTATTCGCAAACAGTTTGTGCAAAATTCGCAATCATTAAAAGTGCGTGCAAGCCATTTGCACATTATATAGTTTTGTCATCTTAATGTATTTGCTTACTTGTGCAAATAAACGTTCATGCAAGTCGTTTGCGCATAACACACATGATAACTTGTGCAAATTAGAGTTTGTGCAAGAAAGATCGAGCGTGTAGACGGATTGTATGGAATGAGGCAATGTTGTTCTATATGAGAATTGGTTTTTTTTTTATGTGTCATGTTACAAGAGCGCCCCTGCCTTGTCTGCACAGTGACGGGGAACTATATCGTCACCCGGTTGGGCAGCGTTGTAAGGTGGGCTAAAATAGAGCCGGTAGGAAGGGATTTATTAATGTCATTGTATTACAGTCTTCCTTCAGCCCCTACCTTAACCAGCCTCAATATGTTGCACACCGAGACAGAAGCGCTCTTATGAGGTTTAATATTTATTTTTCTAAAGACTTTTTTTAAGCTGAATGACTTAACGACCTTGCAGAAAGTATTTAATTAAAATAAATAAAGTACATAATAGTTTGTTTATAAATTGATTTTAAGAACAAGATTATTATGTTCATAATATTATGATGAAATATTTGAGTAGGTAATTCATTATTTATTATGATGGCCTCCATAGTCGAGGCGTAGGGCTCGCGACTATCAAGCTGAAGGTAGCGGGTTCAAATCCCGGGGTGCGCAAGTAAATTGTATTTGATTGATTTGTGTTATTTCAGAATTTATTCATATAAAATAATATATAATATACTTGCAAGTTCTAGAGTGGAAAATACTCTCAGTATCGCCTTGGTGTAAGACCACCATTCATAATTGAAGCGTTGCTTGAAATGGCTTTGGCCGTGTTTGGTGACCAGATCTAAATAGCCAGGTACTTTCCACCTTCCTCTTCCCTATCTCACTTCCCTCCCCACTACCTTCAGCCTCACTAGCTCCAGACGGTTGGAAGCAGTTGGTACTCTTGTGTGGAAATCACATAAAAAAATAAAAAATGGAAAATTTCCATTCACTCCTCAAACTTTTTTGTGAAAATCACATGCGAGTCGCAACTATGAATGAGTAGGGTGAGGAGATGGGAAAAGGGAAGGTTGGGAAGTACCTGGCTATTCCGATTTGGTCGCCATTCACGGGGCCATTTCTAGTTTAAATTCTGAATGGTAGTCTTTCACCTGGGCGGTACTGAGAGCATCTTCAACTAAGTTTTTAAATAAGATTTGAGTGTGAGAAAACAATAAATTGCTGATAAGAGAACTTTCTGATAATGAAAAGAAAATACCGCCGTATTTTGCTACTATCGACAATACTTTACTGATTTAAATAATGCACATATATTGTATATGTGTACAAATTGCTATAAAATGGTAGGTATAATATCCCTATATTAGTGCAAAATTTTCAAAATTGGAATTAATTTAGGTACCTACCGAAGTGTATTGAAAATAATCAGATTTAAAAAAGTATCTTTTCAAATCCAGACACGCGATAAGTACCTAACTACCTAAAATTTAAATTTTTTTACAAGATGATTATTTTTATTCTTTATTTGAAATGTATAATATTTTTCGATTCTGCAAAAACAAAATTTATCTATTTTCATATTAGCAAGTCCAGTTACATTTCATGATTTGATAAACTTGTTGAATTCCGCTGCACGCTTAGTAAGCAAAAAATATATAAACAACACATGGTTTCAAATTAATTACTACAAGAAATAACTATTTATGTTGTGGGAGATGGTAAAAGATGCATTAAAGTTCGATTTTTCTCGAAGTTCAGTTTGAAGGTTAGAAAATACGCATAGAAAAATAAAATAACCCAAACTAACACCCTAAAAACTTATTGTGTTCATGTTTACTTAAACCCCCGACTTAAATAGCTGTCTCCATTAGATATTTAAGTTGAAATCAAGTTTTGTTATTTAAAAAGCCTTTGAATGCAGCGGAATTCGATAAGTTTATCCATGATCTTTGACAGGTAACAAATAATTATGAAATACAGCATAAAATTCGTGTCTTTTCTACACATTTCAGTAATCCGACACCATCAAGTTTTATATAATGTCGGATTGGTTGTATAAACAAAACCGAAATTAATAATATTATTGATGTGAACTTACCAAACATACGAAAATGCATCGGCGTCGGCGGGCTGAATGAGCCACAGGCCATCAACACAATGGAACCTTGCGACATTCTGCATCTACTATTGTTTCAAAAATGCACAAATATTCATAAATCACAACATCAATGTCATACTACTAAACGAAAGAGAAGCTAACAGCAAGATAATTGTTTTATCTCTTATATTTACGTACGATTGTATGGCAAATGGTCGTATGACTGACGTTTCGTTTTGCCGATCGGTCGATATATTAGTTTCAAGGATAGCTAAACACAACGCACAACTCTGGGACGATGATTCATGACGCCAGAGACATCAGTTCGCTTTCGGGTGAATGCGCCGATCTTAAACTGTTACGATTACGCGCGGTCACGGCTTAACAATGTTAATATTATTATGTGAAAATTGATGAAGTTTCAACCGCTTCAAATAAAACTACGATGTTGAATATTGACGTAAACGCAATGTGTTGCCAGTTCTATGACGGGTGATGACGGCTGACGAACAAATAAAATATGTTGCCAGAAAAAAAAACATGATTTTATTTTATTTATTTTGACAGTATTTGTCATTTTATGTACCGTATTTACATGGTATTTACCAGTATTTACTGTTTACGACTTTCAGGTCCGTAAACGACGGCCGATGACAGCTGTAAATAATAATTACTTTGAAAAATACAACAATTCTTTCTACGGAGGGTACCTATAAATGTGAATGTCCTCTAATATAGGAAATTAGATCGATGAGCTCGGAGGTACTAAGTTCTACCACAAAAGAATGAGATGAAAAAAACTTCAGTCGTAGCCTTGTTATCTTAATTCATTGAGGATAGTTTTAATAGGGTTACCTACGTTTACAATGTTCGCATTCGAGTATTTTTTTCGGATATGATTCGAATTTTCCATGGACCTAAAAAGCCCTGGACAGAGCATTAGTGCGATTTGTATGAATGGCATTAAAGTCAAATCTAGGATGAGGGGAAATTACCTGATAGCCACCTTATATGACAAACTTTTAAAATTATTTGTATTCAAAGTGGCACACAGTTAACTATTTACTAATTTACGTTTGATGGTTAATGTGATTATAACGGCGTATGCTTTGTTTGGGGTATTTGATGAGACGAGGAATGGGATATGTCATTAAAAAATGTAAGTAGGTTTCGGCATTTTTCATACATCTTTCCCCTCACTCCGCGGCTTCTAATTGTTCTCGAATAGCCTTTTAGGTTCATGGAGAATGGCGTTATGGCCTTATTGGGAGAGGACTTACCATCAACGAGGACTTATGAGTCAAAATTAAAATAACATTCAACATGTAAGAATATTCGATGTAATTTTATGCAATACAACCGTACATGTTATTCATTGCGGTTCTCTCCCTGTAACTGAAGATAAAAATCATTCTGCATTAGAATTTATTTTGTCATTCAAAAACAATGTTAAGGCTCTGGAGGTCATCCACCACTTACCCGCCCTGGTATAAGTAACAGATGGTTACTCCTTCAGTGCTCTCACAAGGACTCTATTTTTGTGTAATAAAACGACTCTATATTTATACATAACGACTCTAGATCTCCAAAGTCTCTGCACGAGGGGTTCGCTGAGTCGTTTGTTTATGGGGGTTAGTGAGCACTATGCAGGATGCAACGTTAAAACTACAAAAAATCCTAAAAATGATAAGCATTCTTTTCGTGGATGGAATTTTGGGCAGGGTGATGTTGATAAGTTATACAATTTGATGAGTGAAGTAGATTGACAAGAACTTTACAATTTTTGCACTATAAATGAGGCGGAACACTATTTTCTGTTTGTCTTCACAACATTTTTGATGCCTGTTTTCCTAAAAACCCTTCCAGTAGAGGTGGTCATCGATATCCGAAGTGGTTCTGTCGATATACCATTGCGATTATTAGGGTAAAACATGCTCTCCATAAAAAATGGAAGGATACTGGCTGTCGGTGTGACTATGATTTGTTCAGTGTGTATGTGTGCATAGAGCCGTGGTTAGGCAGTATTCGCACTGCTTTCCAATCATATGTAAATTCCATTAAACACAATATCAAGCATGATCCCAAGATGTTCTGGGACTACGTCACATCGCTACGTATTCAAGGTGTTCATGACACCATGTTGCATCGTGATCGGGAAGTTGCTATTTGGCGTTCAAGCCCACGATTCAGAATTAGAAACATTTTTCAAATAATGGCGAATTAGTATAAATCCCTCCAAAAGCGCCGTCTGTGTTTTCTCGCCCAATAAAGCCTTCCAACATCCAGCAATTCGGAGAAAACTACCCGTGGAAAAAAAGTGTTAAAAACCTCGGAGTAACCCTTGACAGTAAATTAACGTGGAAAAAACACATTGATGAAATCTTATCCTCAGCCAATGAAAACTTTTCTACCCCAAAAAAAAACAAAAAATTATCAATCAAAAACAATTTCTTAATTTACAAATCGACAATAAAGCCAAAACCATAAATAAGCCAAAACTAACTTAACTAACAAAAGTCCCATCTGGGTCAACGCTTTAGAGTCGCATTTGAAAATACTCCAAACTCCAAGTAAAACAGGCATTGGTCAGTGGTCACGTGCAATCAGAAGGATATATGGTGATCGACGGAAGAGCAACAAGCGCTAACGCAGAAATCATGCCTCATAAAAGGAATAATTAACTACAGAAGAGAGGTAGAGACGAAACAGGAGGGGATAGCGGGAACACACAGCGGGACTGTACTTGAGTATGGAGAACTGTGGTTTATTTATGGGAGAACTCCTTACTTCAGCGCGAAGAGCCGTGGACTTCATTTGTGGTGTACAATAGTTTTAAGCTAGTTTAGAAATATTATGCTTAACCATGTTGCCAAATAAATGGTATATCAGTATAACTGTATAAAGTGTTTTCATTTTGATGGTTCCTTGAGAGATGGCCAGAATCCCGCGATCCCTGAGATGTCAATAAACCAGTGGTTGATAATGCTATCTTTTTTGACAGGGTCCATGAATTATCAATTGCCTCGCCCGGTAAAATAAAAAATATAAAAAACCGAAAAAAATCCCACGTAAAGAGTAATTCTCTACATATTGCAGCCATGTTTCATTGCAATTTTTTTTTTCACAAAACCTAAATTACATCTATTTTTCAAAAACCTTTTAATTTAAATCACGATGAAAGAGAAAGGCGCCTTATTGTCCCGGAGCTATGTATGCCATTATTTCAAAAAGGTAAGCAGTCAAAATCTATACTATTTTATACTATTTTTTGTTTTTAATGAGTTTTATTAATTCACAATGTACATTTGTTACGTATATACGTAACAAATGTACATTGTGAATTAATAAAACTCATTAAAAACAAAAAATGTCTAGAAATTGTTACATAGTGAATGCCAAAGAAATACAAAAAATATTTTATACTACCCTAAGACCGTTTCCCGCGCGCTCTTCGAAGGACATGCATCGTATATTTTTACAGGGTTTTACGTTTTAAAGTCTCATATAATGGCTGATTTACCGGCAGTGATGGCTACAATACATAATGCAGAGCAAGCTGAAGCAGCTGCTTTGAGACGAACAAAAACGTTTCGCCAGAGAGTCGATTCATGGTCGATTCTTTCGCTAATTTGAAAGACGAAGATTTCGTCAGGAATTTAGTACGTCGCTGTATACCAGTTAACACACATAGATATTCTTTATTCTATGAGTTATATGTACCTACGTATGTAAAGTTCTCGTGTATTATTTAATAATATTAATAAATCATCAAACATACAAGCGACATTTACAATATCTTAACAGTAATACACACCCACAATCAGTAAAAATACATATTGTAGTTAATACTTTATCTTTTTATTAGTATGTATGAAAATAATATACTACACTGCCCAACCTAAACCAGAGCAATAAGCCAAAATATACTGGTAACTCCCAGTTTGAATACACCTTTTGGCCAGAGTAATATTAAATGTTACGAAATTATACAATGCTCTACCAAATCAAACAAAAAAAATAACGGAAATGAATATATTTGAAACAAAAGTAAAAACATGGCTGAGAAAACAAAGTGATATTCAACTTACACACATTATGACGACGATGTAAAGACAACTTGAAACTAAATACAAAAGTTAGAAACCTGCAGGCCGCCTCAAAACAGGAAAACCTAGTGAGGACTGAAAAAAATCATACTTCATACTTACATCATGTACAAACGTTGCAATTGAAAATAATATATATATTAATAAAATAATATATATATTATGATCGTGAGAAGCGAAAAATTTTCGCGTGGTATGGTGTAAAGCAGTCATTAGTAGTAGGTGGAACTCAGGAACTACTGGATTCCTCCTTGCATGACGAATATGATGATGGGTGTCGTGAAGATGAGAGTGGTTTATTTATGGTGAAGATGGTCGATAGAGGGGTAGTCAGGGGTAGAATGGTTTATTTATGGTCAGGGGCATATAACTCCGCTCTGGCCTTTAGGGTAGGGGTCACGGTGTTTTTATAATATTTATACAGTTAGTAGAGAGTGTTCAAATAATCCTCGTTGATTTTTCTTCTACGACCTTGGTGTACAATATGATTTATATTATAATTAATATGACTTTTAAATCTGTTTTTTTTTTTTTAAATGGGTACCTAGGTAAGAACAGAATCTATTGAATCGTGGAAGTTTTTATTATATTAGGTAACTACTGACTAAAATATTAAAATTATTATGAAAATATTTATTTCATAATATCAAAAGATCTTCGGTCATCCTTTTTTTGTAGAAACATTACGTAATGTTTGCATAACTTATCAATCAACAAACCGGTACTTTTGTAGTAAGCTAGAGATGTTCGATATTCCTATCCCGGCTGCCGTGCCCGGTGACTTTTCTGTCACTAGTTCTCCCGATATTTGTTTCTGAGGAACCGGTATTTTAAAACAATCTGCAAGTGAAAATTTTAATATTTTAATTGCATACGTGATTTGTATTATTAAAATCTGAAGTAGTCTTTCATACACTTTCAAGAAAAGTATTTTATTTTGGAATACTCTCATACGAATTCATTAATAAAACATTTTTTATACCTTCTATATCGCTTGCCTAATAATATATGATTCGTACTTATCGGTTCCAATTTTGGAAATTTAAATTTCGTTGAACATAATTTTACGCATTACGTTGGAATACGAATGACAATTTCACATCATGCGTTCATGCACTATCGGCCGAAATTAGTGTATTCAAATACTTACACCTAAAACTGTTACAGACTAATATTTTTACTTGGGCTTAAGTTTTTTTGTACATTACGTAAGTTTGTATTTTACTTATTTGGAGACCACATTTTGCATATTATTGCATAAACCCATAGAGCTGTACAATTAGAGGCACTATTTCGTACTAATATCTAAACGCGTTCTACTATTAGAACCTGAAATTCAGTGTGGGTAGATTAATATTTTGTAATTTACGGTCGTTCAGAGTTCGAGGCCAAATATAACTAGTTGGACATACAAAAGTAGAACATATTTTTTTCGCTTCATATCTTTATTATCTCTAAATAGTATCAAACAAAGTCGCTATCTGTCTGTTTGTGCGCTTAGTTCTTTTAACTATGGATGTTGATAGGGGTTTCACTATCGTTTAGAGAAATTAGAGAAGGCTTATGGATATAATACATGCACATTATATTTACAGAAAGTAGAGAAAAGTCGATGTTTTGTAATAAAGTCGTAAAAAATATATTTTCGGGCGCTTACATTGCTAACGCTAGCTAAAACTTATTGGTTTCATCAAAATTAGTTGGTTAGCTGGAAGAAATAGGATGTAACCTATAAGCTATACCCTTTGTACTCTTTTTGTGCAATAAATATTTTTTTGAATTTTTAATTTTGAAAAAATAATGCAGAACGGAATTGTAGAACGGAATTATATATCTTCAAAAGGCCTACAGAAAAGTCTACGATGGTATATGTCTTTAAGGATAACCACTAGCTACGCCGGGTACACGTCAGCTAATACTATAAAAAAGTCGGTATCCGCGTCTGTCTGTTTGTGCGTTAATTCTCTAAACTACCGTTAAGGATAAGGAGAGACGAATTGAGTGCTTTTAACACTATATTGAGAGATATGGCGTTAGAAGATATCAAAGGATATCGCAATCATTTGCGAATTTCGGAAGAACAATTTGATGTACTGTTATCTAAAATTCAGGAAAAATCCAAAACAGGACACAGTTATGCGCGCGGCTTTCCGGCAAAAACTAAGTTAAAAAAAAAACAAGTGAACTAGATACTTAAGTCAGGCCATGACAAGAGTCAGAATAACAGAATATTATGTATGAGACAATGTATGAATGCGAATGAGACAAGGATTGTGATTGTTGTACGTCGTTCTAATAATGTGTATTTTATTTTTATTTATTTTAAAATACCCACTTCAAAAATAATATTATTAATTGCAGTGTCACGGGCATTCCAATTTTTGTAAACTTCTTGCTTCTGATCCCAAAGATAGTAATGGCTTTGGTATTGATCCACAAATCTAAACATCAAATCATCCGACCACTAAATACATTTTTTCATTGAAGTAGATGTCATGATGGTAGGTACTAAGTACCCATAAATAAACCACTCACTAGTAACGTCTAACGTCTACTTTCGACCACAGAGAACCATAAATAAACCACTCACCAAGAAACTAAAAATCGCAAGCGACTTGAAATAAATGTTAAACGTTTTGATTCGGAGGGAAAATCGAACGATGATTCATACTTGAACAATAAAAGTAGACGGGCTTTCAACTTTCATCGCTCAACTAAAAACTTGATCAACTCTGTTGAAAGGATGTTCACACTCGTCGATTAGCTTTCAACTGTCATCAACAAAAATCGCCCTGTCTGAACGGCGCATAATCCACAAGTGTGAACACCCTTTCAGCAAAGTTGATCATGTTTTTAGTTGAGTTTCATTACTTGAGCGTAATGCTTATTTCTCTCAAAATAGTTGTAACGGACGTTGTTGGCCACATTATTTATTTTTATCAAAATTTGTTTACATTTATAAAATGTGCCTACTCCACGCCACTGGCGAAATCCTCAATCCCCGCCACTGTTCATTTTGTCTCCGTTTCGGCCAAAGTTTTTTTTTTTTTGATTTTATGGATTCTTTCGTAATCCTCTAACTAGCTAGGGCTTATAACAATACCCTTCATGTTTCTAGCTGACTAGTACTGCGGCTCATTTGGCCTTATTACTATTACCATCTGATGGTTGTATTTACTTGACTGATTTTATATTACATTAATAAGTTTTATGAGGAAAAATTCTTAACTGGATAAAAAACCTCATACAAATGACAAGAAGAAGAAAAACAATAAGTTCTGAACTTTTTACGCTGTTTTACCTTTGTGAATTACTGAGTGTAAATATTTCATTTTTTCATAATTTGGCTGCGTCCTTTTCGCTTCGGAGGTCTGTACCTGCGGTGAGAAAAATGCATTTGGGGGAAAAAACGTGTGGGATAAAAACATTTTGTTATATTAAAAAGGATACTTTGCGCTAGTAATTATCGTCCTCTTCTTCTAATTCTTCACTGGCGCTGTCATCATTCTCATGGAACTTCATGATTAGGTGTTTGGGCATCCTATGTTTGTAGTTGAATGCGAGATCTGCTGGCGAGTTATAATTACCCAGCGCTTTAATTAATGGATTATCCGGGTTCAGAGTGTTGTAGAATCGTGATGTGAGTTGGTTGCGTGCTCCTGTAATGTAGGTATATCTTCTCGTTCGTGTATTCTTTTGAGATTTGTATATCGTGGTGTGTTGTAGGCAATTTTTATGCATTTGTTTTGAGTAACTTGAAGTTTGTTGAATGTGGTGTATGCAATGTTACTCCAAACCGGAAAAGCATACGTTAGCGCCGGGCGAATTAGGCTGAGGTACAGATGAATTTTCTTCCTTTTAGCTAGCGAGCTCTTTCTGTTGAATATTGGGCTTATCGATCCTATTGCTTTTTGCGTTTTCGCCGTCGCTAAGGCGATGTGAGCTTTCCAATTTAGTTTTGAGTCCATTGTGAGTCCCAGGTACTTGACTTCGGATTTCCAATCTAGTTGCTTTCCGCCCATGAGAATTTTGGCTTGCGGGATGCTATTTTTGAGTTTTCGCGTGAATGTTATCGCTTCAGTTTTAGTCTCGTTTAGTTTCAGCCGCTATTTTTTGTAGTATTCGGTGAGCGTGTCGAGGCCTCTCTGTACGTATTTCACGGCCATTTCAGGCTTTCTTGAGGTAGCATAGACTCCCACATCGTCCGCATAAATTGCCTTGTTGCATTTCTCATTTAGCGGAGGTATATCGTAGGTATACAGATTGAAAAAGTGCGGTCCGAGTAAACTTCCCTGCGGGACTCCTTTAGGTATATTTCGTCTTGTTGATGTAGCATCGCCCACTTTGACCGTGAAGGTTCGGTTTTCTAGGTACGATTGCGCAATTCTTATGATGTAAGTTGGCGTGTTGGTAATGTACATTTTGTATATGAGGCCTTCTATCCACACCGTGTAAAAGGCTTTTTCGAGGTCCAATAGCGCCATTACGGTGTATCGTTTATTATTAAATCCTCTAATAATTTGTTCTGCGACTCGCGTAAGTTGGTGGGTTGTAGAATGCTTTTTTCGAAAACCGAATTGTTCGTCAGGAAGGGTCTTATTTTGCTCGTGGTGAGGTAGGTACCTGTTTAGGACGATTTGCTCAAGGACTTTGCTCAGTGTTGGTAATAAGCTGATAGGTCGATAATTTGACGGATTCGATCGATCTTTCAAACAATAAATAAAAAAAATAAAAAAATAAAATAAAAATAAAAATAAATTATTGCTCTCTGCGGTAGGTGTTTTAGCAGGATATTATTTATTTGAACTTCGCCTGGGGCCTTATTTGGTTTGAGGCACTTTATGATAAGGGCCACTTCTCTCGGGGTGCAAAGTTTTATATCCTCCGTATCGGTCTGCGTTTTTTCGTTCAGTTCTTCTACCGTTTCTGCCACCAGGATGTTTGTTTCCGGGTCTTCCATCCCGTCTGTTGTCGAAAATGCTTTTTCGAATCCGTCTGCCAATAAATTTGCTTTTTCCTCATCTGAGAGTGCCAGGACCGGAGAGTTTGGCCACTTCAGGGGCGGGATGCTGTTATCTTGATGTCGCAGGGCCTTGGACATTCGCCATATTGAGTTGTCCTCAGTACTGAGAGATTCGACTTTCTTTGACCACAGAGTATTTTTCAACGTTGCAATTTCTTCCTTTATTTCCCTTCCGAGAGAATTTACTGCTACTTTGAAGCATGCCTCTCGGGTACTGTGGTAAATCCTGCGTAGTCTATTTTTTTCTGTGATCAAGAATTTTATGTGAGGTGTGAGCTCTACTTGGAAGGGTTTAATTTTCTTATTCTTGATGAATTTATCTCGAGCTTCTTGAATACATTTTGTGAGGATTGACACGGCTTTTTCTATGCCCTCCGTAGTTGATAGTGTCTCGGATGTTAGATAAATTTTTCATTAATAAATTTCTTGAACCCATTCCAATCGGCGTTTTTGTAATCAAGTTGAGTCCTTGTTATTCTCACGTGACTTCCGCCTATCGAAAAGCTCACAGGTAGGTGGTCGGAAGTTAGTTTATCCTGTGTAATCAGGGGAGAAATATTTGTAATATTTTTTGCCAGTGCAATGTCGAGAGTTGCAGGATATTTGCTTCTTTTATCGTAACGTGTCGGCCTGTCCGGTGCGAGTAGTCTATATTCGTGATTTTCCATGTGATTATATAGGATTTTGCCGTTCTTATTTGCTCTGAAATTATTCCAGTACCTATGTTTGGAGTTTAGATCACCTGCTATGAGTACTCTCGTACCTAGTGCCAGTAGTTTGTTAAGATCGCCTCTCGTGATGTTTTTTTTGTTTGAAGGGCAGTACGCCGAGACAATAGTGTGCATCTGGTTATTTATCTCCATCCTGATTACGGTGGCTTCCATATTCTCTAGTACTGGCGTGGGTATCCTCGTTATCCGGAGACCCTGGCGAGTGAGTATAGCAGTTCCGCCTCCTTTACGAGTCGATGTTGTAGAGGATCTGTCATTTCTGTGTACGTCGAATCCTGGCACTCTGAGTCGGTCATCTTCTTTGAGGTACGTTTCGCAGAGTAGAACAATGTCAGTCTGTAAGCTGGTAGTGAGCTCAGTTAATTCCTCTATCTTGGCTCGGATGCTCCAAACATTCCACATTAGGATTTTTACCACTGGGCCCTCTTTATCCATTGATGGTGTCGGTGAGAAGTTCCATGAGAATGATCAGCTTTTCTTCTTTGGATGAGCAAGAAGCCAGTCTTCCGCGTACTCTGATGAGGTTGCGGAGTAATGACATTATGTCCTCGTCATCAGAGGAGTTTCCGGTGTTTGGCGCTTGGCGTTGTGTGTTAGGCGCTTGGCGTTGTTCCGGTGTGGGCGGTGGGGCCCTTCGTGGTTCCTGAGGTTCAGGAGCTTGTTGCTGGTGGTTGTTTCGGCCCGCTACGTCGGCCCAAGACCGGCCGTCTACTCGGGCCGCGGGTATCTGTACACGAGGCTCTGCCTCTTTGCGCCTCTGGGCGTTGGTGTACTCCTGTCTGCGTTGGAGAGCAGCTACATATGCCACCCTGTTGGGGCATTCACTGTAGTTAGCGGGATGTGCTCCACCACAATTGCAGCAGACGGCCGGCTCTTCTCTATTCATTTTGGGGCACTCCGGTGTGGCGTGAGCTCCTTCACATTTTACGCAGCGGGCTACGTGGGCGCAATTTCTGGACCCATGTCCGAAATTTTGGCACCTATGGCACTGTGTGCCGTATTGGAGGTGATTGCTCCGGTATTTACGCATTGAGATCCTGCAATGGCACAGGTAGACCACTGCGGCTCTCAGGTGTCCCATATTTGTTTCCTGGCCAAAGTGGGCCAGGTATAGCGGGTATTCCAATCCCGGGGTGGTCATTCTGACGACTGTCCTTGCAGGGAAGCCTTGGGCCTCCAGGTCTTCCATAATTTCCTCTGAAGTCATATCCGGAAGTCCCCTGATGACGGTCTTCTTGACTTTGTCAGCTTCGGTGGTAAAGGTGTGGAAAGGCCTTTCCTCGCCTCGTAGAGCTGTTGACAGCTGTTTGTGGGCTTCTACGGAGCTCACCACAACGCTAATTTTGCCACCTTTGTTGTAGCGGAAGTTGAAGTTGGCATTTCCAATATGCTTCTGTACTTCGTTAGTAATTTGTCCATGTGTCATGGATCCACTTGTCATTATGATTGGAGGTACTCGAGTACTCTTTCTGAGTGTGCTCGTTGTCGTTTGCTCACGACTGGTGGACGCCACTGGTCCTGGTGGCGTCGGGCGTCTCTTTTGGGCTGGCGGCGCTGTCTCATGGCACGGCTCGCTTACCTCGTTTAGCGTTTCATATTTATTTTGATGCACCAGCCGAAATACGGGCTTTGGAGGCGAATGAGGGCGCTTGGAGGCCGTAGCCCTGGTCCATTGTACCTCCATTGGTGACGTTGGTCTTGATGCTTGAGATCCGGCGCTGGTGCCGGGCCTCGACGGTGATCTTGAGGCGGCGTTGGTGCCGGGCCTCAATGGTGAGTGTAATCCGGCGCTGGTGGCCTTCGACGTTGCGAAAATGAACTCCGGTCTGTTCGTTAAGATGTTAATCCTATAGCCAGTGGCTCCATCCGGGAAATCCATCGGTAGGATCTTGGTACATTTGCTCCTGCGTTCCTTGATTGAGGCGTCCAAGAAGGCTCTCTTAGCGTGACCGGTCATTATTCGATATTTATGAGTATTTTGCCGTACGTGGGAGGGGTAGGGGAGATTTCTGAAATAAATGCAGTAAGATTATAATTTGGGCCGATCTGAATGTCGGCAGTGACCGATTGCACCTAGCGCCTTACGGCTCCAGTTAGCGTCGGTTTGTCACCATTCAGGTCTTCCTTTTGATTTTGCCTATTCTCTGTGTTAACAGTGTCCCAATCCGCCGTGGAACCGATCTTGTTAATCCGCCAGAGAATCAGGCTAATCGCAAATATTTGTTAATGTTCGCAACAATCGCAAGTCTCAGTTAGATCCTTAAAGCCGACTTGAAAGTCGGCTAGACCGATTGCCTCGGGCGCCTTGCGGCACCAAATAGCGTCGGTTTTTGCCACCTTACAAATCTTCCTTTCAACTTGGTCTATTTTCTGTGCTGACAGCGTCCCAATCCACCGTGGAACCAAACTTGCCAAACCACCAGAAAATACAAACTAGTCATAAGCTCTCAACCCAATCAATCAAACAATCTCATGGTCAATCAATCTCTCTCTCTCCTCGGCCAAAGTGGCCTGAAAACTTTGACTCCGAAAAACATCGGTACCGCATCGCGCACCTACCTCTGCCAAGCGGAACGCTGTTCAAATTTTCCTATATACAATTTACTAAGAAATAAAAATTTATTAAATGTTGCAAATGCCTATATTTTACTTGTACATCTCCTCGGCGGAAGTTAAATAAACTCTATTTGCTATGTGCTACCACTGAGGAGATATTAAAAATGCTGTTTTTTAACATGTTTGTGTTCATGGGTTAAGGTTTGCCCAGGTCTTGGTGGCGGGTGCGTCAGCCCACCTTCTGCGTGGCGGGCCGGTTGGGAGATGCTGGTTGAGGGAGACCCTTTACAACCGGTTATCGCTGTCCGGGCCGCTCGATAGTACAGGGGCCCGACCCTCAGGCTCATGACTAAGGGTGGGCTGCCCCATCAGCGAGTGAAAAAACCCCGCCACTGCTGTTGTGCCGGTTCGTGACCGGAGGGGACCCAGCAGCAGCGTTTGGGGCGCGTTGGATGCCCTCTCCAGCCGGACTCTTCCAGCCTATCACCTAGCACCGCAGTGGATGGGCTGGAACCAAACGCCCATCACTCCTGGACAGCCTGAACCCCAGATTCCTACCCACCCCTCATATCTTTCCTTTCCAGACCTTCCTTTCACCTCATACCCTTACAAAAAAAAAAACTAAAAATCATGAATATACACCAAAACAAATTTAACATCATTACAGCGGCGAGTAGCAGGCGTCCCCGGTGCGGGCCAAAACTGTTGGTAATTTTTGCCAACATTCACGGCCTGCACACAAACTTAAATTCTGTTCATCACCATCTTTTGTCCTAACGTCCCAACCTTCTTTTCCTATCCGAAACTCAGATAGCCGAGCCGCCAGACTCCTCCTATCTGGACTGCCCGGGCTTTACCCTTGCAAGCAAGTTCCGACTCAAAGGAGGAGTCTGCCTCTATAGTCGAGCTAACGTCAACTGTTGAGTCAACAACGACGACTATTGAGTCTGAAAAACTCCAGATTCGACGTAATGTGGGTGCGCGTCAATCTTGCCAGTACAGAAAGATTCTACGCATGTCTATACCGCTCACCGAACCATAGCGAATCAGACACTTCCGAACTCTTCAAACATTTGAGCGATACTATTGATGTTCTCTTGCCCCTCTACCCTTCGGCCGAGTTTATTATTCTGGGGGACTTCAATGTTCATAACGAACCATGGTTGAAGTTCTCAGGCCCAATGGACTCGGCTGGCCGACAGGCGGAATCCTTTGCCATTTGCTACGGATTAGAGCAACTGGTTCAGGAGCCTACAAGGGTTTCTGATGTCCAGACTCACCGCTCCAATCTGTTAGACCTATTCTTAACTACTATGCCACACGGTTATAAGATTGACGTCACAGCGCCTCTGGGATCATCCGACCACTGCCTAGTGACGACATCAATCCCCGTTAACCTCAGACCAACCAATGAGAGGCTGAGGAGAAAAGTGTGGCACTATAGGTCAGCAGATTGTTTCGGTATGCGGGTCCATTTCAACGCTTTTCCGTGGTCAGCTGTTTGTTTTCGGACTTCGGACCCTTCAAGATGTGCCCAGGAGATTGGTGAAGTCATCAAATCGGCGATGGATGGCTTCATACAATCGACTACTAAAGAAACTGGTGTGGGCTCAAAGCCGTGGTTGAGTCGACAATGCTCCGATGCAGTTCGACGAAAAAACGCGGCTTACCGAGCCTTCAACACATCTCGAACGCCCGAAAGCAGATCAGCATACAACAAATCGGCAAAGGAATGCAAGAGAATCATTAATAGGTCATAATTCGTGGGGACTTCGCAGACCGGCTTTGCACGCTCTCTACAAGGGGGTATATGTTGCGCAAGTCGCATATGCCGCCTCTGTTTGGGAGCATCGCCTGGATAACTGCTTAATACTTCTTGCTCTCACTAGGGGTCAGCGCACTCCCCTGCTGGCACTATCTGGGGCATATCGAACCGTTGCTTCGGACGCTTTGCCAATTTTGGCTGGTATATTACCAATCGATCTAGAAATTAGGGAGGTGTTAGCGAAGCAGCGATTAATCCGTGGATCCCTGGCCAACCACCTTGGTTTCGTCCTGACACCGGGTGGACCAGGAACTCTCCCAGGACTGCTCCGAACGATGAGGGACCTGTCGCTCAAAGAGTGGCAGGTCCGTTGGGATAGGTCGAGCATGGGAAGATGGACCTTCTCCTTCTTCCCTTCAGTTAAACTCAGAATGGAAGGGGCCTTCCTCAAACTGGACCATCACGTTACGCAGCTCCTTTCAGGACATGGGGAATTCAGGGGAAGGCTTCACAGCCTTGCCCTGTCCACCCACCCCAATTGCGCTTGTGGCAATAATTACCAGTCGGCCGAGCATATTCTGTGGCACTGTGAGATTTTGAAGGATGCCAGAGACGAAATGATAGAAGGTCTGAATGTCCCCATTAGACCGGTGTGGAACACCGATCTTGTTTCTAACAGTGTGAATTTCGAATGTTTGAGGAAGTTTACTAGGATCTGGGTTGAGAGATGGTCTGTGCCTTGAGTCGTTGACTAGTGTAATAATTGGGAACCCCCGGTGTACTGCTCCTGCTCCATGACTTATTCTTTTACAACTCTTTCATTATTGTATATGCTATTCTGTTTTTCTTATTTTATTATTCTTATCTTATTTCTTTTTTTTACTGTACCAGCTGTTGCAGATGATTTCCATTCGTTTATATTTTGTTTTTTTAATTAACTTGTCTTGTACTTTTTAATTCTTATTTTCTGTTTTCTTTTCATATGTTTATTTTTCCCTGTCTAAGGTTAACACATTGTTTTTCTTTTTACAGACACTGTAAGCACTCTTATATATCTGTGTTTACTAATTATCTCTCTTACTTTACTTTGTTATCTTATTCAATACTTACTGTCCTCTTTACAGACCATTCAGATCTTATTTTTACACCTTTACTTTTGTTTTTACTTATTTACCGTTGCCCTTATGTGGCACTTTTTGGATTGATTATTGTTTTTCATTTTTCCTCTTATTTTCTCTTCTTTTTACATGTATTTTTTCCGGTTTTCTTTTCTTTTTTTTTAGTAACAGCAACGAGTTTACAGGCGAGAACTGAACTCCGTTGTCTGTTTTGTTTTGTTTATTTTCCCCATTAGGGGTTGGATAACGGGCCTCGTCCCCGCATGCACGACTGGAGCTTCTTATTATTCTTTCTTACCGGGGTACTCCGCCAATCACCTGCGCCACCCCTGATGAGCGTTGGTGGTCAGAGGGGTGACTGTGCGGGCTGGGGTAACCTCCACCCTGCCTCCGACCTCCTGACGCTTCTTTCCCCTAGGTTCTTTAGGGTTTTATCCCTCTTTTTCCAATACTTATCTTCAGGGCACCACCGGGTGGTCGGCTAAGGGGTGTGGAAGTCCTGACCTGCACCAGTCGCCCCAACCACCACCAATTTCTCAACAGGACTGCCAGTCGTGGTTTGGCGAAACTCCCCCTTCACTCTATTGTTTACTTTACTTTTATGTGTTTACAGGTACTGGAGTGTGGGTCCCCTCCACCAACTATCTGCCTGACACTTAATCTTGATTGTTTTGTTGTTTATTTTTCTGTGTTGTCCTAAGTTTAGTACTTGTAAGCGCTTGCATACCGCTTCATAACACCGTATGCGGGGACTTTGAAGGCCTAGCTTCATTTATATAAATTGTAGAGCCATTTATTCAAAAAAATTAGATTCATGCGAGAGCTCCGAAGGGGTGACCATAAGTCACCTATACCGGGGTGGGACAGGGTGGGTGTACCTTCAAAGGTCATAATTCGTACACGACCTGCAGATCAGCAAAAAGCTGGCTGCCTGCCCGCATGGCAGCAGAGCATTCTGGTCGCTTGCGTGCTCAATAGGTCGGAATTTTTGCAAACCCAGTTTGCCACCTCTTACCAGACTTGACGGCTCACTAGCAAACACCGCCACCGAAAAGGCTAACCTATTAGGGAAAATGTTTGCGGAAAACTCGACCCTCGACGACGGAGGTGCTGTTCCGCCGTCGGTTCCTCACTGCGGCTTCTATATGAAAAAGCTGAGGATCCGGCATCGGGATGTACTCCACGTTATACGGGGGCTCGATGTTAACAAAGCTAGTGGACCTGATGGAATAACTGCCCTGGTATTGCAGAGGTGTGCTGCGGAAATAGTTCCAGTTTTGACAAAGCTCTTCAAAATGTCCCTGAAGTGTGGCACTGTGCCCTCTGGTTAGAAAAAAACGGTCATTCACCTATTCCCAAAAAAAAGGTAACCGCTCCAACCCGGCCAACTACCGCCCCATAGCGATCACATCAGTTCTGTCCAAAGTGATGGAACGTGTGATCAACGACAAACTGCTCACATACCTCGAGAAGAACAAAATTATCAACGACCGTCAATACGGATTCCGGCGGAACCGCTCGTGCGGTGATCTTCTCGCCTATGTGACGCATGTTTGGGGGCGGTGCCTGGAACGTCACGGTGAGACCCAAACGGTCGAACTAGACATATCCAAGGCCTTTGACCGGGTCTGGCACCGAGGACTTGTCAACAAATTGCCTTCTTACGGACTTCCCGCATCCCTGTGTACGTGGATTGCTGACTTTTTAAGGGATAGGTCGATTCAGGCAGTTGCTGACGGTTTCGCCTCTTCCTCACACTCTATAAATGCTGGCGTCCCACAGGGATCAGTTCTGTCTCCGACTTTGTTTTTGTTGCACATCAATGATCTTTTGACATGTGCACCGATTCATTGCTACGTGGATGACAGTACAGTTCATGATAGCTTTTTGTTTGACAAGCCCCCAAAGGGCACACAAACTCCAACGGCTCGGAGGGCTTTCAAGCAGAGAATGGACGGTTATCTCGAGAGTATTTCCTCCTGGGGTAAAAATAATCTCGTCGAATTTAATGTTTCAAAGACCCAATCCTGTCTGATTACGTCTAAAAGGGATCCAAATGATAATCTAGTCTCCTTCAACGGAAGCAATCTTCCAAACAGGCCTTCCATTGATAAGCTTGGTGTGACTATAAGTGACCAGCTCAGGTACGGGGGCTCCATCGAAGCCAGAGTAAAGTTGGCCTCTCAGAAGCTGGGCGTACTGTACAGGGCCCGCAGATACTTTAATAGTACACAACTGCTGACCCTGTACAAATCGCAAGTGCGCCCTACTGTCGAATTTGGCAGCCATCTCTGGTCCGGAGCCCCTAAATACCTGAACAAAACCCTTGACTCTGTGCAAAAACGGGCGGTCCGTTTGATAGATTCCCCAATCTATGACATAGGCCCTGAGGGAAATTATTTTCTTCAGGGCCTCCTGTGTGGAGTAAATATTAAAAAAAAAACATTTTTGTAAAATTATTTTTACCTTTTTTCCTCTACAAAAATCCAGGAACCTCATAGCATAGTGAATCTTTTCTCTTTCTGAACGCTATGTGACGGGGAACCTGAGAAAAATACTAACTTAACCATTTTTACAAATTTGATCGCTTCAAGATCATTTTTACACGTTTATTTACAAACTTTTCTTATTTTCTGTCGTATCTTGGCAAACTAAAAATCTAGTTGTCAAGGTACACATTCTTATAACTGCTATGTAAATAAACTATGTAATTGTTATTCAGGCGAGCAGTCCGCGAGCTTGCAAAATCTTTGCAAACTCCCAAAATTAAGCGTCTGCCTTCGGCTCTACCACCGGCAAAATGAATATGCGACATTTTGCGAGGGCATATAAACGCATTTCTGGCGCGGATAGAATCCCCACCACCTTTTGGCTGACAGCCCAATGTCGGCTGCGAGTCAAGCTTATTGCATATAAGCAGCAACACAAAAAATATTAAATCAGTTCATCTTTACCACCAAAACAAGTGTTTTATTATCAACAAGTGACTCCTGCCCACCAACTGCCTCACCTCGCCGAGTCTTCTGCTCCAAACCTTCTGGTGTTACCTCATCAAAACCAACCGGTTCTGCTCAGGATAACCGCCAACACCAGAAGAGAGCAGAGACGAAAGCACATCCAGTGCCCAACAATCACCGAGCATCGGGTGCGGGAGGCAGATTGTTCATAAATTTGCACCACTATCATCATCATCGGACGTAAAGGAGCATTTTCATCGGTTGAAGACACGGTTTGGAACCGGCGCCCAAATCTACAGTCTTGTGCAGACTCCCGTCCAGTACAATAGTATTAGATGCACCTAATTCGTATCCATTTTCTAACACAAATATGAAGTTTTTGTGCTTTTTCAATGATATGTTCTCAAATCCGTTCCACAAAATATCAGAAATTATAGAGACACACGCATTTTTATATTTATGTATATTTTTATAAGTATTCCAAAAGGGGTAGTAAAAGTGGTGTACTCAGATACTCGAGTCGGGCCATGTCAAAAGTCAAAATAATAAAGAAGTATGTATGAGACAATGTATAAATGTGAATGAGGCAAGAAGTGTGTGCCAAGACCGAGTTGTTTGGCGGTCTGTCCTCTCTGCCAACCCCTGCGGAGAAACGGCGTGATAGTTACTTGGTTAGTTAGAACTGGCTCCAATAATAACCGGCTCCACAGAGAAATAATATCGACGGTTCCAGCGACTTGTAACCGGGACAGGAATTTTGTCATCGACCATCTCTAGTAATCTGAGTATCTCACTATACGTACTATACTAAACACTACAAAAATTCAAAACGAATTTGTTATCGGCGTCGATAGGGCCTGTTGTGTATTTTGATAAGTAAAAGAGTTAGGCGAGGCAGCAATAGATAAATTGCACACAGTTTCATAATATATTGTAGTGTTAATCATGTCGATTGTTGATTATTTGCCCGCGGTCGGTGCCACGATTCTTCCGAATCTTGGAGGATTTGTAGGCGGATTTATAACTGCATCTCAAGTGAAAACCACCGATGGTTCCAAACCCTGGTATGAGTCCCTGAAGAGGCCATCTTGGAGGCCTCCCAACTGGGCCTTTGGTCCAGTTTGGACGTCCCTCTATTCTGGAATGGGATACGCTTCATACCTAGTCTGGAGAGATGGAGGTGGTTTCCAAGGTATTTAGTATTTAGATCAGTATGATACCAATTCAATTTCTACCTACACGATGAATATTACGTGCATAGTTGTAGAAATCCTACCGCAAGAATGACTTTCATATTTTGTACTTTATAAATCTTAAACAAAAAACATTATAAATAGTTGGCCGTTCATAGTGATATTGATTATTATGAAGTGATTATTTCAGTAGTAAGTTGTTATTATATCGATTATATACCATGCTATTTGGTAACTTTGCCAGCTTGACAAAATAGTTGGATGACATTGTGAGATTATGCAAAGCTATTATAAATAATTGTATGCTGTTGTTCTCGAAGTAGAACGCCCTGTCATCATTTCACTTTGATATTTACCATATTTTCATTCATTGCATCATAATCTCAACTCTTAAATAAGTAGGGTAGGCACATAATAATTTATTGTCGACGAAGCTTCATAACAGTAAAGTTGTCTACTTTCAAAGGAACATACTTTAAATATAGGTTAGGTTAGTATATGTTAGATTAAGGCTTGATTAGGTTTTTAATATTCAAAAAATTGTTAAAAAAACTTGCCTTGATACCCTAATTTAATTTTATTTTATTTCCAGTGTTTCTAGTATTTCCAGTGCCTACCTAATATGCATGAATTATATGGTACTAACATTTCTTCTTCCGCGCTTGTTGTATCTGGAATACCAACATATGAAAATGTCGTTGAATAAAAGACAGAACTTTTTGGAAATGGTTGTCATCCCATACAATTATCATATTATGTAATTAAAAATTAGAATGTTAGTATTAAAAATTTCCCAAATGCAGATAGTTGCCTTTTTTAGCAATTAGGTGGCCAGCGATCCCGAATATTTACCGTTTTCTTTCTCAATACTTTAAAAATAATTAGATAATTTGTTTACCGCCGTTTTTGTGAAAGAGCACTGATTGCGCTTAGTGCTTCTGAAATCTTTACCTCTGTCCAATCTCCTTCCCAATCCATTAATTTATTCTCAAGTTTCATTTTGTTAGTCGTTTTATTATATTTGCAATAGCATAATAAATTTTCACACCTCCAAACTGGTTGGAAGTAATTTACAGAAAGCAACAAAAGCTGTCATGTCAATTATTTGCTTTTCGTTGCCACACATCTCCGCCAAACTTGTTTATTTCATCTATATATAACTTTTTGTGTATTACTGTGTGGTACTTACCTACTGAAAAGAATTTCTTCGACCATTTTACTCTAGGTGCTTTACTCCTGCGAATTGAAATGTTTTTTTACCGCATTTAATTAATATTAACTACTTTGTTTGTTTGCTTCCTTTTCGTGTAATTTAACAGCGATTGTTTTTAACAGCTTTGTTTTAGTTTGACTTTGGCTTCTTTCCAGAAAATGTGTTAACATTCTACAAGATTCTAAGAGAATATTATTTCCATTTTAATTGTTTCACTAAATAAAATTCAGACATTATTCCTAACGTAACCTTAAATTGATGAGATTATTTCTCATTTATGATAAGAATTAAGGAAACAGTGTGTGAAAGGATAGCTTCATTGGTTTTTTTTACATGGAGAGTGATCTTTAATTTATTAATCTTAATCCCGAAGATGTTCAGATATAAAAAAACGAAGAGAAATGTCACAAATCCAACTAACAATAAATGTCATAAATCCAATTCTTTCTTGGCACACACTGCTTGCTGCAATCACATTGATCAATCGTATTATACATACTCTGTTATTCTAAATCTTGAGTTGGCCTGTTTTAAATATTTGATTAACTTGATCGTGCTGTGTCTTCCTTGGGCGGACTTCTATTACCATTAGTTTCCACTTCGTTTATTCTCCTTACGCTCCTTTCTTCGTTCATTCACTCTACATGCCCGAACCATCTAAGAGTCCCTTTCTTAATTTTATCAATTACATCAGACTTGCATTCATTCCGGGTCTTCAATTTTTAACATGGTCATACATAATTTTCATGGTTATGTAACATTCTCTAATTTTTGGTGGCTCTCACCTATCCGAAGATAAGTTACCTTCAGGTCGTCAGCCCATCTCACTTCTGTTTCTTTTTCAACCAATCTATTGATATTTGTATTCCGATGATAATCTGTTAGTCCTGCCACATGTCCAGAATTAAAATCGTGTTGGTATGCATAGACCAGCCTTATTGTATAAATAACCCAATGGTTGTTCAAGAATGTTCTCATGACTTGTATTTCCTTCAAGTCTTATCAATATTTGAACAGTTATACAATATTATGTTTGAAAAGTGTGGTACGTATTAGGAATATAATTCATCATATTATTCTAATATGATACATTTATCATTATTTGTCAATCTAGGAGATTCACGGGGGGACTTGTTAAAACACAATATTGGGGAATATTTTGAGGAAAAATGACTATGTTTTGCAAGGAGATAAGATAGATGAAGTTTAAGAGAACCATAGACATATGAATATTAGTAGACCTGCCCTAAGTGATTAAAAGCGTATTATTCCCCACTCCCCATACCGGTTCCATTGGAGCCGGCTGGGCTCGCGTATGGCTTCCCGTGAATCTTGAGAATGTGACGTCATCATTCTTGTGCGAACTAGCGTCGAGCTATGGTCGAGGCATTTTACGAAATAACACGGCAAAATGGTTGCTTGTGATATGAAAACTTGTAAAAATAGATGTGAAAAAGAGAATAAACCCAATTGTCGTATTACATTCCATAAGTAAGCATTATTTTACTTTATTTTAAGCTTATTCACACCGTATTATATGGATCAGTTTTAGAAACATATACTATCACATCACAATGTAGCGATTCTCAAGTGTGCTCATCGTTGTTTACTGGGGTAAGTAAATTATGAAACATTTGTAAAAGTGTCTTAACTAAATACTCTGAAACTAACTACGACTCTGAAAATAGAAGAAATTTACTTTGCCGAATTTGGACTTTGCAGATTTTACTTTTAAGAACTAAATGGTGATATTATAATGCGAGATGCCTATATCCTGTCAGATTGATTTATTGACGAATCACAGTCAGCTTTACCCCCTTCGTTCTTCAACAGTTGATTTTACCCCTCACCTTTAATTTCTAGTCTATATATTCTTATGTCTGTGAAGAGAACCAACCTATTCAGATCTTAATTTAAATTTTTTTAAATGAAATCAGAAACTTTTCGCATAACTGTTCCGAAAAGTGTGTGTTGTCTTTACCCACTGTGAGCATCAATCTCGATGTCACCTTGACCTTAAAAACACATAATACTATGGGGTGACAGATTATGATATAAGTTCAAAGCGTTTTATATAACTCATATTGCTCACCATACAATCCCATACAGACCCGTCACACCTAAAAAGATGATGTATTATGAGTATGGGCGTGGCGACGATATGTGCTGTGATCTGCTAACCGGGCTATATTTGAAAATTATTCAATCTCCTCTCCTACCTACGGCAGCAGCAGGGGTCAGAACTAGGGAATGCAATCCCGCAAGAAAATGTCAATCCAGGTATTTGCGGGACTGAACAATCTTAGTCCCGCTGGATCCAGGTATTTGCGGGATCCAGCAGAGTGGACTTAGATATCTAATCAATCGTATAATAAATACTTCGATCTACCAACCTTGTTTTTAGAATTTTAAATTTATACCTATAATAAAACACGTTCTTTGGGACATTTTAAATGATTTATTAATAGGTATATCTTTAGTTAGACATAGGTAAAGTTTAAGTCATAAATTGGCAAAGAATAAGATAAGACATAAATTTACATAGCATACCCGCCTCGGAACAGACTTTGTCTAGTGAGGTGGGTAAAAGAAATCTATGTACACAAATGAAAATAAAATAAACGCCCGGATTGCCAGCACTGAAACTGAACTGAAACTTAAATTTACATAATAACGTTCACACGATAAACAATATTCTTGTACAATGAGCATCATAAGTTTAATTAAACATTATTTTGGAAATAGCTTCGTAAAAAAGTTAAAGTATTAATTGTGTCATCTGATAAACGGCTTCTGATATTGGACACAAGGTAGCCAGCGGCTGAAAAAGCTCCTTCAGCTTCTACGCTGGTTGGCACAATAGTCAGTAGCGCATTGGAAGTGAATTGAAGGTATGCGCCTTTTAATCCACCGGACTCAAAGTAATTCATTTCCTTCTTTATCAAAACCTCAAGGTTGCTCATATTGCTAGATCTAGGTTGTTGATCTCGAACTCTTCATACTAATCAAAGTAAGTTCGAGTTCGTCTTGAAGTGACAATGCTGCGCTTCTCTGTAATCCCGCCAGTCCAGCGGGATCCCGCAAAATTTTCGACCGAGATTAGTCCCGCAAAATGTCTGCGGGATCTCGGTATTTCGGGATCCCGGTATACCGGGATTGCATTCCCTAGTCAGAACAATTTACGAATTTAAGTGAGAAACGGAGTCGAATTAATGTGGATGTAATGTAGTTTTTTAACAGTAACATTGTGGTATACTGTAGTGCATGGTGGAAGTAGTCGGAGACACCCAAGAAAGACATTAGCAATAGCGAATCATTGCGGGGTTTATTAGTTAAACATAAAATTTAATCAAGTATTAAGTTTAATGGCTCCAAACTCCATGGGTTATCTCATCTTTGAGTTATATGTATGCTAATGGTGTTATATAAACAATGATTTATCAGCTAAGGTAACACGTAGGCACCTGTATCTCATATTTGCTAAAAAATAGATTGAATAAATATTTTTTTATCTAAGTAAATATACTAATAATAATACTTGGCTAATCTGTGCAGTACGTTTTTGTGAGATAACTGCCAGAAAAATAACTTAAAACAATATTTAAGAGGAACGGCCGTGCTGTCGTTTTCACACAAATTTTGGGCTTTAACTAAATAATCTGTATATTTTTCTTAAATGTAAAATAAATTTCTACAATGGATATGTCTAATTTATTTGTTTTTGTTTCAAATTATAAAATTTAGGTCATTAAAGAAATCGTAGAGTATTTTAGACACAAATCTAAAATTAAGTTTTGTGTGAAGTACTTTATAGCAGTGCTCCGCAACCTTTTCTCACCTACGACACACCAAATTTCTTCCTAGAATTCCGCGGCACACCAAAAGCTAAAATATACACATATAAAATTGATACACAAATTATACAATAATTTCTTTTTTTATTTGAAAACTATACATACATACATATAACTATAAAAGTTTTCAACTAGCAAATTACATACATATAACTATAACATATTTATTTTTACGCAATCTTAATAATTATTATAAAATAATAATAAATTAATGAGCGATTAATTGTTAAATTAACCTGCGATTGTTTATTAACCTGCGCTTGTTTCAATGAATACAAAAGTTTTATATTCGGCTCGATTTTTGACAGCGCAACCCGAAATTCTTGGTCAAGACCTTTTAAGCATGACCGCTTATCATTTTTAATTAATACAAGCGTTGAAAAACTTTGCTCACATAAATATGTCGTTGAAAATGGAAGTAGTGTTAAGAATGCTTTGATGGAAATGTGAGGATATTCCTTTTTAACGTAAATCCGGAAAACATCTAATTGATCTTCGGAGAAGTGAAGTTTTAATGTCATTTCATTATTTAAATCTGTAAATTCCACTCGAATTTGCAGAAGCATTGCTTCCGTAGAATTTATTGCATTGGTTGCAAAAGGATTTTGAATCCAATCGAATTGTTCCGTATTAATGGAATAAAAATATCGACCAAATTTCTGCTGAAGCATACTTAAATTTTGTTGGGCCAGATCCACAGTTAATTGTTTGTTTTTAATTGTACGATAGTTGATCCTTTGGTACATATCCAAACATCCTTTTTGCAACACTTTCTGCCGAAGTTCGTTATTAAGTTTATTCAAATGCTCGAATATATCAGCCATGTATGCAAGTTTGGCTATCCAGTAATTATCATCGAGGTACTGATAAAGTTTGGGCATATTTTGATTTAATCGAAACTAACACACCTCGTAACGAAGCTCAAACAATCTAGCCAAAACATTGCCTCGGAATAGCCAACGAATTTCAGTATAAAACAATAAAAATTCATATTCGGCTCCCATTTCTGCACAGAGTATTCCAAAGATTCACGAGTTTGGGGCTCTTGATTTAATTATGTTTACAATTTTAATGCATTCATTCATCGTGTTCAAAAGTTCCTCCGGTTAATTTTTGACCATCAATGCTATTCGATGTATGCAGCAGTGTGTAAATTGTAACGTTGGATTTTTTTGTTTTACATAAAAGACAAAACCCTTTTTACTACCCGTCATTGCCGCAGCGCCATTCGTGCAAACAGCAATGCAATTGCTCCATTTAATATTATATATTTTGAAGAAATCATCGGTTACTTGAAAAAATTCTTCACCGGTAGTTCGCTCTGGAACCTCCTTACAAAATAAATAATGTTCTTTAAGTCCTCGTCAACGAAAAGTACAATAGCTATCAACTGTGCTTATTTTTAATTACGGTTGTTTCGTTGATCTGAAGCGCAAATTTTTCAGCCAATAGCAGTTTTCTAATCAGTGTTTCTAATATTATTGTGAATACGTCTTTTAACAGTATCTGCATACAATAAAAAATAGACAATATTATGAAAAATATTTTGTCATTGTGTATTAAATACATAATGAAATATTGTAAAATGTCAAATACATTGAATTTGAACGCGGCACACCTGTGACCGGCTCACGGCACACCAGTGTGCCACGGCACACCGGTTGCGGAGCACTGCTTTATAGACACCCATTGCGAACATTTCAATATTATTATGTTTACAAGACAACGTTTTTATGCAGAGCACAAAGAATAACAAATTATTATAAACAATAATAATTTCCAGGTTGAAAAATCTAATGAGCAATAATTGTCGAATAAAATACTAGTATTTGTTGAATTATTTGGCGGTTTAAAATAAAATAAGCCGACGTAGCGTATAGCAGGCTGCAGGTTCGGTTTCCGCCGGCGGCATTTATTTTTTCTCTGAAGATTTTTTTTCAACTTAGGCTAATAATTATTGTTTATAAACTAACAGACTATTATATACTAACAGACCGAACGATTAGTCATAATAGATCCGATATAGTTTTACATGACAAAATTAAAAAAATAACTTACATATATCATTGATGTCGCTATTCCAAATTCCTGTAATATTAAAAAATCTGTTAATGAAAAAATAAGAAAATGCACAGATTTAGGAAATCACATTAAAAGAATTTGGCATTCTCAGACTATAAAAAATATTACTATTCGTTATTTCGGCTACTGGCATTATACCTAGCTCTCTCATTAAAAATTTAGGCGTATTAGATCTATCAAAAAATTTATAAATAAAGATGCAAAAGTCGGTCATTTTGAATACATGTAGGATAACGAAAGATTTTTTAAATATTTATGTTGAGGGATCAGTAGGATTTATAGGCCCTGTTAGAAGTTCTACCGAGCCGAACCCTCTGATATGAAAATATCTGGAGTCGGTGAATTATTTTCCCATTTGATCTCTGGTGAGTTGACGTGTTGTTCTTGTATTGTTTTGTATTTATTTTGCTTATATAATGCACTTGCATAGTGTTGATTGACTAGATCAGGGGTCTCCAAACTACGGCCCGCGGGCCGTATCCGGCCCGCCAGTGTCTTCCATCCGGCCCGCGACATCTTATGACCAGTGTCATCAAGGACCCGCGACAGCTAATGGCTAAGACCTTGCTCAGAAGGGGCGAAAACTCCGCGAATTTTTTCTTGTGAATAAATAAATATGCTCGTTGGCGAGGTACTTGGCACCAATACATTGCGTCCACAAGTATCGCGCGAATATATCGAGAGGATTTTTTTGAAAAATCTTTATTTGATTCGCAATGATATCAAGGTCTGTGAAACGAGTATCAAAAATTATCTTCGAAGCTACGTTATCTAAAGCTATATTTTCATCCCTGAAAATTCTATTGTCTACCCCTCCCCCCCCTTCCTAGGACAAAAAATATGGGTGTCTAGAAAATAAAACGGTTTTGGCCCTCTGAACTCACTGGAGTAGTTAATGTGGCCCTCCGGCTGAAAAGTTTGGAGACCCCTGGACTAGATGATCATTTGTGGAAAAGTGTGTGGAAGGGTTTAGTTTTTCCTATGGGGAAGATTTAACCCGGACAATAAAATCGGAAGTTTAAAAAATAAATGTTACCTTGCACCTTGCACAAGTATGATTATAAATATTTTACAATGAATTTACGTTGTCAGACACAGACGGACATTTATTATAATTTCTAGGGTGGGATTTGGCTTCTTCATTGCCATTTTTCTCCAGTTTTCAGTCTTCTCGCCTCCTGTACCAATCCTCTTCCGCGCAATCAGTATCATCTTCCTCGGTTTGTCCCTGGGTCGTTGCTACCGGGGTATCTGCTGGATTTTTCTTAATTCTTTCTACATTTTCAGCCCATGGCAGCCATTAACCCCTATGAGACGGATAAAATTTTGTAAATATCTCAACACCAAATTTAATATTGAAAATTAGATTTGAAATAACAGACAAAATAGTTAAAATCAAATTTATTATTTGCAATTTTCACAGACAGTAACAAAATGCATTTAAAACTTCAAAAACTTAGCGCAACACACTGCAGTGTGCTTCAAGGTAGTCATAATTTCACTGGACTGCAAATGTAGCCAGCCGCACACAGGGGTTAAACACAAGAAGAGTTGAATATAACAAGTTTATTATTTGTCAAATTGAAAAGACAAATAACCAGTAATATTATTGTAACTGTGTATATGGAACCCTCCAAAGAGCTTTGAAGTAAAACATTAATACGGATGTGACCCATAGATGTGACTTCATATCGGGCATTGACCAGCGTAAACACAGTAGTTATAGCACAACAACAAGATAGAAATATGCTAATTGTCTGTGTCTATAAATATCATAGAATCAAAAAAGAAAACAAAAAATGCCTTGCGGACGTGTTTCGTGATCCAAATATTAGGCCAATCTGGCCTTAAATTTCTAGTACAAAACTGTGTTTCTCTATGATTACGAAATTCAATTGGGATGAACATCTGCAATGTCAGGCGAGTGTAAGTGAGACAGAGCGTGCTAAATGAAACATTTGTTTCCATTCAAAAGTATATGGAAGGCACTTTAATTCTTCTCTATTCTCTGATAAATGTGTTACATGTACATAAATATAAATAAAGATCATATATATTTGTGTCTAATTACAAAGCACGATTAAGAGATGATAAACCAGCTCTTAGTGATTAGATTTTATCTGTTAGTTTTGTAATACTTAGTAGAAACCCGCGCTAGTATTAAAATGACATGTTAGCAAGGTGAATAGTTTTATGTTTTTATTGTGGCGGATTTCATTGAATTGGCATGCAAAATATTGGCTAATATTGCTTAGAAGCAATCAATATCGGAATATCGATAAAACCTTATGGTTCAATATAATATGATAAACCTTTTATTTGACTTAATCTTATCAAGTTATTGTGGGCACGGTAATGGCATGATTAAGTTACGCATATTTTGTTGTTTATAAAAAGCATTTGCAAAAGTTATTTCAGTTCTTTTAGCGAAAACAAAAAAATGTTTTTGTTGTATTTGTAATTCAGCAATTGTTTTTGCTGGATTTTTTAATGTGAATGAATACTGCACAAGTGTCCCAACTGCTCCCAGCTGTCTGGAGGCTGAAGGAAGTGGGTAAGGGAAGGAGATATGGTATAGCAAGGAGATAGGGAATAGGAAAGAGATAGGGAATAGGAAAGAGATAGGGAATAGGAAAGAGATAGGGAATAGGAAAGAGATAGGGAATAGGAAAGAGATAGGGAATAGGAAAGAGATAGGGAATAGGAAAGAGATAGGGAATAGGAAAGAGATAGGGAATAGGAAAGAGATAGGGAATAGGAAAGAGATAGGGAATAGGAAGGTTGGGTAGTACCTGGCTACTCAGATAATATGATCACCAATCATGGTTAAAGCTATTTTAACCATTGTTCCGATCCTAAATGGTACTGAAACATACCAATAATCACACTATTCTTAGTGAGACGTCACCAAATCTATTAAACTAACCAATAATACAATGGTTAGAACAAATCAACCAATACAAAATAACCAATTGGTCTTTATAAAAATAATGATAATTTCAAAACAGGGTTTTCAATTACATTGTACTAATAACTAAAGTGTTATTTCTTCATTTTTTGAGAATACTTTCCACATATCTGAACCTTTCATAGTTGCTTCCCCCAGTAAGCCAGTAACTCCTGTAAAGAAGATTGCCTCAACCCACAAATTCTGTAAATATGAAGTATCATCAGTTTTATTCTGAGATTGATGAAATTTTGCACACTTGACCTTTGAAAAAAAAGCAAGGTCACGGTCTACATTATATTTCTAACAACCACTCTGATCCCCTTTTCCTATCCCTTAACCTCTGAAAAACCGTTTGTGCACCAGTAACAAGAATTTTTCTCGCCGACAACCGTTCATGCGCTGCTGGCATTAGAATTTCGCCCTAGCTGGAATTTTTTGATATGCGATTTAACTCTTTGCACGCGGCCGTATCAACTGTTATGGCAAAAAGTCTATACTCACACGCGGCTGTATCAACAGTTGATACGGAAACTTTGACGGCCGATATTCCAGTGCTCTTTCGTCATAAATGTATTTCTTGCTCACTTGGACATTCGTAGAACTATCACGATGCTGACATCTACAAGAATTTCTCAAAAATAAAATTTTATTTCATAAAAAAAGATCGATAATCAGGTGCGCCTCTTCGAGCCTTTTAGTTTACATTTTTGTCAATGGATGGCGTTAGTACTAGTATATCATTCACAACTTTTCAAAACTAAAAATGATAAGTGATCATGGTGTCCCACTTGTGTCTATCAACGCAGTGGCCTAAGTACACACACACCGAGTGAATGGCGGGACCACATTCAAAAGATACGGTACGTCTTTGTATGAAATTTTATGTTTTTGTTTTTATAAACATCTAAGAGTGTTGACACACGAGGATTTGTTTTCATATTGTGGAGAATAATCTGTTCTGTCTATATAGTCCAATAAATCATGCCAGAATGCTATAATTTGACATTTAATTGCGTGCATAGGTATTTGAAAATATGTACCGCGCACGGGTATTAGGGTGTCCCAGGACATAAAGAAGAATTTTTTTTTCATGAATTTAAATATGCATACCCTCTTATTTTATTCCATTTGATCCCAATAACTCATATAATAAATATTATTTTGATTAAACACCGGCAACCCGTGCCGACTTGATGCCAAACATATGGTACAGAGTTAATGTGGAAGGATTTTCAACTTTCATTTTTGTCGGATAAATAAAATTTTAAAATGCACAAATGTTCAATTATGTAGTATTTTATATTTAAAAGTGGTTTATTGATAAAATTTTTTCTTCATAGTTTGTTTTTTACAGTCAGGATAAATCTTCCGGTGTTCCTGAACGCAACGTAACAAAAATTATTTTTGTTTCCTCTTCGACCGTGAGATTAAGCCATGAAAATCTTGCATTAACTTAACAATTCTTTCAGTTCTATCATTCACTACCCTCAGCGGCGACACCTTCTTTCTGACTTCTTGATACGAAGCAATATTTGACCACATCGTAGGGAATTCGTTAAGAAAACTGGCATCTGTTTTCAGACGATCAAACAAATACTTGCTCTTGACTGAAATGAAGTCGTAAATATTTTTCTCTGAAACGAAAGTCACTAAATTATGATGTGAACAAAAACCTCAATACAAAACATAATTTTAACTACTTAATAAACTTACCATACAATTTACCATCAAGATCTTCCTTCGATGGGATGTAACGTTTGTCATGGGTTGATAATTTTTTTTTTATATTTTGAGCATTTTTATTTTAGTTGTTTGATCCACAGCGTCGTCAAACAGCGATAAAATAGATCCTTCATCGGTCAAATACCATAACTGCTTACTGAACAGAAATAAAGCTGCAATTGAGATGTTTTCATCAATTTTTTCTTAAGCCTTCATCGATTTCAAAAATCACAAGTAATGGTAAGGTGCTTTAACTGCTATAATACATTGTAACCATGGCTTGACATAGGATGTTACTATGAACAGGAAAACGTCTAAAAGTGCCGCCTTATCCTTACCGGTAATTTTAAATTGCGCACAAATTAGTGATATTTTCAAGGAATAAAGCGCCTTTGCCATCCATCGAGCACCTGGAGGCCGAATCCTAAATTTTCTCGCTTTATCTCCTCCTAAAACTATCACACAGAGCTCTAAAACTCTCAATAGTCATCTCCAAGTATTTTTGTTGTCAGTGCAGTACGGTAAAAGTCAAGCAAATCATCGATTTCGGAAGCGGTTAGGTGCAATGTGAGATTTTCTCTGTAGCACGGAATTTTATCGGGATCAACATTTTTACAGTTATCTCGAAATTTTTTGAAGAGTAGTATGTCAGGGCTTGTAGTCACTTTCTGATTTTTACTTCAAACACAGCTTTTAATACCAACAGAGAGTTAAATTCACTTTCCGGATATTGTAGAACAAAACTTCAAGAACTTGTCCATTAGATGGCAGTTTAGAACCCGATATTTGGTGTTTTACGACTCCTATTAAAAATATACTCTTTTTAGACGTGCGTAAATCTAACAACATCTTGCCTTAACGAGTGATTTTCGTTTACTAACAAAATAGCAAGTTACTACAAGCTCATCAACACGCTTACTCGCTGGCGTCTTAATGTACAAGTACTGACATCTTTCGATGCAAGTCGGCACGAGTTGCAGTTGTCCAAAGTAAAAGAATTTTTTTTTATAAGTGTTTTGTCATTAATAAAACAAAATTAGAGGGTATGCGTTAAAAAATAACAACTTTAATTTTTTTGGGACACCCTAACGGGTATAGATAAAACGGAGCAAATTAACGCATTTAAAAGGTTAAACCTGTATGCCATGAGAAATGCATAATTTTTTTAACAAAATCGCTTGCACTTGAAACACTTTACAGTTCATTTTTGATTTCTCTTAAAAAGGGTCTGGTGTTCCAAAGGTTAAAAGCTGGGTATGGGCAATGCTAGGTGCTTCAGCTAGTATATGGACATTTTTATGCCAATTAAACCTTATTTATAATGTTGTGACGTACGGTTCCTTTGATTTGATACTTCTCAAATTATATGTATGTATTACTATCGAATTTTTTTTTTTAGTTTTAATTTTTTTTTTAAATAATTTATTCCAGGAGATGCGAAGGTTCCCTTGATTCTGTTTGGAACCCAGCTGGCCCTCAACTGGGCTTGGACACCAATCTTTTTCGGAGCGCATAAGCTAAAATGGGTAAGGATTTATCTCTACACATTACTTAGCTACTACCTTGTTTCTCCCGAGATTTGAAATAAAAAATATGGCACAAAAAATATTATTAGATATTTCAAAGCTCCATAACTTATGATGGTATTGATGTTGCGCTCTGAAAATAGTTGCGCTAACCCAAAACTACCCCAACCATGGCCAGGATATGCTGCTATATAAGATCCTTATAATTATGTTATTTATTTATTCAAAAAATAGTTATTAACATTAAAAAAACATATCTGCACATCTCATTAGGGCATTCCTGTGTTAAGATGTGCAGATTTACAATCACATCATTTTAAAAAATACATATAAGTAAACTTTATATAATAATAAAATTAAATTTAAACCCACAAAAGAAAAGTTTAATGACACGGTTGTGTCGAGACCGGTACCAAAAATAAACAAAAATGTCTACAAAAGAAACATTGGGCAGTACGTTTATTTATTTATTTATTAACGGACATCGTCCAAATTACAAAATAATAACACGAATAAAGTAAAATAAAAATACAGGAGTAGACAAAGGTACATGAAAACAAAAACATATGGTAAATATAATATAAGAAAATAAAGCGACAAGTCGAATCAAGACAAGAATACGCCGTGGGCCAGGACTACGGTAAACTTATAATATTCCGTCACTTGTTTAGCGACTGGCAAAAATCATTCAGACTTATCCCAAAAAAGTTAAGGTTTTGACTTGAGTTGACCAGTCTACACATTCTGGACAATGGTGAATAATATCCATAATTTGTTGAATGATGGTTGAGGAAGAGCAGTTCATTATTTCTGAGTCTGTGCGAGGGGATATTGAAGGGAATGAGTTGCAGTAGAGTAGGTGAATCAATAATACCATTTATAATTTTGAAGAAGCAAATGAGGTCATTTCTTTCCCGACGGACTTCCAAAGGAGAGAGGTTTAGAGTTAGTTCAATTTCATCATATGAGTATTTGCCTTTTTCTAATCCTAGCCTCCTAGCAATCCCTCTTAAGAACCGATGTTGAACAGATTCAATGCGTCGAATGTGGACAGCATAAAAAGGAGACCAGATAACACAAGCATATTCAAGATGGGGGCGAACCAAGGAGCAGTAAAGAGTTCTAAGGGTATTTACGTTTTTGAAGTCCGAAGTGATTCTAGTGATGAAACCAAGTAATTTGAGGGATTTATTAACGATTGCAGTTATGTGATCCCGAAAAGAAAGCTTGCTATCAAGAGAGACAACAACATTTATAGTAAGTTGGCAACAATAATATTCTTCTGTAAACTAAAGTACAAGGTACCTATGCTGGCTTATCAGACATAAGCATAGGGTAACCATACTAACTGAGCAATGATGTTAGTTAAATAATATGGTAAATATATACACATATATATATTTATACAACCAATCGCTGGAGTGGTTATAAGTCATTCTACCGTCTAGTTCCCACAGCATAAGACAGTAAGGGACGGTGCAAACCACATGGTACAAGTGTGATGACATTAGGTTCTTGTCAGTAGCAGTCATGCGAAAGAAATCTCTAAATAGTATAAAATAAAGCCGCTATCCGCGTCTGTCTGTTTGTACGCTTAGTTCTTCTAAACTACGCAACGGATTTTGATAGAATTTTTACGATCATTTAGAGAATTCCTTCCGGAAGGTTTGCATATATAATACATGCATATTATACTTATAAAAAGTAGAGAAAAGTTGATGTTTTGTAATTAAGTTGTAAAAAAATATTTTTTGGCGCTTATATTGCTAACGCTGGCTAAATCTTATGAGATACATCAAAATAATGTTCTATGGAATTGTACAGGGTTTTCCAATAAGAGGTGTTATTTTGATATTCAATCGTAAAAGATCAATGGTTTCGTTGCTTGTGTGGCACGTAGCGCCGTCTTGTTGAAAGTAAACCAGATCAATACCATCCAATTCCGGCCATAAAAAATCATTAATCATCTCTCGATAGCGCAATCCATTCACCGTAACTGTCGCTCCAGCTTCATTTTCGAAAAAGTAAGATCCAATGACTCCGCCGGACCATAAACCGCACCAGTCACACGTTGAGGATAGAGAGGCTTTTCAACAATAACTCTTGGGTTTTCCGAGTCCCAGATGCGACAATTTTGCTTGTTGACGAAGCCACCGAGGTGGAAATGGGCCTCATCACTCAAGATGATTTGCATTTGATTCACTCAAGTGAATTTTAATAATTTGAATGCATTGTTTTTCTGGGCTTATAAAAAGACTTGTCTAAAAAATACTTATTATTTCAAAGGCCAAGATGTATTCTACTCGCAGTATTTAATTAAAGCATCTGAAACATTTCTAGGCGACCAAATTTTCAAACCAAAACACATGATTCTAAATTACTACGTAGTGAATCGTCTTAAATAGGTAACTATTTAACCTAGTTTTTGTTTCATCACTTTAATGACTCAATATCACTTTCTAAAGGTGTGTTTAATTGTTTTTTTGATGAAATATCATGAAACCCATCCTACATAACTCTTGATAAACGTGTAAGGTAGAACGGTGTGTAAAATAATTATGTAGGAGGAACTTATACATATCAGGCCAACTTGATTAAATATTCTAGCCTGGATTTGACAGAAAAGCTGTGAAAATTTCATGCTGCCCGAGATCTCAAATTTTTCTCTCTATGGTTAGGACTATGCCCACATGTCTCATCAAAAATAATTGAACATCACATTTCGTATACACTTCAAGTTCAGTAATCTGACACCAATAATTATTCCAGTCTGGGTTCCGACTTCTGGAATTAATTCATTCATTGACATTCTGAATTCCAGATTGAGTTATTGACATGTCAAATTATTGGCTAGTAAATAAACAAAGTATTATTGATACTGTTTTAAAGAGGTTTCTAGAATACCAAAAATTAGTAGATTTCAAGTCTAGCAAATTTTGACCAAAGATCTCGAGGGTTTAGCGTTAAGGTGTCATGTTTACGCTCTCGAGAAGACTCCATTTCTAAAATACTTAACACAAAATTGAACCTCGAAATTATAAATTTGTTGAATAGGTTACGAGAATTGGTAGCAGAAGTCGGGGACGCCCGAGGAAGACATGGCACGATCAAGTGAATCAGATACTTGAGTCGGGCCATGTCAAGAGTCAGAATAATAGAAGAGTATGTGTGAGATGGATGTGTGAATGTGAATGAGGCAAACTACCTAAATATAAAAGGAAATGTTTGTTTGTTCAAAATCTTAAATCTACGAAAGTTCTTCACCCTTTGCTTGAAATTTTGAATACAACGTTGCATTCAAATAAGGTACTAAGATTTTCAGGAAAATCTTCATACAAAAACCGAATTTTCAATAATGCCACTTTTTGTCATACTAGTACTCTAGTACACGCAAAAGTCACGAGCCGCCACTGACTGCGAGGCTGTCTGAAGGAGAAGAAAGTGCAACATGGCTTAACACTACGAAAACCAAACAACAAACACGTATTTGCTATGAGAATCTCTCATTATATACATTATTATTTATCTAATTGTTATTTTCTCCGTTTCCAGAGTCTGGTGGACATCATGGCTCTCACTGCCAACGCGGTCGTTTGCGGTGTCGCGTTTCACCGCGTGAACCCGATCGCCGGTTACATCTTCATCCCGTACGTGGCGTGGCTCTCCATCGCCACCACCCTCAACTACTGCATTTGGCGCGACAATCCTGAGCCGGGAACCGGCGGGGCCAAGATCAAGGAACTGTCCGATTAGTTTGCAGATTATGATGTTGTCGGTTTTATGGGGTGTTGGATATTTCGTATAGTTTATCAGATGTTTTATGTTGATTTTACGCAGTTAATCGATTGATAAATGAAAATGTACCATCAATGTGAATTGGAACTTTATCAAAATACAATTAGCTGTTGGAAATAACCGTTACATTCTGTCAATGCCCGATGCTATTGATGAAAACTTTCATCAACGTTTTGGATATAATTAATGATCACTAGCTGAACGACCCAGCATTGTCCGCGATTTATTATGGATTGAAGGGTTGGAAAAGGGGTGATTTTTCGAAATTTAATACACATACAAGATCAAGTGTGCAAAATTCCATAATTCTTGGGATAAAGCTGTAGAGATGTATTAAAAACTCACTCTTATTTATATTATATATAAATACACAGTTAGCTGAAGTTCCCGACATTGCCCAGTGGTTTCGGGGGTGGTTTTTTAGAAATCTCATGGCAGTGACCTTCCTCTTGTTTTGATGGTCACGTGTGCAAAATTTCATCAATCTCAGAATAACACTGTAGATTTGTATAAAAGACAAACCAATCCACAGACACTTTTTTTAATATAAATATTTATATTTGTATAAAATTCAATACAACGCAGTGCAGTCTGTGACTGTATTGTTTAGCAGTCTTACGTATTGCCTAACGTCAAGCGATTCTGCCAGTAACAAGTAAAATATAGTTGTTATAACTGTCCCAACCGTTAGAACTCTCCAATGTTGGGATTCACTTAATGGAATTGTTATTTATTGTTTGAATCAACGTCGGCATTGTTTCCAACGGTTATATTCAACATTTGAGTATCGTCAACACTAGCAACATCGGCTTTGTTTAACCTGCAATGTTTTACTAACATTTGATTTTCATTTGTCAATCAATTAACGCACCCACGATTTACAACTTTCTTACTAAACAATCAAGTGCACACAAACCAGGGGGTATAACTCCGATCGACAATTGGAACTGAAATATTGTGACATCATAAGATTGCCTAACTATACCCACCAATGAAAAACTCTGAAAGTCTATGGAATAAACATTCAGAGCTTTTCATTGGTGTATAGTATAATAAGTAGGCTCTAAATGAGAATTTTACTGTCTATATATTGGCATATCTATGGATTTTGAGGTCCAATTTGTTTCATAGAAAAAGCCCGTAGATATCGATCTAGTGAGTGGTTTATTTATGACATAAACTAGAAAAGAGCGCATTTAGTTTGCAAAGTAGGAACTATACAGATATTTTATTATTTACACAACTATAAACACATTCTTTTTTCACAAGCTCAATATTCATACCACACATTATTATTGCATTTAAGATTACACCAAATTATTATTATTTTTTATACATAATAATGTAGTTTAATATTTACAAATATAATAAAAAAAATTGTGTGCCTTTGAATGTAGGAATTGTGTATGGCAGCTTCAGCTTAAATCCAATTATTATTATTTTGTTTGATACAAAAATTTTAACAATGAGTTCTGATTAGAAAAGTATTTTTATAGAGAAATAAATAAAAGTTGTGCTTAGATCAATATTATTGTTACTGATAAAAGAAGAAAACTTTTTTTTGCATTTTTAAATCATAAAGATCATTCCGTATTGAAAATTTTAACTTCTATGTTCCACCAAAGACAATTTTTTTTTCCGTATATATTTTTATAAATGTTATAATTTTCATTACTGTTTTGTTATATTTTATGCATACACTGTATTTATTAGTAATAGGTATAAACATCTAAGCTTAAAAATATACGTTTTTGAAATAAAAAGATATTGTCTTTATTGAATAGTTTGTACACATGAAAATTCAATGTTGCTGAAAATATATATTTTTTTCAAAATTTCATTTTTCTGAGTTTGGGGAGGCTGTGCCCCTTCCTCATAAAAAATATAAAATTGAAAAAAAAAAACACAAATAATGTTGAATTTTTCAAACTTACCACTCTAGCTCACGAAAAGTCTAGAACCAAACAACCCTTGAAAATCCTACCCAACTGTTGAATTTGGCAGCCACCTCTGGTCTGGAGCCCCAAAATACCTGAAAAGACTGCAGAAACAGACAGTTCGTTTGATGGATTAGAGCGTAGGTGTTAGATGGGAATGCTGTCCTTGTTTTACCTAGTGGAAGATACTTTTAGTATCACCCTTGCAAGAGATCACCTTTCAGAATCATAATGTTGCTTGAAATACCTTTAACTTTGTTAAGGTGAGGGACAGATCTTTTGACTCTTAGGATTCAGGCGGGCCAATGATATTAAAGACCGTTCAAAAAAGAATTTCAATATTTGAAACTGTGATTAATTTCACCCAAAGTAAGATAAAATTGACCTTACTTCGGACACAAGAACAGCCAGCAATACACTCTGCTTATCTCTTCTGTGAACCAGGTAATAACCAACCTTCAATTCCATTCCCTTTAACATTTTTGTTTATTTAAAAAATTGTATAATAAATTTTATTCACAAGAGTTAGGAAATCCGCTCTCAACTAGTAAAATTATAACACATCTTGTAATATTATTGTCATTGTTAGTGAAAAAAACGTGTAGTGACTGCCAGAGGAATAAAGAAAATTAAAATGTTGTTTTAAATACGTATTTGGGGATCTGTTAGTGAGAAAAATTGGAGATGAGGTTGTGTCACAGCCAGAGATGTGCAAAATGGGTACCCAAAACCATTTGAAATGCAAAATTGAAATGGGTCAAAATTTTTCCATTTAAAAATGCAAAATGGTTTTTAGAAAAGCATTTCAAATGCAAAATGCAAAATACCTATTTTCAAAATGCATTGAAAATGCAATATGGTTTCTCAGGTAAACTACTAAACTTAAAATAATTATAGAATTTTTAAACAATTTTGTCATTTAATAATGGACATCAGTGTAGAACAAACATCTTACTTGATGGTAAATCCAAAAACACCACTACAGATTATGAACTGACGGCCGGCGTGGTCTAGTGGTATACGCTTTTGACTACAGATCCGAAGGTCGCGGGTTCGAACCCGGCGTGCGCAAATAAATTTTATTTGATTAATTTGTGTTATTTCACAATTAATTAATTTAAAATAATATATAGTATATTTGCGGCACGTTCCAGAGTGGAAGATACTCTCAGTATCGCCCTGGTGTAAGACCACCATTCAGAATTGAAACGTTGCTTGAAATGGCTTTAGCCGTGTTTGGTGACCAGATCTGAATAGCCAGGTACTTCCCCACCTTCCTCTTCCCCATCTCCCTCCCCTCCCCAATACCCTCAGCCTCACAACATACCCCAATTGGGGATGCCATAGTCTCACTGGCTCCAGACGGGAGCAGTTGGGACTCTTGTGCGGTATTACTGTAAAAAAAAAAAAAAAAAAAATGAAACCACAAAAAATTTGCGCCGGACTAATTTTGCCAACGTAAAAACATAGAAACTGCTATCTAACATTTAATATTACAGCGTCATGGTTCCATGTTGAGTATTTTTTGTAATGGTATCACTCAATTGCCAGGGCTCCTACCAGGGAGCAACTTGACAAATGGAAATTATCTCTCCATAGCGAGGTTGAGGACCGACTGATATTTGGGGCTTATGAAAAAAAGATGAATGATGATAGTAGGAAGAATGTGCAAGGATATACTACTATTTATTTGACATACTTCGTATTAGGGCGCAACTTGCGATTTTTTTTTTTTAAATCCTCAAGTTGAAAAAAACTTTTTTATGTTGATGATTCATTTTAATGCTTAAATGCTTCCAGAGATAGCCTCATTTTTAATGTCAGTGCCATACAAATTTTTCTTAAAAAAATGATAACTCCTTCATTTGTACACGCAATTGCTTCGTACGAAATTTTATAGCATAGTAATGATTAGCAGAATCCATTTCTAGCCAAAAAAAATACCCCTGAAAATTCAAGTCTCTATGTCTATGAAAGGCGATTTTCAGCCCACTGTGCGCCGAAGGTGTCTCAAGGCCGGGGCGTAGGTATGGTAGGTCCGTGTAGTGGCGCAGTGGAGTAACAGCAGGGCGCGTCCTCCTCACTAGGGTTTCCTGTTCTGAGGCGGCCTGTAGTTTTTCAGCTGACTGTGCGCCGAAGGTGTCTCAAGGCCGGGGCGTAGGTATGGTAGGTCCGTGTAGTGGCGCAGTGGAGTAACAGCAGGGCGCGTCCTCCTCACTAGGGTTTCCTGTTCTGAGGCGGCCTGTAGTTTTTCAGCTGACTGTGCGCCGAAGGTGTCTCAAGGCCGGGGCGTAGGTATGGTAGGTCCGTGTAGTGGCGCAGTGGAGTAACAGCAGGGCGCGTCCTCCTCACTAGGGTTTCCTGTTCTGAGGCGGCCTGTAGTTTTTCAGCTGACTGTGCGCCGAAGGTGTCTCAAGGCCGGGGCGTAGGTATGGTAGGTCCGTGTAGTGGCGCAGTGGAGTAACAGCAGGGCGCGTCCTCCTCACTAGGGTTTCCTGTTCTGAGGCGGCCTGTAGTTTTTCAGCTGACTGTGCGCCGAAGGTGTCTCAAGGCCGGGGCGTAGGTATGGTAGGTCCGTGTAGTGGCGCAGTGGAGTAACAGCAGGGCGCGTCCTCCTCACTAGGGTTTCCTGTTCTGAGGCGGCCTGTAGTTTTTCAGCTGACTGTGCGCCGAAGGTGTCTCAAGGCCGGGGCGTAGGTATGGTAGGTCCGTGTAGTGGCGCAGTGGAGTAACAGCAGGGCGCGTCCTCCTCACTAGGGTTTCCTGTTCTGAGGCGGCCTGTAGTTTTTCAGCTGACTGTGCGCCGAAGGTGTCTCAAGGCCGGGGCGTAGGTATGGTAGGTCCGTGTAGTGGCGCAGTGGAGTAACAGCAGGGCGCGTCCTCCTCACTAGGGTTTCCTGTTCTGAGGCGGCCTGTAGTTTTTCAGCTGACTGTGCGCCGAAGGTGTCTCAAGGCCGGGGCGTAGGTATGGTAGGTCCGTGTAGTGGCGCAGTGGAGTAACAGCAGGGCGCGTCCTCCTCACTAGGGTTTCCTGTTCTGAGGCGGCCTGTAGTTTTTCAGCTGACTGTGCGCCGAAGGTGTCTCAAGGCCGGGGCGTAGGTATGGTAGGTCCGTGTAGTGGCGCAGTGGAGTAACAGCAGGGCGCGTCCTCCTCACTAGGGTTTCCTGTTCTGAGGCGGCCTGTAGTTTTTCAGCTGACTGTGCGCCGAAGGTGTCTCAAGGCCGGGGCGTAGGTATGGTAGGTCCGTGTAGTGGCGCAGTGGAGTAACAGCAGGGCGCGTCCTCCTCACTAGGGTTTCCTGTTCTGAGGCGGCCTGTAGTTTTTCAGCTGACTGTGCGCCGAAGGTGTCTCAAGGCCGGGGCGTAGGTATGGTAGGTCCGTGTAGTGGCGCAGTGGAGTAACAGCAGGGCGCGTCCTCCTCACTAGGGTTTCCTGTTCTGAGGCGGCCTGTAGTTTTTCAGCCCACTGTGCGCCGAAGGTGTCTCAAGGCCGGGGCGTAGGTATGGTAGGTCCGTGTAGTGGCGCAGTGGAGTAACAGCAGGGCGCGTCCTCCTCACTAGGGTTTCCTGTTCTGAGGCGGCCTGTAGTTTTTCAGCTGACTGTGCGCCGAAGGTGTCTCAAGGCCGGGGCGTAGGTATGGTAGGTCCGTGTAGTGGCGCAGTGGAGTAACAGCAGGGCGCGCCCTCCTCACTAGGGTTTCCTGTTCTGAGGCGGCCTGTAGTTTTTCAGCTGACTGTGCGCCGAAGGTGTCTCAAGGCCGGGGCGTAGGTATGGTAGGTCCGTGTAGTGGCGCAGTGGAGTAACAGCAGGGCGCGTCCTCCTCACTAGGGTTTCCTGTTCTGAGGCGGCCTGTAGTTTTTCAGCTGACTGTGCGCCGAAGGTGTCTCAAGGCCGGGGCGTAGGTATGGTAGGTCCGTGTAGTGGCGCAGTGGAGTAACAGCAGGGCGCGTCCTCCTCACTAGGGTTTCCTGTTCTGAGGCGGCCTGTAGTTTTTCAGCTGACTGTGCGCCGAAGGTGTCTCAAGGCCGGGGCGTAGGTATGGTAGGTCCGTGTAGTGGCGCAGTGGAGTAACAGCAGGGCGCGTCCTCCTCACTAGGGTTTCCTGTTCTGAGGCGGCCTGTAGTTTTTCAGCTGACTGTGCGCCGAAGGTGTCTCAAGGCCGGGGCGTAGGTATGGTAGGTCCGTGTAGTGGCGCAGTGGAGTAACAGCAGGGCGCGTCCTCCTCACTAGGGTTTCCTGTTCTGAGGCGGCCTGTAGTTTTTCAGCTGACTGTGCGCCGAAGGTGTCTCAAGGCCGGGGCGTAGGTATGGTAGGTCCGTGTAGTGGCGCAGTGGAGTAACAGCAGGGCGCGTCCTCCTCACTAGGGTTTCCTGTTCTGAGGCGGCCTGTAGTTTTTCAGCCCACTGTGCGCCGAAGGTGTCTCAAGGCCGGGGCGTAGGTATGGTAGGTCCGTGTAGTGGCGCAGTGGAGTAACAGCAGGGCGCGTCCTCCTCACTAGGGTTTCCTGTTCTGAGGCGGCCTGTAGTTTTTCAGCTGACTGTGCGCCGAAGGTGTCTCAAGGCCGGGGCGTAGGTATGGTAGGTCCGTGTAGTGGCGCAGTGGAGTAACAGCAGGGCGCGTCCTCCTCACTAGGGTTTCCTGTTCTGAGGCGGCCTGTAGTTTTTCAGCTGACTGTGCGCCGAAGGTGTCTCAAGGCCGGGGCGTAGGTATGGTAGGTCCGTGTAGTGGCGCAGTGGAGTAACAGCAGGGCGCGTCCTCCTCACTAGGGTTTCCTGTTCTGAGGCGGCCTGTAGTTTTTCAGCTGACTGTGCGCCGAAGGTGTCTCAAGGCCGGGGCGTAGGTATGGTAGGTCCGTGTAGTGGCGCAGTGGAGTAACAGCAGGGCGCGTCCTCCTCACTAGGGTTTCCTGTTCTGAGGCGGCCTGTAGTTTTTCAGCTGACTGTGCGCCGAAGGTGTCTCAAGGCCGGGGCGTAGGTATGGTAGGTCCGTGTAGTGGCGCAGTGGAGTAACAGCAGGGCGCGTCCTCCTCACTAGGGTTTCCTGTTCTGAGGCGGCCTGTAGTTTTTCAGCTGACTGTGCGCCGAAGGTGTCTCAAGGCCGGGGCGTAGGTATGGTAGGTCCGTGTAGTGGCGCAGTGGAGTAACAGCAGGGCGCGTCCTCCTCACTAGGGTTTCCTGTTCTGAGGCGGCCTGTAGTTTTTCAGCTGACTGTGCGCCGAAGGTGTCTCAAGGCCGGGGCGTAGGTATGGTAGGTCCGTGTAGTGGCGCAGTGGAGTAACAGCAGGGCGCGTCCTCCTCACTAGGGTTTCCTGTTCTGAGGCGGCCTGTAGTTTTTCAGCTGACTGTGCGCCGAAGGTGTCTCAAGGCCGGGGCGTAGGTATGGTAGGTCCGTGTAGTGGCGCAGTGGAGTAACAGCAGGGCGCGTCCTCCTCACTAGGGTTTCCTGTTCTGAGGCGGCCTGTAGTTTTTCAGCCCACTGTGCGCCGAAGGTGTCTCAAGGCCGGGGCGTAGGTATGGTAGGTCCGTGTAGTGGCGCAGTGGAGTAACAGCAGGGCGCGTCCTCCTCACTAGGGTTTCCTGTTCTGAGGCGGCCTGTAGTTTTTCAGCTGACTGTGCGCCGAAGGTGTCTCAAGGCCGGGGCGTAGGTATGGTAGGTCCGTGTAGTGGCGCAGTGGAGTAACAGCAGGGCGCGTCCTCCTCACTAGGGTTTCCTGTTCTGAGGCGGCCTGTAGTTTTTCAGCTGACTGTGCGCCGAAGGTGTCTCAAGGCCGGGGCGTAGGTATGGTAGGTCCGTGTAGTGGCGCAGTGGAGTAACAGCAGGGCGCGTCCTCCTCACTAGGGTTTCCTGTTCTGAGGCGGCCTGTAGTTTTTCAGCTGACTGTGCGCCGAAGGTGTCTCAAGGCCGGGGCGTAGGTATGGTAGGTCCGTGTAGTGGCGCAGTGGAGTAACAGCAGGGCGCGTCCTCCTCACTAGGGTTTCCTGTTCTGAGGCGGCCTGTAGTTTTTCAGCTGACTGTGCGCCGAAGGTGTCTCAAGGCCGGGGCGTAGGTATGGTAGGTCCGTGTAGTGGCGCAGTGGAGTAACAGCAGGGCGCGTCCTCCTCACTAGGGTTTCCTGTTCTGAGGCGGCCTGTAGTTTTTCAGCTGACTGTGCGCCGAAGGTGTCTCAAGGCCGGGGCGTAGGTATGGTAGGTCCGTGTAGTGGCGCAGTGGAGTAACAGCAGGGCGCGTCCTCCTCACTAGGGTTTCCTGTTCTGAGGCGGCCTGTAGTTTTTCAGCCCACTGTGCGCCGAAGGTGTCTCAAGGCCGGGGCGTAGGTATGGTAGGTCCGTGTAGTGGCGCAGTGGAGTAACAGCAGGGCGCGTCCTCCTCACTAGGGTTTCCTGTTCTGAGGCGGCCTGTAGTTTTTCAGCCCACTGTGCGCCGAAGGTGTCTCAAGGCCGGGGCGTAGGTATGGTAGGTCCATGTAGTGGCGCAGTGGAGTAACAGCAGGGCGCGTCCTCCTCACTAGGGTTTCCTGTTCTGAGGCGGCCTGTAGTTTTTCAGCTGACTGTGCGCCGAAGGTGTCTCAAGGCCGGGGCGTAGGTATGGTAGGTCCGTGTAGTGTCGCAGTGGAGTAACAGCAGGGCGCGTCCTCCTCACTAGGGTTTCCTGTTCTGAGGCGGCCTGTAGTTTTTCAGCTGACTGTGCGCCGAAGGTGTCTCAAGGCCGGGGCGTAGGTATGGTAGGTTCGTGTAGTGGCGCAGTGGAGTAACAGCAGGGCGCGTCCTCCTCACTAGGGTTTCCTGTTCTGAGGCGGCCTGTAGTTTTTCAGCCCACTGTGCGCCGAAGGTGTCTCAAGGCCGGGGCGTAGGTATGGTAGGTCCGTGTAGTGGCGCAGTGGAGTAACAGCAGGGCGCGTCCTCCTCACTAGGGTTTCCTGTTCTGAGGCGGCCTGTAGTTTTTCAGCTGACTGTGCGCCGAAGGTGTCTCAAGGCCGGGGCGTAGGTATGGTAGGTCCGTGTAGTGGCGCAGTGGAGTAACAGCAGGGCGCGTCCTCCTCACTAGGGTTTCCTGTTCTGAGGCGGCCTGTAGTTTTTCAGCTGACTGTGCGCCGAAGGTGTCTCAAGGCCGGGGCGTAGGTATGGTAGGTCCGTGTAGTGGCGCAGTGGAGTAACAGCAGGGCGCGTCCTCCTCACTAGGGTTTCCTGTTCTGAGGCGGCCTGTAGTTTTTCAGCTGACTGTGCGCCGAAGGTGTCTCAAGGCCGGGGCGTAGGTATGGTAGGTCCGTGTAGTGGCGCAGTGGAGTAACAGCAGGGCGCGTCCTCCTCACTAGGGTTTCCTGTTCTGAGGCGGCCTGTAGTTTTTCAGCTGACTGTGCGCCGAAGGTGTCTCAAGGCCGGGGCGTAGGTATGGTAGGTCCGTGTAGTGGCGCAGTGGAGTAACAGCAGGGCGCGTCCTCCTCACTAGGGTTTCCTGTTCTGAGGCGGCCTGTAGTTTTTCAGCTGACTGTGCGCCGAAGGTGTCTCAAGGCCGGGGCGTAGGTATGGTAGGTCCGTGTAGTGGCGCAGTGGAGTAACAGCAGGGCGCGTCCTCCTCACTAGGGTTTCCTGTTCTGAGGCGGCCTGTAGTTTTTCAGCCCACTGTGCGCCGAAGGTGTCTCAAGGCCGGGGCGTAGGTATGGTAGGTCCGTGTAGTGGCGCAGTGGAGTAACAGCAGGGCGCGTCCTCCTCACTAGGGTTTCCTGTTCTGAGGCGGCCTGTAGTTTTTCAGCTGACTGTGCGCCGAAGGTGTCTCAAGGCCGGGGCGTAGGTATGGTAGGTCCATGTAGTGGCGCAGTGGAGTAACAGCAGGGCGCGTCCTCCTCACTAGGGTTTCCTGTTCTGAGGCGGCCTGTAGTTTTTCAGCTGACTGTGCGCCGAAGGTGTCTCAAGGCCGGGGCGTAGGTATGGTAGGTCCGTGTAGTGTCGCAGTGGAGTAACAGCAGGGCGCGTCCTCCTCACTAGGGTTTCCTGTTCTGAGGCGGCCTGTAGTTTTTCAGCTGACTGTGCGCCGAAGGTGTCTCAAGGCCGGGGCGTAGGTATGGTAGGTTCGTGTAGTGGCGCAGTGGAGTAACAGCAGGGCGCGTCCTCCTCACTAGGGTTTCCTGTTCTGAGGCGGCCTGTAGTTTTTCAGCCCACTGTGCGCCGAAGGTGTCTCAAGGCCGGGGCGTAGGTATGGTAGGTCCGTGTAGTGGCGCAGTGGAGTAACAGCAGGGCGCGTCCTCCTCACTAGGGTTTCCTGTTCTGAGGCGGCCTGTAGTTTTTCAGCCCACTGTGCGCCGAAGGTGTCTCAAGGCCGGGGCGTAGGTATGGTAGGTCCGTGTAGTGGCGCAGTGGAGTAACAGCAGGGCGCGTCCTCCTCACTAGGGTTTCCTGTTCTGAGGCGGCCTGTAGTTTTTCAGCCCACTGTGCGCCGAAGGTGTCTCAAGGCCGGGGCGTAGGTATGGTAGGTCCGTGTAGTGGCGCAGTGGAGTAACAGCAGGGCGCGTCCTCCTCACTAGGGTTTCCTGTTCTGAGGCGGCCTGTAGTTTTTCAGCTGACTGTGCGCCGAAGGTGTCTCAAGGCCGGGGCGTAGGTATGGTAGGTCCGTGTAGTGGCGCAGTGGAGTAACAGCAGGGCGCGTCCTCCTCACTAGGGTTTCCTGTTCTGAGGCGGCCTGTAGTTTTTCAGCTGACTGTGCGCCGAAGGTGTCTCAAGGCCGGGGCGTAGGTATGGTAGGTCCGTGTAGTGGCGCAGTGGAGTAACAGCAGGGCGCGTCCTCCTCACTAGGGTTTCCTGTTCTGAGGCGGCCTGTAGTTTTTCAGCTGACTGTGCGCCGAAGGTGTCTCAAGGCCGGGGCGTAGGTATGGTAGGTCCGTGTAGTGGCGCAGTGGAGTAACAGCAGGGCGCGTCCTCCTCACTAGGGTTTCCTGTTCTGAGGCGGCCTGTAGTTTTTCAGCTGACTGTGCGCCGAAGGTGTCTCAAGGCCGGGGCGTAGGTATGGTAGGTCCGTGTAGTGGCGCAGTGGAGTAACAGCAGGGCGCGTCCTCCTCACTAGGGTTTCCTGTTCTGAGGCGGTCTGTAGTTTTTAAACTTTTGTATTTAGTTTTTAGAACCTTTGATCAATTTGCAAAAATATTATTAGTTTCTAATAAATTGTTCATGAATTTCAAAATACATTATACTGAGTTTTGTCGAAATTTCATGTAGACAGTGACCTTTCACTTGTTTTGAAGGTCAAGTGTGCAATATTTCATCAATCTCGGAATAAAACTGTAGATTTGTGTAAAAATCAAATCCGCGTCGTCTACCAGACATTCCTTTATATAAATATAAGATTCCCTGGCATTATTTTGCGACCAAAACCTTATTATAAGAATTAATTACATCAATCTAATGAATTGAGCTGACGTAGAAGACAAATTGATTTGTTTACAAGAAGACACACACATCAATGTCGTCTAACCACAGATAAAATATTGAAAAATAATATGTACCTACTTACACCACATTTATGTTCAAAGTAAAGACTATCTGTCCAGAATTTACAATAACTTCCTGTATTTACTGATAAATAAATGTGAAAAACAAATAAATATCTTGCAAGAGATTGAAAGCATGGCTGTCTTTCCAAATGAATATTGAGATCAATTGGTTTCATGCTCTGACGGAGATAATAAAAACATAGGAGATGGACCATGAACCTTTACAAATATGAACCGCATGCACAACGCGTATCGCCAACATTGATCATCCACACTACTACAAATCACACATACACACAACGGTGCTCTGCACCTTTGTTTCTACCTACACACCAAATGCTCTGCCGTTTTGATAGTTCTACCAGTTTGGTTGTGACTCTTTGACAGTTGGCAAACTTCTGTACCATATTTCCCTTTGTTTCTTTTATCTATCATATGCCTACCTTAGAGTTCTTCAGTTTTGACGGTTGTTGGAGACTTTCGCCCGTCCAATTTACATTTTTTTTAATGTTTTGGTACTTCCTAACCTTCCTCTTGCCCATCTCCCTCACAACATAGGCCAAATGGGAATGCCATAGTATACAAACATAGCAAGTTACTTTATGTGAGTACCGCGTTAACCGGATAAATCATCACAATGATAATTCATCACATCTTTAAAAAGTTATATAAAGTCATGGAAAGTAATGAAACAAAAACTTTATTAACTGGGTTATGTAGGTTAGGTTAAAAAAAATTTTTTTTCATCGTTTCTAATGACTTAACCTTCCAGCGGGCGTGTTGAGAAATTTCCCTTGAGCGGGCGCTTGTCGTAAATTTTACGTCATCAAGTTTTCTCCATGTAAGTGGTGTTTTCTTTACACAAACGTTAGGGAATTTCGTTAAGGATATGAAAAATCATAATAGGCAGTACTTTAAAAAAATATATTTGACTTTCTTAAAAAAAACGAAGCAACACTCTAAACATGTTAATATTTCAAAACAAAATATTTTATCGACCTATTTAGTCAGAATCAATATTCTCATCCTTACAATTGTTACAAACCACCTCAACTGAAGAATGGTTCTTGCATGTAAAGGACTGGCAACGGCAACACTTCATTGATGCTGAGGATCTTTTCTTATCCAGTGCACATAACCGACAAACACCGCTTTTTGGAAAGCTTCTGTTTTATTCTTCTGTTATCGGTTCATCTGTCCTACCGTAATTCACTTTGAGAAAAGCATTTATATCTTGCGGTAAATGTTTGACATTAGATTTGACTCTAGCATAGCTCGAAGCTCGATGCTTACAACTAAGTCACAAGAGTGAGGGAAGAGATAAGGCGCGTTTGTCGTAAATTTTACGACAGCGCGCCCGCTGGAAGGTTAATATCACTTTTTAAAAGTGTGTTGAATTGTCACTGTGTTGGGTTGTAATGGAACCGAGAACCGCATAAGATTCTCAACTGTTAGGGCCAATGAGACGATAGCACCCCCAATTGGGGTACGTTGAGAGGCTGAAGGTAGTAGGAAGGAAAATATGCAGTACCTGGCTATTCATATATGGAAAGCCATTTCGATTCTGATCGGCGGTCTTTCGTAGGGTGATAATAAAAATATCTATCACTCGGGAACTTAAAGTAAATATTCTACATACAGGCGTCTGGGGGTTTAGTGCCCAAACTTTTGCAGGTGATTCTACATGATAGTACAAGCAAAAAAAATTGGAGATCTAAAAAATGTTTTTTTAGAAATTTCAATATTTTAAGGTACAAAAGTTGAAATATTTATATTGAGATTGAAGACGCGATGCCTGGGTGGGAAACCAACTTTTTGAATCTCTTCACCTTCTAACCAATTTCAAATAGTTGCCAATAATATACAAACACTTCACTTCAGGGTTCTACCTTTCTCCCATGTGTAAAATCTCCTTGCTCTGATGCTGTAGGTGTTTCAGAAACTCTTTTCAATAAATAAATTTTATTGTGAAGTTTTTAATCCTGCAGGCCGGGAGATAAAACCATCGACTCTCTTTGAAGAACTTACGTATCTGAATGAACGCTTTCCGTGATTAGTTTCAAAGCATCTGAAGGGTTTATTATGTATTAGCTGAAGTCCCCGGGCTTTATTCTGTAGGGGTGGGAAAAGGGGATGGTATCTCAATTGCTTGGAAATCTCATGCCAACAGTGATCTTCCTGTTGTTTCGAAGGTCAAGTGTGCAAAATTTCAACAATCTTGGAATAAAATTCCTAGATGTAGGGTTCTATGCGGGCACAATTGGAGCAGTCCTCTTCGGGCGCCGATTTGCCAGGGCGTAATGACACTGATAGGACCAAACACCTAACAGTCCTAACTCATCGACCTTGAGATTATTTTTCATAAAAACGGCACTACACAAAAATACAAATCATCCGAATATTATTGATTACAGTGATCACCTAAGTGTCAACTGGTTTGGACAAGGGGTGCCAAAATTTGATTCGCGCCAGATGCCGTTTGGCTCACCGGCCGGCCCTGCTTAGATGGTTCTTTTGGCGATTAAACTAATTTACATTATGACAAGGATAGATTATTCAATTCTATTGACATACCTAGACTGAGCTATACCTAACTGCGCAAACTTTAAAGTATTAAATATTAGACAATGACATAGGAAACATTATGAAACAAAAAAGTCCAAGCAATCTTTTGTCACTAATGTAGGGAGGGTGGCAAACCCATCGCTCAGGGAGTTGAAGAACAACCTGCAATACCCATCCCAAGCTAAGATGTGAGACATGGTCATATTTATATGGTGCTCAGGCTGCATTCACCGTTCTTAACACTGTTGGTCGGTGCCTGCGGGATACAGGGTATTTCGCATCTCGGAGTATTTAGACCGTACCCCAGCATTCGGGGCTCTGTTGTTGTGGACCTTCTATTTCCCAGATATCAGTGGGACCAAAAATAAAACTATGGGATTATGAGGAACCTAGGGAAAGTTGAGAGAGCTGAGGCCACATGGGTGGACTCTTCCCTCGTGGGCCATTCAGGAAACCCAAACAAAGACAGACTTCCCATGTGAAAATCCTTTCCGCTACAGGATCAATACACAGGAAAAGACCAGGAAATAAACTCAAAGGAATGAAATAAAATGGGAGATGGTACAATGTGCCTGGGCTGGAGTGGTCACGGTATCGTTTACTGTCTCCGCTTTAATAAATAAATAACCTTTTGTCTTTCAAATTAATCCATTTTCGGTTAAACATTCAGGTTGTTTTTAACTGAAGACGTCTGAAGTCAAATGTTAACTACATTAATAATTGTACACGGTTGACATTCGCCACAGGCAAATAGATAGCTTCTATGATTAGTTTTTGTGTTCAACAGTAGAGTGACTTACCGCCTCTGTGTTTCCTTACTCATACAACCTAGATGTCTTCCTTTCCTCAATAAAACCCTCCACGTAGCATTCCCAAAGATGACGAATTCTCAGAAAGAAATCATTACCCTCAGAGCCCTGATTAGTTTTTGTGTTCAATAATAAAATGATTTGCCGTCTTCTGCGTTTCATCCCTCCTTCCCAAGGCTATCTCTTCAAGACCCAGGTTAATCCTTCATTTCCTTAAAAAAACCCTTCACCTGGAATCCCAGAAGATGACGCAGGCCCCAAAAGAAATCATTTCTCTCAGAGCCCGCCGTGTGTATACAATAATAAATAAAAGATTCTTATCACTATTTCTTGATTTGAAGGTTTTATCGGATAATACTTTACAATTATTTTGCAAATAATACTACGTATAAAATAACGCCTTCAGATTCTTCCATTGTAGAAGACTTCTTCTAGATATACATATCTAAATTCTAAATTATTAAAATTAAATAGCAAAAAAAACAGCATGTCTATGATTCATACACAGGTGACAAGGCCAATTACGTCTATGCCCAAACAAACTCGTAAGCAAAACACATGAGTACATTCTAGCTACTGAGTTTCATTGTTCAGTTTAAAAAAAAACAACAACAAAAGTATGAAGACAAAGCCTTGTTAGAACTTTGATTCTTTGCTTATAATAAAAGAGAAAGTTTTTTCCAACGTGGGATACAGACTTACCATCTACGAATATTAATCAATCGATTTAAGCATGTATCAATCTTTCCTATCGATAGATTTTTGAATTATTAAGCCCGTCATATCAAGGGTCGGTAAGCAATCGACAAACCAAATGCTGCAAGATCCTGCGCAGAAAACGTTAACACTAACGCTCTGCAGCGCAATTCAGTGTGGAACTTTTCTGCGCAGGATCTGACCCGTGGAACGACGGGATAAGTTGTGTTGCGCTTCCCCTGACTCCTTGAGTCAATGTTAACGACAACCTTGCACCGTTCTTCATCAGGGCAGATATGCAGCGTAGAAAAATGTGTTGATTTGTGTAACAATGGCATCACAGAAGTTAATCCTTAACTACAGCTTTAGCATTGATAGATACAAATTGGTAAACTCTACAAATGTTTGCCCTGATCATAAATAATAGATAGAAAGATGGGGGCTATGAACCATTATTAATAAAATGAAATCGCACATACGGCAGTGTCGTAAACATCATGCACCCATACTGCAATTCTCATCTGCGCACAGCAGTAATCTGCCTGTTTTTACTTACCTCCACCGCATTGATAGTGTATGCAATTTGTTTGTATCTCGACAACAATTGTGGATGAGGTAGTCCCAATGGCTTAGGGCAGTTGGAACGCCTCGTGTGATGTTCACATAAAAGTGTTTTGCTTTGTGTTTGGTGATTTGAGAATAAAACTAAAGATTTGGTATTTATTTTTATCGTCAACAAACTTTATTCAGTATGTAACATGAATTAAAAAAGGAGATTAATATTATAATCATTATCCTTCAATCCCATCATGTCCTTATAATAGTATTTTAGTCTAAGACATAACTTAAGATGTAGCCAGCCATTTTGTATTATAATAATGACATACTTTTCAATTCTTCAAAGCGAAGGACAAGACAACGTTTCGATGTTAATCAGTGATCGGGGTGAAATTAACATTGGAAAATATAAAATCATTACAAAAATTAACTTATATTCGAGCTATCAACTTTTACTTACGAGTGAAGCAAATACATGCTTCATTGATAAGTGTAGTTACTTCAATCGTAATGATTTTATATTTCCCGGAGAAATAATGAAATTAGTTTTGAATGCAGGATGACTAAAACAGTTAAAAAATAATGTGGTTTTAAAGCCACTGCACATTTTACAAGATTTGATATTTAGTTACACAGATATAATAAATGCATTACGATCATTAGCAGCGTAATTTGATCATGCTTCTTTTGAAGTATCACTACACATCGACGCTTTTTCAGATCTTGAAATACAATAGGAAGTATGCAGCGTAACGCAATAGATTCGATGTAATTTACACCTCTTGAGTAATGTGACAATCTGAATGGCACGTATTCAGGTATGTGATGAATGGTATACAATATTAGCGGAATCAGATGTCAGGTGTTTACTTTTGATGTGCTTGCATGCGAATGAGGAAATCTAAACAAACAACCGGTTAAACAGTTTTGACAAGGAAAATCATTTCATTAAAAACGCCGCAGTTATTAATAATACATTATGCTTTTAATATAATCAAATCTTTCATCACAAAGCGAGAGAACCAATCGTCCACCCAGCATCAATACCAAACTAGACAAATGGCTTTTAAAAGTTGTTTAATTACCTTTTGTACAACTATATTACATGTTCAGTTCAGAAACAGAGATGAGTGTATAAAATGAATTAAAAGAACAGAATTAATTGCATCGATTATAGATAGTTATTCTAAGATTGGCGTTCCTAGGCGTTTAGGAAAGTTCCAAGCGATGTTGAGATATTTCACTGGTTATACGACTCGCGATGATGGAATCACCGACCACCAAATAGAGTGTCAATCACTCCGAGTAAACAAAAACACACCGCTTCCTTATTTATCTTACAGGTTTTGTCAAAAAATAAATTTCAAGGCTCGAGGTTGGGAAGTTAGTCCTTCTTTTCTGTCGCCTTGGCTTCTGCCTCAGCTTTGGGGGCGACTTCCTGCTTGGAAGCTTCGTCGAAGTTTCCGACTAGACTGGGTACCTCATCGAAGTCATCCGCCAGCGCCTTGGGGGCTCCCGCTCCGGCCGCCAGCTTCTTGAGCTGGTGCAGACCCTCAGGACCCAGCTGCGTGAGGATGCCGGGCAGCATCTCGGCGATCTGCTTGTTCTCTCCATGGCCGGTGATGACGAATGTGTTAGCGGCGAGAGACGCCTTCGCTTTGGGATTGTTAAAATGAATGACAGTACCGTCGTCTTTGATCATGTTCACCTCTTCGATGCCGGGAATGGGGTTGAGGGACAGCTTCTTTAGCGAGGATTCCAGCTTCTTGTCATCGGTGGCGGCGGTAGCGTGCACAACCTTCTTCTTACGCCTCGGGGTTCCTTTGCCGCCGATGCGCACTTGTGATTGTAACTTTTTTAGCTTTTCTGTATTCATTTTGTGTGTTTTAGCTGAGACCTGCCAACAAAGATAAAAGCACTTTTAGTTTAATGTTTCAAACAGAATTTATATACATTAATCTATTATTTTAACAAAGTACAATTTACGCACGTGCTCTCGCGGACCGGTTACTTCAAAGAGAAAATGGTGGCCGTTCTTTACAGACTGTCCAACCTGAAGGACTGAAAAATCATTCGGTCTCGGCAAAGTAATGTCGCGTTCTTCTTTGCCGACTGTTTCATTACCGACTGTTTTATTACCGACGAGGCGAGTAGAGATCAGAACCTATTTGTATTTCCAACACATGCATTATTTGTCCCACGGTGTTGTTGCTACTGCTCAACAGATGTCCATTGTTTTACCCAATTTATTATTCTTACATTATAGATTGAAAGGGCCAGACAGGCATAATCTTCTGCCAATGTATTTTTATTAAAAACATTTAACATTTGTATGTTTTTCAAAATGAAAAATTCAAAGAAATAAAATTACCATGAAACTGAACTCAGTTCTGAAATTGAACTCAGTTTTTGAACGCAGTTTAGTTTGATTGGAAAAATATTTACCATGACCACTGAATATAGTTTTGTTTAGTCATTGACCATGACCCCAACCCCCGCTATCGGGAGATACTTTGGACAGGAGCCTGAAATTCGGCAACACATGCAAACTGCGAGCAAAAAAACAGGATAAGGCTCAACGCCAAATATCAGGCGAGAGATTGCAATACTGAGGGAATACAAGACGGCGCTAAAAAAAAGCGAAATACCTTTGCACAATGATGTCGTCTCTCATCCTGTAATCCTCGAAAACCCCCCTGGATAGAAGGAGAGACGCTCCCCCGAATACCCCTCACTCCAGAAGATAGGTAGAAACTTGAGTGGCAATCGGCCGATGTGAGAAATGCCCATCTCGTGTACGACCCCACTGAGAGACAGTCTGGATTCTCACTACCTCGTAAACTCTGGCCCGCCATCAATAGGATAATGTCCTCCCACAGCATATGATGCACAGGTTGGGCTTTTAAGAGTCGATGATGTGTGAATGCGGTGCGGTGCAGATCACCAAATATGTGGTCAAAGCACGCCCGCTGCATTAATTCCCAGGCAGGATTGATTAGGTCCACAGAGCGACGCCTGAGCATAAACTAACTTCTATAGATTGATAACTTCGGGCTTATAGTATGAAACAAATTTGTCCTAAAAAAACCATAGATATGCTAATATATAGACAGTAAAATTCTTATTCGGAGCCTATTTATTATACTATACACCAATGAAAAACTTTGAAAGTTTATTCCATAGATTTTCTGAGTTTTTCATTGGTGGATATAGTGGTGAAGCAACTGGCCCATAATGATATAAAAACAGAAGTTGAAAATTAACCTTAAAATTGCCGAAGACTTGTTTTACTACTACACTTGTCGGAGATTTAAGAAAATCTTTCTTCTTAATAACAACTTATAATAGGTAGGTATATTATATAATTTTTTACCTAATTTTTCGAGATGAAATCGAAGTTGCGAACTGGTAGCTAAATAATAAAGTTGCGTCGACTAGAAATGATGTTATTAGGATTCTAAAGCCGCATCTACACCTAAAAGGTTTCACACGAAACTGTCCTCATTGGTAAATTATCTCATTTCCGTTTAGAGCGGTACGACGTTCGGTTTATGTAAATTGCAAAGTAAAGCGGGAAAATGGTCACATTTCTAGATCTTTCCATGCCGACTGCCATTTCCTCAAATCCAAAACGTGTTTCCTGAGAATGGACGTGTTAGGAATTCAAATCCAAAACTCATTTTCCGCAAAGTTGTCGATTGGAGTCGTAAAATGGCAATCTAGCAACTTATTCTCCTTTCTGAAGAGATCTGGTTGCACGGTTCTCTTAAAATAAGTAGATTGGTAGATACTCAAAGACAAAAGCGCATTTATACGCGGTGTCCGGAAATTCGTAGTACAATCGGGAAATTGGTGAATCTATATCACATTTGGAGTAGATTTTGTTAATTAATTTTTTTGATTTGATCTTTCGTTTTCGAGTAAATGGAGTCTGAAGATGGAATTTTTAGTACAAAGTTGAAAAAAATTGGTCACTCCGGGGGTTAATACGAGCTGTTTAATGTCTTTTAAAATGCTTCGTAGCGTAGAGCTAAAAACATTTAAAAAGTTTTTTTGGGTTTTCTATTTGATGAACACTACGACGTCGGTAAGATTGAAAAAACACCGTCCTTTTGTTAGGTCAGATTCGATCATTTTGAATTCTTACCACGACTATCCGTAAATATTGCGACCAGCAATAATCACAGATAAAAGATTCACTCCAGTTGGAGATGTCATAGTTAGAGATGGCAAAATTTAGCATTAATTTTCAGATTTTTTAGCATTCACAATTGGAAATTTAGCGTTTTATAGCATTTGAGGCATAATTTAGCGTTTTGTAGCAAAATAGCAAAAAATGTATTTCCTGAATGTTTTTAGCGCATATTTTCAGTATTTTTGGTAAAATATATGTTTAACCTCCATTTGCAAGTATTTCCATGTGAAAGATTATAAATAATTAATTTTAAAATTAAATTAATAAGGAAGAAAACTCTAAGTACGGGTCGAACACAAACACAACAAATGCAGATTGCGATTAACATCAATAGGCGTAATTTATTTCGCACAATTTGTGTAATGTCAAAAAGCAATTTTAGCCTACAGTACAAAAATATTAAATATTTACACATAAAATAGTAACAAAATTATAAAAAATCGTAGGAAAGGCTTCCAAAAATGAAATAAAGTAGGCATAATACTTTTCTCTGCACATTCACATGAAACTACCTTCCTTATGCATTTTTCTCAATTCTTCTTTAGTTGTACTGGACTAAATATTACTGTATCAGCTTCTTCAATTTGTATGGTTCTTTGACTTCTGAAATACGCTATATTCTCGGAAAGCGTTTAAATTCAGCGTACAGTATAAATTAAAAATATTAAATATTTACACATAAAATAGTAACAAAATTGTAAAAAGAGGTAGGACAGGCTTCCAAAAATGAAATAAAGTAGGCATATTTGAAATACAGGTAAATACAAAAAACAATGGAAATGGCACTTTACTGATTGAATGATAGCATTGCGCACGTTTCAATAGTGGGCTCCTTCATACTCGTACGCCTGTCAGTCAGTACTAAATTGTTGTTGTATTTTCGGGAAATTCGCGCCTATTTCGCTAAATAGAATAATTTAGCTAAAATACGGCCAAAATCACGTTTTTACCGTTAATTCGCGAAATAGAAATCACTGGAAACACTTTCAAATGCCTTGAAACGGAAAGAAAACTTATAAATGCCCTATTTTCGAACCATAAATATTTTTTCGCGTTTTTAGTTAAAACGAAATTTTGCCATCTCTAGTCATAGTTCCAATGATTCCAGGCAGATGGACTCACTCCTGTGCGGTATTCACATTTTGAGAATTCAAGCACAGAACATCTTACCTATATTATTCCAGATACAGATTATTCCATAATTAAAAATTATTATTTTTCCAAAGTTTGTAAATTTATTGTCGATTTTTCGATGCCCGAGGGCTTAAAACGTAGATGGCGTTAATTTAATTATTTTATGAAAAAAAACCACTTTTTACAAGTTATGCTTTAAAGCCCCGTAGTAAGCCTTCAAAGATGGTTTGAAAGGGAGATATGTTAATACGAATGTTAGAGGAATCGCGCTAATATTAAAAAAAAAGATAATAATTAAGCGAAAATTATGAAAATATTTAATGAAACTAGACTCGTTTGAAGTAGAGCAAACATCTTTCGACAGATGCTTTATTTGCCTTTCAAGATGCACTGTGAATTTTTTTATGCCTATCATAGACATATGAATATTAGTAGACCTGCCCTAAGTGATTAAAAGCGTATTATCCCCACTCCCCATACCGGTTCCATTGGAGCCGGCTGGGCTCGCGTATGGCCTCAAGTGAAATTTGAAAACGTGACGTCATCATTCTTGTGCGAACTATGGTCGAGGCATCATCGGTTCATTTTACGAAATAACACTGCAAAATGTTGACTTGTGATATGAAAACTTGTAAAAATAGATGTGAAAAAGAGAATAAACCCAATTGTCGTATTACATTCCATAAGTAAGCATTATTTTACTTTATTTTAAGCTTATTCACACCGTATTATATGGATCAGTTTTAGAAACATATACTATCACATCACAATGTAGCGATTCTCAAGTGTGCTCATCGTTGTTTACTGGGGTAAGTAAATTATGAAACATTTGTAAAAGTGTCTTAACTAAATACTCTGAAACTAACTACGACTCTGAAAATAGAAGCTGCCTTACTTTGCCGAATTTGGACTTCGCAAATTAGTTCATAACGTGGCGAGTAATTTGCGCTCCCATGTAAAAATGTCTATTCATTCAAAAGCAGATTTTACTTTTAAGAACTAAATGGTGATATTATAATGCGAGATGCCTATTTACTGTCAGATTGATTTATTGACGAATCACAGTCAGCCTTACCCCCTTCGTTCTTCAACAGTTGATTTTACCCCTCGCCATTATCTTCTCGTCTATTAATTCCTATGTCTGTGATTTTTTCCTAAAATAATAAAATTAGCGCCATTTACGAATGAGCAGCTTATGAATAGTTAAAAGTCTAACCTTAAAAAAGCTTTTTTTAAAATAGTTACAGCATATGTATTTATGTATATGCGTGTCCTAAAATTACATCTTACACCTGTAATAATTATATTATCTCACTAATACCATTGACGAGTTTTGTCCTTCGTTGAACTCCAATATAGTGTCATAGAATTTTGTTCAAACTCCGTCGCCCTCTGTTGAATTCGATCGTTTCCTAAGCGATCTATGGAAATTTCTCCTATCCAGGTGACAGGCAGTCGCCGGTCGTCACCCAATGAATTCTACAAATCAGTATATTGGTGCACACTGGCTTCTTGAGTTCGATGCATTCGGTACACCTCCTCAAAAATGTAGCAAAGTGAACGAGCACCGATTATCGCTTATTTATTTATATATATATATATATATATATATTTTTTTTTATATTAACTCCACACAGGAGGCCCTGAAGAAAATAGTTTCCCTCAGGGCCTATGTCATCTTTGGGGATGCTGTGTGGAGGGTCTTTTTGTGGAGAGGAAGGAGTGAACATGGGTCTTGAAGAGTCCCATGTTGTAGGAGGGAGGAAACACAGAGGCCGGCAGTTCGTTCCACAGCCGAGCTGTTGAACTTAAGAACGAATCGTAGAAGCGACCCGTTCTCATGTGACAAATGTCAACCGTGTACAAATGTTGGGCGCGCGTTTGGCGTTTATCCCGACTACGCACCGGTGCCGAAGGGATCAATGACGCTAGTTCCTCAGAGTATCTTCCATTGTAATACCGATAGAACAAGGACAGCATACCTACCTGACGCCTGTGCTCTAAAGATTGCAGTCCGTTTGTTAAGATTGGGGAATCTATCAAACGGACCGCCCGTTTTTGCACAGAGTCAAGGGTTTTTTTCAGGTATTTAGGGGCTCCGGACCAGAGATGGCTGCCAAATTCGACAGTAGGGCGCACTTGCGATTTGTACAGGGTCAGCAGTTGTGTACTATTAAAGTATCTGCGGGCCCTGTACAGTACGCCCAGCTTCTGAGAGGCCAGCTTTACTCTGGCTTCGATGGAGCCCCCATATATGTTTTGAAAAAAGAGTAAAAAAAAAAACAAAACTTACATTGCAAAAGCGATGAATAATAATAAAAAAATGATTGATATAATAATTAGACTGGGTTTCATGTAGGACAAAAAGGTTACACGTAGGTACACATACTTCGTGTTTAAACTCATTGAAGGACGCATGGAAAACATCCTCACTTTCTGCGAGGAAGTTAATTAACCTAGTAAGTCTTCGCAGCGGCATCAGCTTTGGTAAGTTGGTTTTGCACACGGAAAGAATCAGAAGCCTATGTTGGCGGCCTCGCGTGAATTCATCCGGGACATGTGATCCTATTTAAGGCGATGCCATACGTAATGCAAAATCATGTGTTTTTGGTTTGAAAATTTGGTCGCCTAGAAATGTTTCAGATGCTTTAATGAAATACTGCGAATATAGAATACATCTTGGTCTTTGAAATAATCGAGTATTTTTTTATATAAGTCTTTTTATAAGCCCAGAAAAAAATAATGTATAGGCATATGAAAACTGCTTTAAAGTTCAAAATCTCATTTTCGGATATGCTTTTATTGTATAAGGTGGAAAATTAAGTTATTTATTAAAATTAAATATTTATGCCTAAACATCCACAAAATAAAATAAAAGGCACTTTTTGGCCATGTTTTTTTCTTGCATAAATCAAAACAGGCGGATGGTGTTAAGTGGGAATTTAAACCTTATCGCCATCTACGTAAGGGGTGTTATTGATAGCGGCTCGATTTAAAATATTACACGACGTAGTGCATCGCCTTAAACCAGAATGTCTGGTATTGATAAAAAATTGATCAGAAGCTTACAAGCCATCAGCAGTAATGCGACACCCCTCTTAGAAATAAGACTGCAGATATCCAGCATTCCCAAGATACATGCTGTTGGAATCAGCCAAGGGCAAAAACCGAACTCTCTCATCTAGAAGTAACTAATGATAATTTAATAGTAATATATTGACTATTTAAATATAAAAATCCATTGGTTCATATGCTGATCTCATTAAATAAGTTCATATTGTTCAATTAACCCAGTTGTTTATAACTCAATAAAGTATATACAAACCATAATCAAGATCACACTACACGCCACTATCGCTATAATGTGGTTTTGAGTAGCTGAAGCGGTTACTTGAGCTGAGGCAGAGACTATAATTAAGATAGCTGGGGTTAGAAGTGGCGCGGTGGACGCCACTGGGGTTATCTGTCAAACGGTGCACACGACATCTGTTCTTTGGTCGACATCATTCAATAACCCATTGATGTCTAGAATTAAAAATAAGAAAGAAACATGTTTGGGTTACAAATATTTGAGTAACTTCTGTAAATTTCAAAGGTTTTATCAGCAGAAAATGTTGCTTGTGTGTAATCAGTGGCAAGTCATTTTCACAAAGGGTTCAGATTATCAATAGAAGATATTATATTTGTATACCTTTTTAATAATTTTTTTTAGATTTCAATCTCCTTTTGACACCAACTCGCATTATCATTTTTTTACGTACACAGCACTATATTTCGCCATTGTACGATATTAGGTATATAACAAACAAGAATAACTTAAAAATCAGTAAATGCAATTGCTTTCTAGTTCGAAGGCCGAAACCAAACTCGACAAAACGCAACACATTATTGCATTACTAGTGATTTAAGATAAAATATGTTTTACAAATGCCATTAAAAGCAAACTATATACTACTAGAGAAAAAAAAACATTTAACTTGCATCTATCTAGGTACTGCAAAGTTCAGCTGCCAGCTCGGTCAATATCGGTAACACTCGTCAAATTCCGGAGGTCACGTGGCATCGAACATTCTCTATCGCGCCGCACAAAGATCGTCTTATTTTGGCATAGGTTATAAGATTTCACCGTCAGGGGGATTTTGTTTTTTGTAAGAAATATTTTGTGCTGATTCTATAACGCACAGCATGGAAATATTGGGTTGGTATTTGACCGTGTTTTTCGTTCGCGTCGATTTTAAAGTCAGTATTTTAATGGCACGCTCTTTATAATGTGATCATATTGTTATAATGTACGTTTATGTCATAATTTCACATTTTTAACGCACTTTAGAGAAAACCGCCACTGTGTGTGATGATGGAGGACTTAGCAGATAGATGGTGTTACCTAAAGAGACCGTTTCAAACCGCGTTGGTCTAATGTTTAAATTACTGACAAATAATACTTACACTTCTCGGTGAGTTATTCGCCGTGTTTTCAATCCTTTGATGGTCGTTTTGGAAAACCACCGCTCCAGAGGGGTTGGAGAACGAAAGAAAAGTTGGAGAAAAAGAACGAACAAAATAATGTCTTTTGCTCTAAGAAATACCCCGTTGGAGAACTTTATTGCAGGAAAGATTCTACACCTCTAGGAAAAGCTTTGATCTCTTTGTGTTAATTTACTGACTAAAAATCTATTTTAGCTAAAGCAGATCTCTGAATAAATGAAAACTTGAAACAATAATTAAAATTAAATTTACCACCGCATTGATGTATTGCAGCCATGATAATGGACGTCGAAAATAAATGCATTGATTTTTTACCAATGTAACCTTGATTCTATTATAAAACGCACTTTCAGAATATCAGTGAAGTTATAATGATTACATTTCAAAGGCACGATTTCAGATGAAATTGTAGTTTTGATATATTAAATAAAGGACAGTTAGAAACAATCTATTTTGGAGGCGAGGTGTACCTTTAACAGAACTGCATACTTGTTACATAACAACATTTTATCAATATTAGCTCTTGATCGGAAGAACCACAACAAAGATGACCTCTGAGTCCAGACATTGAGGGTTTAAAGTTAAAATAAAGGTTAAAAGTTAAAAATAGCACATTTTCCTAACCTATGGGTCGCGACCATTGAGTTATTTATAAATAGAGTCATTAATATCAGCGTGAAATATTATTGAGTAGGAAGAGGGTGCGGCGGCTGCCAATGTCGCCCGAATCCTTCTGACCGCGAACGAACTCAACGAACGGAGTTGAAGGTGACCTTGGGCCGCGCAAATGCTTCACAAGTTTTTAACATTAATAAGCCCATACTTCGAACGCCAAAGCTGGCTATATCTATATACCTACTCGTACCTCAATGGTCGCCACCGACTCCAAATAGCGTCGCTAAGGGATTTCTGCGGGGTCATCGACCGAACTAGTAGTCTTTACTTAGTACAGTTATTTTAATAGTACAGTAATGGTTTTTGGTGCACTGTTCTGGTTAGTTGTTTTCCCGAACTGGTTTTCCAATAAGAGGTGTTATTTTGATATTCAATTATAAAAGATCAATGGTTTCGTTGCTTGTGTGGCACGTGGCGCCGTCTTGTTGAAAGTAAACATTGTCTAGATCAATACTATCCAATTTCGGCAATAAAAAATCATTAATCATCTCTCGATAGCGCAATCCATTCACCGTAACTGTTGCTTCAGCCTCATTTTCGAAAAAGTAAGGTCCAATGACTCCGCCGGTCACACGTTGAGGATAGAGAAGCTTTTCAACAATAACTCTTGGGTTGATGCCCAGATGCGACAATTTTGCTGGTTGACGAAGCCACCGAGGTGGAAATAGGCCTCATCACTCAAGATGATTTGCATTTGATTCACTCAAGTGAATTTTAATAATTTCAATGCGTTTTTGAGGCGTGTATCATTCCATTTTTATTAATGGCATAGTTTTTACTTGTCAAATGTCAAAAAATGACAGCTTTAAAAGTAACGTCTACCGAAATAGCGGGCTATTCTAAATAACACCTCTTATTGGAAAACCCGTATATCTACCAACAAAATTTAAAAATAATTAATATTTCAAAAAATTAATATAGGTCTCGGCTATTTTTTTTTCTGGCAACTCAAGGGTTGATCTACTTACAATGTAGTGGTTAATTAACTAATTACGCGCCAAAGCAAGGAGCCATAAATCACCCGGCGTTATCAGTGGCGATTTCTCCGTAACTCAACGTTTACATTGCGCTATCGGAAATAAATAATTAATGACCACTGTGAATATTATTCCGATAAAACTTAGATGACATTATTTTGGTGATGCAAGAGTTACAATTATGAGTAAAAAATATTTGTAAAATTTTATAGATTAATACTGAAAAGTTCCCCTGAGGTGATTTTTTACAAAACGGTGCTATATAAGTATCTGAAAAGATAATGATTCAAATTTTTTGTTTTTGTTATGTGAATGCGAGGGAAAAATTATTAATTCAGAGCTAGTGGGATTATTTCATCCCCAATCGGGGTTGGTGGTTGTCGGTAACCTTTATGTAACAGGGATACTGCACAATATGCATTAGTTACCTACCTAACTACTTAATACCAAATGCGATTCTAATTATATAAAAATGATTACTGCTAATTTATAAAGATTCTCTTAAAATTATTCGCAATCCGGTTAAAAACGGGACTGCAGGCCCTTAACGAATGAATCGATCGGTTTCTTGTTAAACATTTAGTAAAAAATGAGTGTATTATTGCGATTTATAGTGATTGCATTGCAGTGTCCATCAATGCTGTCCGAAACGTTGGCTAAAGAAGGAGGTAGCGCAACACGGCATAGTACCCCAAAAACAAATCACTATAATCATACCTATTATTGCGATGTCGGAAGAAGTGTTCATAAAAATCATCATATTTTCGCTTGTCATCGTTATACATTTTCAGGGTAAATGCAGGGGCATGAACACGTGTTCCGATAAATTAAGATTGTACTCACCCATTTAACAATGCATTCTTCAATCCCGTTTTACCGGATTTTAATAAATCAGCAATACTCATTTTTGACCGTGCAAGAAAAGACAAGAATATCCAAGAAGAGGCTAGGAGAGCTGAGAAGAGGAGAGAAGAAGTAAGGCATAACTTGTATGGTACAGGGTTTTCCAATAAGAATTAGTTGCTTGTCTGGCACGTAGCCCCGTTTTTTTTAAAAGTAAACGTTGTCCAGATCAATACCATCCAATTCCGGCCATAAAAATCATTAATCATCTCTCGACGGCGCAATCCATTCACTGTAACTGTTGCTCCAGCCTCATTTTCGAAAAAGTAAGGTCCAATGACTCCGCCGGACCATAAACCGCACCAAACAGTCACACGTTGAGAATAAAGAGGCTTTTCAACAATAATTCTTGGGTTTTCGCCCCAGATGCGACAATTTTGCTTGTTGACGAAGCCACCGAGGTGGAAATGGGCCTCATCACTCGAGATGATTTGCATTTGATTCACTCAAGTGAATTTTAATAATTTCAATGCGTTGTTGAAGCGTGTATTGTTAAATTTTTATTAATAACGTAGTTTATACTTGTCAAATTTCAAAAAAATGACAGCTTCAAATGTAACATCTACCGAAATAGTGGGCTATTCAAAATAACACCTCTTATTGGAAAACCCTATATTTAAAAAAAAAAATTATCGTTAAAAATGTTTTTTCAACTTATTCTTATTTATTAAAACATCTTAAAATGTTTTAGTTAGTTTAAAAAATAAATAAAAATACATTTTTAGGAGGCTCGCGTAAAAGTTAGGAGTCTGATTTGATTCAGTGTCCTGGCCTTGTGATCTAGGTGGTTTTGGTTGAGGCCCATATTTTACAATTTTATGTGACAAATTATGAATGTTAATAAAAATCTTCCGTATTGAAATTATGTTAGTTTAATTATTTTTATCATGTAACTTTAAATTCTGCATTAACTCTAGTGTGTATGGTTGTTAGAATGATATTTATGAAATATTATAATTGTATTTGTATAAATATGTAAGAAATTGATAAATACATTACAAATTATATATAAACTATTTTAAGAATTCAATTATTTGTAATCAAAATAAACTATGCACCCATTTGATTTAATTGAATCATAGTTCTGACATAATTATGAATGATATTGAAGCATTGCAGATATGGAAAATGTTACAATAAATATTAAACAACGCAGACAGATGAAAATTCATAAATAATATTAAATAGAACAGTAAACTATTGATACTAGTGTGATCTTTGACACAATAAAGATTATTTTCTATGAACTAGTCACTTAAGAAGTGACAATACCCTAAAATATAGCCATAATCTAAACGGCGTAAGTGAAGAAGCCATCCACACAAATATGCGACGCGCGGCCCTAGTGTATTGGACAGACATACGGTTGAATTTGCCCTATCAAATCTCTAAAATAAAGTGGGAATCTTAACGACATAAGTGATGAAGTCGTGTAAAACAATTTTCGTCGCGCGGCCCAGCGTAATGTATGGACCTATAGTCGACTTTGCCTTAGCAGGCCTAGAAAATCGATTTTTTTGTGGGATTTATTTTAAATATTTCTGATGAATGTATTACTCTAACCTCAGATGTTTCTAGAGGAAATTACTAATTCATCGTTTATAAAATTAAATCTGGTGCTTACCTCCAATTTTATAGCCGGAAAACGTTTTATAAAATTATCAAACTGTTTTCCATAAAATATTTTTATTGTAAAGTTCTGTTTTTGTTAATCTTAAATTTAAATAACTTACTTCCTTAGCGATCCCTCTAGAAACATTTGAGATTTTAGTAATACGTTTATCAAAAATAATTCAAATTTTAGCGTCGAGCAAACCCCCGTTATTAGAGTCTTATGTCGCCTTAACATTGTGGACATTTTTTCATTTGATTTTATCTCTGGAATGACGTGATTTCGTGTTTGTTGTAGTGATTATTAATTACGTTCATTATGGAACATCGTTTACTTTATGATGGCGGTAAATTACCCGTGAAAATATAAATATTGATAAACAAAAGTTTATTATATTATTTTAATCAGTTAGAGCTGTTATTACTTATATGTTATAACAGAGCATTTTGTAAGGATGGTTGTTTCAGAGAATTTGAAAAATTCATCAAATTTAAAAGTCAATTTTCAAGCTTTGTGAAGGTTATATTCAAGTTTTGATATTATTCCTGTTTTCTGAAACAACTGGCTAATACTGATATAATAATAGAACTTGAAGAGAACCTTGACAGAGCTTGAAAATCAACTTCGAAATTCGATGAATTGTTCAAATTCTCTGAAACAGTGTAAAGTTATTTCTAGGATATGGTTTGATATGAATTATTGTTAATTTTTTCCGTATCTTTACAGTATCTTAATAAAAAAAGCCGTAGGTACTCATTTTTTTCGTGTGCGAACAAGGGATTCGTAAGTTTTTCGAAATTAGACCTATACAGTAGTTAGGTAAGTTTTTAGATTCTCACAGCCAATCTGCCCTGATGATGGACACTGCAACGCTGTCCGAAACGTCGGCTAAAGAAGGAGTTAGCGCAACACGGCATAACACCCCAAAAACAAACAACAAAAACAACAAAAATATACAGTAGTTTTTTCTTAGTTTTATTGACATGTATAGTGTAAAATGTAAATATAAACTATATATTTTAATTTTATCTATTTACATGTAGGTGGTACAATTTTGAAACATGAGAAAGAAATAATACAAATAGAATTTCATTAAAAAAATAATATAAGCCTGAAAAAAAAAAATAAAAAGAAAAAGAACTAAAAAATACAGCGATTTTACTGGTTTACAAAAATACAACTTCCATTTAGGAATAGTGTTGAAATAAATCTTTTACGTAATCCACAAAATTCGCAAAGTTAATATTAAATATATCGACATCACCTTAGTATTGGTTTCCCATAGTGTGAAATCGTTGTATTGGGGAGTTCGCAATGTAATTGCGCTTATGTGTGTTGCAGTGGAATAGTGTATTTTGTCATGTTGTTATTGTAGGTATTCGTAAGTTAATGAGTTGCAGAAGTTCGCAACAGTCGAATTTAGAGTTTAGAATTTTTAATAAAAATGTCGTTTATTTTACGCCTGTCTTCCAATCAGTGGCGGCCAGCTAATATGTGCTCCCGAGCGCCGAACAACCAACAAGATTTCCGACATGGCTAATCACAATACGAAACTCGGTTCGGTTATAATATCTCATTCAAAAGGTACCTACTTATTAAGCGCGCTTAACTTGCAGACCGACTTTGACTTGTGACTATGTTCGTAGCAGTTCGTTTTCGATTGCGATCCAAAATTTAACTGCTTTGTCGCATATTCTGTGGAACAGTCGAAAGCGTGGGTCCATACCATTACATACTATTCTTTGCAAATAATACCATATCAAGAACGGCGTTCGGAGTTTTACCACCACATCAGAAGGAACGGTTTATTCAGTAGAAAGTTAAACTAAAACGCGTATGTTTGATATTATTGTCGATATCGTTGTTTCAATTTACCATCTGCTATTTTTCAGCGAATGTTACGCTTCTTCGATACAAGCATACAGGATAAAACTTGTCATTAAGAGATGAGTGATGGTCAGATTACTTATTATCAGTTCAGTCAGTACTCGCCGTTGCCAGGCATTGTCTCTTGAATTTAAAACTTTTCTTACTCTGAGAAAGTTTTGAAGTTTAATTGCAGGTTTTATCGATCTTGTATATCAATTATTAATAAGGCATATCAATTGCATGTTATACTAATTTATGATTACTTTTGTGTTTGTTCAACGTATAAATTAAGAATGAGTTTGAATGTGGAATACATTAAGAATAATAGGTCGAGTTTTGAAAACAAAGTGATAATAAAAAATGCCGGTCCACCTAAAACCTGAACTGATAATAAAATAAGAGTGCAAATCTGGATCGAAGAAGTTTACTCGATCATTTAACAAAACAATGTATAACAAAGCAATGTATAACAAAGCTTGTAGCTCTGTGCATGTGATCAATTGAATAGTTTATTTTGTTTTACGTGTTTAATTTACGATGTTGATTCAGTTTGGACAATCAGCGGTGTTACTGATGTAACTCACCTTTCTGAAAAAATCAAAAAACATAATTCTTATCATTTACATTTACAAAAAGTTTTGAGCTTAAAGGTTTTACGAAAAGTTGACATCAGAATGCAATTGGATTCAGGCTACCGTGCCTAAGGTAAACACCATAATGAGCTATTTAATAAAAATCGATACAGGTCAAATTTCCCAGAACATGATTTCAATGTGACGCTTAAAACGTATGACTTCCTAAATAAAGTTCAGTACCTAAAAGGTAAACTCTGTGCAATTTACGCCCGCGACGATTTTTCAAAAGCTAACGGCGCTTTATCAATTTTACAACTTTTTTATAGTACTTGTTTATTAGAAGACTTTCCCGAGCCTGTGAAATTACTAAAACTTTTGTGCACCATTCGTGACCTTTGGAATGACCTCAGTTGAAAGCTAAAGATGTTTCTCAACGTTAAAAAGAATAAAATCTTTTAACACGTTGAGCCAGGACAGACTGAACGCACTATCAGTGTTAAGCATTGATAGAGGTCTTTGCTAAACAAAATGAACAGAGAATAGAACTTCTTTATAAATAGGTATGTACCTTTATTTAATTTATTTTATGACTTAATGTTGTAATCCGGTGAACCCCCACATATTTTGACCACCGGCCGCCACTGCTTCCAATATGTGTATTTTTAGAGTATTTAATAAGAAATGAGCATTATAGCATCATGTTCATCAATCAAATGCATTGTATCTACACATAGATTTGTATTAGTGACCGACGAACCGGTGGATGCAATCTGTTAATAATAGTTTGAATTGTCTATAGTTAGTAATAAGATAGATGCTTGTAGAAATGTATCATATATTTGTACAGCGCCCTTGAGGTGATTTTGCACTAAAACGGCGCTAAAAAAATCATTTAAATATTATTATTATTAAGTGTGCAAAACTTCATCAAGAAATTATCAACATTCTGCTCGAAGTGGTGGGAAAACGGGATGGGGTGGTTTTTAAAAATCTTGTCTCAGACAGTCACCTTCGTATTGTTTTGGAGGGAAAGTTTTCAAAATCTTGTGTCAGACAGTCACCTTCGTATTGTTTTGGAGGGAAAGTTTTCAAAATCTTGTGTCAGACAGTCACCTTCGTATTGTTTTGGAGGGAAAGTTTTCAAAATCTTGTGTCAGACAGTCACCTTCGTATTGTTTTGGAGGGAAAGTTTTCAAAATCTTTTGGTGATTTTGGATTACCCATATCGTAGCTTCTGTCATAAATCACCTTAGAAACCCCATACTCGATATAATCAATCTGGTGACCGGATAACTCATCAAAATGACAATTCAACACACCTATAAAAGTGTTATAAAGTTATGAAAAGTAATGAAACAAAAACTAGGTTAAAAATGTAACTATTTAATGTAGATTTTCATCACTTTTAATGACTTTATATCACCTTTTAAAGGTGTGTTGAATTGTTATTTTGAGGATTTATCATAAAACCGAAAAGCTCCTTTTTTCCAAAGGATGTTCTGGTATTCACCGGCTGATACATTAAAAAAGAACCCAATCTAGTGTCGCACTTGTTGTGTGATCCATGATTGTATGATTATAGAATATATATAGGGTCTTACTATTACGTGTTTGAAATTTTACACAATGGATAAACAACCATTGGTAATGGTAAATTACTGTTTATCAGTTGAGTAAAACATAAAACACGTTTATAAGTGAAAGGTATAGTGTTTTAATATAAAAATCATAATGTAAAAAATCCTATTGTTACCCCATATGAATGCAACTATTTGGTGCGTTTGGGTTCCTTCAACATTTCAATAACTGATGAAGTTAGTGATCAAATATGTTATTGATTTTCGTTCATTGGTGTTCAACGCTGATGTACGCGTAATGAGTAAGATTAAGAAAGGGACGCTTAGATGGTCAAATCATGTAGAGCGAATGAACGAAGAAAGTAGTGTAAGAAGAATATATGACGCGAATATGAATGGTAGAAGTAGTCGGGTATGCCTGAGGAACCAGATACTTGGGTCGGGCTATGTCAAGAGTCGGAATAATAGAAGAGTATATATGAGACAATGTATGAATTTGAATGATACAAGGAGAGTGTGGTGTGACCGAGTGGTTTGGCGGTCCGTCCTCTCTGCCTACCCCTGCGGCGATACGACGTGATGGTTAGTTAAGTATTTTCCGAAATGCACAATTCGATTAAGTAAGACGGAGTTATTCCGTTAATTGTCTTAGGACGGTTTGTTTCACAGAATTTTAATCATCAAATTTCAAAGTCGATTTTCAAGATCTGTGAAGTTTCTATTCGAGTTCTGTTATTATATCATTATTGTCCAGGTGTTTCAAAAAACTGAAATAGTTACATAACTTCAATAGAACCTTCATGGAACTTGAAAATCAACATTGAAATTTGATGAATTGTTCAAAATCTTTGAAAAAAATCCGTCGGTAATAATTTTTATTTTCAAAATGTTCAATTCAAATATTCAAATGTTCTATTCAAATTTAAGAAAAATAGGTATTAGAATTCGGGAAAAATTAAACATACCTACGTCACTGATTCAAATATTGTTGATAATAACGTCACTGGTTCAAATATGGTTAAACTGCGCAGGAATCTAATAAATAAGTTTTGTATCATAAAAATAACGATAACTGGATCAAACCAGTGACTCCACGTCATATTTCATATATCCGGTTTTTAATGATAAATTCGCATAAACAAGTTAAAGCTACAAATCGTTATAATTATTATACAAATGAACAATGTTGGAGATAATGTTACATCAGGTCATGACGCCTTTATTTTTAATCTAAAACCTAAAAAAACCCATGCCAGTGCAACCCGTGTTGCGAAGGATAAAAATCAAAACTAAAAAAAATATAATTTTTTACACGCTAATCTCCGAAACCCCCCAACCGTTATCAATGAAATTTTGCGAAAGTTTATGGTTGGTTCCAGCTTGAAATATAGGGTGGTTTTGGATCCGATAGGTGGCGCTGTTGAGATCTAAATCTTTTTCAAAATTCTCTTCCAAAAATACATACAACCACAAATTTCAACTTCTTTAATGGTAGGCGGTCTGTGGACAACTGCGATAATTGCTATTGTAAGAATTTTGAATCTTTTTTCTTTAATAAACTATCGATAATTTCGCTACTATATCCATTGTTCTTTGTTATGATTCCCGTGCTTCTCTGCTCTAATTTAATCTCATTTTCAATTTAATTTTTAATTTTTTAATCTTTTTATTTATTTTACTATATGTAAATACTATCTGTACTTATATCCTCCATGGGATGTGTGGGATTGCACTAATCTCCCCACATCCTGGAATAAAGAATTTATTATTATTATAATTTTTTATTTTATTTTTTTTTTTAACTTCCGATTTTATTGTCCGGGTTAAATCTTCCCCATAGGAAAAACTAAACCCTTCCACACACTTTTCCACAAATGATCATCTAGTCAATCAACATTATGTAAGTGCATTATATAAGCAAAATAAATACAAAACAATACAAGAACAACACGCCAACTCACCAGAGATCAAATGGGAAAATAATTCACCGACTCCAGATATTTTCATATCAGAGGGTTCGGCTCGGTAGAACTTCTAACATGGCCTATAAATCCTAATGATCCCTCAACGTAAATATTTAAAAAATCTTTTGTTATCCTACATGTATTCAAAATGACCGACTTTTGCATCTTTATATATAATTTTTTTGATAGATCTAATACGCCTAAATTTTTAATGAGAGAGCTAGGTATATTATTATTTATTATTATTCATGACAATTAATTAATTTTTATAATTTATATAATCAAAGGGTACGTGTAAAAGTCAGCGAATGGGTGAGTGTAAGACTGATAATTTATGTGAAATGTGGTGTCTGGATGTACAGGGTTTTCCAATAAGAGGTGTTATTTTGAATAGTCCGCTATTTCAGTAGATATTACTTCTAAAGCTGTCATTTTTAACATTTGACAAGTAGAAACTACGTCATTAATAAAAATGGAACGATACACGCTTCAACAACGCATTGAAATTATTAAAATTCACTTGAGTGAATCAAATGCAAATCACCTTGAGTGATGAGACCCATTTCCACGTCGGTGGCTTCGTCAACAAGCAAAATTGTCGCATCTGGGGCTCGGAAAACCCAAGAGTTATTGTTGAAAAGCCTCTCTATCCTCAACGTGTGACTGTTTGGTGTGGTTTATGGTCCAGCGGAGTCATTGGACCTTACTTTTTCGAAAATTAGGCTGGAGCAACAGTAACGGTGAATGGATTGCGCTATCGAGAGGTGATTAATGATTTTTTATGGCTGGAATTGGATGGTATTGTCGACTGTTCTTCTAATTAATGGGAATAATTGGGCTGAAACATTTAAGAAAGCAAACGAATAATATACGCGTATTGATTGTTAAATTAAACAAAGGGCAGACAAACGTAGAGATGCGGCAGTCAATTTAATGTCTGTTCGACAATAAAATTGTAAATCTATTACACTATTAAACTATCCCTGGTTTATAGTTATATCCCTTTACAGCCGAACATTTGTTCATCCCGACCCCGAGATGTGTCAATTAATTTGAACAATGGAATCCCACAGCCGGTTTTGAAACCATTACCAATTAACATTACGTAGAATGGGTGGAGAATGGTTTATTTTATATTAGTATCTATCTAGATTTTTTATTATAATACTAGCACGACACCCAAGAAAAATCACGGGATATTATAATTGTGGGATTTGTGAATCTGTATATAAATCAATATAATTATCAAATCAGGGCATCTGTCTTGACTAGAGCTCCGGAGGTCGCGGTTTCAAATCCCGGCATGTGCAAGATAATTTTATTTGATTATTTTGTGTTATTTCACAATTTATTCATTAAAAATAATATAAAGTATATTTGCACGTTCCATAGTGGAAGGTACTGTCAGTATCGCCCCGGTGTAAAATCATCATTCAAAATTTAAATATTGCTTGAAATAGCTTTGGCCCTGTTTGGTGACCAGCTTTGAATTGCCAAGCACATTTTCACCTTCCTCTTTCTCATCTCCTTATTCACGCCACTATGTTCAACTAAAAAAATGGTAATAATAAAATTGGTTTGACTGAAGATTGAACCATCCTACCAAGGAACTTGAGCTGAAAACTCTACCAATTGAGCTAAATCCCAATTTGATAAGACTATATAAGTATAATAAGTATATTGACTGCTAAATATCATCGAATTTTTGAGAAATGCGTGATATATTTTTACCAAAAGTTAATAGAATGCATTGTCATCGACAACGAGTCTATCTGTCGAGTTTCAGCTCAGTCGGAACTCGGGAAGTGGGTTAATTTCCGCTTCCAAGATTGACAAGTGAAAATATAGTAGATTTATTTAAAAAAGAGATACGTCAGAAATTTAACTTTCTAATGAAATCCTTTATTATACTTGACAGTATAATAAAGGATTTAACACTTTAAACAGAACAAATACACATTTCAAATATAGAATTAGTATTTAAATAAAATAATTTTGGTGCCTACTTTATCGCTTGTCCGATATGCTTTATTATACTTATTAGTTCAAATTTTGAAATTTAAAATTTATGGAAGGTGAATGATTTTACGCAGCATGATTTTTTTATATATATACCACGCACATAATAACAGCATGTTTCATGATTTTCTTTACGTGTTCGAAGAGTTTCAACTTGCCGGAGACAATGTTTTATGATATCTACAGAGCACAATTTTAAACATGTTTTAAAGAGAAGGTTGTTTATTATTTAATTATCATTAAACATACTAATTTCAGTTGTCGGTTTGTGTATGTGTGATTTGAAATATTCCTACGACCTCCTGCGTAATACGTAAAATGATTCCACTTCAATTAAGTTTTAATTTTCAAATTTGCAACTGATAAACCTTAAATCATATCAGACAAACGATAAAGCAAGTACCAAATGTAAAATATTTGATAATAATAATACTACATTTCAAATGTTTATTTGTTTTGTTTATATTTTTGACCGATTGTTAAACAGTTATTTTTAAAGTATACTAATGGTGTTTATGTTCTTTTGTTCAAAATCATAAATCTCCGAAAGTTCTTCACTTATTGACACAGACATAGGAATTAATAGACGAGAAGATAGTGGCGAGGGGTAAAATCAACTGTTGAAGAAAGAAGGGGGTTAAGCTGACTGTGATTCGTCAATAAATCAATCTGACAGTAAATAGGCATCTCGCATTATAATATCACCATTTAGTTCTTAAAAGTAAAATCTGCTTTTGAATGAATAGACATTTTTACATGGGAGCGCAAATTACTCGCCACGTTATGAACTAATTTGCGAAGTCCAAATTCGGCAAATTAAATTTCTTCTGTTTGCAGAGTCGTAGTTAGTTTAAGAGTATTTAGTTAAGACACTTTTACAAATGTTTCATAATTTACTTACCCCAGTAAACAACGATGAGCACACTTGAGAATCGCTACATTGTGATGTGATAGTATATGTTTCTAAAACTGATCCATATAATACGGTGAGAATAAGCTTAAAATAAAGTAAAATAATGCTTACTTATGGAATGTAATACGACAATTGGGTTTATTCTCTTTTTCACATCTATTTTTACAAGTTTTCATATCACAAGTCAAAATTTTGCCGTGTTATTTCGTAAAATGAACCGATGATGCCTCGACCATAGTTCGCACAAGAATGATGACGTCACGTTTTCAAATTTCACTTGAGGCCATACGCGAGCACAGCCGGCTCCAATGGAACCGGTATGGGGAGTGGGGATAATACGCTTTTAATCACTTAGGGCAGGTCTACTAATATTCATATGTCTATGCTTATTGATTTGAAATTTTAACAAAACGTTGCATTTGAAAACGTGTGTGTGTTGTTTTAAATATGTTACCTGTGACAGTTAAAAACATGTTTTTTGCTATGTGTTGGACATAAAAGCAACACGCGGTATTGTTTTTCTATCTGCACAGACAGACTGAGCTACAGCAATGTGTAGCGGGGTGCAAATGATATTACTAATAATAATAATAATTGGATAATTTGTAGAGCGCCGTTTTTGTGAAAAATCACCTCAAGGACGCTGTACAATTTATTTCCTAGGATCTACATTTGTTATTTAGAAAAGATACCAAAACATACTTACCTGGCAAGTCACTTCCGACAAACACACTTACATTAAAAAGTTTATGCTTATAAAAGATAAAACTGCACGCAGAGGACACTATATCAAAAAACACTGGTCATCGCATGACCTTAAGTCTGCTATAGTTTTTATTTTAATTTAACTGTATTTTAACTGTCTTTAAAAAGCCTACAAATTGTTAGTTTTTATCATTTTTAATTATTATTTTTATTTATTTTATTTTATTTTTAGTATTTTTTTACATTTTGTTAATTTAAATTGCCGTCGACTGTGAAAGTGGAGGTTTCTGAAATTATGGATACGACTGTCTGAAAAGGTGCTTTTTAAGTTTAGACATAAATTCTGTCGAGTCTGCGATCATTCTCAAATCATGTGGCAGTCCATTCCAGGCTTTAGGTCCTGACACGGCGAAAGCACGCTCACCGAACTTAGTATCTTGTGTGCGCTTTGGTTCCTTCAACCTTCCGATAGCTGATGACGTTGCTGACCTAAGGGTTGACTGTCGGGAATTGGAATCTTCTGGAATACACAATTCTGATAAGTAAGCCGGAGCCATTCCGTTAAGTGACTTAAATACCATCCAGCATACCTTGAACTGGATTCTTTCAGGACATTTGAGACAGTGCAGATTTTTGAGATGCTATAATGATATAATTACAGAACTTGAATATGACTTTCATAGAACCCGAAAATAAACGTTAAAATTTAATGAATTGTTCAAATTCTGCGAAACAACCCATCCTTAGAAATACAGTCTTGAGCTTTCATAGAAAAACTGGGAGCTTTGTATGAAATTTCAGAGATGGCGCTGCTTGTCAGTTTGTTCACAAAATCAAATCTTTTTCACCTATCGTGATTTTTAATTTCTCTGTTAATAAAAAAAAATAATTACTGCTTTCATATAATATATTATATTTATTTTATTAATACAATATAGGTGTCAAGTACAAGTCTGTGTCACAATATAGTTTTTCATTTTTTTTTCCAAGTATATTTTTTGATTAAAAAAATATTTGTTTAATCAATTCCAATCCACTTTCAAAAATAACATATCGATCTATTAAAGTCATCTAATATTATTGTTATTTTTTTGTTGTTTTATAAATTTTAAAAGATTACAATTTTGGTAATTTTCTCAACTACTATACTAGGCTCATGTCCGTATTATTATATGATATTACATGATTAATGTAAGAATAACAAAATAATATTTTTTTAACATACGGGAAAAAGACATGTTATGGTAAAACGATAAATAAAAAAATACATATTATTATGGAAAACATATTAAAAATAAAGATTTAACTGATCGATAAAAAAATATTTTAAAGAAAATAGAAATAAAAATATTAAAATTAAGGCAATACATGCAAAATTATACTAAATTATTTAATATAATTTTTTTCTCTTTACAACCGGTTAATCCTAGTAGGTACGTACTTATCTAGAAATGTACCTATTTACAGTCACATTGTCACATTTGAATTTAGCAAAAAAATAAATAGAACCAATTTGATTCAATAGCTTATTTTATATATAAGAACAGAAACGTCACTTGAAATTATACCACTATATAACCGTTACTCTATTTCCCCGCAGAGAGGATCGACCGTCAAACAGATCAGCGTTGGCATTCTTGGTTTCATTCACATTCATAGATAGTACCCACAGACATAGGAATTAATAGACGAGAAGATAATGGCGAGGGGTAAAATCAACTGTTGAAGAACGAAGGGGGTGAAGCTGACTGTGATTCGTCAATAAATCAATCTGACAGTAAATAGGCATCTCGCATTATAATATCACCATTTACTTCTTAAAAGTAAAATCTGCTTTTGAATGAATAGACATTTTTACATGGGAGCGCAAATTACTCGCCACGTTATGAACTAATTTGCGAAGTCCAAATTCGGCAAAGTAAATTTCTTCTGTTTGCAGAGTCGTAGTTAGTTTCAGAGTATTTAGTTAAGACACTTTTACAAATGTTTCATAATTTACTTACCCCAGTAAACAACGATGAGCACACTTGAGAATCGCTACATTGTGATGTGATAGTATATGTTTCTAAAACTGATCCATATAATACGGTGTGAATAAGCTTAAAATAGAGTAAAATAATGCTTGCTTATGGAATGTAATACGACAATTGGGTTTATTCTCTTTTTCACATCTATTTTTACAAGTTTTCATATCACAAGTCAACATTTTGCGGTGTTATTTCGTAAAATGAACCGATGATGCCTCGACCATAGTTCGCACAAGAATGATGACGTCACGTTTTCAAATTTCACTTGAGGCCATACGCGAGCCCAGCCGGCTCCAATGGAACCGGTATGGGGAGTGGGGAATAATACGCTTTTAATCACTTAGGGCAGGTGTACTAATATTCATATGTCTATGATAGTACCCATTTGTTATTCTGACTGTTGGTATAGTGCGACTGAAATATTTGGTTCACTGGATCGTGCCAAGTCTTCCTCGGACATCACCGACTTCTTCTATCATATACTCTTGTCTTCGTTCATTCGTTCAACACGCCCAAAATAGCTAAGCGTTACTTTTTTAATAATACTCATTACGCTTACATCAACCTTGCTTTATTTGCGAATCTCCACGTTTCTCACTGGACCATACATGGTTTTACCTCACATACACCTCAGGGATCTCATTTCCACAGCGTGTATACCATTAATCTTCTTTCATCCTACCTCTAGCAGTTGCACCCACTGCTGTACATAACCACTGGATTGCTTTTGGTAATATAAATGCGCCAATTTAAATGCCTCCGGTTGCTTTATTGAAAAAAATTGCAAATTATCTATGCATAGGTACAAGCACTCCATTGTGAACTACTAGATTTGATTTAGTTAACTAATTGAAATAGTCAATAATTTCAAAAAATTATTTTCTTTTATCCTCTCACCCCACACGGAGATAAATTAACTTTTCTCTTCACGATTAACTAATAGGCTATAATAATAAAACTTCAATTTATGAATATTTTACTGATTAGCCTTGAAAAAATATAATTTAAGAAAAAAAACAAACATTACCGGGTTACGAATAACCTGACAGTATTTGAAAATATTGCTTATGTCGTGATGGAGGACTTAGCCACCCGAGAATTGAACGCACGACGCCGGGATGGGATCGAAACGCGATTCCAACTCAGCCACTGACCGGTATTATATATCATCAAGATACAAACAATTTTCGTTGTGATATTAGAATTTTCATGAACACGTGTTCCGACATTATGATAATATATATATATATATAATATACTGTGTGGATCAAATTCAACAAAATTTTTATATATATGTGTTTTAAACAGTCATTTCATGCACTATTTACGAGAATAATTTCTTAAATATTGTTATACAGGGTTTTCCAATAAGAGGTGTTATTTTGATATTTAATCGTAAAAGATCAATGGTTTCGTTGCTTTTGTGGCATGTAGCGCCGTTTTGTTGAAAGTAAACGTTGTCTAGATCAATACCATTAAATTCTGGCCATAAAAAATTATTAACTATCTCTCGATAGCGCAATCCATTCACCGTAACTGTTGCTCCAGCCTCATTTTCGAAAAAGTAAGGTCCAATGACTCCGCCGGACCATAAACCGCACCAAAAAGTCACACGTTGAGGATAAAGAGGCTTTTCAACAATAACTCTTGCGTTTTCCGAGCTCCAGATGCGACAATTTTGCTTGTTGACAAAGCCACCGAGGTGGAAATGCGCCTCATCACTCAAGATGATTCGATTCACTCAAGTGAATTTTAATCATTTCAATGCGTTGTTGAAGCGTGTATCGTTCCATTTTTATTAATAATGCATTTTCTACTTGTCAAATGTCAAAAAATGACAGCTTCAAAAGTAACATCTACTGAAATAGCGGGCTATTCAAAATAACACCTCTTATTGGAAAATCCTGTATATATATGTATGTAAAAGTAATAGGCGTAAAATAATTAAATAAATATACATGTTAATTCATTCGTAAGGCTTGTAATCCCGTTTTTAACTAGAATTAACAACAATTTTAAGAGATTCTTCACAAATTAGTAATAGTCATTTTTCTTAGTGCACTCCAAAATGGAGTAGCAATATTTTCTCACTGCTAGAAAAACAAAATAAAAATGAACTAAATATAGGTATCAAAAGTTGGGAAAGCCTTCAAAACCTGAAATGCGATAAAACTCCCCCTAAGCACTTAATAACACAACATTAGGTCCTGGTTTGATATTCAAAGTTGGTGCGTGTCATTCTATCATTCCTTTAATCCCTTGCAATCATCCACTCTTGCATTCAAGCGCTAATTCGAATTTAACTGTCGAATCATCGCACACTTCCTATCCTAACTTCCCCCCTTTTGCAACCCCCCCGGTGGTGTGGGGAGAAGGGATCTGCCCCTCTAAATAAATATCTCCCCCACCCCCACGCCGTGGGACGGGTAATGGAGTGTGGGCACGCCACTGGCCAATAAAATATACTAGGTAGTAAAATCATTACTTGCAACCAGCAGACCCTAAGAATGTCGAACGCTGTAAAACAGGGATAGAAAACTTAATGATAATAAATTAATAATTCAATGCAAAATAGAAAACTGTCTATAAGAATGTTGAATAATTTGTAATTTTAATTCTGTGTGGAAGTAAGAATTGGAAAGGATTTCTGTTGCAAATCAATATTATGGCCTTGAGCGACACTGCGGACTGAACAAGCTTCCGTAATAGACTCGTATAAAATTACCGAGGGAGCATTTAACATGTGCACTGACAGGTTTTCTTAACAGACTGGTAATGGAGAATTAATTGTTGCAATGTCATTGATGGTCTACATTCTCAGACAGGGACAGGTAATTGAGTGTAGGAATGCAGGAACACATGTTATAAAAAAAAATACAGTGTGTGGCAAGCCTACGCACGACGGAAGTGAAACTTTTAGTATTCTTCTCTCTCTCTTTTCATTTCATTCTCTCTTTTTTTCTGTCTATTGACATATTTATAAGTAGCATGTGGTAAAAAAATTAAAAGTTATAAAAAATATGGGATTCGAACCCGGGTCCTGCATAACGAGTGTCGAACGCTCTGTCTCTAGACCGCGAGGAGAGATATTTCGCGCGACGCGGCGTTATCGGCCTTTATTAGTAATTTTAATGATTCAAAATAAAAATAATTAATCACAATTTGTAAGCTATATTTCGACCAAAATATCATAAAGTTACCGTAAAGTAAATTAAATTTAAATGAACAAATTTATCTAATTTTTTACTACATTATTACAAATCGTTGATAAAAAAAAATAAAAATTATAAAAATATGGGATTCGAACCCGGGTCCTGCATAACGAGTGTCGAACGCTCTGCCTCTAGACCGAGGTTATTACGTATTCGACCAAAATATCATATAGTCAAAATATCTAAAAGTCGCAACACGAGAGCATTTTATCACTTAAAAAAAAAAAGATTTTTAAAAAAATCAAAAAAAGAATTTTTTTTTTAGTTAAAGCGGGATCGAACCTCGGTTCTTCTCGACGACAATCGGGCGCTTTGCCTCTAGACCGCGAAGCTGAGTTTGGAGAGCGACCGAAAGTAGGTATATAATATTGCTTGATGTTCGACAGTGTTACATAAAAAAAATAACAATCTGCGTCCACAAAAATAAAAACAAAACGATAACAGTCGATCATAATCATCAAACCAGAAGTAAGAGCAGAAACGACCTTTCTATTCCAACTAGCAATACTGCGGCTTATCAAAAAGTTTTCTCATACCTGGGACCAAAAATATACAACAAAATCCCCTCTCAATTTAAACTGTGTGAATTATCAGCCTTCGGTACTAAAATTACTAAATGGTTATTAGACTTAGGTAGGACAGATTCCGAAAAATTATTAAAAAACGTAGTCTGAGTTGATTTCTTCGATTTTGTATTTTGTATTTACCTAAAAAATATTTTTTTATTTTTCTTTCTTACATTGATATATTATATTTTTATTTTATATTTTACATGTACCTATCTGGATTTTATTGTTTATTACTGCTAAATTGTATTTTCCTAAAAAAATATTTTCTTTCTATTTTTCTTTCTTACATTTATATGTTATATTTTAATTTTATTTTATATTTTACATGTATCTACCTGGAATTATGTACACGCAACCTGCCAATTTGACTGTCCTAAAACGGGAAACTTCCTAGTTGGACAGTCAAAGCTTCCTTTTATATTTGTATATCTTGTATGTAATAATAATAAAAAAAATAAAAAAAATATTGGCTAGGCTCCTATAGCGAAATGATCACGGTTTTTGATGACGGTCATGAGTTGGTTTTACTCCGGTCCTCGAAATTGCATAACGCGCGTAAAGAAGTTTCACTTCAATAAAAGAAATAAATTGAGTGGTAGATATTCTTAGTAACGCCCTGGTGATCGCAGTTCAGTATCGAAATCTTGAAACTCGGTTTAGCCGTGTTATGTGACCAGATCTGAATATCCGGGAATCTCCTTTCCTTTTTTAGCATTACAGAATTCCCCAATTGGAGATGCCATAGTCTCACTGGCTCTGGACAGTTTGAACTCTTGTGTGTCACTAATTTTACAGATTTCAAAAAAGGTTTACGTTCAATAATTAGTATTTGAACTAGCGCAGACCCGTTAAAATCACGGGATATTATAATTGTAGGATTTGCGAAGCTGAAGGTATTTATATAACATTCTCATCGGGATCATCACCTTTCAAAAAATAAATACATATGTGTATTTTTTGTTGACAAATTAGATAGACGTCAGAAATTTTCCTTTCGAATGAAAACCGTAGGTAAAATGTGTGACAAATAAAGATATTATTACAATACAATATCTGAAAAAAAAATTAACAAAAGAAATACAAATTTCAAATTTATAATTATCATGAAAATAAAATATTTTTGGTACCATCTACTTTATTTCCACAATCAGTTTTAATTTTTAAAATTATATGTTTAGTAACAATGAAAATTTTTAAGCATAATGTAAGAATACTTAAATTATCTTAAATTATCCGACAGAAGGATTTTCAATGATATAAAATTCTAAATGATGCATTTGATATTCTAGAACTAGATTCCACTACGTAATACTAGAAGTCGGGATTAATTTCAGCGCTGAAATTATGGTGCTAACTACCATATGTATTTCTCATTGTCCAGAATACTTATGGAGGGAAATAATATTTTTTATTTTATTTTTTTTAGTTACTTTTTAAAATAATTAGGTACATTTTTGTATGGCACATAAAAAAAAATACGTAAAATTAAAACAGATCATTGAAGTCCTCCTCACTAGGAGATCCTGTGCTGAGGGGGACTTTAGTACCTATACGTTTTCAGCGACTAAGATGATATTTTTAATATATTAGCTAGTTCTTCTTTCGATATTTCCCTAAGCCAAGATTTGATGCCCGTTATTTTTCGTTTTCCTTTGTTAGATGTTGAGAGGGAGTTTATTATATAATTTTGTTGCTAAAAATTCAGAGCTTCTTTGTACAAAGGTAGAATTAAATTTAAGAATATTTAGTATGTTTGTTTGCTTGGCTCTGGTTTTATGATCGTGAGAGGGGTTTGCCTCTGGTTTATTTTTTAGGTGATGAACTAGAATAATTTTAGCATAGATTTTTTGTAAACTTGTAACAAAAAACAGATTAAAAATATCAGTAGTTGGCGTCCTTACGGGGAGCTTTAATATGGTCTTTATGATCCAATTTTGAGTTTTCTTTCGTTGTTTAAGATGGTTTGATGATGCTGAGCCCCTGAAATTATACGGAGTCATTGGAAATCTTTAATTTATCATTTATCAAATACAAAAGATTGTTAATGAGGCAGTTTAGTTATGTGTGTACTGTATTAATAAATATTTTTTACTCTTCATATGTAAAAATAAATAAATCACTTCACGCATGCAACGATGCACCAACAACCGAAATTAGTATTATGTTTGATTGCATTGTACGCATACTGTTAGTTGACGATCTCAGCTTTGTAGGGTTTGTAGGAGCTAAACCTACCATTGTCGGGTTAGCGGCAGAGGGTGAAAATAACACTAAATCCGCTATTATAACAACCCTTCGAAGATTCAGGGGTACTGAAAAATGGCACCAATTTGATATCGAGTTACACATTGCGCAATAAAATTTAAATCTACCAAAAATGCTAATGTTATAAACAAGAATCGTGGGTAGGTAGCTACTTTATTCTTACTTGGTAGAATAACCCTACAACTGACTAACAAAATTATTTTTATAAATAAAATATTTAGATTCACCATGTGAAAGATATTAACACACATTGTTGAAAAATTGAAGCAGGCCCGTGATAAATCACGGGGTTATTAAATTAAGATTTATGAAGTTTTTACTAAAAAAATATTTGCCTCAGGATCCATTGCCTTTCAAAACAAAATCAGAAATTTACCTTCCGAATGAACACCGTTACTAAGCAAAAATACAAACTTAAAAAATTTAAACAAAAGAAATACAAATTTAAAATAAATAATTATTTATGAATTATCGCTTTTCTGAATCGTTCCCACAATCGATTGAAATTCAAAGCAAATCAACTTTGAAATTCAAAGCAAATCCCAGTTCTAAAGTTCGTTGAACCCAAATTACACATTGACGCAGGGACTCACCGCCGAAACAATTATTTTTGATAAGTTTTTATTTTTTAATTATTTGTTGTGAATTTTTGTTTCGGTAATAATAAAAATTCACTTTACACGCTGGCTCTGTGCGTAAAAGGGCCGTCTGTTTGATAGATTCCCCTCAAGTGTCCACTAAATTTTTTTTTGTGTCGCATTAAATTAGTAAATGATAACAATTCTTCCAGATTTCGGTAGTTTATACAACTGTTGTTACTAATAATATTATTTTGTACAAGAAAACTGTAAATAAATAATGCTAAAAATAAAGTTATTCATTATGACGTAAAAATTTTGACATTTCTTACCAAATTAATTTTCATCACTTTTCTTGGGTGAAATATTATAAAAATTACATAAAAATAATGTAAATAAAATTATCTTTCTGATGATACCTCAAATCTATTATTTCCACAATCAATTTATATCAAAAATAATTAAAGAAGACGCTTTGACACTAAAAACGCGGCACATATTTCGTTGGCATTCCACAGAAAAATTCTTTGTAAAAAATCTGAAAAGCTAGAAGTCATTCCAGTATTTGTTGCGTAAAGAACGAGAATAGCCCAAGCGATTGTGACCTTGTTCTTCATACAAATTCCTTATACATAAGGGTCAAAATCGCAAATATATATATATATATATATTTTTTTTTTTAATTCGTAGATAATGTAAGGCACTGACATATGCGGTCCCGGCATATGAGGAGTTAACAAACGGATTGCAATTCTTAGAGCACAGGCGTCAGGTAGGTACGCCGGCCTTGTTCTACCGGTATTACAATGGAAGATGCTCCAAAGAACTAGCGTCATTGATCCCTTCGGCACCGGTGCATAACCTTTGTACACTGTTGACATTTTTTACATGAGAACGGGTCGCTCCTACGACTCGTTCATGATTTCAACAGCTCGGCTGTGAAACGATTTGCCGGCCTTCAGGTTTCCTCCCTCCTACAACATGGGTCTGTTCAAGACCCGTGTTCACTCTTTCCTCTCCTCAAAAATAAACTTCACACATCATCCCCAAATATGACCTAGTCCCCAAAGGATATTATTTCCTTCATGGCCTTCAGTGTGGAGTTCATGTAAAAAAAACTCTGTTTCAGATTTCGCAGCGATGTGAGTGGATTATTTCGTTATCCAGGTGATTTTGCTTAAACGTGTATCCAACATTGAATATTTTAATAAGGTAAGGTAAATCAATCGAGTACAAACAAGGTACTTAAACATTTCACATTTTGTCAATCGAGTACAAACAAGGTACTTAAACATTTCGCATTTTCTCAATCGAGTACAAACAAAGTTCATAAATATTTCGCACTAAGTCGATCGAGAATAAACAAGGTACTTAAACATTTCGCATTTTGTCAATCGAGTACAAACAAGGTTCATAAATATTTCGCACTAAGTCGATCGAGTACAAAAAAGATACTTAAACATTTCGTATTTAGTCAATCGAGTAAAAACAAGGTTCATAAATATTTCACATTTAGTCAATCGAGTAAAAACAAGGTTCATAAATATTTCGCCCTTAGTCAATCGAGTACAAACAAGGTTCTTAAATGTTTCGCACTTAGTCAATCGAGTACAGACAATGTACTTAAACATTTCGCATTTAGAAAATCGAGTACAAACAAGGTTCATAAATATTTCGCACTTAGTCATTCGATTACAAACAAGGTTCTTAAATATTTCGCACTTGGTCAGTCAAGTGCATTACATTTTTTTACAATCGTTAATGAATTTATAAATACAGTATTCCATAAATTCAGTAATCCCATAAGTAAACACCCCCTCTTTAAAATAAGTGCCATCTCTCCACTCTATATAATTTCTAACAAATTCATTTAATTAAACAAACAACGGGGGTAGCAGTAACAAAATTAACAAACTCCATCGTTCTATTAACCAAACAAAACCATCCCTGAACCAACTAGGGGTAGATTATCCGGTTAATGGTCACTTGGGGTAGGTAGGTACCGGCAGGCTGTTTAGAATTTAGGGGAGGATTTTAGATTATAATCTGCGCCCCAAAGAGCATGCCTTTTATGAATTTTATCTTGATTTCGAACGCGTTAGAATGGGAATTTTCGAGAAAACAACACAATTATCGTGTAATTATTGTACAAACTGAGAAGAGGCGAATGATTATTTTTATCAAATAGGTACCTAACCAAGGCGATTCTGAATATGTTTCACTCTGAAATAATCGACGATAATTTTAATTGGTTAGGTAGGTACATAGATCGTAAATAAAAATTGATACATTACTCCTAAATGAAATCTATAGGTCTCTTGACATTTTCAGCACTGGCAATTGAAGGTTTTTTCCTTTTGGGCAAGGACTTGAAAATATTTAATTGTTAAATTTGTCATTTATTTATTTAAAGTTATGTAAATAAAGTAATGAGAATTGTAATAACATCATTGTAATGACGTCATGCGTATTGTAATCACGTCATGAGTATCGCAATAACGTCATGAGTATTGCAATAACGTAATGAGCATTGTGATAACGTTATGAGTATTGTAATAATGTCGTGGGGATTTTAAAAACGTCATGAGTATTTTAATAACTTCATGAGAATTGTAATGACTTCATATGTATTGTAATAACGTCATGAGTATTGCAATAACGTCATGAGTACTGTAATAAAGTCATGAGTATTGTAATAACGTCTATTGTAATAACGTCATCAGCATTGTAATAACGTCATGAGTATTGTAATAACATCATGATTATTGTAATAACGTCATGAGTATTGCAATAACGTCATGAGTATTGTAATAACGTCATGAGTATTGTAATAACGTCATGAGTATTGTAATAACGTCATGAGTATTGCAATAACGTCATGAGTATTGTAATAATGTCATGAGTATTGTAATAACGTCATGAGTATTGTAATAGGATAACATAAATCTATACTACGCATTAATTAAAAGAATAAAATTATAAGAACACCGCACAAAAGTCCCAACTGCCCGGAGTCAGTCGGGATGAAGGCAGCTGCGAGTGGAACAGGCTAGGAAGTAGGTACCTACCTGGCTTTTCATAATATATGATCAATAAACACGTGTAAGGCTATTTCAAGCTATGTTTCGATTATTAATGGTGGCCTTTCATCAGGGCAATACTAAGAGTACCTACCAATTTTGAGGCTGTCACTAACCCCAGTCTCTAAAGCTTGAAGTAGTTAGATAACATATTTTTTCTTACAAATAAACTAGCAAATAAGATTGCCATAATCTAAATAATTTGTTTATATTTTGTAGGTAGGTACTAAGCGACAGTTTTAATAAGAGCATGAATTGTAATATATGTAGGTAACCATAGCTATTTAAAGCCTAAACTTTTACAAAATTCACCCCCCAAGAATTAATCATTCACAAAATAATGTACAACATTTACCCCCGTATAAGTCATTCAATTAAGTCATCATTTGGTCTATAATTGTAACCTACGGCCTGTTATTAATTTTGTAGTCAAAATGTTAAATATAGACTATATTGTTTGGTTATTACAATAATTTACAGTTAATATTACATTTACACGTGACGGCGTGACTAGGAAATGTAGTTTTATGGGGAAAACAAGTAAATTTATTCTTGAATCGTCAGTTAAAGTTTAAACACATTTCTTTCAATTACAGACCAATAACTAATGTAATGAACATAACTGCATGGTTGGGCAGAGGGGTCGGATTGCTGTACTTAACTGTCTGTAACAATCTAAGAGATGTGGTGAATAAAAATAATATGAAAATAGGCTACTAAGGACGGGTTGTTTCGGAGAATCTGAACAATTCATCAAATTTCATCGTTCATTTTCAAGTTATGTGAAAGATTTGTTCAAGTTCTGTTTTTATTTCAGTTTTGTCAAGCAACTAGCCTACAATGATATAAAAACAGAACTTGAATAAGTCTTTCACAGAACTTGAAAATGAACGTTGAAATTTGATGAATTGTTCAAATTCTCCGAAACAACCCGTCCTAAGAATACTTTCATTATCTGAATACAATTCAAAACGGAATCATAATGACTGTACTGATAGTACACATAAGAACGTCTTCGTTTTCGTTTTGATGTACCAAATGTACAACAAATGAATGCCAAAAATATACCAGTAAAACTATTCAAAAATACGGAATCCTCTACTAGACCGCGAATCCATCACACTACATCAAATCAAAATGATATTCCAAGTTATAAAACCACTAGCTGACGTGTACGCGGCTTTGCTGGGGATATCTTGAGGATATCATTGCTTATCTTTCTGCAGGCCATTTTCAGTTATACATTTCCGTAGTACATTATTTTGATGTATCTCATAAGGTTTAGCCAACGTTAGCAATGTAAGCGCCCGAAAATATTTTTTTACAACTCGATTACTGTGATGTTTGGTAATAAGTTGGGTTTTCAAGCGATAGATGGCACTAGTCATAAAGCTTACTCCAGAGTCCGACAGATGTCGCTAGAGTGTAGCAATTGCCTGTGGGATATTATTGCCAGATAACAAGCTTTTAGAAACAGAGAATTACCAACCCTCGGGTAATGAACAGTGTAGCTAAATCCAGACTAAATTATTGTAACGTAAATAAACGCAATTATAGTAAAAGAACCTTTTACTTTTCACAAGAGTTCCCAACACTAAATCTGCAAGTAAATCAGAGATATAACAATTATAAAACATAGGAGTATGTGCCAAGACCTAATAGTTTGGAGGTCCCTCCTGTCTGCCTACCCCGGCGGGGAAACGGCGTGATGGTTAGTTAATTAGTTAAGAGCTCCAGAAATTTAAGCACATTGTGTGGTCGTTCTCATCCTAAAACTAAAACTTAGATAATTGCTGTCAAAAATGCATCTAAATTTGTTTACAAAAAAACACTTAAATCCTACTTGACACCAGTTCTCTTGTAAGTTTAAGCGCGCCAATTACTAAGAATCCGAATAACTCCTTTCAAATCCTCACAACTCGATCCCCGCCAAAACAGCATATTTTAAATCCAGTTATCCTTATTCGATTATCCTTTGTATTTTTACCTACTAACGTGGGTGAGACAAAAAAAGTCAAAGACAGCCGCATTAAGGGATTAGTAGTAGGTCTGAAGTTATGGCCAATTTTTTTTTGCATTTGGCTTCGCAGGAGGTCTAGGATCCTGTAACAGATGTATTTCACACTTATACGTGGGTAAATTAAATACAAAAAAGTTATTTTGAACATTTTATAAGAATATAGGGAGAGAAGTAATCCTGTTAAAAAATGTTAGCTAGCTTTCTTCCTGATAAAATGTAAGTCATTCAGAATATATCGAAAACACGTGTTCTTTTCATGATAAATGTCATGACGGACTGCGACAATACAAGTATTTCGAAATCAATATCATCATTTGTGTGAACGCCGTCTTCATAAAATATTCGCTTTTAACTGATTAACTCTGTTAATTCGTTCGTCAAAGACCTACAGTCCCGTTTTTAACAAGAAAACTAAAATAATTATACAAGAAATTTTATAAATTAACGGTTTTTATATCACTAATTTTTAGGAGTAATTTGAGTGGGTGTTACAAATAATTTTTTAAAAGTGCTGATTTAAAAATATTTTCTTTATTATTTTTTTTACGTATTCATTAATACAATTATTCAGTTTATAAAAACAGCCTATTTATAAACAATTCTTGTTGTGTAATTACTATTTTATACCTTCGGAAGGCGAATTAGCTGTCACGCATAATAATAATTACACAGTAGAATTTGTTCATAAATAAACTGTTTTTATAAATTGCATATTATTGAATATATAAAAGAAAAACAAAAAATTAAAATTAAAATGTTCTTCAAATTAAGCTCGTAAGCAATAAACAAAAAATAACTTAACGGCCTAAATAATTTAATTACCTTGACATAACTATATAAAATGACAGCCTATGTGGTCGAGTGGCAAGGCTCTGACTAGCAAGTAGCAAGCAAGATACTATCAGTATTGCCCTGGTGTAAGACCACCATTCAGAATTGAAACTTTACTTGAAACGGCTTTGGTCGTGTTCGATGACCAGATCTGAATAGCCAGGTACTTCTCCACCTTCCTTTCCCCATCTCCTCCCGAGCCACTACCTTCAGCCTCACAACCTACCCCAATTGGGGATGCCATAGTCTCTCACTGACTCCAGATGGTTGGGAGCAGTTGGAAATCTTATGCGGTCTCGAAATTCTACTTTTATTATTAAACATTACTTTAAAAATTTAAAATAAGGAATATCACTCTTCCAAAAGAAGTAGAAGAGGATAAAAATAAATTGATAAATTGCCGAGTTCCATCAAGATGTGCCAAAACCTAAACTCGCATAAAATAAATGACAAAAGCTGGGTAAAAAAGTATCTGGAAGTGAGATAATTTTCTCTATAAATTATACTACGAATATGATACCTATATATAATAATATGCTACCTAAATCTAAATTTAAAAAAAAAAATCTAATGTCTTTTTAAACTGTTTTTTTTTTTATTAAATACGCAAAAATAACTATATGTACTTTATATATATTTTTTCTTTATTCATATTTCTTTTTTCATTTAAACCATAGATAATGTAACCACCACTGTTTTGAATACATTCCTTATAATGCCCACTCACAGGCTTCGCCTTTGTGGGATTTTTTTGTTACTGCCTTATATTTTATATGTGTACCTGTATGTATCAAAAAAATTGCCAATAAAAAAAAAATACAAAGTGCAGTTTTTTTATTGTGTCCTCTGCGTGCAAAATTGTATCTTCTTCAATCTTTAATTTTCAGAGCCCAGGGAATCATATTTGTACAACGCCCTTGAGGTGATTTTCCACTAAAACGGCGCTATACAAATTATCCAATTATTTTCATTATTACTGTCGCCTATCAATACTTATAAAACTCCGTCAAAATGTTAAGCATCATCGGGCATCTTAAAGAACAGCCAAGGATAATAAATATATCATAAGTTTATGATTCATGTAATCCTATTGAAGAAAGGCCGCTTCTTAGTTTGTAACAAATCGATAGTCGTATCAATTAGCTTCTCAAAAACCACAAAATAAATTCTGACAGGAAATTGTTAGCACAAGGGGGCGTTAATTGATGCCTTTTGGACCTCCGAAGGTTCTGCTATATCACGTTCAAGTGTTATTTAACCCGTCTTATTAACATTCCGATACTTTGAAATCAATACGTAACCCTCAAATGGCTGTCAATTTACAGTATTTTTGATTAAGTTCGTGGGTGTTTTACAGGATAATGATTTTTATATCGATGGTGTTAGGGTGAACGGTGGTTTGATATCAAAAAGGTGTTAAACAAGGCTGCGTAATGTCACCGTGTTTATTCAATCTATACAGGGGTAATTGGATACAAGAATTGAAAGAGGTAGGATTGGGCGCGAATTTGAGTAATCTGAAAGAATGTTGCCTGTTGTATGCTGATGATGCTGTGCTGATTGCTAATAATATGGATGATCTACAGTCTCTCGTGTCTAGGATGAACGAAGTATGCATGAAGAATGAGTTAATGATGAAGTCTAATGTAATGGTGTTTGAAACAGAGAGTACGAAAACAGTGTGCAATATAGCTGTGAATGAGGAATACTTGGAGCAGGTGGATGAGTTTGTGTATTTAGGAAGTATGTTTACGAGAGATGGGAAGGCTGACAGAGATATTGAAATAAGGGTAAATGCAGGTAACTCCATTAATGGAGGACTGAACGCAGTTGGCGCCAACAAAAAAATATCCAAAGAAGCGAGGTTAGCAGTCCACAATGGAGTGCTGGTACCTACCCTGATATATGGTAGTGAGGCATGGAACTGGCATAGAAAGGATGAAAGTAGGCTGAGATCTCTGAGGCATATGTGTGGTAAAACCATGTACGATCGTGTGAGAAATGTGGAGATCCGCAAAGAGTGCAAGGCTGATGAAAGAGTAATGAGTAAGAGAAAGGAAAGCTTAGATGGTTTTTTTTATTTTTTTTATATTAACTCCACACAGGAGGCCCTGAAGACAATAATTTCCCTCAGGGCCTATGTCATCTTTGGGGATGCTGTGTGGAGGGTCTTTTTGTGGAGAGGAAGGAGTGAACATGGGTCTTGAAGAGTCCCATGTTGTAGGAGGGAGGAAACACAGAGGCCGGCAGTTCGTTCCACAGCCGAGCTGTTGAACTCAAGAACGAATCGTAGAAGCGACCCGTTCTCATGTGACAAATGTCAACCGTGTACAAATGTTGGGCGCGCGTTTGGCGTGTATCCTGACTACGCACCGGTGCGGAAGGGATCAATGACGCTAGTTCCTCAGAGCATCTTCCATTGTAATACCGATAGAATAAGGACAGCATACCTACCCGACGCCTGTGCTCTAAAGATTGCAGTCCGTTTGTTAAGATTGGGGAATCTATCAAACGAACCGCCCGTTTTTGCACAGAGTCAAGGGTTTTTTTCAGGTATTTAGGGGCTCCGGACCAGAGATGGCTGCCAAATTCGACAGTAGGGCGCACTTGTGATTTGTACAGGGTCAGCAGTTGTGTACTATTAAAGTATCTGCGGGCCCTGTACAGTACGCCCAGCTTCTGAGAGGCCAGCTTTACTCTGGCTTCGATGGAACCCCTGTACCTGAGCTGGTCACTTATAGTTACACCAAGCATATCAATGGAAGGCCTGTTCGGAAGATTGCTTCCGTTGAAGGAGACTAGATTATCATTTAGATCCCTTTTAGACGTAATCAGACAGGATTGGGTCTTTGAAACATTAAATTCGACGAGATTATTTTTACCCCAGGAGGAAATACTCTCGAGATAACCGTCCATTCTCTGCTTCAAAGCCCTCCGAGCCGTTGGAGTTTGTGTGCCCTTTGGGGGCTTGTCAAACAAAAAGCTATCATGAACTGTACTGTCATCCGCGTAACAATGAATCGGTGCACATGTCAAAAGGTCATTGATGTGCAACAAAAACAAAGTCGGAGACAGAACCGATCCCTGTGGGACGCCAGAATTTATAGAGTGTGAGGATGAGGTGAAACCGTCAGCAACTGCCTGAATCGACCTATCCCTTAAAAAGTCAGCAATCCACGTACACAGGGATGCGGGAAGTCCGTAAGAAGGCAATTTGTTGACAAGTCCTCGGTGCCAGACGCGGTCAAAGGCCTTGGATATGTCTAGTGCGACCGTTTGGGTCTCACCGTTTGGTTTGGGAATGTAGAGCGAATGAGCAAAGAAAGGAGTGTAAGGATAATGTATGACGCAAATGTGAATGGTAGCAGAAGTCGGGGACGCACGAGGAAGACATGGCACGATCAAGTGAAACAGACACTTGAGTCGGGCTATGTCAAAAGTCCGAATAATATAAGAGTATGTATGAGATGATGTATGAATGTGAATGAGGCAAAGAGTGTGTGCTAAGACCGAGTTGTATTATGCCTATTATATTATTATTAATTATGTAAGTATTAATAAATAACTGGCAGTTAAAAACCCGCTCCGCGGGTTTTTGCTGCTAGGCCCTGCGGGCGGCACTTGATTGGGCTTCGCCCAGTTTACTAACAACAGTTACATTTAATAAGTACATATTAGATCAATCCGAGCGCGGACAATGAGAGGAACACCCTTCACCCCAACATAAATCTCGTCAATGAGAAAAATGTTTCCTCTCCCATACCACCGAAATGATTTCATTTTTAAATCGAAGTTAAATTGAAAAAAAAAAAAAAATATATATATATATATATATATATATATATATATATATATATATATATATATATATATAATATATGTAATTCGGAAATAAAAAATATCAACATATTACAATATTAAATATAACTTTGCTGAAATAATAAACTCTTACCAAAAGATTGTCAAAGTAAATAATTTTTTTTTTAAATATGAAGGATTATTTTATTGGGATAATTCCTAAAAATCTACATATTTGGGTGAAATAGTATTACGTTCTTACCAAAAGATTGTCAAAGTAAATACTCATACAACAAAACTCTCTTAAAAATTTTTCAAAGAAAAAATTCTTAGGCAGAAAAACCTTACATGTGGGATAAATTGACCTGAAAAACCAAACTATTGTAAGCAAGTACCTACAATTTATTATACTTTTATTTTTTACAATTTACAACTTAATATTATATACTTTCATTAGGAAAAAATCTCTTTATAAACAATATTGTCCGTATACCAATCAGTCAGAATTTGCCCTTGTCTGGAACCGTCAATAATCTGTATAAATAACGATGACTGCGTTCGTACTCTGGAACAGGCAACGTACAACTGTCCATGAGAAAATACTGGTTCAGGAAGTAACAGTCCAACCCGTTCAAAAGTTTGTCCTTGAGATTTATTAATGGTCATTGCATAAGCTAATTTAACTGGAAACTGTTTCCTGCACATATTGAATTGTATTGTAACATCAGACAAAGTGTTTAAGTAAATTCTAGGAATGAAATGTACTGTACCTTTTCTGTTCCCCGTAATGATTTCGGCTTGAATTAAGTTACAGCTGAAATTTTTAATAACCATTCTTGTTCCATTGCAAAGGCCATCACCAACAGATAAATTTCTAAGTAACATAATGATGGCACCAATTTTAAGATTTAATATGTGTGGTGGGAAGCCATTTGGGTTTATAGAATTTAAATATTCAACAGGAAAGTTAGCCTGCTCGTTATAATCTAAATTTCCTTCTTCATTAATGATGGTATCAACAGAATGAAAAGTCTTCATTTGTCCTTCTAATCGTTGAAGTACATCCTCATTGATTGCACAAACATGACTATTTTTGGGGCACAAAATGGTACGTTGACTCATCACTAAGGCATCAGCAGTGGTATGTGTCTTACCATATATACATTGAATAATATCTTGGCAAATATTTACATTGGGAATAAGCACAGAGGACTCTAATGTTCCTTCTACGGGAGGAAGTTTTCCATCTCCCAAGTCCAAAAGCCATTTAGAAAATATGTTTTCACTTTCTAAAGCTCTGACATTTGTTTTTAATTGAAAAGTTTTGAAATGGTACCAAAGTATGCTGCTTTTTATGCAAGCGGCAATTAATTGTCCTCGTGAAGCACGTCGACACACTGGAAGGATCTGACGAAAGTCTCCGCCCAAAACAATAACTTTGTTACCAAAGACAGAATCACTTCCCATGATATCGCGTATAGTATGCTCAATTACTTCTAAAGCTACACCTGGAGCCATTGGTGCTTCATCCCATATTATAATATCTGCTTCTGTTATAATTTTCCGGTTCTTTGATGTGACCTTACATGTTGTATTGTCCTGTAAACTGAGGGGTAAATTAAAAGCAGTATGACACGTTACCCCACCTGGAAGCAAGATAGCTGCAATGCCTGTCCAAGCGACTGATAAAACTTTTTTACCTTTTCCTCTTAGAGTGTGAATTAAAGTTTCGTAAAGGTATGTTTTCCCTGTTCCTCCTGGGCCATCAATGAAGAAACATTTATTGTCATCATTTTCATCTGAAAAAAACTTATTCAAAATAGAATTATATGCTTGAAGTTGTTCGTCATTGAGTTTGGCAGCCATCAATTCACCTAAAGTGTTTTCAGAAATTACATTAAAATCAGTCACTTGTCCAAAACTGCAACTTTCATCAGGTTCAGGTAAGCCCTGCATTCTGCAAGATGAATTCTCCTTCATAAGCATATCCTGTATGTTTAAAAGACAAAGATTAATAGCTGTTTCTTCAGCAACACCATGATGAAAAAAATCTTCAGACATACATTTGTTGAAATCATTCCACAGCTGCAACGGGTCCGAAGGGATACATTGTATTAAAATTAAAACAAATAGATGTCGAAGAGTTTTAGGCATCAAATACAATGAAGCCTCCGTCATGCACTGCGTCCATTCTCCTATGTCATCAATGAGCTTCAGTTCACGCGCCGCATCACGAAAAGTAGCTAGTAAATTACCATCAACAGTTCGCAAAGATTCAAAGGATGTAGCTCCAGCCACCTTTATAAGAATCAGCCGTAAATGATACAGTTCTATATTTCTAGGAGAAATTGAAGGTATTCGTCCAATGATTTTGCCACCTCCCCGCTGTCGTCTCGTCCACTTTTTACCAGCTGAAAAGACATAATTATTTGGTACATCTTGATACAGAATAGAGCGTCCCTCAATATCTTGAAGATTCAATTGGAACCACGCTGTTAAAGAGGTGTTCCTTGTAGATGCTTCCCTGAGAGCCTGTTCCTCCCGCCCCTCTACAAAATACACAGATTGGCTGTCGGGTAAATGTAAAGCCAGAAGTAAAATTGAGTGAGATTGATCATGTATAGGATTTTCCATAATTTTCCAGACAGCTTCAGGGGCACTTACATATCGACAATTGATATATTGCTTAATTTCATCATATTGAATAACCGCACTCTCCAAATTTCCAGCTTCTTGTCTTATTTCGATTCTAGCACAATCAAAACCTTTAGATATATATTTATGAATATATTTAATACTGGCCACTGAGGAACAAATTTCAACATTAATATGAGCATCATATTTTTTGCTAAGGTATGCATTATATGGAACAACAAATCGATTGTCGATACGTATATCCCGAACAACGTGATTTTCAGAAAAATTATCACGTCTCCTGTACTCTGGGTAGCCTGCGGAATTATTATCAGTAGAATCTTTAAATGATTTGGGGAATTTTTTAGAGCACTTACCGTTTACCATGCAGACTGACCTTGGATTAAGTACGCCACATGGTCCATGAATGTTATTTTTTAAAATAATATGGTACAAAGCCGAATTCTTCGGATGGGGTAGTTCTGCAGATACGGCATTATCAATATCAGAAGCTGTATACAACTTATCTTGGCTGCAAAGTGTAAACACGCCATGTAGATGAGGGAGTCCTCTTTTTTGCTGTTCAATTGTATAAACCCAACAAATTACCTTTCCAAAAACATGTTTCTCAGTCATATCATGAATAAATTCCTTGACTTTTAGATGGAAAACCTTGGCTACTATATCAGGCCTGTCCGCGGCCGATTGATAATGTTCCAATTCGGTTTGTATTTCTGGCCATTTGGGATTGCATGTAAACGTTATGAATAGATCAGGACGACCAAATTTACGTACCATTGCCATTGAATCTTGATAAAGTTTATTCATATGGCGTGGTCCACCAGTAAATGAAGATGGAAGAATGACTATATTACCTGCACGTACTCCTCTATCAGTGGCTAAATTTCTTACATGGTCTTGCAAACCTTGGTAGCATTCCACTCTGAGTTGTCGTTGGTTTTTCCTTATGTAATCTAGGCGACCAGATTCATAAATAATGTAAGCATGAATTAAATACTGTTGAAAAAGTTTACCCGCATAATGGATTGGATTAAATATGTTTCTTCGCACTGCTAATTTACTTGCATAAAACTGCATGGCAGTTACAGTATGACGTTGAGCAGTACAGAAATCAGCATGATGCTGAAAGCCTGGGGTCCAACCACATTCACCTGATGGAAATAGTAGTGGGAAAACCATAGGATCTAAATGCTTTGATAAAGTTGCCACCCTTTGAAGTCCTTCAACATTTTTAGGATAAACAGCGATATCTATACCCGATGGTAAATTCCCGTCTCTGTCTGCTACATATACCATGGCGATATCGTGAGAACTGGTTGGAGCATTGTACCTCCGTTGGTCATCAGCTGATGAACGTGTAAATAATAGACGTATATCTCTCACCTGCCCACCGTCAGCCGCAATGCGTAATTCTTCTTCCTCGACAGCTTCTTTTAGTTTCTTATACTGATGAGCATAAGGGCTTATTTGGCGTATTTCGCTATCAATTATTTGCATTATATTTTGATAGCAATCGGCATTAGATGGATGACTCATACGCACTCTAACAGCCTCATCAGGATCATATACATAAAGCTGAGCATAGGAAGGTATTTCACCTTCAACATGTATACTTCTGGAAGTCAAATGATAAACCTCACCAGAAATTTTTAAACAATATGGACCATTACCTGGGATATTAGCTATTTGCGCTCCAAATGAGGCAAATCCATTAGCACTGTTATATTGACGAATAAAATTCCTAAAGTTTTTAGATTGACTACAATCTCCTGTCAATAATGCGTTAAGTGCTGGAGGATAAGCTAAAATTTGTGGTATTATTTTTCCATTATGACAGCAAGAATGTAACAGTTTACCTTTTTCAACTTCAAAATGAAGCGCCTTGCAATGCTCGATTGTACATTCTTTTGACATGACGCCGAAATAATTCTGTTCTGGAAGCACATAATTTGGATTATTGATTAAAGCACACTTCAAGAATACATTACATCTATTTGCTGTGGAAAACCGCCTTCTGGAATTATTGTGTTCAATTTGATTATCAGTCATATATTCTATTCGTCTTCTGGCACTTCGATCGCTCGGTAAACGTCCCTCTCTCATTCGAACATTCCGAAATTCGGCCAATTCTGGTAAAATATTGTCCACATTCCTTTTAGCCATAGTTATTAAATTGAAATAATAATCTGAAAACAAAATATTTATTCTTAGTGACTCACAGGAACTTTTTAAAACAAATTTCTAGGTTAGCACGTCAATAAGTATGTAATTACCTAGATATTAAACATGACAGCGCATGGGGTCGGTGTTGTAATATCAAAAAATAATTAATTACGTAAAGTATCGAGTGGAGCTGGTTATTTTTGCAGCCGGCTTTAAATGGTGGTAATGGTGGATTTATAATTATATTTATTATTTATAATTATAATATATCTCACATTAACATACATTGCTTGACACTAACTGGCTATAAAAGTTTTTTACAATGATTGGAAATCCATATACGCTGGCAACACTGGACAATCTGTCTTTCGCGTGAATATGGCGTGAATAATGATAAACGTCAAATTTTAATACGTAATTGTGGATAATTTTTACTGTAATGTAATGAATCCAATGGATTGTCAACTTTCCAAAACATATTTTCTTCGATATTATCCAAAAATTATATGAGCATCGTGTCATTTTCAAATCGTGCCTTAATTTTCAAGTTAGCGGAATTTAACTGAAACAGACAATTTAAATTTGACCAATCAGAGGGCCTACACCGTCCAGACGCTAGAGTATTAATAATATCAGATATTTTTAGTTTTACATAAAAATATGTCTGACTAGGTGTGGGTATAAAAGATCAGGTATCGTCACTTTAGGTTAAGTTGCGCGTGGGAGCGCCCGACCGCTAAATGTTTTGACATTACGTCAATATTCGCGGAAACATTTGTAATGCGATACCAGAGGTCCGTTGCCGGCCTCCCAGTCGACCCGGTGGTGGGCTAAAGTGACCCCTGCAGAGCATTACTCATTCCTCAACCGACATATACTATATTATATTACACGTTTAAGTGTAATTACCTTACATGGCAGGTCTCAAAAGAGGATAAAGAGCCAATAGTCCAATTTTATACATTCACTGAATGTATAAAAATAGAGATTCGTCGCCGGCCTCCCAGTCAAATTGATGTGATAATAACCTATACAGAGTAAAATACTAACTATTCATCACGCCGTTTCCCCGCAGGGGTAGGCAGAGAGGACGGACCGCCAAACAACTCGGTCTTGGCACACACTCCTTGCCTCATTCACATTCATACATCGTCTCATACATACTCTTCTATTACTTTGACATGGCCCGACTCGAGTAACTGATTCACTTGATCGTGCCATGTCTTCCTCGGGCGTCCCCGACTTCTGCTACCGTTCGCATTTGCATCATATATCCTCCTTATACTCCTATCTTCGCTCATTCGCTCTACATGCCCAAACCATCTAAGCGTCCCTTTCTTAATCTCACTCATTAAGCTTACATCAGCCTTGCACTCTTTGCGGATCTCCACATTCCTCACACGATCAAACATGGTTTTACCACACATACGCCTCAGGGATCTCATTTCAACAGCATTCAATCTACTTTCATGCTTTTTTGAGTAAATTACAAGACACATTATAATATGCTGGTGCAAACCCGTGAAAAATCACAGGGGCAATTTTTTCCGACTTTATGTCCGGGTTAAATCTTCCCAACAGGAAAAACTAAACCCTGCCACACACTTTTCCACAAATGATCATCTAGTCAATTCACACTATACAAGTGCATTATATAAGCATAATAAATACAAAACAATACAAGAACAACACGTCAACTCACTAGAGATCAAATGGGAAAATAATTCACCCACTCCAGATATTTTCATATCAGAGGGTTCGGCTCGGTAGAACTCCTAACTGGACCTATAAAACCTACTGATCCCTCAGTATAAATATTTAAAAAATCTGTTGTAATCGTACATGCATTTAAAATAACTGATTTTTGCATTTTTCTAAATAAATTCTTTCAAAGATCTAATACTCCTAATTATACTAATATAATTAAATATAATTTATTGGTGTTTGAATTTGTTAAAACAAGTAATTCCAATTATGAAACTGTCACTTAAAATCGAAGCAATACGATCTCTAGAGTTCATTGTACTGGAGTTGCAGACAGACATACAACCGAAATTAGTATTTTTTATGATAGTACAAGGAGATAAATGAGTATTGCAAATTTATTAAGAATGAACGAATGCGAATTGTATAATAAAAACCAAAACCTGAAGGATTCCGACATATTTTCTGATACATATAGTATCAGAAAATATGGCCGGCGGCCGGCATAGTCCAGTGGTAACGCATTGGACTGCCATTCCGAAGGTCGCGGGTTCGAACCCGGCGTGCGCAAATAAATTTTATTTGATTAATTTGTGTTATTTCACAATTAATTAATTAAAATAATATATAGTATATTTGCGGCACGTTCCAGAGTGGAAGATACTACCAGTATCGCCCTGGTGTAAGACCACCATTCAGAATTGAAACGTTGCTCCAAATGGCTTTAGCCGTGTTTAGTGACTAGATCTGAATAGCCAGGTACTTCCCCACCTTCCTCTTTCCCTTCCCCACTTACCTTCAGCCTCACAACATCCCCCAATTGGGCATGCCATAGTCTCACTGGCTCCAGACGGGAGCAGATGGGACTCTTGTGAGGTATTCACTATAAAAAAAAAAAAAAAAAAAAAAAAAAGTACATTTGGTAGGAAATTGAATTCTGTTTTCCTATAAAAAAAAGAAAATGTGTACTTACTTCATTCACTATATTCTTTAAGAACTTTTTTATGATTTATCTCTAAACTTGTATATAAAATATTTGTAGACTTTTATTTGACATTGAGCATTATCTATATAAAAAATAATTTTCTTTTATACTTTTTCCTTATTTACATGGAAAAATATTTAAAAATTTTATCTATCAATCTGTGAGAAATAGTTAGGATGCAGGCGAATTCTCAAGTTATTGTTTTACAAAATAATCTTTTAATTACTGTCTTTATTAGCAGCAAACACACACCTGGACGGATGACGAACCTCGTGCTGGCACTGTTGGTGGACGCGGTGGACTCTTTCGCTGCAGCAGCTGGTCCAGTTTCCTCACCACCTAGGATTCTTGCTGCAGAGTCTCCATCTTCTATTTTCGTGTCACCTGTTCCTATACTTCATTTTACTTAACTTAACTTCACTCTATTTTTGTAATATTTATATTTTCTGTAATACCTGCATCAACTGTAAAGCGCCCCTAAGGTGATATCTCACAAAAGCGGCGCTATACAAATTATCCAATAAATAATAATAATAATTCTAGACTCCGTTTGTCAAGTGATTTTAATGCCTATTACCTACAATATAAGGTATATACATATTTTTGGCTTGAAGCTTCCTCATAAGATTCTGGTTTTATTTTACGGTATTATCTCGTCTTTTTTTTTTTTATTATTTTAATATACATCATATGGGTTACATTAATACATACATATTTTGCAAAATATAATATTAAGGTTCATATATGGTCATGTATACCTTATCAGAAAATAAACACATGTTTTATTTTTAAACAAAGTTTTATTTATGTCAACTTTACCTGACAGGTCTTAAGTATAACGACAAGTTAGAACGCCAATAGATCTGTGTATTCGCGGAAATATTTGTAACGTGATACCAAATTCTTCTCGAGGCTGGCCGGGCTGACACCTGCTGAATCATTACACATCCAGGAAAAAAATAATACTTTAATGTTTTTCGTAGAATCACTTTGTGGTTTGAAACTATATTATAAACCAGCTGATGGATGCGTTGCGCGGGGACTTACAAATGGTTACTGGGTGCATTTTTAAGGTGGAAATAATATTATTGTTTTGTGATAAGTATTTGTTAAACTTGATCGTGCCATGTCATCTCCGGCATCCTTGACCTCTTCAACCATTAACCAACTCTATATCTCATTCAGTCTTTATCGAATGTCCCTAACTTGTTAAATACTGATCAAACCATTCCCTGAATACTCCTGGCACTAATACGAATAAATCGGGTGAATGAAATTGAAGAAACGCAAACGGGACAAACAAAGAAACATTCATGTTTTTATATTAAATAGATAGATAACGAACAACTAAGAATTACGCGCTTTCTGTCTATCCGTTATTCAATATGGTATAATGTGATGGGGTGGCACTTATAAAACTCTTATAAAATTTCTCGACACTACGCAAAAACTGATAAAAATAATAATAAAATAACATTTTTTTCATATATCGAAACTCATATTTAAAGAATTCTCTGTTCTTTTACCACGTAAAAACTATACATAAAGATATTTTAAATAGAACCGAACCATTTAGAATCACAACAAATATCAGACAAAAATACTTTTTATAGGTACACCTTTTAATTAAAATATAGACAATACCACATCATTATAAAAATACAATGTTAAAGTATCTGCATTTATCCATTTATATAATTAATTCATCTAAAAAGCGATCAATTGATTAAGGCGATGCCATAAGTAATAATGCAAAATCATGTGTTTTTGGTTTGAAAATTTGGTCGCCTAGAAATGCTTCAGATGCTTTAATTAAATACTGCCAGTAGAATACATCTTGGCCTTTGAAATAATCGAGCATTTTTTAGATAAGTATTTTTATAAGCCCAGAAAAATATGATTTTATTGTATAATGTGGCAAATTAAGTTATTTATAAAATGATCGGAAAAAATTAAATATTTATGCCTGAACATCCACAAAATAAAATAAAAGGCACTTTTTGGCCATGTTTTTTTCTTGCATAAATCAAAACAGGCGGGTGGTGTTAAGCGGGAATTTAAACCTTATCGCCATCCACATAAGGGTTGTTATTGATAGCGGCTCATTTTAAAATATTACACGACTTAGTGCATCGCCTTAACTAGGAGAAATAAAAGTTGTTAATAATAATATTTGGATGATTTGTATGGCGCAGTTTTTGTGTAAAATCACCTCGAGGGCGCTGTATAAATATATAATACATTTCTATCTATGTTATTACTAACTATATATGGAGATAATATACATTTAAAGCGCCCCTGAGGTGATATCTCACAAAAGCAGCGCTATACAAATCATCCAATAAATAAAATAATAATAAATACCACACTTACCTGATAGGTCACGTGAGATTAACACTTAATTAACATTAACTAATTGTTTATTAGCGAAATTTAGTTACAGGTTTTAGGACAGTTGGAAAGTTGCACATAATTAGACTTTCCGGTATTTATTTTAATAATATATATTTATGTTCTTTAATTAGCATATTTAGGAAAAAAAAAGCAAATTTTATGCTGGGCGGTACTACAGTAAAAGGTTTTGATCAACATTCCCTATTCCTAAATGTGATTCATCCCTCGGTATAAGACAGATTTCGAATAATGTAAATTCATCAAGAAAAGCGTAATTAAAATATATTATAGGAAATCCAAGAATGCTACTTTCAGGAATGGTATATTTAATTTAAGGGTATGACAGCTTTAAAAGGTAAGTTTTTAGTTAAGAACTGAATTCTATTGAACTTGTTATGGATCTGTTCCGAAGGAAGTTTAATCCAAGCCTTCGACCCAGATACTCCGAAAGCGCGATTACCAAACTTAGTATTTGGCTTGCGCTTAGGTTCCATCAGTCTGCCTACAGCTGATGATGTTGCTGATCTAAGAGTTGACTGCCTCAGACCAGTGTTTTCCGGGACGCATTTATTTATTTATTTAATACATGTTACATTATTTTGAAATTTACATAAAGTAGATATAATGAATCACCATACTAGGCGGCTGCCTGTTTCATGGTGACCAATTGAGTGTATTAAGATGTTAAGATGCATTGTTGAGATGTAGGGTGGTAGTTATGACTAATTACCTCTTGTACTAATTTACTCCTCTTTTAATGTCAAAAAGTACATTCTGACTGCCAATGTATATTAAAGTCAATTTATTAGTATTTTTAACTTTTACATAGTTTAGGAATGTCAATTCATAGAGAGAAGCGCCAGTGTTGCCAGCGTATTCTGATATATTGGCGTTATCAACATCGGTCTAGATATCAATAATACGACCGTGCTGTGGTAATCGAATAAAATCGTCGGTAGTTACGTTCTATCACCCCTGAGAAACGAAACGACGTGAAAATAATATTATTAAATTTATCTGTATTTAAAAAATATACATATTATAACATTTGCAAAGGTGTGTTTCTTTGATAAGGCGATGCACTACGTCGTGTCATATTTTAAATTGAGCCGCTATCAATAACAACCCTTACGTAGATGGCGATAAGGTTTAAATTCCCGCTCAACACCATCCGCCTGTTTTGATTTATGCAAGAAAAAAACATGGCCAAATAGTGCCCTTTATTTTATTTTGTGGATGTTCAGGCATAAATATTTAATTTTACATTCATTTTATAAATAAGTTAATTTGCCACATTATGCAATAAAATCATAACCGAAAATGGGTTCGTAAGTAGGTGATTTCGAACTTTAAAGCCTTTTTCATAGGCCTTTACATTACTTTTTTCTGGGCTTGTAAAAAGGCTTATCTAAAAAAATACTCGATTATTTCAAAGGTCAAGATGTATTCTACTCGCAGTATTTAATTAAAGCATCTGAAACATTTCTAGGCAACCAAATTTTCAAACCAAAAACACATGATTTTGCATTACTACGTATGGCATCGCCTTAATAATAATATTTAAATTTTGCTCCAAGTCAACGCGCCTTACTTCGCCGTTGGCTGACATGTGAAACGTATTGGCTCTATTTAGTTTTTAATGTATTTACACACGGCTCAACCTTTTCTCTGAAACTTGATTCCAGAGGGCGATCACTTCAATGGGGTGGTTCGGAAGCGACCTAGTCCATTTAAACAAATCGACTTTTTATGTACCTAGACTGTAATATTATCGCAGAGATTGAAATTTTATTTTTCGAACTGTCACACCCTGGGAAAACTACAAATTTTGAAGAAGATTAAGTACTTAAAACTTTAGTAAAATGATATGTATACACGTATAAATATTTAAAGTAAATGATTTTTATTTATTTATTTATTTAACGCCCAGAGGGCTTTTACATGTAGGTGGTACAATTTTAATGACAGACAGTTTTGAAACATGAGAAAGAAATAATAAAAATAAAATTACATTAAAAATAATATATGCAAGAAACAAAATTAAAAATAACAAGAACATAAATTAAAAAAATACAGCGATTTGACTGGTTTACAAAAATAAAACTTCCATTTAGGAATAGTGTTGAAATAAGTCTTTTACGTAATCCACAAAATTCGCAAAGTTAATATTAAATATATCGATATCACCTAAGTATTGGTTTCCCATAGTGTGAAACCGTTGTATTGGGGAGTTCGCAATGTAATTGCGCTTATTCGTGTTGCAGTGGAATAGTGTATTTTGTCGTGTTTTTATTGTAGGTGTTCGTAAGTTTATGAGTTGCAGAAGTTCGCAACAGTCAAATTTAGAGTTTAGAATCTCGAATAAAAAAGTTAAGTCGTTTATTTTACGCCTGTCTTCCAATGTATGTATTTTTAGAGCATTTAATCAGAAATGATATTGTAAGTCTTCTAGTGGGATATTTAATTTAAAATTTATAATACGTAGAATTTTGTTTGTATTCGCTTGACGTTATTAATGTGAATTTTGTAAGAGGGAGATCAAACTACTGAGTTGTATTCAATATGATATTTAACTAGAAGTTCTATGAATAGTAGGGCTTTTATTTAAACAACTACCTACACAATTAAAACAGCATCCTCAAAGATGACATAGACCTCGAGGGAAATTATTTTCCCTGGGGTCTCCTTATGGAGCTAATGTAAAAAAATACAATTTGTCCATGGAGACGTCACTATCTCAATGACAATTCTTTTTTCAAATTTTCTTCAGGCAGATAGCTCTTCTTCCATTATATTATTATTAAGATTTGTTCGTAGAAGATTCACGCTCTTTCTAACTCTGGCGGGAACTCAAAAATCGAACGAAATTTACAGACAGATGCAATGCCAAACGGTCGACTTAAAACATGACTTCGCAACACTAGGTCAATCAGGTATATGTATTTACGGAGCGATGATTGTTAAAATTATTTCAAAATTCACGAAGTCATAGTTATCTTGGTTATATCGCCGTTATGGCGAAGTGCAAACGTGTATGTTATTTTAATTTTTATTAAAAATAGAAAAAAAACGCCAGCTAGTAAAACAAATTAAAATAACTTCACCCTAATCAGTACCTACCGACTTAAAAAAACCTTAAACATTTCTTATCTTTAAACTTGACCCGCCCCAGCACGTTTTGGCAGGGAGATTAAAATGAAATTAGTTTTAATTTCTTTCACAGTCGACTAGCTCCAGAATTGAGGGTGGTTCAGTCTACAGTAGAGTTTTAGCACAGCCCGCCCGTCATTTTACGCTCAATTAACAGAAAAACATAAAACGACGTCTGAAATATGTCTAAATAATCCCTTTGCTATGTTTAACGTCTTAATTTCATCCCTGTTTCAATATTACCACCCTTATTCATAATCGTAGTTAATCCTGATAAGATCCCACGCTCAGTTTTAGTCACGGAATTAGTTTTTATTACATCCCTTACATATTTTTTTATCCTTAGTTTTAACAGTAAACTATAATTTGAAATATTGATTTGGAAATGTTATATTACGTTTGACAGATGGTTAAAGTTAAACGTCGAATGATTTAACATATCACTGTACATAACTGTTTAAATATGCGTAGGTGGGAAGTAGGTGCAGTAGCAGATGTCAAAAACAGCTGAGAAAATTGGTTTTTACGCGATATCGTACAAGAGTCCCAAGCAAAGCAAGTGGGACTAAGCCACCCCCGATTAGGGGAATATTGGAAGATTGATGTAGTAATATTACTATTGTTTACTTTTATATAACTTTACAATTGAAAAAGTCCTTCACAACACAGGTAAACTCCTAGCGGTACAATATACTGTACCTTTATAATAGGTACTAATATATTTAAGAATAAAAAAACTAACATTCATACACGGAGAAAAACGATCCTGTTTTGATGAAAAGTGGTACGAGTAGCATGCCAATTTCCTGATAAAATATTAGTTATTCAGAATAGGTACATCAAGAACACGTGTTCTTTTCCCAATAAATATCATGATGGAATGCGACAATATCAGTATTTGCACGAATACGTGTTCCGACGTCCTCATAAAACACTGGATTTTAACTGATATTTGTTATGAACTCTTTCAATTCATTCGCTAAAGGCCTGCAGTCTCATTTTTAACAGGATAAAGATTTATTCTCCAGATTTTTAAAAAATGAACTGTATTTTGATAAGTTTTTTCGCCGGAAGGCGATTGTAGTGTGTATTAGGCAATATAGGGTGTATTAGGCAATTGTAGTGTGTATTAGGCAATTGTTGTGTGTATAAGGCAATATAGGGTGTATTAGGCAATTGTAGTGTGTATTAGGCAATTGTAGTGTGTATTAGGCAATTGTAGTGTGTATTAGGCAATTTTAGTGTGTATTAGGAAATATAGTGTGTATTAGGCAATTGTAGTGTGTATTAGAACAGAAAAAACAAAATTAATATGATGAAGGTAAAAAATAATATAAAAGTACAGTTGTTTATATCTAGTTTAAAATTTTGACAGATGCTGTAATTATTCAAGTTTACTAACTGAGTTCATTCTAATGGTCTCTAAAATTAACATTGTTTTATAAATTATTATAAAATATATACTTGTTGCATAGCTTTTATCAAATGCAATTTTATTCTTATTTTTTATGTTTCAAAGTATCTGTCAAATTAAAATTATACTACCAACCATGTAAAAGCCCTCTGGGCGTTAAATAAATAAATAAATAAATAAATGATAGGCAAAGATCGCGAAAAAAATAATTTCTTTACAAATATTTTCAGCTTCACAAAGCCTATGGTTTATTATAATATCCCGTGATTTTTCATGTGGGTATATTTATGAGTTCATTGACTACCCAAGCAATGCTATTGATAAATGACAATTATTAGAACGCCACTGGTCCGATTATATCAATTTATAACAAATTGTTTGGGTTTCGTGTCGCGCTGTGTTGTCCAACAAAACAACGAGTTTTGTAATCCGTATCAATGGACATGATCGCTTATGGACACTTGTTCAAGTCGGCCCAACAAGATGTTTAAACAACAAATAAACAAACAAGTCAGACAACTTAGTTATCGGTGATTGACATGTCAATATTTATTATGGTAAGCGTTCAATGTAATGATATTGAAGGAACAATAGTATAAAGAGGTCAGATGGTTTAGAAAATTTAAGAAAAATACTTTTATTTATTCATTTTCGGACAATCGACAGTTTACATTTAATCAGTTTGTACATAAGTATTATATAGTAAAATAAAATCAATTCCGTATTTCATTTTTGTGACTTTACCTTTACTGAGACAGCATACTATGGAAGAAGTTATTTAAATTTGTGAGAAAGGAATATGAATTAAAAAATGTATACAAAACAAAAGATTATTTAAAACGAAAAATTTACAAAACAATACATTTATAGCCATGGAGAGAGGTTGTAGATATTAATCAAATATTATCAAACCATCAGAGAAATATTCTTTTATGGACCTTTTGTATTTGGTAAGTTCGCAACTGAAAATATCAACCTTGGATAATAAGCTATTGTAATTATTGCATAGTGTAATATGATTTAAGATTTTCACGACCAAAAGTATTTTTGTTATTTGTTTTTGGGGTGTTATGACGTGTTGCGCTAACTCCTTCTATAGCCAACGTTTCGAACAACATCGCAGTGTCCATCATCAGGGCAGATCTGTTATTGCAATAACACATCTGCCCTGATGATGGACAATAACAGATGGTAATGACAGATCTGCTCTGATGATGGACACTGCAATGCTGTCCGAAACGTTGGCTATAGGAGTTAGCGCAACACGGCATAACACCCCAAAAACAAATAACAAAAATTGCATAGTCTGTTCAGGCAAAAATTCTGCTTAGAGTTCGTTTTGCTTTGATTAACCAATATATGGCAAGGATGTGATAGCTTTTTTACGAAAATTTGAACAATTCATCTAATTTCCATGTTAAAGTTTTATTTCCCCAGTTTTATGGTAGTACTACGAGTTTCTTATAATTTTTTAGAATTTTTATATTTTAAGAAGAGATGCAAGATAAAAATATGAATAAAGAGAGCTCTGTTTTTAAACCTTTTTTATTTATGGTATACTGATGTTTTCAATTTAATTTATAATCTTATTGTGTAAGTAAATTATGATAATTTAAAAAATACTAGTTAGTTCTTTTCTAATACTTCTTTAAGCCTGTAATTATGAATTGATTTATTTTGTTTGATAATAGGTGGACGTTTAATGTACAACTTGATAACAAACAAATCAGAGGTTTTTTATACAAAGGTAATAATTCAGCTTTTTTAATATTAACTCCACACACAAGGCCTTGCGAATAACAATTTCCCTCGTGTCCTGTGTCATCTTTGAGTACGATGTGTGGGTTTTTTTGAATGATAGATAGTTCTGAGAAGGAAAAATGAATGAAGGGTGGGTAGGAATATAGGGTTGCGTGTGTCCATTGACTGACGTATGAATCCATCCTTCCCACTGCGGCGCAAGACGATGGGTCGAGAGAGACCACCTGGAGAGATCAAAGAGTCTCCCGAAACCGGTTATCCAAGAAATGGTTCCCGGGACTGCGGTACCCATGCCTGCCACCCGAAAAAAGCTTGCCTATTTGCTTTGCTTTGATTTTATGATTATGTGAGGTGTTTGCCTTATTGTTTTTTTTGAGATGAACCAAAATATTTTAATAATTTTAACAAGGTTGGTTTTGTACATTTCGAACTGATTAATCCTTCAGACTAATTTGCTCGCTTTTTGGAACAACTGATATTATGATATCACAGAAATCGCTGTATCTTCCTTACTTTTATGATGAGAAATATGATATAAACGGTGTTGGAAAGACAAAACACCACGCTTTATATTTAAGCGTTATATGAAGCTAACAACAATAGAATTGTAATGTGCACTTTTATGAAACCAAAAGTTTCTACCGAACGACCAAAAAATTAGGTCACGTCAACGTTAAAATTACATTTGTCTAATAAAATAAGTGTGTTTTTTTAAATATATTCCTTTATCAGTAATTAGTTACTAAAAACGTAAAGTGAACAATTCAATTTTTTTAAAGTTTACATTCAAAATTTTAAATTTTATTTATAGAATTTTTATCTCTAATGATAAAATTTAAAAGCGTATTTTATCAACTTTTAAAAACAGTTTTCCATTATTCCAATATTGCACTATTTGGACTTTATTGCGAAGTGGAAATACTCCGACCTTCTGACAGAATATGCCAGAGGCCTGAGACGCTAAAGATTTCTGTTGTTGTTCATGTTCATCCATTTTAAGCATTATTCCCATTCTGAAACCAATTGGGTTGTTTCAGAGAATTCGAACATTTCAAAAATTTTTGAAGTTAGTAAGTTTTGTTTTGTTACTATTATTACTTGATGAAATATTAACTAACGGAAATTAAATATTACTTTCATAAATTAAATTAACTGTTCAATTTCTGTGAAACAAACTGTCCTTAAAGCATCTATCAAATCTGGAACGTGGTGCTTACATAAGATCAAAATATTAGTTTGATTAATTTATTTGTGAAATAAAGCTTGTAAAAAAGAAAATTCCATTGCCTAGGACGGTTTTCGAACTCGTGACCTCTAGATTAGTTGTGACGGAACTTAACGCTGTGCCACGAAAGACGTTTACATCTCGATCTAGATGCAGTCATCAATCAATCGATCTAACAATAAATTAAACTTTATCTGTTTTATTTCCCCCAATTTGGGAGGTCTCAGAGTATTGTCTATTTTAAATTGACCCTCATCTAGTCTAGATACCACGAATTTTACTAACAAATCTTTTTTTAAATTTTTTAACAATTCATCAAATTTAAAAGTTGATTTTCAAGTTCTGTTAAGGTTTTATTCATGTTCTGTTACTATATCATAATTGGCCATTAGTTAAAAAAACTGAAATAATAACAGAACTAGAATAGAAGCTTCGGAGAACTGAGAACGGAGAAAATCAGCTTTGAAATTTGATGAATTCTTTTTGAATTCTGTGGAATAAACCCGTCTTAAATAATAGGAGTAAATGTTAAACTCTCTGAATAGTTTAAAAAATACACACTAGAAACGAAATTCATTTACTGCAGATTTCTAGGGGTAGTGGATTTTTTCAAAACTGCAAAATTTATAATGAATTTCATATAGGTATAGTGCGTTCAAAATACGGACAATTTGACGTCGTTTCAAAAACCCTTTCAAAAGTCCTTTAAATTTGCACGTCAATAACAATAACTGCCAGATGAAAAATCAGTAAAATTTTTTAAATGCATTTAATCCATATTTTTATTGACATAGTTGTTTCTTATTATAATTAAAATAATTTTAAAAAAATTGTGCATTTTAACCGTGTCTGTATATTTACCTTGATTTGAAATCGATGTCGCAACTGACTTAATATTAAAGTTTTAGCTTATTCAGCACGCGCTCTGCCTCTTACACTGCCTGACTAAGGGTATTTTAATGTTATTTTTATATTGAACAAAAAATTTTCTATGAAAATTGAAAATGTGCCGTTTTTGATTTTCGGCCAAAACGTTGTGTTCGTGAATTGAATTCAATTGAATTGGTGAATTCAGCGGCGATGAAATCACGCCGGGCAATGTCGGTGACAGCCATCTTACGAAACATTGGCGGTTCTTACGTCATACTGACATTTTATCCAGTTGGAACCATTTCAGAATAAGCGGTGTGTAAAATCAATAATTAAGGATGAAAATATTAAAATTACACATTTTTAGTACAATGATAAATACGAGGCGTATCCAGAAAGTAAGTGTACTGAATTTTGGTAGGTTACAAAATTTTTTATTGAAAAAAAAATTACATGGTTACCGTAGTACATATGTAAGCTATTTTTCGACATAGTCGCCATTCCTCTCAATGCAGGTGGTGAAGTGGTGAAGTGATCAGAAAAATAAAATTTCACTCATTTTTAACGGTATTCATAGTCTATGAAAATGCCCCATATGTATTGTTTTCCCTGAAAAAGAATCCCTGACAGTAAAATTAAATTATCATTATTTTTTAAAATCAAAATATGCTGAGAATCGCTGGTTAAATACATTGTATTACTCCGGATAAGTAATGTAAAAGATATTATTAAGTTTTAAAATCTGTCCTTTTTATCCATACCGAAACATTATCTTTATTATTAGTCTCTTTGGAGGATGCTTTGGACCCTCTGTCCCAGTGCAAACATCGCCCTGGTCTAGCTGTCCTCTTCGGCGACTCGGAGCAAGACAATTAAAATAATACTATTTAACCGTGTCCACGTGATGGCGAACAAAATGGCAAGACTAATAAAAATCTGAATTTACTGCGCCGTTTAGTATTCTGCGTGTGGACGGTGATACAGGGTGTTTCGATTAATTCATTATTAAATATAAGAAAACTTGTAATTAATCAAAAATAATATAAAAAAACACTCGTCTTTATAAGAAATTTTATTTGCTTGTTGATTATTGGTCAACGGTTTAATAAAATATTTATGTTCTTAATTTTTTTTAAAAAATGTTACGAGCAGGCTAGATATGCAGTAAAAATGAATGCCTGGAGCAGCGTCGAAGATGACCGGCCTTTCCATAGTAAAGATAACGTCCAGCTAGAAGTTTGCAATCAGGGTCATCAGTATCGATTGGCTTTGATTAACCAAATTTTTTTATCTTCCATGTTGAGGTAAATTAAAGTCTAGATTCTAGATGGTCCATGATCCATGGAAATTCGAAGGGTTTTTGTTCGATTCGTGTTTATGAATATGCCAAGTTGCTTGTCAACTGCACGAAGCTAGTGGGATTATGGAACCCCAGATACTGAGAATTATTGTCGGATCTTTACAAGGTGTCCGAAAATTTGCAATGCAAGCGGGAATCTGTGAATCTTCATCACATAGAGAACTCAGACAAAATTTTAAATAAAAAAGTTATACCACAAAATCGACTACAAATGCGACGTAGATTCACCCTTTTCCTTTTTCTCTTCCTACAACCAATTCTAAACTCATGTTGAAAGAGAAAGGGGCCTTTTTGGCCCGGAGCTCTGTATGCCATTATTTCAAAAAGTCACCCTTTTCCTGCTTATACTACGAATTTTCGGAAACCGTGAATAATGGAAAAAAATAAAGTATGAAGAACAAAACACTAAATTATATTGAATATTTTATAAAAGACCTATTTTCAGGTCTACATTTTACAATTTTATTGTTTTAAATTATTCTTCTATGGTGATTTGATCCTCCAATAGTTAATATTAATATTATTAATTAATAATATTAATAGTTAATATTATTTTTATTGTTTGTTGGTTCTGTTAACAGTGTTGTGTTTATGTACAGTTTATGGTACAGTTTATTCTTTTTTGTTTGTTTTTTTTTTCTTTTAATACAGTAAATAAAATAGTAAAAAGTAAGCCGCCATGAATCTCCAGCCAGAACAATTTATTTCGTAGCGCAGTCAATTTAAAAGATATATAACCCTTTTCCAAACTGGCGTCATGTCTTAATTTTTGACAGTTATATTGAAATTTCAAAGCTCCTTAATTCATAATTTACTTTCATGTATACGGCACAACATGTGCCATTAACGTAAGTATGAATAGTAGGAAAACGTAAAGCAAATGTAAAAAGTAAAAAGTAAAAAGTAAAAAGTAAAAAGTAAGTAAATAAAATAGTAAAAAATAAAAGGAATAAGTAAAAACTAAAAATTAGAAATTAAAAGGAAAACGTAAAGCAAATGTAAATGTAAAAAGTAAAAAGTAAAAAGTAAAAAGTAAAAAGTAAAAAGTAAGTAAATAAAATAGTAAAAAATAAAAGGAATAAGTTAAAACTAAAAATTAGAAATTAAAAAGTAAAAAGTAAAAGGTAAAAAAGTAAAAAGTGAAAAGTAAAAAGTATGATGGAAAAATCGAAACATTTAACAAACAAAAAAATGAGCAAAGTTCAATAAATTAATGTAATTTAACACAGTAATCTAATCATCCTGTGCATTTTATGTGGGAAGGCATAATAGTTTGGTTGTGTGTTGGTTCAATTTGAGATCGGATTTCATTGGTGCTGAGATGTCCTTTATTGGGTTTTACGGCGCTCAAATCTCATTCAGTCCTTGTTATTGGGGGTAGGAAGGTAGCCGGTACTGGTCAGGCTGAAAGGAAGAGAGGCTGTACACGAACTCAAAAGTTCTGTAAATTGATATACTGGATTCCACGACAAAACATAAAAGTGACAAGACAAAACACTGGAGAAAAAAACCTAATCTAACCTAGTCCAACTTTTAAGCCAACCTAAAATAACTTAACCTAACCTAACCTAAACTGAACTATTATTTTATCAGGTTACCTATGACAAAATAGCTTTCTCTAAACACTCCCACAAAACTCCCAATTCCACTCAACGTTTACATATTATTCAGTTATTTATTTATTTACCCACAAATTGAGCTTTATATAATCAACTTTTTATCAGTACAGTACCCATACTATACAATACGCAAAGCGGCAAACCAAGAAAATGATAACTTATAAACAATAGTATAGAAATAGTGAGAAATAATCAGTAGCAAAAAGAGGCGATATTTATAATGTTATTATTTAATGATCACTAATAAATCAACAGAATATTTTTGACGATGCCTTCGTTGTCATAAAGTTTTTAATAATCTAATTAACACGATAACAACTAAAATAAGTCTAATCAAAGCTAGGTAATTTTTAGACTAGTTGTTCTAATTGCCAAAATAAATGTTAATGTTAATATTTTTATTTTTTTATTCATGAATATAAACACCCAAACGCCAAAGCAGTTAGCCAGCAGGTCATGTTCACAATATTAATTATACAACAAAAGCGCACATATATATACCACACCGTACACCGTATATTACTGAGCTATGCATTCCGGAAAATACTGGTCTAAGGCAGTCAAGTCTTAGATCAGCGACATCATCTGCAATTGGAAGAGGTTGAAAGAGCCTAAGCGAAATCCGAACACTAAGTTTGGTGATCGTGCATTCGGAGTATCCGGCCCCAAGGCTTGGAATAAACTTCCAATGGAATTGAGATGCATAACCAGCCCAACAGAATTTAGATCCAAACTAAAAACTCACCTTTTCAGACACTCATTTCCATAAATCCGTCATTCTATCCAAATATTTCATTTTTTTTTTCATTTTTTTATACTGTAATTGTTACATTATCTAGCGATTCCGTTCATTCAATTTTTCTATTGACTTGCCTACCAATGGACAATGGACAATATCAGCGGGAACATAACAAGTCGATCGGTTTAATTGTTGGCAGATGAATCATCTAAATGCGTTTAAGATTGACGATTGATTTTATTCATTAATTTCATTAATTTAACATGTATATCCAGCTAACAATAAAAACACCCTAATATAATGGAACTTCCTTCTTCTTCTGGCGTTTTTTTTTTTTTTTTTTAAGTCGGAGGCGGTTTATTTACGTTCCCCGCGAGCACTTAGGCCATAGGCCCATTGTACTATCTCCCATTTTACCTCATTCCTTTGCCAGTAACCCGGTCCCTTTTATTAAGTTCACCAGGGCTGTCATTGGATATGTGGCGATGTCTTCTGGTTCCACACTGTGTCTTCCCAGGTATCTGAGCCTTATTCCCAGCAGAGCGTAACATTGGCACCATAGGTGAATTGGAGTCTCTTTCTCCTCTTCACATTTCCTACAGATGTTGGTGTTTTCCACTCCCAACAGTTGCATGTGTCTCCTGAGATGGCAGTGTCCCGTTAATAGTCCTACCAGTTCCCTCAGTGAGTTTCTGTCCATATCGAGTAGTTGCCTGGTTCGGTTAGGGTCCGGTCCGTTTATGAGTACTTTAGATTGCCTCATTCCGGGTGCCTTCTTCCATTCCTTCCAGTGTTGGGATTTGACCCACCTCTTGATATGTAGTTTGGTGTGGCAAGCTGCTACTCCTACGGCCGGCTCAGATCCCACAAGTGGTGCTTTCGCCCCTTTCCTTGCTAGTTCGTCAGCCCGCTCGTTGCCCTCAATACCTTTATGTCCTGGTACCCAGAGCAGGGTTACTTTCTTGATGGTCGCCAGTTCTATAAGGATAGTCCTGCATTCCATCACCAGTCTGGAGTCGCATCGGTTACTTTCCAGTGCCATTAAGGTCGCCTGGCTATCCGAACATATGTTTATGTTCTTATTTCTGTACCCGATACTCATATTCTCCTGTGCGCAGGCTAAGATGGCTTTCATCTCAGCTTGAAACACAGTGCAGTGCATTCCTAGAGGTATGCTGAGTTCCCTCTTAGATCCCTGTAGACAGACCCCGGCCCCTGTTCCTTCCTCCATCTTGGACCCATCTGTGAACCAGATTAGTTCCTGTTTGGAGTTTGGACCTGGGACCGAGTCCCATTCCTCCCTTGTGGGGTACGTCACTTTAAACAGCTGTCCGAAGAAGTATTCGGCTTGTTTGCCGTCCTGCTTCATCCCAGCCGTCGGACTAATTGCCCTCAGTCTTATTCCTATCTCTTCTGGCGTTAGTAAGATTAGATTGTTAATATTAATTTTAGTTGTAAGTTGGTAAATATATAAATACTCGTATATATGTCGTTAAGATAATAGTTATAGGCCTTAGTCGTAAGTCACTAGATATAAGTCTTAGAGATAAGTCAGTAGTTCTAGTATTAACTATTTAAGAAATATATTTGTACAGCGCCCTTGAGGTGATTTCTCACGAAAACGGCGCTATATAAATTAGCCAAATATTATTATAACTACATAGAAGCCACAATAAATAAAACCTCTTCTGCGAATGTGTCTACGTAACATTTACTATAGTGGCAAGATTTTGGACATATTTAGTGGTAGCCCTCAGAACTTTACTAATTTTTTTACATCTCTTGTTATAATATGACTCGTATCTAATTGTTTCCTGTTTTTTAATAATAACTTATGAATGTTTTTGAAGGAATAATCATCCCAAGGGCGCTGTACAATTATGGTTTCCTAAGCTATATCTGACTTCATAATTTACTGAGGAGATACGACTTATTATTACACGCAGAAGATACTACATTAAAAGCATTGCACATTGCATTATTGTTTTTGTTCTTTGTTTGTTTTCGTTTTATGTTAAATATTTTTCTGTCTGTTGCGTATATTACTAAAATAAAATAAAACGAATACCTTCCTAAATTCCGTATACGGCCAACGGAAGTACGTCCAGCTATAGTTACCGTGTTGAAGTTATCTGTGAAATGAACCTGACTGTAAATATATCTGAGTTACCGTTAGGCAGTATTATCCTGCTTTTGAGGTAGAATTAAGTAAGATACACACGATATCAGTAGTTGAGAGTAAAAATATTGTTACATGCATCATAATATTGAGAAAACTGAAATTGAAAGTTGGCAAACCTTAAATTAGATTAAAATTAGAGAAAATTAGATTTTGTGACGTGAAAATAAGTTTTTGGTTTCATATTATAGTATTTGTATCCGATGCAAGTACAGTATTTTGGCATAGAATTTCGCTAGTATAAATATTGATATTCTTCTTAAAGAGATACAATTCTTAAAGAGAACAATATCCGTGTTCATAAAAACATTGCTTGGAAGATTTACAATATATTTTAATATCTTTTAAATAGTAGGATTACGAGATGCAATATTTTAACCACAAAAATATAGGCTGTCTTTGGTACATTTCAGTACTTAACTCATTTTGACCACAATTGGAGATAAAATATTTTAGCATTGAGCTGTCGATATGTTTCTTATGGATTTTATTATTAAAATTTTTTTAATAATTATTGAAATATTATTAAAAAAATACTTCGACTTTCGTTAATTTCTCGCAAAATCTTCAGAAAGTCGTTCAAAAATTGTTAAAATTCTCTGAACAACCCGTCCTTAGTTTTGAGTCGTACGCATAGACATATGAATATTAGTAGACCTGCCCTAAGTGATTAAAAGCGTATTATTCCCCACTCCCCATACCGGTTCCATTGGAGCCGGCTGGGCTCGCGTATGGCTTCCCATGAATCTTGAGAATGTGACGTCATCATTCTTGTTCGAACTAGCGTCGAGCTATGGTCGAGGCATTTTATGAAATAACACGGCAAAATAGTGGCTTGTGATATGAAAACTTGTAAAAATAGATGTGAAAAAGAGAATAAACCCAATTGTCGTATTACATTCCATATGTAAGCATCATTTTAAGCTTATTCACGTCGTATAATATGAATCAGTTGTAGAAACATATACTATCACATCGAGCCAACATTAGTCGAATGTAGCGATTCTCAAGTGTGCGCATCGTTGTTACTGGGAAGTAAATTATGAACACTTATAAAAGTGTCTTAACTAAATACGTAAACAAAATATTCGACTCTGAAAATAGAAGAATTTTTTTTTGCCGAATTTGGACTTCGCAAATTTGTTCATAACGTGGCGAGTAATTTGCGCTCCCATGTAAAAATGTCTATTCATTCAAAAGCAGATTTTACTTTTAAGAACTAAATGGTGATATTATAATGCGAGATGCCTATATACTGTCAGATTGATTTATTGACGAATCACAGTCAGCTTTACCCCCTTCGTTCTTCAACAGTTGATTTTACCCCTCACCTTTAATTTCTAGTCTATATATTCATATGTCTGTGGTCGTACGTGATTTTGAATGGTTGCCATTTGCTTCTTGACTGACTGATTTGACTAAATTAAACTACTCGCTTATAATTTAACAATAAAGCGATGTTTTACGCCGTAGAACCGAACTGTTATTACTTTGCGGTTAATTACCACAGAGTAAATGGCTGCGGGAACATCGTTAGGTTTCACATTAAAACATTCTGCCCACACGAAGACAGTATAAACTAATTTTTATTATTACGTCTCAACTCGAGCCTTTTTCAAAGTAGACTTGGCCGTGGAATATTTACAATCGAAATTGATTAAAGATATTTATCTGAATAAAACGAAACTTTAATTAGAGAGATATATTTTTATGATATCTTTAAAATTACTGGTTAAGGTTTGCTACCCGGTTTCGCCATTTTCTACGATACTTGTTGAAAAAAATTGAAATTGAAATTAATTTTTTTTGGAAGCTCTATAGTTCATGCTGGTAATTATTTCGCAAGCTGAAATAGTTGCTTTGGTGCAAGAATTAAAAAAAATATATTAAAATTTTGCAAATTTCATGAAACTAGAGTTCACCGTTTGAGAGCTTTTGCTGTAATAATATTCACACGAATAAAGAATAACACTCGAAGTGCCTTCCACACAAATTTTAATGGAAACAATTATGCATTTAGCCCAACAGCCCAGCGCTCTGTCTCACTTACACTCCTTGTCTACATATGTAGATCTCGTAAACACAGTTTTAGAATGGAAATTTAACCCTCGATTAGACAAGTAGTTGGATCGCTCATAAGAAATTTCGTATGTTATTCTTTATTCTATGAATATGCATTAATAATTCTGTATGTAATAATTATTTTCATTAATTTTATACATAACGAAAACAATTAAAAATATCTTACAATCTATTTGATTAATAAATAATATATTTAAAAAAAGAAAGACAAACATTTCCATGTTACGGATAACCTGACAATATTTGAAAATCTCCTACTATCACAACGGTAAGCGGAAAATGTTGCTTGTGTTGTAATGAAGGACTAGCCAGCCGAGGAACTAAACACACTACGCCTGGGTGGAACCCAAAAGCGATGTCTGCTCAGCCACCGACTAGCTAAATTTTAGGAGCGTTAATTTTTGTCTTTTACATGCACTTCAGGATCGGCGTAGGATAAATGACCTTAGCTTCTGTTCAAAATTGTAAATTTAGAACTCAACTGAGGCGAACTTCTGAGAGTACCTAATCGATACACTTGGCATAAGGACTTCAATGTTACCATTCACAAACAAAATTATGTAGCAAACTCGAATATTCCTGACCTACCTAGTTTAGCAAATAAATAAACCAACGATATCGACATTTTGAATGTAACAAATACGATTTTTAAAACGAACCTAACGATTTTTTTTACAAATAAATTTATCATATTATTTAATCAATACCATTCCTCAACATATTAATATGGAAACATATAAAACTGCTTATCGCGGTTTAAAGCTAATGAGTCCACCTAGATTTCACCGTTTATCCGATAGTTTTAGGCTCTATAAATTTGGTATTTTATGGCAAGTGATAAGGGTTTTTACAAACGGCATAATATGACAAAAGTTGCTCGATCGGATAAAATAAAAATTATAATACACGTATTTATTTTATCCAATATTTTCAACTCTTTTAATCATCGGTAAAATTGTCAAGTCTACTATAGTATCGACATATACTCACACACGGACCCGAGACGGAGTGATTTTGTAAACACTATTATAAAGTGTGTATTTGTTTTTAAACGTGTTGGACCAAAATTAATGAGTCGATAAGTTGTCCCTCTTTTGGAGAGATATATTATACCTAGCTGAGGCCAGCCGGCCATGTCCGATTTACAAATGTTTAATGTTTCAAAGACCTTATTTGGAGGCAGGGATGTCCTTCATTTAAAAAAATAGAATATATTTAAAATCTAAATTGAACAAATTCCAATTTGATGATTTACAAAAATCATGAACTCTATTGAAATAATTTGTATCTCACATCGGTAACGCGCGTGCAAAAATTTGGTAAACTTTGCACAGTATTGTTCGCTTTCTAAAGCACGCGGCCGACCGACCCGTGAGGTAGCGGTATAAAATCTTTTTTAGAACCCGCCAACCAATCACAGGTCGTTTGTCTCTTACCTAACCTTAACTTTTTCGAAATTCCAAGGTTTTAAGGTTTCGGTAAAAAGTTGATTTTTTTGAATGGAAAAATATTGGAATTTAGAAAAAAGTTTAGTAACTTTTTTATTTGTACTATCATGTAGAATCACCTCCCTAAGTTAGCGTACTTTTCCCCCGGACACCCTGTATAATCAGAATCAACGGTTGCTGAACTATTTGAATATGTGTTTTTGACCCATAGTATTTTTCATTCAAGTTCCTTATAACGCGTGCTCAATGCGTTTTGGATCTTCCCAGACTTCAGGAACAAATCCAAAGTAACAACCGGTTTCAATAACTTAGTAATTTCAATAACTAAAATGTTAAAATAGCTGAATTGGTTAACTGTAACGGTGAAACAGATACTGACTGCATTTACGATGACATTTATACATAAAAAAATAAACAACCTTTTACCAAAATATTTTCCAAACAAAATTATATGCAATAAGGACGTTCACAGATATAACACAATAACGTGTAATGAAAGTAGGCTATCAAAAAATAACAAAGCCAATACATAAAATAGTTGACTATACTGAAGAATGCAACAATATAATTCGCTGCCGAAAACCGTAGTCTTTACCAATTGATAGATTCAAGCTGGACTGTAGAAGCCCTGTTAATTAAGCCCCCGCATACCAAATTTCTACCGATTTATAACAAGTTTCTCGTTAACTCTTTAAGTTTTTAAGTTCCCCAAAAAATATATGTTGTTCTTGAAGATAATATCTATACATTCGTTGTGCCGAAACGTTTATTATATGAAATTCCCTCGATGGAAAAAAATCGCAAAGTAAGGCCAGAAAATTATTTAAAACACGTTTTATTCTGTTATTTAATATGTTATAGAAATGAAAAAAATCACAGTGCATCTTTAAGTGCAACTAAAGCATTTGTCCAGAGATTTCTGTTGTATTTCAAACGAGTCGTGTTTTATTAAATATTTTCACCATTTTCGTTTCATTATTATCGTTTTTTTTAATATTAGCGCGCCCCCTCTAACATTCGAATTTACATATCACCCTTTTAAACCATCTTTGAACGCTTACAACGGTTACTAAAAAATATTACCTACGTATATAAATAATAATAATAAATTAGAAATTGTTAAAGTGGATTTACAAATGTTTAAAATAAAAATTGCCAATTTGTCAAGATGGCCGATTTTTCGTGCTAGAAATTTTTCAGACCTCCATTATTTTTTTATATATGATTTAGTTGATAGTCCGGTATTGCTAGAATTGATAAGCTTCCGGATTCCACAGTGTAATACTAGAAGTCAGGATTTATTTCAGTGCAGAAATTCTGGGACTAACTACCATATGTATTCCTCTTTGCCTAGAATGCTAATTGAGGGAAACAATTATACCAAGTCAGTGGTCATCTTTAATTTATCTTTAAACTAATATAAAATGTTTTTAATGAAGCAATTCAGTTATGTACAATAAATAATGTATTTTTCTTAATATTCATATGTAAAAGCCCCGAAAAAGGGCGTTAAGGCGAAGCTTAACGCTAAATCACTATTTTGATTAATTTTTATAACGAATTGGTGTACATTATTATATCAAAAAATTGGCTTTAGATAAATTGAAAGTTTTCCTATCGTTTCTCTTGAGTAGAATATAAATTACGCAATAAAAAATATAAAAGTAAACTACTAAAAAAATATATTTTTTCAATAGAAATGTGTGAACGTGTAAAGGAAAGAACTTTTAAAAACTACAATATTATAGCTTAGATTATCTGTGACAGTTTCACTTGGCTGAAACTTAACTTTTTTGCTTTCTTCTAAAATTATTTACAAAATAAATAAAAACAAGTTTTGTGCTTGAAGCGATTTTAATGCCTATTACCTACAATATACGGTATACCAAGAATATACACATTTTTGGCTTGTAGCTTCCTCTTAATGAATAAATAAATATCTGTTCAAAACTGTATAAAGATCTCCCCAATTTCCTACATACGTAGATATGTATTTCTTGTTCAGATGACAACCCTGTAAGATAATACGTACCATTTTTTGTTACCATTGACTCGGGCGTTTTTTCAATATGTGTTAACACGGTATGAATTATAAAAAAGCTTAATTTAACGTCTTATTTCGCTGTTTTGTTTTGGGCATTCCCCAGTGATTCATTGCTTGGATATATCCTATTATTGAACCTATTATTGGATGCATTAATTATTATCGTTTGGAGAAATGGAAACAGACTTAGTTATTAACATTTATTATCTAAAGGTGGTATGCTAAATGATCGCATTCTACAGTGTGATATTAAAATAATGAAGATGGGATGCTGTGAATCCACTAAAGAATAAAGCAGTTATTGCGATGAGAATTTATTTATTAATATACCAATATCAATAGTATACAAGCATAAACAAATTATTAAAAAAATAACAATTAACTTTGGAATTTTTTCGAAAAATTACATCAGATGATAGAGCGGGATACAAGGACTAAGGACTTAAGTTAAATTAATATTGATTGAAAAGTTATGATAATATAGCCTTCTTGTACCTATCTTCATGCAATTAATTAGATCCGTCACATTTTTGTATCTATTTCAAACGATCATTTGAAATGCTCAGTCCTAGTATTGTTACATTTAAACACGATTTAGAAACTAGTTACTCTCGTAAGTATACAGAATTCAATGAATTTATTAAATCAGGGCTGTCTATACCACTATTTGAAATTTTGAACATAATTATAGAATATGAAAGAAGATGTCAGGTACGGTGACCAGATAACGCATCAAAATGACAATTTATCACACCTTTAAAAAGTGATATAAAGTCATGAAAAGTGATGAAACAAAAATTATATTTTATAGGTTACATAAGTAAGGTTTAGATTTTAGATTTTTTTAATCGTTTTTAATTACTTTATATCACTTTTTAACGGCGTGTTGATTTGTCATTTTGATGAGTTATCATGGAACCCTTTTCAGTTTTTCTCAATTTCGAACCGGAAGGACAAAATTTTCAGCGAAGAATATTATTCGGTATGACAAAATTCATTAACTGAACGACCCTTAAAAACTCACGCGGCTGCCCATCCTGTCCACGAGTTCGTTACGCCACTGTAAATAATGATCATAATAAATAACAATAACTTAATAATTAGCATGGCAAATCGCAATACATGACAACTTAATTAAATACATAAAATAATGTTAATTTTGAGGTTGGTTTCATTCTGCATAACATCGTCCTGCAGAACATCTCAATCATTGCGCCATTTGGCTTGGGGGTGCTACGTCAAACAGAAATAACCCTCATTAAATTGTCTAGCTTCTTATGTCTAGGAATACCAATTATTATGTTGCCATGTAATTAGGGATAGTAATTACATAACATTATACGGTGTTGCAAACTCTTTCACAATTAAACATACTCATTTAGGTTGTTGGTGCGTGGGTAAGTAAAAATGGGAAATATTATTGCGTAATGCATAACATTACTCAGCTCAATGAACTTTTAACTTTAAAAATTGGAACTACTTATCATATCAGACAAGCGATAAAATAGCTATTAGTTTTGTATTAGTATTAGTTTTGTTTAAATGCCTGACAGATGCTTTGATTAATTAATGTAGTGAAGATATGTCACTGAGACAACAGGTATGGTTTCACTAGGGTAGGTTCAATGAACATACTATAGCGGCAATTAGTATTCTTGACAATGAGGAAAACATATGGTAGTTAGTCTCTAGAATTTCTGCATTGAAATAAAGCCCGACTTTTTGTATTATGTTGTGGAATCCGAAAGCATATCAATTCAAGCAATTCTGGACTGTCAAATTAATAATTATATAGGAATACGGAGTCAGTGAAAATGCTTTACAGAATTCATAATATTAACGAATACGAAGTCAGTGAAAAAATTTTAAACAATTCATAATATAAAGGAATGCGAAGTCAGTGAAAATGCTTTACAGAATTCATAATATAAAGGAATACAAAGTCAGTGAAAATGATTTACAGAATTCTTAGTATAAAGGAATATGAAGTCAGTGAAAATGCTTTACAAAATTCATAATATAAAGTAATACAAAGTCAGTGAAAATAATTTACAGAATTCATAGTATAAAGGAATATGAAGTCAGTGAAAATGCTTTACAGAATTCATAATATAAAGGAATACGAAGTCAGTGAAAATGCTTTACAGAATTCATAATATAAAGGAATACGAAGTCAGTGAAAATGCTTTACAGAATTCATAATATAAAGGAATACGAAGTCAGTGAAAATGCTTTACAGAATTCATAATATAAAGGAATACGAAGTCAGTGAAAATGCTTTACAGAATTCATAATATAAAGGAATATAAAATCAGTAAAAATGCTTTACAAAATTTCACAGGATTCAGTTTTATGTAGTGATTAAAAAAATTAAAAGAAACAAAACTCTGCATAACCGTAATTGTCTAGAAATGAAATCATTTGTTTTGAATTGTTTGTAGGTACCTATGACGTATTTTATCTGAAATAAGGTTTTCAACTTAATAATTTTTAGAAAATGGACAAATCTTTCTAAAGAGATGAGAACAATAATAGATTATTTATTAATTATTATTTTTTTGATAAATTAATGTTTTTAAGACAAGATTTTATTTATTCATAGCACAAAGGATAACAATTATTTTTATAAGCAATAATTGTTCGCCTGAAACACTCATCCACATTGAAAAATCTCTTGATAAAAAATACATGACGCCAACGGGACTCGAACCCGTGTCCATTCGATTTCCGTTGGCGTCATGTATTTTTTATCAGGAGATTTTTCAATGAGGATGAGTGTTTCAGGCGAACAATTATTGCTTATAAAAATAAGATTATTTATTATTTCCATTATCATAAAATAAACACAACGCCGAAACACTAATCGAGAATACTAAAACTATTAACATATTTTATTTAATTGTGACATTGACCCCCGACAATCTAAACATTAACCATTAAACATGCCCAAGTTTACATTAATTTATTTCCAAAATGGTGTCACCATCCTTCATTAAAAGTAATTTATTACCTACACCCGCGATACAGGCTTGCCAGTTTCTCGTGTAATTTAGAATTTAAACTACTGGTTGGCCCATAAAAATACTAATTAACCGCTCATTTATTATGTAGTTATCTTTTATCTCAGTGTTGGGCGTGATCTATGGTCAGAATTATTAGTTTTGATTACAATTCTAGATAAGACAACTGACAGACGCTCGAAACCACGTATGGAATAAGAGAAAAGTAAAGTTTTATATAAATTATGGTTTTAAAGGTGTCCGTCACCGACAGCATAAATCAAATCCCCTAATAAGTCCAACTCCAGTGAAATAGTAGAAATATCAACAACTCTAGCCGCTAGAGGCGTTAGTGTAGCATATTTGTGCATTACTTTGTACTATTGTACCGCCCAACATGGAATTAGATTTTCCTCTCCTAAACAAGCGTATTAAAAAACATGAATACATATTAGTAAAATAATTACCGGATATAAAATGACATTTCCAATTATGTCCCCTGCGTGTGAACCGCATCTAAATTTCTCTAATCGTCCATATTTAGAGAAATTTCTGTCTGTTTGTGGGCTTAGTTCTTCTAAAATACGCAACAAATATTGATAGGGTTTTCACTTTCATTTAGAATTTTGTTTCCGGTAGGTTTACATTTATATAATACATGAATATTGTATTTATAGAAAGTAGAGAAAAGTCCATGTTTTATAATCAAGTCGTAAAAATATATTTTCGGGCACTACATTGCTAACTCTAGCTAAACCTTATGAGATATATCAAAATAATGTACTACAGAATTATTTATTTATTTAATATCAACGGTATAAATATACCATAAACAATGATAACATGTCACAGTTAAAATATTTAAAAAAAAGAATTACAAATATATGTGGCATTTGATTGTGAAATGACATTAGAGAGTAAGTAAGTAAACAAGAGATACAAGTACATAAGTTTGTATAGTGCAAATAAGGTAGAATTAGATTAAATTAATATTGATTGAAAAGATTTGATAGCATAGCCCTCTTGTACCTACCTTGCGTGCAGTTAAATAGATCTGCCACTTCTGCGTATCTATTACTAACTTCATGCAACCTAGGTACAAGCGAGTGTTTGGAATACTCAGTCCTGATATTGTTGCATTTAAACAAAATTTTAGAACGAGTAGCTCTCGTGGGTATATGAAATTCAATGAGGTTAATTAAATCAGGACTGTCTATACTACCATTTACAATTTTGAACATAAATATTAAGTCGGATATAATTCTTCGATCTGAGAGTTTTAATAAATTTAGATTTTTCATCAAGTAATTATAATTTATATTTTCAATGGGAATACCGAGTTTAAAATTAATGTGTCTTAGGAATTTATGTTGAATTTTTTCGATTGAATCTGAATGTAATTTGTAGTGGGGGGACCAGATCGAGGAGTTATATTCGACTTGACTACGAACCAGGGATGTATACAAAAATTTTAATGTTGAAATATTCTTGAAACCTCTGGAATTTCGAAGAATGAAGCCTAGCATTTTCATTCCTTTATTATATATCTTAAAAAGGCCTACAGAAAAGTCCGTAATGATGTATGACTATCTCCTAAGGATAACCCCTAGTAACGGCGGGTACACATCAGCTAGTAAACAATAAACAGTGTTAATCTCAAGTGACCTCCCAGGTAAGTATGGTCCTGTATTTTATATACTTGTAACATTTTAAAATAAATAAAAATAATGATTGGTATTCTCAGACTATAAGAATATTATCATTTGTTATTTCGGCTGCTGGCATTATACCTAGCTCTCATTCAAAATTTAGGCGTATTAGATCTGTCAAAGAATTTATACATAAAAATGCAAAAATCAGTCATTTTAAATACATGTAGGATTACGAAAGATTTTTAAAATATTTATATTGAAGGATCAATAGGATTTATAGGTCCAGTTAGAAGTTCTACCGAGCCGAACCCTCTAATATGAAAATATCTGGAGTCGGTGAATTATTTTCCCATTTGATCTCTGGTGAGTTGACATATTGTTCTTGTAGTCTTTTGTATTTATTATGCTTATATAATGCACTTGCATAATGTTGATTGACTAGATGATCATTTGTGGAAAAGTGTGTGGAAGGGTTTAGTTTTTCCTCTGGGGAAGATTTAACCCGGACATAAAGTCGGAAACTCTATAAAAAAAAAATCTAGCATCACGTTCATTGTCAAATGCATCGTGCTTATGGTTTGTTTTAGTGATTGACGAAACGTTGGATGCAATGTTTTACCAATGCAATGTTTACCCGCCTCGGAACAGACTTTGTCTAGTGAGGCGGGTAAAAGAAAAGAAAACAATGTAAACAACCATAAAATTAAATAAACGCCCGGGTTGCCGGCACTGAAACTGAATGTGTTAGCCATAAATTGATAATACAGGGTTTTCCAATAAGAGGTGTTATTTTGAATAGTGCGCTATTTCGTAGATGTTACTTTGAAGCTGTTATTTTTTAACATTTGACAAGTAAAAACTACGCCATTAATAAAAATGGAACGATACACGCTTCAACAACGCATTGAAATTATTAAAATTCACTTGAGTGAATCAAATGCAAATCATCTTGAGTGATGAGGCCCATTTCCACATCGGTGGCTTCGTCAACAAGCAAAATTGTCGCATCTGGGGCTCGGAAAACCCAAGAATTATTGTTGAAAAGCCTCTCCATTTAACGTGTGACTGTTTGGTGCGGTTTATGGTCCGGCGGAGTCATCGGACCTTACTTTTTCGAAAATGAGGCAGGAGCAACAGTTACGGTGAATGGATTGCTATCGAGAGATGATTAATGATTTTTTATGGCCGGAATTGGATGGTATTGATCTGGACAATTTTTACTTTCAACAAGACGGCGCAACGTGCCACACAAGCAATTAAACCATTGATCTTTTACGATTGAATATAAAAATAACACCTCTTATTGGAAAACCTTGTATAAGTACCACTCAAAAACAACAACTTTTTAGGAGAGCGATTTCAAACAGTAAATATTTCCATTGAGTTGATTAAGTAACAAACGACTAAAAACGAAATATATTTTCATTTTGTTATCACCTGAATATATTGTCCCAGAGATTGAATTTTTTATTATTTTTTTTTCTTAATTTATATTCTATACCCAGCATTATAGTTATTTTTTTAAAGTAAACTTTATTTAGTTATAAAAAATAATATTTTATATCTAGTGTACATCTATTCTAAAACTATTATAATAATATTCCATTACCTACGTACTAATATTTAGACTTCACAACATTGAGACATAACCCACAAAAAACTGCAAAACTTTTGGCTTACTTAACATTTAAAGGGAGTTTATTGTACTGCACACCGCGAGGCCGCGAGGAAAATAATTTTCTTCGGGCCTGTGTCATCTTTGAGGATGCAGATGGGAGGAATCACGAAAATTTTTCCACATCCGAACTCGTAGTCGAAGTCGTAGAAAAGAGAAAAGACCCGTTCTCACGAAATTGATAATGTCAACCATACATATTATTTACAAATGTTGGGTGCGTGCAAATGACGCTAGTTACCGGTAGAACAAAGACAGCATTACAACCCGTCACCTGCACTGTAAAAATGCATTCTATTCTGTCATTTATTAAGGCCCCGTAGTAAGCGTTCAAAGATGGTTTGAAAGGGAGATATGTAAATTCAAATGTTAGAGGGAGCACGCTTATATAAAAAAACAACAATATTTAAGCGAAAATTGTGAAAATATTTAATAAAAGATGACTCGTTTGAAATATAGCAACAATCTCTAACAAATGCTTTAGTTGCATTTAAAGATACACTGTGAATTTTTTCATGCCTATAACACATTAAATAACAGAAAAATGTGTTTTTAATAATTTTCGAAGCTTACTTTTGCGATCTTTTCGATCGAGGGAATTTCATATAATTCGGCATAACAAATATTCAGATATTATCTTCAAAAACAAAATATATAATTTTTGGAATTTTAAAACTTAAAGAGTTAACAATAAACTTGTTATAAATCGGTAGAAATTGGGTATACGGGCGCTTGTGATAGAGGAATCTGTCAGTAAACATAGTCAAAGCCATTTTTAAAAATGTTCTGAACGTTTTTTGCAAGGGCGCTGTTGAAAATATCTTCCATTCAATTTGTATCATAAATAACTCACCCTTAAACAGCAATCAATAAATCACCCAACAACATCCCCCACCCTCAAAATCAAATAACAATCCGCCACCGTACTCTATAATTGTACAATTGGGGATGATTGCATGAAATAAAGCCTCTAAAGTCTATTAATATTTCTCTAACAACCCTTACAGTAATAAAACCACCCAATTCTATTAATTCTTTAGATAGACAGTAAACTTCTATAGAATAAGTAGGCAGGCAATGGTACAGACACAGCCACCCTCTGTGATCAGATCAGATATTTTATAATGTTGGAGGTGAATTAGGTAAGGGTGATTTGAGATAATTTTGGATAAATGTAACGTATTTGATTTTAATACGTGTAACCTGCTTTTGATTTATTTAATAACGCTGTTAATATTGGTCTTTTAAATATATTAACAAACAGCAATTAGGCATGACGGCCTCCGTGGTCGAGGAGTAAGGCTCTCGACAAGCAATCCGTAAGTCGCGCATTAAAACCCCGGCAATAAAAATTAAAAAAAATTGTGTTGTTTCACAATAATTTTTTTTCAAAAGTATTGTATATTAGCAGCACGGTGAATTACTTCAGACATGTTTGGTGACCAGATCGGAATAGCCAGGTACTTCCCTACATTCCCCTTCTCCACCTCCTTCACATCTCCACTACCTTCACCCTCATAACGAACCCCTAATAGGAATATCATAGTCTCACTAAAGCCAGACGGTTGGGAGCAGTTGGGACTCTTGTTTGGTGTTCTCATAAAAAAAAGAACTATTACGATATTATGAGGTTATTCAGTTATTGAAAAAGGTAAATAATGTAAAAAAATATTATTTCAAATAAAAGTTTATAATCTAAAATAAGTGTTTTAATCTTAAATTAATCAACTATTATTTTTTATCAAATCCTAATTTAATGTAATTAACAAAAATTAAAGTAGTTCAAATATATTGAATTAAACTGACTAATTAGTTTTTTCAAGCGAGCTTTACTATGCTTATAAAAAAATAATACTTTTTTTTCTATAACTTCGCGTAAGGGGTTTTGGTGGAGTTTCAATTGCTTAGATTATAATCTTTATGAATGCTGTGCGGAGAGTCTTAAGAAGAAAAAAGTAAGCCTAGATCTATATATAAAAACAGTGTAGCATTCTATTTTGCTTAACCAAACTCAACTCAAATCTATAAGGACAGAAGATACACATGTGCTCATTTTAGCGTTATATCACCACCACGAACAGACTGGAAGGTACGATCAAATAATTTTGGTCAAAATCCCTAAATAAATCAATGTGTATCTCAACCCCTATAGTTATTACAGACCACAGGTTCTCAAACTTATTTCGACAATCTGTGAGATTAAAAAAAAAGCCCCCCCCCCCCCTATGGGGGGGGGGCTTTTTTTAATAATAATATATATAATAATATGTTATTTAATTAACTTTTTACATTACCATCTGTTTCGTATCTTAAAAAAATGTAATCTAAAATATTATTTTTTAGCATTCATTATTATGTGGATAGGATAGATAAAGATTGCAACAAAGACGGCACGAATTGAAGGTGGATAGTCCGATACAGTTTTCTATACAAACTTTGAGGAACTAATGACAGTTTTTGAAAATATGTAATTTTATTATTAGTGTTTTAATTTATTTTAAAAAATAAGTGAAAAAGTGGCGAATACCCTGTAATGTTAGAAGGAAGTAAAACAAATTATTATTATTTAACTCGTTTAGATTCCTTCGGATTTTTATGGATATAATTTGTCTGCCGTCGCACAGTGGGCTGAAAATCGCCTTTCATAGACATAGAGACTTGAATTTTCAAGGGTATTTTTTTGGCTAGAAATGGATTCTGCTGATCATTACTATGCTATAAAATTTTGTATTTCAACTTTGAGGATTTAAAAAAAAAATTGCAAGTTATGCCACAATACGAAGTATGTCAATATATAAAAAAATACAAATAAATAGTAGTATATCTGTGTGTAAGGATATAATGGTCAACCTTATGATTCCAGAGATAGCCTCATTGTTAATGTCAGTGCCATACAAATTTTTCTTAAAAAAACGATGACTCCTTCATACGAAATTTTATAGCATAGTAATGATCAGCAGAATCCATTTCTAGCCAAAAAAAATACCCTTGAAAATTCAAGTTTCTATGTCTATGAAAGGCGATTTTCAGCCCACTGTGCGTCGCCCCTCTAGATTTTCTTTACGCCCCCTAATTTTCTTTGAGCCTTCTAATGACCCCTTAAAAGCCTCCAGCGTTCACAGGGGGCGTTATCGCCCACTTTGAGAAAGACTGTTTTAGAATGGAGGTACCTACTGAATACATTTAGGGGATAGATCGTTAGTATTATAATTATTGGGAACTCGTGTCGTTTGATACGATCAATGACCAAGCTCACTATATGATGAATCTTGATGTGGCATTTAATACTGTTAGTCCTGTGGGGATTTTCATGCATTATCATAAATTCTAACTTAGAATTTTTTTTTTCAAATTATTTTACCATAAACAACTAATCCATTTACAGTACCTATCTACAAGATTTCTTATAGAAAAATTATTATTTGTTGGGAAGATAGTAATCTACTCAAAAAATTTCTTAGGTTATAATTATTTAATTATTAATTAATTTATTAATTTCATTCAATAGCACCATTCCTATTGTCATTCTACGTTGATCTATAACATCTGTTCTGCTAAAGAGTTATAAAATATATGTACTGTTTTAGAAATTTTATTTGATAGCGTTTCTCGTCTAATTTTATGCTGTGCTAGAATATCTGTTCTGACGTGTGGTATCTTGAACACTGAATCACTGAAGATGTGTATCTATACAAAAGTATTAAGGTTATAACGAGTAATTAAATATTTGTACTGTTTTAGAAATTTCTGTCCTCTTGTCATGTTACGCTGTGCCAGAACATCTGTTATGTTGTGTAGTATCTTGAACATTGGATCATTTAAGGCGGTTAGGTATCAATACAATTATGGTTATAACGAGTGATTATATATATATATGTAATGTTACAGAAATTTCATTTATTAGCACGATTGCTCGTATCATGCTAGAATATCTGTACTGCCGTGTGGTATTTTGAACAAGTCGTGGTGATGATCACTGTTGAAATTTGAAGCACGTAACAGGCATGTAGGTATTAGGTAAAAATTGAATTTTCTACTAGATATATATTTTTTAACTTTTTTTTCAGTTAAAGGTATTTTTTAAAACTCCTTAGATAATTATGGAAATACCGTAACGAACTAAAAATATACACGTTATCCTGAAAATTCCAATCAGAAAAGCGGTACAAATTTTGTCATGCCAAAGTATACCGTTATAAATAAATTGGTATATACTCGTATATATATATAAATATCAACTACTTACTCGGTTGAAATTTTTCCATCAACGGTAAGACATGTTTTTCAGTTTTTGAAATTTACGTATGGGCAATTCAGAACATAAACAAAGAAATCGAAAATACTTGGTGTTACAAAAGTACACATATATATACACACACATATAGTACAAAAGTATATATATATATATATTATGAATTTGATAGCATATTTTTATAACAGTCCTGATAATGGCAGGGGGGTGCCGAAACCGGTAGACGGTAAAAATATATCAATAAAATGACTTATTTTACCAAGTATTTTCATTTCATTTATTTAAAATGTCAAGTCACAATATGTTTTGCTTCTTTTGAAAGTTAAGAAAAAGAAACAGTTTAATTTATAAGATGATGACAGTCTGCGACATTTTTACACTGCCATTGCAAATGTCCATTTACTTAAAAATCCTATTTATTTATTTATTACAAGCCGTAGTGGGCTTTTCTTTAAAAAAAATACAAGCATTTTGTATCAGAGTAAACACTTAAAAATTAATACAATAAAGAAGAATGTAAACATAATGGCAAAAATGAATCCTCACGCATATAATTGAATTTAAAAGATTCAACAAAACAAAATAGTAGAAGCGGAGAAGTTATATGGGTACAAAGGTCTATTTGTGTCTAGAATAATAAAAGTGATAGAATATACAACATTTATACTGATTAGTTTTCAAATGAAATATATCACCCAGATCAGAATATTTGTTTCCGAGATTGTGAAGTCTCGGAATCGGAGAATTTTGGTAAGCTAGTGTCCTGGTGTTATTGAAGTAAAAAAGTAAGAAATGTCGAAAAAAATTGACTACCAACATTGGCATTGACAACTGTTCATTGGCTTAAAGTTATTTAAAAGTCGTAAAACCTGGCAATAACTTAATGTTTATTTAAATTTACATTCATTACTAGATCGTCCATTCAGGAAGTTCTAATGGCATTCTCATAAATCTCTTAAAATTGGAAGGATTTAATAATATGTTTCTGACGAAACTATACATCTATTGAATGAAACCATGCCACATACGAGTGTATCTAAAATAAAACCACACATCTAGACAAAACTCCAAATCTCCAAACAAATTGAATCGTCGAGCAATCAACATTTGAGCACTAAAAAACGCAGGGGCGTATCGGATTACATACAATTTCGATTTGAGGGGGCAAAATGAAACCACTTACAGAATGTTTTTACCCATTGGTTAGGAATAAACGAGATAGGCAATGTGCTAAAAGAAATTTTGTGAAATAGGACCCACGGATATACCATTTGAATTATATTGAACATTGAAAATTCAATTAATTGAAAGGAAGAGATTGATCTCCCTAAGCAGGAGTTATTCTCAATTAGGGATGTATTAATTAACAGCTTGGAACCTATACCTACTATATACTTATGCAGATCATTTATAAATAATAACGTACTCTTGTACACCGTCATTGGACGGTTGGGATATATAGGTACTTCATTATTAATTTGCAATTTTCTTAATATTAACCCTCTGTCTGCTGTACACTTACTGATGTTCTTACTTACTTAAGTAAAAATGTAACTTACCTACATGATAATGCGTTGTTCCGTCACGCCGATTTGCTTTTGACAGGCCGTATGCTGATCAATAGTATGGTCAGATTTTGAACTGTACAGTTTGAATTCACACAGGTCAACTATAATCACGGAGTGCCGTGAGCCGTACAATCGCATCGAAACGTTTGTCTTGTCAAAACCAATGTGTGTACTATCGCCGGTTGTTTATCGGAATAATCCCTTAAACGTATTTTATCGCAACTATCGCAATCCGATTCAACGTAACGAGTGCTACCGTACAACGATCACCGTTCCAGTGCTGACAGATGATTCTCAAGATGCAGATTTCGTTCGCCACCCGGTAAGCTGACTGTGAATTAACCTTACAAATTGTGTTATCGCATTAGCCTGTCATAAGCCATAGGCTTTATCCATGTTTTATCTGTGTGGAATAGCCCCTTAAAATACGGCTATCCCAACCCTTGTTCGTTCCTTGAACATGCGTATTTTTTATATTAAATCAAGTAATACAATGATGTAATTTTAATTATATAAAAAAAACCCACGACTGCAAAAAACTAATTTAAATATGTAATAATAATATAATACGCAAAAATTATTAGAAAAAATTTGTTTGTTCTTCTTACATATTTGTTCACAGTACCTAAAGTTTAGGTACTGTAAACTTACTGTAAAGACAATTGCTTACCTAACCTTTACACACAATTGACATTTCCCAGAGAGAAGAGTCGTTTCCAAGTCTCGAATTTCAAAGCACAGATAATACCGGCTATGGATCGTTTAATCAGCTCTTGTGCTTCCTTCCTATTACAATATGGTTCTCTTACAGACTCTAGTTTGCTACTATTTCTCCTCAATTAAACCCTGTGCACAGCGTGTCAGAGAAGACAAAGAGACCTAGCTATTGTACTCACAACTCGACTGCAAAACAATTGTTTGTTTTGCGCTTCCTTTCTTTAGCGTTTTGTATTTGTTTTCTCCATTAGGTCTTTTAATTTTTATATGTGAATACTTTTCAAGAGTCCCAACTGGTTCCAACCGTCTGCAGCTAATAAATTACGAAATAACACAAATCCATCGAATACAATTTACTTTCTTGACCTTCGAATTGCTAGATGAGAATCTTACCCATTGACCACGGAGGCCGTCAGATGTAGTCTAATCGAGTTATATGTTTAGTCATTGCTCGTTACATCTGGGAGTCTCCTGTATGCAGGTTATAAAAAATGCACCATCTGATAGACAGATCTATCTTCATACCACGATTGTCATAAAATAACCCAAACAGGCCTACCTAAAGCATCTAATTTCATTGGTTGTCTTTTCTCAATCGCCTCAAAAGGGGTGGCGTGGTTGGTGTAAAGTGTAAAGTAAAGTGTATGGTGCAAAGATTTCCCAGCTTATCTGTGGCGTTTGTTTGTTTGCTGTTCATTCTGTTTGTTTTTGAGTTTATTGGGCGGGAACGACGCTATATGCGCCCGCGGGGAGCCATTTTAGATACGCTGGCTGATAGAATCTGATCGTGTTTTTTATATGCTTTCATATGGATGAGTATTGGCAGGCAAGGGCGGTGCGTGGATGAAAAACTAAAGTTATTTTCAGAAACTAAACAATATAAATGATTAATTATAGATTATAGAACCCCTCTTCATGTTTACTGGTAGATGTGGGCATGTATTTGATAACTCTGTGACAGCTCTTTCTGGTGTAGGCATACTATTCATACCTTTATTGTAAGCCCTTACCTATTTTTCGTTAACGACCAGTGTAACAGAAAGAAAATCAGCAAGTTTCTTCTCAGTGGCAGGTATATAGGGACACTATCGCAAAGAAAAGCAATATACTTCTATGTTGCAACCTGTCTCTTGACAGAGATAAATGCTGCAAGTTTCTTCTCAATGGCAGATATATAGAGACACTATCTAAAAGACAAGCATTAGACTTTTAGGTGTCAACCTGACTCTTGACAGAAAGAAAGGTTACAAGTTTCTTCTCGGTTGGAGTTATACAGAGACACTATCTCAAAGACAAGCATTAGACTTCTAGTTGTCAAACTGACTCTTGACAGAAAGAAAGGCTACAAGTTTCTTCGCGGTTAGAGTTACACAGAGACACTGTCTAAAAGACAATCATTAGATTTCTAGGTGTCAACCTGACTCTTGACAGAAAGAAAGGCTGCAAGTTTCTTCTCAGTAGCAGGTATTTATTTATTTTTTTATAATATAATATTGATTACATTTTATGATTTTGACTGTCCAACTAGGAAGGATTCCCGTTTCAGGACAGTCAAATTTACATGTTTCAAGTTATCCTAGACCAAGGCTGCCCAACCCCAGGCCCGCGGGCCACAATGTGGCCCGCGAACGAATTATAAGTGGCCCGCGTGAACCATTTTCAAAAAACCCGCCAATCCGCCAATTTGAAAAAGTGTCGCGGGCCCGCGGTAAAACAAACAATCGCTATTTAGGCTACTCAGAACGAGAATCAGCGACGAAAAAATCTAACCTGTTGAACTTACGTTTTAAACAAAAATACACCGGTTTTTGATATAATATATTTTGCGTCCGAAATGGAATCTTGTAGTCACCCCCCCCCCCCATGGAATTCGAAAAATTATTATGGGGAATCACATATGATGTTTTTGGGTGCGCGGAATTTTTTCTCAGCGAAGTTCCGTAACAACCACCCCCCCCCCATGGATTTCAAAATATTTTGTGGGGAGCACTCATTTTGAATTTTTTTGTGGGGAATTACGTTTTATAGAAATTCTCTAACAACCCCCCCCCCCATGGAAATAGGAACCGTCAGGTATTCAGTGGCCCGCCAGTGATTCAAAATCGTCAATTTGGCCCAACTGTTAAAAAGGTTGGGCAGCCTTGACCTAGACGAATACAAGATTTAAGACTAGCTAAAATAAGTATGTTAAAACGAAGATACATAAAAAATACATAAAAAAGATACATAAAAAGATACATAAAGATACATAGAGGCGTTCGTGATTTCAAATTACATTTTTTAGTATCATTTCGGAATCAGTCCTGCCTAGATCCAACAACCATTTTGTCAAAAATATATAGAGACTCTTGTTAACGGGGTCGCCCCGGTGTAAGACCTCCATTCAAAATTGAAAAGTTGCTTGAAATGGCTTTACCCGTGTTAGGTGACCGTCTTTTTATTTTTTAATACTTCTTTCTGATGTTTAAAATGTTTTTTCACATTAAAATTGTATCTGTATTTAAAAAAAACCTGTGTGTTCAGTAGGCATATTTTTCTGATATCGGATGACATTGCGACAGATAATATACGAAATAATAGGCGATCCTACACGATCGTAAGAAAGTTCAATGCTCAATCAATTTTTGTTTTTGTTTTTTTTAGGTTTTAAAAAAACATTTAAAAATAGATGTAGAAAAACGTTGTTTGTTTTAATTTTTGCATTCTTCAATAACGTGTATACACCCTACACGCCCTCAAATTTGAATCCTTTCACAGCCCACATTCTCTGTAAATATCTTAGGCATAATAGCTTTAAAAAAATATACATTTAAACTTAATGATTGTTCATCCCACGAGCCGCCCGCGCCCCCGATACACATTATTGTTTTTCGATTTAAGACCCCCGATGCTCCGAGCCGTGGTACGCCCATGCATCGCCAGGGGAGTAGTTGCTTTAATACGAACACATGATCATATCTTAGACCGGAGACACCGCGCCGCAGGATCACTTTACACTTCTGCACTACGCCCCTGGAGGACTCTGCTTATTGTGATTCTATCGAAATTTAGGAGGATTGTTTATGCCTTGAGGAGGGATAAACTGGAGATGTTATTATTTGTAAAAGTGTCTTTCACTGGGTATAGTTTTATAAAATTTAATTTAATATTTCTTCAATAGTTGCAAAATTACTTTGTGGTGTCATTTTAATAATATGAAAATGAAATACTTCACTTCTAATCAATAATAATCGACATGTTTTGGAGTTTTTTGGCTTCTTCGTCAGTATAATGAAATTAAATTTTTTTCAGGCTCCGAGCTAATTTGATATGGTAGTCGATAGTGCTAATTGGAGTTGAATTAGTTGATATCCTGGGTTCAATACCTAGATTTTATCAAATCTTTCTTTGATTTTTCAGTTTCAAATTTTCGTTTGAGAGTCGCTAATATTGTCAAATGGTTAAAAATAATTTTATGTTTGAGATTTCATTTGTTTAAGATTTTGACAAATGGTGTTTATTCTAAATTTAAGTTTCTTATCGTATTTTGAATTGTCATAGACGTCCGGAAAGACATTTAGGGTATGGAAAGTCAAAGAAGAGCTATATCCGTTAGAGCAGGTATGCTGTCAAGACATTTTCACTTTTGAAGTCAAAATAATACAATTCAACGTATTATGTACATCGCAGTATACGTAAGAACTGTGGGTAGATCACATAGCATCCTAATGGAACAAGCTAAAGTCTTTACAATAATGCTTATAGCCAACTGTTTCGCCTACCGAATTACTGCAGCGCCACGGAAATGTTGGAAGACAAGTGCACTTTTTCAGAGCACTTCTCCGCCAATGCATGAGAAGCTTATGGTGCAGACTACGCCAATCGAATAATAACTCACTCACATACATCACTGCCATGGTTGGCTGGACGGAGTCTCCTCTGATGGCCCTCTTGAGAAGGGTGACGGTCTAATCTCCACCGAAAATGGCTATTTGCATACATTTTTATACTTATGTAGCGTCGAAAAAAATCTAAATTAAATAATTAATAATAAACCGCTCGACCTACTTACTTAGTATCTACTCCCGAATTATGTACCTGCATTCCAATTCGCCTCGTAAACAAGAGCAACCTACGTACTTCAAGTACCTACCTGCCTACCGACGACAATAATACTGCAGTCCGTCTCGGATACTACGAGAACTCGCCAGAAGGTTCGAGTCTACGGCCTATGCATAATCGCCGCAATGTCGAAGGTTCCCGAAACACACAGTCCGAGCGAGTGGTCTCGATTTAATTGCAATTTACTACCTACTGTCGCCATCGGCCGAGTAGTATAAATAAGCCCGACGCACTATGGTCCCCTTTGAGGAAACTAGCTAGACAAAAAGATTTCAACGATGTTTTTATTTATGTACAAAAATATTCTCACAACATTGAAAAATGTCCATAGTATTATGTTCACATCAATAAAAAATTTAAAACAATACGCGCGATACGTGGCGACGTTGTAAACACGACACTTCGGATGTGCCAATCCTTCGCCCAGCGGTCGGACGCTTTCGGGTGTGCACGCTGTTCGATCGTTAGTGTTGTTATTTGAAATCGGAGAGAAATTATGTAAATACAAAAATTGAACTCTATAGTATGTTCTTTCAAATTAATTTAATTATTTTATAATTTGCCTATTCAACATTACTTAATTATTAATTAAAAATCGTGAAAAAAGAATCAATATTTAAAATTATTTGCCAAAGTTTAATTAAACTTTCAAAATCGTGTACCGATTTGTACCACCAAACGAAACTAGTTTCATATAGAAACATTTTTTATGTATAATATCTTATAAAATTTGTTTGCTCAAACTTGCTCTTTTGTCTTTTACAGAGCCTCTACCTACAATCTATCGTTTAGATATTTTGGACCTTCTAGAAGTAAAGGGCACGTCAAAGTTGAATTGTGCTGCAATACGGCAGTGTGTTTATGAACATTTAAAATATTTATTGAAGAAAAACAGTTTTTAGTCTCGAGGATAGTTTACTTAAGAAAAAAATCCCTTCGTTTATATTAATATTTTGAAAATGGTTTGAAATCGGAAGAAGTACTTTAAAATTGAAGTTTAAACACGCAAAATGGCTTAACACAGTATTTATTCTTCCTTTAGAGACGCGTGATGAGAGACTGCATGGTAGACCAGAAAAAGAATTTGGTTTATGCTCGTCAAAAAGCAAAACAAGAAAATCTCGAAGTCCACAAGAACTCTCTCATACTACTCAAATCAACTTGAGGTCACATGGAAAACGGGATGCTGCCAAAATATCAATAACACATTGCAATGTCTTACCTAGTGGTGTCTTAAAATTATTATGGATTCCAGAAGTTCTAGCGAAGAAAATACAGAAGTCTGTTAACAAAGCCAATGTTGGAACATTAGCATTTAATAATAGTGACGATAGCGACTCGGCTAGTAATTCATAAACAAAAAATGTCATTCGGTTTTGTTCTTATATTATGTTAAAAAAATATTTTTAACTAATAACTTAAAATAAGTGCTTCGTTATGACTTAACCGAACTATTATACTATGGACATTTTATTGGTAATTAATTTTGTTTTAAAAAATCTGCAACAATGGCTAAAATAAATGTATATTTTTTTAAGTATTTTTTTATTACATTGTGACCCTTTTGTATCAAATGCCATGAAAAAATATTTTTGTCTAGCTAGATCGGGATTTGGGACCACTGTGCGACGCAGCGAGTCAGTCAGTCAGTCTGTTATTCATCAACCTGCCGCCAACGATGTACTAATCTCACGAGTGATCACCCGCGCTCTTATTACTAGCGCGAAGGACGTAACCCGGCTTCGCCCGTACCATCATGGACTCTATCGGGACATCATCTTAGCGCCTTGTCCAGATCGCCGTTCCTGGCAAGCGCTGCTCGGATTACAAGCGCCCTGGTTCCAGTGTCTCTGACCAGCGCTTCTTCCACGCTACCATGACCACCACGAGGACACGCAGCATCCTCACTGGTCACGCCGTTCCCGTTCAACCGCTTACAAGGTCCGCCGCACCTTCGGCCGTCTCGTCAGCACTGGAGTGCCTGAAGACCTACGTTCTTCGCCAGTGCCTGACATCGAGTCCCGGTCACCCGCGCCCGGCGTCGACTCACTGACCCGCGCTTGACCTGCCATCACAGCCAGCGTATTCTTCTGTCCAGCGTCAACTCTCGTCACGGCAACTGACTCACCAATAAACACATGTGACCTTCAACACCTTCTTTCATTTCGTGCCTTCTCACCTGATCCCCAAACTTATTTCAAAATTTTCACTGTTTTCTGTTTGTATTCTACGTATTTATTGTTATTTTTTTTGTAATTTCCAAATAAGGAATTGCACTACCTCTACATACATTATGAAATAAATTACTATTAAATAGCAAAATCCCATTATTTTTTGCGAAAAAATTTCTGAAAATTACCAACATGGATACCACCTCAAAAGCGGTTGTATTTTGTAACAAAATTGATGATATGTTAACTTTCTGATAGTAGAGGAAGAATGCCAGTTTGTTCAAAATCGAAAAATGTATTACTTTATATAGATGTACGCTGCGTTTTCGACTGTAAAGCTAAATTTTATTTAATGGCTATTCAGGCTTGCCAAAACCACAAACAAACAAATATTTATTTAATGGCTATTCAGGCTGGCCAAAACCAAGAATAAATAAATATTTATCTTAAAGCTTTTTTTATTTTTTATATATTCAATAATATTGTTATTGGGTTTATAAAAACAGTTTATTTTTAAACAAGTTCTGCTGTGTAATTATTATTACGCGTGACAGCTGTTTCGCCCTCTGAAGGCATTATCAAACTGTGGGTAGCCCACTTACAGAATTTATATTATTTCTAGGTAGGTATTTTAATTTCAATTACTGATTTCTTAATTGATTTTTGAGTAAGATATTAGAAATTATTAATGGTTATTACCCCAGCAAAGTTTCCCCAATTAGTGTAATGTTTAAATTTGACTGAATGTCTTAATGTTAGTTATTCCCAAACGATGACTCATAGGTAAGTTTTTAGATTCTCACGGCCAAAAGCATTTTTGTTGTTTGTTTTTGGGGTGTTATGCCGTGTTGCGCTAACTCCTTCTTTAGCCGACGTTTCGGACAGCGTTGCAGTGTCCATCATCAGGGCAGATCCGGTAGATCACATCTTCGGATCTACCGGATCTGCCCTGATGATGGACACTGCAACGCTGTCCGAAACGTCGGCTAAAGAAGGAGTTAGCGCAACACGGCATAACACCCCGAAAACAAACAACAAAGATGACTCATAGGGTTATTTTAATAGCATAATTAAGTACTTCATAGTGCACTCATATTTGCATTAGGTTTGAAGATATCTAGTAGGGGTGAACGAATTATATTTGTTTGTTCATTAATTAGAATAGCTTTCGGATTATTAGAGTTTTTGTTAATTTCTAACTGTTCTAAAAGATTCAGTTTACGGCTTTTATTTTGTACGTGTAACGGAGTTGGTTTATTATTATCATTAAGTGAGTGATTTTTATCTAGGAGATGTTTGGCAAATTAAGATTGCATTTTATTATTATTTTTAAAAGATCTTATATGTTTTTTGAACCTAGTGTTAAAGGACCGGCCCGTTTGTCCAACATAAACAGCGTTGCATTCGTCACACTGGAGTTTATAAATGCCACTATTTTGTAATTTGAGTACCTTACTTTTTGAGTTTTTAAGAGATGATCCTAAGTTGTTATTTGTGCGGAAGGCAATATCTAAGCCACACTTTTTGAGGACTTTGGCAATTTTATTAGATGTCTGTCCGATGAATTCTAAACACCCGAATTTATTATTCGTCTTATTTAGTCGCTGGGTAAATTAATTTAAGGTTATTTTTGTGTTTGTTATTATTAATTATTTTTTCAATGTCTCTACCCTTGAAGCCATTATTTTTAGCAATAGTTAGGATTGTATTTTTTTCCTTCTCGTATGCTTTCTTGTCGAGTGGGATGTTATTAAGCCTATGTACCATTGAGTGGTAGGCAGATAATTTATGTGACCATGGGTGTAAGGATTTATAATTAATGGTCGTATCTGTAAACGTAGGTTTACGGAAAATTTCAAACGTATGTTTATTATTTTCTCTACCGATTGTTAAGTCTAAAAAATTGATTTTATTATTACACTCTCTTTCAACCGTAAAGCAGATTTTACGGTTGATGGAGTTAGCAAATGTGACAAAAAGATCTAATTGTCTGTTGGTACCTTTCCAACAGACCAAAATGTCGTCAACATAACGAACATAGTAAATGATGTGTTTGCTAAAGATTGAATTTAAAATTTGTTTTTCAATGTAATCCATAAATATAATATAAATCTACCGCACAATTGCCAGTTCATATCTTTAGACGTGGTCAGTCTCTTTAGCAATATCCCTATTCAAGAATGCCTTAAAATCATTGAAGATATTTTAGACGAATCTAATATAAACCCAGTTACTAAAAAAGACTTATTCGATCTATTTAAAATTTGTGTGGAAACTAACTACTTTGAGTTTAACAATAAATTCTATCAACAAAACGACGGATTACCAATGGGATCGCCCCTCAGTCCACTTCTTGCAGAAATATTTATGGACAATTGAAAAACAAATTTTAAATTCAATCTTTAGCAAACACATCATTTACTATGTTCGTTATGTTGACGACATTTTGGTCTGTTGGAAAGGTACCAACAGACAATTAGATCTTTTTGTCACATTTGCTAACTCCATCAACCGTAAAATCTGCTTTACGGTTGAAAGAGAGTGTAATAATAAAATCAATTTTTTAGACTTAAAAATCGGTAGAGAAAATAATAAACATACGTTTGAAATTTTCCGTAAACCTACGTTTACAGATACGACCATTAATTATAAATCCTTACACCCATGGTCACATAAATTATCTGCCTACCACTCAATGGTACATAGGCTTAATAACATCCCACTCGACAAGAAAGCATACGAGAAGGAAAAAAATACAATCCTAACTATTGCTAAAAATAATGGCTTCAAGGGTAGAGACATTGAAAAAATAATTAATAATAACAAACACAAAAATAACCTTAAATTAATTTACCCAGCGACTAAATAAGACGAATAATAAATTCGGGTGTTTAGAATTCATCGGACAGACATCTAATAAAATTGCCAAAGTCCTCAAAAAGAGTGGCTTAGATATTGCCTTCCGCACAAATAACAACTTAGGATCATCTCTTAAAAACTCAAAAAGTAAGGTACTCAAATTACAAAATAGTGGCATTTATAAACTCCAGTGTGACGAATGCAACGCTGTTTATGTTGGACAAACGGGCCGGTCCTTTAACACTAGGTTCAAATAACATATAAGATCTTTTAAAAATAATAATAAAATTCAATCTTAATTTGCCAAACATCTCCTAGATAAAAATCACTCACTTAATGATAATAATAAACCAACTCCGTTACACGTACAAAATAAAGGCCGTAAACTGAATCTTTTAGAACAGTTAGAAATTAACAAAAACTCTAATAATCCGAAAGCTATTCTAATTAATGAACAGACAAATATAATTCGTTCACCCCTACTAGATATCTTCAAACCTAATGCAAATATGAGTGCACTATGAAGTACTTAATTATGCTATTAAAATAACCCTATAAGTCATCGTTTGGGAATAACTAACATTAAGACATTCAGTCAAATTTAAACATTACACTAATTGGGGAAACTTTGCTGGGGTAATAACCATTAATAATTTCTAATATCTTACTCAAAAATCAATTAAGAAATCAGTAATTGAAATTAAAATACCTACCTAGAAATAATATAAATTCTGTAAGTGGGCTACCCACAGTTTGATAATGCCTTCAGAGGGCGAAACAGCTGTCACGCGTAATAATAATTACACAGCAGAACTTGTTTAAAAATAAACTGTTTTTATAAACTCAATAACAATATTATTGAATATATAAAAAATAAAATGGAGTTCTACAAATTAAACTTAATAACAATAAATATCTTAAAGCTATTCAGGCTTGTCAAAACCACGAACAAACAAGTATTTATTTTATGGCTATTCAGGTTTGCCAAAACCACGAACAAACAATATTTTATTTTATGTCTGTTCAGGCTTGCCAAAACCACGAACAAACAATATTTTATTTTATGTCTGTTCAGGCTTGCCAAAACCACGAACAAACAAATATTTTGAATGATTAATAATTTCATTCTTATTTTAAATATCAGAAAATCGCGAGAAAATATATGGAAATTCAATTATTTACCCGAATATTGAGGATTTTGAAATGAAAAATGTCAATTTGGTGTGTTTCCCGTAAAAAATCGCAAATGTAAATTTTTTAGCCTTTTCTCATCAGTTTATTACCTGCCTAAGTATAGTGTAAAATATGGTTTGTACATTGTGTTCATTTCAGTTGAGTGGCTATTTGGTTGAGTTCCACATCGTTGTTGTTAACTTTCGACGTTGTCATTGTCATTATTCGAATATCCATTAAAATATTTTGTACTCTGTACTGTTGATAACTTATAAAAAATATTTCGAATATACTCCATCACTAATGCAGATCACTCAGTGAGACAACCTTTCCAGTCTCCCCTAAAATATAATAAGTATGTGCGCAGGTACGTACAGATCAATTTTCCATAAAAATCTCCGAAACCATTCAACTTTTCTCTTTATAAAGGCAAAACTACCCCGAGCCATATTCCTCTACAAATTTGAATGGACGAGGGTAATTTATGATCATATTGCAAGAAGGCGGCATCTCTCCGAAACTTCGACTAACATTACGTATAATATATATATTTTCTGAAAGGGACGATGGCAAATAATAAGAAATATGTAGAATAATATAAAGTTTTCGTATTCTGTTTTCACAAAAGGATATATGACCCGTGCCACCCCAACCTCCCCTATTCGGGACCAATATTATATTTTCTTTCGCTAACATAACGCTCTGTCAAGGAAATGGGATGCTATAAGAAGGGGAGAGAGGGTGCCAGTGGGATACACTAAATATTATCATTATTATTATGTTAAATAAACAAATTCAAGTGATCGTCATCGGAATGAGTTTATTCTAATACTACATTATAAATAATATATGTAATGAAATAGATATGTTATTATTTATGTAAATACGATTTATTATAAAAAAATGGTCATGTAAAACATTTAAAAATATAATAAACAGTAATTGTTGATTGAAGTTCTAGTACATATTGCCGACAAAATAAGCCGACTAAGTAGCTCAGTGGTCCAGAGCCTCTGAACGGACATCAGAAGGCGCGGGTTCAATTCCCATCGGCGGCATTTATTTTTACTCGGGAGATATTTTCAATTTGTATTGATATTACAGGCGACTAATTATTGCTTATAATAATTTAAAACATTGAATTGTAATTGTTTTTTTTATTTCAGAAAGAAGACTGTTATGCTAATTGAATAGGATGCAGAATTAACCTATTCAATTAACAGAATATTTTTTTTTAATTAATTTCATATTATTCAACCTTCATGTAAGAGTGTTGTTACTAATTCTAATTCTATTTACAATATCATACATCTTTTATTTGTAATATGTTATCGTATGTAAAACCCTTTAAGGTAATAATAACATAACTATATAGTTAATTAACAGCTAGGAAATAAATACTCCGATGTTGTTGATATATTTAGTACATCAATTTCATTATATAAGCATACCTTATTGAAGTTTTTTCCACCAAGTAGGGGAATATTTTGATAAAGCTATTTAAATTCACAGTATTACAGTATTTTGAACGTTAACAGAATTTTGTCGGCTGAAAGAAAAAAAAATATTTTGAATTTTGAATTTTTACAATTTGTACATACATACAGTGTGGATCATATTCAACAATATTTTTTATTTATTTATGTATTTTAAACAGTCATTTCCTGCACTATTTACGAGTATAATTTCTTAATTATTGTTATATATGTATGTAAAAGCCTTAATAGGAGTAAAATAAATACGTGTTCGATTCCTCGGCTGGCTAAGTCCTCCATCACAACACAAGCAATATTTTCGGCTTTCTGTGATGGTAGTAGGAGATTTTCAAACATTGTTGGGTTATTCGTAACCCGGGAATGTTTGTCTTTCTTTTTATAAAAAAAAAAAATGTCTTTTTTTAAATAAACTCAAACGTAATGCAGTTTTTCCGCTCTTCCCCTGTCAGCGATCGTAAATTCCCCTCGTATGTAAATACATAAATATATGGGTTGCGTGGCCGAATTGCTTGCGACATTCTTCTTTGTGAAAAAATGGCTCAAGTCTCCGGCGTTTTTACGAATAATAACATAAAGTAGAGAGGTCGTCAGATCGTTTCCGCGAGGGAGGATTCACCCTTTCTCCATACGTCTCGCAGGTCCTTCAGGTTATTGCTTTGTGTTGTGATAAATGGATAGTGGTGGCACATGGTGGGTGGAACGATTTAATGTTTATTGAAGGCTTTAACTTGTAAAAGTTTGCTTCGAGAAAAATGTGGATTGCTCTGAATGTGGCAAGGTGTATGTAGGCAAAGCAAAACGTACCAAGGATCTCAGAACACTTATGAGCAGAGATGTGCTTTATTTCAAATAAATCCATTTCAAATGGAAATGCATAATGCAAAATGGGTATTTTACATTTTGCATTATAAATGCATTTTCAATTTTAAATGCTTTTTTGCAACATTCTACCTACTATCTCCACTCATCTTTTTTTCATAAGCCCCAAATATCAGTCGGTTCTCAACCTCGCTATGAGAGATAATTTACATTTGTTAAGTTGCTCCCTGGTAGGAGCCCTGGCAATTGAGTGATACCATTACAAAAAATACTGATTCAAATACTGAACATGGGGCCATGACGCTGTAATATTAAATGTTAGATAGCAGTTTCTATGTTTTTACGTTGGCAACATTAGTCCCGCGCAAATTTTTTGTGGTTTCATAATCTGTAGTAGCGGTGTTTTTGGATTTACCATCATCTAATATGTTTGTTCTACGTTGATATCCATTATTAAATGATAAAATTCTATAATTATTTTAATTGTTTGACCTGAAAAACCATTTTGCATTTTCAATGCATTTTGAAAATAGGTATTTTGCATTTTGCATTTGAAAAGCTTTTCTAAAACCCATTTTGCATTTTACATTTTCAAATGGAAAAGTTTTGACCCATTTCCATTTTGAATTTCAAATGGTGTTGGGTACCCATTTTGCACATCTCTGCTTATGAGCAATTGTCGATCATGTGTTTTTGGTTTGAAAATTTGGAGGCCTAAAAATGTTTCAGGTGCATTAATTAAATACTGCGAGTAGAATACATCTTGGCCTTTGAAATAATCGAGTATTTTTTAGATAAGTCTTTTTATAAGCTCAGAAAAAAATAGTGTAAAGGCCTATGAAAACTACTTTAAAGTTCAAAATCTCCTACTTACGAACCCATTTTCGGTTATGATTTTATTGTATAATGTGGCAAATTAAGTTATTTATAAAATCCACAAAATAAAATAAAAGGCACTTTTTTGCCTTTTTTTCTTGCATAAATCAAAACAGGCGGATGGTGTTAAGCGGGAATTTAAACCTTATCGCCATCTACGTAAGGGTTGTTATTGATAGCTGCTCAATTTAAAATATTATACGACGTAGTGCATCGCCTTAATTGAAACTGGCCATTACTTTGGATTCGTTCCTGGCGTGCTGGAAACAACCAAAACTCATCGAGCACGCCTGTTACAGAGGAAATTGAATACAAAAAAACCTTAATAATAACAAGGACGAGGTGCAGTTCTTGGTATCCAGTACTTGACAGCTACATCAAAACTAAATACCGAAACCATGCTAATTTTACTAATTAGTTTACTGAAATACCGCCCTGCCCTTCATACATAAACATACATTTTATCACAATCTACACATTTGCCCTGATGGTGGACACTGTATCGCTGTGTCCAAAACGTTGGTTAAAGAAGGGCACAACACGGCATAATAACTAACTAACCATTACAATTAATGTAGTAGATACGTGACTACGATGAATCCCACCATTCCTTCTAAATCACCAAACGTAACGAACCACTTGGTGTCACCTATGGCAGAGATATTATCCGATGGTCAGAGGTATGGTTCCCGGGGCTGCGATACCCAAACCAGCCTCCCAAATTCAAAATAAATGTTTTCTATATCTGTGTGTTAATCATTAGATAGAGTCTAGGAAGTCATATTATTAACAGCGCCATTGAGGTGATTTTTCACAAAAACGGCAGTGTTCAAATTATCCAATTATTATATTAATTATTATTAATACAGGTAATTTACTAAAGTACGATAGAAAAAAATAAGAGAGAACAGATAAAATCAAAGAGATAATAGTGATAATAAAACTACTCGTATTGTTAAAATAAAGTACGATGAAATAATAGGTAAGGTTAGGTTAGTTAGGTATGTTGTTTTTTCGTGCAACCGATTCAAAGTTTTTTCATTTTACTCAACGCCAATGTAGATATTATTTCCCCAATAGCCAGATTTTCCGGTAAATTTATACCGCTTGTCAACGGGTTATATCCCATTATTACAGTTCTTCTGTACTGTGATGATGGGGATTCACATCACAATATAATGCTGGGATCACACGAAGTCTTTTAGTCAGTATTTTATACCAAGGAGTGCTATTGGCTATTGTCTTGTCATGTCCGGATTTTATATCAGTAAGAAAACTGAATGATATAAAATTTTTCCTAATTTATTGCAAATTTGGTCAAATTATGTATTCGTATTCCTGTTAAAAGCGGGATTGAAGTTCTTTTATGAATGAATTAACCGATTTCTTAAAAAACCTTCAATGAAACACCAGTGTGTTATGAAGATGTCGGAACACGTGTTCATAAAAATTACAATATTTTTTCATTCGTCGTTATATTTATTAGGATAAGCGCAGCTGCAAGAACACGTGTTCCGATACATTCTGAATTTACTGATGTTCTGATATCTGACAAATCAACGGTATTAAGTTTTCTCCGTGTTTCTAATTTTCTCTTGTATAAAAATCAAAACCAAAATGTCAACGAAAACAATAAAATTTGTAAATAGGTACTTAAATATCTTCTTACTTACTTATGAACCATGTTATTATTTTAAATTTTCATATAACGAATTATACAATCTGTTCAATGTGTAATGTGAAAAATGCGATTGAGTAATTCCAAATAAACAACACGATTTCGCTTTTGGAAAATAATCTTCGCCAGCATCTTTAAACGGAAACAAAACGTTCAAACAAATTAACAGGCAGACGAAATTCAAAACGGTCTAGCTAAAACGGAACTATGGCGAAGTCCTGTTTAGCTCCTGTTTAGTCCTGTTTAGTCCTGTTTAGGTCCTGCTCAGTTAATAAGTAGATATCTACAGGGGCGGCCTTGTGCGGACGCAATTGGAGCAGTCCACTCCGATCGCCGACTTGCCAAGGCGCCAAGGAACCAAGGCGCTGATAATACCTTGCACCTAATACAGCGTCTTTGAGGTTTTTACTAGTCCTAGGTGCTGTTTGACTTAGGGCGGACCCTAGATACCTATGGTGATAATTTAAAAATTAAGTTTTCAAAATTTAAGACTTAATTCCTCCATTTTATATGAATACCGTACAAGAGTCTCAACTGCTCCCAACTGTTTGGAGCCAGAAGAACCATGGCATCCCCTATTGGGGTAGGAATGTTGCGAGGCTGAAGAGAGTCAGGAAGGAGTTGAGATGGGATGATACAAAATAGGAAGTACCTACCTGGCTATTCATCAAACACAACTCAAGCAATTTTCGAACAACGTTTCATCTGTATTATAAATAGACATATCAATCACATGATATTTCAATTAAATTTTAACGATAATACCTCTATAATTTCCTTCAGGTTTAACACATTGCAAATTCCACAGTTAATTAATCCACCAATCATAACATAAACAACAAAAATTCAATTAAATGTAAATAATAATGTTTGTTTTAAAAACAATAATTCAATCGAAACCATCAAAACGAAGATCAAAAAATAATTGTTTTTAAATATACAATATTCACGTAGATTCCCAAACTTTCGACATAATTCGCCAACTTTCGCAACGTAGATATCGAATTAAAACATTTAATTCAAAATGAATTTACTAACTAACTTCTTCCTTTTTCGTATGGTGAGGGGAGGGGGGGGATTTTCTGTGTCTTGTTCTGTTTCATGTTTCGTTTAAATTTATTAATATTATCATCTTTTTCAATGATATCCTACATCGATTAATGTTTAATATTTTTACTTCCTCAGTAATGGTCGTCTTTTAGATATTGTACAGCTGATAAACAAACATTACTCTACTTTAAAGGTTGGTTAACGGTTGTGTTGGGTTTGAAACACGTTTATTACTAATGCACAAAATCTTACATGATATTGTTTACACTTTATACATAATAACAATAATGTATTGATCACCATGAACCTGGTAGTTGCCTAGTATGGTGATTCGATGCATCAATGTCTTGTAAATGACAATTAAATACCATGTATTTTATCAACAAATTAAAAACATAAGTCAAAATGTAATATTTAAAAAACACATTTTTTTGGTTTAAAATTTAAAATATCGTTGTTTTAATGGTCAATAATTTGAAATGATGAAAAATTTCTAACATTGTAAAATATTGATGTGTGAAGAATATTACAGTACAAATAAATAAAATTATATTCAAATATTTTTGCTCTGCGTATCTTTTATAATGCGACAATATACTTTCTTATGTGAATAGTCCCAACTGCTCCCAACCGCCTGGAGCAAGTGACACTATGGCATCCACAATTGGGATATATTGTGAGGCTGAAGGGAAGGAGATGAGAAAGAGGATGGTGGGGAAGTACCTGGCTATTCAGATCTTGTCACTAAACATGGCTAAAGTCATTTCAAGCAACGTTTTAATTCTGAATGGTGGTCTCACACTAGGGCGATATTGAAAGTATCTTCCATTCTGGAATGTGCCACAAACATATTTTATATGATAAAATTGTAAAAGAACAGAAATCAATCAAATAAAATTTACTTGCGCACGCCATGATTTGAACTCACGACCTTCGGATTGCTAGTCGAGAGCCTTACCCCTTGACCACGGAGGCCGCCAAATCTAATCACCTAATCGATAATCGGATAATATTAAGAAAAAATCACCAATCACCACGTAGATACGTTCGTAAATCCCCCAAACTTCAACACCGTAGATCAGCAAGAAAGTAGGTACCTACCTAATTAAAACGTCCCATTTCCCCCACACCTCCAACTTTATTATTACTATACAATTTAAAGAGGTCTCCTCCTCACGACTGTCATCTCTTTCTTTCACCCCGTTCCTCTCTCATTCCCCCCTCCATATCCATTGCTGGTTGCGTGGTGGTAGTACAGTACCCCTCCTCCCGTGTGTGTTTATTGGGCGGTGGGTGGGTGAGTGAGTGAAGGAGGAGGGTGGAGAGAGGGTGGTAGAGTAAAGTAGGCACTTACTGATACTTTGAGTCCAGGCGTTCGGTCGTGAAAAGAATGTCTACATAATTCAAGCTTGGATTTAATAGGAAACTGTTTCTCGTTTGAAAATTGTGTTGGTTATGTTATTATGTAACATTAGCTTTACTGATCAGCATCTCCCTAGAAATAGTTTTTTATTGTAGCAAATTATTATAAGCAATAATTACTCGCCTGAAATATCCATACAAATTGAAAACATCTCCCGAGTAAAAATAAATGCGGCCGACGGGAATTGAACCCGCACCTTTTAATGCCCGGTCAGGTGCTCTAGACCACTGAGCCAAAGGCATTTATTTTTACATGCAAGTAATTATGGCTTATAATAATTTGTTATCCTTTGTGCTATGCATAGAAAACCATGTCTTATAAACATTAGTTTATCAATAAAAAAAAAATTGTTGATTTGACAACCCAATTTATTTTTTTCTTCTTCAAAGAGTGGTTTATTTGTAACGTTTTTTAAAGGAACCGTAATAAAAAAATTGAGTTTTACTTCTAATATTATGTTTTTATGACTGACATCAAACACACATTTTTAGAGAATGTTGGTATTGAGAAAATCTTGTTATTTTTACAGTTCTGTGATTATATTCAAGATGAATGAAAAGTTTAACTATTTTAAAATTTTATATTTGAAAATTATCTAAATTGGTTTGATTTTGCCCAAAATGTTTATTTTTATAAGACTGCCTAAATTCCCTAGCGTTTCCCGAGCTTTATGTAGAGTTTTCGAAATCTAATGCATATAGTGACCTTTCTCTTGTTTTCAAGTGTTCAAAATTCATTATTATCTGAATAAAACTGTAGATTTGTATAAAAATCGAATCCACGCCGCTCTTCCGCCATAGACACGTCTCTTCGTTATATAAACAGAAGGTAACCCACATTGAAAATGATGAATTTTTGATTGAATCGTTGTTGAATTGTCGCAAACTTGATAGCGATCCAAATACTGTAAATTTTTTAAAAAATGTGCATATTATTTTTTTTATTATTTTTAAAATTAGAATATGAATACACTAATGTAATATAATATATAGATCTGTTTTATGTGAAGGCTCCAAGGGAAGAGAAAAATAAATATATAAAATAAAAATAATGTGGCAGAATCGGTCGGTGGCTGAGTTGACATCGTGTTTGGGTGCCACCCAGGCGTAGTGTGTTCAATTCCTTGGCTGGCTAAGTCCTCCATCACAATACAAGCAATATTTTCCGCATAGTATGGTAGTAGTGGGAGATTTTCAAATATTGTCAGGTTATTTGTAACACTGGAATATTGGTCTTTCTTTCAATAAAAAAAATCATCGATACATCAATGATCAAAACAAATGTTCTTGGTTAAAATGATTCATTAAGTAAAAAGTCAAACATCGCCTCTGGGCGCGAAGCAAAAGTATTTTTTTTTTATATAAGCTCCCCACAGGAGACAACATTTCTCTAAGGGCTTTGTCTTTTTTGGGGGAAGGAAGGAGAGAGTTCTGGAAAGGAAAGGTATGAGAAGTGGGTAAGAATCCGGGGGTCAATGTGTCTAGTAGTGACAGAAGTATTGGCGGTGCAAGGCGATTGGTTTAGAGAGAGTCCGGGTGGAGAGGTCATAAAGTCTTATCGACGAGTCTCTCTAGGTAGGCAAATGCATACACCGTCAAGACCTAGAAAAACTCACCCTATGAAACCCTGCTAAGTCACAAAACGTAGTGAGTCACTTCGGGTGACCTATGGTAGGGGGTTGGGGGAAGGGAAATCTAAGTCGGTACAAACCGGTACTTGATTTTTTATGTGAATAATGCATTCCTTTGACTTGTTTTTGGATTTATTCAGCTTCTCAGATTTGGTCACTAACTGCGTCTAAAGCCATTTCAAGCAACGTTTTGATTATGACAGGCGGTCTTTCACCAGTGCCGTAGGTACCACTATTTGAAATGTAAATTTATTTTTTCATGAAAATTTTCAACAGAGCACCTTTTCTCTTCAATCCATCCGCAGGTTTATTGAGCTGTATTATGTGATGGGAGGGGAGGTGGGGGGCCGCGTCGATTACGCCCCGCCGGCCAATCACAGCGCGCCTTTTAGCAGAGAAATGGCGGCTGGCCTGCCGGGCGGACCGACGCTTATTATAATGAATTATACTTCTAAGGGTATTATGAATTAACAACTATTATTGGAGAAATGTGACATTATGAGAAATTACTTACTTATTAGTACCTACAAGTAATTAATCAATTACGAATTTGGGGGATTTTTGCACGTTTTCGTTTGCCATTGCAGGTGATCTGCTTGCAAAACTTGTCATGGGTCACCTACCTCTTTGAAGGTCAACTCTAACCTAACCTAAAATAATTATAATTTTGTGAACTTTTCCACGTCACCTAACTCACTTAAATACTACAACCCAGTGCAAACTAGCGTAGAAAGTAGGGAATTATTTAATAAAACATAAAATTAACAAATGAATAGTTTAAATACCATTCTGGAAGATACAGGCTTTTCCAATAAGAGGTGTTATTATGATATTCAATCGTAAAATATCAATGGTTTCGTTGCTTGTGTGGCACGTAGCGCCGCTTTGTTGAAAATAAACGCTGTCCAGATCAATACCATCCAATTTTGGTAATAAAAAATCATTAATCATCTCTCGATTCCGGCCATAAAAAAATCATTAATCATCTCGCAATCCATTCACCGTAACTGTTGCTTCAGCCTCATTTTCGAAAAAGTAAGGTCCAATGACTCCACCGGACCATAAACCGCACCAAATAGTCACATGTTGAAGATAGAGAGGCTTTTCAACAATAATTCTTTGGTTTTCCGAGCCTCAGATGCGACAATTTTGCTTGTTGACGAAGCAACCGAGGTGGAAATGGGCCTCATCACTTAAGATGATTTGCATTTGATTCACTCAAGTGAATTTTAATAATTTCAATGCGTTGTTGAAGCGTGTATTGTTCCATTTTTATTAATAACGTAGTTTATGCTTGTCAAATGTCAAAAAATGTAACATCAAAAGTAACATCAACCGAAATAGCGGGCTATTCAAAATAACACCTCTTATTGGAAAATCCTGTATTACAATAAGCATGCAATAGTATCAAGTGAGGCTCACATTACCGAATAATGTTTTATAAGAAAACACTCCCAATGTAGCGATACCAAATAAGTGAATTAGAAGTGAAAATTGTTATTTCAATTTTGTATCTCAATACAGAATTAATTATTATAATATTTTTCATTTACCCTACATAGGAGGCCCTGAGGAAAATAATTTCCCTCAGGGCCTGTATCCCTCAGGATCTTTGGGGATGGTGTATGAAGGGTTTTCTAAGGGAAAGGGAAGAGAGGAAGTTCTGGGATGGAAAAAGGTTTGAGAGTTGGGTAGGCATCTAAGGATCAGTGTATCCAGGAGTGACGGACGTATTAATATATCCCTTCTACTACGCGCACGACAATCGGTGAAGATACCACTTGGAGAGGTTTAAGGGTCTCTCCAAACCAGCCTCTCCCGATTGCATCCAGAACACACCTCACCCGATGAACCCGGGCACCCCTGCTAAATCACCAAACGTAGTGAACCACTTAGGGTGACCTATGACAGAGGTGTTGGTTATCCAATAAATGGTTCCCGGGGCGGCGGTATCCAAGCCCGCTTTCCAAATTAAATGCATATTTAAAGAATACGCATATTTCTTTTAACTAATATGTTAAAAAATATATTCACCATTATAAAGCCTGATTTTATACAGACATATTAGCGTATTACGAAAGGCTTGCAAAATAAATGCAAGAGGGGGTGGGGAGGAAAGCACGAGAGGAAAATCTGTTATTTTTATTAACTGCATATAGTATGTATGTTGTAACTGTTACCATCGGTGAAAAATCCAGCTTGGGGAGATTTACCATTTCTGACTTAGATGATTTTTCCCTTCATTGAATGGGTGATAATAATCTTAACCTACAAGTAGTATCGAGTGAAAATTTTTCTTTTAACATATGTTTATCTAATAATATCAAACTACTACGTGAAAGTTTTCTATGGAAAAGGCTTCGATTCGCATATCATAATAGATATACGTATCTCATTAACCAATAAAGAGAGTTTAACTAACAGCACATACTGTAACCAAAGTATTCATGCGCCCTTAATCTAAAGCATTTTATATAAAAGCTCTGTAATGCCGCGATGTTTTTACAGCGGCTCCGCTGGGAATAAAGCAATATACAACGTACCCACCACTTTGGCCTGTTAATCGGCGCCCAACCCCCTGCCCCACCCCCTATTCCAACCTACCCATGTAGAGATTACCTCCCATTTCCAGTATTTCTCCCCTTTCTCCCACTGGCACTTATAACCCTCCCTTCCCCGTATTTCCTCCCACTTCTGATCTTAATACCTCCTCTTTGCTTCACTGTATTACGTACCCTCAGTGCTAGTTTTGTAATGCGATGAGCCGGAACGCCGTTCCAGCATCTCTTTTACTAAAATTTCATCCCTTCGGAAACTCTTTGAACCCCTTTCATCTTGAAAAGGTACCTACTTAACATTTTACTAAAATTCCTATCCTTCTGGAGTTCTTACTTATCAGAGTTTAGCTTACTTAAGACAACACATTCCGGATTTCTACTGGCATGTAACATACATTCTTGCCTTGAAAACTTTTTAAGATCTTAAAAAAATATGTGTTAAATTTGAAAAAATTTATATTGAGGTACGAAGTTGAAAAAAGTACTTACATTAAATTTCCTTTATAGGAAAAAATCATATAAAAACCTCCAAAAATTAAAAAAAGAACCATAAACATTCATATGTCTATGAAAAGAACGCATATGGTTCCGTTACATGCTAGATTCGAAACAATTTACAGTATTTCTTCAAATACTACTTAACTTAGTTATGTAGAGTTTTTTTGCTTTACCCAACTATCTAGGTATCTATTAATATTGAAAAAAATGTCTTTAGCGGGCGGGCGAACACCGGGAGGGAGGTGTGGATTTGGTTTACATTGGTTTTATACAAATCTACACTTCTATTCCAAGACTGATGAAATTTAGTACACTAGATTTAAAAACAAGAGGAAGGTCACTGACTTCATCTGATTTAAAAAAAATATCTGCGTAAAGCCCCGGCCCGCCGGTGATTTCAGCTAGTTTTAAAATAGTTGTATTTTATTAAATATTTTTGCAACAGTCGCTTACACAAAGTAATCCCAATAAATGTATTTTTTTAATTTCAGCTTGCTTCCTCTATCATTCGTTATTACGTAGGTATTTCCATTTCAAATCATCTTCAGTAATCTTCTTGTTCTTTTTGAACGATTATAATGGAGCCTTAAGTAGGCAAAATATTAGGTTGCAGCCAGGAACAATTTATTTTTTTATTTATTTATTAATGTTCTTCAAAGTACAACTCCACTAAACCGCAATTAAGCAGTTTGTCAACAGGATGTTCATGTTCAATTACAATGTAATATATGTACATAATATCATTACTAATTAAAATACAACTTATACATTATATTTATCACTTACTAACTGCCATAATCAATAGTATTACTAATACAGAGTATGTCTGCTTAGTAGACATGTATTTAAATTTTCAGCATTTATCTGAATCTCTTAGCTAATTCGCCATTTTTTATATTGCTTGGTAACATGTTGAATATTTTGGGCACGATGTAGGTATTCCAAGGTTCGCTGTCCGTATTTATTGTTATATTTTGGTACAAGAATTCGTTCATTTTTTGTGAACCTAGTATTATGTTCATGTTCCACTTTCCTCTTATAATTGGAGTCAGATATATGTTTTTTATTTTTTATTTTTTTTATTTATTAAATTTAATATAATTACATTTAATACAACATAAGATATGGGTAGTCCCACAAAGCTGTGACAATCAGCTTGTCTGTAGGTTCTACCATTTAATGTTATAACATAATACACATTAGCTTAAGTTTAAATATTTTTTTTTATTTTTTTATTTTAAATACATAAACGGCTATACTGCCTTTTATAAATAAACATATAATAGAGTACAAAGTAAGAAAATAATATTATTACATTATAGTAGTTTTAAACTTAAAAATAACATACAATTATTTTGTGTATCACAACCAAAAATAACAAAAAAAGATCAATGAGAAATATCATCATTTCATTTCAACATGTCCATATTGCGTATATAACGTTACATTATGGAAAAATAAGTTTTGAGTGCATGTTTATATTGCGCTAATTTTAAGAAATAAATGTCGCAGATGTTGGCATGTTCATTTCCCAAAATGTGTAATCGACTGATTGGTGAGTAATAATGTGATAATGTATGTGTGTTATTATAGTAGAACGGTAGCGTCAGTCTATTGTTAGCGCGACCAGGGCAATGAAATCGTATTAGTTCTACTAAATCAGGGGTATCCAGGACCGAGTGAATTATTTTATATAATATTAATAGATCACAGATTTTTCTGCGATCTGATAAATTTACGAGATTAGTCCAGTTCAATAAAAAATTATAGTCCACGGATTCTCTTGGAATACCTAATTTAAAATTAATATACCTAAGGTATCTATGCTGGACTTTTTCAATAGCTTGGATATTGTAATGTGGAATCCAAATCGTAGAGTTATATTCCAAAATGCTTCTCACTAGCGTTATGTATAAAATGCGAATAGTATCAATGTTACAAAATTGTTTCGTTATTCTAATAATAAATCCTAAAATCTTCATTGATCTATTAATAATATTAGTTATATGGCTAATAAATGTAAGTTTTTTCAATACCAAATATAATGTTTAGGATAGATAAACCTTTTGTTCATTTATTAACCACTTTTTTGTCAGTTTAGGGCAAGGTTCCTCATTATTTTTCAAGTTAAAGTTTTCGTTAAATTTGTTGAATCAATATTTTGTGCCATAATAAGGCCTGTACCGGTAAGACAGTCAAGTTCCGATACAATAATGATATGTTTCGCCTCTGTGAAAATATGTGTTTTGGAACTAGTAATTTAATCATAGAATTTTGTACTAATTGAAGGTAATTAAAATTAGTTTTGTAAGAGTGTCCCCATGTGGTTCTTCCATATCGTAAAGTAGATTTTGCTGGTGATAAGTAAATAATTTTTTAAATATTCACAGGAACGAAACATTTCACGTAATTGTAAAAAGCATTCACTTTGTGGCTCATCATAATTTATAATAAAAATACATAAATTTGTTTTTGACCACGATAGTTTTATTTTCACTCTACCGGTTTCGGAAGATCCCTTCCTTCGTCAGGAGAATATTTAAAGTTTTAAATATTCTCCTGACGAAGGAAGGGATCTTCCGAAACCGGTAGAGTGAAAATAAAACTATCGTGGTCAAAAACAAATTTATGTGTTTTTATTATAAACGAAACATTTCAGTTTGTACAGTTTACCCACCAACGCCCTCAGCCTTTTACAAATTTTGTTTATTTGCAAGTCCCATTTTAAGTACCAAACATAAGCGAGTCACATTGATGTGCGTTACTTTATAAATTTCGTCTTCCCAATAATTTGATTTTTATTTCTAGTATGATATTACAATTTATTGCCATTCGACAAGTAACTTCTAAATATCTGTAAATATTTCAAAACAAGCACTGTTTTTTTTCAGCGCTTCCTCTTCTTACCCAATCTTCTTATAACTCCCTTTTTCCACCTCACCGTGCTACTGAATCCCCCACGATCTTATTAACCTCCCTTTCTCCACCGTATTACTAACTCCATTTACTTGGTTTACCCCACCTCCTACTAACACCCACTTTCCTTGAATGAATTGCCTACACTTTTATTGCCCAAATTCCCATTTTTATTAGCAGGGCCAAATTAAGGCTCTGTTATATCTTTAGAATTTAGAGTTTGACCGGTCGGTGGCCGAATTGACATCGCGTTTGGGTTCCACCCAGGCGTAGTGTGTTCAATTCCTCGGCTGGCTAAGTCCTCCATCACAACACAAGCAACATTTTCAGGTTACTGTGGTGGTAGTAGGAGATTTTCAAATATTGTCAGGTTATTCGTAACCTGGGAATGTTTGACTTTCTTTCTTTGAGTATTTTATTGACTTAGCATAGCCCTATTTTAACTCAATCGTTTGGCATTTCGCCTGTCTGTAAATTTGATTGTTTTGTACAGTTTCCATTTCAAGATGGTGGCCGTATTGGATAGTACCATGTTATGCCGCGAGAGTTCGCACGAGCGTGGTTCTCAGTACGAGCTGTAAATTCGGAATATTCAGAATTTCTATACTATTTATATTCCTTTCCCAAAAAACCAACATAACTTTCTCCCAACTTCTTGTGTGAATATTTCAACTAAATAACATTCACTGTAGTTGCAAGATTCCGGACATATTTAGAGATAGCCCCAAGAACTTTGTCGAATCTCTTGTTTTCGCTTGAGTTCACTTGACCACAACTTTAGTGCCTCTTGTTTTTTGTTGTTGTTTACATACTTGTTTTTCAATTCTTGCCTATTTTTGTGCAACGTTATACGTACGTTTATTTGTTTTTTTTTTTAAATTTTATTATAACTCTCTGTCTTTTTTGTACATAAATATTTAAAAAAATGTAAAATGATTGTAAAATAGATTAGGACAAACAAAATGTGAAATTATGTAATCCCCAATTCCAATTTCTATAACATTACAAGTTGTTGGAGAGTACCCATATGAGTTGATTATATACCTTTTGCGTTCGAATTTATTTTATGCCATTATATTCGAAGTCTAGCCCTGTAAAAACGATCTTACGAGAATTTATCTATATAATATACGCTTTATTTCCACATGTACCAAAACGCGCACTTATATTGCATACCTGATTTTCTTCTTATTACCACCCTCCTTACTCTTCTGTGCTCCTACCACCCCATCCCCCTGCACCCCTCTTAATTCTCCCATTTCCCCGCATTCCTTCCATTCCACTCCATTTCCTCCCAGTACCCACCCTCTTTCCAATCTTCTCTCTGAGGGGTAATGCCGAGTCAAAAGTTTCTAAGTGGGAGGTTTAGCCAACTAATTCCCGCCTCATCTGAAATAATGGGAAATGGTTTATATACCCTTAGCTTGCTTCTACATAGTTACTACCCTTAACAATTTGTAGCTAAGGGTTGGTACATCGTTTTGTGGAAATTACGTTTTTTTGGCGGTGTTGGAAAATTTTACCTACTAAGACAAAATCTGCTTTCTCAACCAGAAATATTTTTTTGGGAAATGTGAATTTATTTATTAATATGGACGACAACACAAAATGTAGTAAAATTAAATTGCTTTTTGCATTATTAATATTTTAAGTAGATTTTTCTACACCTTTAATGGTATTAAATATGTTTCCCGTTGTATTTAACACTTTCACAACCGAGATGAGTTAATTTTAACTCATTATAAGTCGGGAATGTATTATGTTATGTGTATTGTTTCTGAATTACAATAAATATATTAAAGTGGTTAACATGTCAAATCAACTAACTAACTAACCATCACTTTGTTTCTAACAAGCAGAGAAGACATACTTACAAACAACTCTCTCTTGGCATGCACTCCTTGCCATATTCACATTCATACATCGTCTCGTACACATATGTACATACAATAATAACATATGTACATTCTAGCATCACGTTCATCAATCAAATGCATTGTATATATTGCTTTGTATTAGTGATCGACGAACCGGTGGATGCAATCTGTTAGCCATATTTGATAATGCTTTGACTAGTCTATAGTTATTTTTTAATGGTAAACTAACGTTTATAAGACAAGGTTTTATGCATAGCATAAAGGATAACAAATAATAATAAGCAATAATTAGTAATCCGAAATACTAATACAAATTGAAAATATCTCCCGAGTAAAAATAAATGCCGCCAACGGGAATTAAACCCGTGCCTTATGATGTCCGGTCAGGTGCTCTATATCCACTGAGCTATGTCGGCTTATTTCCAACCCGCCAAATGATTCAATATGTACTAGTAACTCAATCAACAGTTACTGCTTATTATATTTTTTCAACTGTAAACAACCAACTTTATTTTTGTAGGAAAGGCGTTGTTAGTGCTAAATTTCTCATCAGATGGCGTCGAGACATGATATCTTCATTTATTGGTGAAATATTTTATTTTTCCTCGGGAGATATTTTAATTTGTATTAGTATTAAGGATGACTTATTATTGCTTATAATTATTTGTAAGTCTATAGTTAGTAATAAGAAAGATGATTGTATAAATGTATCATACATTTGTACATCGTTCTTCAGGTGATTTTGCACAGAAACGGCGTTATACAAACCATGCAAATATTATTATTATGCTATTCTGTTATTCTGACTCTTGACATGCCCTGACTCAACTATTTGGTTCACTTAATCTTGCTCGTTTTCCTCGGGCATCTCCGATTGCTTCTACCATTCACTTTCGTGTCACGTATTATCCTTGCACATCTTTCCATTTTAGAATTTCGAATATTATGAATTGAGAATTATTAATCAATTAATTAATATTAAAATTATTTCTGTACCTACTTTGTCGCTTGCCTAATTATTCCCGCAATCAGGTAATTTTTTTAAATAATTTCAAAGCAAATCCAAGTTCCGAGGGGTTACAGACACAGAGACAAAGCAACGCTAACTTTATCTTTTTAAGTGTGTGGCAACGTTTAAGGCGATCCACTACGTCGTGTAATATTTTAAATCGAGCCGCTATCAATAACAACCCTTACGTAGATAGCGATAAGATTTAAATTCCCGATTAACACCATCCGCCTGTTTTGATTTATGCAAGAAAAAAACATGGCCAAAAAGTGCCTTTTATTTTATTTTGTGGATGTTCAGGCATAAATATTTTTTTTTCGATCATTTCATAAATAACATAATGTGCCACATTATACAATAAAATATTAACCGAAAATGGGTTCGTAAGTAGGAGATTTTGAACTTTAAAGCAGTTTTCATGGGCCTTATACATTATTTTTTTCTGGGCTTATAAAAAGACTTGTGTAAAAAATACTAGATTGTTTCAAAGGCCAAGATATATTATACTCGCGGTATTTATTTAAAGCATCTGAAAAATTTCTAGGCGACCAAATTTTCAAACCAAAAACACATGATTTTGCATTACTACGTATGGCATCGTCTTAATCTATTATAGTATAAATTTAAGTTAAAAAATAAAATATTGCCAAGATTACGTGTTAAAAAGTGTTGGTATTCTATAGACCATGGCTATCCCACGAGAAGTTACAATGATTTTAGGATTCAACACAAAACAATATTTATTATAAAGGTTTTAAATGTTCAATGAACTCGCCATGTTAAGTCAGCTAAAAGTCTTGCGGATTTTCGTGTGTTGTGTCTTTGTTTTGAAGTCTAAATATTAGTACAAAGGTAATGGAATATTACCATAGTACTTTTCTGTTTTAGAATAGAAAACCCCTATGTATAATTTTATAACAACCGAAATTAGTATATTTCAATTATTGCTACCTCATTCTAGTAGGAACTTGAGATAAATTATTTTTACACCCTCTAACCTAACCTAACCTAACTCCCAAGTGTACCCTTTAATGGCCAGTTAGTAATCTTGTGGTTCTCTCTAACGTCGTGGAAATACTAAATAAATATATCAATTTAATATTGACATTATGTGTTTATTATTTTAATAATTTTAAAATATAATTAATTAAAAATTATCCGCCAATATACAGCTCAAATATTATTATATGTAATTTAATTTACAAGTTTTGTTACCTGGTTTAAAGTAAATAACAGGCAAGTGTTTCAATAATCCAGATCTTACTAAGACATTCTTCTTGGTAATACAAGTTGGATAGAATGATCCTTGTTAAAAACAAAGTTTCCTTGCTAGCGAATATACCGACATATAGTATAAAAGGTTGTGTTTGTAAGATATTACGCGTGCCCGCTCTGTTTGCTAGCAATATTTCTATAATCCCAGCGGCAGAAATGTTTGTCATTACATTAAGTAATACCATCGTGCTCTTCTCTACATTTTCATTACAAATTGTTTTATTAGGTTTCCGGGAAATAGCGTAATCGTTCAGAATGGTTAGGGTACACAATCGTCACAGTTTAGTGATTCGATTGAATCCAATTTCACTTTGTTAGACCTTCATAAAACCACCAATACATTTATACTAATACCTATTATCATATAATTATAGTTTACTTAAAACGAATCGGAACCACTTATAAAGTTGATTGTGATGCAGCGGGCACGAGGTCATTTGATAGAATACCATATTTAAACACCACGTGTCAGATGTGCTCAAATCAGTGGCGGCTCGTGACTTTTGGATGTACTAGAGTGCTAATATTATAAATAAGGTGTTTCTGATGTTGTTGTAGCTGAAAAAGATTTTTTTTTCGAAAAGAGATTTTCAGAAAATTGCAGTTTACCCGTGCGTCGCACGGATTTCCTGAAAATCTTCCTTCCCGAAAACCCAAAAGTCACGAGCCGCCACTGATTTAAATCTCATATTTGGGATAGTGTGTAAGAGTTTAAGTTTAGTTTGTAAGTCGATGGGGTATATTATTAACGTTGCTATGGCATTAACCGGGTTCGGTGACTAGATCTGAATAGCTAGGCACTTCCAAACCTTCCTCTAACCTATTTTCTTCACCTCCCCACCGCTTTTGTGGCATATCTATCTTCTATCTGGTTACCTCACTCCGAAATCCACTCCGAATCCAATGAAATTATAGACAGCCCTGATTTACAGAGCCAAATCACCTTCAAAATACCAACTAGAGCTACTTAATTGAAAATCTTTTTTAATTGCAACAAAAATATCAGGACTTTAGATAATCATTTACATACTCACTTGTACCTAGATTCAATGCAGTTGGATATACCTTTGAAGAAACTGTAAATGTGTTCAGCTGTGCGGAATATATAATACCAAGAAGGCTATAATAACATACCCTAATATAATAATAATTAAGGTTAACCAATAGTATTCTTATGCATGGGTTATAGGGCGATAATATATTAAGGCGATACTATAAATGGAATGTAAAATGCGTGTTTTAAAATCACTCAATTTGAAAATTTCATTAGTAAAGAGAGATGTAAGCTAGTACACAGAAACAAAATAGTTTTTTCTGTTGTCTGATTTTAGAAAACAATAGGTTTAAACTTTGGTGTTTTAATGTGTGCTAAATTAATTTCATTTTGGGAAAAAAGACAAATATTATGTTAGGTTAGATTTTGTCTGAAGTGTGTTATTCTAGTAGATGTACTTTGAGTACGTAGTATACTCGTATGTGTAATCCTTTCCATGTGCAATCTCGTCCGCGTGGAAACACGTCCGTGTGTAATTCTGACAGTACGTGAAATTCACGTCCGTGTAATTTCATAACGTAACCCTCAAACCTACATCTTTCCCTTCTCAAAACTACTATTAAACTATATAGTTTGTCACTTCTTTTTCAAACCATATTTTAAGTCTATTTTTTAGGAATATATTTCCCGTTTTTCCGTTCGCAAAACATGCTCTGCCTACTGTGGGAGGCTGTTTCCAAGATGGCGTCACTTCCGCCCCCACCCCCTGTACCATTAAAGTGGTGGAGGCAGGTGGAGGGGTGGGGGTTGGGAGGAGGGGTGTGTTCTGTGTCTCACTTCCGCCGCCTGGTAATACTGGCGTCATTGTTTCCGGGATTTCGTTGCCGATACCAATTTAAAGATATTTACTTCAATCTTATTGCTGTTCTCGTAATTTTCATTCAAGTTTTAATTTTCATAATGATGCGGTAAAAAATCTTCGAGGAAATAAATAATTTCTTCTTTTTTATCCAACTTGACCTTTTCCGCAAGAGCCCTTCACCAGTTTCTCGTCGTAACTATTATTCTCCAGTTTATTATATTATGTATTACAATTCTCCAGTTTATTATAATCACGTGTTACAATTCACTCGTTTATTATATTACGTAATGACAATTCTCCAGTTTATTATAAGCATGTGTTACAACTCCCTCGTTTATTATATTATGTATTACAATTCTCCAGTTTATTATATTATGTATTACAATTCTCTCGTTTATTATATTATGAATTACAATTCTTCAGTTTATTATAATATGCATTTCTATTTTCCAGCAAATTATATTATGTATTATAATTCTCCGGCCTATTATATAATGTGTTATAATACTCTAGTTTCTTATTACTTTACACCTATTAAGGTTTTTACATATATAAATAAAAATATTTACTAAATTACACACGTAAATAGTGCAGGAAACGACTATTATAATTCTCCACTTTCTTATATAATATAACTATTCTCCAGTTTATAATATCATGTGTTAAAATTCTCTCGTTTATTATATTATTATTACAATTCTCCAGTTTATATTTTCCGATTTTATGTCCGGGTTAAATCTTCCCCATAGGAAAAACTAAACCCTTCCACACACTTTTCCACAAATGATCATTTAGTCAATCCACATTATGTAAGTGCTTTATATAAGCATAATAAATACAAAATAATACCATAACAACACGTCAAATCACCAGAGATCAAATGGGAAAATAATTCACCGACTCGATATATTTTTATATCACAGGGTTTGGCTCGGTAGAATTTTTTATTAGACCTATAAATCCTACTGATCCCTCAATATAAATCCTACATGTATTTAAAATGCCTGATTTTTGCATTTTTATATATAAATTCTTTGACAGATCTAATACGCCTAAATTTTGAATGAGAGAGTTATGTATAATGCCAGTATAATGGTAATATTTTTATAGTCTGAGAATGCCAAATGATTATTACAAATATGATTTACTATTTGCCATCTAATTATATTATGTACTATAATTCTCCGTGTTATTATATAATGTGTTTTAATTCTCAACTTTATTATATTATGTATAACTATTCTCCAGTGTATTATTTTATGTTTAAAATTCTCAAGTTTATTCATTTATATGTTATGATTCTCCAGTTATTTATTCTTTATGTATTAAGATTCTCCGGTTATTATATTATGTATAATATAATAAAATTATTATAAAATAAAATTTTCATTAATGAGTTTATATAAGTTAAAAATTGAGAAAATTTGAAATTTTTTCTACCCAATTTTGCGTTTGGAATTTCTACTATAATAATAATCGATTAGTAGATAGTTGCTTCTTATACAATTAATATTAATGTTTAAAACGGTCCCGTATAAAAGATCAACCGATATAATTGTCATCCTTGTAATACAGCTAACGACGTCATTATAATGTAACGTTACCTTTTGTCAATCATGTGTCATTTTATTAGTGATTACATCTTGGCTGGAATGTTAATGCGGGTTAATAAAAACCGCAATGTTAATTAGAGCACAAACAAATTATAATTATTTAAAAATGTAACGGGTTGTCTTAACACATGCTTAGGTAAATTTAATTAATTTATTTTATTTTTAGGAAATGTACATGGTTATTTTATAAATGTGCAATTTACTTTATGATAAAAACAGTTGGATAATTTGTGTGGCGCCGTTTTTCGTGAAAAATCACTACAAAGGAGCTGTACAATTTGTTAAATTTTATTATTTGCAGATAAATTAAGAAAAACATATTTATTATTTGCAGATAGATTAAGAAAAACATATTTATTATTTGCAGATAGATTAAAAAAAAACCAAAATTATTATTTGCAGGTAGATTAAGAAAAAAATAGTTATTATTTGCAGATAGATTAAGAAAAACATATTTAATATTTGCAGATGAAAAACATATTTATTTTTTACAGATAGATTAAGAAAAACATGTTTATTATTTACAGATAGATTAAGAAAAACATATTTATTATTTGCAGATAGATTAAGAAAAAAATATTTATTATTTGCAGATAGATTAAAAAAAACATATTTATTATTTACAGATAGATTAAGAAAAAACATATTTGATATTTGCAGATAGATTAAGAAAAAACATATTTATTATTTACAAACAAATAAAGAAAAAAAATACTTACCTGGCTGGTCACTTCAGATAAATACTGAGAAACCAATTATAAATTTCCTCATTACACTAATACATTATGCATTTAAGGCGATGTCATACGTAGTAATGCAAAATCATGTGTTTTTGGTTTGAAATTTTGGTCGCCTAGAAATGTTTCAGATGCTTTAATTAAACACTGCGAGTAGAATACATCTGGGCCTTTGAAATAACAGAATATTTTTTAGATAAATCTTTTTATAAGCCCAGAAAATATAATGTATAAGGCCTATAAAAACTGCTTTAAAGTTCAAAATCTCCTACTTACAAACCCATTTGTATATGATTTTATTGTAAAATGTGGCAAATTAAGTTATTTATAAAAAAAATATATTTATGCCTGAACATCCACAAAATAAAATAAAGGGCACTTTTTGGCCATATTTTTTTCTTGCATAAATCAAAATAGGCGGATGGTGTTAAGCGGGAATTTAAACATTATCGCCATCTACGTAAGGGTTGTTATTGATAGCGGCTCAATTTAAAATATTACACGACGTAGTGCATCGCCTTAACAAATTATATAGGTACTCAAGAAATACTCCATAATACATCAGAACATTTTATATAGTTTGGTTTAGTTCATTTTTGTTTTTATTCATATAAACCATTCATTCACTTTAAAAACTCAACAACGAAATCAAATAAGACATATTTATTTTAATAGTTAGAATAATATAACTTTGTTTCTAATATTTTACTAATAATTGTATATATTTTCAATATATAAAATCAAACGGTTTCGGTTCAACCTAAACCTTCATCAGAGTTACATAAAAACATATTAAGGCGAAGTTTAATGCTAAATCACTATTTTGATTAATCTTTATAACGAATTGGTGTACATTATATATACCAAAAAATATGCTTTAGATAAATTGAAGATTTTCATATCGTTTCGTTTGAGTAGAATACAAATAAAATAGTAAATTAATCAATAAAAAATATAAATTAAATATAAACTACTAAAAAATATATTTTCCCATAGAAATGTACTAACGCGTAAAGGAGACAACTTTAAAAAAATACAATATTATAGCTAAGATTATCTGTGACAGTTTCGATTGAATAACTTTTTTGCTTTCTTATAAAATTATTTACAAAATAAATAAAAACCAGTTTTATGCTGGAAATCGAACGTTTCTAGACTCCGTTTGTCAAGCGATTTTAATGACTATTACCTACAATATAAGGTATACCAAGAATATGCACATTTTTTGGCTTGTAGCTTCTTCCTAAATCAATAACAGAGTTAGAGTGCATTTATTTCATAATTTTTATTCTAATTATTATGATTATGTATATCAACAAAGTGTTTGCTACTTATGAAAATTTACATATTAATTTACTCACCAGCGTCTATTTACACCATTTTACGAAATATTAATTTATTTTAATACTCCGTTGAGTGCTTCATTCAATACATTATTAATATCTACATCTAATAGATTTCATCTAATCCCATGCCTTGGGCAATATAATTGAGCAGGCCTAACTAATGGTCGAATATAGCGCAATATATAATTAACATATTTTTTAATCATTTCATTAATTAAGACTTAAAATATGCAACAGTAAAAATAAACGTATTTTTTAATCAATATAATAAACGTCTAATTAGTACGAATTTACATACTTGACTTTGACTATAGTTGCGGTGGAGAATATTAATTGATTATATTTTGTGAATTAAGACAGTGAAATAAAAAATCATTCAATAAAAATAATAATGTTGATTATTAGTCCTGGTCCTGGATGCGATATATTGATTTTTATTTAATCGGTTGCTACGTTGATTTAATTCTTTAAATGTCTTACCAATGTATTACAGAGAAGTTCACAGAAGAACACATCTGTTTTCATCTTTTTGATGCTGTATGGAGCGTCTTTTTTAAGGAAAGGAATGATATCATAGACATATGAATATTAGTAGACCTGCCCTAAGTGATTAAAAGCGTATTATTCCCCACTCCCCATACCGGTTCCATTGGAGCCGGCTGGGCTCGCGTATGGCTTCCCGTGAATCTTGAGAATGTGACGTCATCATTCTTGTTCAAACTAGCGTCGAGGTATGGTCGAGGCATTTTATGAAATAACACGGCAAAATAGTGGCTTGTGATATGAACACTTGTAAAAATAGATGTGAAAAAGAGAATAAACCCAATTGTCGTATTACATTCCATATGTAATGCATCATTTTAAGCTTATTCACGTCGTATAATATGAATCAGTTGTAGAAACATATACTATCACATCGAGCCAACATTGGTCGAATGAAGCGATTCTCAAGTGTGCGCATCGTTGTTACTGGGAAGTAAATTATGAACACTTATAAAAGTGTCTTAACTAAATACGTAAACAAAATATTCGACTCTGAAAATAGAAGAAATTTTTTTTTGCCGAATTTGGACTTCGCAAATTTGTTCATAACGTGGCGAGTAATTTGCGCTCCCATGTAAAAATGTCTATTCATTCAAAAGCAGATTTTACTTTTAAGAACTAAATGGTGATATTATAATGCGAGATGCCTATATACTGTCAGATTGATTTATTGACGAATCACAGTCAGCTTTACCCCCTTCGTTCTTCAACAGTTGATTTTACCCCTCATCTTTAATTTCTAGTCTATATATTTATATGTCTGTGAATGATATGATGTTCTGGGAACGTAAAAGGTGTGAGGGTTGGGTAGGAATCTAGGGATCGAGTCGAGAAACCAGTTGGAGAGGTCGCAGGGTCTCCCCAAATCAGCCTCTCCAGATCTGGCACGCCACCCATCTGGCGGGCAGGCGCGTCCCGAACACACCTCACCCAATGAACCCAGGCACCCTGCAAAATCACCAAATGAAGCAAACCACTCTGGGTGACATGTGACAGGGGTCTTGGTTATCCAATAAATAGTTCCTCGGGCGGTGGTACACGTACCCACCCCCCGAATTATAAAAAAAGTCATGGGGACAGTTTTACTATTTTGAGATATACGTAAAAATATAGTTACTGAACTGTCTGTGAGTGACGTTGAAAATGTCGATGGTTAAGCAGTTGAGTCGCTCTGTTGATTGGCGAGTTCTTATATGCAGAACTCCCCGTTTTCGGGGTATAAAAGAGTGCATGGGATCTCCCACGAGTATACTAGTTAGGCAAAAATAAGAACTTATTTCAATATAAGTTGATTAAGTGTTAAATATCTAGTACGGATAAGTACTGTATTATTTATTTTTGTTGTGAATTATTATGATAAACCTATAGGAAATTAAATAAATTAATTTTCAATTTATCTATCTGTAAATTTGTTTGTTACGTTCCGGTTCTGGTTAAACATGGCGGCCGTGTTGGATACTACATTTTTATCCCGCCAAAATTCGCATGTTTCAATGTTATGGTACCTACCGGCTTGAATAAAGTTATATATATAATTGAGCCGGTGACATTTATTTGGATAAATTTTACAATTCCTTATTTGAAATTTAAAAAAAAATACGTAAATGAATAAAGTGTTTTAATTAAATAGGTAGGTAGGTATTTACGTACCTACTTAGAGATCTTATGATTTCACAGGAAATTTTTGTTTTGATTTATAAAATAAGAGAAAAATATAAAAATACCCCTTTGAGCACGAGATTCAATTCAATTCTGTTTATTCATTTCAAAAACATTGCAAAATTGTTAATTTCAAGCGTTTTTAAAATATTTTTGTACTAAGAATTCTTAGATTAATATTAACAGTGTGTATATCAACTGGCGACCGGATAAATTATCACAATGACAATTTATCACATCTTTAAAAAGTTATATAAAGTCATGGAAAGTGATGAAACAAAAACTTTATTAACTGGGTTAAGTAGGTTAGGTTAGGTTAGGTTATTTTTTTTATTTTCATCGTTCCTAATGACTTTATATTACTTTTTAAAAGTTGAATTGTCACTATGTTGAGTTATCATGGAACCATATCAACTATACAAGTAATAATAGAGCTTTCCCTTTAAAGAAAGCTTCATTGATGCTAAAAATGTCGATATCCTTTGAATTGATTCTGTTCAACAGCAAGATTGCTGTCCCCACAGGCATGATCATTGGCAAGTTAGTTCTGCAGGCCGGGAGATAAAATAGTCTATGAGATCTATAAATTTTTACAGAAATACTAGTACAGATAACGTAATAAAATAAACAGAGCCACATTCACAAAAAATAAGATTAATGATACAATTCAGAGATGAAACGGTATGATAATATCAAGCCTAATAATCTGATTATATTCAGATAGAAGCTAATACTTCTGTGGTCGTGTTGGCTACAGGATGTTGGCATAGCGGAAATGAAGTTTCCATTAGACGGATCGTTAGTAAATTGTTCTTCTCTTCTCTCTTTCACCACCTCACCCCTCCCCTTTTCTCGTCTCTCTGTCTGGTGGGAGGGATGGGGAGCATTGTTGATATTTCATGTAGCGAATCAAGGGCGGAGATTTGGAAAATCTCTCATCTCTTCCGAAATATATTGAGTTTAGCAGAATAAGAAAAAATTGTAAAAATAATTTTGTACACCGTGATCTACGCAAATACCGTGAAAATTTGACAAAAAATGACGACATATTTTTTGCATTAGCGCCCAAATAAAAAATTATGATAAATTTCTTATTTTTGTGTGGTTAACAAAGCGTTGATATATATAATATAATTTATTAGAGACAAAAAATTTATGGAACTACACGAAATCTATGAAAACAATTTGGAATACCCCTTTTAAAATGCGATATGCAAGAAAAGGCCAATGCAGCTCGAAACGTACTTCACCTATTTACAAAGTTTAAAAAAGTTGTGTATTTGTATGTCCGTGATTTCTTAATAGTTCTGAAATGATTGTTGCAAGCAAAAATTATTTATTGGATCAAGTAGCTCTAGTCGACACGGGGACGGCAAATAAGGCTGAGTAAATCAGGGCTATCTATAATACCATAAAAAATTTTAAAAAAATCAAGGTGAAGTCGGAAACAAGACTTCTATCTGAGAGTTTATATCATTTTAATTATTTTATCAAGTGGTTGTAATTTATGGTTTCTATAGGTAGATCGAGTTTATAGTTAATATATATTAAAAAGGGAAATATATCAGCATACAATAATTCTTACACGCGCACCGCCCCTGAATCAAATCCCCTCTTCTCCCAACGCAACCCTCCAACCATCATTTCCTCTTCCGGCCTACAGCCTCCCCCAGCGTCAAAGCCTCCCCCCAACTCTACCCCCATCCCTGTACCCTACCCTGTGTAGCCTGTAGCCTACACCCCTAGACTGTAGCCTGTAGGAGAATCAACCCCCGACTGCTCTATCGATCCGCTACACTGTAAATAGCCGCGCGTGTAGAGAGATTCGTGGTACAAGTATGCGCTGGGTAATAATAACAATATTTTGACAAGAAAAAAATACAAAATACATCGCCTAGTGATGCGGGTAACGTTCACCCATAATATATTATGCATCATATCTTACGTCTATAAACGCCCGGGTTGCCTGCAACGAAATTAATAATTAAATTAACATTAACATTTATACTATATATTATTTAAAATACATAGTACCTGATCTAAAATGTTAACACAAAATAATTCACGGCCATCTTGATACTGCATCGATTCTTAGAAATATTAAAATAAATGTTCTGAATTCATATTGTTTAAGACGCCATAGCATGTTTAACCTGAAAACATTAAAAAATAATATCACCTATTTTAGCCCTCTGACCCAAATGTGTGGACTATATAATAAGATTGAGTGTGCTGAAGTAGCCATTTTCATAGATAATTGCTAAAAATCTAATAAAAATCGGTTTGAAGTGATTATATTATGTATTACTTGCGTCTCTATTTGTGTCTCTTACTTTTCTGTACTATTTGTCTTTTTTTGTTTTTTATTTTGTTTTTATTTTTTTATTTAGAGATATGAAAATTGACGTATTTCATGTAACAGTAAATTTTTGTAATCGTTTTACCTATTTGTATATAAACTGAGTTTTTATAACTAGAATGTTCTCATGTAAGTGAGATCGTCTAAAAAAACCCAATATAAACAAATAAATTACAAAATGAATACATTGTAAAATATCACAATTAATAAAATTAATTTTACTTGCCCACGCCAGAATTTGAATCCGTGACATCAGGATTCGTAGTCAAGGATCGTAACTACTTGACCACGAACCACGTTTATTTCGTTTTCCTATCTGGGGCCTAGGAGTCTAAAGGCAATTTGTAAATTGTCGATCACTGTTGATAATTTACGTGCCTGAAAACTTCAACTATGGTCGTCACCACGACTTGTTCAAGATACCACATGGCAGAACAGGTGTTCGAGCTCAGCATAGCTTGACAAAAGGAATGGTACAATTAAATGAAATTTCTACATACCTGTTTGAAATATACCTGGGTTACCTGCCTTCTCAAATGTTAAGGCTGTTGAAAAAGAAATCTTGTCCTGTAAATAGATGATTCGTCAAGTAGGTTTTTATTCATTCTAATATGTTTCTCTTCATTAATTTCATTTTCAGATATAAATACCCACACGAATCAATCTAATTTCATTGAAGTTCTGATTCTTAAATTATGATGTGTCGACAGCAAAAACTGGCCGAGTAAATCAAATATCTGAAATATTGGTCGATCGGTGAAGCAAAAACCAGGGTCGGCCGAGGATAAAGATAATTATATTGATTACTGTTGATGGCCCAATGAAGATATTGAATATTATTCATTTATTTATTTGGTTTTAGCTGGACTTTTATTATCATAATAAAAACAGAATATACATACTGAGTTATCGAAAATTATACTAAAAGTATTAAAGTATGAAATAATGTAAAATTTATAAACTATATGTCAAAAAAATGTTAGTAAAGGTGTAACTGGGAATAAATAAAAAAATGTTAGTAAAAATGTAACAGTGAATAAATACAAAAAATGTTAGTAAAAGTGTAACAGTGAATAAACAAAACAATGTTAGTAAAAGTTTAACAGTGAATAAATAAATAAAAAAACGTTAATCAATACCATAAGACTAATCACCAAAACCACATTACCTTTGTTAAAATAATTTGTAGGATTCAGAAAATAGTTGGTATATATTACGCATAACCCTATAAATAGAGACCTAACCTAACCCTATAAATAGAGACAGAAAATATATCAGTAGTACCACTAAACTTTTTGCCCAGATCATACATCTTATTGATTATTTAGTGTATTTGATAGTTGGTAATGTGTTGCAGAAAAATGTTACTTTTTGTCTCGGGTTCCTGTTTGGTACATGGAACTTAACAGTGGTGATGATGGCAGGTCCGTCAATGAAACATGCTATGATAGCGTTAAAAAATCTTCGCCAAGAGTATTATTTAGACATATTTTTTATGCAATTCTGCACTGTTTCAGCTAATCAGAGCGTGTGTAGCTAAAGTAACCCTCATTTTCAGAAGTGGATAGAGTATGCATGATGGAAAGAATTTAATGAATTGTTCAAGTTTTGTGAAACAACTTACCGACTCTTGCGCGGGATTCTCACAAAAAAATCATTTAATGGATGAAGATTTATATATGTAATAATCCTTTGTTTTCCGTTCCTTATTCCAATCCTGTCGGTAATGATTTCAAGAATGGTGTCCGCCGCAACACCATATTTTGTCCAAAGTATTCTCATCCCAAATGCCGTAAATAATAACATGTCGCGCAGTCCGGAATAGGGCCGCAAAAACTTGGACTGAGTGCCGAAATGGCGAATGCCATCCACAACCTAAGTAGATGGCATAGCAAATGGAGGGCTTAGACTTGATAATGTAGATGGTGGAATGTCTTATGCTATTAGGAATAGTTTGGTGTAAGCGAAATGCGTTATTTCGACATAGCGCGTTCTTTGCCGCACCGAAAATTCTTATTGTATCTCACTGAATTGTATTAATTTAATGGAGTTGTGCTTAATAAGGTTACCTGCAAATAAAGTTTCACTAAAATAAAATTTACTCAGATTTTTTGAATATTCTCCAAAAGTTTTCGATTCTCATTATATCTCTACCTACGGTGATAAAAGTGTCTAAAAGCTACGAAAAAATATCAAATAATAAATTTTCCAATAAAATTTGGAGCTTTTTTTTTTTTAATTTTACTAAAAAATAACAAATATCTACAACAAATAAAAAATTTCGACACAGGGGTAGAAAGAGTGGACGGACGGCCAAACAACTTGGTTTTGGCACACTCTCCTTGCCTCATTCACATTCATACATCATACATACTTTTCTATTCTGACTCTTGACATGGCCCGACTTAAGTATCGGATTCACTTCTCAAGTCCCCGACTTCTGCTACCATTCACATTTGCATCATTATTCTCCTTACACTTCTCTCTTCGCTCATTTGCTCTACGTGCCCAAATCATCTAAGCGTCCCTTTCTCAATCTTACTCATTACGCTTACATGCCTTGCACTCTTTGCTGATCTTTACGTTTCTCATCATATTCGATCTGTTTCGATATGTTTCGATCATACATGGTTTTACCCCACATACGCCTCAGGGATCTCATTTCTACAGCATTCAGTCTACTTTCATCCTTTCTCTGGCAGTTCCATGCCTAACTTCTATCCACCAGGGTAGGTACTAGCACTCCATTGTGGAATGTTAGCTTCGCTAGGAAATTAGGACAATTTTTTGAATATAATAATAATAATAACTTTAGAGACTCATTGAGTTCTCTTTGGTTTTGCTTAGCATTGAATCCTCTATCTAAAATGTTAATTAAAAGCAAGTTTGGAATAAAAATTAAGGGTAATACAAGGGAGAGTTAAAAACTTTTCAGATGATATCAAAATGACTTTTGGTTTAGATAAATGTAGAACGATCCATATAGAGAAAGGCAAAATTGTAGATGGGGACGAGAGTATATTTAGAAATTTCAAAATTACTAGTATGAAAAGGGATGAGGTTTATAAATATTTAGGATACCCACAATACAATAGATTTGACCATAATAGTATTAAAAATGGTATAAGGATTAAATTTCAAACTAGATAAAATATTAAAATATATACAATGAGAATGCCAGCATTTTTATAAATCACAACCAGGAATTATTAGATTCCTGGTCAAATAAAAGTATACACGCAAAACACTTCAATTATCTCAACCAAACGTATGTTGACAAATTTTCGTCAAACAAATGGTTGAGTATTGGAAAGTTGAGCGCAGAAATAGAAGGATTTATGCTTGCCATTCAGGTTAGAGTCATTAATATTAAAAATTATAGGAAGCATATAATCAAAGATACAAATCAAATTGATGATTTATGTAGAAAATATTTGACTTTTCCGGAAACTATAGAACATATTATATCGGGATGTGTATACATTTAGGCACAATCAAGTTTTAAAAATAATTCACCAAAGTTTGGTAATTAAACATAACTTGATTGACTGCCATAATATAATACCATATTATGAATACGAACCAAATTAATTTTTAGAAAATGAATTTTATAAAATATATTATGATAAAACTATACTAACATACCGAACGATTAGTCATAATAGACCCGATATAGTTTTCATGACAAAATTAAGAAAAATAACTTATATCATTGATGTCGCTATTCCAAATTCTTGTAATATACAAAAATTTGTTTCTGAAAAAATAAGAAAATACGCAGATTTAGGAAATGAATTTAGATTTTACAAGAATAAGAAAAACCCTGTTATATAATACACACTTGCTTATTACCATCACGATTGATCCCGGATTCTGAAAAGAAAATGCTTAGCAAGAAGGTCTTGATAATATGAAAACATTTCAATATGTGGTGGTAAAATTGCTTAGCAATAAGGTCCTGTTAATATGAAAACATTTCAATATGTGGTGGTAAAATTGCTTAGCAATAAGGTCCTGATAATATGAAAACATTTCAATATATGGTGGTAAAATTGCTTAGCAATAAGGTCCTGATAATATGAAAATATTTCAATATATGGTGGTAAAATTGAACCCATCCCAAAATCGAACTGCATTTGAATTGAATAGAATCGGCGGCAGAATATTATGTGTCGGTAAAAAGTCGATAAAAAGAATTTGTACGTCATCGACAGGAACACGTGTCGGTCTGTCGGACTTCTTTAGGTGCCACTTGGCGCATTATGCGCCACAGGATATTTTACCATTGTTCTTATTCTAGATCTCTGGATATTATTCCAAATCATCACCGCCTGAGAGAAGTATGTATTTCATGATTTTGTGTAGGAAAAAAGCTGTGATACTGTTATTTTTTAAAAATTTGGAACTAGTTTCGTTCCTTCTCACCTTCTTAAAATTCACATACTTGACTCTCCAGGTTGCACTTTTTGGGTTGTCCTTCTTTAAACAAATATCCTCTCTTCTATCAAGCCTTATCTACAATTTGTATCTCCTGTGTTCTATATCTCATCTTATATAAGAATGGATTGTTTCAGAGAATTTGAACAATTCATCAAATTTTAAATTTCATTTTTTAGTTCTGTGAAGGTTCTTATTATTTCAGGTATGTGAAACATCTGGCCAAAAATGATATACTAACAGAACTCGAATAGAACCTTCACAGAACTTCTAAATACAATTAAATGTTCTAATTCTCTGAAAAAATCCAATCTTCCATATTACAAGAAATTAGGCCATTGAAATAAAATTAATCATAATACATTGAAAAAATCATGTTTGTCAATATGTTTGTTTTCCAAAAACTCGAAAAGTGTTCGACTGATATCGCTGAAAATTCCAAAGTTTGTTCTTATTAGTGCCAGAAGTGTTAAGAGCGTAGTTTGAATGGTAGAAGCTGTCGAAGACGCCGGAGAAATACTTAACACAATATCTCTGCACCAGAATGATATAAGGAGTCAAATTAAAGTCAATGTATATGGTTTTTAACAGTAACATTGTGGTATAAAGTAGTGAATGAATAAATATAATAAATTCACCTTCCCTCTCTTTATAATTTGAAATGTTATCCTTGAACACACCCTTGAAGGGTGAAAGCCAAAAGCATTGAAAAAACCTAGTTTTTATATCCCGTCTTGCCTGAGTTTCAACACCATTTTCTTCTGTTTGAACCCATGAAAAATTTGGCGTCTTGTCGAGTGTTTTGGCAATGGGTATTATTTTTTTTATACATTTAAAAATTTGTTAGATCATATACTTTCAGGTATACAAAACTTCGTATTCTTGATGACACCAAAACTCACACGCAAACTTTAACCGAAATTCTAATTTCGGTTATCTGTGCGTTAGTTTTGCGTGAAATCTGGTTCAATGATATCAATTTTGCTTTCATATTAATTGTCATCATCAAAATTGGAACTGAGTGTTCAAAGAATTCAGACAAGCAATGAAGTACCTACCTATAATATTTTTATTTTAAACATTTCTCCTACTTTTAGATTCTAATACACATGAAGCCACAGACTGAATGCTGTAGAAATGAGATCTCTTAGGCGTATGTGTGTAAAATTATGTGTGATCGTGTGAGAAATGTAAAAATTCGCAAATAATGCAAGGCTGATGGAAAGCGTGATGGTCAAGATAAAGAAAGGGACACTCAAATGGTTTGGGCATGTAAAACGAATGAACGAAGAAATAAGTATTAGGAGAATATATGACGCAAACGTGAAAGACATGGAACTATGAAATGAATCAGATCCCTCCCCAAATATAAGTTATTCTCAATTAATGAGGTATTAACTAACAACATGAAATATATATGATATATTTTCCGGGTGACTGGATAAATCATCACAATGATAATTCATCACATCTTTAAAAAGTTATATAAAGTCATGGAAAGTGATGAAACAAAAACTTTATTAACTGGGTTTAGTAGGTTAGGTTAGGTTAGGTTAGGTTAGGTAAAAAAAATCTTTTTTTCATCGTTTCTAATGACTTTTTATCACTTTTTAAAAGTGTGTTGAATTGTCACTGTGTTGAAATAACATACTGTTGTAAATCGTTATTGGACGGTTGGTATATATACTATGTAATTGCTTTGTCATTTTCATAATATTAACCATCTGTCTGCTGAACACTTACTGATGTTCTTACTTACTTCTATCAATATGTATAATCTGTTATCACTCTGAAAAAAATAAAAGAGAAATACTTGAATCGCGCCATGTCAAGAGTCAGAATAATAGAAGAGTATGTATGGGACGATGTATGAATGTGAATGAGGCAAGGAGTGTGTGCCAAGACCGAGTTTTTTGGAGGTCCGTCCTCTCTGCCCACCCTGCAAAGAAATGGTGTGATAATTAGATAGATTCTTTTAGATTTTAATTCAACAATTTGTATGATATTTATATGCAATTAAAAATATTATTATTAAAGAACGCCAAAAATGCTAAAGTTTTTTACCTCGCTTATAGAAGTTTTTTTATGTAAACTGTATTAAGCACTTGGTACAGAACTAAAAAAATGCTTTTAATTAGTCAAATTATGGTTGGTTGGTTATGGATGGTTGGGAAAATTTTGAAACGAGAGCACTTTTAAACATTTATATAGTGTTACTATATTGCATAGACTGTATGCGTTACATAATAGCAAATGTATTTAGAGTAGCTATCTCGTATATTAAATCTGTTTCCATAGGTTTGGAGAAAAGCGTACCTACTTGAATATTACTAAAGTTGTGCTGTACAAACATAAAGTCAATATTTCGGTAGGTGAAAAAGAACTGGAAAAATAAGTGGAAATGAGAACCGAAAGCAATATGAAACGTCAAAAAAAATATAATATCCTTTATGAAATTCTAAAATTAGTAGCGTAAGTAAAGGATGTTTTTTTAGAGGTTTATTTTCTAATTGGAAAGAGGTTTTAACAGCGACAGCCGATTTGACAGCTGTTTGGTTTACCATTTCACCGTTTTCATGATTACTAACTTTTTGTTCCCCAATTGAATGGCACTAATGTGGAAGATCTCGCCGCAATCTATTTACTGAAGGAAACGTTTGATAAACGCATAATTTCGTGTTATGGAACTGTTATTTGGCCTCCAGCATCATGTGAATCATGATTTTTTTTCCGTGGGGTATACAAATCGCTAGTCTACGTCAATAAACCAGAGACGATGGACGACATGGAAGCTAATATTCACCGCTTAATTGTCCGGCTGCTCGGCTTCCAGATTGCGTTTTATTCGGGCCAGCTGCGGTGCCCCCAAACTCGAAATCATATTAAGACACTAATGTACACTAAGGCATAAAATTAGCTATCCAATTAAGTCAATATCTTGGCCATTACCACGTTTTTATTTAATTTGAAAGTTATATACCTCTAATAAACAACCTTTGGTTTGACACTTAGGTACAGCCAGTCGCTAAACTCGAACTGCGGACAGAGCGACACAGACAAGGCATATTAAGCCAGAAAAAAAGACAAGCCGCCTCTCTGAGCGACCGCGAAAGTCTTTCAAAAATATACGATTTGTGAGAAGTATCGCGGACGAGCGCAGAAAAAGTCGTCGGCCGAGAGCCTAATTTGATGTGTCGTTTTTTATTGCCTCAAGCCGCGTCGTCTGGAAGCGGCCCAAATGGAATAAAATAACTTTTCACAGGTTTACCACTAATCACAACATGGGAGGGTACTGAAAGGAAAAGGAAAGATGATGATTCGTGGAAAATTCTGTTCCTTTGGTAAAATAAGGGTAATAATGTCTCACTCCTAGTAATGTTTTATAGCCTATATGTAAATGCAAAATAATAGTAAGGCAGCAAAACTAGATATTGGTGGTTTATTTATTCATTGTTTTTATAAACTATCTGTATTGGCATCAAAATAAATTCTTAAGATTTTTTTATATTTCCAATGGTATTAAATAGGGAATGTGTCAATCACGATTATCTTCTGTTTCAACTCAGTTTACAAAAATTTATTTATTTGTATTATTAACGCCTTTCAGATTTTATATAATATAACTTATGGTATAAGACTTGAACTATGATAAATTAGAATTGTCTTAGTAATAAAGAGCCCATGAGTTAACAACATATATATGGATAATTGTCTGGACTCACCAGAACTTACCAATTTAATAAATCTTCATATTCCGTCTAGATCAACCCGACAATTTGATTTATTTTATCTACCCTTGTGTAGAACAAACATTAGAAAAAAATCCCCAATTCCTCGTATATGTGCACAATATAATACAAAATTTTACAGCATTGACATTTTTGGTAATAACCTAAAGAAATATCGATATGAAGTAATGCGTACGATCGATTATTAATATGAGAGTATGGAATGTATCGGCAGCATCTCCTATCCTCTTCCTATTTTCCTCTTCCTCTACCCTTCCTTTAACACCAAATTAATTTTAAGATACTAAAACTTCATTTCTAATGCACTTTAACATAAGAAACTTCTGTGGCTTGACTTCAGTTAACTTGTATATTTATCTCGTATATTATATAAAAGCTGTTTGTTTTTTACAAAATAAATAAATAACACTTGCAGTTGAACATTTGGAAATAACAACACATTTATATGTAATATAATACATGTCAATAACAACATAATAAGAAAAGCACCCTTTAGGTATGTTTAAAGTTTTAAAACAATTATCAGAACGTAAAATAATTAATGACTTAACTTATCTACATAAAATCATAAATTCGATAATTGAATACTTGATTTCCTCGAAAACCAACACCGAGATATTATTTACCGTATTATTGCGACAATTCCAACACGGCATCACAATTGTATTCTCCCGTTCGCCGTATACAGAATTCAGGTTAGTGATTATGAGGATGTTATTGACGTATTTATCATATTGATTGCTAAATATAAACAGGTATTAATAGAATTCATTTCGGCAAGCGAAAAAAAAAATCTAGTTGGACCAACTGCCTAACTCTGATTCAATTTATTTTATTTATAAACCTAAATAATATGTACATACGCTCTAATTTACATTTTTAAAATAATCTAAACAGCGCCTTAAAAAAACTTATGTTTAGCCGGGGTTTAAATTTTAAACCAAACTTCTGAAATGGCAAACAAGAAATGAAAATGCGTTCTTTGTGTATAAATTTTAAATTGGTTTAGGACCTTTTTGTGTTTTAACCTAAATCGGTCATTTGTTATTTAAATTTAACCCCACCAAATTGCTTTTTGAAAACGTAGTATTTTTTAGTTTACATTTACAAAGTAGATAGGTAAATATTATTTTTTTAATAAATATCATTAAGTCACAAATGATTGCCAAAGTTGCCTCAAAATTCGTGAAAAATCGATTTCTTTAGTGGCCTATATTTTACAATTTGAAACCCTAATAAATAATTCATGCACATATTTGTACTAGATATTTACCACACTTGTTTTTAAGGTTTTACGCTCAGCAGGGCTTTTACATGGATTTTTAAAACAGAATATATCTAGTGAGCTATCGAAAATCACAAAAAAAAATTAAAGCATGACATAACAGTAAAATGATAAACTGAATTCAAAAATTATTAGTAAAAGATGTAACAGTAACACACAATAATATAGAAACTAGAATAATACTACATATAAGACACTTCACTAAAACTGTACCTATTACTTTGTAAGATTAATTTGTAGGATTCAACAAAGTGCTTATATAGATTACGCTTATTCTACAAACGGAGTCAATAAACACTATCAATAGTACCCCCAAACTATTGGTTAGTGAGTGTGTCTCACAGTTGGTTGTGTATGTATTGCAAAAGATTGTTATATTTTGTCTTGTATTCCTAGTTGGCACATGGAACCCGTTGTTAAGTTTTGTCAAGTATTTTGGCTTCAAATCCAATTTAATTTAATCCTTTCCCTTAAGGGGGGAACGGTTACTTTTAAAACGTATAATATGCCTGCCGTAGCACAAAAACACCATACGACACATACTTTCAAATCTTTGCAGTTCAATTATTCAGCCATCAGGTTTAGTCTCTCCCCCGGGCCAGCACAGCGCGTTCCTCCCGGATCCCTCGCCAATAAATTAGGCTACACTGCAAAAGCTGCGCGCGAAACCTTAAAAAAGTCCAAATTCAAATTGGCCGCCTATCGGTACAAATGATCGGTTTGTCCGCCGCCTCCGACCAACTGGTGACAAACTCACATCCTTCAACCCTTTCCAAGAACAAATCATATTAAATCGATAAATCTAAAAAGTTAAGGATGATTACCGGACAACTTAACGTAAGTTAGTTATTTTCATTGCTATTAAAGACTTATTTTTTAAAGGTGTGTTGAGTTGTCATTGTTTTAAGTGACAATTTTTAAAGGTTTGTTGAATTTTCACTGTGTTAATTTATCATTTTTAAAGGTGTGTTGAATTGTCATTGTGTTAAGTTACCATTTTTAAAGGTGTCACTATGTAAAGTTACCATTTTTAAAGGTATGTTGAATTGTCATTGTGTTAAGTTAACATTTTTAAAGGTGTGTTGAATTGTCATTGTGATAAGTTACCATTTTGCAAGGTGTGTTGAATTGTCACTGTGTTAAGTTACTTTTTTAAAGGTGTGTTGAACTGTCATTGTGTAAAGTTACCATTTTTAAAGGAGTGTTGAATTTTCACTGTGTTAAGTGATCATTTTTCAAGGTGTGTTGAATTGTCATTGTGTTTAGTTACCAAAGAACCCCTCAGAGAATTTTAGTTAGAACCCAATATTCGTGACTCCACATTATTTTATTTTTTTTTAAAGAAAGACGAAAATTCCTTGGTTACGACCTGGGTTATAACCTGACAATATTTTAACAACTCCTCCTACAATCAAACTGTTTAAAAATAAAATTATTTTTAAATAAGGTTTATAGGCCTTACCTATAAACGTGTTTTAAATTTTGAATAACTAATAAACAACCAATAAGTTAGGGAAAAAGGATATTTATCAGTTGGTTTATTTGTAAGAGGCTGATATTTTAATACTTACCTCTAATGTAAACTTTAGCATGGGGATGGAAGGTGGACTTATTAACATTAACGTTATTGAAGTAATTAATATATACTTCTATATATGTAGTGTTGTGAAGTAAGTACATGAGATATAAGTGAAAGAAGGAAAATTTACACTCTGAAATAATGTATTTAATTATAAGCGGAAGATGTTACTGGTCTAATTATTAAGAACTTAGCTAGTAGGGAAATTAAACCCTTTGCGCCTATGTGGGAGCTAAACGCATTGGTCATCTCAGCCACTAATCATTTGATTATTTGCTCAAATATTTTAATTCATGTCAAAGTGTCATACTTCATGATAAAAATGACGTTGTTAACAATACAATTGAGAGATATATTTCTCCACCCCAAAACTCCTCTTTAATAAGTATCAACGTTTCACAAATTGGGGATAAAATAGTTCCACTTGTTCCATTTGTTCCGATTAGGAGTAGGCAGAGTTGATAGACTACCACAAAAACTCTGTCTCGGCATACAATCCTTGCTTCATAGATACTCATATATATATATATATATATATATACTATATAGTTACTCTTCACATGACACGACTCAAATATTTGTTTCACTTGATCGTACCGTGTTTTCTTGACTTAAATAATAAACATTGTCACTTTTGATACTCTTTATAAGTAAACCGTGTTTCACGTTAGTCTAATGAAACTTTGATAGTCTAAGAAAAAAAAATGATGAAAAGTTTTTCAAACCAAATTTTTTTTTATAATTTGTAAAAACTAAAAAAATGCGGGTAGCAAACAATTTTTCTCCGTTTATTCTACAGATTTTCGTCAATAGTCACCCCGTGAAGATGCATAATGCCCAGTCACATAAATACAGAATCGCACCCACGATCTCTCGACACCACAGTCAAGTGTTTATATTATTACACCACTGGAGCCATAATATTTTACTCTACCACTGCACACTAAATTCAACGTTACGGAAAGGGTGAGCAGAGTCCCGAAACTAGGTGTTTTTTTGAAAACCTTTTATGTAAATAGGAACAAGCTATTTGGGATCCTGAAATGTGGACCCAAACCGGGTCCCTGTGGAATCCCTGTTCGAGCACAATTTACTGCCACCTGCATCTCTTCTTTTATCCTTTTGTATCCAGAAACTCCACGTTTCAGCGTTGTTTCTTTCCATAAAACTAAATCGGGTTAAATTGTTTAATGTCTCGAGAAGGTGTTAAGCTGGGATGTATCAATTATTGATTCTACGAAGTGATCAGGGTAAAATGATCGTCACGAAATGATCGGAGCGCCCAATCTTGATCGAGGCATTAGTGGAATTTGGTGTTGTATTCCCATTAGAGGCAGTATTATTCGATGCCAAATTGGTCTGGCTTAAGCGGTTTAAGGGTTTTCAAATTGTTGTCTTGAATCTTGTTCGTTTAATGAGTTTATTTGTTAACAACTTCGCACCAGTGTATTTTTAACACGTATAAAAGATATTGTATCTATATATATATATATATATACGAGTTTTGCCTAATTGCGTTGTTGTGTTTGAAAACGATTTGTGAATGCCTAAAATTATGTTAAAAATTACGTTAAAAATAAAATTATTGCTTCGGATTACAAAAATAGTAATTCGGAGGTCGCAGGTTCAAATCTAATTTCATTTGATTGATTTGTATGATCACAATTAAATCATTTAAAATAATATTAGTGTATTCGCGGCACAAACACATACTCTCTGTATCGCCCTGGTGTAAGACCACCATTCAAAATTGAATTGTTGCTTGAAATGGCTTTAGCTATGTTTAACGATCACTTCTGAATAGCCAGGTACTTTTTCACCATCCTATTTCCCTTCCCTACTGCATTCAGCCTTACAACGTACCCCAATTTGGGATGCCATAGTCTCACCGGCTCCAGGCGGTTGGGAGCAGTTGCGACTCTTGTTAACACATTTAAAAATTGCGAAACTGAGAGTATCTTCTACTATAAAACGTATAAATTAATTAATACTTATATTATTTTTAATTAATTAAATAAAAAAATTCTGGGCAACGCCGTGATTTGAAACCATGAACTCGAGGCCTTGAAATAATTAAAATTTTCTCAAAAAATAATTTAGTAGTTCGTAAAAGAGTGCACAGTTCTAATCCTGGTCGTGGCAATATCTAATAATGTTCTTGTGTAATTTGATACATTATTAATTGGGCTTTTACAAAGAAACTCATTTCTCCAGTAAAATAATTTTGTTAGTTTTATGAAATATTCCGGGATTTTATTCCAATAACTCTATTTATGACATCTTTCGAACATTGCGTTACATTGATAATAATTTTGAGTATGTGACTGATATTATGGTCTGAATGTTTTCGACTTTACAGAAATGGGTTTACAGCTGTCGTACAAAATGCACGCACATAAATAAATAATGATCGAGGTGGTAACATATATGCTCTGGTCATACTCTTTATTAGGCATAATGGGTTAAAATAATTTATGTAGTGCTTATAGGTTGAGAGGAATTTTCTACAAATAAATGTATTTAAGACACAATAAATAACATTTTTAAACATTAACATTATATTTATTATAGTAACCAAATGAAAACACCCTATGATGGATGAGGAGTCACATGAGAATTTCAGATAAAAAAAATCATCAGCATATCTTCGTATCGCAGGTTCACGTTTTGAAGTTAATCATTTACATAACTACCTAGCGCAAACCTTTAAAATATTACAGATTGTCTGAATTCTCGACAAATCAGTTACAATTTTGAAAATATCAATTATAATACTATATTTTTTTACATTAGCTACTACAGGAGGCCTTGAGGATATTGTCTTTGGGGATTTTGTATAGAGGGTTTTTTATGGAAAGGAAGGAGAGGAAGTACTGGAAAGGAAGTACTGCGGTGTAGGGCGATTAGTCTCTCGATTCGGCCCGCCACGCAGCAGATTGGCAAACCCATCCGCCGCCAAAACCTAGACAAACCTCGACACATGATTCCGGACACCCCTGCCCCAAGTCACCAAACGTAGCGAACCATTTGGGGTGATCTATGGTAGGGGTGTTGGTTATCTATTATATAAATTTAAATACAAGATAAAATATTTTATAGGTAGGTACTTTATTGCTTGTCTGAATTCTCTAAACAAACACGTCCAATTTTGAAAATTAAAATAAAAGCTAAAAACGTAAATTTAAAAAAAGTTTTTAAGTTCAATCGAAAATTAGTATGATAGAAGTTCAATTACAAACAAACTCAGTATTTTTATAATTGTTCTTAATTCCACGGAAATATAAGTTAAAAATACATACCTGAATAGACTTGTTCTTGCACTCAACAGCTCGGCTGCGGAATGTTTCGACAGCTTCTATGTTTCCTTCCTCCTATAACATATTTAAAATGGGCCTCTTCAAGGCCAGGTAATATACTCATTTCATTCTTTAAAAATACCCTCAAAGCAGTAGATATCCCCAAATACGAAATGGAACTTGCGGATGTTTTCAGTAAATCATGCATGGACTTTACTCAAAATGAAATTATCTAAACATACAATCTTTGTATTTACAAAGTGATTCGGCTAAAAGGCACTAGTTTTCTGTGTATTTAAACAATATTTTTTTTCAAAATATTGTTCCCAAAAAATACATCGAAACTTATTTTGCCCTTCAAAGCGTCGCGCTCACCATTACAGTTTGTATTACATGCGAAAATAAAAGAGAATCCGCGTGTTTTCTCATTGTTTTACCTCCTTTCTCGACATTCCCCCGCCTTGTCTTACCTATGTGAAACTCGTCACATGTCCGTCTGTAACTCCTGCCTTTGAGTCGTAAAAACCGACGCGAAAAAAGCGCAAAAACGACAGAAAAGCGTACACATGGCGGCCGCTTCTTGTATAAATTTTTCGACACAATAGCTCTGTTTATGGTAAAAATACCACGCTGGCTTTGTTCGCCTTTCGCCGCCTGACGGATTCCGCCTGGACTTTTTGCTCCTCTTTTCAGGATCGTTCGTGTTGCTATTTTTTCGTTTTCGAATTGAGCACATCATCCGGGACTATTTGTTCAACGGCTTCGCTTGAATTTGGAAGTGGATGATTATTCACATCACATTTAAACTGTTAATAGTTGGAATGCTGCCTTATTTGGTTAACTCCATTTTCCGAGGGTAATTTCTATATCCTGCTTTTGCTTTTCCAGTTTTTTAGGGGCTGTATGTTGATTGGCGGATTGTTTTATCTTATCCCTAAGTGCCTTATTAAAGTTCACGATAAAAGTGACTGCCACGAATACAAAACAATACGACCAAGGTCAGGGGAATTAGGTTCTGGCATTAGGTACCAAACGCGTGAAAGGTTAAACATGAGCAGTGAAAATAGAGAGATTGTTCAACTAAATATATTTATTTATTCATCCGAGATGCATGTATTTATAAACTGTTGAAAAAGTTGTGCTTTTATCATGCGTTGTATTTTTTGTATTCTCCTCTTCAATAAAGCCTTTTTAGGTCTTGCTGTGATATTGTGAGTATCACGTATATATACTCGTACTTATGCCACGAACATACCCTTATGATTAATTATATCAGGGGTCCCAGCCAGGCGTCGTGAGTTAAATTTCTCAGCTGGCTAAGTCGACCTACACTTTTTCAAATTATTGTCAAGTTATTCGGAAACCGTGAATAATTTTGTTTTTCTTAAAAAAAATGTTTTTTATAACTTTCATCCATTTTTTTTCAATACACATGCCATAATTTACAAAACATTGAATATGCAACAATAAAAGTCCTTGCCTAAAATGACCATTGAAACCTTCAAGGCTGAAAATGAGAGCAGACCTAGAGATTTCATTAGATGCACCATACCTCTCATGGTCATGCTATGCTGGGCCAGAACATCCGTTCTGCTATGTACACTTTGCACTCCTATTGGATTCACTATTGACCAGTAGTCTACTCTGGGGTTGAAAAAAATAAACATACTTTCCTTAGAAGATTAAAAAAATACATTATTTTACTCATTCTTTTTGGACAACCTGTTTCTCCTATATGGTGACCATTGCAGCGGGATAATATATTAGAACGACATTATTCGAAAAAGTCACAAAACACAATTATTTAAAGTCAAGATAATTAGTAAGTCATTTAAATTATGAGTAATATATTTCTTACAAAATTGAAGGTACTTATTTCGTAAAAGAGGTGTCTTTTTTGTTCGAAATATTTAAAATATATTTGTAAAGATGTTTTCGTGAGCACCCTATTGCTTGTCCGGCTAACGTTGTAAATCAATGGTTTACTAGGTCTTTGTATTCCGGGAATACCTACCCTCCTAAAGAATTCATTGGCTCTAGTTTTGGATTATTACATGTTACTTACTTGAAAATGGCACCGAAAACAAAAGATAGATCGTCCCAGGAGGCGGAGCAGGTAAAATAAGAAGGCGGACCAGTAGGTAGAAGAATCTCAACAGATACACGGTGTTTTTGAAGAGACAAGTATAAACAGTTTTACACACATTTGAAAAAAATAATATATATATATAACTTAACACTATAAATGTCTATTGTCATATTAAAATTAATCACTTATAAATTTTTAAGGTATGATATTTTTCATAGCACACTCCAACGCACATAGCAGGTTTATTGTCACAAGTTTTACAAAAATATATGGTCCTTTTTCGTTGTTTTTTATCCGAACACACTATACACTCACGACATTTTTTTTCATTTTGTGGCATTAGTATGTGTAATTTTCCATCCAACCTTTGTTCTGGATCGAGACAGTGTCTGCCTTTAGTACTATTTAATCCTCCTCTGTGATTTCCGACTAATTGAATGATAAGTTTGTCAACAAATTCAAGATGTGTCATAGCCTTAAGTTTCATTTCATTTTGTTTTTCCTTATATAAAATATATGAGTTAACAACAGAAACTTCAAGACCCCAAAAAAATAATTTTCGCCACCATTTTAATGTTTTCCTCAAAAATGGGTAGGCTGCAGTATACTGGTCTGCGGTATCCACGCCTCCCATATATTTTGTATAATTTATAATCATATTCGGTTTCATTATGGTTTCTTCTTCGCCACCTCTCATTATTCTTCTTACAATTTTAAAATCGTGTGTAATCGTGAATAATGATTGGTATATACTGTAACTATTCTCTTGTCCTTCCAAGCAAGAAGCAATTCATTGTTTTTGACACATGTTATCGTTTCACCTGACTTCAATTTAGCATTTTTTATTGGTAATGGAATATGCTTTCTAGTCGTCATTATTGTACCAGTTAGATGAGTTTTTAACTTCATCAATTCCTCTCCTAATTGCTGGCTTGTATATAGCCTGTCAGTAAACATGTGAAAGCCTTCAGCTTCAGGAATGGAAATTAATAAATTGTTGTATAGGTGTAAAACAATTCTTGAAGTAAATGGGAGATCAGGTCTAATTAACCTATTCGTGGTTACGGCAGGTTGGAAGTCTTCAATGTTTTCAAAAGCATTATTCAATGAAGATTCAATATTATTTACACTTTGATTTATTATTTCACTTTGTTCGTTAATATTACTAAACACATCGTTATCATTACTTTCTTCGAAATATTCGTTAAATTGATCCATGGCGATAAGAATATATTTAAAAATATTTAATTGTTATTTCAGTTTTGAAACGTTCACAGAATAATGGTCACCACAGTAGGAGGAGCTCCGCCGCGAACAATGTACCGATACAGACTGACCAAATAAAACGGCACACAGAAAAATACAAAGTAGGTCAAAAAAGCCAAAAATTCTAAGAAACACCTATATAAGCTAATCCTTTAATGTATTTTGACTATGAATACATTTTAAGGAATATTTAATCCTTTGTGCACACCATTGTGAAATAAAATTCACATAATTGTATCGGTAAATGGGGAAAACAGAGCTTCAAAGTTACCGCCTGGGAAAGCCACTATTTTGGCTATGGGAGCTAGCAACCAAATGCTCGGAAGCCAGAATATTGGCTATCGGAGTGCAATACGTTAAAGAGCAATTCATGATGTCTTCCCTGGCGGTAGTAACGAACAATTTAAAACATTTAAAGAGGGCTGTCAATAAAATAGTTTATTATTTTAAATGATGTTATTGTAAGGGTCCCATTCATCCTAGATTGGAGACTTTCGTGGTTTGTTTTAGAGAGCAACCATAAAATTGACCTCATCATAGGTGAGTATATGTAAAGGTTTTGTGGAAGAATCACTTCTTGACTCATTTTTCAGTTTTAACTCGCAAGTTGTGCGGACTGCTTTGGAGCTTACCACGAACTGTTTTCGAAGTATTATAATAATAAAAAACTTAATATAAGTTGAACAAAACAGTTTGATGACCCAGTGCAATTATAGATAATGTTGCTAGTGCTGTACTGTATGGACTCCGCACAAAACTAAATATGCATATACATATCAATGAATCCGGAATAAAATCTCAGTTATAACTGTATGCGGACACACTGAACTTAACCGGCGTTCATGCACCTTATGGACTTAGTTCAGACAACGAATAGATTTAGCCTAAAAACCAAACGATATGAAATATTTTTTTATTTATTGAATAAATAGTTAATACATATCAACAAACAAGTCCTGCTAGGCCATTGAATTGGCTTGTCAACAGGTGCTTAAAGTTTAGTTACATATACATTTTTATAAGTGATAATTTACATCTTATATCTACAGATTCAACAATTTTTTCATAAAATTTTTCATACATATTAAAGTAAATATTTTTTTCCGATAGCCAATTTTTCACCATATATTTAACCTTATTAATAGATTTAAATTGCTTTATAGTGTCAGGTAAGAAATTAAATATCTTCGGTATGTTGTATTCAAACGTTCTCTGTCCGTATTTATTATTAAATTTCGGAACTATTAACCCGTCGTTGCGCGTGAATCTAGTACTGTATTTATGTTATAATTTTTCTTTATGCTGCAGGGTAAATATATACTGAATTATGATTTTTTGCCATAGAATAGCCTTAACAGGTAAAATTTTGGCACTCTGAAACAGCAATGGTGTATTATGATATACTTAGTTGTAATATAGTTCATATCTCTATTGATATCCCACTCCTCTTGGCTTCTATAATAATAACAATAATATTTGGATGATAAGCGACGATGTATAGCGCTGTTTTTAGGAAAAATCACCTTCAGGTCGATGTAAAAATATGTAATATATATCTACAATAATCTATCTTCTTACTAACTATAGACCAGACAAACTGTTATCAACTTATGGCTAACAGATTGCATTCACCGGATCGTCGATCACTAATCCAAAACTATATATACAAATTGCATTCACCGGATCGTCGATCACTAATCCAAAACTATATATACAAATTGCATTCACCGGATCGTTGATCACTAATCCAAAACTATATATACAAATTGCATTCACCGGATCGTCGATCACTAATCCAAAACTATATATACAAATTGCATTCACCGGATCGTTGATCACTAATCCAAAACTATATATACAAATTGCATTCACCGGATCGTCGATCACTAATCCAAAACTATATATACAAATTGCATTCACCGGATCGTTGATCACTAATCCAAAACTATATATACAAATTGCATTCACCGGATCGTCGATCACTAATCCAAAACTATATATACAAATTGCATTCACCGGATCGTTGATCACTAATCCAAAACTATATATACAAATTGCATTCACCGGATCGTCGATCACTAATCCAAAACTATATATACAAATTGCATTCACCGGATCGTTGATCACTAATCCAAAACTATATATACAAATTGCATTCACCGGATCGTCGATCACTAATCCAAAACTATATATACAAATTGCATTCACCGGATCGCCGATCACTAATCCAAAACTATATATACAAATTGCATTCACCGGATCGCCGATCACTAATCCAAAACTATATATACAAATTGCATTCACCGGATCGCCGATCACTAATCCAAAACTATATATACAACGCATTTTACCAATGGACGAATGAATTGTCATTTATTTATATTCTGTATAGGCAGATAATATATACGATCATATTTATCTGGGAGGTCACTTGAGATTAACACACTGTTAATTGTTTATTAGAGAAATTTAGATATATTTCGCACGCAAAGGACATAATTAGAACATATGTAAGTGGAAATGCCATTATTAATTCTGGTATTTATTTTAATCATACATATTTATGTTATAAGAGTGTTATTATTTTTATGATAAATTAATGTTTATGTAATCAATAATAATTTTTTTTTTGTGGATGAGTGTTTCAGGCGAACAATTATTGCTTATAAAAATAATTTATATGAGTGTGTTTAGGAAAGGAAAAGCAAATTTCATGTTGGGCGGTACAATAGCACGAGGATTTGATTAGAATTTATCCTCCTAAATGTGATTCGTCCCTCGGTATTAGCGATTGAATGTATATATATGCAATAAGAAAAGCGTGATTACGATATATTATAGGCAATACAAGAATACTACTCTCAGGCTTAAAAAATCTGAAAAATTCAGAAGTAGTCGTCGCTACGATTTGTGCAAGATACCACGCTGTAGAATAGATGTTCTATCACAGCATAGGGGCCGTTCAAGTATTATGTAAGCACTATGGGGGGGCAGGGGGGTCTTTGCTTTGCTTATTTTTGATGGCACGGGGGGGTGGGGGCGTCGAGATAGTGATTACGTCAGCACTGCTCAGCAGTAATTTTTTTTTTTTTATATACATTGGCAACCCACACATTGTCTATGTTTGAAAACCGAATACATATTCGGGGATTCCCACAAATAATTAATACGTTTAGGTACTCGCTTAGAAGCGAATGGGGGAATTACCGCGCGCTACTCACTTGTCAAAATTTCTTCCATCAATCTATTGTTTCTTTTCAGTACGATTGACGATTTGACGTGTTGTAAGCAAATCAAAGCAAGTTAATATTTGTGTTACCGTTGATCCCCTTTCGCCAAAGTTGAATTGTTTATGATGTCGTTTCAAATAGACAAATCCAAGTTATACCAAAAATTGTTCGAAAGTTTTAATCATGGATTAGGGTGTTATGGACTGAAGACTGTTAATTGGAATTAATATGTATACCAAAAGTTCTAAAGAAGTTTGTTTTGTTCGTAATAGTACTTAATAAGATTATAATATTTGTACCTTACTCTATGTTGAATACTGTGTCAATAAATTTTGTTAAAATGAATATTATGTGCATTAAAGTCCTCTATCCTAAGTCTATTTTATAAGTGCTGCTTATGAATCAATAAAAAAACAGAATACATTAACAGAAAAATGCATATAGGTACCAATTTTTACGTAAGCATGGGAGGGGGGGGGGTAAGAGCTTTGCTTACTTTTGGTGACAAGGGGGAAGAGGGGGTAAATAATTGTAATAAATCTGCTTACGTAATACTTGAACGGCCCCATAGCACGACAAGAAGAATGGTCCAATTGAAAACATCTTGTACTGTCAATGGATGATGAATCTAACAATAATAATTACAACCGTTCGTACCTATAAATTATGTGTTTTCTTCAGTGGGATACAATTAGCCACCCCCTACAAATTTATTCCATTTGTTTCTAATAAAGTCATTACTAACTATGTTTCTCTATCTCAGAAATTTCCACCGACGAAATTCCTCACATCTACTAATATAAGGGTGGTTCCCTTCGACACACTAATAAACTTGATATATTATCACCACTGCTGCATACCCCGCATTCCATGACATGCCGTGAAGGCGGGTAGATACCATCAGTATCACCCCTGCAACATGTGTTTTAATTGGCGGGCGTGAGGGACTAATTTGATTGGGTATTGGTGTCTTGAAAATTTGGGCTTAAGTTACATTTAATTCTGACAGCATCATTTGGTCCTTTTAATTAGGTCAAACAAAGAAATAACACACATTTATTAAATCTAATTATGTGAAGCAAAATTCTTCAAGTTTAGATTGATTCTGATTAGAAATGAGAAAATATTTTTTTCATTGATCGTTTTCCTAAATGGATTCCGATTACAGTACCATTTTTAGGTTCGTTTAATCTCCGCGTATTAAATTCTACTTTTTTTCTGGTGCCCTTTCCTATGGGAAGTTTTATTTTGAAGTAAAATCGTATAGGAGTCCTTGCTGTTCCCAACCATCGGGAGCCAGCACCTTCAATGGGGATATGTTGTAAGGCTGAAGGTAGTGAAGAGTGGAAAGCGATAGAGAAGAAGAAGGTGGGAAAGACAGCCATTTCAAGCAAAATTTTAATTGTGTATAGCAGTCTTACACTAGGGCGATACTGAGAGTATCTTTCACTCCGCAAGCCGCAAATATACTTGAACATAATTTTAAATGAGTAATTTGTGAAATAACACAAAATAATCAAATAACATTTATTTTTTGGAATAACTTTATTGAGTAAAACCTCAGATAGTTCAGGTTGAATCTTGCGATCATACATAAAGATAGTTGCCAATAAATGAAAACATTGTTGGTAGTTCTTATTCGAAGTATGATACACTCAAAAGTGACCGAAGCGGATAAGGTCCCATTAGCTCAGTGGTAGAGCGGTGCCCCGGCAAGGCAAGGATCCTGGGTTCGAGTCCTAGATGTGACCGTATCCTTTTCTGATTTTTCGATTTCAGATTTTCGTTTAGAAATCGCTAATATTGTCTTCAATAATCAAATAACATTTATTTGCGCACGCCGGGATTTAAACCCGTGACCTCCAGCTTGCTAGTCGAGAGCCTTACCCCTCAACCACGGAGGCGGTTGGCTATCATCAGTGTTCGCCCTACAGATTACAGCTTGAAAACAACTAGACTCACCGCATCTGCACTAATACCAATCATGAAGGTTTCGATGCCATTAAGCCTTTCTATGGCATGTTTTCTATCAATCGTCGGGTAGTCTTGTATTTGTCACACAGCAAAACTTCCTCTCTCCTATATAAAAATTAGTTAACCACTACTTCATTTCCACAAAATTCACAGAATGATAACATTTTTAAATCTGATAAATTTTATTCAACATAAGAGGACCCACAATGAACCTTGTGGTAATCCGGAAAAATTCAAAAGATCATAAATTTAAGCCTAGTTTTTACAGTTCGGTTTTGAGAGATTTTTTTCCGTGAGTTTCAATTTTCGACAATATGCCCATATATTTGTGCAATTAATGAATCGTATCTGTAAATAACGACAGATCCTGGTATGCAAAATTGTCAGACAATAGTGCCACGTTAGATTAATGCAAAGAAATCGTACGAAAAGACAACTCCATTTATTTACAATTTGAGAATAGTTTTTACAAATTTTATGATTCAATGGATAAACAGTTGTTCTTACCGAGAAAACAATAAATGTAACCACAAATAACTATATCAGAAAGCCTATCATGGGTAGGTACCTGGTACACGAGTTATTTAATGATCCTCAAATATAATAATTATGGGTATTTTATGACAGGAAAATACATTTTATAAAATTATTTACACACGGTTCTCATAGCGTAGGTAACCACATTTTAGTAAGTTATTAGATATACAGGTTATTAGAAAAGGAACGCAACAAATATAAAAACAAAATGATTATAGTGTTTTGTTTTTGGGGTATTATGTCGTGTTGCGCTAAGTCAATAGACAATATTTCGGACAGCATTGGAGTGTCCATCATCAGGGCAGATGTGTTTTAATTTTAATTTTTAACAATATGATTATTTTAATGTATCACCGAGGCAGAAATTAATTGGTTTAGTCTTTTTATGTTAAACTTCTTTGTATAAGACTAATTTAATGTAAAGATTAAATATAGTTTGTTCGAGTAAGATTTTTTTACATTAACCCACAAAGGAGTCCCTAAGGAAAATGATTTCCCTCAGGACCTATGTCATCTTTTGGGATGCTATGTGAAGAGAGTTTTTTTTAAAGGAAAGGAAGGAGAGAAAGTTCGAAACACTTGACCCGTGTCAGAGGTGTTCGTTATCCAATAAATGGTTTCCGGGCGGCGGTACTCAAACCCGCCTCGAAAATTGGTTTAAGATCATATTATTTTTTTTCAATAACCATAATTTTACCATAATTTTTGCCATGGTTTTTGGTAAAGACTCAGATTTCAAAATAATTTCTACACAGAGCTATTTGCCTGGAATATCATCCTTACAATCTTTCGTACAGACCCATGTTCTCTCCTTCCTATCCTCAAAAGACCATTTTTTACAGCATCCCTAAAGATGACATCGACCTCGAGGTACAATATTTTTTTCAATGCCTCCTGCGTAGAGTTAATGTAAAAAAAAACAGAGACAAATTTCTATAATTCGATTGATTGATATGTCAATCAAAAAAAAAACACAGATCTATGTACACATTTTGAAACAAATTCTGAAACTCGAAGAAGATTGTAAAAATAATACATTTGCCTGTTATATTTTGATAAATGCACATAAAATTGATAAAAACAACATTATATCTTTGTACAGTACACCCTGTTACATGATATAATACCAAATTAATTCCCCCTCGTTCTGGAGCTGATCTGGTCAGATGCAACAATAAACATTTTTACCCAGGTGCAATAAAAACCTCGATACAATCACGGCCCATCTAATCCCGGGCCGTGATTGTATTCTTCCCAAGTCAGTCTGTCCCTAACAAGGAGTTGTAAACTCGACGGCCAGTAAAGTGGCCTTTAATAGAGTTGGTTTAGGTCATTTGGGCCAATAAAGTGGGCCAGTAACAAACAATTTAGTGGCACCGTTTATTGTTAGAACTGAATGATGTTAAATTGTTGACGAATGCCGGGCAATGATGAAGTCATGCTGGTTTAATATCGAAGGAACCTGGCTGGCTTTTATCTGCTTTTTCCTAGTTTTGTGGGCCAATTTGGAAGATAGAATGTCAAATTTATCAGATATTTGTGGATAAATGTGAATATTTATTATTTTTTGGTGATATTAGTAAATATTTGGGGATATTTGTGTAAATATTTATGGATACAAGTGAATATTTATTATATTTATTCGCGCCATTTTTATTTTTTTAAACAAAGACAAACATTCCCGGATAACGAAAAACCTGAAAATATTTGAAAATCTTCTTCTACCACCACAGAAAGCGGAAAATGTTGCTTTTGTTGTGATGGAGGAGCCAGCCGAGGAATTGAAAACACTACGCCTGGATGGGAACCAAACGCGATGTCAACTCAACTACCGACCGGCTTGAAGGCTTTAACATGTATACAATCTTTAAGGTAAGGAATTATCAGGATGATCATTGTTAATATGTGGATATTATTAGATATTTGTGGATATTTTTGGATGTTTGCACATATTGGTGAATATTTGTGAATGCTTGCGGATGATTGTTGATGTCTTTGGATATTAATTTGTTAGGGTTCTTTTCAGAAATTTGTGGTTATTTGTGGAAATTGGCGGATATTTGTGGAAATTTATGGATATTATTGGATATTTGTTATTTGCAGATTTATATGCATATTTGTGTACATTCATTTTGTGCGAATATTTATGGATATTTGTTATTTGCGGATATTTATGTATGTGTACGCATGTTTGTTATTATTTGTTTGTGGATGTTTTTCAATATTTATGGATATTAATTTGTTAGTGGTAATTTTTAGATATTTGTGGATATTTGTGGATATTTGTGGTTATTTTTGGATATTTGTTTTTGGCGGATATTTATGGATGTTTAAGCATATTTTTTGTTATTTTTGAATAATTGCGGATGTTTGTAGATGCTTTTGGATATTTAGGGATATTAATTTGTTTGTGGTTGAAGGTTGTGGTTCATATTTGAAGGTATTGGCGGGTATTTACGTATATTTGTGGGTATTTATTAATTTAATTATTTTTGCCGTTTTAAGGGCTTTTAAATGGGATTATTAAAACTTATACAGTTTTTATTTCTTTTGCCCCATCAACAAATATTTATTTACCATTGGGAAATTGATAATTTATATTTTATCAGTTTTTATTTATTTTTTAATTTTTATATTAACTCCACACAGGAGGCCCTGAAGAAAATAATTTCCCTCAGGGCCTATGTCATCTTTGGGGATGCTGTGTGAAGGGTCTTTTTGTGGAGAGGAAGGAGTGAACATGGGTCTTGAAGAGTCCCATGTTGTAGAAGGGAGGAAACACAGAGGCCGGCAGTTCGTTCCACAGCCGAGCTGTTGAACTTAAGAACGAATTGTAGAAGCGACCCGTTCTCATGTGACAAGTGTCAACCGTGTACAAATGTTGGGCACGCGTTTGGCGTGTATCCCGACTACGCACCGGTGCCGAAGGGATCAATGACGCTAGTTCCTCAGAGCATCTTCCATTGTAATACCGATAGAACAAGGACAGCATACCTACCTGACGCCTGTGCTCTAAAGATTGCAGTCCGTTTGTTAAGATTGGGGAATCTATCAAACGGACCGCCCGTTTTTGCACAGAGTCAAGGGTTTTTTTCAGGTATTTAGGGGCTCCGGACCAGAGATGGCTGCCAAATTCGACAGTAGGGCGCACTTGCGATTTGTACAGGGTCAGCAGTTGTGTACTATTAAAGTATCTGCGGGCCCTGTACAGTACGCCCAGCTTCTGAGAGGCCAGCTTTACTCTGGCTTCGATGGAGCCCCCATACCTGAGCTGGTCACTTATAGTTACACCAAGCATACTATATATATACATTGTACATACTATAGCCTAAATAAAACCAATTATTGATATCCTCCTTGTGGTTGTACCTATAATAAGACAACACAAGACGAATATAAATTATAAGAAAACGTTTTTCTTTAATATTTATTTCCTGATAAATTAATACCCAGAATTTTTGCTCTGAAATAAATCCCGACTTCTAATTTTTGTTTTTATAATTTATGGTCAAACAACTTTTGTAGTCATTGTTAATCCTCCTTTCCCTATTTGAGGATTTTATATAATACAATGTATTATACATTATATCGGCACATATTCACTATGGATCTTTCATCATTGTAAACGTGTATTTTTCATCGTTTTATATAACCGTCCACAATAATAATAATGATATTATTGGGTCATTAAGTTGTCTATGGTTAAAGAAACAATAAACGCAGGTTAGTGAATAGATGAAGTGGTTTAATGACGCAATGAAACTTTTTGATTATTTCAATAACTATTTGTTGAATAAGTATTCACCATTAATTATTTAGTGCGCTTATGGTGCATTTGTTAGACTATGCGAAGAGGAGATACTGATAGATTGAGGAATTCAGATTAAAATAATAATTAATAATATTTATGCCAGTTTTTTCAATAGTTTTATGGGCATTTCTGGGGCCTATACAAAATGGCGACCTCAGTTTTCTTTCGAATCGAAAGTTCGTTGGATTTTCTATACGTAACTAGGTCATTGGATATCCTCAAACATTATTTTACTTAATAAATAATAATAATATTCTTAAACGAATTAAAGTTTTTAAATAATTATAGCAAATTCACTTTGTGGCTTCTTTTTAATTTCAATAAAATAAATACTTTATACACAGTGTTTAAATAGTGATAATTTAAATAATGTTAAATCAAAAACGATCGATATGTTTCAAAACCAATTGTTTCTTCGTCAGGATAAACATACTCGTATAATGAAAGTAATCGTTTCTTCATCAGGATAAACATACTCGTACAATGAAAGTAATCGTTTCTTCGTCAGGATAAACATACTCGTATAATGAAAGTAATCGTTTCTTCGTCAGGATAAACATACTCGTATAATGAAAGTAAACGAATTTAAGAATAAGACGGATAAGATTTTATAGAAAAAAAAAATTACAATGAGAAGTGATTCATTAGTAATTATTATAAAAAAATAATTACATTAAATAAATAAAATTATCATGAAATAGGTCATTATTGCATTTATTGATCGCTCGGTGGTTGAGTTGAAATCGCGTTTGGGTCCCACCCAGGCATAATATATTCAATTCCTCGACTGGCTAAGTCCTTCGTCACAACACAAGCAACATTTTCCGCTTACTCTGGTGGTAGCAGGAGATTTTTAAATATTGTCTTATTATTGTGTTATTTCACAATTTATTTCATAAAAACAACGTAAAGTATATTTACGGCACGTTCCAGTGTGAATGATACTTTCAGTATCGCCCTAGTCTAACATTCAGAATTCAGAATTGAAATGTTGCCTGATATGGTTTTAGCCGTATTAGATGACCAGATTTTAACAGCCAGGTACCCCCCCCCCCACCTTCCACTTCCTCATCTCATTTCCATCCTCACTACCTTCAGCCTTACAACATACCTCAATTGGGGATGCAATAGTCTCACTGGCTCCAGACGGGTTGGACTCTTGTACGGTATTAAAATTAACAAAATATAAATGTTTAAAAATCTTGTAATATATATTTTTTTATTTTCAAAGGTTAAAATCTTGGTATAAAGTGTGTTGATAGTACTAACTCAGTAATCAATTTTACGTTTACATCCACCTATCCACCAATAAATAAATCCACAATTTACATCTTTATATAGGTTTTCATTCCAACGAAAGGTTCTCATTCCAACGAATAAATAAATCCACTGTTTACAAATTTCCCTAGAAACGAAGTTACCTTGCCACGGAATTAAATAGTGGCCGCCATCACAATGCAGTTACTGTACCTAACCAATTTGGATTTTATTCGATAAGGCTGACACCAATTAAGGGACGTATCGAGTTGTTTAAACAAAGTTGGATGGTGGAAATGAAAAGGATTTGGAGAAATCATGAAGGTAACCGAGAGAAAAAGTTGTTAAATAAAGGTTTTGTCTCCTTTCACCCCTCCAGCCGAACTTGACGCCCGGATGAATTCACACGTACGTATGTCAATCTTGCAGCCCCTTTCCTTCCCAGAACATACTCCTTCATTTCCTTAAGTCCCCGTAGTAAGCGTTCAAAGATGGTTTGAAAGGGAGATATGTAAATACGAATGTTAGAGGGAGCGCGGTTATATTTTAAAAAAACGATGATAATTAAGCGAAAATATTTAATAAAACACTACTCGTTCAAAATAGAGCAAAAAATTTTCGACAAATGATTTAGTTGCATTTAAAAATACACTCTGAATTTTTTCATGCCTATAATATATTAAATAGCAGAACAAAACGTGTTTTTAATAATTTTTCAAAGCTTAAGTTGGAAGTTCCGACCACAATTTTAGATTTTTTTTTAATTTTTGTGATAATTTTATTAATTATTTTTAGATTTCATTAATGCTTATAATACAGTCCTCTAATGAACATGCCTAAGTAAAAGTTATTTAAAATTTTTAAAAATATTTAAAAAATGTGTATTTATTTCTAGTAATAAAATTTATTTTCATTTACAAACATCATTTATAAACAATTTTTTTTTATTTTTTTTATTTTTTATATATACAATAATATTATTATTGGGTTTATAAAAACAGTTTATTTTTAAACAAGTTCTTCTGTGTAATTATTATTACGCGTGACAGCTCTATTATTATTATCGTTTGGGAATAACTAACATAAAGACATTCAGTCAAATTTAAACATTACACTAATTGGGGAAACTTTGCTGGGGTAATAACCATTAATAATTTTTAATATTTTACTTAGAAATCAATTAAGAAATCAGTAAATGAAATTAAAATACCTACCTAGAAATAATATAAATGTATCGTCTGTAAGTGGGCTACCCACAGTTTGATAATGCCTTCAGAGGGCGAAACAGCTGTCACGCGTAATAATAATTACACAGCAGAACTTGTTTAAAAATAAACTGTTTTTATAAACCCAATAATAATATTATTGTATATATAAAAAATAAAAAAAATAAAATGGAGTTCTACAAATTAAACTTAATAACAATATATAAACAAATTCTCTGGATTTCTGATAGCACTTAAAGAAATATAACAGACAATATGCCAGAGGCCTGAAGGGTTAAAAAGACCCTCGATACTCCATACAGCTTACTCAAGGCTCTAAGAGAAAATATTTTCTTTATTAATATTTAGAAATTAATCAAGGAAAAAACAAATATCTCAATTTCCAAGGCCTCTAAGTACATGGTTTTCCAATAAGAGGTGTTATTTTGATATTCAATCGTAAAAGATCAATGGTATTGTTGCTTGTGTGGCACGTAACATCGTCTTGTTAAAAGTAAACGTTGTCTTAACCAATACCATCCAATTCCGGCCATAAAAATTCATTAATCATCTCTCGATAGCGCAATCCATTCACCGTAACTGTTGCTCCAGCCTCATTTTCGAAAAAGTAAGGTCCAATGACTCCGCCGGACCATGAACCGCACCAAACAGTCACACGTTGAGAAAAAAAGGCTTTTAAACAATAACTCTTGGGTTTTCCGAGCCCTAGATGCGACAATTTTGCTTGTTGACGAAGCCACTGATGTGGAAATGGGCCTCATCACTCAAGATGATTTGCATTTGATTCACTCAAGTGAATTTTAATAATTTCAATGCGTTGTTGAAGCGTGTATCGTTCCATTTTTATTAATAATGTAGTTTTTACTTGTCAAATCTTTAAAAAATGACAGCTTCAAAAGTAACATCTACTGAAATAGCGGGCTATTCAAAATAACACCTCTTATTGGAAAACCCTGTATAAGCTAATTTAGCTGAATACAATAGTATTTTATTTTAATCAGCAAGTGTTCGTATCCTCTGAAGTTAGTGTATTCATTTTTGGTCCAACCATGGTATAGCAAAGCGGAGTTAAATATTGAAAGCAGATACAATCTCGGATAGAATGTGTCCTGCGATACGTTTAGGAGAACGATTTAAATTTTACATGGATAGGGTCAGGCAGTTTTGGGAAAATATTTGGTTTAGCTTTCTTAGCATACCGATGAAGAGAAAGTTCTAGCTCACAAAATATGTATTTTTAGGGTTATTCTGAAAAAGGACATGTCTTATTTTTAAAAAGGACAATGCAGACATATTTAATTATGATTACTCCTTATTTACATTTAAAAAGTGCAGAACTTATTTGATTTGTAGTGTCAAAATATAAATCGAAAATATCAGCAATATTCATTAGTTTATTGCCCAGTCTATGTATTCTCCCCATAAAGAATTGAACACGAAGTTATTGCTGTGTATTAATAAATTTCATCTATCTTTCTTTGAGGTACATGTAGCAACAAAAAAAAATTATAACGTCAGGGAGTCAAATCTTGAATTAAAAAAATGACATTTACTATATTTGATAATCTCAGGGTCATTTGAAAGTTTTTTTGTTACTTTTAAAAACAAAAATAATTGTATTTTTTGGCAATATAACTTAAAAACCTCTAAATTTGAGATATTTATGACTGAGCACAATGCTATGATGATACCTATCTATCAGTAGTTATACCACAAGCATTGGTATTAGTTAAATTTAAATGGATGTATTTTAATAACCGAAAAATTATTTCAGAATATCTACCACAAAATGTAAAGAATTTTTTTACAGCTTTTGTAGCTTTATACCCCATGATGAAAATTATATTGCTAGTTGAAAACAGAATTAAAACTTTCATTCAAAATACAAATAGATTTTATTGCGCAGAATTCAATTTGTAAGAGTTTACCCAAAATTTTATCCGATTCACACAAATTGGCTGTTGAACTTTTGTTAGTTATTAACTGACCTGATTAGTTAGTGAAATACAACCAGTAAGCGACAAGTCCTTTAACAATACGTCGGTTTTATTCAAAGTGATTTTACAGAAATTTATATAGAGGACAAGAGATCAATTTGTCACCTTTAAAATTTTTTTTTAAACATAAATTGTATACAATGGTTCTCGTAGAAAATAATTTCCCTTGGGGCCAATGTCATCTTTGGGGATGCTGTGTAAGGTTTTTTTTTTAGAAAAAAGAAAGATATAAGGTTTTGGGGGAGGATAAACGTTGGAGAGGTGTGTACACTGTACAGGAGTGAAGGACTATGCATCCATTCCTCCCACTACGGCGCAAGATGACCGGCAGGTAAGCGAGCCCGGCTCTAGAGGCTTATGATCTCCACCCTCAACCGGTGTCCTCTGATCAAGATAAACAGGACAAAAATGCCTTCAAGACCTTGACAAACCACAACAAAGAGGATTGGAGCTGAAAACACGGTATCGTATATACAGTACATAAACACACACACACTACATGAGGGAATATGGCTACTACCCGTGGCTCTATCCCACTGACTTTCTTTTGGGTATGCTCGGAATGAACTATCTACGGGTCAGGAGAGATGTGCGCATTGCTACACATTTCTTTAGACTGATTCGTGGATGGTTTGAAAACTCGGTCATCATGTAGAGCAGGGGTCTCCAAACTTTTCAGCCGGAGGGCCACATTGACTACTCCAGTGAGTTCGGAGGGCCGAAACCGTTTTAATTTCTAGACACCCATATTTTCTGTTTTAGGGAGGGGGGGGGGTAGACAAAAGAATTTTCAAGGGTGAAAATATAGCTTTAGATAACGTAGCTTTGAAGATATTTTTTGATACTCGTTTCTCAGACCTTGATATCATTGCGAATCAAATAAAGATTTTTCAAAAAAATCTTCTTGATATATTCGCGCGATACTTGTGGACGCAATGTATTGGTGCCAAGTACCTCGCCAACGAGCATATTTATTTATTCGCACGAAAAAAATTGCGGAGTTTTCGCCCCTTCTGAGCAAGGTCTTAGCCATTAGCTGTCACGGGTCCTTGATGACACTGGTCATTAAATGTCGCGGGCCGGATGGAAGACACTGGCGGGCCGGATACGGCCCGCGGGCCGTAGTTTGGAGACCCCTGATGTAGAGCATTCATTTCTATGTTTCCGATGGTTATCTACGTCACCGACAACATAGACTAATTTATCTCCCGGCCTGCAGGACTAACTTGCCAATGGTCATGCCTGTGGGGAGAGCAGTCTTGCTGTTGAACAGAATCAATTCGGATATCCACATTTTTTGCATCAATGAAGCTTCCTTTAAAAGGCAAGCTCTATTATCACTTTTATAGTTGATATACACACTGTTAATATTAATCTTACAATTCTTACCATAAAAATATTTTAAAAACGCGTTGAAACTAACAATTTTGTAATGTTTTTGAAATGAATAAACAAAATTGAATTGAATTGACTAAACTTCGTTTAAACATCTTCCATGATGGAAAAGTTGGCTGAAATGGCTGAGGTAACGAAACACGGCATAATACCCCAAAAATTAATAACTAACGATAAAACTTACTGAATAGTTTTGACCAACTTTCAATATAAAATACTCCACTGTGCGGCGGTACTCATATCCGCCTCGCAAATTGATTAATATTTCAAATAGTTGTCTGCGATATATATATGTTTTATAAAATATGAAAAAGTTGAGACGATCTACTCCTCCCTACACAGCCGAAGATTTATCAGATGGTGATGAAGAGCTTTTAATTGTCCGATTCACAGAACACCACACTTAAATTTGTAATGGTGCTTTTTACTTTTAACGGCTTCATTAACTTTATCGTGTTCACGTAATGGTGCATGCATATTATTACGCTTTTTTCTTTAAATACTTCATTAATTATCGACCAAGATAATAATGAGCCGTGTTAATTTGAAGGAATGAAAAATAAATATCTTACAACGAGACATCTTTGTTATTTGATTAACATTTAAATTATTTATCTTTTATTCTAATGCATTTATTTATTCACGCATTGAACATTGATTTATTATATTAAGGCGATGCACTACGTCGTGTAATATTTTAAATTGAGCCGCTATCAATAACAACCCTTACGTAGATGGCGATAAGGTTTAAATTCCCGCTTAACACCATCCGCCTGTTTTGATTTATGCAAGAAAAAAACATGGCCAAAAAGTGCCTTTTATTTTATTTTGTTGATGTTCAGGCATAAATATTTAATTTTTTTCCGATCATTTTATAAATAACTTAATTTTCCACATTATAAAATAAAATCATAGCCGAAAATGGGTTCGTAAGTAGGAGATTTTGAACTTTTAAACAGTTTTCATAGGCTTATACATTTTTTTTTCTGGGCTTTAAAAAAGAATACTCGATTATTTCAAAGGTCAAGATGTATTCTACTCGCAGTATTTAATTAAAGCATCTGAAAAATTTCTAGGCGACCAAATTTTCAAACCAAAAACACATGATTTTGCATTGCTACGTATGGCATCGCCTTAATATAAGACGTGAAACGAATAAATATATTCTGCTTTTTAACCTCCAACTGACCTTCAACTCTCCCAACGTTCTAACTCAAATATCCTGTTCTAATAGTGGTTTACAGAGTATAATCAATAATATCAACTAAAATAATTCATACAATTTGTTTTCACTGCTTTTGATTTTTTAATGTTCCTCTTCTATAGAAGCTGGCGCTTGTGTCTATTAAGAGTGGTGAGCATCAAGATGAAGAATATTTAGTTAATTATGAATATTAAAATTTATAATTAATTAAAAAGATAGTTTCATCATTTTGGTATTTTAAAATTATATTATTAGTGCGCAGTAGCGACTATAAATGTAGCTCTATGGCCTTGAAGGCTTGTCATGTATACATGGTTAAGGTTAGTTGTTCAGGAATACCATAATAAGAATAAGTTATAGTACATAACATAATTAACTGAGTATGAACGATATAAGCAGGTACAATAAAAGTTAACAAAGAAAGTTCAGTTGTACAAAGGAATTCAAAAATTGTATCTAGTAAATAACAAGAGTAAAAAATTAGTACTTAAGGTACTATGAAAGTAGTTATAGAGCAATGTGTAATAATTTTATGAAAAACAACAACAGTTTGTTGTAAAGCATGTTCGTATTTAGCAAACTTTTATTGCGCCAGTTTGGGTGTTTTAAAGAACATACCTAAAATAATACAGCAACAAAGATCTATTAAAAATGAAGAAAAATGAAAGAAAATGCTATATTGGAAGTAATGCAGTGGAGTTTGATAAGTGTATTATATTAATAAAATAACGCAGTTAAAGTAATTTATTTAACATAATTATTAAATTAGGCAAGAGCAGTTTGTTGTTAAGCACGTTTGTAATTAACAAACCTTTATTGCGCCAGATTGGGTGTTTTACAGAAAAAAAATAATTTAAGGATAAAATGAGCAAATTAATTTTTATAATTTATTTTATTAATTGCAAAATAATACAAGATTTCAATTAACAGTTTGTAAAATAAATATTTGTTCCTAATTATTCTACTACCCACTAGGTGAGCTCCAATAGCTCGTGTTTATGAGAGAGTAAGTACATACATACAAAAGAAGATAATGCTTAAAAGGCGATATATAAACAATATTCAAAGTTTTATTAAATAACTACACACGCAATTCAATATAAATATAAACACAATTGTAATATAGCTGTGAATGAGGAATACTTGGAGCAGGTGGATGAATTTGTGTATTTAGGAAGCATGTTTACGAGTGATGGGAAGGCTGACAGAGATATTGAAAGAAGAGTAAATGCAGGTAACTCCATTAATGGAGGACTGAACGCAGTTGGCGCTAACAAAAAATTGTCCAAAGAAGCGAAGTTAGCAGTCCACAATGGAGTGCTGGTACCTACCCTGATGTATGGAAGTGAGGCATGGAACTGGCAAAGAAAGGATGAAAGTAGATTGAATGCTGTTGAAATGAGATCCCTGAGGCGTATGTGTGGTAAAACCATGTATGATCGTGTGAGGAATGTGGATATCCGCAAAGAGTGCAAGGCTGATGTAAGCGTAATGAGTAAGATCAAGAAAGGGACGCTTAGATGGTTTGGGCATGTAGAGCGAATGAGCGAAGAAAGGAGTGTAAGGAGAATATACGATGCAAATGTGAATGGTAGCAGAAGTCGGGGGCGCCCGAGGAAGACATGGCACGACCAAGTGAATCAGATACTTGAGTCGGGCCATGTCAAGAGTCAGAACAATAGAAGAGTATGTATGAGACGATGTATGAATGTGAATGAGGCAAGGAGTGTGTGCCAAGACCGAGTTGTTTGGCGGTCCGTCCTCTCTGCCTACCCCTGCGGGGAAACGGCGTGATGGTTAGTTAGTTAGTTAGTTAGTTAACTACAAACGTAATTCTATATACAAATTTTAGAAAATTACTCTAATAACAATAGCCAACGTTTTTTAAGGCGATGCCTTACGTAGTAATGCAAAATCATGTGTTTTTGGTTTGAAAATTTGGTCGCCTAGAAATGTTTCAGATGCTTTAATTAAATACTGCGAGTAGAGTACATCTTGGCCTTTGAAATAATCGAGTATTTTTTAGATAAGTCTTTTTATAAGCCCAGAAAAAAATAGTGTAAAGGCCTATGAAAACTGCTTTAAAGTTCAAAATCTCCCACTTACGAACCCATTTTCGGTTATGATTTTATTGTATAATGTGGCAAATTAAGTTATTTATAAAATGATCGAAAAAAAAAATATTTATGCCTGAACATCCACAAAATAAATAAAAGGCACTTTTTATCCATGTTTTTTTCTTGCATAAATCAAAACAGGTGGATGGTGTTAAGCGGGAATTTAAACCTTATCGCCATTTACGTAAGGGTTGTTATTGATAGCGGCTCAATTTAAAATACTATCCCCTTAAATAAATAAAAATGCTAGATACTATAGATTAAGTAAACGTTTATCTGTTAAAATTATTCTCATAGACTGATGTGTTATTTGTTATTGAGTATTGTCGGTAAACATCGATTGAACTATACTTATTATCAAGTTTAGTAGCTTTTGAATTGTCAAATTTTCTAAATAATTAATAGCAGACTTTGGAATAATATATTATACAGAGCAGTCAGTCGTGTATCACGCGTAGGTAAACGCAAGTAAATAAGACTCGTTAATTCAATGGCCTTCAATCTATTATTCGCTATTTTCAAATGACATACTATATCGGAATATAGTATGTCGTTTGATGAATATAATATACGCATACTAAATATATTTAAGGACCTATACTCAATGGTGTACATATGCCTAAACTATGACTGTATAGTATAGTAGTTCCAGGCAAAGCTCTCTCTGGAAAATTCCAATCGGGACGTACGTCGTATATGGTGACCGGATAAATCATCACAATGATAATTCATCACTAACTACTAACCCGAAAACTATTTGCCCTAGGAGTAAGAGACAACATGCTAAAATGGTTCACTAGCTATTTAACTAATCGTAAACTATTTGTTAAAATAAAATCTTTGCTATCGAAAGCTTTCTGTGCGACCAGTGGCCTACCGCAAGGTAGTCACCTTGGTCCCGTTTTGTTTCTCATTTTCATTAACGATATAACAAATTGCTTCGACGATGTCGAGGTATTGCTCTTTGCTGATGACATCAAGCTATACAAAAAAATAACTGATGTAAATCATTGCCAAATACTACAATCAAATATTGATAAGTTTAAAGATTGGTGCGTACAAAATAATCTGTTTTTAAATGTAGACAAATGCAAAACCCTGACTTTCTGCAGAAATAAAAATCCTGTTTTATTTGAATATTCCATTAACAATACAGCTTTAGAAAGAGTCACGGAAATGAGAGATCTCGGAATTATTTTGGATGAAAAACTAAGTTTCGCCAATCATATCCACCAAATTGTAAACAAAGGCATGAAAACACTAGGCTTCGTATTAAGAACAACTAAAAACTTTAACTCCATACAAGCCATTAAACTGTTATACATATCTCTAGTTAGAAGCATAATTGAATATAACTCAGTAGTTTGGTCTCCCTCTTACAAAATTCACATTAATAACATTGAGCGAATACAAAAAAAATTTCTGCGTTTTATAAATTTTAAATTAAATATCCCACTAGAAGACTTACAATATCATTTCTTATTAAACACTCTAAAAATACACACACTGGAAGACAGGCGTAAAATAAACGATTTAACTTTTTTATTCAAGATTCTAAACTCTAAATTCGACTGTTGCGAACTTCTGCAACTCATAAACTTACGAATACCTACAATAACAACACGACAAAATACACTATTCTACTGCAACACACATAAGCGAAATTACATTGCGAACTCCCCAATACAACGGTTTCACACTATGGGAAACCAATACTTAGGTGATGTCGATATATTTAACATTAACTTTGCGAATTTTGTGGATTATGTAAAAGACCTATTTCAATACTATTCCTAAATGGAAGTAATATTTTTGTAAACCAGTCAAATCGCTGTATTTTTTAATTTATGTTCTTGATATTTTTAATTTTGTTTCTCGCATATACTTATGTAATTTTATTTTTATTATTTCTTTCTTTTCTTTCTTATGTTTCAATACTGTCATTAAATTTGTACCACCCACATGTAAAAGCCCTCTGGGCGTTAAATAAATAAATAAATAAAAAATAAATAAAATAAATCACATCTTTAAAAAGTTTTATAAAGTCATGGAAAGTGATGAAACCAAAACTTTATTAACTGGGTTAAGTAGGGTAGGTTAGGTTAGGTTAAATTTTTTTTCATCGTTAGTAACGACTTTATATCACTTTTTAAAAGTGTGTTGAATTGTCACTGTGTTGAGTTATCATGGAACCGTCGTATATAGCTTGGTGTTGTTACAAGTTTTGAAATATCGTATTATTTATACGGTTAATTACTATCGAACATTTTGACAAAGTGTATTTACTACAACAACATAAATGTACCTTAAAAAAATGTTTTTGAGAAGAATAATATCCTGTAGGTATGTTTTTGAACCCAAGGGAAAGCGATAGGGTCCGAACCCTATCGTTTTAAGGACCTTATCGATTGGAGTGATATTTATATTAATACAGGTCTCCGAGGAGGTCCCGAAACCTAACAATGGGTCTGGGGTCTGGTAGCAGGGCGGATGCAGTGACTAGGCGAATTTTATACCATCATTGTCATTTGGTCCCCTGAAAATAAGGTTCTCGCTCGCGGCGTGTTTTGTAAAAACAAAATGTCACTAAATGTTTGTCAAGGTCTGGACGTAAATCATAACTCGATTGGCTCAATGATTCTCAAACTATTTATAGTGCAGAATCTCTCATAAAAAAACTGCCTACTTGGATATAATTGTATCTATTTCTTCAAACGATTAACAAAAAATTTAGGAAAATGACTATTTTTGGAATTGTTCAGTAATCAAACATTCTCAAGTGATTCTAACTCTGGTTCAATGAACTAAAATTTGCTTTGAATTTAAGTATCATTTTCAAAATTGAAACTGACCGTATAAAGAATTCAGATAAGCGATTGTTATATCAACTGTTATAATATTATTAATAAAATGATTTTCTGAGTTTTATTAAGTAGTTATAATTTTACATAATACATGATATATTACACAGTGTTATGTTTGAAAAAAGGTAGTCCAGCAAAGCTGCTACATGGCTGCTTGTCTGCATTACGAATTCGTGCCATCTAATTGCGAGCTGGGATTGAGAGAGATGAAGCTAATATATGGGCTTTTATACTACTATAATATATCTGTCTCGCTCTACACTAACGAAGTCAAACGCTTTTTAATTGTCTCAAAGCGATAAAATGACTACTTATTTTAACCGTTTGAGTGCCAAAAAAATTCAGTTGCTTGTAAAATGCCACCAAAAAAACATTTTTTATGAAACTATGTATTTTTTTAAAACCCCATAAATTCTTTGAATTTTCAAGGACATCTATGATTTTTTTCGGTGTTTTATTAAAGAATATTGGTTTAGAATCACGCGGAGGAGGATCCCGAAGTCCAGGCGTTTTGAAAAAATGATTATTTTACGTACAGACGTACGCGCGAATCAGATCACGACTGACGCAATCGACGGAAATCGACGATCGGCAATCTTCGTTAAAACACGAATCGACGATAATCGACGATTGGCACCCAAACGGTTACCATATTTTTAACATTTTATTAATTCTTATTTTCAAAATTGAACTGATTTGTTAAAATTTCAGCCAGGACTCATTTTGCTACTTATAATATTTATGGGAGGTTTGAGAAAGGCTTGCGGGTGATTAAAAGCCATGGGCATTCTTCTTAGAATAAATGACAGCATCTCCTCGGCTCCATCCTCCATCCGTCATAATCAGCCCATAAAAAGGTTACTAAAGACCACACTCCCACAAATAAACAAACCAACAAACCAACAAACCAACCAACAACCACTAACAACAACATATATTATGTTGTTATAAACTTTTTACACATTTATTAAAAACATGATGTGAAATATTTAGAGATATTTTTTACATATCATTCGTCACAATCGATTCAATAAGGAACTCCAGTGAAAGATATTACGGCTCTGATTCTGAATGTATAAATTTTCTTATATATTAGATATTATAAAAAATAAAACACACTGTTCCGTTGGTACGACTAAATCTGCTGATTCTGACATATACACCAGTCTATAATAATAATAATAATAATAATTGGATAATTTGTATAGCGCCGTTTTTGTGAAAAATCACCTCAAGGGCGCTGTACAATTTATTTCCTAGGATCTACATTTGTTATTTAGACCAACTGTGCCAGCACGAGGTTCGTCATCCGTTCAGGCATGTGTCCGCCGCCAATATAGCGCTGACATGTGTCTGCTGCCAATAAAGAGCGCTGACACAACATCCTCACATAGACAACAAACCTTGGCAGCACCGCTGTGACGCTCGACGAAGACAGAAGATGGAGACTCTGCTGCAAGAGTCCTAGGTAGCGAAGGAACTGTACCAGCTGCTGCAGGGAGAGAGACTACCCCGTCCACCAACTGTGCCAGCACGAGGCTCGTCATCCGTTCAGGCATGTGTTCGCCGCTAATATAGCGCTGACATGTGTCTGCTGCCAATAAAGAGCGCCGACACAACATCCTCACATAGATAACAGACCTTGGCAGCACCGCTGTGCAAAATCACCTCATCCTAGTTTACCTTAGTCTTTCCAGTCACCTCCCAGCCTTTCATGCCACCTAGTGCATCCTCTCGACCCTTTCAGACTCCTTCCTGGCTCCAATACATTCTTTCTATTGTCGTGATCCGACGATTTCACACCTCTGTCTCAGACCCTTAGGGCTCGCTTATCGCAGGCTATCATAAGCAAAATCTTGAACCAAAGTCAAAGTGAAGTTTATGTGTGTCATCTGTAACAAAATACATAAACAAAAACAGAAAATAAAAACAAAAACAAAAACAAAAACAAAAACAAAAACAAAAACAAAAACAAAAACAAAAACAAAAACAAAAACAAAAACAAAAACAAAAACAAAAACAAAAACGTGAGTAATATATCTATGTTTTACAATGTATTTTTCTTTCGTAGTAATACAGGTTTTTAAACACTGGTAAATTATTTATTAGGTGCGCTCATGGATGTGTTTTTGCACTTTGGTTCAATAAAATAACATTAGCGATGAGATGCTTACATTTTTTGAGACTGGTGACTGGTAACGTCACACGTCACGTCCATAGATTTGGTGCAATTTTGGGATAACCGAAAAATTACTACTTTGACATTTATTTGAACTACGAAATCGGAATTTACAAAAAAATGTATTTAACTATCCCGCAGCCAAGTGGCAGTAGGTAGTACCCAAATTTACTATCCTCCTTATATTAGCTTAAATACTTGACATATCATTTTAGTATTTTGCTTATTCCTGCGCAAATACATATTATGTTAAGTTAACATTAATAATTGACTGAATAATTGGGATTTCAATAGTTTAAAAGCCCATAAGACAGAAAAATCATGGTGTCGTCGGAAGACCCACTTGGTTACAGTCGTTTTGTTTGGCATCTTGGCCTGTCAAGAGTTAAGTTAGAATTGGTGATTTTTAGAATTATGATTGATTTAAAAAAATGTACTGGATTTCCTTATTTTGTTTACAAATATATGTCACGCATAAATAGGGACCTAAATGGTTTCGTACGTTAACTTTAAGCCTTCTGTTATACACATTGTCTGGAATCTCATTTGAAGTAGATTATGTGGGATACTTGTAACTTGTTTTTTTTTTATCATATTTAAAAAAAAATAGGTCGCTAAGGGGTTAATATCAGCTGTTTAATGTGCCTTGAAATGGGAAGAAGCTTAACCCTCTAGTTGTCGAAAATACTCGGATCATTTTTTGTTTTTTTTTTCTGTGTGATATAAATTCACCAGGTTCCCGCTGGTACTACAAGATTCCGTTAAGCATTTTCCTGGAATAGCTCCATTATTTGGGCCCCTTCTGAACAAAACTATGTCCCAGAAATAAAAAAAAGTACATAAGAGGTTTTTTGGAAAACTATATATGAGAGAATATACGTACTACCCATTCCTGTATCCAACATTGTTCTTATGGCGATGAACTACTTCGTGTACTATTTTAAATTGAGCCGCTATCAATAAAAACCCTTCCGTAGATGGCGATAAGGTTTAAATTGCCGCTTAACATCATCCGCCTGTTTTGATTTATGCACGAAAAAAACATGGCCGAAAAGTACCTTTTATTTTATTTTGTGGATGTTCAGGCATAAATATTTTTTTTTTTTTAATCATTTTATAAATAACTTAATTTGCCACATTATACAATAAAATGATAACCGAAAATGGGTTCGTAAGTAGGAGATTTTAAACTTTAAAGCAGTTTTCATAGGCCTTTACATTATTTTTTTCTGGGCTTATAAAAAGATTTATCTAAAAAATACTCGATCATTTCAAAGGCCAAGATATATTCTACTTGCAGTATTTAATTAAAGCATCTGAAACATTTCTAGGCGACCAAATTCTCAAACCAAAAACACATGATTTTGAATTACTACGTATGGCATCGCCTTAACAGGAATGCTCGATTTCAACACCTTAGAAGAACCAATCTCTGGAAATATATTTAATCCACTTATATTGAAAGAGGTTTACTAATATGTGTTTAACAAGTATACTTGTTGGAGGTCCTACGCACTTTTTATACTCTGAAAGCGGGGACTTAAGCGTATCAGAACTCACCAACAAACAGAGCAAACCAACTGGTTCAGTTCTGTAAAGACCATTGACATTTTTAACATCACTTACAGCAACTGCCTCCACGACCTTTTGCACTTACATTTACCTCAAATTTGTAATCTTCTCCGTAATCTATTGGTGAAAACGAATAAATAAATACTCATGCAGTAATATAGTCTTTTGGTCAATTTAATTCTTCTGTTCAATCAGCTTCTGACAATCTTGTTAGCCTACCGATATTTTAGGGATACAATTAACATATTCAACATTATGTATATTTGCATAATACAGTTACGTCATCTACCATAAAGGTTTGGTCTCCCACCTTAACCCGGGGCCGTAAATCACGTTAATATTGCTAAACAATTTTATTGCCCCTCGTTGGGTCCGAGATTTCTGAATTGGGCCATAAAAAGAATAACGTGCTTGTGTGGGTTGGAGGAATTAAAATGGTCACGGTAAGGACAAATAACATAATGGCTTGATAAGGTGAAATTGTTTGGGGGAAGAATAAAGTATTCTTTCTCTTGTGTGGGTTCGTTATATTTGAACGATAGTAATATGATTTATCTATTATTATTTACAATTATTAGCTGAAGTATTGATCATCTCGTGGAATGTATCATTTTCAATTAACCCCTCAGCATTTATTAGAAGCTGTGAAGGACAGATCTGACCGGGGCGTCCAAAAATTATAAAAGTATTTTTATCTTTTTTGAATAATGCTTAGCAATTATTCTTCTTTTGGATTTGTCGTAAATATTTATACTTGTTCCTATGGATAAAATCCAAAATATTATATATATGATTGCAAATTGACGTTTTTTTTAAGGCGATGCACTACGTCGTGTAATATTTTGAATCGAGCCGCCATCAATAACACTCCTTACGTAGATGGCGATAAGGCTTAAATTCCCGCTTAACACCATCCAGCTGTTTTGATTTTGGCAAAAAAAAAACATGGCCAAAAAGTGCCTTTTATTTTATTTTGTGGATGTTCAGGCATAAATATTTACATGTTTTCCGATCATTTTATAAATAACTTAATTTTCCACATTATACAATACAACCATAACCGAAAATGGGTTCGTAAGTAGGAAATATCGAACTTTAAAGCAGTTTTTATAGGCCTTATAAATTATTTTTTTCTGGGCTTATAAAAAGACTTGTAATGTAAAAAAATACTCGATTATTTCAAAGGCCAAGATGTATTTTACTCGCGGTATTTATTTAATGTATCTGAAACATTTCTATCCGATCAAATTTTCAAACCAAAAACACATGATTTTGCATTACTACGTAGTGCATCGCCTTAAGATGCGTTCAAATTTTTTTTTTTTATCACAAACGTCATACAAAAGTTAAGCCGTTTTTTTACTAATTGCCTACATAAACGGAATATGTTCTAAATGTCAAATGCTTTTTTTTTTTTTTTTTTTTTATAGTCGGAGGCGGTTTACTTACGTTCCCCGCGAGCACTTAGGCCATAGGCCCATTGTACTATCTCCCATTTTACCTCATTCCCTTGCCAGTAACCCGGTCCCTTTTATGAAGTTCACCAGGGCTGTCATTGGATATGTGGCGATGTCTTCTGGTTCCACACTGTGTCTTCCCAGGTATCTGAGCCTTATTCCCAGCAGAGCGGGGCATTGGCACCATAGGTGAATTGGAGTCTCTTCCTCCTCTTCACATTTCCTACAGATGTTGGTGTTTTCCACTCCCAACAGTTGCATGTGTCTCCTGAGATGGCAGTGTCCCGTTAATAGTCCTACCAGTTCCCTCAGTGAGTTTCTGTCCATATCGAGTAGTTGCCTGGTTCGGTTAGGGTCCGGTCCGTTTATGAGTACTTTAGATTGCCTCATTCCGGGTGCCTTCTTCCATTCCTTCCAGTGTTGGGATTTGATCCACTTCTTGATATGTAGTTTGGTGTGGCAAGCTGCTACTCCTACGGCCGGCTCAGATCCCACAAGTGGTGCTTTCGCCCCTTTCCTTGCTAGTTCGTCAGCCCGCTCGTTGCCCTCAATACCTTTATGTCCCGGTACCCAGAGCAGGGTTACTTTATTGATGGTCGCCAGTTCTATTAGGATAGTCCTGCATTCCATCACCAGTCTGGAGTCGCATCGGTTACTTTCCAGTGCCATTAAGGCCGCCTGGCTATCAGAACATATGTTTATGTTCTTATTTCTGTACCCGATACTCATATTCTCCTGTGCGCAGACTAAGATGGCTTTCATCTCAGCTTGAAACACAGTGCAGTGCATTCCTAGAGGTATACTGAGTTCCCTCTTAGATCCCTGTAGACAGACCCCGGCCCCTGTTCCTTCCTCCAAATGCTTTAATAATTATGGAAGTTTAGAACCAAAATGATTCAATATGTTTTTTGTTAACATTAACATATTATTATTTATAAATATCAATATATATTTCAAATACAAGTATCTTAAAGATAGTTCATCAAGTTTCTTAAACATTATTTCTTTTTACGAAAACACCTTTAAAAATAAGAAATATATAACACATTTTAGATATCTCGGGACCATCCCGAAATTCGGTGAAATTTCACCCTGTCGCCGTTGGGACGTTTTTAAATTCCAGAGAAACCGTGTATTGTTTTTTTACATTATCACCACATAGGAGGCCCAGAGAAAAATAATCCCTCAGGGCCTATGTCATCTTTGGGGATACTGAGTAGAGGTTTTATTTTTTGAAAATAACGTATAGTGGGTAGGAATATGGGCGTCAATGTGTTCGAGAGTGACGGACGTACGAATCGATCCCTCCCACCCCTGGACAAAGCGATGGGTTGAGAGAGAGAGTCCGGTTAGAGAAGTCAAAAGGTCTCTCTCAACCAGTCTCTCCCGATGTCACCACAACGCAGTAAGCGGGCAAACGCATCCGCCACCAACCCCTAAGCAAATTTCACTCCCTGAACCCGGGCACCCCTGCTAGGTCACCAAACGTAGCGAACCACTTGGGGTGACCCATGGCAGAAGTGTTGGTTATACAGTAAATGTTTTTTGGGGTGACGGTACCCATACCCACATCCTAAATTCAAAGCCCAGTTTAACACCTATACAAGAAATTTTTTTCGAACATAAAACCTTTAAGGCGATACCATACGTAGTAATACAAAATCATGTGTTTTTGGTTTGAAAATTTGGTCGCCTAGACATGTTTCAGATGCTTTAATTAAATACTGCGAGTAGAATACATCTTGGCCTTTGAAATAATCGAGTATTTTTTAGATTAATCTTTTTATAAGCCCAGAAAAAAATAATGTATAAGGCCTATGAAAACTGCTTTAAAGTTCAAAATCTCCTACTTACGAACCCATTTTCAGTTATAATTTTATTGAATAATGTGGCAAATTAAGTTATTTATAAAATGATCGGAAAAAAATTAAATATTTATGCCTGAACATCCACAAAATAAAATAAAAGGCACTTTTTGGCCATGTTTTTTTCTTGCATAAATCAAAACAGGCGGATGGTGTTAAGAGGGAATTTAAACCTTATCGCCATCTACCTAAGGGTTGTTATCGATAGCGGCTCAATTTAAAATATTACACGACGTAGTGCATCGCCTTAACTTTCCAACGTGAATTGGTTGATTTTTCCATTATGTTACCCACACAAAACAGGGGCACATTATTTTTAGCTTTTATTATATAAATATTAATATATGTAAATATTAAGGCTAAAAAAACATTCATTCATATAAGTCAACAAACGCTGATTCTGAACAGGTAAGTTTTATAATATATAAATAAACGTAAATTTAAAATGAAATAAGGTTTTTCTCACACCAACCCGAGTGAGATTGATCTCAATGTTAACCTAAAACACCGAGATACGTATGACGTCACGCGTTATCCAGATTTCGATCGTCTGACTTTGAAAAATACAAACTTTGAAAAATATTTTAACAATGAAATCTACATTTGTAAAAAAAAATAAAAAAATACTGGTATTTAGGTAGGAAGGTGGACATCAATAAAAAAATGTCAAATTCAACCGTGGGGAACGTACTTGCAATTTTTACAGGGTAAGCAGTGGTGTACAATTACTTTATTTATAAAACAAAACAATTATTTAACTTACCAATAACATCTGTCAAGAAATCTTAAGCAAACTGGTCATAAAAAGGTACTGAGTGGCTCATTACAGTCAATTTCTATGTATCCTTAATTCACCTCTGTGCACGTGTGATACTGAACCATTAGTAAAAAGGTTAAAATAATTGCTTTAAAACAGCTTTTTCAGGCCATTTAGATTATCGCGTTTACCGAGAACTCGTTTACCCCGCGCAAGCGACCCTTTGTTTCTTTCTTCTTTCCCAAATATCAGCTTTTATGACAAGTAGCTTCACGCTTCTTTACAAAACAAACATTAAATTAAAGAAAACAACTCTTTTATTCAATGTAATCTTAGATAAGAAAAACATCTCGTCTCTAAAACCTGTTAGATGACTCAAGAACTTTTGCTTAAGTATATGTTTCAATATTTTCAAAATTGGAAGTATTAGTTTGGAGAGTTTGGAGAAAAGGCGTAAGCGATTGTTGTGAAATTATTTAAAAAAACAGGACTTATTGAAAGAAGGGCTATGGTCTTAGTAGCATTTTAAGAAACACTGCGAATTTTTTCATACCTGTAACATGTTAAATAACAGAAAGAGATTTTTTTTAATAATTTTCGGAACATACTTTGCGATCTTTTTTCTATCGAGAGAATTTATAAGCTTATGAACGGAAGTTTGTTGCACAGTGCCACGCAACATTGTAATTGTTGCAAGGATGTCAAAAACTTACCTTTTAAAGCTGTCGTACCCTTAAATTAAATATACCATTCATAAGAGAAAGTCCAGTTATATTCAATTTTCCAATTATGTCCTAAATCCTGTATCTAAATTTCGCTAATAAACAATTATATAATGTTAATTAAGTGTTAATCTCAAGTGACCTACCAGGTAAGTATTGTACTGTATATTATCTCCATAAATAGTTAAGTAATAACATAGATCACTGTAGAGATGTTTTATAAGTTTGTACAGCGCCGTCGCGGTGATTTTGCACAAAAACGGTGCTATACAAGTCATCCAATTATTATTATTATTAAACTGAAATGAAACGCCATTTCCACTAGTCCATACCGCCTACAAAACGGTGGTAAGGTAACATAATATTTACGAGGTACGCCTGCCTCTAATTCCATCTTCTAAACTGAGGCATCATAACTCTTCTCTCCTCTTCCTCCTTCAACTAAACTATCTTCTATCTGCCACAATGACTGCGGTAACCGTGAAGCCATATCTTAGATTCACCGTGTTCTCTCTCTCCCGTGTTAGTTAAATTAAACGGAATCTACCGGTAGATCTGATAACGGAATGTTTATTATGATATAATGGGACATCATACTATATCTTTATACCTTTGAAACTTTTTTTATTATTGTACTTGCGCAGATCTGTGAAAAATTACTGGTTATTATAATTATAGGATTGGGGAAACAAGATGTTTATGTAAAGAACACATCAGGACAAGGACAATGATAATTGCAGCAGAATTATCAAGAAAAAAATAATATTCATGACAATATTTACAGCAAAAACTTTGTGAAAACAACATTTTATTTCGTTTGAATTCTTGACATATAGAAGACAGTTACAACATTTTTCGTATTAAAATATTTTATTTACTTATTCATCATTGATTTTACAAGGATAAAATTGTTCAAAGTTGTTTAAGAGCTATTTTTTTGTAACAATTATTAACAGTTGAGAAATCTATTCTCGTGTTTCAGATGGGGAGTAGTGTAATTACAGTATTAATTTAAGTCTATAATATAACAGAATGGCTCCATGGCAACTCAGGACAGTGGATATTCAACACACTTTTGAAAAGTAATATTAAGTTATTATAAGTGATTAACCTGGTTTTTTGTCATCACCTTTCATGACTTTATATCACTTTTCAAGAGTGTGTTGAATTGCCACTGCCCTGGTTTGCTTGGATACGATATTATGGGTATGAGGTAGGTACTTTAACGCTTGCATGAATTCTTGACAAAATAACTTACAATTTTTAAAATTACTATTATTTTCAAAACAAATCCGAGGTCATTGAAAAAGAGTTACAATCACTTACAGACAGACCGACAACCGAGATTAATATGTTAGATAATCTACAAGCATTACTTATCATCATAAGTTTTATAATATGTATCTACTGCCATTGTTTGTTGAAACCTATCCGAGTTGTGTTCGTTTTGAATCCAGGAGATGCGGCTTTACTAATTTGCTCTTTGCTAACTTTGTGCTCCATCATCGCACAAGCAACTTCGTTTGTCAATAAATGAATCTAACAGTATACAGGCAACTCGCATTGTAATATCACTATTCGGTCGTAGAAAATAAAATCTGCTTGCGAATTACTAGTCCTTTTACTATGCGCAAAGACAAAAACAACAGATCCCAAATCTGGTGAAGAAATGTTCGGTCTTGTTACCGAAATTTATTATAGTACTTACTTGTTAGTTTAGTTATAATTTACCCACCTCACACATTGTTTAAAAAAGATCCAGCATAAAAAGTCCCACTATGTACTGGGCTGCAAATCATTGCCTTACATTAGCGAACTTTACTTTTCTGCGCAGGGTCTGGGTCAGGGTATTTGAATGTGCACTCTTTGGCGGTCAATGTACGACTAATGTCGTAGTTTATCCAAATAGTTGTCGAACCCTCCTTATATTGCTTATATCGTTCATACTCAGTTTACTATGCTGTGTACTATACACTAATTATGGTACTACTGAACAACTTACCTTAACGATGCATACTTATAAAGGCTTCAAGGCCATAGAACTACAATTAGAGGCGCTACTGGATACTAATACAGGGTTTTCCAATAAGAGGTGTTATTTTGAATAGCCCGCTATTTCGGTAGATGTTACTTTTGAAGCTGTCATTTTTTGACATTTGACAAGTAGAAACTACGTCATTAATAAAAATGGAACGATACACGCTTCAACAACGCATTGAAATTATTAAAATTCACTTGAGTGAATCAAATGCAAATCATCTTGAGTGATGAGGCCCATTTCCACCTCGGTGGCTTCGTCAAAAAGCAAAATTGTCGCATCTGGGGCTCGGAAAACCCAAGAATTATTGTTGAAAAGCCTTTTTATCCTCAACGTGTGACTGTTTGGTGCGGTTCATGGTCCGGCGGAGTCATTGGACCATACTTTTTAGAAAATGGGGCTGGAGAAACAGTAACGGTGAATGGATTGCGCTATTGAGAGATGATTAATGATTTTTTATGGCCGAAATTAGATGGTATTGATCTGGACAACGTTTACTTTCAACAAAACGGCAATACGTGCCACACAAGCAACGAAAACATTGATCTTTTACGACTGAATATCAAAATAACACCTCTTATTGGAAAACGCTTTATTTCGTCGAAACTTATTTTTTCGCTTCGTGTCTCATCTAAATATAATACATCAATGCCCGGTATCAAAAATATTGTCACTTGGTTTGCCTCCATTTCGTCGAAACGATACCAGATTTAATGTAAGGGCAAGTCCATCAATTCGGATGTCTATGCATTACTCGAACTCTTGACGTGATTCCACCTAGAATGTTATTAGTCTGGGCGTCCCCAACAAATAACTCCATCTTCATAATATTGTTCCGATATTACCGTCCATCGGTCCTGGTCTTTAGCATCAATAAACGCTTAACAAAAATCAACGATTTTGGTGGGAAACCAAAATACACGTTAAAATTAATCACCTTTACAAAACGTTACCATAAAAAAAAACATTTGAATGACTATGTTATTTTTATGAACTGCTTTGCAGGTAACATTTTAATAGAGACGTTATTGGTATAATTTACAAAACATGTGCCCTTTTGGGACCAACAAAGGAACCAAGGATGACAAAGGATTAGTAGCTTTTAAAAAATACAACAGCAATACATCAAAACGATACGGATCTTTCATTGGGTTCTGAGACGTTAGTTGGGGCTTGGCCACCTGCCCGGGAACTGAGACCAAAGACCTGGGACTTGGACCTCTTGTTTTTTGTTTGTTTTATAAGTTAATAATGTGGACGCACCTTTACACTTTAATATCACATTATATAATATGAGATGAGTGAGATTTTACCACAAGAAAACGTCAAAGGGATTTTATGTTGCTTAGATTGCCTGCATATTTAGTTATTTTTTTGTTGTTTAGTCATGGCGTTGCCCGTTATTTATGCAGAGTTTTTCGAAACCAAATGTCAACAGTAATTTTTCTCTTATTTTGAATGTTGAATTGCAATATTTAAGTATCGAAATTCTGAAATAAAGGGGTGGGGAAAGGGAATGGGATGATTTTTCTAAATTTAATGTAGACAGTGACTATTCTCTTGTTTTGAACAAAATTTAATTAATCTCAGAATAAAACTGTAAATTTTTATAAATTACGAAACCCACAAACAACATTCTTTATATAACATACAGGATTTAAACAGTGATTCCTGACATGATTTGGAGTACAAAATGGAAATGATATTTTGGTCACCGGTGACTTTTTGGAAGTCAAAAGCAAACCAATTGACTGAAAATATCCAGTAAGGATATGTGCTACTTTATTTATTTGTGTTTTAAATTATAAAATATAGCCCATTAAAAAAATTAATTTAAATTAATTTTAGGTGCAACTTTGACAGTGACAACTTTAATGGGATATATCTTTAAAATTCTAATGCCTTACGAGATGTAGACATTTTCAACTGTAACTTGAAACATATGAAAAGCTTACTTAACTGTTAACTTAATTTATTTTTATTTTGTGAAATAATTACTATCATCGTAGTTTATTTTATTGTTTTTTGTACAATCATGCAAAACATTGAAACTATTAACTGTCTACTAGTTTTATAACATTCTTTAATGTTCCTTATAATTTTTATTTATTTTATATATTTCTTTGTCATTTATACATCATATTGTGTAGGTACAAATACTTAATCAATAACTACACTTAATGGAAATTTATTGGTCTAGACCAGAGGTTACCAAAGTGGTCTATATGGACCCCCAGGGGTCGATATCGGCTTGCTGGGGGTCTAAGTCGAGAAAAAAAATTTGGGGTCCACGAGATTCAAATGGGGGTACATACTGACGTACCCCAATTTACCTCATGACAATAACATCTAGGAGTTCTGTAAATGACACAATAGACGTAACACAAATATAATAGATTTAGAAATTACTTATTTGATATTTGCATTTTTATATTTCGTAAAGTTGTTCATTGAGGTGCATAAATAGAGTCTACGTTCCTTTTCTCGTCAGAATTAATATATTCAAGCAAAACATTGCACAACTTGTTTTTGAAAAACGTCCAGGGTAATAATGACGTTCAACATTTAAATGTACTTTACACAGACTTCAAATAAGTAACTAAGTTTGAGGACATTTTGACTATCGAAATGGAACGTTGAAGCATCGGAAAACAAGTGACAAGAAGAAATGACCGGAATAAGCACTGACCAAGAACTTAAGGGGCAGTTCTGTAGGGCTAGCTACAGAAAGAAATTTCCGTTGCTTATCCTGCTTCATTTTCATTTGGTGTAATACCCTGTCTGCACAATGCAAAAACAGAGGAACTAAATCACCACCCGGTTGTAAGTCAGGCAAGGGAAGTGAATCTTTTTACGAAAAAAAAATGATTATCACATGGGGCGTTAATGGTTTTGGGAAAATTCATTATTCGGCAGGCAGGGGGTCTACGGAAAAAAAATGGCAAGTGGTCTACGGGGCAAAAAAAGTTTGGAAACCTCTGGTCTAGAACATATGAATAATTACTGTTTATGCTTAAATGTACGACAATTTTTTTCCTAAATAAAATTAAAAAAATGTAATTATGTAATTACTAAAATTCAGATTAAAAATTCTAAACTGCGCTGTTCTACGATTTTATTAACCTCAAACTGACGATAGTACAAAATAACATAGTGGATATAGTAACAATTTGCAATTTATAACAAAGTCTAATCGTCATTATTGTCAACCAAAGAGTTCTTCTAATATCTTTGTTGTCAACAGTATAATATTTTACTGGGAGTTATTTTCATATCTTGTTGGCAAGACTATGTCTGGGTGATTACTTTGAAAGCTTTTTTGTTTATCCAATAAAATGATGCATTTTTCCACAGCCACTCGCGATTGGATAAATTAGATTGAAAACGAAAATAAATATTTGATTACCAAATCGAACGTCCCCCCCACCACCCTTACGTCAATCGTCAATCAAAATCGGATTAAAAATAAATAAAAAAAGCAATTTTTCGCACTGCAACGGATTTGAAATAACGTGATTCTTTTATTTAAATTGAAATTTTTATTTATCGGCACGTATTTCATCAGCGAATTAATTAATTTGAAATGTTGATTGATCTGTCAGGTATGACGGTATCTACCCAGCTAGATTATTTGCATTCTTCTATGTAACATACATTTTTACATATATGTATTTTTGAAATGTGTGAAGCGACGAAAAAGTGTGATGAAAAGAAGTAAAGGCAAATTAAAAACGAATACGATTTAAGGGGGGCTAGGGTTAATTCGTACGAAAAAAGGCATTTTTTTGTGAAGTTTTTGTGACAACACAGTTAAAATCTCTTTATTAAATCTAATAGTACAGTAAAGTATGACATTTTAAGAATGTTGTATAAAATTTTCACGGATAAATATTAAAAAATACGGCAATGGCAGCAATTATTCGGACGTGTCTCAAAAAAAAGTAGAATGGCGGTGCCCCTCATAACTCGGTGCTGGGTCATCTGAAATCAAAAAATTAAAGTTCATTCGTTAGATAATAGTTTTTCCCAGGTAATGCTGGGAGGATTTTTCGAAATTTTAATTTTTCACTTTTTTGGAACACTTTGAAGGGAAAAACGCTATTTTTAGTGAAAAAAATCGGCTAATTTGTTATTGTAAAATAATAATTACTAACAAATTTGAAAAAAACTCTCCAGCGTTACCTCGTAAATTATGTACAGAAATAGTTTTAAAATTTCAAAAGGATCGGTGCAGTAGTTTTGAAGTTATGACAGGCACCGACTTTGAAAACGTGAGTTGTGGGAAAAACGTTTTAAAGTTTTGAACACTAAAAAATCTGGTATTAAACGTTTATAAGCAAATTTTATCGGCTTACCTCACACTGAATCATCAATGCCAGGTCCATAAAGGATGTTGCTATCATTCATGATGTCTAAAGCACCTTTTTGCTCCTGTCTACGACGAATCCTGTCTTCTTTAGTTTGTCTCTCAGCTTCCTGCTCTGCTCGGCTTATACGTATGGTCGGGTAGGGGTTAAAATCCGACAGGTATAAAAATACTCGTAACTTCATCAATTTTGCTCCAATCAACTTGAAATTTTAACACAATATTTTTAACATATTAAGCATTTATTTAAAAAAATAAAAAAAATGCAAAAAATATAATTTTAAAACCCTAGCCCCCCCTTAAAAAAGTAATATGGGGCTACTTTGATTATTGCGGATATCTGCATAAATCTCGCTACCTCCTTCTTTAGCCAACGTTTTGGACAGTATTACAGTGTCCATCATCAGGGCGGATAAATAAGAAGGTAGCGCAAGACGGCATAATACCCCAAAAACAAATTACTATAATACTTTCGGGTGTGAAAATCTCAAATCATATCTCATATTGTTAACTTTTTATTTCAGTTAACGTGTAAACGATGATGCTTCGAAAATATGTGTCAAATGAGTTTGTTAATGTGAACAATTACGAAGAAAGCATTTGAAACGGTAATCGATAGAATTTAAATAAAATGTCTGACTTTGGTATTAAAAAGAAAAGTCTATAGCCATTGAAAAAAACTATGTATTTAATTACCAATAACGGACAGATATAGGAACAATCTTAAGCAATCATGATTAGCAAAACATGGTGTTCTACAAGGAACTGTCTTAGGGCCACTGCTCTTTCTAATTTACATTAATGATCTATGTAAAATTTTAATACCTGGTAAAATTTGTTCCAATACGATAAAACTAGTGAAACCAAGAAATGCATAGTCACAGATTGGCTACATAGAAATCATCTCAGTATAAAATAATTATGAAACTATTTGTATTGCCCTATCGACTTCTATCAAAGGTGACTTAAGTTATTTTAGTTTTTTAATCCAGCAGGACTAATGCGTAATCATCAATGTCATCATTACACATATATATGTGTGTGTAATGATTACACATCTGCCCTGATGATGGTCACTGCAATGCTGTCCGAAACGTTGGCTAAATAAGGAGGTAGCGTAACACGGCATAATACCCCCCAAAAAATCACTATAATAATTGGCCGTGAAAATCTCAAATCATACATAAGTCCTTAAATGTTTATCACAAAATACGACTCAAACCACTTCAAGCAATGTTTTCATTACGAATAATGATTTTTCACCAGGGTGATTCTGAGAGTATCTACCCTTCTGGGATTCAATTGGTCATTACATATTTACATCGGACGTCCCGACTTATTATACCATTCACAGCATAGTTCGTAAATTAAAAAATAAATTTAAAGAATCAAATCATCTGGTAAAACATAATTCATACATTCATATTTTGAGCAGTGGATCGCGACCAATCGATTGCAAACCTCTTTTCTAGTCCACCATTGCTGACATTAAAATTTTACTGAAAAAATGATTGATTTGAGTTCAAACCAAAACGAAAAACATAATAAATGCAATAATAGTCGTGACAAGTCCGCATAAAACCGGGTCCTACAAACTGAATTCAATGTTTTGTCTAATCAAAGCAGTTCGTGTTATTATTACAAGGTAATCTCACAATTGCCTGGCGCCGCTGGGTCAATTGAGCGGAAAATCTTATAATTCGAATTGTGAATTTGGTCTATTGATTTCCGATTTATTGTTGAACGCTCAGAGTGAAGTAATTCCGTCTAATCTATCTAATATTGCCTAGCTTAACCTTTCCTTTACAGCGCTTAAAAATTTTGTCGATTAATTGCCGATTTATTGTAAAACTGTCTGACTGAAGTCATTTCGTCTAATTTGTCTAATATTGCCTAGTTTAACCTTTCCCTTACTACAGTACTTAAAAATTTTGTCGATTGATTGCCGATTTATTGTTAAACGGTCTGACTGAAGTAATTCCGTCTAATCTATCTAATATTGCCTAACTTAACCTTTCCCTTACGGTGCTAGAAAATACCACATCCTCCGGTGCTGTGCACGAAATGTATATTAACACCCTTACTAATAAATGTTGTTTAAATCTTTCATAACTGATAAATAACCATTGATGCACCGTAAATATATTTACCAGTTGTGTAAAATTTAAAACACGTTTAGTAAGGGGCTAAGAATTTCGAGGTCATATGAGTAGCTTACTTAAACAAAAATTACATAGGAAAATCATTATAATTATTTATATATGTACATAGTGTGCCAGCACGTACCCGACAAATTTTAATCAGTGATTCCTGAGATTATTTAGAGAAACAAATAATGTAGATGGATTTTAGCCTCCGGGGAAAATTTTTGTTTCGAAAAGTGTTAATTTGAAAAAACACAATAAACCCATCGAATACCATAATATAATCAGGAATCGCTGGTTAAAGTTTGTAAGGTACGTCCTTTAACACCCTAATTAAGAGATGTTATTATGCCGCAAAGAAGCCCATGATAAAATAAACGCGGTATGTTTGTGGATTATAGAAATGTTTTTATAAATTATTTTAACCTTATTTTACAAGCAATAATTATTCGCCTGAAACACTCATCCACATTGAAAAATCTCCTGATAAAAGATACATGACGCCAACGGGACTCGAACCCGTGTCCCTTCAATTTCCGGTCGACAGCTCTGACCACTGAGCTATGGCGGCTTATCTCTTATCCGCGAAAGAATTCAATATATACTAGTGTTTCATTCAACAATTACTGCTTGTTACATTTTTTCACCTGAAAACAACCAACTTTATTTTATATGAGAAAGGCATTGTAAGTGCTAACTCTCTCACTAGATGGCGTCGAGACAAATTGTCTACATTTTTAGGTGAAATACTAGAACTTGTCAAATATTAAGTATTATTTTTTTGGTAAACTAATGTTTAAGACAAGATTTTTTTATGCATAGCACAAAGGGTAACAATTATTTTACAAGCAATAATTGTTACCCTTTGTGCTATGCATAAAAAAATCTTGTCTTAAACATTAGTTTACGAAAAAAATAATACTTATTTTAACCTTACTTGGAGTAGAAAATGATATTGAAGTTTTGGTCTCCGGTGAATTTTTGGTTTACCAAAGAGTTTGTATAAACAATGTATGTCTCCGCTGCTGTGTTGAATTTATATTACCAGTCAGGGCTCAAATATATTTTATACTGCCAATTTTTAACGATATTCCATTCAAAATCAAATACTACGTCCTTCATAAAACCATGTCCTACAAAACTATTCTAATGTTGTGCTATTATAACAAGGTAATTCCCAAATAGTCTGGCGCCACGGTGTCAATTGAGCGGAAAAACGTATTAACCGGATTGTGAATTTTCCAGATTGTTTTTAGACTTATATTGAACTACCATACTGTGATTCGACTGAAGTAATCCGGTCTAATCTCTCTAATGTTGCGTGGTTTACCACTTGTTATAAAATACATAAAATTGGGTTTATAACAGAAAATTTCTTCTATACTGCTGCGGATTCGAGAGTGGGGATTTCAGTAAATTTAAATTAAAAAAAAGTTATGATGCCTCTAGTATAAATAATATCTATGATTAAGACATTAAAAAACAATAATGTTTTATTTTATTGTTCATTGCAATTTTTATTTAGTAGCGTTGTATACTGGGCACCAAGTTTATAAACTTTTGATGAAGACATTAAAATAAATTGGTTTTGTACTTATTAATTAGTTCTGCTATATTCTATATTACAATATTTTTTTATGGCTTTATGATTAAAAATCGAACCGTTGTTAACATCTTTTGTTTAAAAGAAAAAAAAATGCAGATTTGTACATAATAAAAATTAAATCACTTGAGAAAACCAATTATCATCAGCAGTTGATGTTAATTATTTATTTGAAATGGGTGAATGCATTTATATGAAAAGATCATCAATATTTAAAAAGAAAAACATCGACATGTCTTTATGTAGCACCTAAGGGAGAAAAAAGTATTTTTTAACCCCTACTGTGCGGCTGGCTCCATTTTCAGTTGAAGAGTCGAGGTGTAGCGTACAGTGCAGTGTGTAGTTTATAGACGTTTTTTCGTTACTGTTCATGAAAATTTTGATTTATATCTACAACCTCTCTCCATGGCTATAAATGTATTGATAAATGTTTTTTTTGTAAATTTTTCGTTTTAAAAAATATTTTGTTTTGTATAAATATTTGAATTCATATTCCCTTCTTACAAATTTAATTTACTTATTCCTTATTATGCTGTCTCAGTAGAGGTAGTCACTAGGAGGAAATCCATAATTGGTTTTATTTTGGCTATAAAATACTTATGTACCAACTTCAACAAATATAAACTGTCGATTTCCCGAAAATTAATGAATACAAATAAATAAATAAATATTGTAACTACGAATACAAGATTTGGATAAAAAAAGGTTCTTATTCTATAGTACTAAACTATACAAAAAATCCCACTCTCATTAAAAAATCACACATTTAGATGTCAAATAAAAAGCTGGATACAAAAAGTATGCAGTTCAGAAATAGAAAATTTACTGACATAAAATCTGAGACCGAAACAGAAATCACTCGATTCAGACTCAACCACCCTGAAAACACTCTCATAATAATATATTTGGATTTTTTTCTGTAACTTTATATTATTCAAATAATTCCATTTTAACACGTAAATGAAATCCGGGAGATATCCCAGTGAGAGAATTACCATCTCCACTTGTAACAAAAAGGAAAGATATATAACATTTATTATTATAATGTTCAAATTATCTAGCTACACACGATCCGACTTGCAGAACCCGACATGTCGTGTCGGATCATGTGTAGGCAGAACCGCCAACCGAATTATTATTATTCCGGCGACCCGTCAAAGATAATAATAATAATTCGGTTGGCGTTTCAATACGTTGGATTCTGTAAGTTGGATCGTTTGGAAGGCATTTAAAAGTCTGAAAGCTCCTGACGTCATAGACATACTAACCTGTTGAGATTGGTTGTTTATGACGTCATGTGAAGCAATCGAAAGCTGAATCAGCACGGGACAGGGACGCCTGGAGGATTGTCGAAGCGTTGTGTCTCTGATCTGAATAGTAGAAGACGAGACTGCTAAAGCACGCTTAAAAAAACGGGCCTAGAAAAGAGATGCTAAAAAGTAAAAAAAAATATAAAAAAATAAATTTTCCGCATGCCACCGGTTGACTGCAACTGTTTTACGCTTAAACATAAGGAAACAAAACGGACTAACTCTAATACCTACCAAATAAATTGTGTCGTGTAAAATAAAGCCATATCAACATGCCTGAAACATCGTTCCTTCGTTAACAACTCGAATTGCCGTAGAAATCCACTCAAAAGGCCCAACTAATAAAAACACGAATTTGTATACATTACGAACTGGATTGGAAGCTTTTACTATGTTTCACTTTATTTCCGAATGTTATTGCAATGGATTTGTTCCTCTCTGTTATACAGCACGAATAGTTTATTTAGCGTGACGTGATTGTGGGACTGTGTAATGAAATAAATTACAATATAGGTAAATAATACACCTGTATTTTATAACACATCGGATTGTTGAGTTTATGTAATTTAAAGCATTTCGTTTTATCAATTAAATAAATCATGATTTTTGTTTCACCTTCGCTACATCGTGTTTAGAAAATAAACCTATACAAAAAAAACTTCAACTCATCTTTTTTTTTGTGGTGTGGCTCAGGATTGTACCTTACTTTCCATCGGAGCCAAGCGCGCTACTGACCTTACCTGATGCCGATAATATTTGCATATTAGCTGCTGTAATGTCATTCGATTTCAGAAAAATTCGTATTGGTCCTCTCACAAGCTCTGTGGAAAACACGCAGTAAGCCTCATACTTTAAATTTGCGATGGCATCAATAATTAGCTACCGTAACGTATAAAATTTAGTCATACGATTCTACCTAAAGAACTGAACATGATTGTTGACTTTCGTTATAATTATCTGGAAATGGACCAATAAAGTTTCAGTGAATTATTAAACTTAGAGCAGGTTCATATTATTAGTTTCTATTCAAATAGCATTATGCACATAGTGGGATCTTTAGAATAAAGAATAACACAAGAAGAGGGCAAATATAAATACTTTCCTGTCAGTTGTCGGTTTTCAGACTTCGGATATTTCCAGATGTGCCAAGAAAATAGGTGAAGTCATTATATCCGCGATGGATGGTTTTATAGAATCCTCTGTTAAAGAAAATAGTCTGGGCTCAAAACTGTAGTTCAGTCAACAACGCTTCAAAGCAGTTACGATTGCTTACGGGCTCAATAGGCCGCAACTTCTGAAAATCCAATCTAAACCTGTTACCAGACCTGACGTCTTACTAGCAAACATCGCCACAGAAACTCCAGTTCCTCACAGCAGTTTCTATATTTAAAAAGCTGAGGGTTCGGCTTCGGGTGTACTCCAGATGTCTATGAAGTCTAGCTCTGTATCCATTGGTTGAAAAAAAAGCAGTTATTCACTCTTTTCCAAAGACCAAAGGGTGACCACTCCAAACCTGCCAACTATCGCTCCATAGCGATCATATCTATTCTATCCAAGGTGGTGAAACATGTGATCAACAAAAAAACTGCTCACATACCTCGAGAATAACACAATTGTTATCGACCGTCAATACGGATCAGGGACATGAAACCGCTCGTGTGGTGATCTTCTCGCGCATGTGATGTTTGGGGGCAGTGCCTGGAACGAAAGTTACGGTGAGACCCAAACTTTTGCACTGGACATGTCCAAGGCCTTTGACCATGTTTGGTACCGAGGACAACAAATTGTCTTCTTACGGACTTTCCGCATCCTTGTGTACGTGGTTTGCCGACTTTCTGAGGGAAAGGTCGATTCAGACGGTTGCTGATATTTTCACCTCTTCCTCACATTCAATAAATGCTGGCTTCCCAAAGGAATCGGTTGTCTCCTACTTGGTATTTGTAGCACATCAATGACCTCTTGTTGTGTGCACCAATTCGTTGTTATACGGATAACAGTACAGTCCATGATAGATTTATTTTGATAGGCACCCAAAGGATCCACAAACAGCTCGGAGGGCTTTGAAGCAGAGATCGTACTGTTACCTTGAGAGGGTTTCCTCTTGGTATAAGAATAAGCTAGTCGATTTTAATGTTTCAAAGACCTAATCATGTTTGATTATATCTAAAAGGGATCGAAACAACTTTCCTACATGCTTTCCATTGGTGTAACCAGCTCAGGAACGGGGGTTCCATCGAAGCCAGAATCAAGTTAGCCTCCCAGAGGCAAGGCGTACTGTACAGGGCCCGTATATACTATAATAGTAGACAACTGCTGACCCTGTACAAATTGCAAGTGCGCCCCACTGTTGAATTTGGCAGCCACCTCTGGTCTGGTCAGGTTTTTTCGGGTATTTTGGGGCATCAGACCAGAGGTGGCCCCATGCCTGAGCTAGTCACTTAGAGATGCTTGATTGCGGGTTTCAATGGATATTACCCACAGACATATGGATATATAGACTAGAAATTAAAGGTGAGGGGTAAAATCAACTGTTGAAGAACGAAGGGGGTAAAGCTGACTGTGATTCGTCAATAAATCAATCTGACAGTATATAGGCATCTCGCATTATAATATCACCATTTAGTTCTTAAAAGTAAAATCTGCTTCTGAATGAATAGACATTTTTACATGAGAGCGCAAATTACTCGCCACGTTATGAACAAATTTGCGAAGTCCAAATTCGGCAAAAAAAATTTCTTCTATTTTCAGAGTCGAATATTTTGTTTACGTATTTAGTTAAGACACTTTTATAAGTGTTCATAATTTACTTCCCAGTAACAACGATGCGCACACTTGAGAATCGCTACATTCGGCCAATGTTGGCTCGATGTGATAGTATATGTTTCTACAACTGATTCATATATTATACGACGTGAATAAGCTTAAAATGATGTTTACATATTTTTTTATTTTTATTTATTGATTTTATTTTAGTAATTTGTACATTTAAGTTTACAAATGACTAATTAATTGTTACATATAAATAAACTGTTTTTTTTTCTTGCTTGATGTGGCTCCTACACAAAATGTTGAATTTTTCAATTGCGGCAGACTTAAGGTTTTCCGGCAGCGCGTTATAGTATTTCATCCCTTTATATAATATACTATTCTGGGTATTCGCTTTGTCCTTTTTGGTAGCCTGATTTCATTGCACGTCCTAGTTTTATGTTTGTGTATGTCCTTGTTGTATACAATTTTATTCGAAAAATATTTGGGTAGCAGGTTGTTTACTATTTTGTGTAAAAATATCATCGTGTTCAAGGTCAACATCTGTTTCACCGTTAGCCAATTTAGTTCGTTCAATGTGGAATGTAATACGACAATTGGGTTTATTCTCTTTTTCACATCTATTTTTACAAGTTTTCATATCACAAGCCACTATTTTGCCGTGTTATTTCATAAAATGCCTCGACCATAGCTCGACGCTAGTTCGAACAAGAATGATGACGTCACATTCTCAAGATTCACGGGAAGCCATACGCGAGCCCAGCCGGCTCCAATGGAACCGGTATGGGGAGTGGGGAATAATACGCTTTTAATCACTTAGGGCAGGTCTACTAATATTCATATGTCTATGATATTACCTTTACATTTTATTCGGTATAATTTCTGAGGCAGATTGCGCAAAAGAGCCCGTGACACATTGCGTAGTGCGGATTACTTAAGGTTAAACTCGACGCTCGTTATGTTGTACGTGTTCATAGATGGCGTTAATTAATTTATTTTATTAAAATAAGCATTTTGTAAGGTATTGCTTTACAATATTTAGACAAATTATTTATTTGCGCAATATGAATATGAATAAATAGTCATGTTGGTTTAAAAACTCAATTATTTCGAAAAAGGCATACAAATACTATATTGTACCGATGATTCAATCCAATATGGTATTTATATGCCTTTCTTGAAAGAATTCAGTGCTTTTATGGACAATTAAGAGGCAGGCGGGGAAGTACCTGGTTATTCAGGGCTGATCACCAAACACAAGTAAAGCTTTTTTCATGTAACGCTTCAATTCTGAATGGTGGTTTTCAACCAGGGCGATATTTAGAGAATCTTCCACCTTGGAACGTGCTACAAATGTGCAGTATATTATTATAAATAAATTACTTGCGAACAAAATTTATTTGCGCACGGCCAGGTAAGCACGCGACCCACGGAGTCAAGACTGTTCAGAAACTATTGGTACTATCCGGAAACTGCTGAATCTACATCACATTTGGAGTCGATTTCGTTGTGTTACTTTTTATTCGGTTAAATTCAAAAGTTAAATTAAAAAGACAAATTTGAAAAAATCAAAAACCTGTTTAATGGCTTTTAAAATGCGTTGAAACATAAAACTGAGGTTTAAAGTTATTTAAACCTCGTTTACATCTCGCTTGAACATTCTTCCATAAAACACTAATATTCTTCTGTATAGTTGGTGATTTCGTAAAGTTTTGTTTCCTTCTGGTGAAATATGTAGCTATATTCTGTTGTATTGCCAGATCATAGTATTGGATTTTTTTTACTAAAGCCTTTATTAAAGAATCGTTTGTTGTATCATCTTCCAATATATTGAGACCATCGACCATGTGACCCTTTTTGATAAACTGCCCCTCCTCTTCCACTGAATACCTTCTACTCTTCCGCATTCATTTAAGCGAGATGTTACATGTAAGTTGTATATTACGGTCACCAGATAAATCATCATAATGATAATTCATCACATCTTTAAAAAGTTATATAAAGTCATGGAAAGTGATGAAACAAAAATTTTATTAACTGGATTAAGTAGGTTAGGTTAAGTTAAAATTATTATTTTTCATCGTTTCTAATAACTTTTTAAAAGTGTGGTGAGTTGCCACTGGGTTGAGTTGTCATGGAACCGTATATTAGATATTATAAAAATCGGAAAAATGTTAAAAAAAACCCAGTTTTTTGGTTCTCTATGTGATATACCCATATTCCCTCGTTTCCCGTTGATACTACTAGTTTCCGGACACCGTGTAGGTATATGTATATATATTATTGCATTAAATAATATAAACCTATTCATAATTTATATATGCTTACATAATGTTGAATGATAATATAAAAAATTATATAACTCCTGCTGAGACTTATATTATGAACAATCAATATCACTCAATATCCAATCCTGTTCCATAAAATAAAACGTCTTCGCGCCTTGTTGGGTTCGGATTGAATTTTAGCCACGGACATTTGGTTCGCTACCCGACAGTGACCCGTTACGCCAAAGTGGCTATACCAATACTTCCGAGGTGTGGGATCGAAGCCTTCATCCGTTCAATCCAATAAAACTTGTCAATAATCAATCATCATTCATATATTGTTGTTATTAGTTTGTGAAATAGGTTTATGGACTGGTGTGATTGATTTTTTTACGGTCGAGATATTGTAAGTGCGAACAAAATTGTCGATAAATGAAGCAATGTTACATTGTGAACATCAGTAATTATTTGTTAGTAAAAGCACGCCAACTTGATTCAGCACGACCGTTACTTTAACTGGTCATGGAATATAATATAAACTTAATGAAATGTTCGCTGAGATATATTTTTAAATCCCAACCGTCTGAAGCCCGTGAGACTATGGTATCCCCAATTAGGGTATGTTGTGAGGCTGAAGGTAGTGGGGAAGGGAACGAGATGGGAGAGAGGAAGGTGTGGAAGTGCCTGGCTATTAAAATGGTCACCTGGTCACCGAAATCGGCCAAAACCATTTAAAGCAACGTTTCAATTCTGAATGGTAGTCTAACTCCAGGGTGACACTGAAAATATCTTCCGCTCTGAAACGCGCCGCAAATATACTATATAATATTTAAAATACAAAAAGGCGCCGCAAAATAGCACTATAACTTTGCAAGATGATGTCGTCTGTCACCCTCATGCCGCTTGAAGTCCCCTTGAAACTTGAGTGACGATCGAAATGCCAATTTAGTACATGACGCCATTGAGAGACAGCCTGGTTCTTACACAGACTGTGGTCCTCCATCAATAGGATAAGTTTATCTCACAGTTGTGCCCATATGTTGCAGAGTTGAAGCTTTAAAGTTCGGTGATGTGCGAATGCGGTATGGTGCAGACCACTGAACATACGCTCCATTCATTCCCAAAGGGGATTGATGAGGTTCACAGGGGGAAACCTAAGGCCCTTGATTGGCTCGCAAACATAGACGTTCTCATCTGAGCCCCTCGACCATACGAAAGAAGAAGAAGAAGAATGAAATGTCATTCGTTGTTGATAAGGAAAACGTACTTGATAGTTTGGAAACTTTTGAAATTCGGTTAAAGCCATTAAAATTTAAAATAAAGAGAAACGTTCCCGGGTTACTATGTACACGATGACAGTATTTTAATTTCCTCGTCTTCCATAATTACACTGGTGAAAAAATATTGCTTATGCATTGTTCAATGATTGAGAACATAGTTATAAGAAGATTGGACCCGCGACTCCTGGGTAGGAACCCGACGTATTGGACATCTCGACGATCTTACCTTTCAAGTTAATAACCATAGCAATATAAAGTTTTGTGTGAAAGGCGCTAGCTAAGATGTTTACACAAATAATTAAAATGTATTTGGGAACAGGAAACAGTGAAAATAATCAGAAAATATGTGAATGTGCCTTTTTAATCAGATTAAAATACCTTTTTGACTTTCTTTCCCCTTTTTCTTAAATTGAAAACTCTTAAATTCAGTGAACCTAATACACTGTAACTCAAATCTCAGAAGGTAATAAACCCACCAGAAGGAATATTCAAATGAAATGAAGTCGCTTCGCCAACAGTTAAACAAAATAATAAATTATAAGCTGTGCAATATTGCATAGATCCAATAAGGCTTATTCATAATAAAATATAGGTATATACCCGGGAACCATTTATTGGATAACCAAGACCTCTGCCATAGGTCACCTCAAATGGTTGGCTACGTTTGATTTAGCAGGGGTCTGAGAGACTGGCCTTGCGTTGCAGCGGAAGGGAAAGACACCCCTACTTACCCTTTTCCCTCCCAGAATTTACTTACCTTCCTTTCCTTAAACATATCCTCCTGATAGCATTGCTAAACATTACAAAGGCTCTCAGGGAAATGTTTCGCTACGTTTGGTGATTTATCAGGGGTGCCCGGTTTCATGGGGTGTGGTTTGTCTAGGTCTTCACGGCGAATTCGTCAACCCCCTTACTGCGTGGCGGGCGGATCAGGCGACACTGCTTGAGGGATGGATTCATGCGTTCGTCACTCCTAAACACATTGACCCTTACATTCCTATCCACCACTTCAAATTCATACCCTTTCCATTACAAAAAATCCTCTCCTTTCTTTCCTTAAAAGGACCATCCACACAGCTATAGATGGCACTAGCCCTGAGGGAAATTATTTTCTTCAGGGTCTCCTGCGCGAAGCTAATGTAAAAAAAATATTCAGTTCAAATCATACCAGACTAAAGATGCTTGTTTTATTGTGAAATTGTTTTCGAAAATAAATTAAAACCATTTGCATAAACTCTCAAAATTGTCAGTTTGACTAACACAGAGTTCTTCATGCAGGTTAAGGATCGTTTATTTGAGGACAATCAAAACAAATTTATGTATTTACAGGTGTAATAAAATAACAAACAGTGTTGATGTATTGACATTTGGAATGCATCATTCAACTGGGTAAATAGCAGGAAGGTACTTTGGTAAAATATTCTCAAGTTGATACGGAAGCAGGTGTAAAACGAACTATCATTATGAATTAATCTTAATGATAAATCATTGGAAATGCAGTAACAACTGTAAAGAAGTTTTCGGTTTTTTTGCAGAAACTAATTTTTAATTCCATTATTGTTGTACGAAAATAGTTAAATTTAAAAAAAAAATATTATTGTAGAAAGAATTAATCGCCACTCTTGGCAAAAAAATCCTTTTCACTGGTGTAAATACATTTATTTTCTAATAATTAAAATAAAATAACTTTGTTTGAATACCACTTTATTGTATATATTTATAACCAACCGGTTTCAGTTCAACCCGAACCTTCATCAGGGTTAATAAAAACATATTAAATTACTTACAGAGGTGTATGAGTACTTATAGTTAAGCTGGAAGAGGGAGAGAGAACATCAACTTTGGTGGGGGTGGGAGACTTAGGTAAGAGATAAGGGTAAAAATAGGTGCAGGGAAGGGAATATATTTAAAATGGGGTTATTTCTTAAATCTAATTGTTTATTTAATAAATTGATTTTATTGACTTTAAGGGATTTTTTTTATTTCAAGTGCTTTTAAATTTGTTTTAATTGACAACAATATCAGCGATTCCTAATCGAAAATTTGAAACATAAAAAGATTCAGTCACATCTAGCACTTGAACCCAGGACCCTTACCTTGCCGGGGCACCGCTCTACCAACTGAGCTAATGGGAACCTATCTCCTTCGGTCATATTTAAATTTATCATTATCTTCAAATAAGAACTACCAACATTGTCTTCATGTTTTCTCACCGTACATTTTTATTGGCAGCTATCTTAATGCATCATCGCAAGATTCAACCCGAACTAAATGCAATCTAGACAGAGTCTGAAGATAAATATATCTTATTTTAATTCTAATGTGCGACATCTATTGACTTGTCTGCAAGTCTAGAATGAATATTTTATTTTATTCATTTGTCTCATTTCACATAAAATATTAAACTTTGTATATACGGTACCTTCCACGGTCGTAAACCCTCTCAGTATCACGTTAATGCAAGATCACCATTCAGAATTGTATCGTTGTTCGAAATGGCTTTAGCCATGTTGTCACCGGATTTGAATAGGCAGGTACTTCCTAAACTTCCTCGTTTCCATTTCATTCTTTCAGCCTTTCAATATTCCCCAATTGGAGATACCTACTATAGTTTCACGTTTCCCTGGCTCCAGACGGTTGGAAGCAGTTGGGATTATTGGGAGTCACTATCTCATTTGTTTTGTCCTTTTCTGTTATTCCGATATATGAGCGATCATTATTTTTGCTCGATCTTAAATGGAGAAAAATATGGTTGATTTATTAAAATTCGGTTAAAAACAGGAACGGCAAGCCATTTCTTAGTAAAATATTGTTACATTGAGAATTTATCGGTACACTCGTTCATGCAGCTGCGCTTGTCCTGATAAATATGATGACAAAGTGTTAGATTTTTAACGAACACGTGCTCCGACATCCTCTTAATACATTATTTTTTTCCTGGCAGTTTGTTAGAAAATCTGTCAATTCATTCGTTAAAGGCCTGCAGTCAGTTTTCTCCGTGTACCTACTGTATCTTCCTCTATTCTCTCTGATTTCTTCTTCTCTATACATACGCAACATTTCTCCGTGTACCTATTGTATCTTCCCCTATTCTCTCTGATTTCTTCTGCCATACACTTACGCAACATTTATCTGTATTGTATCTTCCTCTATTATCTCTGATTTCTTCTGCCATACACTTACGCAACATTTCTCAGTGTACCTATTGTATCTTCCTCTATTCTCTCTGATTTCTTCTTCCATACACTTACGCAACATTTCTCAGTGTACCTATTGTATCTTCCTCTATTCTCTCTGATTTCTTCTTCCATACACTTACGCAACATTTCTCCGTGTACGTATTTTATCTTCCTCTATTCTCTCTGATTTCTTCTTCTTTCATACACTTACGCAACATTTATCCGTGTACCTACTGCATCTTCCTCTATTCGCTCTGATTTCTTCTTCCATACACTCACGCAACATTTCTCCGTGTACGTATTTTATCTTCCTCTATTCTCTCTGATTTCTTCTTCTTTCATACACTTACGCAACATTTCTCAGTGTACCTATTGTATCTTCCTCTATTCTCTCTGATTTCTTCTTCCATACACTTACGCAACATTTCTCCGTGTACGTATTTTATCTTCCTCTATTCTCTCTGATTTCTTCTTCCATAAATTTACGCAACATTTCTCCGTGTACCTACTGTATCTTCCTATCTTCTATCTGATTTATTCTTCCATACACTTACGCAAAATTTCTTCGAGTATCTACTGTATCTTCCTCTATTCTCTCTGATTTCTTCTTCCGCACACTTACGCAACATTTCTCAGTGTACCTACTGTATCTTTCTATTATCTAATATCTTCTCTCAAACACTTGCATATACTTCTATTCACAATTCATTAACTATTGACTTTAAAGTAGCAACGATTTAAGTTACGATAGGATAACATATAAAAGAATGCAGGAACAATAATTTGCTGGAAATAATTTCTTAATTTAATTTTCTGCAAAGTTTAATGTCTGATTTATTTCCTTCTTGGTGTTTATTTCGTATGGATACCTACTCACAAGATTTCTGAAAACTACACAATTCTTTAACAGTTAAACTATCAACATAGCTGAAGATTTATAACTGAATATATCCAATGCACCTAACCCAAAATTAAATAAACAATGAAGTAATTTATTATTTATTGAACTTCACCAACGTAAAGATTGAGTAACGTTCAGAAAATATCACGCACACTTAACCATATTACCAGCATCATCCTCTTTACTATAAATCATTCAGATGATTTTGGAGGCAGTATTATTGATGACTTCGTTCGTGGATACAGGAAGATTAGGAAATATCTCACACGTTTTGAATTTTTAATTCTGATGAATTCAAACCAAAAAAAAGAATTACGAATTTTCCGACGGGTTGTTTTACGGAAAATACCAAGCTAATCTAACAGATTTTTTTACCGTGGAAGATACCCTCAGTGTCGCCCTGGTGTAATACTACCATTCAGAATTTAAATGGCTTTAGTCGTGTTTGGTGATCAGATCTAAATAGCCAGGTACCTACCCACTCTTCCCCTTATTCTCCCCTTCCCCAGTACGTTTAGGCTCACAACAATAGTTAGCACCGTTTTTGTGAAAAAAACTAGTTCTCCAATTATTTTTTTTACCGAATTGTTTATTACTGTCCGCATCTGTGTTTTCTCTAGAAAAAATACCAATAGGAGATGCCATAGTCTCACTGGCTTCAGATGGTTGGGAGCAGTTGGAACTCTTGTGAGGTATTCACATAAAAAAAACCGTTGAACAAATAATTTTCAACATCGATACAATTGCAATTATTAATTATTTAAAGTTGTTAAGAGGCATTTAGGAATTATTTGAATAATATTGTGTCAGCGCTTTATTAGCAGCAGACACATACCTGGATGGATGACGAACCTGGTGCTGGCACTGTTGGTGGACTCTCTCGCTGCAGCAGCTGGTCCAGTTTCTTCACCACCTAGGATTCATGCTGCAGAGTCTCCATCTTCTATCTTCGTCGAATGTCAAAGCGTTGCTGCCAAGGTCTGTTGTCTATGAGTGGATATTGTATCAGCGCTTTATTAGCAGCAGACACATACCTGGACGGATGACGAACACTATTGGTGGACGCGGTGGACTCTCTCGCTGCAGCAGCTGGTCCAGTTTCTTCACCACCTAGAATTCTTGCTGCAGAGTCTCCATCTTCTATTTTCGTGTCACCTGTTGCTGTGCTTCAATTTATATATCTTAATTTCATTTTATTTTTGTAATATTTGCATTTTTTGTAATACTTGCATCAACTGAAAAAACGCCCCTGAGGTGATATCTCACAAAAGCGGCGCTATACAAATTGTCCAATAAATAAATAAATAAAGTGTCAGGTAAAATGAAGTCGTTTTCGGTTCATCCCGTAGAATCGATTTACCATGTATGAAGCTCGAGGCAGCCGGAGAGAATTGCATCCAATAACCAATGCCCGGGAACAAAGCGCCTTACACGTTTCCAGTCGTACAAACATCTTGAATAATGTGACTTCATAAGAAAGACAAGAAGTTAATGACTCTACTTGCTTGCAGGGGGATGAAACATAGCATAAATATATTCAATTTATTATGAAAAATTTTACTTTTATTTTATTTTCAACAATAAGCCATACAAATGGCATTCTGGTAAACGCAGCCCACAAATTATTTTATTTGAAGTGACCACTTTGTTTGATTCTGCGTCCACGGTTATTGGTTTAAGTCCTGGGGATGAGACAAAATAAAAAAAGGAGAGGAAGTAGATAGGTAATTGTAAGTTAGAAAGTACCTACCTACACGGAGAAAAATGATCCTGTTAAAAATGTGTTAGCATGTCAATTTCCTGATAAAATATTGAAACACTTATTCACGCGCGTGTCTATCCTAATAAATATCATGACGGAATGCGACGGTGTCAGTTTTTGTATGAACACGTGTTCCGCCGTCCTCATAAAACATTAGATTTTAACTTTGTTAGGAACTCTGCCAATTAATTCGTTAAAGGCCTGCAAACCCGTTTTAAACAGGAAAACGAGTAATTTGAACAGATTCTTAATAAATTAATAGTAATGCATATCAGTAAGTTTTACTCGGTGTAGATTTACAATGTTAGTTACTGTATTGGACTGTTAATTCTCGTCTTAATTTGCAATACATTTGATGATCGGGATTATTGATTGTTCCGGTTCATCTGAGATTACAATTTTATTTATTAACGCGAGATACTATTTACAAATAATGTCTAGCAAGACTTACGTCCGTTTTATAGGAGGCTCTAAGTTATTATGTTGAGGGAACTCGTACTGAGCTGCTCGTCTGAAGATCTGGCTGTACGCACTCGTAACCATTCGGGTGTGGCCGACATGTTGTATCTGTCAGTGAGTTTTTGAGACTTTATTTCTTTCTGGAAATTAATTGAGACTAATAATGGTAAATCTTAAATAATAAAAGACGGAAAATAATCAGGTCTCAAGTCTCAAAAGCTCAGCGTCAATACTAAGAAAAAAACTTTTCATTGTAAGAACAAAAGTGTCAGTTTCGTGGAAACATATGACGGACCCTTCGGAGAGTGGTAAATGTGTCGCCCTGGTGAAAAACCGTTATTTAGACTCGAAACGTAGCTTGAAAGGCTGTTTTTGGCGACCAGATGTGAATAGCCTGGTAGAAACAACCCAACCTTCATTTTCTCCATCTCCTTCTCAGCCCTACTACCTTGAACCTCACAACACCCCTCAATTGGGGATGTCATAGTCCCACTTATACCTGGTGGTTGGGAGAAGCTGAGACTTTTATACAGTATTCAAATAAAAAGCTTTACGCGTGGACAAAAGCTGCATCGTTTTTAACCCTACTTTACAACTGTAATTTTTATTGGATGTTTTTACATTAAGGTGATATGAAAATTGGACATCTTCAATTGAGAGCTGAATAAAATAGAGTTTTTCTGAAAAATCATTTGTTTCTTTTCGGTAGTTGTTGATTTAATTTATTTACTTCCATATACCTCGCAAACAAACATCGAGACAGTGTCTACCGTATTATTGTGACAACTCCAACACGGAATCACGATAAAAGCGTATACTCCCGTTAGCCGTATACAGAATTTGGGTAGTGATTATAAGGATGTTGTTGACATAATAATATATATATACAACGCATCAATCATCAAATATAAATAGATATTACTTGAATTTATATCGGCAAGCAGAACGACAAATCCAATTGAACAATCTACCTAGCTCTGTTTCGATTTATTTAACTAATTTATTGCGTCATTCCTAATCTACTTTTTTCAATCTGCTATTACCAATGTACCACTGAGCTAATTCGACCCCATCCCTTTCGGTTATATTTAATTGTAGCGTACTTCGTCTAAGAGCTACAAAAATTATCTCCACTTTCCGCTTTTTCGTTGGATATATGATTGCAAGATTCTACTCGCTCTAATTTGCAAGTTCTTCAATAAATAAATATTAAAATTTGTGGTTTTATTCATTAAGTTAAACCTCATATCTTTTTTTGTATATTTTGTATAATATTTTCAATAATAATAATATCTTTATATGAGAAATTGGCAAATACAAACATGCAAATAGATAGAATACATGACAATTAGATAAAGTTGAGGAATCTCATAACCTGCTTCACTAGGCTAGCGGCTAGCCTGTGTTGAGGCAGTCATTTTAAAAGTCAATTTAATAATTATTTTTTTGGTAAACTAATGTTTTTAAGACAAGATTTTTTTATGCATAGCACAAAGGGTAACAATTATTTTACAATTTAATAGTTCGAATAGTTTCGAATTTGGGTGAGGGCACCGGTAAAGGCCCTATTTTTATTTTGTATCCAAATTAAAATATTTTGAAATTTTTTTGAGTATCTTATTTTTTAATGTTTTCTGGAAGAGTATTATACAATCGTGTTGCAATGTACCTAAAATGACCTAATTTCACCAAAAGTAGTTTTTGTTTTCGTTTAACAATATAATATTTAATTATTGAAGACAATATTAGCGATTTCTAAACGAAAATCTGAAACAGAAAAATCAGAAAAAGATACGGTCACATCTAGGATTCGAACCCAGGACCCTATCCCCTTCGGTCACATTTAACTGTATCATACTTCGAATAAAAACTACCAACATTGTCTTCATATTGGAAACTATCTTTATTTGTTTTTATCCTGGGTTTGAGTCCTAGATGTGACCGTATCCTTTTATGATTTTTCTGTTTCAGATTTTCGTTCAGAAATCGCTAATATTGTCTTCAATAATTAAATATTACAATTTGAGGGTTTACCCAATAAAGTTATTTAAAAAAAATAAACAATGTAATTCTGTTCACTTTTCATCACAAGGTGAAAATATATAATTGGTCGTATTTAATGATAAAATATAAAAAAAATGATAAAAGTCAACGCTTCCAAAGATTAATAAATAAATAATTAAATTAACTTAACGCGAACCATTTCTCCTTCAGTTAATTAGTTAATTTTTTGTTAATTAAGATAAACATATGAATTTATTATCCCTGCTCTCAAGTAGCCTACTGTGAGATGTTTAACATCTAAATCAAACGCAGCATCCATATTATACCCGAGAGATCACTATCAATCAACTTCTCCGTATGTTTGTATTATCATATTCAATGGCATCATATCTAATACCTACATTACCTTTATGAGCTGTTACTTATAGCAGCTTGCATACTTCTATACCTGCATAACCTAATACCTACCTATGAATAGTAGATTTAACTTGCTTGCATTTACTACACCTAGTCTAAGTTAGTAGATAAGTCTGAATGAGGTCGTCTCCTAAATACTTTGTATTGATTAATTGTACCTACACATTATTAAGCCTCCAAGAATACGCTTTAACAGTGGAACTCCCATTGTTTTACTTATAATAACAATAATTTTATTCCAGGATGTGGGGAGGTTAGTGCAATCCCATACGTCTCTTATAGATATACATATTTTTTGTACAATAGATATGTGAAAAATGATAAAATAGATGAAGAACAATAAATTAACAACATAGTACAACTATTCTGGGCGTGGTCTTGAGTGAGCTTGGGCCCAGCGCTCACTCAGGAGTGGCGTTTGGTGCTGGTAGGCTGCGGTCACCAACGTGTTGGCGGAGGCCATTAGCCGCATCCTGGCTCCAGTCACCCGGTATCTCATCAGGCCGGCAAATCCATTCAGTCCTAGTTCCGTGAACATTGTCGACGCGCTGCTGTATCTTCGCTATCCAAATATGATTCTACAGGCGACATTATATTGAATTCGGAGTCGTTCCATCGAGCAAGTTCTGTAGTGACACCATGTCTCACACGCCAGTACAGAATGCGTTGAACAGTATCTGCGGACATTCATATTATACACTATACTTGCTTCTCCTTTGTCTATAAATCAAACATAGAAAGAGTTCAGAAAAATGTTGTTGAAATATGTTTCTGATGAAAACTATGTCTCCATGTACATTAACCTGTTAGATGGTTGGAATATTTTCACTTTGCAAAAAAAATGTACATTTCTGGACTTATCCCAAAACCAAGGGCTTAGTTTTTCCTTTGGGGAAGATTGAACCCAGACATAAAGTCGGAAAAATATATATATATTTTTTTTTGATAATAACAGTACTACTAATCAGTGGCGGTTTTCTCTAAAGTGCGTTTGTGCGGCGAACCCCCATTAAAAAGATGAGAAAATAAAACAAACTTGTTTTATAATAATATAAGCACATTATAGATAGCACGCTATTAAAATTTCGCCTTCAAAACCCGCGCCACCGAAAAATACGATACATATTCCAACTTTGTGCGAGTTGTAATCCGCGCCAAACTCTTCATACAAAAGAATTTTAGCCGGTACATTACCTATGACGGTGACATATACAAAATTTGGTCTTTCTTTGCAAAAGTAAGACAAATTGTGTGCGCCGAACACGCGTTATGTTATCACGTGACCTCCGAACATTGACGAATGTAACCGAAGAAACCCGAGAACTTCGCGGTCGACGTTTGAACTTTGAACCATAGGGAAGCAAGTGTTATTTTTTATGTTATATTATGGTATTTAACTTTGTAGTCATTTTTGTACATATTTTTGTTTTCTTGTTTCTGCATTTCTCCAACCGTTTGCTTATGGCATTTGCAAATCTACTACCTATTGAAGTAGACTTAGTAAATTTATTTCGTGCCACCTTTATTTGTTTTTTTTTTAATGTTTTAAATATCTATTATATATTCTACGAAATTATTCTTCTCGAAAAAACAATAATAATTAGCAACATACATTGAGTGCTATAAAAACATTAAACAATTTAATTCCTATAAAACTTTTCTCATTATCTAATATTTGTGTCTAGTGTAAAGTGATTTAAAAACAATAATATGTAGGTACCCCTCCCACTAACTTTATTTAAGTTGTGTGACTGCTGCCGTATTCGACTATTTGACGAAGGACAACAGTAAGTAAATTTTAATTAGATATGTTTATCTTCTCTTGAATTTCTGAACCCCCTGTTAAAAAGACCACGAACCGCCACTGCTACTAATAGACATAACGATAATAATAATAATAACTAGATCATTTTTATTGTGCCGTTTTTGTGGAAAATCACCCCAAGGGCGCTTTAGTTAAAACCTAGGTTTCTAACTTTCATATTATTTACTTACAGGAGCTGTTACTTACTTACCTATGTAAATCTCTATCATCCATTCTTTAGGTCCATTGAAGTCTTAGAGTTAAAATAAATTACCGTGCGGTTACTGTAAATTTACAATGACGTTTTATTTAATCCTTTGATATAAATAGCTTCAGATCTGTGATTAACTACTGTAATAAAAATATTTCTCCATTTTTAAGGCAGTGAAAATATTTTTTTAAATTTATCCCGTCTATTGTAGTGAATATGAGATATGATTGAGTTATCTAAAGGGCTGTGTTATGTGAAGAAGATCGGTGATTACTGTTATCAGATTTAATATTGAAGGTAAGTGAAATTTACATCCCCAATTTCGTGGAATAATTCAATGAAAACACAATTACATAAGCTTCTTTTGTCTTCCCAGCTCAAGTTTTTTAAATTTATTTATTTATTAACGTCCTCTTAGGAACCTTTACATATGAAAATTGAAAATTATATAGTTACTATACATTAATAAACTTCCTCAGTAATAATCATTTGTATTGGTTAAGTCATAGATTAAGGGAATAATTATTTCAATATCAATTAGTAGTCTACGTAATAAGAAATACCCATGTCAGTACGTCCCAGAATTTTTGCGAGTAAATAAATCCCGACTTCTAATTGTGTATAGTGGAATCCGAAAGGTTATTAATGTAAGTTATTCTGGATAATCAAAAGCATCTTTTAGAATTTTGTAAGCAAAAAAATATGCATATAAAAGTTTGAGAAACCATCTTAGAAGCTCGAAGAATGGCTAATAAATGCGAAATATTATACACTATACAGTATGTATCACCAAGTTGCCCAACTTCTGAGCGTAAGTGTAGTAGAAATGTAGATATCATTTAGCTGTTCGATGATATTTAATTTAATTTAATAATAAGGATAAAAACTATTTTTCCATCGCACGTCTCCACTGGGAACAATCTATCGTATCACGTGATACGCACTCCGTCTCGTTCCTGCAGCACTGTACAGACGAGATAAAGTACGTGTCACGTTATTAGTTGCGACGTATGACAGTGTGACCAGTGGCGACGTGTGACAGCTGCAGTTTATTCGGGTCCTCAAAGTTTTACACACCTTAGGGGTCAAAATACAAATATCTCCTGGTCACGCAAAGAGTTATTCACAGTTTAGAGCATTCATTATAATGAACAAAGGAGGTACACAATAGATTTCCTTGTAAAATCGTCGGGAAAGTGGTAGGACCCTTCCAATGACCACGCAAATGTTGAGATCGAAGTCTCCTAGACGTATTTCCCCTGGAATTATCGCCTATTTTTTCTACTGGCATTTTGAGCGCATCCTCAAACCATCTTCTCTGAGACACTGCCATAAGAAATTGCCCAGGCTTTTTTTATGATTGTCGTCTTTACGGCGCTATAACTTTGAATGGGACTTGGCCTCCTCCACAAATGCTTTCTACAGGCTGCGCCAATGCGTCCCAAATATGTTGTGTTTAACGTGTATTCTATTTGCTCATTTTTTCAAGCATGTTTAAAAAGTCCAACTAATAATCTCCAGCCAGTTAATGGGAAATGAGATAGATCTCTGTACACGATTCGTTTAGCCTCTTGACGTGAGAAATGGCCGTTGACACATAAACAAAGATAAATATTCATCCTTGGCTGTAACAAGAAGAGCAAATCTGATGGTACGTCTTTCGAAAGATGGTAAAAAAAGTTGCTGAGGATATGGTGCACAAAAAATACAGATTATCCAAACTATTTAGAAACCAACTTGATCCACTATCGTGTGTACAAATACATTAAAATGTTCAATGTATCCCCTCAAAATGATTTGCCTGTAAGAACCTGCTATTTTAAATTATGTATGTGAATAAAACAAAATAAAATAAAATTGCTACGCCTAGTTTTGAAGCTATATTTTGAGCGCTCTGCCACGTATATCCTCACAATAAGACAAGATAAATGATGAGTGTTTTCATCATACGAATCAATAGTCTGTGTCCTCCACCTTAATCTTTCATAAGACAGTAATCGAAGAAGTGTTAGTCCAACAACTCGGCTCCGCGGTCCACGGTCCAGCATCTATTATCGGTTTATCTCGACGATGATTCAATCAGGGTGTTTGTCCCGGCGACGGGGGGCGCACGATTTTCACACAATTAAGATATCGGAGCGGGCCCCCAAATAAATAAATAAATAATAAACGGAATGGGAATAAAAAGAAGTGACGGCGCCCCGTGGTGCTTGAAGCAGCGGGTGGAATAAAGATGGGTTCATATTCTCTGGCTTGGTATTTGGAATCAGATAATATTATTGTAGTTTGTTAATCTGAGTTAATATCTAATAAACGTATTGAGTTCCGCCGTTTTGATTACTCCTATTTCAAGTGATTTGCCTTAAATATGACTTTGGATAGTATTTAGAAGCAGGTTATAATAAAAAAAATTGACTTGCTTATTTTTGATTACTTGGTAGATTATCAAGTGATTTGCCTTAAATCCTAATTCTGATGGTATTTAGAAGCAGGTTATAATAAACGAATTGAATTGCTTATTTTTGATTACTTGGTAGATTATCAAGTGCTTTAAATGTGTTTTCTGATGATATTTAGAATAGGGTTATAATAAACGAATCGAATTTGATTACTTGGTAGATTATCAAGTAATTTGCCTTAAATACGACTTCTGATGGTATTTAGAATCAGGTTATAATAAACTAATTGAATTGATTAGTTTTGATTATTTGGTAGATTACCAAGTGATTTGCCTTAAATACGCCTTTCGATTGTATTTGGATTCGGGCAATAATAAAATAAATAGTTGAGGTGGTGAGTTTTGACCACTTAAAGTAATATTCTAGTGATACGCATGATGTTTTTGTTTCAGATAATATCGTAATTTGTTAATCCGAGTTATTAAAAAATGTATTGACTTGCTTAGTTTTGATTACATGAAGTAGATTTTCAAGTGATTTGCCTTAAATACGCCTTCTGATGGTATTTGGAATCGGAAAATATTGTAGTTTGTTAACCCGATTGGTTAACTATATGTGGTGAATACCAGTTGGTATTAACAAGACAGAGAAATGACGAGAATCAAATGCAAATCTACTTTTTTAATTCTACTGAGAGTATAGCCGTCGCGTGTCAACTAATTGGACTCTAGACTCTTGGTTGTGTTTAGTTGGTAAGTTCTTCTGTTTTAGTGATACCTCCTGACTACTTGTCATTTTGTCAAATTGTTAGTTCAATGGTTTTGCTCAACTTGCGCCTAAATATATAAATAATTCGATTGTTATGGTTGATTTTTTTATATTTTCTCTTCGCGATGTCGAATAAAAAGCAATTTTCACAAATATAGTTCTGTATTTATTAATTTAGAAAGGCCGTAACTACTAGTTATATAAAAAAAACACACACAAAATATGGATTGAAATCTACTAACTTTATTGCCTACACACTCTATAACTCTCTTCCGAAATTACGCAATTCTTGTCGTGTTGTACTTTGTTTTGTTTCTCTCTCTCTCTCTTTCTCTTTCTCCGGTATCGAGCATAATCTATTATTACCAATGTATTAGTGGGTAAGTAACTTCTTCTTTATTCCTACCTTGGCTCTGTGCTTATGTGTTTGTTGGTCTGTTTCCTTTTTTGTTTCTTCCTGCTTTTTCTACTTAACCTCCTTTTTTTTATTTGTTCACTGTTTCGTATGTGAAACTTAAAATTTTGATGTCAAAATACCAAGAAATAAAAAAATGTTAATATATTTTTTGGGAGCTTAATCGAAATTCAAAAGGTTCTTTATTTTGAACAATATTGCAGAATGTGCACTCAGCTTTACACCACAGAAATCCGTAGTGGAATATAAGCAAAGGCGAGAAGGCATCTGTATATTGTGAGAATGATTTTCATAACACGCTCCTCAATCGTACTGTTCCAAGTCCACTTTCCTGGCTCGCCCCAGGAACGCGATGTACCAACACCGAATTATCCATAAACTAAATATTTACGACCCACCTCGTACGATTATGTTGTATGGAATAAATGTATGAAAATATTTCCAGGCTATTAAGATTTTATTCGTTTTAAGTAGAGATTAACGTCAGGGTAATGGAATTTTATGGTAATTTTTGATTGATTTATATTGTTTTTGGCGAAATAAGCGAGGCGTGCGATTGTTTCCGAAAACGATTCGGCGGGTTTGTTTTTTTTTGTTGTTGTTTTGTTTTGTGTCGCAAGCTTTCTTACACGCACACCAGAATATTGTGACCTCACAATTGAAATTCATAGTATCAACTAGAACGTTGCTGCATTGTCCATTGACATTTTCAAAGTCACTTACAGACAGTTCAGAAACAATCTTTTGACTAATGCCACAAAGCTAAAACTGCCCCATGAACTTTTTAAATATATTATTTTAGAGTTTTAGAAGTAGAAATTAACCGAGATGTCGACATCCGATCGAGGTGAAACTTGGCAGAGAGACTCGTTGTCGAAGACAATTCATTCTATCAATATTATTCATTCTATCAATATCATTCATTCTATCAATATTATTCATTCTATCAATATTATTCATTCTATCAATATTATTCATTCTATCAATATTATTAATTCTATCAATATCATTCATTCTATCAATATCATTCATTCTATCAATATTATTCATTCTATCAATATTATTCATTCTATCAATATTATTCATTCTATCAATATTATTCATTCTATCAATATTATTCATTCTATCAATATCATTCATTCTATCAATATTATTCATTCTATAAATATCATTCATTCTATCAATATTATTCATTCTATCAATATCATTCATTCTATCAATATTATTCATTCTATCAATATTATTCATTCTATCAATATTATTCATTCTATCAATATAATTCATTTTATCAATATTATTCATTCTATCAATATTATTCATTCTATCAATATCATTCATTCTATCAATATTATTCATTCTATCAATATCATTCATTCTATCAATATTATTCATTCTATCAATATCATTCATTCTATCTATACTTCAGCACGGGTAAATAACCCAGTGAGGCCAACATTACTGAATTAAGATAAGAAATACTGTAAAATAATGTATCAATAAAAAAATAAAAAAATAAATAAAAAAAATGTCTATTTGGTGGCTTACGTACACGTATTTCTCTGAAATTGGATTACACTTCAGCAATTAATATACGAAATAAATTACAGTTCTACCGGATCGGCTCGGTTGTTAGCGCGATTGATCCCAGTCCCCTGGGAAAGAAGGTTCAATCCTCAGTGAACAAAAAAAAGTATTTTTTAATTCATCTTTAAATAAAAATAGATTTATTATAATAAGAATACTTTGTTTTGTACGGGTTTCCACTTTACTCTATTTCCTATGAACCTTTTCTAGTTGAACCAACGTAACACAACACAATAATATCACCTCTTGCATTTATTCCAGTAAACATTTTACATCAATAATGTAACACAAGGAACAGGACTAGAATTGAAAAATATGAAAAAATTTTGGGAGTGGTTCATCTGTTGGTCACCCAAACCTCTTCAGCGTCCATTAGAATATGAGAGGGGGCACTACCCGAAGTAAATAGGCTTACAGGGTCGATTCCCAAAAAAAAAACAAAATATTTTCGAGTTGTAAAAAATTGATACATTTTGAAAAGCTGTAATTTGAAAACTTTTGTGTCTATAGAGACGGTTCTAAACTCAAATTGTAGTCAATTTAGTCTACTTTGAAAATTTACAATTTAGTTGTTGTCAGAAACTAGTCCATCAGGGTTAAAATCCTTACAAACAAAAAAAGGTAGAAATATTAATGTTTTTTTTTGTTTTTTGACATTGTTGCGTTCGACGTACAAGGTCGTAAACTTGGATTATTAACATCATAAAAAACTCAGCAAATCTAGCAGGTTTGACGCAAGGGCAACTTTCAGGCGACAAGGTTACAAGACTAATGATCATTATTTGATAGTTTTGGCTTTAGTATTTTTAAATCTTCAATAAACACATGTTATTTACTTATTTGTACTGTTTGTCATTGTTACGACTTGTTTTTAAAGACATTTTTTACCATTTTTCATTTACTGTACTTTTTTGTGTTCTAAATTTGTAATCTTCTCTGTAATATATTGGTATAACGGTTTTATTGAAATTGGAGTCGCAATATTGTATGCGAATTAGTTTGTGTTTTTTTGTGGACTGTAATCAATAATCGACACAACTATTGGGGTAGCTGAGGTTAACAGTTAGAATTGGAAAAGGTTTCTGATTTACCTTTTGTCTTTTCGATCTATATTATGAACTTGAGCGACACTGCTTGGTCAAAACTGAACAAGCGTCCAAAATAGACTCAAAATACACGCACTGAAGGGACATGTTCACTGCACCGGTTTTCTTAACAAACTAGTAATGAATAAATAAATTGTTGCAATGTCACTGAGTATAGGTACTACACGCTGTCAGATAGGCACAGTTAATCGAGTGGAGGAATGCAGGAGTAAATGTTAAAAGGAGATGCATATATTTGCATCAACATAGACTATGCAAAATAAATAAACAAATATTCTTGATTTTTACAGTACAAAATTCCGACTGAAATAATAAGCTACTTATAATTACAGTGACAATTCATGTACCCTTTTCGGGATATTATGCCGTTTTGAGTTTTCTCCTTCTTTGGCCAGCGTTACAGTTCTTATCCTCAGAACATCTATATTGACATCGAAGCCTCTCTTAATGAGCTGTTTATTTTAAATTGGAAGGATATGATACTTACTCGGGTAGATGATCCCTTATTCAGAAAGCAAGCATTCTACGCAGCCCCCTGGGGCCCATGGATTTATGATTTAACATTCTTTAAAGCTGGTAAGTAATATTACGTGATTATCATTGAGTAACACCATTATCACGCTACCACTCCTCAGAGAATAGATTGCTTCTAATATTCAAGATTTTAAGCCTTATTAATTATTTTACTTTTATGGGTAATTCACTTGGAGTTCTATTTTAAACCTCCATATATCCAATTCTATTTATTGTAAGTTTCTAGTGAACTCTTTAAGTTTTTAAGTTCCAAAAAATATATGCTAGAAGATAATATCTATACATTTGTAATGCTGTTATATATACATTGATAATATCTATACATTTGTAATGCTGTAATCTATACATTGATAATATCTATATATTTGTAATGCTGTAATCTATACATTGATAATATCTATACATTTGTAATGCTGTAATATATAAATTGATAATATCTATACATTTGTAATACTGTCATCTATACATTGATAATATCTATATATTTGTAATGCTGTAATCTATACATTGATAATATCTATATATTTGTAATGCTGTAATATATACATTGATAATATCTATACATTTGTAATACTGTAATCTATACATTGATAATATCTACACATTTGTAATAATGTAATCTATACATTGATAATATCTATATATTTGTAATGCTGTAATCTATACATTGATAATATCTATATATTTGTAATGCTGTAATCTATACATTGATAATATCTATATATTTGTAATGCTGTAATCTATACATTGATAATATCTATACATTTGTAATACTGTAATCTATACATTGATAATATCTACACATTTGTAATAATGTAATCTATACATTGATAATATCTATATATTTGTAATGCTGTAATATATAAATTGATAATATCTATACATTTGTAATACTGTCATCTATACATTGATAATATCTATATATTTGTAATGCTGTAATCTATACATTGATAATATCTATACATTTGTAATACTGTAATCTATACATTGATAATATCTATATATTTGTAATGCTGTAATCTATACATTGATAATATCTATATATTTGTAATGCTGTAATCTATACATTGATAATATCTATACATTTGTAATGCTGTAATATATACATTGATAATATCTATACATTTGTAATGCTGTAATATATAAATTGATAATATCTATACATTTTTAATACTGTAATCTATACATTGATAATATCTATACATTTGTAATACTGTAATCTATACATTGATAATATCTATACATTTGTAATACTGTAATCTATACATTGATAATATCTATACATTTGTAATACTGTAATCTATACATTGATAATATCTATACATTTGTAATACTGTAATCTATACATTGATAATATCTATATATTTGTAATACTGTAATCTATACATTGATAATATCTATACATCTGGATGGTAGAAAAAGTCTTCGCATTATCTCTGCATTGGAATGAGATACAGTCTAATAAAAGTCTATATAATGTAATTTTTTAATAATAACAATGTAGTATACAGTAGTGAATGGTAGAACAAGTCGAAGACGCCCAAGGAAGACTGCTTCATCTCTGCACTGGAATCGAATAAAAGTCGATATGATGTAGTTTTTTTTTAAAGTACCTGTGTGAGATACAGTAGTGAATGGTGGAAGTCTGGCAATCCTAAAAAAGACATGACACTATCAAGTGCAACAAAAACTTATAAAATGTAAACTTTTCAATTCTTTAGAATAATATTATCTACAACTTAAAAATAGACTCAGTTTTCAGGTACCTACACTACAATTCACAAACTCAAAACTTTAATCAAAACCATTCATTACCAGCGCTGGGTACACGTAGGCTAGTTTATTATTATTTTTTATTTATTTAAAAATATATTTGGGGATCAATGGTGAAGGCACGAAATGAAAGAAAGTTGTGAAGGTCACATGTGTTTATTGGTGAGTAAGTTGCCGTGACGAGAGTTGACGCTGGACAGAAGAATACACCGGATGCTGGCTGATGATGGCAGGTCAAGCGCGGGTCAGTGAGTCGACACCGGGCGCTGGTGACCGGGACTCGATGGAGGTCAGGCACTGGCGAAGAACGTAGGTCTTCAGGCACTCCAGTGCTGACGAGACGGCCGAAGGTGCGGCGGACCTTGTAGGCGGTTGAACGGGAACGGCGTGACCAGTGAGGATGCAGCGTGTCCTCGTGGTGGTCATGGTAGCGTGGAAGAAGCGCTGGTCAGAGACACTGGAACCAGGGCGCTTGTAATCCGAGCAGCGCTTGCCAGGAACGGCGATCTGGACAAGGCGCTAAGATGATGTCCCGATAGAGTCCATGATGGTACGGGCGAAACCGGGTACGTTGTCTTTCGCGCTAGTAAGAAGAGCGCGGGCGATCACTCGTTGAGCCTCGTAGACTGACGGCTGGTAGATAACTAACTGACTGACTGACTCGCTGCGTCGGGCTTATTTATACTACACGGCCGACGGTGGCAGTAGGTAGATGGATGGCAACTAAATTCTAGGCACTCGCACAGACTGTGTGTTTCGGGAACCTTCGATAGCGCGGCAATTATGCATAGGCCGTAGACTCGAACCTTCTGGCGAGTTCTCGTAATGTGTAAGACCGAGCGATATTATTGTTGTCGTTAGACAAGTAGGTCTCGTAGTACGTAGATCACTTTGTTTACGTTGCGGTTTGGACTGCAGGTACATAATTCGGGAGTAGATACTAAGTAAGTAGGTCGAGCGGTTTATTATTAATTATTTAATTTAGATTTTTCTCGACGCTACATATATTTCTTTTATATAAAAACATAAATATGTTGTACTAAAAAAACTAATTACAATAAAAATAATTTCTTTTTAACGTAACTACCCAATTTAAAAAAAAATTTACCAAGTATGCATGAAAAATGAGTTAATGATGAATGTAAATAAGTCTAAAGTAATTGTGTTTGAAAGAGAGAGTACGAAAACAGTGTGTAATATAGTTGTGAATGGAGAATACTTGGAGCAGGTGGATGAGTTTGTGTATTTAGGAAGTATGTTCTAGAGAGATGGGAAGGCTGACAGAGATATTGAAACAAGGGGAAATGCAGGTAACTCCATTTATGGAGGACTGAACGCAGTTGGCGCTCACAAAAAAATTTCCAAAGAAGCGAAGTTAGCAGTCCACAATGGAGTGCTGGTACCTACCTTGATGTACGGAAGTGAGTCATGGAACTGGCAAAGAAAGGATAAAAGTAGAGTAAATGCTGTTGAAATGAGATCCCTGAGGCGTATGTGTGGTAAAACCATGTTTGATCGTGTGAGGAATGTGGAGATCCGCAAAGAGTGCAAGGCTGATGTAAGCGTAATGAGTAAGATTAAGAAAGGGACGCTTAGATGGTTTGGGCATGTAGAGCGTATGAGCGAAGATAGGAGTGTAAGGAGGATATATGATGCAAATGCGAATGGTAGCAGAAGCCGGGGACGCCCGAGGAAGACATGTCATGATCAAGTGAATCAGATACTCGAGTCGGGCCATGTCAAGAGTAAGAATAATAGAAGAGTATGTATGAGACGATGTATGAATGTGAATGATGCAAGAAGTGTGTGCCAAGACCGAGTTGTTTGGTGGTCCGTCCTCTCTGCCTACCCCTGCGGGGAAACGGCGTGATGATTAGTGAGTTTTTTTTTTTATAATTGTTAAAGAGTAGTGATTCATATGTAGGTAGGAATTTTTGAAGGAATATTTCATATCTGTAATAAGATATTATAAGGTTAAAATTACACTACAATTATGACTGCCACACACACCAAACAAAACAGAAAGAAAATATTACACTAAAAAGTAAAAACAAATCAAAAATACAGAATTGTTTACTGTATTGCCTTGTTTTTTGCTTCTTAAACGCAAAGAAAATTCATTTACATTAACTGAGTTTTGCATATTCACCTTTTCATGAGGGTCAATATTTTTTTTCAGTTTAACGCAAATGGCAGATGATACCTTGTTGTCCTAAAGGTATGTAAAAAAACGCAAATGGAATCATGTTGCTCTAAACATATTAACTAAATAAAAAATTTGATGCAGAAAACGCAATTTTGGTCAAAATTTCAAGGGCATGTAATACGGTCGATTTACACAAGACATTTCGACTGGTTATTATCATTTTTCATTGATTATCTTAATCTTATCTTAAAGCTAAAATAAATAAAATTTGTACAAAAGAGAGATATTTGGGCTAACTTCAGCCAAATGGGCAAGCCCAAATTATATTTCTCTCCATATATCTCAATTGTGTTAATCTCACGGAGAAAAATAATATCGTTCAAAAATTGATAGCATGCCAATTTCCTGTTAAAATATTAGTCATTCAGAATATACACAGACATCAGTATGTCAACATAAACACTATTACACGTATTTCTCCAACCTCATAAAACATTCTCTCTTAACTGATACTTTGTTAGGAACTCTGTTAATTCATTCGTCAAAGGCCTTCAGTCCCGTTGTTAACAGGACAACGAATAATTTGAATAAATTTTTGATAAATTAACAGTATTTCATATCAATAAATTTTCTCCGTGTATAGCCGGCTTTATATGAAATTTAAAAACTTTAAGGCGATGCCATACGTAGTAATGCAAAATCATGTGTTTTTGGTTTCAAAATTTGGTCGCCTAGAAATGTTTCAGATGCTTTAATTAAATACTGCGAGTAGAATTCATCTTGGCTTTTAAAATAATCAAGTGATTTTTATATAAGTCTTTTTATAAGCCCAGAAAAAATAATGTATAGGCGTAGGAAAACTGCTTTAAAGTTCAAAATCTCCTACTCACGAACCCATTTTCGGTTATGATTTTATTGTATAATGTGGCAAATTAAGTTATTTATAAAATGATCGAAAAAAAATTAAATATTTATGCCTGAACATCCACAAAATAAAATAAAAGGCAGTTTTTGGCCATGTTTTTTTCTTGCATAAATCTAAACAGGCGGATGGTGTTAAGCGTGAATTTAAACCTTATCGCCATCTAGGTAAGGGTTGTTATTGATAGCGGCTTAATTTAAAATATTACACAACGTAGTGCATCGCCTTAAACCTAAAAGTTAATCTATTTAAACGCTTTTATTATGCAATATTCCCTGATGTCTCAATTGTCTGTACACTATCTTTCTCACATTCCTCTGAGTGCACCCATGCTGAGATTTAAAGCGTCAAAATGCTCACGAATGTGAGAGACTTGGGACGTAACCTTATTTATGAAGATCCCGATCCAAAATCCAGAATAAAGAAGATGTTCAAACACAAAATTTCACGGGTAAATGAAATGAGCGTTTGGCATATCTGAGGGAACATTCCGAACAAGCTAACCCTTTCAGACCGAATTAAAACGCGCTTGAAAACACCATGTAGAAATATATGCACATATTTGATGTAGTTTTTTTTTAATACTTTAGAAGTTATTATATGAGACTAAATGAGATATACTTTAGAGGTATTATATGTTTTTAGAATTTAATAGAAATTTATTGGTATATTCTTAATGCTTTAGAAGTTAGTATTACTATGTTCTTAATACATAAGAAGTAAGGTAATGCTATGTTCACACTGTTCATAATAATTTAGACGTAAAATGTTGATGTTCTTAAATACTTTAGAAGTTAGAAATTGCTATGTTCTTAATACTTTAGAAGGTATATATGGCTATGTTCTTAATACTTAAGAAGTTAGGTAATGCTATGTCCTCATTGTTCTTAATAATTTAGAAGATAGATGTTGCTGTTCTTAAATACTTTAGAAATTTACCTAATTTTTTTTTGCTGTGTTCTTAATACTTTAGAAGCTAGGTATTGCTATGTTCTTAATCATTTCTATTTCTGATTCGTGGTGAAATTCCATTGCGATGATATATTGAAAAAAAAAATTGTAAATGAAAGTTTAAAATTATTTTAATGTATAAATTATTTATTGGTATGTTCACTGGGTCTTACAGAGTGTGTTTAGAAATATAAATTTTTCTGGTTCAATGAACTCAAATCTGATTTGAATTTAATTGACATTTTCAAAATTGAATTTGATCGTATGAAGGATTCAAACAAGCAATAAAGCAAGTACCCACCTACCTACATATATTTAATATTTGAATAGAAAAATCTTTTTACTTTTGTCTTTTTCAAAATTGATATTTTAATATTCCGTGATTTTTCACGGGTCTGGGCTAATAAACAATTAAAAACATAGTAAGTTTGAAACTCACCAACATGACGAAAAAAAAATGTATACGTTGAAGTTTAATCACAAACGTGACCGAGTTTATCCAAAACTAATTATAAAAACGCGAAGGTGTGTTTGTTTGTTGGTTTGTCCTTCTCCAGAGAAAAAATAGCGCTCGAAGACAGTATTACCAGCAAGTAGAAAATTAAAATTCTTAATTTAAATTCGCTCTCCATAGGGAGGAAATTACTGACTATATGTGTATTTTCAAATATACACACGGTCCGAAAGGGTTAAAAAAGGTTTTGCAAAAAGACGTGATATTCCCTTCGTCGCTTCCAAAGGCCCCGAGCAACGGAGAACTTAGAAACAAACAAGTAATAATAAATGAAGCAGGAACGTAGATAGAGTTAGAGGTGTAAAAGAATAAAAGTTGAGACATTCCAGACTGATTGGAGGCCTCGGACAAGTAAGATAAACAACTGATAGGTTGGTTGTATAGATGTAAAAATTAGGCTCGTGACAAGGGTATACTGAAAGATCTCGGACTGTAGGTTAAGTATCTTCCTTTTTTTCAGGTGCCTTTTTCTATTGGAGGTTGGGTATCATCGGGGCAAGCTCACGCTGTACACTCGTGTTTTTTCGATTAATAATACAATTAAAATATAAATACAAGTAAAATATTTTTCCGACAAAACAGTTCCTATGTATTTTGTTGTGCAGAATTATACTCTATAATATATTTAAAAAAAGGATTTTTTTTAAAAAATCCTTTCGCATAAGCATTTTAGAAGCCGACCCGGTTTAGAAGGGTATATTTATAGGTAATAATAATTACTTTATTAGGAAAATATTATATTTGTATTCTACAAGCTTCAATTATATATTTTGAAATTGGAAACTTCCAATTGTGAAATAAAATAACCATGTTTGCGATAATGTGATTTTTTTATGGGAAAAACAACATTTTCACGATAAAAACGCGAAATTCGCGTGTTTTCGGGCGAATAACGGTAATTTAAAATAAAAAATGTAATGTTCATTGACCTAAAAAGCCCTTCACAGAGTGTTAGTGCGATTTTGTATGAATAGCATTGAAGCCTAATCTAGGGTGAGGGGAAATCGCCTGGCAGTCATCTTGTATGACCATCTTTTGAAATGATTTGTGTGCAAAGACGTGCATAATGAACTAACATAATTTTATTTTATGAGAAAAGGAACTGTATGTGTCCTCCATCTTCTGCCTCACCCCGCGGCTTCAAATTGTTCTCAAATAGTTCCGTCCAGGACTTTTTAAGTTCATGATTAATATGACACATTTGAAATAATTGTCTATGGTTTCGACAAGCTTGAATGGAATGCAACTAACTTCGTGTCCAAAACAAGTACAGTCATTCATTTCCTATTTTGAAAAAATACAAAACAGCTTACCATCTTTTTTTTGCTGCACAATATAAAAAAGTTAACATACATTACACAAAAGCCATTACTTGATAAAGAATTACCGGAAAACTTCAGGTCTCTAGATATTAGTCTTTATATAAATTATTGCGGGTACTAAGGGCGTGCTTACCAATGTTAGTATTAAATAAATAAAAAAATTGTAAGGAGTTAACGCGTAAACAAGCATAATTTATGGGGATATTTCTCCCGCCGAGGAAGACTTAACCTCTTGCTCTGACAAATGCAAACACTGCAAACTGGGCAGGAAATTACCGATGGTTAAAAAATCAGAGGATGTGTGGACATTCTTGCGACAAAATAAGCACAAAAAATTGTTAATAATAAAATCACAGTTTATTCCAGAGTGTATGCAGGGGTAGTGCAATGCAATACATTCAATATTTTAAATTAACAGACAAATAATAATAATAATAAGAATACACAGATAGGCAATGCGGAAGAGAAGTGAAAAATGTATGCAAGCCGCCGATTATGGAGGATATTTGAACATCTCCCGTCTCTTGAGGGCCATCAGAGCGACCCATCCATGCAACCATGGCAGTGATGATAGTGTTATTTGATTGGCGTAGTCTTCACCATAACCTTCCTATGCGGTGGTGAAGAAACGCTCCGAAAGAGTGCACTCGTCCCCCCGGGAACATTTCCGTGGCGCTGCAGTATCTCGGTAGGCGGAATAGTTGGTGAAAAGCATTATTATTTATTAAAATTATATCCGAATTTTCTCATCACATTTAAAGTAAAACGTTGTAAACCAACAATTTACATTTCTGAAGGAAATTAATGTCTCAATAAATATCAGTTTCCTATTAGAGTAGTATTAAATTAAATAAAAATCAACTCGAATAAAACAAAAAAAGAAGTTTTTTACTGTTATATTAATAACAATATATATTAAAATGTCTTTTCAAGTGGATTGACTGAGAATTGTACCTTCCTCACATTGAAAGAGTATTTTGACATCGACATCAAGTCTATCTGCCAAGTTTTAGCTCGATCGGATGTCAGGAAGTGGGTTAATTTCCGCTTCCAAGATTTGCATTAATTCATTCACGAAAAAAGTGAAATTCATATAGATACATTAAAAAAAAACTGAAAACAATAACACTTTTTCCCGTTATTTGTACTATCCGTTTTTCAAATACTGTGAAGCTAAAAACATTTAAACATTAAAAACAAAAACATAGAAACAGCGTTTCACTTTCGTTGAAATCCGCCCTACGCGTGTAGGTCGTTTTAAAGATATATTTTTATGCTCAACAGGTGGGCTAGAAAGCCACTCTCTTTTGTTATTTTGTTAGTTTTTCCTCCTATGGCAATGTACTCCCTTCTTTCTTTTCTTAAAAAGACCCAAAATGCATTCCTCTATGAAATTGAAATGTATTGTATTATGTAATTGAAATATACCTAACACTAAAGAAAACTACTCCCTAACCATAGAAAATGTATAGTTATATTTTTTGTAGCAGATGGTGTTATTTTGGGCAAAATTTTAAATTTGTTGTTTTTGAGAAAATGGTATTATTTTACAGTAAAATTATTATAATTATAAATTATTGTTGTTATTTACTTCACATTTTTTTATCGAAAGATGGTTTCTCGGCGTTTTCGATATGTGGTCAGCTAGGTTCCATTTTATTGATGGCCAAGCTTGTCAAAACCACAGATAAAATACACTTAAAACTATATACCCATTGCGTGCGTTATTTTTTTAACATACCGGCATTTGAAGTAATAACTATGTAATAGTAAATAAGATTGGTCCAAACACTGTACCTTGGGGGATTCCAAAGTTTGACATGTCATATCACTATCAACATGATTCATTTTTAAGACTTGCGGGGGATTTTAAGTTGTTGCATTATTTTTTAAACATAACAGAAAATCAGGTGAAATATATGAAAATTCGCGTTATTCGATCCGAAAATTCACGATGAAAGGGCCAACATTTGTGCTAGTATATTTAACTTTCATATATTTTCTGCCTGCTCTTCTGCTATATTCTAAAAGCCATGGGCGTAAACTATCTGCGTATTGCCCCCCTCATTTGGGCCCATTCCCATATTTCTCAGGGCTGGCAACTTAATAGCAGTCCGCGGAGAGATGATTAGTTGTTACTAAACTTGTTACTGGTCGCTTGCTGAGACTGGTCAGTGGCCAGTGGTCATACTGGTTCGTCACTGCAACATACTGAAGATACGTGCTGCAAAGTTATACGTCATGGTAGGTTTAAGTGGGAAATAGAGTCTGGAGTTAAAGCTGAGAAATCTCTGAATTTCTATTTTATTTCTATCAAAGGAAAGGATGCGAGGCTGATGTCAGCGCAGTAAATAAAATTTAGAAAATGATGTTTAGATGGTCTGAGTGTGTATAGCGAATGGCAAAGAAAGGAGAATGGATTGCAAACTACTTAAAATCGCCGTTAATAGTGATATAAAATGTCAGACTTTGGAATCCCCCAAGGTACAGTGCTTGGACCAATCCTATTTACGGTATATATTAACTACGTTTTCTTTCAACTTTTACTTCATATTCCGACGATACAGTAATAATAATTAACGAAAAGGCTCGGAAAATGCAACCTTAAAGGCCATTAAAGACGAACACTTTTAAGTAAGATTTCATGATTTTTTAAGGGTGTCCGTTTTTTTCATTTTCAAGAGAGCGTTATTAACTAGATTACTGTGATAATATTTCTTATTTTTTAACCAGTCTGCGCTTGTTAATGTACTTACATAAAAACACACCAGACATTAAATAATTCACCATTTATAACCTAACCTCAAGTCCAAAAATATTATAATTATAGCGCACCTACAGTCGTATACCTAAATTAAATCGTCAATCAGAAGTAAGATCTCTATTGGAACTAATTCTAAATATTACCCCATACAATAGCAGTCTATTTTGTATTGTTACCTGCCTATTATTTGTATTGTTCGAGCTGTCAGATCAGATGAGAGATATTAAATGGTTATTTCGTATTACAATACGATATTGTATGTATTTATTGACTTCTCCATTATGTCAATAAGAAAAAGGTATTATAAAATACAATATAATAAATATGTTTATTGTGGTAATTTTTTTTACTATGTTCATTTTAAAATTGTAGACTCTATATAGAAAATAATGTTTTTAATACTCCTTTTGGAGTTTTTTGATTTTGTTTTTTTGCATTTGTCCAGTTAGGAGGCAATATGGAAAATAATTTCCTTTAAAGCCTATGTCATCTTGTGGGATGCTGTTCGAAGGGTCTTTTAAGAAAATGTGGAGGAGGTTCTGGAAAGGAAAAATATGTGAGGGGTGGGTAAGAATTTGGGGATCAGTGAGTCCATGAGTGACATGCGAATGAATACATTCCTTCGATTGCTGTGCAAGGTAATAAGTTGAGAGAGTACTGCTGGAGAGATCAAAAGGTTTCCCTTATCCGGCATCTCTCAATCCGGCCTGCCACCCAATTGCTTGGGAGGTGCATCCACTGCCAAGTCCTACAAACCTCACCCCATTTAATTTTTTTTTTTTAATAATTTAGCAGGGTGCAGAACTGCCCTGAAAAGGGATTACAGTGTCCGTAACTCATAGGTAGGCTATACACTATAGAATTTTGTTAGTGAAAAAAATGATATTATTTATTTTTTCAAATTTCTCTTTTAACTAAGATTGTGGTTAATGTACTAAGAGGGGGAAAGGAATAATTGAAAACAAAATTTGGAAGATTCAACTATTTAGTGTGAAGGATTTTGTTTCTTTTACATTAATTAACAGATTCTTATAGACGCATACACACAGTTAAAAAATAATTCCATTACATCCTATAAAAAGCCATAAATAAATAAATCTTTTTTATCAGTCCCATCGATCGAAATATCTAATTCGAGTCTTCAGCGTTCATGCATCGGATCTAATCGTCCATCCCTACGGGGTAATTAAAACTGGTGTCGAAATAAGAAAAATGCCCAAACAACCATTAAACCAGTGGAATGAAATATACGAGGTTGTCCCTAAATTTAGGACACAAAGTAAATTATAATTATTTTTCATTTATACGATTTCGATAACCGTCCTTAAGCTTTGCGACATAATCAATAATCATACCCGAGTACCCTACATTAAATTGAAGTTGTGTATGTAAAAACGCAACAATATAAACTTAAGTCTAATAACGTGATAATAAACAGTGATACATATTATATTCTGTGGATACCTGGTTATTTTTTGTACTTTATATTGGAAAAAAGTATCTGAAAACACCCAAACATATTTTATAAAATGTTATGCTCTACAAAATTAGTGTAAGTATATTTTTTTCTGGAAATTGCACTGGAAATGAAATACTTTTAAACGAAAAAACAAACTTTGTTGTGCAATTTACTTGTTTTTAAAAAACTTATGCGAATTTTTACGACGTTCTTTTTAGGTATCAATTAGAGATAACAAAAAAAATCTATTAAAAAATTGTAGAAAATTTCAAGTTCTTTATAGTGATCGGAAAACTCATCAAAATGACAATTCAACACACCTGTAAAAAGTGTTACAAAGTTATGAAAAGTGATGAAAAAAAACTAGGTTAAATAGGTTACATATTTAACTGTAGTTTTTGTTTCATCACTTTTAATGACTATTTAATCTGTTGAAGGCCGGAGCTCAAAACAGAAAAATATAAGTGTAACTTAACGTTCCATTAGCCCAAAACGATGTTGATTTTGTTTTTCATAATTTAGGTCAAAATCGCATCGCAAATTATTCTAATAAGGATCATATTAGAACGCTCGCATGTTCCCTAAATACCAATCGGCGTTTTACTGGTTAAAAGTGTGTTGGGTTATCATGGAACCATATTCAACACTGAGTACAACATTGCTTGCAACAATTCGAACTGATCTTAGACCCAAAATCAGATTAATTTTTGCTTTACAACAAAGAACTCACCTAGTCCATTATATTCCAATCAATAATCTCAATCGCCCTCAAGTGTTGTATTCAGTATGTAGTATAGTATGTTTGTAATGCCACTCCAGTGGTGGAGTGTTAATCAAGTGAGGTCCACTCAATAATATTATAATGAACGGTTCCGATACACTCGCTGCGGCCATAATAACGTGACTAATCACATACAAAAACAATTATTTGATCAGCTCTTTATTCCGAGAATTAAGGCCCGAATGCCAAGGTAATTATTATGGACCAAACCTGTATGGTAAGAACAAGGTGGTTCAAAATAATTTGTAATAGTTTTATTATCTTACAAATCTTGTCAAATTTGAATTCCTTCAATATGACTTGCTCACCTTTTTATCGTTGTTTTGAAAACGTTTTAAAAAAGGATCCCATACCAAAGTAACACCAGAGTTAGGAATGAAACGCTTTTATTGACACCATATAATTAAATATTTCTCGTGGCCCAAGGGTTGTGGCGCCAAGTTGCGTGTATATTCTAAGAAAAAGCTGTAATAAGCTGCTAGAGTGATGAGGGGGTGGGGTAGAAGGGGTAACGTTCAATGATTAAAGATGAGTTGTTTCACAGAATTTGAACAATTCATCAAATTTAAAATGTGATTTTCAAGTTCTGTGAAGGTTCTATATTTAGGTAATCGTAAAGTTCTCTCTAAGAATAAAGCATTTAAAATATTATTTACAAAATTATCTTGAGTTAGGATGTCACTATTTTAGCTACTGTGAGTAAAAACACAAACAAATTACTTTTTTTACTAACGTGAGATATTTTTCAATATGGCTACAGTTATCAGAACAGTCAAAAAATGTTTTTTTAAATAACGTTTTAAATATGTATTAACAAGATAAAAGAGAGAACAATGATTTATCGAACGATTAAACAATGTGACAAGAAATCCTAAAATCACAGCGAATAAAAAAGAAAATTAACAACAATATTTTAATGACCGTTTATTAGTCACCCTATAGCCATGGCACACAATTTAGTTTCAACCACAAAAAACCACAAACACATAAACATCTTGCCCGCGTCTTCTATATGTGTTAAATACATACAAGATCATTAATTAAATACAATAAATAACTTTAGGTCGGTTTTACACCTTTAAGCAACCATTTATTAGTAACAAGGTGTGTTTTGTCTTTAAGATAATGGCTTGAGTAAGTGCGTCTCATTCATCGTGGTGTTGAATTATTGAGAGGGAAAGGGACGTGTTGTTAGGATGCGAAGATTTAGTTCGAGGAGATTGGGATCAATTGGAACGTTGGTTATTGAAAAAATTGATTTAAAGATTTATTTTTTTGAATTTGCTCAAGAAACTGTTACTGCCATTTTGACTTGTTCAATAGACAGTAGCAAATAATGTAACTTTATTTGTCAATTTTTTTTTAATTATTCTGAGAATATAACTAAAATGTAACATTTCGCTTTTATGGAAAAAAATCTAGTTTTCAATAGAATTTTAAAATAACCGTTTTTGGTAATCGAAACGATATGGATATATTAATTTGCACCACATTCTAGTACCACGTTTGTGCATTACGTTCGTGTACCACGTTCGTTCACCACGTTCATGCACCACGTTCGTGCACCAAGTTCGTGCACCACTTTCGTGCACCACGTTCGTGCACCACGTTCGTGCACCACGTTCGTGCACCACGTTCGTGCACCAAGTTCGTGCACCACGTTCGTGCACCACGTTCGTGCACCACGTTCGTGCACCACATTCGTGCACCACGTTCGTGCACCACGTTCGTGCACCACGTTCGTGCACCACGTTCGTGCACCACGTTCGTGCACCACGTTCGTGCACCACGTTCGTGCACCACGTTCGTGCACCACGTTCGTGCACCACGTTCGTGCACCACGTTCGTGCACCACATTCGTGCACCACGTTCGTGCACCACGTTCGCGTACCACGTTCGTGCACCACGTTCGTGCACCACGTTCGTGCACCGCGTTTGTGCACCACGTTCTTTTAAGTTTACGTTGCTTGTAATAGAATTGACTTTGTTGTGGAAAAACGAAGAAGATAACTAACTAATCAGAAGAACTTTAAAATGGTGGGCAAAGAGGATACACCGGAAAGTAATCGAGAAAATAATAAATAATGACAAAAATCGCACTCCCATTATTCTGACTCTTGGCATGCCCGAATCAACTACTTGTATATTGTTTATATTACTGTCACGATGGAACCACAGTATCCTCGTTATATATTATCCTCACTCTAATTTCTTCTTTAATTCGTACTACTTACCTGAACCATTGTTACACTGAACAATTTAGAATATTTTTATAATTTAATAATAAAAATGTGGTATTTCATGCCCCTTCATCCCTGTTATATCGGTGGTGTGTATTTAAAGAATGCGCGATTGGGAAGTAGGATTTAGTGCTGCGGACCCGGCTGGTTTAATTGTTATGGGTACCATCGCTAGGGGCTCTGGGCAATGGAATACAGGGATGGATTGGAAAATATAAAAAAGTGTATTATTATTACATTAATCAAAACTATATTTTTATTTTTGGAATAATTTATGGAGTTTTCACGACAGAACGGACGTTCTGGCCCACCATAGCATGACAAGAGGAATGATGCTGCTAAATGAAATCTCTAGGTCTCTTGACATTTTCAACATTGGCCTTGAAGGTTTTAAGAGTCATTTCAGGCAAGAACTCAAGGATTTAAACTTCAAATGGTAATATTTAACCGTTGAAGAACTTTAACGTTTAAGTTATTCTAAAAATATTTTTCCTGGAGTATGTATAAAAGACAATAGATGTCGCACAATAAAATAAAAATGGATATATTTTTCCAAGACACTATCTAGCTTGCATTTAGTTTGCGAAGAATATTGCAATCGTACATACAGATAGCAGCCAATCAAAATATTCGTTAAGAAAATGAAGATGATGTTGGTAGTTCTTAGTCGAAGTATTTTTAAATAAATTTATATCTATTCTTTTTGATACACAGCTTACAAAAGTTTTGTGCTGGGAAAGTGTTATTATGCCGTCATAAGTAAAAACACATCATTGTCCTTGAGGTACTCAAGGAGGATACTGTGGTTTCATCCATGGCGGCAGTAATATAAACATAATAGGTTAATAGTTTTTACGTCATAATGTTACATATTACATAGTTTATATATGTATAGTTTCGTGAACAGAAAGGAATAATACATGAAGTGTACTTTGTTGAGTGTTGTGTTGTCTGATTTAGTATTTCACTTCATGCTTTCTTATTTATCATTTTAAAATTAATCATCTTTCATCTTTTCTATTATTGTCAGTTTATGCTACGTTTTGTCTATGGGTTTTTAAGTCAAAACAACGGGATTGGTGTAATTTATTTTATTTTATTTGTGTACAAAAAAATTTACAACATTACAGATATTTTATCTAACTAATTGTAAAAGTATCATTTTTACAGTGAGAATGTAGCGCCAAAAACCTTACAAACTCATTGAATTTTTCGAAGAATATGTCGAAATTTTTATCTAATATATTTAAATAGCGTATCGCTCTTCCCACGGGCGAATTCGGGTACAGATTTGTACGACTCAATCGGCAATATAATATGTTATGGTGACGTGCCCGAGAGTGAGACTCTGGGACAAATAAATAGATTTGTGCCAGAAAGAAATATTTTAGCAACTCATTTTCATGCAAATCATTGTCATATTATTGTATTCTTATTTTTCACAAAATTCACTTTTATTCGACACCTTAAAGCCTCTGAGCTAACAACTCGAATCCTTGCAATTCACTTGAATTAAAACGCAATAAATCAATCTATTAAAACACAAGTTTTTTTTAAAACAACATCTCTCATCATCCATTTCTCTGTGTGCTTATCCCTGCGCAAAGAAACGAAAGACTTCAAGAAAAGCAGCTCGCCTTATAACCGACGGCAGAAGTCGGAGACAAGCGCAGGGAGCGTCCATACTCAAGGATAAAGTTAAGACGAAAGATAATAAAACAAAAAGGAAATAGGCGATAATCAATGCAAGTATTTAATGCACGGTATTACAAATATTTCCAAAATAATCTATTTATTAGAACTAAAGACATAATGAACATGCGTTATGTTTACTTTGGAGTATTGGAGTATCTTTTAGAAAAATGTTGTACCCCTAGTATGATACAGTTAAATATAACTGAATGGTATGTGGTCGTATTAGCTTAGTGGTAGAGCAAAGCCCTGTCAAGACTGAGATCTTGGGTTCATTTCCCCGATGCGACTGAATCTTTTTGTGATGTTGATGTTTCAAATTTTCGTTCGGGATTCATTAATATTATCTTCAATGAATAAACATATTCAATTTTTTTTCGTATTAAGTAACCTAGTTCAAATATCACCAAGCTCTACAATCATGACAAGTTTTTCAATTCACTTTATACTATATTCAAAATATCTAAGCTTGCAAAAAAACTTCACCCCTCCTACAAAAGTTAATGTAAAGAAAAAAACAACATTGATATTTTTTGTTCCTTTATAAAATAAATTTCTTGTATTGAATTTGCTATTAGTTATTTATTTCCAATTTTAATTTGTTTTTATTTTTTTATATAAAAAGATTACATGTTTTCTACTTTTAATTCAATTCTTTCAAGATTTTTTTTTATTTTTTTTATAGTGAATACCTCACAAGAGTCCCAACTGCTCCCGTCTGGAGTCAGTGAGACTATGGGATCCCCAATTGGGGGATGTTGTGAGGCTGAAGGTAAGTGGGGAAGGGAAAGGCATAGGCATACAAATACAATATTGGATTGAATCATCGGTACAATATTGGATTCGAATGCCTTTCTTGAAAGAATTTCGTTTTTATACGGGAAAACACTATTTATTCGTATATACGCTAATAAACTTGCAAAAAGTATATTTTCACAAAATAATTCAATTAAATCTATCTATTATTATCATGTAGATAGTAACGTTTATTACGTTTACTTAAGTGTATGGAGCATGTATATGATTTCTTTCAATTTTAACAGTGTCGTTAGTTCACCACCATTTATTAATAAAGCAGCTTTTTGTATAACGAACGACATTATCCAAAAAGTTGTGTATATTGACAGCTTATCCGACCTCTTGAAGGCCGCGCTAAAATCAGCGTATTTTGTCTATCGACTGTTAGAATCATAGTCTGACCGTACTCGCAAATATCGCTAACTGACCAAAGATTGGGTCAGTTGATAGGCTTTATTGATCGTCCGTACTAGACCTCCTGGTAGAACATTTAGATTTTTTTTTTAAATACGGCTCAAACTCTCATTATATATTTAATACATATATTGTTTTTCATGTGGTTAGAATCCATCCATTGGTTGGGTGACTTTCACAGAAATGTTTACGTTTATAAAGTGCTTTTATTTGGACAGTTAACCCGCTCAACGCACCTTTGACGTTTTTTGCCTAAAATCTCATTTGGCATTATTGCACTTGAGTTGTTATTCTCGTAGCGTATAAACATTAGTCAAAAGTATTTTCTGTTTATTCTTACGCCTTGTGAATAAGCCGAAAAGGCTCAACAGCTTTTGTTAGATTTGCGAAAGCTGCCTACTTGAAATATAAAAAAAAATTAAGAAAAGATGTGGAATTTTTGGCAAATGTCAACTTGATAAGGAGTTAAATGGATACTAAGGGATTTGAATGTAGGGTTTTGAATAGATTTTGGAGGACCTTATTTAAAATAATCCGTTTGAAACTCCAACATTTTTCAGAATATGACTTTGTAATGTGGATTCATTGGCTGGCGAAAAAGACTATAAATTTAATGCTTTATAAATGGTTTACTCAAGAAGTCGATAAGGGGAATAATTTTTTGAATTTATGACATTCCTTCTCTTTGTATTTGTTTTTCAATATTGCAAAGCTCTAAACAATTTTTTTAAATAAAATTCTTGGCACTCATTTTGAATTTATTCAAGAAAATTTGTGTTAAAAAATCAATTGTAATTGATTCTGTATCTCATGAGTCGCTTAAAATTGCATACCTTCATCTATTTAGGTATGATTAGTTTAATACATATTGTAAGTTTTATAATACAAAATGCATGGCAAAATAATCATTTTTTCTTAACGCTCCACCAAATTGTGGACACAACCAATTGGTACTGAAGTCATAAAATCCAATTGAAAACATATTATAAAATTATACCCATCTAATGAACCTGGATGATTTTCTACAGCAACCAACAAAAAACGTTTTCCGAGAAGATCAAATCCCAAAAATTAAAAGTGGACCCCGCACTCGTCCTTGCAGAACACCGACTTTGACAACAAATAGAAGCTCTTTGATCCTTTTCTTTGTTGTACGTAGATCGCAGATAGTTAAGTAATTCTTATTAGTTATTATTTATTATAATAGTCCTTCGCGGAATCCTGTAACTTTTAGTTTCTTCAGTTGATCGTTTGGTTCTTGCTTGGTTGATCTTGATGATTTGGTTGGGCTCGGAGCCGAAAGTATTAAAGGGTATAATATGAATTCGTATACAAACACACTTAACTTTTCAATTGGCTTGATGAAAAGGTTTATGCTCCGTCGCTTTCTTTGCCGAGGATCTGGCATGCACTGCGGTTAGGGAGGTTTTGTGAAAAGCCCGTCGAAAATATAATCATTTTGAAAGTAAAATAAAAAGTAAAATAAAAATAAGTAAAATAAAGCATCACCGAGAAACTTTAAAAGTTAAATACTAACATCATATAAATCTCTTTATGGTTAACCCAATTCACCCCGTTTAAAATTGTGAACCTAATCTTTAAAATGATCGTATACAGTTGTAATTTTACAAGGGGGTTCAGTAAGGTTCTTACAGATAAAGACTCAAAGAATCATTATTAAAATGAGAATAATAATTACACTTATCATCTCAACTGGAATTGATCTAAATCTTAGTATTTAATTCATTAAATCTAACTCTCTTTTGGTGAGACCTAGCGTTCTAAAATATGAAAATCTTTTTATTGTTGGAACTATTAATAGGTCAAAAATAGTCAGATCGCAAAGATGTCTTCATCCGATCTTTGAATTATCAATATCTCAAAAATAAAACAAAACGCCATATTGTTCTTTCGAACAAATATGTATATACATTTTGCTAAAAAATATAAGAACTATTATAAGTTCTTTTACGGTGAACATAAAAGTTTTATAAAGCAATAAAAATATTGTTTCATTTAACTATTAGAATAAGCCTCATCCAGGGTTGCCCCCGAATGTTCATTGTTAATAGTGGCACATTGTTAAAAGATTAGTTGCATCTAAAGGTACGCCCATGAACCTTTACAACAAATGCAATACAACAATACCTTTCATCTCCAACGCAATAATAATTTGTTTACAAAGAAGGCGTGATCGGCCGAACACTTCATATATTTGCAAATATTTTTTATTTTACAATACTTTATTTATTTATAACTACTTTAAATTCAAAGCCTCGTTCAGATTTTATTACACCATAGGAAAAATCGTTTTTATTATTTTGCTTACCGACCGGAAAATTGCTCCTTTATTGATTTCAAAGCATACCTTGAGCCGTGTAAACAGAGCTTTATAATCGGTTAAAATTTAACTTTATAATGTTCAATACGCATTGAAGTGCTTGAATGCAGTTTTTGAATTATTTCATATATAGAAATAAGTAATGATTTATTGCAAAGATTTTTGTCGTATTTGAATGAAAATGTAGTATTTTTAAATTTATTTGTATTTCTTTAATGTGAAACATCACAAGGGCGCCCCTGTCTATTCAGTGTAAAGACAAGGCAACTATGTCGCCACCCGGTTGGGCAGCGTTGTGAGGCGGGTTAAGTTAGTGCCTGTAGGAAAGGATATATTAATTCGGGTCTTGAAGAGGCCCGGATTTTTATTTTATTTTTTATTTTTTTATAATTTTTTTTTTTTTATATGAACTCCACACAGGAGGCCCTGAAGAAAATAATTTCCCTCAGGATGCTGTGTGGAGGGTCTTTTTGTGGAGAGGAAGGAGTGAACATGGGTCTTGAAGAGTCCCATGTTGTAGGAGGAAGGAAACACAGAGGCCGGCAGTTCGTTCCACAGCCGAGCTGTTGAACCTAAGAACGAATCGTAGAAGCGACCCGTTCTCATGTGACAAATGTCAACCGTGTACAAATGTTGGGCGCGCGTTTGGCGTGTGTGACGCCTGTGCTCTAAAGATTGCAGTCCGTTTGTTAAGATTGGGGAATCTATCAAACGGACCGCCCGTTTCTGCACAGAGTCAAGGGTTTAAAGGATTATATGAAGAAGGAAAAACACATGTACATAGCTCGTTCAATATACGAGCTATATTACACAGAAACGAGTCGAAGAAGCGGCCCGTTCTCGTGAAGCTCACACCAACTGTAAACGGGTGTTCTTCTATGTCATCTTTGGATATGCTGTATAGAGGGGTCATTTTAAGGAAAGAAAGGGGAAAAGCCGCCCGCTGCGGTGTAAGGCGATGTGTCGAGAGAGTCCGGCTGGAAAAGTTAAAATGTCTCCCTCAACAAGTTTCTCCCGATCTATCCCTCCACGTAGTTGGTGGCATCCGACGCAAAGACCTACACAAACCTCACCCCATGAACCCGGGCAGCCCTGCTAAGTCACCAGACGTAGCAAACCACTTGTGGTGACCTATGGCATCAATCCAAAAAATGGTTCCCTGGGCGGCGGTACCCATAATGCCCCCAAAATTGATGTTTTATCTTAATTTACAAGTTACATTCTATAAGAGCAACATAAAAACCAAAATTTTTAGTAAACATGCAAAGACAAAGACAAAAGATTTCACTGAAGAAGAAGATAATATTAACAAATTTTAACGAAACATGAAACAGAACAAGACACAGAAAATAAAAAAAAGATAATGATCTCAACTCGGAATGAAACCGAGGATCTCTGTCTTATAAAAACAACGTCTTTTTAAAAATCGTCAAATATTATCTTCAAGCATTTTTTTCCCATAATTTTGGAAGTAATCTTTTTGAATGATCACAAAGTTCTAAATAATTGGTTTGTAACCTAGATTGTGTCTCGGACAAACATATCCGATTTTTATTTATATGCGATACCTTTTGACTTTTCCTAAAAGACTAAATGAATATTCAATTTTTATTCTTTAATTTTTCAAGGTTGATTAATTGAAGAAGATAATACTAACAAATGTAAATGAAACGTGAAACAGAACAAGAAAAAGAAAATAAAAAAGATAACGGTCTCAACTGGACATCGAAACCCGGATCTCTGCTTGCAATTTATCCACTCGACCATTTGGATCTAGTTATTTTCTGTGTCTTGTTCTATTTGATGTTTCGTTTAGGTTTGTTTGTATTATTTGTTAATATTTTAATATGGGTATAATCTAAAAGTTTTTAATTGCTGTTACAAGGCATTGTAAATAAGAGCTTTATATATATTTTTGATTTGACACTCTAAGAATGCCATCGTTTTCCAAGCAATTGTATTTACAGCATACAGCTGACAAACGATAAAATAATTAAAACCTACATACCTAGATTGTGAAAATACATAAAATTTAAATGCTTATTAACTCGTAAAAATACACCCATTCGAACATCGTTTAATATATATGAAGTACCCCAGAGGGCGTAGATAATTAAAATAATTCATGGCCCAAGTTGGCCTTTGGGCTCGTCTTCCTCTCATCGTGGCGTTAAATGCAAGCAATTAAAAAAATCTGAGTGGTTCAGAACTTGGCTATCTCAAATACTTAAAGAAAGAAAAAAAATCGGACATTAGTTGAAAGTCTTTTGAAGTCCAAGATAAATTAATTTCAAAGCACGGATTTTATTTATTTTGTAAAAAAATAACTAATTTATTTACTTACAAATTTATTACAAAGAAAATAAATATAAATACACCAAAAAAGAGATGAGAGTTTTATTTTGCCCTAAAACTAATAAGAATATAATGGGAAGAGGAATATAGGATAAGGATAGGAGATGCTTCATACGCGTTCATTAGTCATGCGAACTAGTTGAGCCACCTCTTAGGCCAGCTAATAGCAAATTTGAAGTTTTTTTTGTTTAACTGAGGATAGAATCTTTCTATCTAGGCTCTAGATTCTAGGAAGTGGCTTTAAAACTGCTGTGAACTTTTAAAATGTTTTTTAAAACTTAAAAAAATGGTTTGACTGAGTATCGAACCTACCGTCCCAGGGATTGGAGTCAATAGCGCTAACAATTGCACCAAATCCAGAATGGGTAGGACCGAAATTTATCACCATTATTCAAATATAGAGAGATGCATATATATGTCCGTGAAATAAAGCACATGAAGTTTAAAATCTAATATCTTTCATCATCAACCGTGCCTAGTAAAGCCAAGAACGCAAGCGTTTTGCTTGGTACTAAGGTGGCAGTCTACGAGTATGTTGACTGGCATAAACCACTGTAGCAAATTATACCCTGTCAGCCCGTGGTCCTATATTTCAATGTTTAGAATCATTATGCTGTTTGCCTAACGTTTTAATCCACTAATTACTAAATGTTTCAACTCCGCGGGACGTAACACGTGAATAAATTAATATTAATTAGTTTTCCGTGCCGTGGCAGCAATCGAATTGATAGTTGGCTTAAAAAATGAGGCTTGCATGTATCGTGAGTAATAAATAGTCTTGTGCCTAGATATTTGCTGGGATACGGAGTTGAAGTTAAAATGTTTTGTTGCTAAATGTCGTCGGTGGTTACAACGGCGTGCCGTACATTTTCACAAATTACCCTGTATACCTATTTACAACTGTTTGACTAAGGGCGTCCGTTTACGTAAGAGAAATAGACTAAAATAAATAGTGGATTAAAAAAATGATCTTTTGAAGATCGGGATTGAAAAATGGGAAAATATGAGAGATGAATAGTTTATTATGCTACGAGTATCACCTTTAAGTTAGATTTTTGGTGTACATCTCACAATACAATGATTGTTAAGTTCCACAATATGAAGAAACCGAATTTAGGGATCCAATTTACTCGATTTAATAGCCAATTTTTAGCGATAGCGATTGTAGACAACAAGATATAATAATCCACCATTTGACAACGACAATCTTACAAATGTCGAAAACTTGGGATCTGACCACCGAGTAGGTAGTTTTTCAAAGTATTTTTATTCTTTCTTGATAGGTAAGACTTTTAAGGCCCCGTAGTAAGCGTTCAAAGATGGTTTGAAAGGGAGATATGCAAATACAAATGTTATCATATTTAAAAACGATAACAATTTAGCGAAATGGTGAAAATATTTAATAAAATACAACTCGCTCGAAATAGAGCAAAAACCTCTCGAAAATGCTTTAGTTGCATTTAAAGATACACTGTGATTTTTTTCATGTCTATAACTTATTAAACAACAGAACAAAACGTGTTTTAATAATTGTCGGAGCTTACTTAGCGATTTTTTTTATCGAGGGAATTTTAAATGTATGTATTTAAACAAATAATTTTTCTTTACATTCTTCTTTACATTTTAATTTACATTTTAATTTATATTGGTATTATATTAGCATTACAGGAACTGTATTTTTACATAAAGAAAGTTCGAAAATTGCTCAATTCTTCGTGATATTTTTCCTTAAAGGAAAAGTTCCTTCTTTACTTTCATTTTTTATTTTTATTTTTTATTTTTCATTTCCTTGTTTTATCTATTAATATTTCTTTAGTTTATTATATCAGCTAAACAATAGTAAAAAATAAAAATGTCGTGGTATAACTGAAAGTATACTAGATTATGAATATACATTTGTATTACTTTACCAACAGAATTTCTTCAATTCAGTTTCATTTTCAAATTCATTTTCTTGTTTTTATCTATTAATATTTCTTTAGTTTATTATGTCAGCTAAACAATAGTAAAATATGTCGTGATATAACTGAAAGTATTCTAGAATATGAATATGAATATACATATGTATTATTTTAACAACAGAATAGTCAACAACAGAAGGCTCTTAACGGGGACCAATCAAATATCATTAATCGTTTTGATGGTCATCGAACATCGAAATTATACTACGTTAATTTGGATTAACATTGGACGTCAGAGGGTATTTTTTAAATAGTAAGGTAAAATAAACGTAACAAAAAAGTAATACTGTTCCGTCACGCCGATTGCTTTTGACAGGCCGTGTACAAACCAATAGTATGGTCAGAATTTGAACTGTACAGTTTAAATTCACACACGTCAGCTATAACCACGGAGTGCCGTGAGCCGTACAATCGCATCAAAACTTTCGTCCTGTCAAAACCAATGTGTGTACTATCGCCGGTTATTTATCGGAATAATCCCTTAAACGTATTTTATCGCAACTATCGCAATCCAATTCAACATAACGAGTGCTACCGTACAACAATCACCGTTCCAGTGCTGACAAATGATTCTCGAGATGCAGATTTCGGTCGCCACCCGGTAAGTTGACTGTGAATTAACCTTACGAATTGTGTTATAGCATTCGCCTGTCATAAGCCATAGGCTTTATCCATGCTTTATCTGTGTGGAATAGCCCTTCAAAATACGGTTATCCCAACCCTTGTTCGTTACTTGAACAAATACAAATAACTGTTTCATGTCAAAAATGCACATTTATAATGTAATGATAATCTCTAAGGTACAAACAAATTATCTTTGAACTAAAATTCACTCAGAAATAATCTTTGAAAATTCGCCAAACTAGTCGAAAATATGTCCGTCACTACCAGTGTTAATTTGAATGAACATTGAATTTCATTTACGATATTCTGGCAAATGACTGTGAACAGTAAATTTAACTGATGTTATTACTATAGAACACATATTTATGCGTTAAAAATTTGTAATTTTAGTAGAAACTATTGATATCTCACCACAAACGAAGTAATCAATGACGGCAGAAATTACAAGCTATAAGAAAACTAAATCGCTGCCGTTACGATAAAAAAATCACAAAGCTTGTGTTTGAATTAACACTGGCGCTGAAAGGGTTACCTTCAACATAGCGTCTAATTGAACCCGCCACGCCAAACTAATATACACGTCAAGCAACAAAATAATTTATTTTTTATGTGAATACCGCACAAGAGCACCAACTGCTCCTAAGCTTTTGGAGTGAGACTATGGCATCCCCAATCAAAGTATCTTTTGAGGCTACAGGCAGACACGTGAGGAAAGATATATGGACTAGCTATTCAGATCTGGTCACCAAACACGGCTAAAGCTATTTCAAGCAGAGTTTCAATCCTGAATTGTAGTCTTAAACCAGAGCGATGCTGAGAGTGTGTTCTATTTGGAACGTGCCGCATGTATACTATATATTATTTTAATTTAAAAAATTATGAAAGAACACGAATTTATCAAATAAAATTTACTTGGGTACGCCAGGATTTGAACCCACGACCTTCGAATTGCTAGTCGAGAGCCTTACCCCTCGAAACTCACCAATCATCTTTGTCATAACTTAATCAATACGCACTCACTACTCTAACTATGTAATACAATGTTGACTCATAGGTATACATATACGTTCACATATACACTTACACATGCACTTATACACCACAAACATTTTTTTAAATATTATATCGTTTATCTGTACGTCAAACCATTCCTTAGCATGTACTAACCCTGTAAAATGAATATAATCACTAACCAAATATTTCATAGTGACGTATTATTGGTTCCAATCGCTATAATCATTTTTATAACCTTGTTTACTACTTACCACCTATTCTAATTATGTACTGTGTATTTTTAAATCAATAAAACAGGATGTAAAATAAGTCGGTAATAGAATATTGTTATGACACGAAGTACGAATCGACAGCAACGAGTGCGTGTCATTATAGGGTCGCTCTACATTTATAGATTGATGGTTAGGTAGATACCGACTAAATAAAATATTTTTTTAAATAGTGCGTAGGTACTTTTAATCATAATACTTTTTTATGTAAATTTCGTAGAATTGAAACTTCATTTTTGAAACTTGGAAAGTAAGATACAATATTCTCATTTCGAAAACAAACGTTCGATGACCATCAAAACGATTAATGATATTTGATTGGTCCCCGTTAAGAGCCGATTCTCGACCTATTTGAACTTTGATTAAATTGTGAAAAGCCAACTTGTACGTTATCTTCGACAAAAAGACGATATTTAGTATTGAAACAGCTTTCGGACTATTCCATATCCCAAGGTCCCCTCTAGGATACTCGTCTCCCTTGTTCCTCTCTTTACTTAAGCCCCAGCATACCCAATTTCTACTGATTTATTGAAAGTTTATCTTTAACTCTTTACATTTTAAGTTCTAAAATAAACATCAATACATTTATTTATTTATTTATTTATTTATTGTTTGTTTGTAAATATTACATAATACAATTAATGAACTTAAAATGTCCAACTAGGCGATTGCCGTTTTAGGACATTCCAATATGATAATGTTTTACATGTAAATTATAGTAAATTATAGTGTTGACTATTCTGTTGTTAAAATAATACATATGTATTATTTTAACAACAGAATAGTCAACACTATAATTTACTATAATTTACATGTAAAACATTATCATATTGGAATGTCCTAAAACGGCAATCGCCTAGTTGGACATTTTAAGTTCATTAATTGTATTATGTAATATTTACAAACAAACAATAAATAAATAAATAAATAAATAAATGTATTGATGTTTATTTTAGAACTTAAAATGTAAAGAGTTAAAGATAAACTTTCAATAAATCAGTAGAAATTGGGTATGCTGGGGCTTAAGTAAAGAGAGGAACAAGGGAGACGAGTATCCTAGAGGGGACCTTGGGATATGGAATAGTCCGAAAGCTGTTTCAATACTAAATATCGTCTTTTTGTCGAAGATAACGTACAAGTTGGCTTTTCACAATTTAATCAAAGTTCAAATAGGTCGAGAATCGGCTCTTAACGGGGACCAATCAAATATCATTAATCGTTTTGATGGTCATCGAACGTTTGTTTTCGAAATGAGAATATTGTATCTTACTTTCCAAGTTTCAAAAATGAAGTTTCAATTCTACGAAATTTACATAAAAAAGTATTATGATTAAAAGTACCTACGCACTATTTAAAAAAATATTTTATTTAGTCGGTATCTACCTAACCATCAATCTATAAATGTAGAGCGACCCTATAATGACACGCACTCGTTGCTGTCGATTCGTACTTCGTGTCATAACAATATTCTATTACCGACTTATTTTACATCCTGTTTTATTGATTTAAAAATACACAGTACATAATTAGAATAGGTGGTAAGTAGTAAACAAGGTTATAAAAATGATTATAGCGATTGGAACCAATAATACGTCACTATGAAATATTTGGTTAGTGATTATATTCATTTTACAGGGTTAGTACATGCTAAGGAATGGTTTGACGTACAGATAAACGATATAATATTTAAAAAAATGTTTGTGGTGTATAAGTGCATGTGTAAGTGTATATGTGAACGTATATGTATACCTATGAGTCAACATTGTATTACATAGTTAGAGTAGTGAGTGCGTATTGATTAAGTTATGACAAAGATGATTGGTGAGTTTCGAGGGGTAAGGCTCTCGACTAGCAATTCGAAGGTCGTGGGTTCAAATCCTGGCGTACCCAAGTAAATTTTATTTGATAAATTCGTGTTCTTTCATAATTTTTTAAATTAAAATAATATATAGTATACATGCGGCACGTTCCAAATAGAACACACTCTCAGCATCGCTCTGGTTTAAGACTACAATTCAGGATTGAAACTCTGCTTGAAATAGCTTTAGCCGTGTTTGGTGACCAGATCTGAATAGCTAGTCCATATATCTTTCCTCACGTGTCTGCCTGTAGCCTCAAAAGATACTTTGATTGGGGATGCCATAGTCTCACTCCAAAAGCTTAGGAGCAGTTGGTGCTCTTGTGCGGTATTCACATAAAAAATAAATTATTTTGTTGCTTGACGTGTATATTAGTTTGGCGTGGCGGGTTCAATTAGACGCTATGTTGAAGGTAACCCTTTCAGCGCCAGTGTTAATTCAAACACAAGCTTTGTGATTTTTTTATCGTAACGGCAGCGATTTAGTTTTCTTATAGCTTGTAATTTCTGCCGTCATTGATTACTTCGTTTGTGGTGAGATATCAATAGTTTCTACTAAAATTACAAATTTTTAACGCATAAATATGTGTTCTATAGTAATAACATCAGTTAAATTTACTGTTCACAGTCATTTGCCAGAATATCGTAAATGAAATTCAATGTTCATTCAAATTAACACTGGTAGTGACGGACATATTTTCGACTAGTTTGGCGAATTTTCAAAGATTATTTCTGAGTGAATTTTAGTTCAAAGATAATTTGTTTGTACCTTAGAGATTATCATTACATTATAAATGTGCATTTTTGACATGAAACAGTTATTTGTATTTGTTCAAGTAACGAACAAGGGTTGGGATAACCGTATTTTGAAGGGCTATTCCACACAGATAAAGCATGGATAAAGCCTATGGCTTATGACAGGCGAATGCTATAACACAATTCGTAAGGTTAATTCACAGTCAACTTACCGGGTGGCGACCGAAATCTGCATCTCGAGAATCATTTGTCAGCACTGGAACGGTGATTGTTGTACGGTAGCACTCGTTATGTTGAATTGGATTGCGATAGTTGCGATAAAATACGTTTAAGGGATTATTCCGATAAATAACCGGCGATAGTACACACATTGGTTTTGACAGGACGAAAGTTTTGATGCGATTGTACGGCTCACGGCACTCCGTGGTTATAGCTGACGTGTGTGAATTTAAACTGTACAGTTCAAATTCTGACCATACTATTGGTTTGTACACGGCCTGTCAAAAGCAATCGGCGTGACGGAACAGTATTACTTTTTTGTTACGTTTATTTTACCTTACTATTTAAAAAATACCCTCTGACGTCCAATGTTAATCCAAATTAACGTAGTATAATTTCAAAAAAATATATATTTGAAATACCAAATATTTTGTGAGGCATTATCAAGCATTACATATTTTATATGTGGAAACAAAAATGCGGGAGTGAAAGGGTTAATTAGAGACAGGAGTTGTGACATGATTCCAATCAACATTTTGAGTTGACTTGAGTCATAACTTCCATTCTTCTTCTTCTTCAGTTCGTGGTAGAATTTTTCAAAATCTCGTAAAAAGTCGCGACTGCGCGCCTCTGTCAGTAAAACATGACACAACTTAAAAAAAAATTAATTCAAGAATTTACTTGACATTTAAAATAAACACGAAAAACAACAAAAAACATTTCAACTGGTCACAGCGACAATTTTTTTATTTTTATCTCGCGCGGTTTCTACGGGAGAGAGCGTGACAGAGCATGGCACGTCCGTGATTAAGTAACGAATTAATTCCATCGCTCCTATTATAATATACACCAAAACATCGCGATGAATTTAATTTTTCATTTCGTTGGTCCTATCATCGGCTATAGGCCACAAATCAAAATAAATACATCGTTATAAATACATAATATTAAAACTGTTCTAGTCAGGGAATTACCAAATTCGTGGTGTTGCTATGTTCTGATGCTTCCGTGATTAAAATAAATAAATATATAAATTATTATAAGCAATAATAAGTCGCCTGTAATATCAATACAAATTGAAAATGACGGGAATTGAACCCACGCCTTCCGATGTCCGGTCAGTCGCTCTGGACCACTGAGCCACGTCGGCTTTTTTGCAACACGCCAAATAATTGATGATATTACAGGCGACTAATTATTGCTTATAATAAGTTGCGACAATACTGTTGTTGAGTGAAGACGTCTGCTCTGTGATATTCCACTATTTACTACTTTTAGTATTCACAACAATAAATTTGTACCTACCATATTACACTTTGTTTACCAGTGAGCATTAAGTCTGTGGGGTGACCATCTTTAATTTGCCATTTGTGAGTCATATTATTATAATTATATACAATGCCTAACAATCAGAATCTAGTGCAAACTAGATCAAAAGCATTGGATTCTCCATCTAATGAGGATCAATTTGGAAAAATTGTTAAATACATGGATAAAAAAATGGACGATTTTAAGCAACAAGTTTTTGCCAAAATTGAACTCGAATCGAGTACTTTGAAAAAAAATCTTGAATCGGAGATATCCGATATGAGAAAAAGTATTGAATTTATTAGTAAACAATATGATGAAATCACTATGAATATTGGAAACATGATGCAATTAAAAAAAAATGTTGATTACTTAGAAAATGCAAATTCTATCAAAGATTTAAAAATTAAAAATTTAGAAATTCGTGTAGCTGAAATGGAGCAACAAAACATAAGCTATAATTGTGCTGAATTGTCTGGTGTAGAAACTTTGATGGGAGAAAATTCTGTGGAAACCGTTGTAAGATTTATAAAACAACTTGACATTCCGATTGAACCAGGTAGAATCAATAAAATTACTCAATATCCTGATAAATCTATCAAACAACCTGGAGCTCAGAGGATGATCATTCATTTCAAAGATGACAAGTCCCAATCTGAATTTCTTAACGCACGCAAAAAAATTAAGCAATTGAAGGACTGTAAAGTATTCATTGGTGAAGTTTTATCCTCTTATTCAAAAAACCTTCTTTGGAAAACGAAACAAAAAGCTAAAGAAGCTAAGTTTCAATTTGTATGGTTTCGTAACAATAAAATTTGTGTGAAAAAGAACCCGGAACAATCCTCAAGAGTTCTAATCATTAAACACGCGGATGACTTGAATCAATTGTCTTAATCATCACTCAGAGACTGTCATTTTTATCTAAAAAAATAAATTAAATGGATGATATTTACAACATAATTGATTTGGCTGACAATAATGAACCTAACATAACATTAGAAGATTCACATTCTTGCAAAAATTTTTTGAGGGATTCAAAATTTTCTTTATTGTGCATGAATATTAGAAGTTTAAGCAAAAATTTTGATGAAACTGTTACTATGCTTGATTGCATTAATCATCGTCTAGAAGTACTAGTCTTCACAGAAGCTTGGCTGGGCAGTTTGATAAATATGCCTATCATTCCTGAGTATGTAGTCTACAAAACAAAGATGAACAATTTGCAAAATGATGGAGTAGCTATCTATATAAAGCAAAACATTCAGGTAACTGTTGAGGAAATTTCTCTCCCCAACGCCAACTGCTTAAAAATGCAATTTTCCAATACAATATGTTTAATAGCTATATATCGGTCTCCATCTCAGACTAATATAGATAACTTTCTCGATTCATTGGATGAATTGCTTGACTCTGTATCATTGCAATATAAAGAGATTATATTATGTGGGGACTTAAATATTGATACTCTAGATTTGAAGAACATGAAAACACAAAAATATCTATCACTTCTAGCATTTCATGGTATTAAGCCCATAATAAACTCACCAACAAGAGTAACTCCTAACAAATCAAGTTGCATTGATCATATTATGGCGAAATCAAAATTAAAACCACAGTGAGCAGCTTTTACTACTGGCATAACGGACCATTTTGCAATTTTGATGAAGTTTATGAGCTTAACTCTTAAAAATATTTCAAATAGTAATGGAAAACCGAAACTTATTGTTGACAACAACCTTTTGAAGACCAAATTAAAGGAGGAATCCTGGGATACAGTACTATCAACGAAAGACGTCAATCTGGCAACAGATAATTTCATTAAATGTTTGAAAACTCATGTGGAAAGTTGTACGTCAGTACAAATTGAGAAACATTACAGAAAATATCTAAAACCATGGATAAATGTTGGAATAATCAAATGCCTCAGAACACGTGATAAATTGCACAATAAATGTAGAAGAGAAATCTATAACAAAGAACTGTTGGAATACTATAAAAGATATCGGAATTGGTGTACAAAGATAATACGAACAACAAAACAAGCATACTACAGAAGAAAATTGGATGAAGTCAATGGTAACATTAAACAACAGTGGAAGATTATAAAGGAGGCTATCAACCTACAAAAGGAACAAACTACCATAAAAAAATTGAAAATTAATAATATTATTACTTCAATGGAAGAGAGTCCAAATACAATTACTAATCATATAAATAACTTCTTCAGTGAAATTGGTCCAAGCTTCGCTAATAATCTGTGCAGTGCTAATAAAACTAGTGAGATGTGTCTTGTGAATGATTTTAAATCTGAACATCACGTTACAGGGGACAATTTTTATTTTAAACCAACTAGCATTTCTGAAGTCACAAATGTGATAAATGATTTAAAAATGTCTTTCTCGTGCGGTATTGATTCTTTAAGTGTTATGGTGTATAAAATGCATGTATCCGAATTAGCTGGTCCCATATCTCACCTTGTAAATATTAGCTTCGAGAGTGGGTTGTTCCCTTCGCATTGTAAGAAAGCTAAAGTAATTCCCCTTTTTAAAGGTGGAGATCGTCTAGATGTCAATAATTACAGACCTATATCCTTACTCAATACTCTTTCAAAAGTAATAGAGAGATTGGCTAAGTCGAGATTGGTATCATTCTTAGAAACATATAATATACTCTCTAGCAATCAGTTTGGTTTCAGAGAGAATATAGGAACAAGTGATGCAGTGTTGAGGGTATTGTCCAAAGTCATTAGTGCGTTAGAATATGGAAACAAAGCTTTGGCTGTGTTCTTAGATCTATCAAAGGCATTTGATACGGTGTCCCATGGATTACTCCTCAAAAAATTATCTTCTCTTGGCATTCATAGTACAGCACTAGGCTGGTTCACATCCTATCTAAGTGATAGAACGCAACAAGTAGAGATAAATAATCATTTAAGCAATAGCAAACCAATCTCTTTTGGGGTTCCGCAAGGTAGTGTGCTTGGACCAATATTGTTTTTAATCTACATTAATGATTTGTGTAATTTAGATATTCCAGGTAACATTGTTAGTTTTGCAGACGATACTGCTTTAATATTTGAGGGTAAAACCTGGAGAGATGCTTTTAACAAATGTGACTTAGGATTAAGAGCAGTAAAGAGTTGGCTGAATAATAACATCTTAACTTTGAATACAATAAAAACTAAATATGTGACATTTAGTATATCATCAAAAAGTCAGCCTTCTGGCACTCATAATCTAATTATACATAATTGTCTGCTAAATTGTAATTGCCAACCCTTGGAAAGTGTAGATTGTATCATGTATCTAGGTGTAAAGATTGATAAATTTTTAAGATGGAATGACCATATCGATATGTTAACAAAAAATATCAGGAGACTTACATTTATTTTTAAAGAACTGCGACACATATTGGACAAAGAGAAATTAAAAACTGTCTATTTTGCCTTAGTCCAATCTCGACTTTCTTATAACATAGTATGCTGGGGATCATGTCTAAAGTCCAATGTTGAACCACTAAATATTACTCAAAAATTGATCCTTAAAGTAATGTACAAAAAAAAATTCTGTTATCCATCCAACCTACTTTATAAGGAATGTAATGTTATGTGTATAAAACAGCTATATATCACTCAAATACTTTGTCGATTTTTTATCAATATTAAATTTGCTGAAAGAACACAACAAATGCGGACAACTAGAATTAGCTCTACATTGAACTTTGTGGCTGTGCATACTAAAACTTCTTTTGGTCAAAGAAATTATTTACATCAGGCACCAATTATGTTTAATATTCTTCCAAATCATATTAAGTCTACCAATTCCTTAGTTAAATTTAAAAAAATAATTAAGATTTTTGTATTGACAGACAATTGTCTTAATATTTTTTCATCCTTGTCCTTTCTTAAATAATAAGATTTTATATAAGTCCCATTTACTAAAAACTGAATGTCACCCTATCTGTCTTTATTATCTACTTTGCTTCTTCTTTTGAATAATGATTAGTTATGGTTCAAATATTGTTACAATATACTGTCAAATTACCCATCTGGTAACACATCTAATACTTATTTTTTTCTTTAATTTTGAAATATTTTGTGTTTGTATGTAGAATTAATTTATGTTTGTGATTACTCTTATGTTTGCTTCACTATAGTGTAAATTGTTAACCTCGATACAGGCTCAGTCCTAGTGAGGTTGATTTTTATGCGAAAAAAAAGTGTTTTATGGATAGTGAGATGCAATAAATAAATAAATAAATAAATAAATTTATTATCCTTTGTGCTATGCATAAAAACATTATCTTATAAACATTAATTTACCATTAAAAAATAAAAATAAGTATATATTTGAAAAATAGGTATTAAAAAAAAGTATTGAAAAAAAAGATTCAGAAAGAAGAAGAAGATGGTTTAAAAATTCGAATTTTAGAGAAAACACGTTAATATTATCAAAAACGATTACAGTGAATAGATTTATAATTAATAGACTATATTTATAAGGATTGCGGAGGCTGGTATGGGTACCGCCGCCCCGGTAACGATTTATAGAAAACGTCACCCCACGCGGTTTGTTACGTTTGGTGACTTAGCAGGGGTGTCCGTGTTCATGGCATGATGTTTGTCTAGATTTTTTTGTGATCCCGGACACATTGGCTCCCAGATTTTTACCCACTCCTCATACCCATTTCCTTCCCAGAACTTTCTCTCCTCCTTTTCCCTAAAAAGACCCACTGCACAGAATACCCAAAGATGACATGTGGAGCTGTTGTAAAATTGAAAAAAAAGTGTCATGAAAAATCGTGAGCTATGGAAATTAAGATTTTTGAGATGACACAATATTGTGTTCAGTAAAAAAAATAATTTTGAAAGCGGGCAGGGTGCAAAACCAAAAAAATAATAATAATATATGTTAAGATTTGCTTGGGCTTGATGAAATCTTCAATAACAGACGCATGTTTTTTTTTGTTTTTATTGCACAAAACTGTATTTCACTTTATTTAATGTTACAAAGAGTTAAATTATTCCCGACCCGGACAAAACACTTTTAGGGGAGACCTAGGAGAGTTGTGACAATTTTCAATTTAAGGGATATATCTCGCTCAATAAACGTTCCACAGTTACGACCTTTTTGAATTAATGTAGCACCATTCCTTCCCTTTCCAAGACAATTATCAAAATTAATAAAAGTATTACAGTTTCCGAGAAAATCAACAAAAATAAAAACTACTCCCTCTGTCACAACTCCCCTATCACCGAGGTAAGTTCTGACAGGTACCGAGGTAAGTTGTGACAGCTTTGTATTCAGACTATTTAAGTTATAAAAAATACCATTACAAATATTATAAAATAATAAAAAATGTTTTTTTTTTTTGCAAAAAGTAATGTTATCATATTTTAGTACATTCAGTACCAACAAAAACAACACATGGCATTCCCATAACAAGTAATTTTATCTTATAAGTAATTATGGCATGGCTTTGAGATCAATCATATTATAAACAGTCAAAAATCTTAATTTAAACTGATTTATTGACTGACTGGCAATTATGGCAAATGTATTGCAGCTCGCCTCCAGTACAATCTACGTGTGACCAGCCTTTGCATTCTACGCATTGCACCCACTCCTCATTCGATCTGCTGTTTGGATAGGCTTCAAGGCAAACCAAGCAAACACAATTATTTTCTTCGGCATTTCTTTCGTCATCACCTGTTCTCTTCTTCTTATTAGTCTTCATGGCTTTTTTAGGATTCTCCTTATCGTCGCTTAAGACACGCTTTTTCACATTCTTCGACTTCTTTTTGGCTTCTATAGCAGCTATTTCATCCTTATTAGGTGTGTCAGTAAGCACAGCAGATTTGACTTTGCGTCTGTTTGGTTGGCAGTTTTTTTGTGGCGGAGCTTTTGGCAACGGCCTAACTAATTCTGGCGAAAACACATTAGAAACAGTGGCAAGAGGACTATGGACTGTAAACGCGGAGGCAACACGTTCATTAGCATCATTGTTCAGGACTGAGCTATGTGCTGAAGAAGTGGAGGCAACAGATTCATGAGCATTATTGTTCACAATTGTGCTATAGACTGTAGACGTGGATGTAATAGGTTCAATGGCATTATTATTCAGAACTGGGGTATGGGCTATAGACGTGGAGGCAACAGGTTCATTGGCATTATTGTTAACAACTGATGAATTGCTAGATGGCATGGTCTGATCTATAGATGCACCGGGAGTAATGGATCTTGCTTCAACGTTATCAACTGTGCCGGTGTTGAGATTTGGAGTTATGGTTCTTTCTGCTGGATTGTCCAAAATTTCTGAAATGGATTGCTCTAGTTCTGGGTTGGGACGATCAGTGACTTGACTTGGCAGGAAATCGGCTTCTCCAAATATGTTTGTGTTAACCGGCCGTGTTCCAGTTGCAGCAAAACCAGCACTGATATTCCTTGCAGTGATTGCTACATCAAATGCAGACTTTGTTATAAATGGGATGTCATAAATTGTCATGACTTTCCCGGCATTGCTTCGCATCCAATTGTCACAAGCTGTATTAATTGCTTTTTTAAGGGGTCCAAAAATGGCACGATCCAGTGGCTGTAGCTTGTGCGTACAGTGTGGGGGAAATGTGAGCAAAATTATGCAATTTTCTCTGCAGAATTGAATGTTTTTAGAGCTGTATGCGAGGCATGATTATCTAGGAGCAACAGAGCTCTTTGCTCTTTTGATGGTCTAACATGATTTTTAAAATGCTCAAGGAAAACTTGAAAATCATCCTCTTGCATCCAGCCTGATCCGTTAGCTGTTCCGACTGAACCAATTGGGCCGTCCCGAATGAAATGCTCTTGGAATCGTTTACGAGGAAATATAAACATAGGTGGTATGTAATTACCTATTGCATTTCCAGCTAAAGCCAGTGTGACCAAGGTCCCTCTTTCTGCCGATGTCATGGCACTGACCTGTTTTTCTCCGCGTCGCGCAATTATCCTATCAGGACGGTAGTTATTCCAGTCTCATCGACATTCCAAATATCTTTTGCATCAAGTTTATATTTGCTTAAGACGCCTGTGTAGTTGTCAAAAAAAGTGGCCACATTTGTTTTATTGAAGCTGGTAGCGCGAGCTATGCTAGTAGATTGAGGCAATCTTAAAGATAACTTGGGATGTCGTTGCATAAATAGCTTAAGCCACACTTCTCCTGCCTTTTTATATCCCTCCCATGACTTTGGAATTTTTTTATTATGTGTTTTGGCTAACTTATATGCAATGACTCTAGTTTCTTTTGTTGTCAGTCCATAATTAGCTGCTGCACATGTTAGCAAATAGTTGCTTAATATATTCTCCTCCTCTTGTGTAAATATCGTCGGACTGGTATAACCCATAGATGCAGCCTCGCCTACTGGGTTTGCTTGATAATCAACTTTCTTCTTAATATATCTTGATAAAGACATGTAGTTCAGATTGTAAGAGGACGCGGCATCTCTGACTTTTACCTCTTAACGTAACCTCTTCAAAGGCAAGTTCGTATATTTCGACACTAGCAGTGCCTTTATCAGTCTTTCGTGTGTAGTTATTAGGCATTCTGTAACAAAAAAGTAGTCATTTAGCATGCAATATCACACCACAAGACGAAATATTTTTTTTTATCGAAAATGAATTTTTAGAGACATGATTTTATTGCGGACTGTACTTGAAGGATTTGACCTTAATACACTAATGCACAAACACATATACAGACATCGCAAATTAATTAAAAAGTGTCGAAATAACCCAGCAGAAAAATTAAGTCAAATAGGAGAGTTGTGACATGCTGTCACAACCCTCCTAGGTGCTCAAAATTCCGACTTAGTCCGAATAATGATTCATATTTTCTAAACACGATGCAAACACAAAATATCAATGTAACGCTTTGAGACTTAAATAACCATACAACTTAAGAAAAGATAACACAACAACGCACATGTAATAAGACATGCTATAAATACAATCAAAATTTTGAATAAAAACTTACTTTTCGCTTTTTTTTACACGCAGACGTCGTAACTACGCGACCGCTTCTCGTGCGCCACCGGCGTGTACTGAGTGAAGTAGCGCTTCTCTAGAGCGACAAACGAGCGTTGTTGCCATCTCGCTAACTATTATAGGTGGGGAGAAATCGTCATTGTCACAACTCTCCTCTGTCACAACTCTCCTAGGTCTCCCCTACTAATGGTCTGTAGACCATTAGGACTGCTTGTTACTATTTTATAGGAGAGAAGAAGAAGGAATCCAGTCGGCGAGGCTTTTTATAATCTAACCAAGTAAAACACATTGACAAGCTAATTGTAAACAAACACTGTCAAAGAAAGTCAATTGATAAGTCAAAACATCTGTTTTATCTGTTAGCCCTAGTTTTACCTCTGACCGCTAGGTGCTAGGCGGGAGCCTGTAAAGTAACTGGTGGTGAACTTTGCTAATGGTTCGTAAATTTTTAACAATATATTTAAAATCATGTCCTGATCAAAAAGTCTCCACTATACAGCCTGTAAGCTTATGGCGTGCCACGGACATCCAAGAAAAATTATCACGCACACACAAACTACGTGTTTTATTATAATTAGGTGAAATTTACTTTATTACGAGGGCGGCCAACAGTACTGATGGGCGGGTAGGTGAGTACCGGAATAATAACCGCTTTTGTTTGTTTGTTTTTACCTACTTAATCCTCCGTTAAAAATGTTTAGAAGGGGAAATAAAAACGAATAATCCCTTATGTTATTATATTTAGATGGATATAATCACTACCCGGCTTCATCGACTTGAGTTGAGTCATCATTTTTAAGAATTTTTTTTTCGTATTGAACAATTGAAAATATGGAAAATGTTTTTACTTATCAAATTGATTGTGAGCAAAAGTTGGATAGACCTACTTATTCCGCACAAAATAAATGTGCAATTTGTAAGGCAGAGCTCATCTTGGTTTTCCGCATAACTGTTCATTTGCTTCTTTTGAATATTTTGCTTTTTTAAAATAAAATAGGTGCCTAACTACCTACTCAAGAATTAAAAATGTGTGACACGATGATGTTTTTATGCATTTCGAAGGTATTATTAAGGCGATGCTCTACGTATTAATTTTAAATCATGTGTTTTTGATTTGAAAATTTGGTAGCCTAATAATGTTTCAGATGCTTTAATTAAATACTGCGAGTAGAATACATCTTGACCTTTGAAATAATCGAGTATTTTTTAAATAAATCTTTTTATAAGCCCAGAAAAAAATAATGTATAAGGCCTATGAAAACTGCTTTAAAGTTCAAAATCTCCTACTTACGCACCCATTTTCGGTTATGGTTTTATTGTATAATGTGGCAAATTAAGTTATTTATAAAATGATCGAAAAACATTTTAATATTTGTGCCTGAACATCCACTAAATAAAATAAAAGGCACTTTTTGGCCATATTTTTTTCTTGCACAAATCAAAACAAGCGGATGGTGTGAAGCGGGAATTTAAGCCTTATCGGCATCTACGTAAGGCGTGTTATTTGATAGCGGCTCGATTCAAAATATGACGTAGTGCATCGCCTTAAGTCGTTTTTTTAAGTTTGCGCAATATTATGATTTAACGTAGTTTTCCTTTGAAAAATATTTACATCGTGTAACATCAGCATTTCTGCTGGCAATGTGTTATTTTTTTATTGAATAGTTAGTTCAAATAACATTTTACGTAAATAAACTAATATTTACATGGTAAAATATCATTTTTTATAAAAATATATTTTGGGAGAGTATTTACATATTTTTGAAAAACATTCAATCGAAAATTTCCTCATTCATTTTTAATCTTATCCTATACATTAAGGAATTCTGTGAATCTGTTTTTCTCATATGCGGCAATCTAATTATATTAACATTTCTGATTTCATAATTACAATTATTATTTTTTAAATGCAATTTACTCCCTCAAGTGTTTTGGCATTTGGTAATTAATAATTTGAATATATATTTTTTTTTCTCACGATACAGGATATCCCAGGGTAAAGTGCACTAACTTGGGAGGTGATTTTACATGAATGTAGGATTAAAAAGATAACTAAATTATTCCAAAATTCCAACTTTTTTTTCTCATACAAAAAGACATTCTTAATACAAAACCTTAGTGCGATGTACAAACTTACCCGAAAAAAATACGCCGAAAACGAAGTGGCAACGTTGTGATCGACCTGTATCCATTGAAACCGCATGCAAACAATAACATTAAGCCGAGTGTTTGACGTTTACAATTATGCTACAATTCGTATGTTTTAAATCAAATTCAAAAGACAACTCTAACAAAATGAATAATAAGTTAGACTTTGAACGACGAAATTATTTTACTTATCATTGCTTTGGACTAATTTAAAGAATTTTCAAAATGTCAACTTTCCATGTGTATTAACAACATATATCCTTTAAACCTTATGACTTTCTGCCCATTATTTGTGGGTGAAGTCAGACATTGTCACAGTAATTAAAATTACGCACAAATAATCACAATGTTGAAAGTTAGTCTTTGGAGAAAACACGCACTGAATAAAGTTGTTCTTTCAAGTAAGTCTCAATAAGTGCACACTGCAAGTGTTGATTAAAACAATCAAATTTTTAAAGTTAATCACTACTAGATACAGTTAATTATCAGATCCTTTGCGAATAAAAAAAAATTGTTTGACGAAGCGCAGCAATTAAATAGACTGACGGAACATCAGCGTTTGGGCGCGGGACGGTAGATTGAGCAACAGCGCAAAATAATAATGCCAGCCCCACACGGCGGACAAATTTTACGATTTTACCTGAAAAGTACCCCTAAAAGTTGGTATTTGGAAAAAAGTTTTTGTCCTTTTTACTTGTACTATCACGTAGAATAGCCTCCCGAAGCGCTATTTGACCCCTGACACCCTGTATATCAGTATTATGCTAAGAATTAAAACGCCTCTTTCCGAATTTCTACTGATTTATAATTTATATATATATTATTATTTTTTAAGATAATCTCTTTAAATTTACCCAGTTGAAAAAGTAATTTTATTAAATTCCCTCGATAGAAAAAAATATGAAAACACATTTGGTTCTGTTACTTAATATGTCGTAAGTATGAAAAAATACAGTGTTTCTTCAAATGCTACTCAATACATTTCTTGAGAGATATATTTTATTCAATATTTTCGCTTATGTCTATTATAACCGTTTTTTATTTTTTAATATTAGCGCGCTCCTTTCAAACCAAATACTGCATATCTCCCTTTCAAACCAAATACTTCTTCTCTTCGAACACTTACTACGGAGCCTTAAGGATAGATTTCAATATATTTTAGTAGTTTGTATCATTTTTATATTTTCTCTGAAACTGGAAAATAATAACAACTGTTGTTTTAAGATTCTGTCACAAGTTCATTTATTTTCCTAACGACTAGCTTAGCTACGAGTATTTATGGGTTTTTGGTATTGTTGAAAATATTGCAAAATGTACTTTCCATTCATTTTAACCAATTGTTAACACTAAACATAACATAAATTGTAAATAATCTATCTAATGTTCTCATCAGGCCACTTGTATATTCTGGCAGAGTGTCGGAGTATTTCCGCTTCGTACTAAAATCCAAATAAATGGAACGTATCTGAAAACTTAGGACGGGCTGTTTCACAGAACTTGAACAATTCATCAAATTTCAAAGATGATTTTCAAGTTCTTTTATTATTTCAGTTTTATGAAACAACTGGCCAATAATGATACAAGAACAGAACTTGAATAGAATCTTCACAGAACATGACATGAACATAAAACATGAATTAAAAAAAATATTTTATAATTTAATAATTTTGAGAGTGCACAGATCGTAAAAATCATCTTTGTAATTTGAGGAAATTTGCAAATAGGCTTTTCAATTATATTAAGGCGATGCACTACGTTGTGTAACATTTTAAATTGAGCCGCTATTGATAACAACCCTTACGTAGATGGCGATAAGGTTTAAATTCCCGCTTAACACCATCCGCCTGTTTTGATTTATTCAAGAAAAAAACATGGCCAAAAAGTGCCTTTTATTTTATTTTGTGGATGTTCAGGTATAAATATTTATTTTTTATCGATCATTTTATAAATAACTTAATTTTCCACTTTATACAATAAAATCATAACCGAAAATGGGTTTGTAAGTAGGAGATTTTGAACTTTAAGGCAGTTTTCATAGGCCTATACATTATTTTTTTCTGGGCTTATAAAAAGACTTATATAAAAAAATACTCGATTATTTCAAAGGCCAAGATGTATTCTACTCGCAGTATTTAATTAAAGCATCTGAAACATTTCTAGGCGACCATATTTTTAAACCAAAAACACATTATTTTGCATTACTCCGTATGGCATCGCCTTAATAGAAATAAAAATGAAATTTTAAAATTTTGAAATCTAAAATAATTTTTTTTAAATAATGGCTCACCTTCCTTTGTAGTAACTATAATTTATTATTGATAACCAAAAAAATAATAAAATCACGCATTTTTATTGGAAAATGTGTTACAAACTTTATTGTTTGTGATCGGACGTTTTTGTTGTTTCATATAAAAAAATTAATAAAAAAAATCACGAAGTCACATTATTGTTGTTCAAATTGGAGTCGGATCCTTTGGTGTCATTGAGGTGTAGGTGCATTTTAAATCGTCTGTCGTTAACTTCTAGATTATAACATAAAGCGTGGTGTTTTCTCATTCTAACACCGTTTAGATGACATTTCTCACAATGGTAATAAGTGAGACACAAAGATTTCTTTGAGACCATATGGTTAACTCATATGAGTTGATAGCAAACAAATTAACCTGATGACTGTTAACCTATTATGTTTCCTTGAAAAGTATGCATGTTTATGTTCCTGCTCTGTTTACTTTAACAAAAAAGTAAATATACAGCATCCCAATGATGGTCATATTTAATTGAATTTACGATAATTATACAGATCAGCGAACAGGAAAAGAAACTGATAAAATTGGGATGACACCTTGCAATCCTGCCAACACCAAAAGGAATTATATTTAATGCATTGCAAACACGTTTTTGAGTGTCAAATACCTTTTTTTAAAGCAGTTTTATAATTAATTACTTAGATTTATTATGGCAAACTGTAAGCTAATCAACTGTTGAATTTAATTTTGTAACTTGTACAGGGCTTTCCAATAAAGGGCGTTATTTTGAATAGCCCGTTATTTCGGTAGATAATACTTTTGAAGCTGTCATTTTTGATATTTGATAAGTAAAAACTAAGTTATTAATAAAAATGGAACGATACACGCTTCAACAACGCATTGAAATTATTAAAATTCACTTGAGTGAATCAAATGCAAATTATCTTGAGTGATGAGGCCCATTTCCACCTCGGCGGCTTCGTCAACAAGCAAAATTGTCGCACTGGGGCTCGGAAAACCCAAGAGTTATTGTTGAAAAGCCTTTTTATCCTCAACGTGTGACTGTTTGGTGCGGTTCATGGTCCGGCGGAGTCATTGGAACTTACTTTTTCGAAAATAAGGCTTGAGCAACAGTTACGGTGAATGGATTGCTCTATCGAGAGATGATTAATGATTTTTTATGGCCGGAATTGGATGATATTGATCTGGACAGCGTTTACTTTCAACAAGACGGTGCTACGTGCCAAATAAGCAACGAAACCATTGATCTTTTACGATTGAATATCAAAATAACACCTCTTATTAGAAAACCCTGTAGTTAGTGAAGATGTTAGGCTGGTTTTAGAATTGCCATAAATTTGACAAGAAAAAAATAATACGCTTTGTTAGGTTAGCTAATAAGTCGGGGTTAGTCATGTAAGCTTCATGCAGTCTTTATTGGTCAGTTTTCATGGTTTAATGGTTACGACCCTTGCCTAATTTCCGAAGGTTGAGGGTTAAAACCCCGGCGTGCGCAAGTAAATTTTATTTAATTAATTTATTTTAACAAATTATTCATTTGAAGTAATGCTGGTATGTATCTATATTTGCGATACGTTCCAGAGTGAAAGATTCTTTCAGTATCGCCGCGAAGAAAGAAAATCATTCACAATCACCGAAATATCATCATTCATTGAAACATTGCTTGAAATATTGGTGGCCAGATCTGAATATGCAGATACTTATCTATCTTCCTCTTCCCTATCTCCTTTCCCTCCCTTCTACCCTGCCAAACAAAATACCCCAAAAAATTGGGGAAGCCATAGTCTAACTGAGTCCTGACGGTTGGGAGTATTCGCATTTAGCATAATAATTTATGTGTGGGTGATTTGTAGATATATATTTCTTTAGCATTGAATGTACTGAAATCACAAATAGGTTTTAATTACCTACCGAGTTAAAAATATAACAAATTAAGGAACGTCATACAACTCCGCGTGTTCATTCATACATCGTCACAATCATACTCATCCGTTTCTTGGTTATTTCTACTCTTGGCATGGCCCTACTCACATATGTATTTCATTGGTTTAGTAGTAATCAAATATTAAATTTAATTCATGTGTCGAAATGTACCTTAGCAGTATGTGAAGACACTAATGACGGGTTGTTTCACAGTATTTGAACAATTCATCAATTTTCAAGGTTAATTTTCAAGTTCTGTGAAAGTTCTATTCAAGTTTTGTTATTATTTCAATTCAATGATATAATAACAGAGCTTGAATAGGACTTTCTCAGAACTTGAAAATTAACGTTGAATTTTGATAAATTGTTAAAATTCTGTGTAACTCATCCTAAGCGTTTTGCAACAATATATCATATTTTTATTTAAATATGCGACATCTATTGAGGATGAATTACCAATATCTAGATTGAATTTAGTTCGAGTTTAATCTTGCGATCATACACTGCAGAAAATAAAATACGACTTAAGAAATTGAAGATAATGTTAGTTCTTATTCAAATAATGATACAGTTAATTATGACCGAAGAAAATAAGGACAGATTAGCGCAGTCGGTAGAGCACCGTTCCTGCAAGATGAAGATCCTAGATTCAAGACCCAGGCGCCCGTTTCTTTTCATTTTTTTTTTTGTTTCTAATATCCGCTTGAGAATATTTTCCACGATTAAATCCATAATTTTGAGTTACAGTGGAATTAAATTGTTATATTTAATCATTGAGGATAATATTAACGACTATTTAACAAAAGACGTGAAAATACCGAAAAATATTCAGTTTCCAGGACATTTCGTTTGACAGTCAACATTGTCTCCAATGATTAAATATTAAAATTTGAGGTTTTACTCAGAAGTTATAAATATTCACCATAGACTCGTAGAAAAGTCAATAGATGTCGCACATTAAAATGAAAAAGTATATATTTATCGAAGACACTATCTAGATTCCATTTAGTTAGCGGGTAAAATCTTGTGGCCAAAAATATGCGTCAAGAAATTTGTATAAAAAGGTAATGTTGGCGGCTCTTTGGTTGAAATGGTAGAATTTGCTCAGTGGTAAGAGCACTTCCAACTGCAAGGAAGAGGTACCGGGTTCAATTCTTAGATGCGAATGAATCTATTTGTTTCACGTCGTTCGTGTCAAATTATAATAGATAAAATATATAACAAATAGATAAATTATAAATTTCAATATTAACGACTCTTAAGTCGTTAATATTGTTTTCAATGATGAATGAATATTACAATATTTTGTTGTCACAACAGAAACTTTTTAGTTGACCTTTTCATCACATTTTTTGTTGTTTATTTGTAGCACAATTTTTGAGAAGCAAAAAAATCTAGTTAGAAAAACGTTGAATTTAATCAAATAATATCCTGAAAGCTTTATTTTATTGAGACCTTTTTTCAAATTCTAAAAAAAAACATCTCGTTAGCTCGATGACAGCCACAGCTCTCAGGTTCAGGGGTTTAACTTTAAGGCTTTGGTCATCTATCCGTGAAATGAGGTCCCCGGACCCTTGAAACCTCTTTACACCTCTCTGAGTTGCATAATTTTATTTGCAGCTCTTTGAAATGTGGAATAGATGTTTGTTTTGTTTATTAATATTCAATGATCGTCTTAATCCGTGTTTCTTTAAAATCTTTGTTTTTGAAAAATGTTAAGAGAGAAATATGGCATCTTCTTTTAACTTTTCTTAGCTCTTTAGCCCATGATTGAAATTTCGTGGCGACTTGAAAGTAGTTATGTAGATGATGTATTGAAACAATTTAAATCTTTTGACCGTTACCGCTTACAGTTTATTATAGCCGTCTTCAGACTGGTACAATTGTTCATTATGGTTTATGTATACAAAATTTGGGGGAGGTGGGTTAACAGGGTTGGTATACAATGATTTTGTTGCAAATGTATGGATTTTCCTATCTTTTTTACTTTGTGGTGAAGCGTAATGGAAGTCCAAACTGTGACCAACTCACTGTTCAACGTCCGTTGGCTTGTGGTAGGAATTCTCGATTGGGGTATGTTGCGAGGCTGATGGCACGGGGAAAGAAAGGAGATTGTGTAGATGAAGGTTAGGATATACCTGTCTTTTCAGATCTAATAGATTTAGATGGTAAAATTGATACACAATTAATGACGGTTTTTGCCCCTGCTGACACGATTCATACCAACAGACTGTCTGCATTATATCAATAGTATATTATCCTCGAAGCCAGTAGGACTATTGCATTCCCAATTTTCGATACAATTTGAAACTGATTAATATGGGGAACGGAAGAAAATGGGTAAGTGAAATTTTCTGTAGCTCGTCTGAAAACGTCTCTTCAAGACCGAGTTACACTTCTTCCGCTCCTTAAAATTACGTTTAAATTTAATGAAAACGATTATCAATTTTTTAACTCGTTACTAGCCCGCTATTTCGGTAAATGTTACTTTTGAAGCTGTCATTTTTAGACGTTTGACAAGTAAAAACTACGTCATTAATAAAAATGGAACGATACACACTTATTATTATTAAAATTCACTTGAGTGAATCAAATGCAAATAATCTTGAGTAATGAGGCCCATTTCTACCTCGGTGACTTCGTCAACAAGCAAAATTGTCGCATCTGAGACTCGGAAAACCCAAGAGTTATTGTTGAAAAGCCTCTCTATCCTCAACGTGTGACTGTTTGGTGCGGTTTATGGCCCGGCGGAGTCATTGGACCTTACTTTTTCGAAAATGAGGCTGGAGCAACAGTTACGGTGAATGGATTGCGCTATCGAGATATGATTAATGATTTTTTATGAACGAAATTGGATGGTATTGATCTGGAAAATGTTTATTTTCAACAAGACGGCGCTACGTGCCACACAAGCAACGAAACCAATGATCTTTTACGATTGAATATCAAAATAACACCTCTTATTGGAAAACCCTGTATAATCTCTCGGACAAGAAATTAGAATCTAACCACTCCCTCCTCTTGAAACTCAATAGTTTCCACATTGTCTTCAAACTAATGGCGCAAATTATATAATAACATCCATAAAATATAACGAGACCATGTCCACAAGACTAATCGGTCAACCCTCTTGTAATATCTCATAGTAATGGTGATAATAGTCTGCGATTCGCTGAACAATTGCTCCGGCGGAATACGCTATCGAGGTCCGTATATATAGTTAAACGACGCCGTTTTACGGCCAAGAGTAGCTACACATTATATTATATCATTATTATGTTGCGCTATGACTATTTTAATTCTTAGATAATGATGCTACTTAGAACTGGCAATAAATTAGATATTTTAAGGGTTTGCGTTTTTAATTAGTCAAGATTGACAAAAAAAGATTAATCATCAAAGTTCAAAATTCAAATTCAAAAATTCAAAAAAAATATTTATTGCACAAAAAGAGTACAAAGGGTATAACTTATAGGTTACATCCTATTTCTTCCAGCTAACCCAACAAATACACATTATATCACATAACCGAACAATTACATGTTAACAAATAAATAAAAATAAATAACAGTAAATAAAAAAAGAGGTATTTAATTCATGTAAGGTATTTATTCAAGGTGTAGTGACATTTGTTTAAAATAAATGTTTTTACTGTTGATTTAAATTTAAGTGTGTGGGTTATTTGTTTGATGCTACGTGGAAGGTTTTTATATATTTTAATGGCCATGTAGTGTGGTCCTTTTGTTCAAGTTAAAAATATAGACTTAATACACTTATATCACATTTACCGTAGATATAATGTTTTTTCTTTTACATGACGCATGTTTCGAGATTGTCGACGCCATTGGTTCCCGATGTAGTTTGTTATGTATAAACAGTAGTTTGTGTTTGGCATACACTGCATAAACAGTGGTTTGTGTTTGGTGATTCCATAACAGTTAAAAAAGACGTAAGTTGACATAGTCGAATTAGCTCAGTGGTCAGAGCACTTTCCCGGCAAGGCTGAGGTTCTGGGTTCAATTCCTAGATGCGTGTGAATCCTTTTAGGTATTTTCTGTTTCACACTTTTCGTTTGAGCGTCATTAATATTGTATTCAATGATGACATAAATTTGTGTTCTTCTGACAACCCTATCTACAATGCCAGACGATGGGTCTGCGATATCTCGGTTTCGAGGATGGGAGGGTTAGAAGGGAAGAAGAGGCGAGAGAGGAGGTGATGTGTGAGAGGGAGAGGTTGCAGACATATCTGTAGAGATTTAAGAGGTGGGCGTCTCTTGCCTGAGGGGAAACCCTGGAATGACCATTCAGTCGATTAATTCTTACACCTAATTTACATGATGGATTTTGATGTAATGCAATGCAAAATGACAATATTTAGACCGAAATAGCGTAATAATTTTTGTAAATGTTAATGCCCTTTGCAAATTTTTTTAGAAAACACCTAAAATACAAACAGAGTTGAAGCAAGACATATGTTATATAAACCGTAGTCCACGCTAATACCACGAAATTTCGGGAGAGATTATTTATGAAAAACTTTGAATAGACATTTTTTTCGTTAGTGTCCAAATATAAAGTTATAATATTTTTTTGTGTGGCTGGTAAAGCGTTCGTATAAACACGCCTTTACAATTATTATTTTTTCACATTAGGTTAGCTGTTCTATTTAAGATTTAAAAAGTGGTAAATAAAAGTAAAGCTTCAATTCCACTGGACATTTTTCAAAACATTTTTATGTGATTAGAATTGCTTTGTTCAAAATACTTCATTGGAAGTTTTTTCTTGAATTTTCATGAATAACCACCGCCCAAAGTTTCATGGTATAAGCGTGGAATACGATATATGTTCAGGGTAATAACAAAACATACGAAATCTTCCTTTTTGAGGTTATACTTGCTTTTTAAATACAACTATTTTGATTTTCAATTTTATTTTTTTGAATGAATAAATGAAAATCTTGGAAGTAGAATGTCACTCACTTCCTGACATTTAATCGAGCTAAAACTCAGCAAATGGACTCGTTGTCGGCGACAATGCATTCCGTCAACTGGTGGCAATCATGCGTATATTTGTTTGAAATTGGATGACATTTATTACGAAATGAATGTCGGTCCTACCCGATCGAGATTTGACGCAGTTGCTAGCGCGGTTAACTCCAGTCATTGGGGAGAAGGATCAATCCTCAGTAAAACCATTTTTTTCCCTTGAAATTGGTTACTAGCCGGCTCAAGAGATGGCACCAGTAGTTCGAAAACTGAAAATAGATGTAAATTAGTCAACTTCTTTTTAAGGTTTGATTTTTTGATGGTATTCTTCCAGTTATTACAGCAATTGATAAATCACTAAACTGAATTGAGTATAATAAAAGTGTTCTAAATTACCTACCTCATACACCTGAATAATATTGGCGCAGCCGGTAGGATTAGATGAAATTTACAAGACATTGATACATAAAATCATCATACTAGGTTTTGCATGTTTCATGGTGATTTCAGTGAGTTAATTATTTTCTTTAACAATTTGGGGTTTTTTGGAATCTTTCGTTACATCGTAAATAAATTATAAAAGCTCAGTCATCTAGTGTTATGCAGCATAAACAGCTTGTATAGTTTTGCTGCATTGAAGTGTGGCAGCTGGGTGCATCAGCAAACAGCCCGATACATGATGTATTCAATAATTAATGGTTATGCATTACCCGCGGACAGACGCCGTACGCTATACCATATTATTGCACCTACATTACCAGACGCCCTGTACAGGTTCAGTAAAGCAATATTATATTGATATTATTTTATGTCTAAGGTTAAGTTAATTCCAGGGAAAAGTTTTTTTTACTAATTATTGTATTTTTTACGGTTTTAACTCTGGCAACGAATTAAAGGGAAATTATTTAGATTTTCGTTATTTTGTAATTTTAAAAATTAATTGTTAATTGTCGACTACTGTGGCAGTGTGATGATAACTCCAGACCCCGGGATCACAGGATTGAAATCCAGAATAGGTAATTAGTTATTTACTAGCTCTCAATAGTCAAATACTTCCCAAATCATCCAATTTTCCATCTAATTTCCCCGTACCCCTAATTGATATCATTATCACTCTAAAATAGGACAGTTACGACTTTCGGGCAGTAATCACTGAAATATAGAGCAACCTATTATCTATATAAGTTTTAAAAATTCAGTGATGATTTAAAAACAATTATGTTGGTTTATTTATATTTGTATTATTTTGGATAAAGTGAGGTTGGTGAGGATTTTTAAATAATATATAGGTCAAAAAAAGTGGCAAAAACATAGAATTTATTGACGCCAGGTTAGGTTAGGTTAAGTTCAGGCATTGAATTATGCCGTGTCAGATAAGTTTCAGAAACAATAGGTTAAATTTGACAAATATTAATCCGTTGATGATTGTATTTTACTTTATTGAAGAAGAAGTTAATACTAATAAATCTAAATGAAACAGAACAAGACACAGAAAATAAAAAAAAGGTAACGGTCTCAACTAAAAATCGATCCCAGGATCTTAGTCTCACTCAAAATAATAATCGAAAAAATATTGGAAAATATAAGGTCACAATGGCCAAATGGTTAGAGGAGTTGTCTCGGTTGAATGTCTCCGTGGTCGAGGGTAAGGCTATCGATTAGCAAGCCGGACGTCGCGGGTTCAAATCCCGGAAAAATTGTGTTATTTCACAATTTACTCCTATAAAAAAAAAAAATATATATATATATATAGAATATATTTGCGGCTTGTTCCAGAGTGTAAGATACTCTCAGTATCGCCCTGGTGTAAGACCAACATTCAGAAATGAAACGTTGCTTGAAATGGCTTTGACAGTATTTGGTGACCAGATCTGAATAGCAAGGTACTTCCCCACCTTCCTCTTCTTCATCGCGTTCCCCTCCCCCATACTTTCAGCCTCACGACATACCTCGGATGCCATAGACTCACTGGCTCCAGACAGTTGGGAATTCATAGTTGAGACAGTTACCTTTTTATTTTTCTGTGTCGTGTTCTGTTTCTTTTAGATTTATTAGTATTATCTTCTTCTCCAATGATATATTACATTTATGTGTACAAACTGTAAAATTCACCCGTCACACAAAAACCAAATATCACAAAAACCATAAGTACCCTCTAAATCTTGTATTAATAAAATAAATAATTTTTAAAAATTTATAAAAGGAAAATTTTTTCCAATATAAATATTAATTTGACGCCATTCAATATTATATTCCTAGTTTGTCTAACGAATTGTATATTATATTCCATACATTTTTATTATCATTTCTGTTCGAACCTTTACAACATTTTTTTGTTGCAACAAAATAATGTATAGAAGGTACTATTCACCGTCAAAAACAAATAATAAAAATGCAGACATGATTAAGGATGAGTCCCTTTCGTATCTCATATCGTGTGCAATTAAATTAATTTACACATTTCATTGATGCGATATGCCACTTTTCCTGATGTGTGTCATTCATACAGTCAAGTGAAGGTGTGAGGTCCCGTCTTTATCCATTCAAGTTGTATTGTAAGAACATGGGCAGATATTATTATATCTGAACCTGTCTGGAATAACGAAGCAAGTATGTTTTATGCAAATACTGAACTTAATCCTTTATAACATGTATATTTTGTACAAATGTTGTTATGTGGTTCTTTCTCTATATTCAATGTGCATAGTTAATGCTGGGAGACAACAACTGGGGACATTACGTTAAGTATTGATACTGAAGATAGGAACCGTAGGAATAGATTGCATTTTCACCATCTGAAAGGGTTTGTAAGAAATTTAAAACGTATTTTTTATTTGATTTATAACTAGCTATCCCTCACCACACGTTGATGTGGTTCTGTCTGTCTGTGCAGGTACAGAAACATTTGCGCGTTTGGCTTTTACGGCCAACAGATGGAGCTGTTTTAAAAAAAAAAACATGTTTTTACCTGTCACAGGTGAGATCTATATAATTTAGGTATATAAACACACGTATGAATTCGAATGCAACGTTGTTTCAAAATGTCAAAGCAATGGGTGAAGAACTTTTGGAGATTTGATATTTTGAACAAACGAACATTTACATTTTTAATTATACAGATAGATAGAAGATGTACACGGAGAAAAGTGACTAATATTGAATATAATTAAGAACCTCTTCAAATTATTTTTTTACCGTTTATAAACGGGATTGCATGCCCTTAACGAATGAATTGATAGGTTTAGGTTTCCTAAACAATAATTATTAGCCTGAAACACTCATCCACATCGAAAAATCTCCTGATAAAAGATACATGACGCCAACGGGACATGTATCTTTTATCAGTAGATTTTTCAATGTGGATGAGTGTTTCAGGCTAATAATTATTGCTTATAAAAATAATTGTTACCCTTTGCATGAAATGCATAAAAAATCTTGTCTTAAACATTAGTTTACCAAAAAAAAAAAAAATTCCTAAACAACTATTAGTGAAATGCGAATGTATTAACACGATTTCAGAACAGATTTGTTCATAAAAATTCTGATATTTTTGCATTTCGTCATTTTATAATAATAGGGTAAACGCAACTGCACGAACACGTGTTCCGATATATTATGAAAGTACTAATAGTTTATTGGAAAATGGCCTGCTATCACCATTTTAATGGGATTTTAATAAACCAGCAATACCCATTTTTCTCCGTGTAGCGTAAAAAGAAAGATTTAGAAATCTTACTTACTTAAAATCAGGGGTGCTTAGATGGTTAGGGCATTTAGCGAATGAACGAAGAAAGAAGTGTTGAAAAGTCAGGGTCGCCCTAAGAAAACATGACACAATTAAGTGAACCAAATAATTGAGTGAGGCCATATCAGGAGTCAGAATAACAGAACTGTATGTATGAGACGACATATCGTTTGAATCTGAATGAATCAAGGAGTTTGTTCAGGTTCATCGTTTCTGCCTTACCTTTAAGGGAAAATTACGTGATGGTTAGTTAGTTAGGAACGGATAATCTGAAAGCGCGATTTTCAATCTCTAGAGAGTATTTGGAATTTATTTTATTAGTAACTAACTAACTAACCATCACGCCATTTCCCCGTAGGGGTAGGCAGAGAGGACGGACCGCCAAACAACTCGGTCTTGGCACACACTTCTTGCCTCATTCACATTCATACATCGTCTCATACATACTCTTCTATTACTTTGACATGGCCCGACTCGAGTATCTGATTCACTTGATCGTGCCAAGTCTTCCTCGGGCTTCCCCGACTTCTGCTACCATTCACATTTGCATCGTAAATTTTCTTTAAGCTCCTTTCTTCGCTCATTCGCTCTACATGCCCAAACCATCTAAGCGTTCCTTTCTCTATCTTACTCATTACGCTTACATCAGCCTTGCACTCTTTGCGGATCTCCACATTCCTCACAAGATGGTTTTACCACACATACGCCTCAGGGATCTCATTTCAACAGCATTCAATCTACTTTCATCCTTTTTTTGCCAGTTCCATGCCTCACTTCCATACATCAGGGTAGGTACCAGCACTCCGTTGTGGACTGCTAACTTCGCTTCTTTGGACAATTTATTTATTTTATTAGTAAATCTGTCAATTCATTCGTTAAAGGCCCGCAGTCCCGTTATTGACAGGAATACAATTAACTTTAAAAGAGATTTTTAATAAATAAGCAATATTTTATCACTAAGTTTTCTCCTTGTAACATCAGCGTTACATTTTTCATTTCTCATTCCCCACATTTTTCGCACAGTCACAAATATGGTTTTACACACATACACCTCAGGGATCTCAATTCTAGAGCATTAAGTCTACTTTCATTCTTCTTAGTATCACGACTCCATTGTGAACTACTAGCTTGACTTTACTGGACAAGCTTCAAATAAACATCCTTCAGAATTAAGATGCATAACGAGCCTAACACAATTTTGGCTCAAACTAAAAAGTTACTCTTTGATACGGTACGAATATACTACCCCAGCTAGGAGCACTTCTGTCCCGGTGTAACTGTTTCATATTCTCTGAGGGTGGGGCGTAGGTTGGAATTTAATCAGCACGTACACATTGCAATATAGAGCCAATATAAGAATGTCAAATTTGCTCATTCATAATTTGAATAAACCTTTCTTTTATGCATAGAAACATCGTGAAACTTAACTTCACGTAGATGTAAGAATCTTCAGAATAACAACTTGGACCAATCATCATACCTTCATTTATCCGCTGCAAATAATATTCAATCTATTTAATAAATATCTAACAGAGTTCGATATCATTCGTTTTCCTTTTACGAAGATCTTTTCACCAGTGGCGTGCATTACTTTTTGACCAAAGGTAAGCTGTGTATAATTTTTCAGGTAGGTATAAATTTTGAATGGATTATTTGAAAACAACATTTCATTATCATCCTCCGCTGATTCTTATGGCAAACTGGGAAGTAATAGTTCCTTACCAAATTAACGCTTGGGAGTCTTTTGAAATTTTGTCGTAATTTATGTGAGAATCTGACAATATTCCGGGTTGAGATTAATTTTCAAACAGATTCGCTGTTTTTGAACCTTTCCCAAAATGAAATACTGTTTTTAATAGCAGATGAAAGACTATATTAAATTTTATTATTACAAACGGACTAAAAAATAAACACTGCTTAAATCATAAATATCAAATTAATGCAAAAGGTGATAGAATTAATTAAAAGGTGATAGTAAAGTACAAAGAATACTCTACTGCTGTCTTTGCACTGTGGGCATTAAATGGCACCAAAGGGGTTAATCCAAAAAAATAATATGTTGTGGTAAAAAATGTACTTTTTTTGCCTTTATAGACCGCACACCACTGCTTCTCACTACCAATAAGACAGAAGATTTTATATGATACTCGTCTAGAATATAATAATATGATCTTTATATCAATGTTTCAGAGTGACTAACCTCCACAGTATCACACGAAAAGCTTGTCCTGGCTTTATGCCGGCCATTCCTCTCGCGATCCTTGTTCGGAATGTGCCGTGTAAATAAACGAAGAAGATTGCGAGTAATTTGTTAACAGACGAACGAAACAAGGATGTTTTATATATACGTCTTTATGGTGTGTCGTCGGATCGAAAGTGTCATTTCTCAATTCCACGATTCGGCCTCTTGTGGTCTGTATGGTTTTAGTGAAGATACCTTATGTTTAGCCCAATCAACTGCAATGCTCCCTCTAGGATGAGCGAGGTGTTGCCACACTTCTGTTGAAAATTGTCCGCACACATGTTTCCGTCTACCGCACACATCTCAAAGAAAGGAACGTGTCGTAAGGTTTTTGTTATGCGTAACTCACACATGAGTAGGCAGAGATAATGGACCACAAAATCATCCAAACTTCACATCACAACTAACCGAGAAGATGGAAGATCCATGTTTGGCATTCTCTCTTATCTTTATTTACATTTAAACTTGGTTTCGGTTCAGTTCAGTGCGATAAACTGGCGTTTAATTTTTATACAGCAAAAGCGAGAAGAAAATTTTTCTGTTTAATTTAATTGCATGCTTTACATTACCTACCTCGTTAGGTGTAACTTGTTCTGATGTATTTATTTATTTTTTATCATATAATATTGATTACATTTTATGTTTTTGACTGTCCAACTAGGAAGGATTCCCGTTTCAGGAGAGTCAAATTTACAGGTTTCAAGTTATCCTAGACGAATACAGGATTTAAGACTAGCTAAAATAAGTATGTTAAAACGAAGATACATAAAAAGATACATAAAAAAGATACATAAAGATACATAGAGGCGTTCGTGCTTTCAAATTATATCTTTAGTATCATTTTGGAATCAGTCCTGCCTAGATCCATCAAGCATTTTGTCACTCTTGAACCGAAGGATGACAATTTACACAGTTTCAGCTAAGAGGGGATTTTATTATATATTTTAGGACCGAGATATGAGAATATTTTTTGATAAGCCGCTCTGTTGCTTGTTGGAACGGAAAGGTCATTCCTTCCCTTACTTCTGGTTTGATGTTTGTGTTCGGCTGTTTTCATTTTGTTTTTATTTTTATGAACATGGATTACAATTTTTTTTTATATAGCACTGTCGGACATATGTATGGTACAAATATTTCATTGCCAGAAGATAAAGATTTAGAAAATGTTAAATTTAGATAAATATTAATGGAGAAGAATTAATAAAGTATGTAGTGTTTAAAAGAAGAATAAAACTGTACATTTTAAATTAAAGTTATTTTTATTCCAAATTTTGAAATTTACAACTATTAATAAAGTCAGGCGCTTGACTCTATCAGCGTAGAGCAAGCCAAATAGACTATAGTTGTATAAAAGCCCATGTTATAGTTTGATCTTATCATTATAACCAGTAAGCACGCATCCGTAATCTTTGTACGAAATAATCGATCTCGGAGTATCATTAGATGAATAATCCCGAACCTTATACTAATAGTGGTACAGCAGAAAACCGTAATAAACATTGGCGCAGTCGGTAGGATTTAATTTTACACGTTTAATCTTGACAAGCAAAGTCAGATTTCGTAATTATTCATTGGTTTGCGTTAGAGCGTTATTTATTAGATTAAGGTTATTAGATCCTGTGATTTTTTAAGAGTCTGCTCTAGTTATGTTATATGTGGAAGTCAATTTCACGATCAAAGGATCTAAAATACTTATACTTTTATATATGCAGCAAGACGAAAATAATTTAACGTAAAAATCGCAAACCATGGTTAAGTGTTAAAGAATAAGGTATAAAATCACAATCTTTCATTGGATAACTAACACCTCTGCCATAGGTCACCCCAAGTGGTTCGCTACATTTGGTGACTTAGCAGGGGTGTCCAGATTCACTGGGTGAAGATTTTTTTGGTCTAGGTCTAGGCGGATGCATCTGCCCACCTAATGTGTAATGGATTTGAAGAGACTGGTTGAGGGAGACCTTTTGACCTCTCCAGACGGACTCTCTCGACCCATCGCCTTGCGCCGCAGTGGGAGTAATGTATTCATATTAGAAACACTGATCCCCAGATTCCTACCAACCCCTCATACATTTTTCCTTCCCAAAACCGCCTTTCCTTCCTTACCCTAAAAAGACTCTCCACACAACATCCCAAAAGATGACATATGCCATTTTTTCCTCAGGATCTCCTGTGTGGAGCTAATGTAAAAAAATGCAGGCAGACGAAAATAATTGAACATAAAACATTGCACATTATGGTCAAGTGTTGAAGGATACGCTAATACTGGAATCGCAACGCGGGAGCCGCCGGGTACGCAACCCGGTCGCATCATAAAAATGTTTATAGTGTGGTTAATATTTTTTCTCTCCACCATTCGAAAACGGGCTTATTAAACAGAAATCGACAAACAAGACAGAGCCTTACAATAATATGCCCCAATCTCGTACGCAATAAATAAAATAGCTATTGTAAATTATGCCTAATAAATAACCACCTCGTTGGGAAGAGAATTGGATGCCCTAAAAAACGGATAAAAAACATACATAGCACGTCGAAAGCCAAAAGGTAAATTTGTTGGGCTTAGACACATATTAGGGTCGACTAACGACCAGTTAACAAGGCAAAACTCAAATAGCCTGATTTGAGGTCTCAGAAATAGGGCTGTCACAATCTTAGAAATTATTTAAATTATTCAATTAATAATTAAGTTAACTCCATGGTCATGGGGTAAGGCTCTCTACTAGCAATATAAAGGTCGTGATCTTAAATTCCGACGTGCGCAAGTAAATTTTCACGAATTATTTATTTGAAATAATATATAGTATATTTGCGAAACGGGATCTTTGTCTCACTCAAAATAATAATCGAAAAAAATGTCGTAAAATTATTTAGTCCCAATAGCCGAGTGGTTAGAGGCGTTGTCTCGGTTGACGATCTCCGTGGTCGAGGGGTAAGACTGTCGATTCGCAAGCCGGAGGTCGCGGGTTCAAATCCCGGCGTGCGGAAGAAAATTTGTGTTATTCCACAATTTAATCATATAAAATAATGTACAGTATATTTGCGGCATGTTCCATGGGTGGAATGTACCATTAGTATTGTCCTGGTATTACATTACATTCAGAATTGAAACGTTACTTGTAATGGCTTTAGCAATGTTTGGTGAGCAGATTTGGATAGCCAAGTACTCCCCCAATGTCCTGTTCCCCATCGTCTTCACTTGCTCACTACCTTTATCCTCACAACTTACCCCAATTGGGGATGCCGTAGTATCACTGGCCCCAGATGATTAGGAGCAGTTGGGATATCACATAAAAAAGCAACTTCTCGATTTTTAATGGGGCATTTTCTCAAGGGCGATACTGATACGGTCGTTTCCTCTGGAATGAGGTAGAAAAATCTTTTTATTTTATTTTTTTTATTTAGGAAAAGATTATACATTTATATACATTATTTAAGAAATGTTTTGACTGCCCAACTAGGAAGATTCCCGTTTTCGGACAGTCAAATTGGGATGAGAATTAACATTTTGATAAGTTGTTTGATAAGTATAGTATTAAAATAATGATGAAATAATAGATATATGTACTTTTAACTGGTGCCTTAGCCTACTAACATATTTTGTATAAATATGAATAACAAAGAGAAGAAATAGAATAAAATAAAATATCCAATTAAACATAAGATTAACTGCTGCTTGGGTAGCATTCTAATTTAAAAGTACTAGGTAGGTACATAATGATAAAGATTAGAACATCAACACACTTTCTTTCTATTTAGTATTTTTTGTTGTAATTACTAATAATAGTAATAACTCATACTTATTATTAGCAAGGATTAATAATAATGGTTTTCATCCCATACGAAATTACCAAAGCATTTTAAGGATATACAAGGTACATTAAATATGTATAATTTAATATTCGGAACCTTATAACTTGCAGAAAAATGTACTGTGAATGTCCAAATAAATAAATAGAACAGGGACTGCATTTCCACCGAGGGCTTACTCTGTATCTTTCGAAACTTTCCTGCCGCCGGTTTAGCCACGTCACAAACCCGTATTAACCCTTCCCTTACGGTGTTAAAAATTCCTCGTCCTCCAGTGCACTCGGTAAATATTTATATATTGTAATTACTTAATGCAATACATAAATGTATTGGGGAGGAAGACCTACAATTTGAACTCTGTGTTTAGTACATTTAGAGAGATATTTTATGTGTAGTGAAACAAAGTTCACTCATTTGATAGCACCGGCTAGGAAAGGTTAAACCATGAACTTACCGGTTTGTTAACCCAAAATATACAAAAAAGGCCCCCGGACATCTATATTGCAATCCATTTAAGGGAATATATCAAACTGACATTGTACAAGAAAAAATATGGTATCAGTACACCCAGTTTAGCACGTATTTTCTTTGTCAGTCAACGAAGAACGCACGGGAATACATGCAAAATAATAAGGTCAATTATGGTAATAATTATTTTTATTCTAGGATGTAGGTAGATGAGTGTAATCCCACAAGTCGCACATTGATTGTAGAATCGATATGTGAAAAAAAAACTTTTTTTTTTGTAAATACAAGTAAAAAGTAATTATTTTTTTAAATCAAAGGAATAAATATACCATACACCAAATTACATGTCATAGAATAACAATTAACTGTGGCATTTTATTTGACAGTATAAAATTTTTAAAACAATAACAACAAAATACTAGAAGGAGATACAAGTACATACAAAATATTAAGAACAAGAATGAGTAGACTTACGTTGTATTAGTAATGATTTAGAAGATAGGATTATGTTAGTAAAGCAATTTTTAAGAAATACAAGAGGATGTAAAAATAATTAATATTTACGTAAAAACAACGAACTACACAATATACAAGGAAATCCAAAAATATATGAAAAATAAGCAATTAAGAACAACTTTGAAGGGTGTGGTGTAATACAGGGTTTTCCAATAAGAGGTGTTATTTTGAATAGATGTTACTAATATTTCGGTAGATGTTACTTTTGAAGCTGTCATTTTTTGACATTTGACAAGTAAAAACTACGCCATTGATAAAAATGGAACGATACACGCTTCAACAATGCATTAAAATTATTAAAATTCACTTGAGTGAATCAAATGCAAATCATCTTGAGTGATGAGGCCCATTCCCACCTCGGTGGCTTCGTCAAAAAGCAAAATTGTCGCATCTGGGGCTCAGAAAACCCAAGAGTTATTGTTGAAAAGCCTCTTTATTTTCAATATGTGACTGTTTGGTGCGGTTTATGGTCCAGCGGAGTCATTGGACCTTACTTTTTCGAAAATGAGGCTGGAGCAACAGTTACGGTGAATGGATTGCGCTATCGAGAGATGATTAATGATTTTTTATGGCCGGAATTGGATGGTATTGATCTGGACAACGTTTAATTTCAACGAGACGGCGCTAAGTGCCACACAAGCAACAAAACCATTGATCTTTTAAGATTGAATATCAAAATAACACCTCTTATTGGAAAATCCTGTATTTATTTCTTTTCTAAAATTTCTCAGAATTTCAGTTGCGATCACTGCGCCCAGAGACATGGACCATAACCTTCCACTAAAGAGGTCGACGTTGGTAATACTTGATTTTTCTAAAGCTGATATGAAATATTTTGGCATTCCAAAACGCACAGCCAAAATAAATTGTCAACATTTTTTCGAGAACATTAAAGAATGTTGGATAATTAGCAACCATTTTTACACTTTTGTTTCTCTAAATACAGGTACGCACTACGCACTGTGACTCAAGGACGATGAATAATCTGGTTAAGAAATGTCAAGTGAATTAAAAGCATTTTTTCGATGTATAATAATTATATTATCACCACAGAATAAAGAATAACACAAGAAGTGCCTAGTGGGAATGTTTCCTGACCCAAAGATAAGACCAATCGGAGCCTATATTTTCATACAAAACTGTGTTTTCGAAATTCGAATAGGATGGAGATCAACGATGTCAAGCAAGTATGAAACGGAACACGGTGCGTTTAGGAGAAGCTTAGTGCTAAATCACTATTTTGATTAATCTTTATAACAAATTGGTGTACATTATGAATACCAAAAATATGCTTTAGATAAAGTGAAGGGTTTCCTATCGTTTCGCTTGAGTAGAATACAAAAAATATATAAATTAGTCAATAAAAAATATAAATGTAAACTACTAAAAAAAAAATTTTATTAATAGAAATTTATGTACGCGTAAAGGAAACAACTTTTAAAAATAAAGTATTATAGCTAAGATTATCTGTGACAGTTTCACTTGATAAAACTTTTTGCTTTATTATAAAATTATTTACAAAATAAATAACAAACCGTTTTGTGCTTTACATTGAACGTTTCTAGACTCCGTTTGTCAAGCGAATGTAATGCCTATTACCTACATTATAAGGTATACCAAGAATATACACATTTTTGGCTTCTAGCTTCCTCTTACATTTGTATGGAAGGCACTTGTAGTGTCATATTATATTATAATCACGCTACTTTATATAATACGAAGACCGACTAGATCTGTTTATTTTAAAATGCTTTCGATAAAACAACACACAATTTAGAAGTAACAACGAGTATCGACAAAATCGCCGCTATTTATAAACTGTCATTGCTCGATGGCACTAACTAAATCACGTCACACTTCAAAATTCACACGCCTGTACTGTATGTAGTTGGTCTTGATATAATGAAAAGTGACACATTGGGTTAGGGAATGAATTTTTTAAAGACGGTGTTCACACATCTTCTAAAATTTGTTGAGAATGACAGTAAGAATCGTATTTTAGTTCGTGAATTGTACGAATAAAATATGCACTTTGAAATATTCGTCATAAATCGTCTCTAAAAATATATTATATCAATTGTATAAAAGATACTGCAATCTTCTAGACTTAGATATATTTTCAAACTCCATTAATACTTTCAGAAAGAACTTACACATACTTATATCTGATGATCTCCTCACTTAGAGCCATTTTATTATTTCAATTTCTTTACCAATCACCTACTTAAACATTAGCTCCACAATATATGTATTTGTGCGTGCATGTGTGTGTACATGTTACCATATCATATGCGTACAGTGTACACATCTATGCATATATGCTTATGTGTGTGTTTGTATTTAAATGTGTATGGCTTTGTACATATATATGTGTATATATGTACGTATATGTGTATTTAGACGTGTGCATTTATGCGTATATATATATAAGTATAATATATTTGTAAGTATGTATGCATCTTTCTTCCTAATAATTGATTTCGATCCTCCTTGTTTTTATATACATTCTTGTAATAAAATGTATTATTACTGTAACTAACCAATAACTATTACACAAAGAATATTGAGATGAATGTTGTGCTCACCTGTAATTAGAAACATCATTGTAACCATGTATAAATGTAATATTTATTTGATGTATTCTGTTGGTGAGCCAATAAATTGGAATAAATAAATTATCCATATTAATTTTATAATTCGGTTATTGAATTTACAATTACCCTACAAGTGGCAGCAACGCATATTCAGTGTTTTAATGAGATAAACAATTTTAACATTGTATGTACATGCTCTTCTGAGTAAAATATCTAAAAAATTAAAAAAAAAATATACTCATGAAAATATTTAACATGCAAAGTACCCGTCATTATACTCGTACCCTACTTAAAAAACTGATTGATATTGGATCGCGCAATTACAAAACCGCTCCCAGCCGCGTTGCGGACATGGAAATTAGTCTTCGATACAGTTAATTAGCAGGTCTGTATGGAGTCTGGGCGCGGCGTGGGGCGATGGTAGGAAACAGGTTCTGTAATCTCCCCTTTGTTGGCCAACGAGGCAACAACAAATAAAATTGCATTTAATTGACCGATTCGTTTTTTAACGCTTTACGGGGTGGGGATAGGGTTGGGAACAATACGTCAATCGTTATTATCGACAAAAAGTAAATATAAAAATAAAAATAAAACCATAAAGCGTAATGTGTAATTTATTGGTATTTAAATTTATCCCGAAAATAATAAAGGCAGCTCCATAAAGTGGAAGCTTTCGCTTAATATCACGGTTATGCCAGATCCATCGAGCGATTATTAGCTCTGAAGCCAAATGGAAAAACTTTCGGATAAAAAATATTGTTAATTTATTAACAATCTTTTAAAATTATGCGTATTCCTATTAAAACGGAATTATAGGCCATTAACAAATAAACTGATAGTTATCCTGATAGACTTACTTAAAATACTAATATTTTGTCACGATGTCCGTGACAAAATATTAGTAAACTTCTTCATAAAAAACCTAACAATTTTTTATTTCGTTATGGATGTTATTAAGATAAACGCAGGTGAACACGTGTTCCGAAATTTTTATGTATTTACCAACAGGATTAACTATAATTTGAAGAGATTTTCAATAAATCAATATTACTCATTTTTCTCCGTGCAGGAACTTATATAAAACATTAAAAAAATTATAAAACCTATCAGTTAACACTCGATATTATACCTTGACACTTGGTATTGCAATTATAAGGGGCTACTTTACTGACATTTTGTTCGGAATTATGATACATAATGAAGATTTAAAAAATACATGCATACATAAATTTAGAAAAAAGTGCCACGGCCGAGAATCGAACTCCGATCAATCGCATGGAAGGCAACTATGCTGATTATCACTCCATCAACTATTGTAAAAACAGCAGCAAAAATTCATTCTATTTATTGAAACGTATTTTAGAAATTTATACTGTTACGTACACACATTAATTATTAGTGTTATTATTTCGTATCAAGCCGTTAATAAAATATCGATTTGAGTGCTCCAAGTGACGATGCGGTTTTCCCATCCCTAGTACCACGCAACTCAGGCACATTAGTGTAGGCCATTTAATCGACTAATTAGATAACAGTTTGTTAAGAGCATGTTATGATTATTTTTACGGCTTAATTTCTTGAGAGCAAATGTTAACCTTATTTGATGGTTGTTAATTTAGAAAATTATGTTTACTGAAATTTTTTTGATAGTGGCGTAATTGGGGTCAAGATGAAATTAAACATGGACCTGGTGAGAATAACATCTAATTAAAATTTGCACTTAATGGAATTAGACAAGTAATTTAAAAAAAATTGTTTACACATTAAAGTGTTTTTTTAAGGATATTTCTAGCCACAAATACCATACTCCATTAGAGCCTCTGAACGGATCTGAAAAATGTAGATAAAATTAAACAGAGTGAGATAAAAATGAGATGAGAATGAGAATTATATGAGATGAGAATAAGAGATAAATGTAGAAAATTATAGAGAGTGAGATATGAGATAAGAATGAGATGAAAATGAGAACGAGATAAATTTACAAAATTATAGAGAATTATTTGGAGTAAAAATTATAGAGAATGAGATAAATCTAGAAAATTTTAGAGAATTATTTCGAGTAAAAATGTAGAGAAAATTATAGAATGAGATATGAGATAAGAATGAGATGAGAATAAGAATGAAATAAATGTAGAAAATTATAGAGTATTATTTCGAGTAAAAATGTTTCGGTTATTTTTTGTTGTTGACACCTTTGATGATAAAATTTTATTTAGAAATGTAATGTTAATATCAAATACAAATATCTCAAAGATAATTTTTTCTAGTTTCTAAAATAGTATTTTTTTACGACAAAAATAAGTAAAATGTAGAATATTTAAAATACCTCGGAAATGTACTGAATATCCTTGAAATTTCACGGTGTCGTTAGGAATTTCAGGTAAAAATATTTAAAAGCCTGAATAAATGTCATATTGAAAAAAATCGTAGTTGGTGTAATTATATCCATGTATAATAATTTCATCCACGTATAGTGTAATTTCGCGCGTCTGTAATTATGACAGTGTAATTCTGGTACGTGAAATACACGCCTGTTTAATTTCGTTATCTAACCGGCGGAATGATGCTGCGGTAACATAATATGAATTTCGAAGCCGAAGTCCCAACTACTCCTGACTGTTCAGAACCAGTGGGAATATAGCATCCCCAATCAGGATATTCTTTGATGCTGATTGGATTAGAGAAGGGAAAGAAACGAGAAAGAGGAAGGTTGGGAAGTACCTGGCTGTTAAGCTTTGGTCACCAAATACGGATAAAGCCACCAGGGCAATATTGAAAAATTCCACAACTATGTACATAGAAAACTTACTGAGATTTATTACTAATTCATTGAAAATTCTCTTCCAATTATTCGTAATCTTTTTAAAAACGGGACTTGATAGGTTTATGTAGGTTTAGAATATAAAATATAAAAACAAATGTATTGATAGGTTTCATATTAAACTTTCAGTACAAAATGAATGTATTAACGTGACGTCGGAACACGTGTTCATAAAAATCATTATATATTCGCATTTTGACATTATATATTAACAGGGCAAATGCAAGTACATGAACACGTGTTCCGATATATTCAGAAAGTACTAACATTATATGACTCACTGCCTGAGTTGGTATCGCGTTTAGGTCCCACCCAGGCGTAGTGTGTTCAATTCTTTGGCTGGCTAAGTCCTAATCTCAACACAAGCAACATTTTCCGCATACTGTGGTGGTAGTAGGAGATTTTCAATTATTATCAGTTTATTCGTAAACCGTTTTTCTTTAAAAATTAAAAAAAAAATAATAAATTTTAAATTATTAGGAGATGGCCTGTTTACCCGTTTTTAACAGGATTTTAAAAATCATAAAACATCTTTTCGGTGTTCAGCATAAGTTAGCGTAAAAATATCGCATCTTATACACTCAGGTAAAATACATACAACAAACCTACCACTAACTACTGTCTCGGTAAACACTGTCTAAATTGATTTTGAGTCAACTGCGAACCGGTTTCGTCGCGGATATTATTTAATGTTTGCCCGATAATCCCCTTAATATGAGAACGAGTCTCTAATAGCACTAGTAATAGAAGGAGCAGGTAACTCGGTAATGGTTGTGTTGATTATACATAGTACCCACTTGTATTTGAGTCGTTTAAGATAATACAGGTAGGGTTTTCAAAATAGGTTAATTTTGAAAAAAAATGTCTTTATAAAGTAAAAATAAAACAGGTAAGAAAAAAATATACCTACTTTCTCAAATAAATATTCTTTATATTATTCTCATTAAAAGAACTAAGAAAATGTGAGTTTAGCCGTCATCAAATTTGCACAGTTGCTATTTGAAATTTACGTTTTAATTTTTATAATTTATTTTAAGAAATTTTATGGTGAAACTGCTTAGTCTACTTCATATAGATAGTGACCCCAAAAAATATTTTCGCTCTGAATAATTCCATATTTTTTTTTTTGAAAACTAAAGAATTACAAATATTCGAGCTTTGATGCACTTTAAACAGCTGATATTAACGCCCCAAAAAACTGAATATTTTCAAACTTGGTATAAATAAATTTTCAACATTGATTTTACAGCTTAAATAAAAAAAGTGATTTTACAAATCGAACCATAGATTCATCAGTTTTCCACCTGTACTACGAGTTTACGGACACCGTGTGTTTTTTGTATTTTCCGAAATAATGGTATAATTATTAACGGTATGCCTTTCGTCTAACGTCATCTTCTTTCATATGGCGGGGGGGTCAGAGGGGAGCATCTTAGTCAGCAAGCCAGTCAAGGGCCTCAGGCATCGCTCTGAAGAGCTCTTCAATCCCGCCGGGGAATTAATGCAGCGGGCATTCTTTGACCACATGTTCGGTGGTCTGCGCCACAGCATTCGCACATCACTGACTCTTTAATGCCCCACCTGTGAATCATGTGAGCTCAGCGGCTGTGGAGGACGGATGCATCTATGTGAGGATATTATTAGCAGTAGACGCATACCTGGACGGATGACGCGGTGGACTTTCTCGCTGCAGCAGCTGGTCCAGATCCTTCACCACCTAGGATTCTTGCTGCAGGGTCTCCATATTCTATTTTTTTGTCACCTGTTCCTGTTTTTCATTTTACGTAACTTTACTTCACTTTATGTCTGTTTATACAAAGGACTATCCCATCAAAACCGTGGTTTCAAAAATACCCCCATTTTTCCAAAAAAGAAATTTCTTCACTTATTCGAATGAAGATCACCATTTTAAAATTCACGTCCTTGACTCCCCAGATTGTACATTAGGGTGTATCGATTTTTAACTTTTTTTTTGTTTTCAAATTCCAAGTTGAGAAAAAGTTGCTACTAGGTACCACAACTTACCACAAAAAGATTTGGATTTTTAAAAAAATGTTTAGGTCTCCCGCACAAGGCCTAAAATTTTAATTTTTTTCAAAAAATATCAAATGTTTTTTAATTAAAAAAAAATAAAATCGTAACTTTTGTGTTTATTCCAAGTTAAAAAACAGTAATATTAGGGCATAAAAATAAGTAAGAAACGATTTTTTTTTATTTAAATTGATTTTAGGTCTCCTGCACAAGCCTTAAAGTTTGTTAATTTTGATGAAATTTTGTAATTTTGTGTACATATATGAACCATGTTTTTTTTATGTTTAAACCACCGGAATTAATTTTAATTTTCTTACAGAAGGCATAAAATGAGTTCAGAACACAAAAGTTACGATTTAATTTTTTTTTATATTTAAATTTTTTTTATATTTTTTGAAAAAAATTAAAACTTTAAGCCTTGTGCGGGAGACCTAAACACTTAAAAAAAATCCAAAACTTTTTGTGGTAAGTTGTGGTACCTTGTAGCAACTTTTTTTCAACTTGGAATTTGAAAACAAAAAATAAGTTAAAAATCGATACACCCTATTGTACATTCTGTGGTCTAGAAGTGGGAACTGTAGATAACATATTTTTTGGTTGTCCCTCTCTAAACAAATGTTCTCTCTTCTATCAAGCCTTATCAAAAATTGCCTCCCCTCCATTCAACATCTCATCTCTTCTAAGACTGAACTCGACTCCAATTTTCATTATAATTTTGAAATTTGCCTATTTAAATAAAATTAATATTTAAATTCACCTTTCATTTCTCCATAATTTTAAATGATGGCCAAGAACACCCTTGAAGTGTGAAAGCCAGAAATAATGGAAAAAAAAAACTTCACTTTATTTTTGTAATATTTATATTTTTTAAATAAATGCTTCAACTGTGAAGCGCACCTGAGGTGATACATAAGTGGCGCTATACAAATTATCCAGTAAATTAAATAATTAATTGAATGGCGGACCAGAGTTCACAAGGCAGTAAGAATACAGGCTCTCGGTGGGGTCGCGCTAGAGATAGGCAATTCTATCTCACAGCTTTTTCTTTAAAATTTCATGTGCCGTAAAATTTCGCTTATCTTTGGTTAGACCCTAATTGAATCATAGGCTGTGCACCGTGAAAGCGCTGTCCCTCTATTTAAAATCATAATTGGCTATTTATCTATAAGCAGGGATTACGCTCGTAACTTCACCTTATTTTGCGTCATAACTGTGCAGCTCTCATAGTCCAATCGTTTATTGCTTGGTCATGGATACGATACTTCGCATTTATGCTAACTTTCATGGGATTTACTAATCAAATACCACGTTCTGCTTAAAATAAAATAACAAACTTTGTTTAAACAACTATTTAATAAAAATAGATCGACATGTTTCAAGAATAATGGTTTCTACATCAAAGAGACACCTGTATATACTGTTTTTTTTGTACAGGTTGTGCCAAAACTCAAAGTTATCCTTTGGAAAGCTCATAGGCAAATTAATGACAGTGATGACGGATTAGAAGATCATAATATGACAATAATGAAAGGTGATTAGTTTTCGAGATATTGACGGCCTCCGTTGTCGAAGCGAAAGGCTATCAACTGGCAATACGGAGGTCACGAATTCAAATCCCTGATTTCATATTCAAAAGCACAATTAAATTTTATTCGATGAATATGTGATATTTCACGATTAAATCATTAAAAATAACATAAGGTATATTTGCGGCATGTTCCAGAGTGGAAGGTACTCTCAGAATCGCCCTGGTGTAACACAACTATTCATGACATTTGTGACAAAATCTGATTAGCCAGGTACTCCTCACTTTCCTCTTGCCAATTTGCTGGCCCCTACTCCACTACTTTCAGCCATACAGCATGCCCCAATTGGAGATGCCATAGTCTCACTGGCTCCAGACAGTTGGGAGCAGTTACGAAACTTGTGCGGTATTCACATAAACTAAATCCTAATAATCAGTTTTTCGAGTGCCACAACTACAAAATTTCATGTTATAAGAATTTTTACTATGCAACCCTGAATAGTCCTGCTATTGACCATAGTCCAAAATAAAACTGACAGTGTCCGTCCCTTTGCAAAATTCATTTTTGCAAGATACATGTTTTTTTTCATCAGCTAAAAAAATCTGTAAAAACTTCGACTGTTGTACTGTAAAAATTGTACCAATCTAACGTGGCAAGTTATTTTAAAAAATACTCATATAGTGTAGTAAAAAATTATCCAATGAAACGTGACAATTTACGTATTTTTGTAATGTCATTGAATAAATGTCAGTTTATGGATTAAGGCGAAGCTTAATGCTAAATCAATATTTATATTAATCTTTATAACGAATTGATTTACATTATGAATACCAAAAAATATGTTTTAAATAAATTGTGGGTTTTACTATCATTTCGCTTGAGTAGAATACAAATAAAATAATAAATTACTCAGTAAAGAAATATAAATGTAAACTACTACAAAATTTCAATACAAATGTATGAACGCGTAAAGGAAACAATTTAAAAAAATACATTATTTAAGCTTAGATTATCTGTGACAGTTTCACTTGACTAACTTTTTAGCTTTCTTATAAAATTATTTACAAAATAAATAAAAAAACAGTTTTGTGCTTGAAATCGAATGTTTCTAGACTCCGTTTGTCAAGCGATTTTAATGCCTATTACCAACAATATAAGGTATACCAAGAATATACACATTTTTGGCGTGTAGCTTCCTCTTAATGTAATTTTCAAGTTGACTAACATTCGATAGATATATCTGCGTCACAAATCCCGCAATATCCTAAGATATTATGAATATCCTAGAAATTTGTGAAAATCATTAATAGTAATTCTAGTTTAAAAAATAAATATTATTAATATTACCAATCGCGTTAATACCTTAATAAACAGGCACAGGAAACCAATTAAACCAGCAAATATATGCAATATTATCCAGTTAATAATATTGCATAGCTTACTTATGCCTAAGTGCATATTTATCATTTCTCTGAAATCAGCTGGTATTGTACCTAATAAACTAAATTATATTAATAAAATTTTATTCAATGTCTATAAAATTACAGTCATAAAATCATTGTTTTAGATATGCACAACCAAAAGTCTTTAGACTCCGTCGTAAGCGTTCAAAAAGAAGAAGAAGGTGGTTTGATAGGTAAATACGAATGTTAGAAAAAACTAGAAGTAATTGTGATGAAGTTATCTCGCTTTGTGTTTTAAACCCGGCAGGGGTGGGGAACCTTTTAGCCATCGGGGGCCATTTGGATGTTAGTAGAATAACGATTTTTGCAGCACACAGTCTGCATCTTGAATTTTATAATTGAACCTCGAACAAGGTAATGTTTTCCTACAAAATGCGTAAGCAGATGAATCCACAACTGAAATTTTATCGTTACATTCTGAACACAAAACTGGTTTTAACTTAAGAGTTGACCCTTATGCAAGTTCCCAACTTTAATTATATCTACAAGCCGAACACGGAAATGATTTCCCTTAATTTTTGCAGCCCATAGTTTGAAACAGAATACCGTACAAGAGTCCCAACTACTCCCAAACGTTTTGAACCAGCGATACTATGGCATTCGCAATAGGTATGTTGTGAGGCTAAATGTAGAGGGAAGGGAGATGAGATGGGGTTGTTATTATACTTGGCTATTCAGATCTGATCACCAAACACGGCTAAAGCCATTTCAAGCAATGTTTCTATTTTGAATGGTGGTCTTACGATAAGGTCATATTAGAATATCTTCTGCTCTGGAACGTGCCGAAAATATACCTTATAAAGTTTTTTTATAATAAAATTGTGAAATAAATTAACAATAAAATAATACTTAGGATTTGACCCGCGACCTCAAGATTTCTAATCGAGAGCCTTACCCCTCCACCACGGAGTACACAGCTGATAAAGGTTACGTTTTATGTAAATCCACAACGGAATATTCTACAACTATTTCATCTTTTTTTTCAAAAGAATTTAATATTTTTATATTTTAAAATAATTTATTTAATTTAGAAGGTACATTTTTTTTACTGATTTTAATTGGTTTCGAACATTCATTCGTCTTGCCTAATATGATTATATAGCACATTAAACAAATAAACTAAATTGGTATCTTATTTAATGATCTCCATTCGTATTAAGTTAAGGATAATCATTGTATAATGTATAATGTTATATAAAATATGAATAAGTACAATAGATGCTTGTAACAAGATAAACTTTAAGCTGAAGGCAGTACGTAAAATATCGCCTTATTACTAAAATAATAATTAACAGCCGAAGAACAACGGAACAATTTGTTCATAATAATGGGGAGATGTTTCGTTAAATAGGGTGACTACGTTTTGAGTACTCCATGATATTTTGTTTATTTAAACCCAAATATCATATTTACAAATTTTATTTCAGCCATTTTAAAAATAGCCAAGTTTAAAAATAAACCTATAATTTACATACAAACATTATAGTATTTTTATTTTTTATTCATATTCTTTTGATTTATATGACTCCATCGTCCAGTTTAAATTTATGAATTCGTGCAGACTTTATGGTTTCTGGCAGCGCATTATAATACTGCATTCCTTTGTTTAGTAAATTAATCTTGTGAATTGCTTTATTGGTTGTTCATTATTTTATGCTTAAATATCATTGCGTTCAAGATAAATAATAAGGAAGAACTCAAAAAACGACTTGTGGACGTGTTTCGTGATCTGTTAGTCTGTTTTAAAATCAATTTACACTCTTCATTGAACTGCCTTTTAATTTCGTATTACTACGTATAAATAAATTCCTTTCAATTTATTAATTTTGTCTTTCTTGAAATGAGTTTGATTAAGCTCACTGGTAATAAAATATTATTCTTATTATTTTGTAATGTATTATCACTAAATATATATTTTGATATTTGCACAATCGGGCTTGAATTTTAAGTACAAAACTGTGTTTAGGAAATTCCATTGAAAAAGTTATCTACGATATCAGGCGAGTCTAAGTGAGACAAAGCGCTGGGCCCATTGAGCAAAACGAAACAATACATACGGTACTTCCAGTTTTCTCCTTTATTTTATGCTAAATATAGAAAGAGGCGGGCGAAAAACGAAACCACAACACAAAATATATTTATATTTACATTACAGTAGAATTTGCATAAAAGGGTTCAACAAGTTTATAATTAATTCAGTTTTTAATTTAATTAACATTCCGAAAAATTCATATTTATTCCGAACAGTTGAACTGAATCATATCAAATATAAACCAATATAACAACACCCCCATACACACAAGCCCTGCTTATTAATGGGGGTACATCAAATACATATATTATGTAATTAATAACTGTAGGTACTATATTCAATATTGTGTAACGTAAATCATGTATCTTTTTTTAGTAATAAAAAAAAAAAAACTATTTTTATGTAAAAAAAGACACAATCAAGTGAAAAAAATACTTGAGTCGTGTGGAGCATGCATGAACGTGAATAATAATAATTGGATTCTAATTACATATGTTCAAAAAATTTACCTAGGTGTGAATATGAAATTATCAATAGTTTTTAATTAATCTATTTATTGAACGTACGCCCTAAACTAACGTAAAGCCCTAGCTTTTACATAATGCAGACATAATATACATACATACATACATAAGTAAATACTATAAATATCAATAGGTAACATAAATACTTTTCATGTTACTTTGTAGTTACATTACAGTAGAATTTGCATAAAGGGGTTCAACAAGTTTAACATATTTATTTAAGGTGTGTTTAGATTCGGAAAACTTATGCTGTCCGTTTTACACGATGGCGTTGTTTTATTAAAAACAAAATAATTTATATAAAACGTATATTTAAATTTAATAATGGTCACCCCACATAGAGTCGCGCACCTACTTATTAGTATTTATTTAACATGTATAATTAATAGAGTTCCTGTTCGTTATAGTTATAACAGATCGTTCTTCTAACGTCTTCATTATCTCGTATCGGATCTACCCATTTTTTATCCCATTACAGTCAACGCGGATGTTTTTACTATAGAGGAGCTCGGCTGATAAAAAATGCCGCCAGGGAGTTAGTTAGTTATTTTTATGATATAACAATTTTTAAAATTAATTTAATTTGACAGTGCTGTGAAGTCAATTGTCGCTTTGTCGTTTAAACGGACCTCACAAACACACTACATATAATATAAATAAACCGATTTTAACTTTATTTCATTTTATTTCTTTATATTTAAATTTTAAATCTATATTTTTAGTTTAAATTATGTATATATATTCTCTTTAAATGTATTATTAATATTTTTTGTATTATAAATGGAGGCCTCAGCACGGGTAAGCCACCCAGTGAGGTCAACATTACTAAATTGTAATAAGAAATGTGAAAAATTGTACCGAAATTAAAAAAAATAATCGCATATCGTTATTCAATTTTATTTACTAATCAAATATAATTTATAAAATATGATTCAAGAGCGAACCACATCTTTATTCCTGTTCATGAAGTGTAATGCACATATTTTCATTTTGAGGTAAAGTGTATATGTACATAATTATCATAAATTTTTCGGTCAGAAATAATTAGCCAGCGGTGAATTTTAAGCCAAAAATGAATAGAAATTTTCGATGATTTCTGTGAATTGCTGTAAACTTCATTACTGATAGCTGTGCCGAGGTAAAAAAAATGTATAGGTAGCTTTTCTATTAATGAAGTTTTATCACAAGGTAGCCGATTGACAAAATGCATTGGGTTCCTATCCAAGCGACACGAGTTCCATTATCCTCCATTAGTATTTATATCCTGAATTATGCATTCGGTGTATGACGGAATTTAATTCAGTCTTATTTAATTTTAAGCGAGCACCTTTTCACTCAGCTTTATCTGCAGCTAAATCGAGTGAGTAAATAAATTATATTCAGTGATTGGTAATTATTTGAGTTCGCTGACACGTAAGAATTTGTAACTGTCGATCTCAGCAGATGAAAATAAACCACGACAATGGCCTAAGGTCCCCACTCTCCCGGCCTTCGCATCTTCATCTCGTTACGGCTGACCAAACGACGCAGACATCTCAATATTGTGATCCTGCCCGGGATGCTGGGCTAATTAATCTCGACAGTCGCTCAGTCCTCTGTGGCCAGTGGGTGTGTGTAATGGGGACGTATAACCTTCTCATGGACTGTATGCTTATTGGTTATCGATAAGTTACTGGCTACCTACACAGTACTGTTTTTATTTGCATCTAGGTAATTGGATATTACGTTTATTGTTTCTAGAGCGGAGACTCACAATGTGGGTTGAAGACGAATTGTGGAAGACTTGAAATATTAAATATGTACCATGTTTTATTACACGGAATGAACTGTCAAAAAAATCATCAAGGATGCTAAAATAAAAAGCACATTTGATCAGGCTTAAAAATCACGGGAAATGTGGAATGATGGAAATAGCCTACCTTGAATTCCCATGAATCCCTGCAGTATGGCTCTCGACGAACTGGCACTGTACACAGGGTGAAAATTTGCTCCCAAAGGAGATGATATTTTGCAAACAGAGCACAAAGAATGTGAATATACGACTCCAATTCACGACGACACAACAATTGCAACTGCTTGCCACGTCGACACGAATGCGAATATGTCATCTTCTTCTTTCCGATGTGGGTAAGGCTGTTTTTTAAGGTAGGAAATGAATAGTAGGTATGATGGTATATGATGGAAAATGATGGTAGGTATTAACCTAAACTGTTTCAATACTAAACAGATATATTTAGTACATTTTAACCATCCGAATGCCTGCGTCAATAGCTGGAATATGAGTTGAGCGATTGGCTTTCTTTTTTTTTGGAGTTGGAAATTTCTCGCCCTCATTTAAAAAAAATCATACCTCTGAATTTTGATCCCGAGACACATAATCTGACTATAGTGGTATATTGCCAATGATTTTTTCTATTTTTTACCGTGTATCCTATATTTTTAGGAGTTATAAAAAAATCTAATATAATCAAAAATGGCAAATTATGGCTTGCGATCACTGAAAACGTTTTGCAAACTTAGCAAAATATGCCGAAAATCACTGGAGTGTTAAAAAATAATATGTAAAACGGAGACGGTTTATAAGGTAATTCTTGGTCAGGTACTAGTATTTAAAATGTAATTAATTGAATACTGTGTTCATATTTTCTTGTGTTTTTAAGTCGTAATTAATTTGGTCAATTATTTTCCCTCCGTTAACTCTCTCTATTAACACGACGAGCTGTGGAATTATATATATTATAATAAATTAATTCACTTCTAAACGATTGAGATTTTCACGGCCAAAAGTGATTTATTTTTGGGGTATCATGCCGCGTTGCACTACCTCCTTCTTCATCTTTCCTGATGATGGACCCTGTAATGCTGTTAGAAACGTTGGCTAAAGAAGGAGGTAGCGAAACCTCGGCATAAAATCCCAAAAATAAATCACTTTAATAACTTTTTAACGTTGTTAAATGGTTTGGTACCTATTTTACGTACGCCAAGTTGTAAATAGCAATAGTCATCGGCAAATCCGGGTCGTAACTATGAATGTAATATACAAATTTCGTACTAAATATAACCTTTCTTAGGAGGGTGTAATTCATTTTCAAAAAGTTAAAATAGTTTTTAAGTTAAAAAAGGATATAAAATACAGGGCTTTCCAATAAGAGGTGTTATTTTGATATTCAATCTTAAAAGATCAATGATTTCGTTGCTTGTGTTTCACGTAGCGCTGTCTTGTTGAAAGTAAACGTTGTGCAGATTAATACCATCCAACTCCGGCCATCAAAAATCATTAATCATCTCTCGATAGCGATCCATTCACCGTAACTGTTGCTCCAGCCTCATTTTCGAAAAAGTAAGGTACAATGACTCCGCCGGACCATAAACCAAACAGTCACACGTTGAGGATAGAGAGCCTTTTCAATAATAACTCTTGGGTCTTCCGAGCCCCAGATGCGACAATTTTGCTTGTTGACGAAGCCACCGAGGTGGAAATGGGCCTCATCACTCAAGATGATTTGCATTTGATTCACTCAAGTGAATTATAATAATTTCAATGCGTTGTTGAAGGGTGTATCGTTTCATTTTTATTAATGGCGTAGTTTGTACTTGTCAAATGTCAAAAAATAACAGCTTTAAAAGTAACATTTACCGAAATAGCGGGCTATTCAAAATAACACCTCTTATTGGAAAACCCTGTAGTACAGGGTGCGGCAGAGAGGACGGATGGTTTTAAAAAAATCATAAAATAGTTCATTTTTACTCAAAAACAAATTTATTGATGGAATCAGGTTCGCGAGGAAATAGCATTTGAGACAGTCAAGTGTGAAAAATCACATCAGGCATGTGGTGGCCGAAATCGTTGATGTAGTGCTGGAGGCGTTCTTGGAAGTTCGCATAGACTCTCTCCAACATCGCTCTCTCAACTTGGGCGACTTCCACGCGAATTGCGTCCTTCAATTCGTCCAGAGTTCGGGGTTTGTTCTCATATACTCTAGCCTTGAGGTGTCCCCATAAGAAAAAATCGCATATGGATAAATCTGGGGACCGAGGAGGCCAACGAACATCGCCAAACCTGGAAATAAGGCGACCAGGGAAGAGAGGGCGAATAACGTCCATTGATGCTCTGGCTGTGTGAGCGGTCGCCCCATCCTGCTGGAACCACACACGTCGGATTGGAACACGTCGCCGCCGTAATTCAGGGAAAAAGAAGTTGGTGATCATTTCGACGTAGCGCTCTAAGTTCACGGTAACAGCACGACCATTACCATCTTCTAAGAAGTAAGGGCCAATGATGCAAGTTTGCGATACAGCGAACCAAACCGTTACTTTTGGGCTGTGCAGCGGTCTTTCGTGTAACTGTTGCGGATTTTCATTAGCCCAATAACGTAAATTCTGCTTGTTAACCATGTTGTTTATGTAAAAGTGAGCTTCGTCACTCATGAACAAAATGAGGTTCTCATTTTGATCGATCAGTGCTTCTCACGTGCGAAGTTCATTCGTTGTGCATAATCTCCGGGCTGTAACTGTTGCACAGTGGCCAATTTATAGGGGTGAAAGCGGAGATCCATATGCAAAATTCGCCTAACCGAACGGTCACCGAGGCGAAGTGCAGCAGCATGTTGCGAAGAAAGGCTTGTCGAACGCGTTCAACATTTTCAGGAGTTCGAACTATTCGCGGAGCTCCTCTTGGTCTTCTGTTGATCAGTTCACCACGCCTGCGAAGTGATTCAACCCAACGAAGGATGGTGTTTTAAGAGGGAACAGCTCTATTCCGATGAATGTTGAAGTGGCGACGAAACTCACGCTGTACTTCTCTCACGAGAGTACTACCCATCTCGAAAACGTCCGTCCTCTCTGCCACACCCTGTATTTATGTTAGGTTAGGTTAGGTTATATTAAGTAGGTTTCTACACATTATTATATGATTTGAATATTAATCTTCCACGGAAGCGTTAGCTTGTGGTTGGAAGAGTGTACAGTACATTATTGTAGTTATTTATAAGTAATTAATATTATTATAGGTACATATCGTAGTAAGTACATTTCATTGAGAATGTAAAGAACAATTATATTACATATTTGGTACATATGGTGTAACTATATAATTCGTAAACCATAACGCTGTAGATGCGGACATATAATATCTTATAGGCATGCCTACATCACAACATCACGCACTAAATCACACAAAATATGAATGCAGTTTGGTTTGGTTGGTTGCATATATGATTACGTTCGGTGTATTTTTTGCGCTTTTGTATGCAGCGCCCATAATGTTTGAGTGGGAGTGCCAAAATCGACAGGTTACTAACAATGTTTGGAATATATTTTAAACACATATATTACACCTTCGCGGCCACGGGTAGGGTTATCAAAACAACTTGAAACCTTTCGAAAATAACTTATTTATTTCGAACTATTTAATGTAAACCCGGCGTTGATGGAGATTATCCTTGAAAGATATACAAAAACCACCACGGACTTTTCTGTAGAGCTTTTTAAGATAGACAATTTGATAGTACATTTTTAGGGATGTGATAAGGAGTAAATGAAAGAGGAGGGTTGTGAGGTCACAGCCTTTATTTTGAGTGAGTAGCGATGTTGTGAGATGACTCCGGACCGATGACGATGACACCAGGCGTAAGCGGCGATGATGAAGGAGGAGTTATCGAGGCGATAACGTCAGTGGCTCGACACCGCGTTGGTGGAGTCTGGACTTGTAGATGGTTTCGGCACTGGCGAAGACCTGGCGTCTTACTGGTACTCCACTGTGAATAAAGCCGAACGTATAATTGACCTGGTCGGTAGATGTGCGGGAGATGCAGGCAGGGGACGATGTCGCGGGGCCGAGGCGCAGACCGGCAAAGGTGTCGCAGGGTCTAGACGCGTGAGAAACGCAGGACAGGGATGATATCCGGGGCAAGGGCGCTGATGAAATCCCGCGGAGTTAATGATAATCCGTAGCCTCTCCTATAAGGTAGATGTAAAGCTGGACATAGTAAGTAGTTTCGTGTTTTTTGGGCGTGTAGGTAGATACGCCGAATGCAAGCATCGTACCTAGAGAGTTCTATCTACGATGCCTTTTGCGTAGGCGAACGTTCCGGAATATTCTAGGTATCTCATAAGGTTTAGCCAGCGTTAGCAATGTAATCGCTGAAAATATTTTTTTACGACTTGATTACAAAACATCGAATTCTCTCTACTTTCTATAAATATAATATGCATTGATTATACATATAAACCTTTTAAAAGAAATTTCCTAAATGATAGTGAATCCCTTGCGAATTAAAATCCGTTGCGTAGTTTGGAAGAACCAAGCGCACAAACAGATGACGCGCGGATAGCGACTTTATTTTATACTATTTAGAGATACCGATTGTTAATAATTCCGCTTGCAATAAATATCGAGTCAAATAAAAGTGTTATTTAAAGTTATAATAAGGAATTTCAGACGATTTCTCATTATTTTTATTATGAATGTATTTTTTTACAGATGAAGATTTCAAATTCGCTTGACGTCATACGTACCTCGATTTTGTTGGTTAACACTCGGGTCGGGACGAAAACAAAAAAAAAACGAATTTAATTATATAGCAGATGTCTTAAATGTTTACATGAATTCTCTTGAAATAATTTGTAAGCCGCAGTTTGCGAATATACCCAGTGCAACTTAGCACAAAATTGTCCGTATTGTGTATGGTGATAATTATATTATTATACATAGAAAAATGATCCTGTTAAAAATGCATGCCAATTTCCTGATAAAATATGAATCATTCAGAATATATCGATAGCACGTGTTCTTTTCCTGATAAATATCAGGATGGAATGCGACAATATCAGTATTTATATGAACACGTGTTCTGCTGTCCTCATAGAATACTCGCTTTTAACTGATACTTTGTTAGGAACTCCGTCAATTCATTCGTTAAAGGCCTACAGTCCCATTTTTTACAGGAAAAATTTGACCAGATTTTTAATAAATTAACATTATTTTATTTAATTAAATTTTCTCAGACTACGTTTTTATTGCTCCGTCTTTTAATCTGCCGTCCGATTTAGAAATGACGTTATATATTTTTTTTAATTTTTCTTTTGGTTTGAATGCCACTGCCAGCCCTGTTTATAATTATTTCCCGGGTGTTTTTCTCCCGCCCTGTCGGTGGGTATAATTTACTGTGTTCCTTCAGGGAATCGAACCTGCATCTGCAGCCAACACTGTCCGGGCCTGGGTACACAGTTCTACACAGTGCGCACTACGCTATGCACTCAAATGTGGATGATTTCTCTCACCAAATAAACGCAGGGTGGTTTAAGTGTCGTGTATACAAATATATAAATTAATTTATTTTTGTTTTTAAATGCATCTATTTAAATTTAGATTTGGTTTTCTTGATTGAATGAAATTGGATTTTAACCCACATCCTGATCGATCTGAAACTCGGCAGAAAGATTCGTTGTCGATGACAATGCATTCTGTCAATACACACGCATTTTTTAAAATTAGGTTAATTATATTTAATTTTAAAAAAATAAAGCAGCTAGTATTCGAAATAATTGTCGGTACTATCCAATTAGAATTTGGCTTAGGTGATAGCGTTGTTGACTCCAGTCCCCGGGGAGGAAGGTTCAATCCCCAGCCAAACCAAATAAAGTACCTATAGTTTTAAATAAAATTAACAAAAATAAATGTAGGTATAAGCGTAAAATATCTTTTCTTTTTTTATTTATTTATTATTTATAATAAAATGTTTAAACGTTTTGCCCAACACACATGAAGATCTCACAGCCTGTATAGTGACGAAATGCGAAAAATTAGGAACACGTGTTCCGACATGATTTTTTTTCAATTTTTTTTTATATTAACTCCACACAGGAGGCCCAGAAGAAAATAATTTCCCTCAGGGCCTATGTCATCTTTGAGGATGCTGTGTGGAGAGTCTTTTTGTGGAGAGGAAGGAGTGAACATGGGTCTTGAAGAGTCCCATGTTGTAGGAGGGAGGAAACACAGAGGCCGGCAGTTCGTTCCACAGCCGAGTTGTTGAACTTAAGAACGAATCGTAGAAGCGACCCGTTCTCATGTGACAAATGTCAACCGTGTACAAATGTTGGGCGCGCGTTTGGCGTGTATCCCGACTACGCACCGGTGCCGAAGGGATCAATGACGCTAGTTCCTCAGAGCATCTTCCATTGTAATACCGATAGAACAAGGACAGCATACCTACCTGACGCCTGTGCTCTAAAGATTGCTGTCCTTTTGTTAAGATTGGGGAATCTATCAAACGGACCGCCCGTTTTTGCACAGAGTCAAGGGTTTTTTTCAGGTATTTAGGGGCTCCGGACCAGAGATGTCTGCCAAATTCGACAGTAGGGCGCACTATTAATGGCATACATTTATCTTACTCAAAGGGCATGCAATCCTATTTTTAACCGGATTACCAATAATTTGAAGAGATTCTTAATAAATTAGCAAGACTCATTTTTCTCCATGTATTAGAAGTGAAACTTCTGTTTTGAGAATGCTTATAAAAGGAATGGTTGTTAACTTTTGAAGCTATCAAACATACTAATTTAGGCTATCTGTGCTGTGAGTAAGTACTGCGTGAAATTATTCACGTTCAATGAAATAAATATATGAATTTTTTTATATCAATATTTGAATTTAAGTGTCATGTTCAAAATTAGAACTGCTTGTGTAAAGATTAATTCAAACAAGCGATGTAGTAGGTAGGTAAGTACCTACCGATAGCATAATATTATAACAGATAATTTTTAATATTTTTTTCAAAATTGGAATTAAGTATCCCGTAATCTTTTTTTATCCCGAGTGTCGTTTTATTATACTTTTGAATATCCAAATTGATTATTTGTGGTTTTTAAATACATAGTTACCTATGTCTTAGTACAATTTTTATTCATATTTTATTTTTCATGTAAAAAAATAATATTAATTGAAAAAATAAAAGTTTATTGGTGTTCAACTTAAACCCACCTCTCATAGTAATGATACATAATAAGTACTGGGGGTCTGGTGATTCATGCATTATAAAATATATTATTAACCCCGTTTCCCAGAATACCTGTTGCAGCGTCTTGCAACATTCCTAAAGAGTGAGGAATTAGGACCGAGCCACAGTAAATTGTAGATTCTCAACTTATTATGACTAATTAATGACATATACAGTTGTACATTTTTTTGTAGGCCTTTTGAAGACATACAATTCCGTAGCACATTATTTTGATGTATCTCATAAGGTTTAGCCAGCGTTAGCGCCCTAAAAACCTGAAAACCCTATCAAAATCCATTTCATATTTTAGAAGAACTAAGCGCACAAACAGGCAGACACTTTATTTAATACTATTTAGAGATGGGAAAAGCGTTCCTACTGCCTTGAGCCAAGTACAGAAGCCTTAATTTGTGGTATGTTGTAAGGTTGAAGGAAGTAATAATAACCATTATAATATTAAAAAATACTTAAGGCGATGCCATACGTAGTAATGCAAAATCATGTGTTTTTGGTTTGAAAATTTGGTCGCCTAGAAATGTTTCAGATGCTTTAATTAAATGCTGCGAGTAGAATACATCTTAACCTTTAAAATAGTCTAGTATTTTTATAAGCCCAGAAAAAAATAATGTATAAGGCCTATGAAAACTGCTTTAAAGTTCAAAATCTCCTACTTACGAACCCATTTTCGGTTATGATTTTATTATATAATGTGGAAAATTAAGTTATTTATAAAATGATCGAAAAAAATTTAAATATTTATGCCTGAACATCCACAAAATAAAATAAAAGGCACTTTATGGCCATGTTTTTTTCTTGCATAAATCAAAACAGGCAGATGGTGTTAAGGAATTTAAACCTTATCGCCATCTACGTAAGGGTTGTTATTGATAGCGGCTCAATTTAAAATATTACACGACGTAGTGCATCGCCTTAACACAATTAAAATTATTTATTCATCTAAAAAATTATATTCTTTCAATATGGAAAAATACAATTAAAAACTTTACGCCGAGTAAAATGACAATTTATAATTTATGAATCTTTAAAAATTATTAAAAACGGGATTGCAGGCCTTACGAAAGAATTAAAAGGATTCCTAATACACTTACTAGTAAATTGCGAATATATTATCATGATGTCGGAACACATGTTAGTAAAAATCTTTTTTTTTTTGTATTTCCTCATGTTATATTATCAAAGAAAATAGCCTTCACTTGCCTTGTTATTATAAATATAAACAATTTTAAAATAAGTATGTATGTAAGTACGTATAAAATGAAACAAATAATAGCAAGGACCATTTTTACTCTACGATTTATTTCGTTTTTTACCCCAATTAAAACCATATTAATTTAAGACGACTCAATACCTTCAAATAACATCGGAATCATATTGACGTAAGTGAAGAAGGAGTGTATAAAATATGCGACGCGCGACTCCGGTGTATTGAACGGACCTACGGCCGAATTTGCCCTGGCAAATAATCTCATTTATAGTGGGAATCGTAACGACGTAAGTAAAAAAGGTGTGTAAAAAATATTCGTGCTGGAAGGCCTAAAAAATTGATCTTTCGCAGGGTTTCAATTAATTCTGATACACGTACTACTAAAATCTCAGATGTTTCTAACCGAATACATCAGGAAATTGCTAACTTATAATCTAGAAAAAAAAATCTGGTGCGCTAATTTTATAATTGTAAAATGTTTGATGAAAAATATATTAATTGTATGGCACTGTTATTATTGATCTTAAATAGGTATAAATCATTACATCCGTGGGTTTCGGACTGAAAAAAATTGTTATATTTATGAATTCGTCTGAATTGATTATTAATAATAATAATAACATGGCATTTATACAGGGCAGTTTAGTGTCATTTCACTTCAAGTGCGCTTAACTATAACAAACTTTAAAACGGTAATTTAGTATTAGTTGTCATGTTCTTAAAATTATTCCTACAGTGTGCCTTACCCAATACAGATCTAATGTTATAACACTAAATATACTGTTTATACAAAGTGACGACAAAACTTAGAATAACAATAACAGCAGGACAGGACAAAACAAGAATATTAAAACTAAAATCATAATATAAAACAGGAGGCAGTTTTTGCTCAGAAATAAGAATCTTTTGAGCAGACATTTTAAAAGGTACAATAAGGAGGCAACCAAAACCAAACAATTACGGAAAGTTTTAGAATATGGCTTATTATAAAATATCGAAAAGAAGTTAAGGCGAAGCTTAGTGCTAAATCACTATTTTGATTAATCTTGTATAAGGAATTGGTCTACATTATGAATAACAAAAAAATATGCTTTAGATAAATTAAAGGTTTTTCTATCGTTTCGCTTGAGTAGAATACAAATAAACATATAAATTTCTCGATAAAAAATATAAATGTAAACTAATAAAAATATATTTTTCAATTAAAATGTATGAATGCGTAAAGAAAACAACTTTAAAAATACAGTATTATAGCTAAGATTACCCGTGACAGTTGCATTTGATTAAATTTTTAGCTTTCTTATAAAATTGTGTACGAAATAAATAAAAATCAGTTTCGAGCTTGAAATCGAACGTTTCTAGACTCCGTTTGTCAAGCGATTTTAATGCCTATTACCTACATTATAACCAAGAATATACACATTTTTGGCTTGTAGCTTCCTCTTAACAACACGCTGCTGGCACAAGGCAGGTAGGTACCTAATAACGTAATAATTAATAAGTAATAATAATTTGAGGCAATTACCCCTTAAAGTCCCTTTCTCACGAGCGCGATTCTCGCGTGCACCGCGCAAATGTTTGTTAAAATCAACTAAATACTATTGCCAACGGGAATCAAATCGTAAACTAAATATAGTCATTTTAATCCTTATTTTATAACATTAACGAAGAGGATGAAGCAATGAGAGCATTTACTAAACGATTTTTTTATGCGACTATTATTAATATATTGATTATATTTTTAATTTATTATTTTTTACGTACATAATTTATTACATTTTTATTATTTATTGTATTCTCTTTTAATTCGTATGACTACTACGATCCAGCTTGAATCTATCAATTGGCGCAAACTTTAAGGTTTCTGACAGCGCATTATAATATTGCTTTCCTTTGTATAGTAAACTATTTTGTGTATTGGCTGCATCCTTTTTTGGTAGACTAATTTCGTTGCATGTTCTAGTGTTTTATCTGTAAATCTTCTTGTTGAATATATTTTTGTTCGAAAAGTATTCTGTTAATACGTTATCTATTATTGTATGTAAAAATATCAACGAGTTCAAGGTCAGCATCTGTTTCACTGCTAGCCAATTTCATTCCTATTAACATTTTAATTTTAATTACCCCGGACATTTTTTGGTGTACTTGAAGCTTTGAAGGTTGTCAGTTTGATTTTAAACACACATGTGTATTACTTTAGTGCAAAATTAAGATAAAATCTACACATCAAAAAGTTCCTACATTTGCTCCTTAAAACAGACAAAAAAAAGCTCGTTTTAGAGTCCAATGCTCCCTATTTTAGTGGTACTGTAAACAGCCTCCGTTTCTGAAGACTGCGTTTGAACATGGTCTATTTGAGCCGGACCATAAATAATTCGCAAGCGTGAAATAAGTACCTACCAGCCTTGGCTTCTGAAGAGTCACGTTTGGGCACTTGGTTTCACGAAACAGTTTGTTGCTGTTAAGGCTTCGTAATAAGCGTTTTAAAAAAAGAAGAAGATGGTTTGAAAGGGAGATATGTAAATACGAATGTTAGAGGGAGCGCTTTAATATTAAAAACATGATTATTATTAATTAGTGTAAACTAAAATACAATGTAAGTAAAATAAAATCTCTCGACTAATGTCTTACTAACAAAAGTAGCATATAAGTTTCAGGTGAGCCATTTTTTTTTTATTTGCATTCAAATTTAGGACGGGTTTTTACGCAGAATTTGAAAATTTCATCAAATTTGAAAGTTGCTTTTCACTATCTATGATGGTTTTATTCAAGTTCTGTTCTTATATCATTATTGACCAGTTGTACCACAAATCTGAAATAATAACAGAACTTGAGTAGAATAGTTCTATTATTATTTCAGTTTTGTGATACAACTGGCAAGTAATTATATAAAAACTTGAATAGAACTTTCACAGAACGTGACATGAACATGTAATAAAAAAAAAATATTTTCAATAATAATTTTGAGAGTGCATTTCATCACCTTCTAAAACAGTTTTTATTTTTCGGATACATTCTATTTATTTGCATTTTACTAAATACAACGGTCAATATGCACATGACTCTTTGATTAAATCCGTTTTTAAAAAGTTTGTGAATTGTTGTTAAGGATTGTCAAGAATGCTACTTACTATGGTATAATAAGCCTTTGAAGCCTAATAAATATTGTTTTTGCTTTCCTGTGACATTATGTTCAAGGATGATATATAAAGTATTTCTTTTTAATAATATGTTAAAAGTGGAAACTGTAACGTATCCCGTGTAGCTAGTTGGCCATTGCTTTAAGCCTTCTGCGCCTGCCACATAAAATAAAGATCAATTAATTTCGTATTAATAATGAATTAAGCACGAATTCACGGGGTAATCATCACAGCATAAACACGTACCTATCTAATTAGTGGGCCACGTTAAACATGATGGACCGAAGAGAGAATATCAGAGAACACGTAACGGACGTTTCACTAGGCCCAATAGGGAAATAATTACTTCTAAGAAATGTTTTTAGGATGGCGTCATTACAATATAAAGCACAATAAAGTAATATATTTGGTTCACCAAGAGTGGTTTTACAGAATATAAGCTTTTGTACTGCCTGCCACAAATATCGATCCAACTGTGTTAGAGCATTTGGGCGTTTATGATAAACGCAAAATACAATTAAAGCGATGCACTACGTCGTGTAATATTTTAAATCGAGCCGCTATCAATAACAGCCCTCACGTAGATGGCGATAAGTTTTAAATTCCCGCTTAACACAATCCGCCTGTTTTAATTTATGCAAGAAAAAAAACATGGCTTAAAAGTGCCTTTTATTTTATTTTGTGGATGTTCAGGCAAAAATATTTAATTTTTTTCCGATCGTTTTATGAATAACTTAATTTGCCACATTATACAATAAAACCATAACCGAAAATGGGCTCGTACGTAGGAGATTTTGAACTTTAAAGCAGTTTTCGTAGGTCTTATACATTATTTTTTCTGGGCTTATATCTAAAAAATACTCGATTATTAATAAGGCTAAGATGTATTCTACTCGCAGTATTTAATTAAAGCATCTGAAACATTTCTAGGCGACCAAATTTTCAAACCAAAAACACATGATTTTGCATTACTACGTGGTGCATCGCCTTAAATTACGAAGACAAAAAAAAATACAGTGTGTGGCAAGCCTACGCACGACGGAAGTGAAACTTTTAGTATTCTTCTCTCTCTCTTTTCATTTCATTCTCTCTTTTTTTCTGTCTTTTGACATATTTATAAGTAGCATGTGATAAAAATAAATTAAAAGTTATAAAAATATGGGATTCGAACCCGGGTCCTGAATAACGAGTGTCGAACGCTCTGCCTCTAGACCGCGGTTATTACGTATTCGACCAAAATATCATATAGTCAAAATATCTTAAAGTCGCAGCACGAGAGCATTTTGTCACTTTAAAAAAAATTATTATTAAAAAAATTACAAAAAGAAAATATAAATCGTTGATAAAAAAAAATTAAAAGTTATAAAAATATGGGATTCGAACCCGGGTCCTGCATAACGAGTGTCGAACGCTCTGCCCCTAGACCGCGGTTATTACGTATTCGACCAAAATATCATATAGTCAAAATATCTAAAAGTCTTTTATCACTTTTAAAAAACGCATTTTATTACTTAAAAAAAAATTATTATTAAAAAAATCACAAAAAGAAAAAAAAATAGTTTATGCGGGGATCGATTCCTCGGTTCTTCATGACGAGAGTCGCGCGCTCTGCCTCTAGACCGCGAAGCTGAGTTTGGAGAGTGACCTAAAAAAGGTATATAATATTGGCTAGGCTCCTATAGCGAAATGATCACGGTTTTTCATGACGGTCATGAGTTGGTTTTACTCCTGTCCTCGAAATTGCATAACGCGCGTAAAGAAGTTTCACTTCAAAAATCATCTACACTTACTCTTCGTTCTACAAATGTTGGGGTTCAAAATGTTCTATTTGTGTATCATTTTTCTGCATAGTAATCGTCGATGCATTTGGTCCAGCGGTCCACGAGCTCGCGTATTACTTTCAAGAAGAATGTTTTCGGTTGGTCGCGAAGTCACTTTTGTATCGCTTCCTGCCCGTCTGCGGGAACTCGACAACTTCACAAAGCATCATTGGGCGGTCCAAACAGGTGAAAATCGAAGAGAACAATATCTGGACTGTAAGGAGGATGTTTCTGTATCTCAAAAATGTTAAACCACAACTGATGTTTAAAGAAAACAAACAAACCACAACTCGACTATTCGCTAGAACCATATTTCGACCTTGCTGAATCTTGTCGTCGGTGGTGGAAGTTGTCGGGTGTTTTGCTCCGGCCACTTTCAAACTTATCGATGATACAACATTACTTCCGTACGGTGTCAACGATGAATTTCGATACCTCCGATGAGAGAAAACGGAGCATTCCTTGCTGTTCCTTCTTAGTGAAAACTGCTAGCGGTGAAAATCATATGTTTGTACTACAATAGTCGAAACTGAAATGACGCGATTGGGATCAAATTTCACACACGTGACCGCAGTAGCACCAACTCTAAGGGCACAACCTTGAGCTGTTTGTTTTGACTCTCCTTGTTATTTTAGAATGCTGTGTATTTTTAAGTTTTATATCACCCAGGTGACATACCGCAATACTGCAATTTAGATTCGAAATGTTGTTAAAAAGTTTAATGTGCAGTTTTAAATAGTCGGATTCTTATGGTATGGCTTATTTATAATACCAATAAATTAAATTTGAAGATTTAACGCTGTGACTGGAGCATTACATCAAATATCTGAAAATTGATTACTGACACTATTCTGTTGATGTAAACCCTTGTGCTGGTTGAAAATATTGTTAATTTCTGTTGTCCTTGCTTGTTATTTCGTAGTAAGTAGCAATGGAACATTTCGCTTAAATTCATTGTATAGCTGCAACCTCCGTTAAATAATCTTAGATTTCGTTAAAATTATGTGAATGATGTCAGAAAGAAGTCATTACACGATTTACTAAATGGTAGTTATCAAAATAATTCGAGAAAGAAGGCATTCGTTTTAAATTAGAAGGCGAATGATTTGGTTTCCAACACAAATTAGATTTAAATTATACTGAAAATAATGTTTGCATACTTTTATACCTATTTTGTGGAGAAATGTTTAGACAAGTACCAAGGTTTATTTATAAACCGCAAATATTTTTTCGTAAATAAATAAACCATCCATTATAAAGATAAAAGTTGGTGTATTTAGACAATGTTTTTGATCATTTTTACAATATTGTTTGTACATCCGATGTGGATTTTGTGAATATGTGGAGATTTGTGAATATTTGTGGTTATTTGTAAAAATCTGGATTAATGGTTGGACATATTTGTGGACATTTTTGGATGAATGGGTAGAGTTGTGGGAATTTTCTGGAATAATGGGTATATATTTGTCGATATTTCTGGATGAATGGGTAGATATTTGTGGGTATTTCTGGATGAATGGGTATATATTTGTGGATATTTCTAAATTAATAGGTAGATATTTGTGGATATTTCTGGATTAATAGGTAGATATTTCTGGATTGATGGGTAGATATTTGTGGATATTTCTGGAATAATGGTCTGGATTAATAGGTAGATATTTCTGGATGAATGGGTAGATATTTGTGGAAATTTATGAATGCTTGTGAATAATTATGGAAGTTTGAGGACATTTTTTTATGGTTAGCATTTTTGCTTCGGATCGTTTATTTGCTGATTTGATAAAAGCGTCGTGTATCACCCAGGCACTGTCGTTTTAATACCTCTAATAATAGATAGTCCTCTATCATAACCGAAAAAAAATTTATCTTACAATTATGGTAATGGGAGTTTTTAAAATATTGTCAGGTTATTCCTATTCCGCGAAAGAACGCTTTTCTTTATTTTTTACTAGCTGACGTGTACCCGAGGTCGCTCGACTTACTTTCAATAAATATAATATCCATGTTTTTTACATACAAACCTTCCGGAAGAAATTTTCTTTATGATAGTTAATACCCCACCAAACTTCGTAACGCACAAACATACGCGGATAGTGATTTTGTTTTATACTATTTAGAGATACCAATGTGTTAATTTACTAAAAGTTTATCAGGAAACGGCCTGTAATCCCGTTTTTAGTTCATCATGATATGGGATGTTCCAGGATGTTCGCGAATGCTCCAGTTTCTTCACCACCTAGGATTCTTGCTGCAGAGTCTCCATCCTTTATATTCGTCGAATGTCACAGCGGTGCTGCCAAGATCGGATATCTATGTGAGGATATTGTGTCAGCGCTTAATTAGCAGCAGACACATACCTGGACGGATGACGAACCTCGTGCTGGCACTGTTGGTGGACGCGGTGGACTCTCTCGCTGCAGCAGCTGGTCCAGTTTCTTCACCACCTAGGATTCTTGCTGCAGAGTCTCCATCCTTTATATTCGTCGAATGTCACAGCGGTGCTGCCAAGATCGGGTATCTATGTGAGGATATTGTGTCAGCGCTTTATTAGCAGCAGACACATACCTGGACGGATGACGAACCTCGTGCTGGCACTGTTGGTGGACGCGGTGGACTCTCTCGCTGCAGCAGCTGGTCCAGTTTCTTCACCACCTAGGATTCTTGCTGCAGAGTCTCCATCCTTTATATTCGTCGAATGTCACAGCGGTGCTGCCAAGATCGGGTATCTATGTGAGGATATTGTGTCAGCGCTTAGTTAGCAGCAGACACATACCTGGACGGATGACGAACCTCGTGCTGGCACTGTTGGTGGACGCGGTGGACAACTACGTTTCACACCATATTATAATTCTAAGTAAGCCCTTTTGACAGAAATTTAATTTTAGGTTTTGATTTTTCGATATAGACATATATATATTTTTTTATATCATACCATTATTTCTGTTGTAAAAAACAGTAGAGAAAGATTATACATTCCATTATATTTTATTTGTTGCCAATCAAATGCCTTGGTAACATGGTAGAGTGTTTTATAATTTTGTAGCATGATATTTAATATTTCTCTCTCCGAAAAATGTATTCAAACTTTGATTAACCAATATATTTTGGCATAATGCCCTGGTTGACTATAGTGTTAATGTTGGGCAGTGGAGTATTCAATTACATTTTTTTATGTTTAAATTGAATTTGAAAAAAATTAATAAAGAACATTGATAACTTAGGAGTCTTAAATATTTCGTCCGTCGAAGTTCTAACCGGTAGATAAATAGATATTATATTAAAAATACGGAAAGAGAAGATGAAGATGGTAATGAAAAGCTAGACTGTACGTAGGTACTAGGAACGCATGCACCTAGTACCTACTTTTACGATAGACTATTATTTGATGAATTCAAAATGCACCTGGTGATGAATCTGTTATCTAATCACGTAACTGTAGGAATTTGTATTCCGATGTCTTTTTACTGTTATGGACTTCTCATAAAGGATGCATTCATATTATAATGTCATAAATAACATTAAAATTACAATGCACGCAGCTACAAGGTTCCAATAAAAGTAAATATTTTTATACCCCTGCATTTACAATTTCTACTGATTTATAACCAGTTTATTTATTAAGTTCCAAAAAAATATATATTATTTTCGAAGATAATATCTATAGATTTGTTATGCCGAAACGAATTATATGAAATTCCGTCGGTAGAAAAAAATCGCAAAGTATGTCCAGAAAACCATTTAAAACATGTTTTGTTCTATTTTTTACTATGTTAGGCATGAAAAAATTTGCAGTGTATCTTTAAATACAACTAGAGCATTTTTCGAAAGATTTTCGCTCTATCTCAAACGAGTCGTGTTTTATAAAATATTTTCACCATTTTCCCTTTTTTTTAAATATTTGTGCGCTCCCTCTAACATTCGTATTTACATATATCCCTTTCAAACCATCTTTGAACGCTTACTACGGGGTCTTAATTCAAAATGCTTCTGTTTAATAAGATTGTATCAAACTTTAAAAAAAGAGAAAGACAGCTTTGGGGCGATCCAAATTATAAAACTTACAATTTGGCACAGGTTCGCTTCTGGCGTAAAATCTTCTCGTGTCATTTCCAGAATTTTGAAAACTTTAGAATTATAGAATTTATTTTATTTGCTATTTATAAAATACATGTTTTTTAATAGAAACTCACAAGGTATTGATACCAAATGCATAATTAATGTCCTGTGTTTTTTTGTAGTGTCCTCTGCATGCGAGGTCGTAAACTTTTTAATAAAAGTATGTTTATGTGAAGTGACCTGCCAGGTAAGTATGTTTTTCAGATGGGACTTGCCAGGTAAGTATGTTTTTTTCTGAAGTGACCGGTCAGGTAAGTATGTTTTCTGTATCTGTTTGTAAATAATAAGAATTTCTATCTGAATCTGTTTGTATACAATCGAATTAGATAGAGCCTAGGAAGAATAAGAAAGTTAATTAAACACTAATCTAACATTGTTAGAAGTTTTCCAACACAGGTAATGCTCTATTTTTCCAACACAGGTAATACTCTAATTTTCCAATACAGGTAATGCTCTTATTTTCCCAAACGGGTACCTAATGCTCTAATTTTCCAATACAGGTAATGCTCTTATTTTCCAAAACGGGTAATGCTCTAATTTTCCAATACAGGTAATGCTCTAATTTTCCAATACAGGTAATGCTCTAATTTTCCAACACAGGTAATGCTCTAATTTTCCAATAAAGGCAATGCTCTAATTTTCCAAAACTCAGAAAATAGCTCAGAAGTATTGGCTTTAGTGCACCAACAAACAACTTAGATACTGTATAATCAGTGTTTTTTTCTCAGCTTTTCTCTTTCTTAAAATAAAATTGCCCTTATTTCGAGCTATAACAGTCACTCTTAGAAATCAGACGATTGATTATTTTCGTTTGCATATTCCATGTCATACATAGTGACGCTGTAGCCAGTTGGAACCAGTTTCAAAACGTCCGATTTTTCAAAGCAATATTTTTTAAGCATTAATGAAAATATAAAAAATTATACATTCTTAGTGCAATGATTCGAATCAGAAAAACAAACCTTAAGGATGGGTAGTTTCAAAAAATTGAATAATTCTTCAAATTCGAATGTTGAATTTAAAGTCCTGTGAAGGTTAAATTCAAGTTCTGATAATATATCATTACTAACCAGTTGTTTAAAAAAACTCAAATAATAACAGAATTTGAATACGACCTTCACAGAAATTGACAATCATCTTAGAAAATTGACGAATTTTTAAATTTTGTGAAACAAAAAAGTCCTTAATCTTCTACACGTTTTAACGGTATTCGTCGATTGTAAAAATACGACTTTGTAAAAAAATCTTTCATGCCTACGTGGATTTATAAACGGGTTATCACAAACGCCACGTCATATTTTATCTACAAACTCAGGTAAATAATAATATAT